>NC_139349.1:140858690-142058690 GCF_055883805.1 Amblyomma maculatum | reverse complement strand
AGTCGAGGTTCTGGAAAAAACTCTATGCCGGCCACTTGGGCGCAACGAGGTGCCGAGCGAGGGCAAGAGAATTCATTTCGTGGCCAGGCATAGGCAAGCACATCGAAGACTACGTGGAAAAGTGTCCAACTTGCAGAGAGCACAGAAAGCCAGAAACAGAACTCCTGCTTCTAACCCCATTGCCAGCACACCCTTGGGACACAGTCGCCATGGATTGCTTCATGCTGGAGGGGAAAGAGTATGTTGTAGTAGTAGACTACTACTCCCGATTTTTCGAGCTAGAACAGCTGCCGAGGACAGCTACAAAAGACATAGCTGTAGTCTTGGAGCCAATGTTTGCACGGTACGGTGTTCCACGGACCATACGCACAGACAACGGGCCGCAGTTCACTTCCACAGAGTTCAAAGAACTAGTGCATCACTGGGGAGCCTCACACACAACCTCAAGCCCTTAATTCCCGCAGAGCAACGGTATGGCTGAGAGGGCTGTGCAGACAGCAAAGCAGCTTCTGAGGAAGTCTTCCAACATACACGAAGCGCTGCTTGCCTTCAGGGCCGCAACCAGCGTGGAAGGGTTTTCACCAGGAGAACTCTTAAAGGGCCATCGTCTGAAAACCACAGTACCAACCACGTCGAAGCTGCTAGCCCCGAAGTGGGACGACAGCGAATTCAGACAAAATAATGAAGCCTACAGAGCTCGTGCAAACTGGTCATACGACACCCGGTACAAGGTATGGAGCCGAGGGCGCTTACCAGCAGGCACAGCGGTGTGCATCCTCGCTGGAGCTGGATCACATGGCGTGGTAACACAGCCAACGTCAGAACTGAGGTCCTACGTTTTACAAACCGACAGAGGACAAGCAAGATGTACAGCAAGACACCTGCAACCGTTGCAGGACACGAGCACCACAAGAAGTGAACGTGTTTTTAAGCGACCAGAACGCCTGGACCTGTGAGATCCAACCCTTCAAGAAAGGGGGGTGTTGTGGGCGCCACTGACAACAGCGCCCCAAGCGGCAAGCTAACCAGGCGGGCCTCCGGGACACCCCGACATGGGCGAGCGCGCCAAGCAGAGCGAAAACGGGCGCCATTACCTGATGTATAAATAAGCAGTTTTGCTTGTTATACCGGCTACGTCTACCTACCATAGGACGCGAACGCCTGCTCAACGACACAAACGAAAAAGTTAAAACGAAAAAGCGCGAAGCCCCGCGTTGCGCTCTACTATGGTATAGGCCTCATGGACCGCTGCAATGCAGAACACAAGCCTCGTTTATATGAGCATGCGCCTACAAAAATGGGAATTTTCAGCAATCAGTGAGCACCAAGGAGATTATATAAAACTATATTTATTTATCTTGAACACCTCAAATTCCCTTGTTAAGGGGTTTTGCATCAGGGGTGGGCCTTAGGCAATGCAGATGAGTTTTTCAACGAAGTGCTTGAAGTGGACGTGATTGCAATGGCTAACAGCAGCAGCAGGAAGGTCATTCCAGTCCTTTAATGTCCGTACACAAAACGAGGACCGAGGGCTGATGATCGGGCTGAAGGTGGGTGTACGATCTTGTCATGGCTGAGTTGAGTGGTGTGGCGGTGCGCTGGTAGAATGGAAGATTTTCGAGGGGATTTATAATAGAATTTATGGAAGAGGGAGGGGCGGGTGACTGTGACGGTGAATAAGGTTGAGGAGGTTAGCTTTTTCTTTGATTTGTAGTAGTGGACATGTACGAGTAATCAGAAAAAATAAAACTCGCCGCTCGGTTCTGAACAGATTCCACCAAGTTAATGTGATTAGTTTGGTAGGGGTCCCGATAGCGCATGCGTATTCAACGTTAGGTCGAACGAAGGTGCAGTATGTTAATAAATTTACAGAGGGAGGGAATAATCGAAGGTTGCGGCGTAAGTAGCCGAGGACACAGTTAGCTTCATTTGTTAGCGTAGTTATATGACCGGTCCATGAAAGATCGGCGGATAATTCCTAAGTAGGTAGTTACGGAGCTGAGGTCGCAACCAAGAAGAGTGTATTTCCGGGCAGCAGGGGCCTGTCTTCAATGGAAGGTAAGAAGAGCTGATTTCTCAATATTTAAAGACATAAGCGATTTGTCACACCAGGATTGAATGTGGTCGAGATCAGATTTAGGTGCATTAACATAGGTTATGTTGTTAATAGGGCGATAGATCACGCAGTCATCTGTAAATATACGGACTTTTGAGGAAATATGATTAGTAAGGTCATTTATTTAGATTAAGAACACAAGAGGGCCTAGCACAGTGCCCTGCGACCTATGACCTATTCAAGGATTTTGCCTTCAAAAAGAAAGCGTTCGTGCTGCTGTGTGTTTTGCTCGCAAGACGGCTGAACACTTGCGCTCTTTCAGCTCCGCACTCCCACGGCCAAGCACCTGCTTTCATCCTTCCAAACACTGACTTTCTGAGATGTGTTGCAGCTATTCTTTCACGCCTTGCAGTGAAAAAAAAAAAAACACATGCATTATACGCAGAACTGACGTATCCCCAAGGTCACGTTTGTGTCATGTGATCGCACGCCCAGGACACTCCAAAATGTTCTCCCGGGTTTAGCGGCCCCTGCATACACCTCGTCTGTTCTAGCACCATTAAGGAAGGAAACAACTTAGGAGAGGCCCTTGCCATTCCCAATGCATTGGAGAAAGTGTGGCGGAAGTGACGTCAAACTTTAGGGTTAGCCAAGTCGGGCCATTAGCAACGGCGACGCTGTTGCTATGAAAACTCGAGCCACTAGCAACAGCGTTGCTAAGGGCCCTAGGTACGTGAGCGTCGCGGAGAAAGAGAGTGCGGAGGGTAAAGCAGGAGGACAGACGTGGCAGCGTCCGGTCGCGGCGCGGCCGCGCAGGCTTGAAAACAATGACGTAAGGGGCCTCCCCTAAGTTCTTTTCTTCCTCAATGTCTAACATTCTGTGCCCTCCTTACCGGCCTTTGTGTCACGCTATAGGAGGTGCTGCGGCGCTTTATCGGCGCAAATGCACAAGCGCCATCTGTTTTGGAAACGGCGCATTACGCCTTGATTACTTGTGGTAGGCGCCGCATGCCAGCGCTCGTTTTCAGGCATCTTTTCCTCATTATTACGGGCACGGTGACGGCGATGCCTTTCGACCAAAAGACCTGGCTACTCTATCACGTAAAAGATATTTTCTCGAGGTCAGTTTATAACCTTTTGCGTTCCTTGTTTCGCTACGCCGCTGGCAAGAGAGAGACTAGCTTTTTGAAAGCCATTTGCCTTTGTAGGGTTCCAATCTCAACCTTGCCGTCAATAAAATTGCGCCCTTCGTGTTGTAATAAACGTCGCAAAGCAGAAGTAGTTGGTGTGTTAAAAGAAGTGTTTTTTCCGTTAGTAGTTCTCCTTATCCGGTCTCCAGCAAGAGACGAAAAATGATAAAACGAAAAATGGTAAATAACGATGATAGAATCGCAAGCCCAAGATATACACGTGTGCTCAGGAAGAGCGTCAATCCTTTATTTTCTTATAGTAGCTCGGGCGCTCTACTTGGGTTATACTTGCAGTGTGCAGATAACGTAACCAGAAAATGAAAGCAATAATATCACGTATATTTATTATCAAACTCGTGCTTTAATCGTTCGCTCTGGATGGCATCATGAACTTTCGTTTCCCTTTTAATATCCTTCACGTTCATGGCTATGCCGCGATAAGGCTCGAATCGACCGACGTATGTCGCTCTAGTTGTTTACAATTAAATTTAAGTGTAGGCAGAGTCCTTGAATAGTATTCTAGCCATAACACTTCTCCATACATATTTCGGGGTGCTTAGTTCCAGTTAATGTTAATCTGTATGTTTTATGCAGTGACGGCCTCGGCGCTTTGTAGATTCTGTGCGCATCACGCCGGCAGCAGTGAGGGCTGCTGCCGTTGTATCGTGGGGAGTTTGCGAGCAGTGTTTTAATGCAAAACCATTGCTTACCTCATCAGGGGCTTCAGCAGAAATTGTTTACAGATCGTGTCATAGCAAGCATATTACCCTTGTCTGGCGTTACTGGTCCGTTATTCCTTTAATTTTAAACAGGGAGTGAGGTGTTTGCAACATTCGAGCCTTGAAGGACGAACGCACAAAACGCGAATGTGTGGCGGTGCGTTCTTGTAACCATGTGGTTGAAGCACTCTGCTGCTCTCCGATATGCCTTTCCTCCGACATGTTTCCTGCGCGTGTAGGTCTCAGGATATTGCATCATGCTTTGGTTTTACCGTCATATCCACACCACTGGAGCATTTAGAATGAGTGCAGTGCTTCGCCTTGTTACACATCGGATCCACACACCGTGAACATTTACATACGAGACGCTGTAGTAGTATCGCGCTCTGTGGATTGATTTGATTCTGGAATCTTTCGCATTACGTAGAAAAATGATTAATGCGAGAGCATTACTTCTCTATGTTCACAGATTTCTGTTTGCGCACCGCGCCCGACAATTCGTGCCTGCAGCAGTTGTGAGTAATTGAGAAATGGTAGAGGTTAATGAGTTGTGTCAATCGATAGGGGGTGGCGTAATGTTATTTGCGAGAAAATGATGAAAACAATAATTTAATTAGGTAATTATTTACACGCAAAAAATGTAAAATTTCTGCAGCAGTTCTAATTGAGAAGTGGTAGACGCCAATTATAGTGGTGTCAATCGATAGAGGGTGACCTAATGTGTCCTAAAAATAATTAGCTCAATAAGTAATTGGGTAGTTAGAGGCAAAAAATTTAAAAGTAAAGGCGAAAATGGAGTCATTAGCCAATGGCTTGGCACCACATTTGAATGTAAAAAATACTAAAATAGTTAATTAAATAAGTCACTTAAGGTGACATCAAAGATGGGGCGTCACGCAACCTAAAGTCGAGCCAAAAAAGGGCATAGGAAAGGATTGGCGCGCAATTTGAAAGTTGCAAGACTAAAGTAGAGAAAGCATAATTTGATTGATTAAAAATTTAGAGGACGCTTAAGCTTCGCCTTCAAGAGTGGAACGCGATAGCGTTATTGCACCTCGTTCGCACCGCCCACTCATTCGCTCGGTATGCTCTTGAGTCACACAAAGACATAGTTTTCATACTCAACACTTCTAAGTGCACTGTACAACTGTTTTCTAATTATTTGTTCAAACAAGTGCTTCTCACAATCTACATTATCGCAACGGTGAGCGCCGAGCAACGCAGCGTTCGGCGCGGTAACGAAACGTGCGCCTGAGCAAGCGGAACGAACCAAAGAACTCGGTGTCTCGGAGGGAGAAAGCCGGGCAGCGACGCGCCATGAAGGCGGACGCGATCATGAGGCTGACGCCTTGATGGGATCGTCCTCTATCTCGCTTGGGAGTACCATGCAGAAGCATGATTCCTCGGAAGCAGCTCGGCACACATTGCAGGGGACGCTTTCCCAGCAGAGGCGCTACGGCGCAGCGATCACGTCAGAGGCGTGCGGCATCAGACGCTGCACCTAGCAATCGCGCTCTGAGCGGAAAGAGGATGGTGATGGTGACAAACTTTATTAAGATGAGCCGCCTTAGCTTTGACATCCTAGGGATGGAATGGCTCTTGGGTGCGTGTCGTGGCCGGAAGGTGACGTTTCCCAGCGACTTCCAAAGCCCAGTCCACCAGCTGCCGTTGGGCAACCGGCTCAAAACTGGACACCGCAGCCTCCCATCGCTCGAGGTTTGTGAGTTGCAGGTGGAAGATGCTCAGGGCAAGAATAAAGAATGTGAGCAAAATTCGCTTTTGGAGCACCACAGAGGGTGCATTCTGGCGTGAACAGTCCCGGGTGAACAAGGGCGAGGTAAGCAGGGAGAGGAAAGTGCGGAATTGTAGCTGGCGCCCCGTCACCTGCTGCAATTTAGTGAGAGACTTGTGTGGAGGTGGATAGGCAAAACGTTGTTCGCGGTAGTGCACAGTGATCTCGTGGTATGTGACCATACGATCTCGAGCGTCACCCCAGGCGTCGGCGGCTCCTGCTCGGCTGACGAAACCTCGAGCAAAAGAATGAGCCGCCTCGTTACCTGGGTGGCCGGCATGGGCTGGGACCCAGAGAAGCTAAATAGGTCGGATAGGAACGGGAGATTGGTTGAGAAGCCGGAACGCGGGTTCGGAAACACGTCCTTTCGCAGTTTCGGATGGCTGTCTCCGAATCAGTAAAAATGAGGGTCGCCGATGTAGTAGAGATTGCTAAGGCTACTGCCGCCTCCTCCGCTTCAGCGGAAGTGGAAGCGATGAGAGGAGCCGCGTCGCCTAAACACCACTGTTCGAGTGACGCACGCTGGATGTTGGAAGGGGAGAGAGCGAGAAAACTTATTAAGCGCAAGGGTATTGGGGCATCGTCGCACCGGTACCAGGGCGGCCCGAAGGGGAGAAGCGGGTGAGCGAAGATAGTGATCTAAAGAAAGGGAAGACGCTTGATTCTACAACCCGTGAGGGTGCACGGCGAAACGTCCGGGGCAAGTGGCGCGCCACGTGTCGGGGCAGCGCCGCACATTGCGAGGAGGGGTTCTTCTGTGTTTGCCGCAAGATGGCTCTGCATGTGCGCAGAGCGCAGAAGAAATGTAGCGGAAACGTACTTCGCTACTCGTGTAACTGCGATTTCTGTAAGTAACATGCTCATAATTACCGATATACACCGCAGTATAACGTTCTACGGCACGTGTCTAAGGCAACACCGCATTCACTAGAAGCGCTTTTGTACCGCTTTCAAGCATCGAACTCGTGGCTGCGTGCTTCTCAGCGTCGATTCTTTCTAAATGAGATTTCACATCTCTTATTTGCTTAGTGAACTTTCCTGGCGCACAGCTTTCCATACACAACAGGCACTCAAGTTGTCCATGAAGTTCCTTTTCTGTTTCTTTCTGTTGTACAGAGCCGCGGTTATACGCGCAAGAAGCGATAAACGTTGGGCTGGCTAGGCGCCGACAAAGCGAGCGCTATCAGATGAAAAAGGTATGCTTGCAAGAAGGAAATCAGGCAAATAAGACATGAAGGGCAGATTACAAACGATGCTAAAGATATAAAGTGTGCGATTCTGAAACATTTTGCTGAGCTTCTGAGTAATACGCGCGAACATAGTGAAGGGTTTCTAATAGAATATTTACGGCTAATGCTAACGCTCGAAGATCGTGTGAAAGAGAGCCTTGAAATGCCTATTACAATGCAAGAGATAGAAAAGGCCATAGATGACCTCCCATGTGGGAAAGCCCCTGGAACAGATGGGCTGAGCGCCTCCTTTTACAAAGCATTTAAAAACCATGTTTCCAGCCTTATGTTGGAAGTGATAAGAGAAGCCTACGAACGCAAACAAGTGCCATTATCATTTACTACGTCACACATCGTACTTATTCCAAAACGTGATGATCCAGAGAAACGCCTGTTGGTGAAACCCTATAGGCCAATAAGCCTGACAAATGTTGATTACAAAATCTTCATGAAGGTTTTAGCGAAGAGATTGCAGAGTGTAATAGCCAAATTAGTCGTGCCGCACTAAACGTGCGGCGTAAGAGGTCGCAGCATCGCCACAAATATACATGTGGCACGAACCGTACTGGAATGTGTAGACACGCTTGGAAGTCAGGTTGCCATGATTCAGCTGGATTTGGAAAAAGCGTTCGATCGCGTATCACACGACATCCTTTTCTCCATTCTAGAGCATTGTAACCTGGGCTCGGTAATCGTGGAGGGAGTGAGAATGGCGTACGCAAACTGCTCGACGCGTATTATAGTGAATGGCGATCTCACTGACAGTCTCGCAGTGCGTTCTTCGGTGAGGCAAGGATGCCCACTCTCTCCTCTGCTTTTTGCAGCCTATCTCGAGCCATTATGCTTGGCCATTCTCAATAATGAATGCATCTCGGGTTTCAAGCTTCAGTCGGCGCATGTTAAGCTACTTGCATACGCGGATGACATTGCAGTATTTTGTAAAAACAGAGAGAGCATTTGTGAAGTGGTTAACGTTGTTGACAAGTTTTGTGACCAGACTGGATGTCGGGTTAACTGGGAAAAAAGCTCCGGATTTTGGCACGGCTTATGGGATGCTGAACCGTCTTCTTTGTCCCGATTGCAATGGTCTTCCTTGCCAATGCAGTATCTGGGTGTGCCCCTACAATGTTATCGCGATCCTAGCTTACACTGGAAGGAAGAAACATATAGAGTGCGAAGGAAAGCGGAAGCATGGCAGGGAAGGCAACTGTCAATCATTTCACGCGCCTTCATCTGCAATGTGTTTTTGATTTCAAAGATATGGTATGTAATGAATGTTCTATGTGCGGCACGAACTGCCATTCAAAAAATTCATCGTGTGTTTGCGGTTTTTCTTTGGACTTCGACCTGGGAAAAGACGAGGCGAACGAATTTATTTTTTTCTTTAAAAAGCGGAGGGGTCGGTTTGATTCATTTGTTTCTGCGCCAAGTGGTATCGCGATTTTTTTTTCTTCGCGACCAAAATGACACCTTTTTAAGAACAGTCATGCAAGTGCGGCTTAAAAGGCTGTTACCCGGATTTGTTGTCTCCTCAAGAGAAAACATGCGTGGTGCTGTCACAGGATATTTGCGCGAGGTAGTTCTCTCTTACAATTTGTCAGAAGTGCGTTTTTCCCGTGAATATTTTGTACAGTGTTTGCAAGAAAAAGCTGTATAAGGACCTAGTGGAAATCATGCTGCCGGCACCTTTGTATCGGGAGCCTTACCGTGGAGGCCCAGGGCAGGATATTTTAAAACGAGTGAAGAGGATGCCAGTTCGACCGGCTGCCAAAACGTTCTTTTTTAAGTTGCACTCGAACACTCTACCCGTCAAGGCCTGGCTTCACGAAAAAGCAATCTATGTCCCTTGGACGACAAACTGCCAGCTTTGCAAGAAGCCAGAGACAATTGAACACATATTCTTAGACTGCTGCGATGCAGTATTTCAGTGGGACGTGCTACAAAGAACAATTAAAAAAGAGCTGCCACTAAACCCTTATGGCATCCGGTTTTTACCGCTGGAGAACGAAGACGTACCCTATGATTTAATAATGCTTCTGGGCCTCCACAGCTTGTGGAAAACCCGAATGCAAGTAAGGCATGAAGATATTAACATTCGCAGTGTACGTGAAAATTTAGTTGAAAGTGCTGTTTATCTACGGGAATGTATCTGCGCGCTCCCCGACCCACCACAGTGGGCAGAAGTTCTGGATGACCTGGTAAAATTGAAGAAATTTTAACCTCACACGCGTCAGCTCAAGGGCAGCTGAAGTGTTTTATTAAGTGTGACCATTTGTTGTTCATGTATACTTCGGAAATAAAGAAAAAAAAAAACTCGTGGCTGAGTGGTAGCGTCTCCGTCTCACACTCCGGAGACCCTAGTTCAATTCCCACCCAGCCCATCTTGGAAGTTGCTTTTTATTTATGAAATGCATGCCGGGATTTATCGCTCAAGGCCAACGCCGCCGACGACACCGGCTTTTCTGCGACACGAGCTCCTTAACGCTACCGCGTTAAAACTTTAATTTCCACCGATTTAGGAGGCCCCCTACTCCCCGCTCCTGGCACGCAGGCCTGAGCCCAGGAACGGGGGCTAAAGCAGTCAGAGTGACGTCAAGGATGTGACGTCACGCAACTGGAAGTAGAGCTGACAAAAGGGCACAGGAGGGGATTGGCGCACAATTTGAGAGTACCGAAGACTAAAATGGCTGAAAGAGAACTGAATTAATGTGACGCCAAGGATGTGACATCACGCAACCGGAAGTAGAGCCGAAAAAGGGCATAGGAAGGGATTGGCGAGCAATTTGAAAGTACCGTATCAAAGGCTATTATTGTGACGTAGAGGACGTGACGTCACGCAACCAGACGTAGAGCCGAAAAAGGGCATAGGAAGGGATTGGCGCGCAATTTAAAAGTACCGATAACTAAAATTGGTAAACAAAAAGTAAATTAAGCAATTAGAAGCAACCACAAGCAACGAATAGCAGCATCCGTGCTTTCGCATTACTCTAATGCAGATTCTGCAGTGCTCTTTCATTTTCGAATAGGGTTCACCATTGTGTGCTTTATTGAATATTCACATCAGGACTATGAATTGGTGCAAAAACAATAATCGTCGTACAGAACTGAAGCGGTATCTCATGCTCTTTATTAAAAGCAAGCTGCCTCACGTTTTCCGATGTTTCCGATTTTTATGTTCGGTGGCGAGGCTTTGCTACGATCGATAGGCTGAACTGATATCCACTGCTGAGCTAGATTAAAGTTCCATTCATGAGCTTGAATCTATAATGAGGCAGGTTGCTTCAATATAGCGTCTTGCAACAATTCCCTTTTTTGCTAAGTCCGCACATCTTTCGCAGCTCTTAGCGTACCAAGAATATAAACTATAGACACAAAAAAGGCAGAACATCAAAACGCAGCAAGATGCTAAAATATGTTTTCAAGTAAAAAGTCACAAGTTTGTTGAATCATATGACACAATATGCGCATGTTTATCCCGGTTAAACCTAACTATCTGTGAGTGAGCTCTGCAATGTACACGGTCACACATTAGCCTGACGGCCCCGCCGTTGTGTTGCAGTGGTTATGGCGCTCGTCTTCTGTGGCGAAGAAAAGTGGGATCGAATCCCGGCCGCAGCGGATGCTTTTCTATGCAGGCGAAAAGCTAGGCGCCCGTGTGCTGTGCGATGACAGTGCACGTTAAATCTTTCCAAGGTTTTCAAAACTTTCGGAGCCCTCCATTACGGCCTCTCTCACAGCCATAGTTCGAAACTTCCAGAGCCCTCTATTACGGCCTCTGACGCTAATGCCGAAGCTTTCACGCACTCTCTCCAGCACGCAACCAGATTTCTGTATAAACATGGTAATAAAATTCCAATTAAGAAAGGAGCTAGCCTGGAGACACAAGCTCCCTAGTCCTGATTACAGCTTGCTTAAATGACATATTTAGAGATATGGAATGTTAGCACTTAGGTATCAATGTTGATGAAGACTATCTCAATAATCTGCGATTCGCTTCGACATAGCCTTGTTAATTAGTTCAGGCGAACAGCGGCAACAAATGATTAATAACCTAAAGAGAAGCAGACAGGTAGGCCTAAAGATTAATATATTTAGAAATCTTTAAAAAATATTGGAGGTCCAGGGAAAGGAACAGGCGCTTAAAATATGTAGTGAATCTTCAAGGTATACTGCGCACACAAAAACAAAGACGAGAAAGGTACACAACAAGCGCTTGTTATGCACCTTTCTCGTCCTTGTTTTTATGTGCGCAGTATACTTTGAATATATGTTTCACCGACTCGCCCAACAACGCGCTGTTTTAAGGCAGTGAATCGCTGGAAGTGGTAGGCGAATATGTGTGCTTAGAACATGTAATAACTTCGATGCGGACCATAAAAGGGAAATAACTAGGAGAATAAGATATGGACTGCATTTGGAACGTACTCTCACATTATGACTAGCAGCTTACCGGTATCGCTCGACAGGAAAGTATATGACTTTCGCTCCTTACTGGTACTCACCTATGGGACTGAAATGTGGAACCTAGTAAAAACGTGTTCCAATTAAGTTGAGGACAACACAGAGAGCTATGGAAGAGAAAATGGTATGTCTAGCCTAGAAAGATAGGAAGCAGGCAGAATGGATAGACGAAACACTCAACTTGCTGATATTCCAGTCGACATAAATGAAAAAAAAGGCATGGGGAAGACAGGTAGTGCGAATGGGGATAACCGGTAGTCGCTAAGAGTAACAAATTGGATTCCAAAGGAAAGCATATACTGGGTCGGCAGAAAATTAGGTGGTTGGATGAGGTTAAGTTCGCAGGGATCAAGTGGGCAACGCACTAAATTCGAGGAATGATATTGTTACATATATGCCCGGCGCCTCGCTGTATGTTGAAGAAGAGGACGATAAACAGTAGTGACGCGAAACAAAGACGAAGCTGAAGAAACCGTTGGGACTTGCCTGAACATTTGCTGTTTCTGCTCTACTGTGCTGTGAACGCTCGCCCATCACCTGCTGTGGTTTCATGTGCTAGCCTTCTGCCCCGTATCATCTTGGTGGAGGTGCTGGGTAAGCATATCCTCAAGGGCATTGCGGATGATGCGTTCAACATCCTGTTCTGCATGAATTGCTCCACCGTCGACGCAGTGCTTCAAGTCTGTCGAAAATTCGAGCAGGCTAAACAACGACGCCTCGTACATCGCTTTGAACGCCTTCCAAACACCGCAGCTACATCATCCTGCGATGATCTGGCCCCTTTGCAACAGCCTTTTCATCCCATGAACATGACTCGTATCATACGGAGAGAACTCGAGGCCTCAGCTCCTACACCACTCATGTCTCCGCTACCCGATACCGTGGCCATGATACAGGCCATAGTTCGCCAAGAACTTGAAAACGTCGGCCTCTCCTCCAGCCCCGTGTGTCCCACGCCACCATCCCACTCTGTTCCTGTAGTGGCTGCTGCTACTGCCAGCCCACCCTCCCCACGTCACTACCTTAGTCGCAATCCTGCAGAGTGGCGCACCTCAGACGACAGGCCAATTTGCTTCATTTGCTGTCGCGCCGGTCACACATCGCGTTATTGCCGTAGCCGTACCTTCTTCGCTCCTCGTACCTATTACAACGCCGACTGCCGATACTACCAAGGACCTCGACGCTTCCCTGTCCACCCAGAGGAGCTCCGTCCCGTCTACGATGGACCAGGACATTATCTTTATCAACAAGTTGAGACTCGAAACGAAACCGTCCCCCCTGCCCGTCGCACCAGCCGATCTCCATCCCCACTGACTCGTCGGTCCCGTTCACCGGTATCTCGCCGCAACTCCTCCCCATCACACGCCGGTACCTACTCGGGAAACTAGCGAGTGCAGCACCCTGGAGTGACGCTGCATTCCCGACCCGGAATGTCAACTCGGAACTGACCCCCGCACCTAGACGAAACCTCATTGATATTCTTGTGGACGGAGTCTCCGTTTCTGCCCTTATTGACACTGGAGCCCACATTTCTGTTCTCAGTTCCTCGCTCCGTCGACGCCTCAACAAAGTCCTCCCGCCTGCTTCCTCGTCTACCGTTCGTGTTGCTGATGGCAACACAACTACTGTCATTGGTATGTGTACTGCGAGAGTTACCATTGCCGACCGCCACATCCCTGCGCTATTTACAGTCCTCACCAGTTGCCCTGATGAAGTTATATTAGGACTCGACTTTTTGACAGAACACTCCGCTCTCATTGACTGTTCTTCTGGACTGATTCATCTAGACGTGCCGCTCTGTCCTGACAACTAAGCTCCTGAAACTTCAACGCTCCGTCTCCGCTCCGCTACATTTAGTCGCCTACCACCAGAAGCCGCAGTGTATGTGCTGATGTCGCCTTTTCCCTCCGTTGCGGATGGCGACTACGTTGTTTGCCCCATAACTGACGTGACACTTGAGCTCTACCTCACAATATAGTGCATGTAGTGAATAACAGCACTTGTATTCCGGTCCTTAACTTCAGCTCTTTTGTGTAAGTTCTTCCTGAGGGCATTTCTCTCGCCGAACTGACCCCATTGTCGGAGTTTATTGTGGCTGCTCTTTTACGTGACCTTATTGCCGCAGTGCCGACACGACCTGCCCCGTTCCCACCTCAGGAGGTCCGTATATCCGGCATGGTTGCTCCTGACTTGCGCCCTGATCGTGCTAAAGCACTTATGACCCTACTGACATCGTACAGTGATATTTTTGATTTTGGTGACCGACCCTTGGGTCAAACGTCCCTCGTTACACATCGCATCGATACCGGAGACGCCAGCCCAATTCACAGACGACCTTACCGAGTCGCCATTTCTGAACGTCGCCTCATACAAGATGAAGTCGACAAGATGTTGGCAAGGAACATTATAGAGCCTTCCAGCAGTCCCTGGGCATCACCTGTCGTGCTTGGTAAAAAGAAGGACAATACCTGGACTTTCTGCGTTGATTACCGACATCTCAACAAATTACAAAGAAGGGCGTTTACCCGCTCCCCAGGATAGATGATGCCCTTGACTGCTTGCACGGTGCCAGCTATTTTTCTTCGATTGATCTCCGTTCTGGTTATTGGCAGATCGCTGTTGACGAACGGGATCGAGAGAAGACTGCTTTCGTCATGCCTGATGGCCTGTACGAATTCAAGGTGATGCCATTTGGTCTGTGTAATGCGCCCGCAACATTCGAGAGCATGATGGATTCTCTTTTTTGCGCTGTTTTAAATGGATGACGTGTTTATGTTATCTCGATGACGTTATTGTCTTTTCCCCGACCTTCGAGAGCCATCTCCATCGCCTTGAGGCCATTCTTGAAGTCTTCCGAAGAGCTGGCCTTCAGCCTAACTCGAAGAAGTGTAGCTTCGGCCGACGTGAACTCAAGGTGCTCGGTCACGTGGTCGACGCACGTGGCGTTCGACCCGAACCAGACAAAATACGTGCTGTAAGTGCATTTCCTACACCCCGCTGTACCAGTGACGTGCGTAGTTCTCTAGGCCTTTGCTCCTATTTTCGACGGTTTGTCCCCAACTTTGCGGAGACGGCTCGTCCACTCACCAATCTTCTGAAGAACGACACTCCATTTTGCTGGGACCAAGAACAATCTCAAGCATTTTCTGCGCTCATTGCGGCCCTCACCAACCCACCCATCCTGGCACACTTCAATCCCTCAGCAGCAACGGAGGTACGCACCGACGCCAGTGGTCACGGTATTGGTGCCATTCTTGCCCAACAGCAGATGGGTCGCACCCGCGTCATTGCTTATGCCAGTCGCCTTCTTTTTGCGGCTGAGAGGAATTACTCGATCACAGAACGTGAGTGCTTAGCCCTCGTGTGGGCCATTACAAAGTTTCGCCCTTACTTGTTTGGCCGCCCTTTCTCCGTCATCACCGACCACCAAGCCTTATGTTGGCTTTCTACGCTGAAGGATCCTGCTGGTCGCCTGGGGCGTTGGGCCCTCCGCCTTCAGGAATACACTTTTTTTGTCGTCCACAAGTCCGGCCGATTACACGCTGACGCCGACTGCCTCTCCCGCAACCCGGTATATCCACCACCCACCAGCGAGTGTGACGATGACACGTGTGTTGGCCATCTCTGACCTTTTAAACATTCGCCATGAACAGCGCTTAGATCCCAAGCTTTGCAGTATTATCAATCGCCTCAGCACTAATCACCTTGATGCAGCCCTTGCTTTGTTCGTGCTCCACAACGGCACCTTATCTCGGCGGAATATGCGACCAGATGGCGCCGAGCTTTTGCTCGTAGTCCCCGAACACCTGCGCGCCACCGTTCTACAGCAACTGCACGACGTGCCCACTGCGGGTCATCTTGGTCAATCTCGCACGTAGGACAGCGTTCGCCGCCATTTCTTTTGGACGGGCCTCTATCGCTCTGTTCGTCGTTACGTGGCTTGTTGTGAGTCGTGACCGGTGTCAGCGACAGAAGAAGCCATCGGTGGTGCCTGCTGGATACCTGCAGCCGATCGACATTCCAGTAGACCCGTTTTCCCGAGTGTGCCTTGATCTCCTCGGGCCTTTCCCACTCTCTTCGTTGGGGAATAAATGAATTGCTGTGGCCACGGATCATACTACGCGCTACGCTGTCACCCGAGCGATACCTACCAGCTGTGCAACTGACGTGGCTGCGGTTCTTCTCCACGACGTCATCCAGCTCCATGTTGCTCCACGCCAGCTGCTCACTGACCATGGCCGTTGCTTTCTTGCTCGAGTAGTCGACGAAATTTTCCGGTTCTGCTCGATTAAGCACTATTTCACCACCGCTTACCATCCACAAACGAACGGCCTCACCGAACGCCTCAACCGCACGCTCATGGACATGTTGTCAATGTATGTATCGGATGATCACCGACTGGGATGTTACTTTGCCATTTGTAACGTTCGCATATAATTCGTCCCGTCACGACACAATGGGCTACCCCCCTTCTATCTTCTATACGGCCGCGACCCTCCCCTTCCGTTTCACAGCGTACTGCCTCCCACCGTTAATGCCAGCTCCTATGTTCGTGACGCCATATCTCGAGCTGACGCCGCCCGGGCTATTACTCGCCGCCGACAAGCTTCCTCCCAAAATTCCCAGAAACGCCGCCATGATTTTCGTCACCGCGACGTCCACTACTCTCCGGGCTCTCTCGTCTTGCTCTGGACTCCCGCTCGTACGGTTGGGCTGTGTGAGAAGCTCTTGCCACGCTACGCAGGACCCTACCGTGTCTTACGGCCAGTCACTCCTGTGACATAAGAGATCACCCCTGTGCATCCGCCGCAACAGTCCGCTATGCCACGTACCGAAATCGTTCATGCCGCCCGAATGAAGCCGGACTACACCTGCAGTAATTCGACATAATGCGCACCGAGACTGTGCTTTTCGTGGGGGGGGGGGGGGGGGTAATGTTACATACATGCCGTGCGCGTCGCTGTATGTCGAAGAAGAGGACGATAAACAGTAGTGACGCGAAAGGAAGACGAAGCTGAAGAAACCGTTGGGACTTGCCTGAACACTTGCTGTGTTCTGCTCTACTGTTCTGTGAACGCTAGCCCATCACTTGCTGTGGTTTCCTGTGCTAGCCTTCTGCCCGTATCAATATACAGCGACAGAGTGCCGCTCATGGGTATCTTCAGCCTGGTGTATCGAATTACGAAGCATATCAAACTCCCAAAATATTCCATTATAAATCCTATTTAAATCCATAATTATTATATATATGATAGCATATAAAGGACGTTTGGCCTAAAACTGATCGCCGTCGCCTTAGCCAAGTAATGAGGAAAACATGCTGGCAAAACGAGCGCCTACATGCAACGTCCACCGCTGCTAATCGAGGCCTGATGCGTCGTTGACAAACACATAGCGCCTCCGTGTTCGTGCCTGTAAAGCGTCGCCGCTCCTCCCATCACGTGTTGCAGGATCGATAATGAAGGGACATGATGTTAGAACAAAGAGGTGTGTGAAAAACCCCTCCGCACAAAAGAATATCTTTGAATGCAGGAATGAAAACTTGATTTCCACCGTAAAGGAGCCCTTCATATCACGCCTCCGGCACGCAGGCTGGAGGGCGGGTCAGGAGGGCCCCGCAGGTGGAGGTCCCCAGGTGAGGTTACAAGAACTCTTCATGGCATCAGCTGCCAGGCTGGTCGCGTGCCGCTGAACAGTGTGATATCCGTTCCGCAGAAAAATCTCCCAAGCTTCTCTACTGTCAATGTTAACGCCGGCGCCTGAGGAGTCGGCGCATTCCCATATTATATGATCTAGCGTGCCTTTTTGGCCTCAATGTTTACATGTTCGATGTGTGTTATAAAAAACCAGGCCGGGCAGACGTAGTTACCGACTTGTAATCGTCTCCAGATGCGTGCTTCATTGTTAGTGAGTGACCGATCTGAGGGAGGGTAGACTTTTCGATCTAGTTTGTAAGATTCAGGGATCTCATTGTATGTGATAGTGGAAGCTTTAATTCCCTTGCATTTGGGCTTTTCTACCATTTCCGGAGGTAGAGATCTCGGGCCAGCAGGTGCGCAGCTTATGTAGACATATGATGCGGACAACACACAGCAGCCGTCTCGGCAGTAGTAAATGGAGAAGGTGCATCTAAAATTGCGGCCTCAACACGCATCCGTGATATTAGCACCGCTGAAGAGGTCGCAATAGCGCTCGCATGCACTGGCACACTGGCCAAAATTATAATCAGCGACAGCAAAACGGTTGTTTGGAATTTTGCAAAAGAACGGATCCCAGATGAGGCCAAAATGATTCTTCTCACAAATCCCATTACTAGAACCGTATCCACCATATAAAATATTTTTGAATGTCCTGGCCGCTCAATAACGTGACGCAAAAGTTCAGCGTGTCTTGCCGCTGTATTTCTAAATTGCATTTTACCAAAAGGAGTGAAATGTTAGCTTCAACATATCTCTGAAATTCAATGCGCGGGAAGGATGAAAGCAGGCACTTGGATGTCACAGTGCGCTTTCGAGCTCGAGGATGGGAAGCGTCTTGCCGTCCTGCGAGCAAAGCACACAACAGCACGCACACGCAAGCTAGCTTCGTTTTCTTTTTTTAGCAGTGCGGAATAGATGAAAGGAGTGCGAGCTAGTCAATGTAAACAGCGTGGCTTCAAACCAATGACGCCTTGGAGCTGCCCTCGGCAAAGGACGGCAAAGCAGTACGTGCGCGCTTGCTTCCTTGCATTTTTCCCCTAGCAGTGAGGTATGGGCTGCTTTGGACCAAGCGGAAGCGATAGTGACGGAAATGTATCTGTCTATAGACCTTTGCACCGGAAACGTCGAAACCAAAGCGTCAGAAACGGATATCAGGCACCCGGTAGCGAGAGTATAGCTGGCGTACCATGGTTGCCCTCGCTAGCAGGGCTGTCGCGCGTGCGCTTTTGGAGTGCCGCGCATGCGTTTCGCGATCTTAAGCTTATCCGAGAAAGTTATGACAACATCTGGAGAGCACTGCGCTGTGTACGGATGTTTAAACAACCAGAAGAAGCGCAATGCAGCATAAAAGCATGCAGTACTGCAGCACACACAGTGGTCTGCAAGAGGACTGCGGCTGCAACGCGTACCTGTTACTGCAGTCTCCAGCCGACCCCGGCCTGAGGCAGCGCTGGATTAGTGCTGTGAATCGTAAGGATTTCGTCTCTACGATGTCGTCGCGTGTCTGCTCCATTCAATTTGTCGACGGGAAGCGGACATTTCAGAATCCGGAACCGATGCTTCACCTTGGATACGCGAGATAGGTGTGTAGCAGTGCGAGTGTCTCCATTGTCAGCCGCCATTCTAGAAATGCGGTCTAAACATTACACATCAGACGTGAAAAGCTCAATACTTGTCGTTATTTACACCAGAAATTTGTCCTAGATCGTGAAAGGCGACGGCGCTTCATGAAACACGAGATCGAAGCGCCGAAGCGCCGAAGGTAGGTTCACTCGTTGTGCTGGCGATGCCACCGGTAATAAGCGCTCCCCTTTATTTCCAGAATGCAAAAGAAAACCTTTCCCTGCAAGCCTCACGTCCAAGTCCTGCAATGAGTGTATGTATGGTAGCCAAATATTGATTTCTAGATGCATTTTGATTTCTCTATGTATTTTCCGCAGGTGAACGGAACCGGTTCCAGTCCAAGTACTGGTTCGTAACCGCTTTGGTCTCTTCTTTTTCCAAGCCTCATGCACAAGGCTTATTACCGTTGTTATAAATTAGATGTGGTTTTTCAATGCTACTGGAGCCATTGGGATGATTTATTGTCCATGTTTGGCTTCTGTGCCAAAGAACGCGAAATGTAAACTATAAACACATAGCACCGCTGCCGGCACCGGGAACTTTTCGAGGCAAGGCAAGACAAAGTTTGGACATTACGCAGCATTAGCACGTACCTGAAACAATAGCATTGACTTCTGCTCAAATTAATATCTTTCTTTAGACGCTGCAGATAAAATAGGTGCTAATATTGTTATTGTATTTGCACTGCCATCTTTATATTGGTCAGCTACAATCGTATCACATAGGAAAAAAAAAAAAGATAACCATTGTTTATATGCAATTCACTTTTATACTGTGAATCAAAGCTACACTGCGAGATTTAATTCAAAGCGGAAACCACTCCTTATTTGTCAGTGCTGCCTATTTTTTACCCCTTTGGAGTGTGCTTATTAGTACAAAAATATCGAATTTATGTACATTTTTTTTACAGCAGACATCAGATGGCGATTGCGGTTTGGAAGCTGACATGACAATTCACGAGCTGCCGCACACAGGCACAGTATGTTAATTGTTTTCATCCGAAACTGTACGGTACTCTCAAAAAGAATATTTGTACAGTGCTTTCGAACATCCGCCCTCTTTTGCAGGTGTCACTTGATGGTGACGTTATAGAAGATGCAGTGACAATTCTTGAGCTCGAGCAGACACAGTAATCCAGTTGTCGCTTTGAACTGGGTTCACTTGCAATGCGTTGCATTTGTGCAGGATTAACTGACAGTTTGTTTCATGTACAAAATCTATTGCATTAGCGTTTTGTTTCAGACAGCACAGAAAGCATAAACTGCTGCCTTTGAAACCAGATATAGAGATCTACGCGCTGATGCAGTAAATGAAATCATAACCTTATTTCTTTTTTGATTCTGTTGTAGAGAACATTCGGAATTAACTGCAACGAAAGCATTTTTCGAACCACTTTGAGACATGAAAACCACTAGAGGAAATGTTTCAAAAGAAGCATGTGTAAGAGTACTGGAAAGCATCCAAGCATCCTTTAAAAACACAAGAAAGGTACCTGAAGTTTTGGCATCTGTGCGTCTTTAATAGATGGCCTGTGAGCAGAGTAGGTTTCAATCAATTGTGATTTAATGTCATCTATTAAAGATCAACACAGGGAAATTGGCTCATAAGCTGAAGGAAAGAAACTTTTCATCATAAGTGTAAGACTCTGGATGCAACCAGAGGGCAATGCATGCGAAGCAGGGGGAGTTAGAAAGTCAGGGGGCATTTTAGGAATATGTTTGGTACATCTGGTGCAGGACTCCATTATCTGAATAGAAAGGGAAGAGCACTTTGCCCTGCAGTGAGTGTAGTTTGGCTGGATATGATAATGATGATGACTTAACAAATATATTCCCAAGGGACAAAAAATGAAAACATGTTTATTAGCGAAACACTTTACAACAGTATAAACACGATTTTAAAGAACATAACAGCCACAATCAGAACTGTCAATGAATGACAATAGCTGCAGTTGTAGTTATTGTGTATGACATCACTGCAGCGTGGTAGTATGCAATCGTACACTGTGTCCTCCATCCATGTAATCTCCTGAGGAGGTATGGCTTTTCATGCATCATACTTAATGCTAATATGCTGATCAAGAATACGAAGAAAAGACTGCTTACTCCCGCGATGCACTATGAAAATGTATTTTCTGGAAAGTCATCACATCAGGCTCCCTAATTTCAGGTTACCCAGACTATAGTGCCTAGAATATACTGGCTAGTGTGCCGAGGGCACGCGCTGGCGTGTCCGCCGCGGTGATGCCTTCCCGCCGCCACCACGGGGCGGCGCTACCAATAGCTAAGGTGCTATCGCTCCGCGTTCGCGGCCTCGGCAGCATAGGCGGCATATAAGTCCGGATAGCGTGCTGCGCTTTTCACTGCGAAACCTGTCTCTTGACGGTTTAAGCGCACTTTGTGTCTAAAAACAGTCTTGGTGGAAGACATTCATACCGTCCTAGTACTGTGCGGAGAAAATCATACGCTCAAATAGCGCTCGAGGAAGCGTTTAACAAATACTGTCTGGTCCATGTCTGCTATATATCTGTTTTATTTATTCAGCAGAACACATATTGATTTCCTGATATCCAGCGAGAGAAGAAATTTGAGAAAACCACCTAAAGTTGACACGTTGGTTGCAATAGTTTGTTAATCTTTGATTAAACGATCGAGTCCGGGCCGGATTCAATATATTGCTATGAAATATTCCGATGACGATTTTATTTGATCTAGAGCCACTCGATTGCGATCCACGCATCGCGATTGCGGATGTAAGGTATCGTATGCATCTTCCTTCTGAGTGAGCGCTCAGTCAGCCCAGGTGGTTGTCCCGAATTATGGGAACTATATTCTCAATCGCGATCTAACCCGGAACGGATCGACGACGACTGTTATTGTCCGTGTGACACAGGTATCAGAAAATACCCTTAATATTTTACACTGTTCATTAATCCAACTTTGAATTTTATTTACTCTTCGGTCTTTTCTTATGGTCCATGGTATATCGCGATGCCGCAGTCAAGTGCTACGAACGTCAATACGTATACGGGCCTCATGCTTTCGGATAGGTTACGTCGACGTTTCTGCAATTCAGTCATGCTTATTGCTAAGGTGATATATATCAGGTTAGTGACGTTTTATAGCGTCACATATATGCTACAGAAAAGAAGGGCGATCTTGCTTTTTCGTAACGTATATTGCACGCGCGCATGTTTTCAAAGATCGCATATGCGACAATAAACACAAGCAGTCTGAATCTGACTTCAGTTTTTGTTCTTACTCTTTATTCATTTGTTTTATTAGGAAGTCACTTAATTGTTGCTTCATACATAAATGATTATTATGCGGTGTGCTTTCTTTTGTAACAGAAGGAAAGCCAAGAAACAAAAGTGGTGATTGTATCACTGATTCTTTTTTTTTTACAAAGTCTACAATATAGTAAAATTTGAGCAAAAAGGCGCAGCAACAATAAACAAGTAAAAATATAGAAATGCACCGCTAAAGGTTTTGGAGAAAGGCCGCACATATGACACCGCAATAATTTTAAAGTAGTCTGATACCAATTTTTGGTGGTATTTTTTTTTTTTTTCACTTGCTAATGATGCGCTAGATATTCGTGTACAATTCTCC
Source organism: Amblyomma maculatum (assembly GCF_055883805.1). Lineage (NCBI taxonomy): Eukaryota > Metazoa > Arthropoda > Arachnida > Ixodida > Ixodidae > Amblyomma > Amblyomma maculatum. The sequence goes on along the minus strand of NC_139349.1, from coordinate 142,036,310 downwards.
ACGTGGTTTCTCGCTTACCACCGCTAAGTAATTTATAATTAATTTTACTTTTTTCACCAGTTTCGGCTTCGCGGTTTCAGCAGCCGAGCGGTTGTTGTACGGTCACAATTGTATAGGTCACGCGCGGGATTAAAAAAAAAAAAAAAAAAAAAGCTTCAACCGCAGACTCACTTATTAGCTCCTCATTTTGCGCTTTCAATAGAGCCACTTGTTCTGCGCTCCATGCCAGTTTTCTCTTAGCTCTTCTCAGAGCGCGAGAAAGGTTGCAGCATTTATTTGGCTAGTTGCATGCTTTTTCCTTCTTTCTGCGCATCTTGTGTAAGCCTCCGCTGGTATTTGCATTAAGCGCAGCTAACCCCTTCAGAGTTGACGGTCAAGCGACACTTTTTCTGCAAAATATATTCCCATGAATGATATGTGCTTCCTGAATCAGCTGGTTGCAGGCCACATTCGGAACAAAGACCCTCCAGTGCACTCTACCTATATAGCTCTATCTTCAGCTTTAGATATTGTTGTATTGTACGCGCTTGTTTTTTTTTTTTTCTTTTCCGAGAATATACACTATTGTGTCCACAGAACTGCGTTCAGGCTTCCAAAAGTTATCACTTTTTCTATGTACAAAGTGACAAAGTTCCTTTTTTTTTTTTTTCTTTTTTCTTTTTTTTTTTTTTAGGCCCGATAACGCGCGTAGGCTACAGATCCAGCAGGTGCTTCGGTTAATTTGGTCCAAGTTGCAGGTATGTAAATTGAGTCAAACGGATCCCGAGGCTCAAAGCTGCACGTCTGCTGCTGCGGGCATGAGTTCTCGCTCGGCTCTTCTGCTGCCAGCTCCTTGGAAGCATTGTCAAACATCCTTGACGGTGCGTGCATGGCTGTCGTCTGCACCACTGGCATATTACGGCACTGCGTTTTTGTCGTTTAGCGGCCGGTTGGTCACAGAGGTTCCAACTTTCTTTTCGATGTCTTCTTAGGCAGAAGATGGTTCGGATAATGGTCGAATAGCGTTGGCACGGTTTCGGGCTTAATTCGTGGTCTATCTCTAGCGAGCTCGTTGACGATGCCGTTTACTGTCACTTTGAACGTTCTCTCGATGTAGCTCTCCTCAAAATATTTTTCGCAGACAACACACGTTGAAGTCAACTTGCGGTCCTGTCTTTTAATCAGCCGCTTCCACTACGCAAGCTGCGCAGGGTCCGATGGCACACCGAACATAGAAACCTAGTCCTGAGTGGTAGCCACTCCGACAGAGCGACACGAAACATGTCTTTTCCCTGCCCTGATGCTTTATTTTTAGCATCATTAGTCGTTGCAAATTTAATTATCTCATATGAATGCAAGAAACAGAACGACTAAAACAAAAGAACAGCGTAGACGCGTCCAAGGCGCTCGCACCCACTGATGGCTCGGCCAGCGCAGCTGCGGCAAATCAAGGGCGCGCCGGCGGCCGACGGCGTCGACGGCACCTTTACGGTGAGCAGCGCCCCTGGCGGCCAAAGTTGGAAGGCATCGCCGGCGCGGACACCTCCTCCCATTGAGAGAGCCCTCCGCACGGCACACTAGCCAGTATATTCTAGGCACTATACCCAGACAGTGTACAGCAGTCCCGTTTTCTGTATGCTGCAGGTCGAGACGTGTTTAAAGATAGATGAAATGAGTTCAGCAATGGATGTGTGAACCTCTTTCCGTGTTTTTAGAATAACAAGTTCGCTGTATCAGGAGATAGAAAAATTGGGAGGGTTTTAAAGAAGCGAAATTGAGTAGGGCGTGCGAAAACGTCTTGTGCACAGGTTGAAGCTGATCGAGCTGATGCTCAGTGCAGAGCGCAAGCGTGTGGAGCAGTTTAATAGTCGGGATGACCACTTATGTAATAGCTACCATGTTCTGCACTTGCTTCCCACACGGAATTCCTGGGTTCAAATATGCTTCGTTGAGTCCATTCCAACTTATTTTTTCCCCTGAACATGGCAGAGGTTTCCAAAAAGACTCGTAGCTCAGTTTGACAGTATTAGGTAGTGGTTTCACGCGAGAACTGGTTCTCTTATAGTTCAGTAGCGTGGCTTTTTGGGCTTCTTGTTACATAGTTCCAATGCACTATAGCGCAGCAAAAGACGAGGACACATGAGACCAGAGACGAACACCACGAGCGCTAACTTCCAAGAACAAGAAACTTTATTCTGCTGAAGCATCACATTTATACGCCAGAAAACTCAACTCACGAGCGATGAATCACGAATGAATCACGTCACATGCGATGAAGGTGTTGTGTATAAAATTCTCTTGTCATGCGGGAAACACTATATCGGCCAGACGGGGAGAGGTCTGAACGAGCGCCTAATGGAACACGCTCGCAACGTCAGAAACGGGCAAGGCGGATCGCTGGTTGATCACATTCTCGCATGCAAGTCAAAAACCTGTAAGCCTTTCTTTGACAAATGTTTGGTAATATGAAAAAGCGCAGAAAGGGTGACGCGCGAAATCATTGAAATCGAAAAGATAAATAGTTCAGGATGCGCGTGTAAAAGCACAGGTTCTATTCTCATCTCAGATAAAGAGCTCGTTTTTCTAAGGAATTGATACTGTTGGCACATGCGATTCCTATTTTTTGGTGTATAAATGTGATGCTTCAGGAGAATAAAATTTGTTGGAAGTTAGCGCTCGTGGTGTTCGTCTCTCGAATCTTGTGTCTTCGTCTTTTGCTGCGCTATAGTGTATTGGTTCTCTTACTTATTTTAGATTGTGCGAGCAACTAGTACTATCAGCGATGTTGAAGTAGGATTGCCAACCACGCACGAAGACAAGGAGGTGAAGAAAACAAACTGAATCTTTTGCTACCGAAGTTTTATAATTGTGGCTAAACATTTATGACCAAAAATGTTATTTCAGGGTACGCACACCATCGCTGCTACCGAGGTCGGTGACACAGAAGGACCCGATGTACCGCGCATAACGAGTGTGAGTGCGACAATGCATTCCACATTTACCCAGTATCACAAAGAAAATACTGTGCCTTCACAAATGTTATTGGCCGCGTCTGGCAAAAGTGAAATTGACTGAGTGTTACACATCAGCACCTTTTAAAACAATGCTGTGTGTTGCGACATGTGTAACGTTTCGAAAAAAATTTCACACAGCTCACATCCACCAAAAAACTGCACAATCTCTTCAACACAGACAGCGGTTCTTGAGAACCATACCTGCTGCTAGCAAAACAATTTGCTGTAACATTTGAGACGAACGAACCATTTAGATTTTCCATTAGCATTGCATTGAAATTTCTTTGAATGGATTCCCTTAAGAATGTGGATGAAGAGTAACATACTAAAAGACACCATATGTGTATAGCTATGTCAGCAAATATTTTACTCAGTGTCATGGATGCGACCACACAAACAATAAATACTATGCAGAACAGTGCACAAGGGCATATGTGTCAAGTATGTTCCAATTTGCAGTGCCGTAAGATGGGAATAAGTTGGGCTCAGCTGTTCAGAGCGGGGTTGAACTGGAACTCAAAATATTAAGCTTAGCCGCTTGGTGCCTTGATTCCGACGTCCTACCTTCCTTTTTCTTAGGTTCAAAAGTTAAACAAGTCCACACAGTGGCAGAATGTCACCTATGAGGACAACTGGTGTGCAAAACCGCCCATGATTAGGTTACACAGATAGCCGTTTGCAGAGGGACTTTCTGCTGACGATATTGTGTTTTATTCAGGAATACCACAGACAGCTGCTTTCAAGAACTTTGTAATAGCTGTGTCCGCACTAATCAAAAAAGCAAGCATGCTGTAACGTGCTGAGCAGTTGCTGATGTGCTTTATGAGGCTTCGTCTTGGTCTTTTTTATGGACACTTAGCAAGAATCTTCCAGATGTCCGTTTCCGCAGTGGGCAGCAATGTCCGTTACATGCTTCAAGTGCTTTCTAAAGTGATGAAGTGGGTTGTGACTTGGCTTCCAAAAGACGATATCAAAGACAACATGCCAGCATCCTTTACAGACTGTGGATATGGCTCCACTATTTGTATCCTTGACTGCCCAGAGGTATTGTTGCAGCGCCCGAGAACGCTAAGGGCCTGATCACAGATATATAGCAGTTACAAAGCACATAACACACTTAAGTGTCTTGTGGGCAATATCCCTAACAGGCATGTAATGTTCGTTTCAAAAGCATACGGCGGACGTGCTTCAGATAAGTTGATTACCAGGGAGAGTGGCATTGGAGATTACCTCATCAGAGGAGAGAAATTCATGGCGGACGAAGGTTTCTCCCTTGATGACGAGCTACTTGTGCAAGGGGTCTGACTGAACACGTCAGGTTTCACAAAAGGTTGTGTTATTTTTCGCACAACATAGAGCGTTTTCACTAAATGCATTGTCATTTTATATTGTTGAAAAAAAAACAACTGACTGAAAGAGAGGTGACTGCCACATCACGAATTGCATCTGTTCGCATTCATGTGGAGCGTGCAATCAACAAAATCAAGACCTACAGAATTTTCAAGCAAGCTCTTCCAATCACGTCACAGAAGACAATTAGTGATATGTTTTTGTCTGTGCAGGGTTGTGCTACCTTAATCCGGCTGTCATTAAAAATGGTGTCTAGCAATGTTAAAAGCTGCAGTTGGCAGGGAAAGTTGCATATTTTAGGAAATAAAGGAAATGTAATCAATATATCAGGAAAAACAATGTCATTAATGTGATGGCCTGATATCAGATGCTCTAATGTGTTCTGACTTATTTTCAGTTCCCTAATCAAAGTGGGCCCTGTATTGCCAATTTTGCATGACCTAAAGAAGGTCTAATATGGAGGCAACTGAGGCTTATCCTGTTGTCCTCGTAGGTAGAGTTGCTCTTTAATCTTACTAAATCCGTACTTGTTTATCAATGATGGTACTCTTATGTAAGCCAGTTCTTCATTTCTTGGAGGCATAAAAGAGGGAAAGTACGAAGAAAGCACTCTGATTGGAATTTGAACACCGGCATTGTAAAAGCACAGCAGTAAGTTAATTATGCCCGCTATGAGGGGACTACAAAAGTGGAACGACAAAAGTGGATGTGCAGTTTGATTGTTTAGTTTAGTTCATAGAGTTTAACGTTCTGAAGTGATTTGAATTATTAGAGGCGCCATTTAGAAGGGCTCTGGAAATATTGACCACTGATGTCTTAATGTGCCTTGATGGGTACCTCGCTGTTTGCCGCCATCAAAAACCAATGATGATTTGATTACACAATATTGTGTTCAGCAGCCGAGCACCACAACCACTGAGCCACTTCGGCAGAATCTTTTATAGTTCTGTTAACTTGTTCTGGAGAGCGCCACGTGTGGCCCCTGTATGTGTATATATAGCCGCGACTAATCTATTAAAGGAAAGTTGCGTGTTTGCTGTACTCTATCAAGTCCCTTTGCCCTATGAATGTACGCAAGCAAATAGTATACGCCTTAGCCTACAGTGTGTTACGCGATGATATTCACTGCTTTTATTTCTGCTCTGCCTTTTGGCGAAAGAAAGTGAACAGTTTACTGAAATCCGCCCTTAAATCAGTATTACATGGTAGGTCGCGTAAAGCTTTTGAACTTTTACATATGCCTGACTTTTTTCATCTATTTTCTGAAACAACAGTTTTTAAACACATCTGGTCAAATGATTTTTGCACACCTTATGTTTCTGTGAAAGATCTGCGAAGTCGCGATCGTTTTCTCGTGCCTAGAGTGCGTACACGCTATGGCGGGCGTCTTCGAAAACATAATGTTCTCTCAGTTCTTAACCGGTTACCCAAAGAAATATTGTCTGCTAATTCCAAAAAGATAGTGAAGGATTGTCTTGTGAAATTAAGATGGTAGTTCCAGTACACAGCTTTGTTACTTATGTTTTTACATGTTTTCTCACCTGGCGTGTATTTATTTTTGCGTTCGCTCTTTTGAATATATTTTCTTCTTAAATTTTTGTTGTTGCTTTTTTCTTTTTTTTTTTCGTGTCTGCTCGGTGCATGGCTTATATGCTGTCTACTGGCGGGCACTGCCATTCAAGCCTTCGAAGGCCTTGGCAGGCCTGCACTTGTACTGGAAAAAGGAAATAATAAATTTTATTATTATTATTGTTATTAAATTTTCGTGCTATACTTCTGCGTTGTAAATAGTGCGAAGCGATTCTGTAAGCATGCAGCACGGTGTTATAAGCCCAAATTTGCATTAAATAATTTATTACTGTATTAATAGTAGGCAGCAATTTCGGTTTTGATTCGCAGTGGACAGGTTTTTACTTGACGTCAAGAAACAGAAGACATAAAATTGAAATGCCACGTGGGCCAAAAACTCGTGACGTCAAGGAGCAGGCGCGTCGTCTGCTCTGTTTGTAGTGTGGCTCCGCCATACGCTCTCATGGCGCAGGAAAGAGTTCGCTAACTGTAGTAGTTCACTTTAGTCAATTGTACCCGTAAACATGTTTGCGTCGTTTTGGCGGTCATGTCGCGCCGCGCCAACACGAAACATTCGGAAACATGCCGTTGTCGCCCCAGAACCGCTGACAACTCTCTCTCCGATAACTTGTTGCTCGCAGCAGTGTCGATGTCGGCTGCTCGCTTCGCTACAATATTGCCCAAATTCCTATACTATGTGAGCGGCCGGGAAAAATTAAAAAGTGGGAGAGGCTTTGACTATGAAGCAGCGCGAGTAAATGCGCGCGAGAATATAGTTTGAATTGCAGTGATCGAGGCACCCCTTTCGTGCGCCGTTTTGATTGCCGCTTCATGTGTGCGAATCTGGTGATCGTTTAGAGCAAATTCACAAATGTTAGTGAATGAAAACAGTCATAGAATATAGTTTTCGCAACAGTGAACTGAAATCGACAATTGCTTACATTGCACGACGCTCGTAAAATCACCGCAAAGCACCGGGGTGACCCCCGTGCGCCGAGCAATGCTGCTAGCAGCCCGGAACAGTCGTCGGCGCTACTTGTGAAGAGAAAATTAGTCCGATTGAGAATAGTCGCCATACACACATTTTAACGAGCATGTTATTACGAAAGCAATACTACTTTCACTTTTCACCCCTTCGCGCAGCGAGGCGGTAGCTACCATTGACCTCTAGCGTGACCTTTGGCGCACCGCTAAGCAGAGCTGCGCAAAAACAGGGGCCCCAACTCGCGCCGTCGGCTCGCGAGGCGGTAGCTACCAACCGCGGCCTAACTCCCGCTTCTACCGCAGCTACCGCCGGGGGTGCAACGTTGGATACTATAGGAGGTGGCCTAGCGGCAGGTGGAACCAATGCAGTCTCCAGGAATGCTTTCATTTCTGCTGGCTTTCATGCCGTGGTCTAACTCCCGCTCCCTTCCTGAGGGAGCACTACAGCCGGAGTGACGTCATCCCTGAGACTGTTGTGAGACCACTTAGAACGACGTTTAAGGCGCCGGTTCGGGTACGCCTTTACACACCGAGAGTTAAACCCAACGTTGATATACGGCCGGGCGGAGCTGCAGTTGTGCCACGTGCTCCTAAAGCTAAGAAGAATTATGAGGCTGCAGCCGCAGCTACCGCCGGGGGTGCAACGTTGGATACTATAGGAGGTTGCCTAGTGGCAGATGGAACCAACGCAGTCTCCAGGGATGCTTTCATTTCTGCTGGCGTAAAGAATGCCGTTGCAGCGGGTGCCGGAGCGGCAGTTGTACATTCGGCCTTAACCTCACCCACAACCAAGTATATCGTTGCAGCCACGGCACTTCTTGCCTCGCTACTAGTTATACATAGAATAACCAGGTAGCACCCCGCAATAAACAATAGTTGAACCATATGCCGTGGCCAGAGTGAATCACTGCAAAGCCATAAGCATAACCACAAGCACCACAACCAGCTACACCTCCAGCTGAACCTAGACGTAGCCTAGCTATTGCTTTCGCAATTACCAGGCTTAACCAAGCTAAGCCACTTCCATTTTTTTTAATATTAGATAGACGTCCTATAGTAAGGCGGTGACGGAATACGAACCTTTATTCTAGCGCTGAGTCGCTGACCCGTTCCGTGTGCCGTCCGGCGAAACCGACTAGACCTAGCGACGAGTAGGGCAGGTAGAGAGGAGTGCAGTTGGTAGTCGAGCGCGCCCGCGGGAGGCGTCTTTGCTGAAGGCTCCGCACTTGTGCAGGCATGCTACTGTTGCACGAGTATAACAGGCAGTCCTGATAACATTTGTCTTTTCTGGAACAAAGCCAATGAGTGCTACACTGCCTGACGTCTGCGCCGCCGGCCACTGCAGTGACTCCGGTCAAAAAAAAAACATACTGTGCCGCACACAATTAACATACTGTGCCGCACACAGGCACAGTATGTTAATTGTTTTCATCCCAAACTGTACGGTACTCTCAAAAAGAATATTTGTGCAGTGCTTTCGAACATCCGCCCTCTTTTGCAGGTGTCACAGGATGGTGACGTTATAAAAGATGCAGTGCCAATTCTTGAGCTCGAGCAGACACAGTAAGCTAGTTGTCGATTTGAACTGGCTTCACTTGCAATGCGTTGCATTTTTGCAGGATTAAGTGACAGTTTGTTTCATGTACAAAATCGATTGAATTAACGTTTTGTTTCAGACAGCACAGACAGCAGAACCTGCTGCCTTTGAAACCAGCTATAGAGAGGCACATGCTGATGCAGTAAATGAAATTATAAGCTTATTTCTTATTCGATTATGTTGTAGAAAACATTTGGAATTGATTAAAAAAAAGCATTTTTCGAAGACTTGTAGACATGAAAAGCATTAGAGGAAAGGTTTCAAAAGAAGCATGTGTAAGAGTACTGGAAAGCATCCATAGTCGCTGCACGGGTAGTAAACAGGCCTCTACGAAGAAAATAACAAATTCCAAAATGTGTGGGCATTATGTAGGGAGGTGTATAAAATCTCTCCCGTGCCTTTCGCGTTTAGAAAGTATTATTATCTGGGTAAAGAGTGTAAGTTAATAGAGAATGCTTTAGTAATCTACGATGCTGCTGGCTACACCTTGCTAAGTAATGCAGGTGAATACAAAGCTTTGTTGAAGGCCTAGTGCAAACCGAAATGATTTGTATAAACAGGCAGAAACTTATATTTTTCAAAAGTTTTGGCAGGCAGTGAGTGTACATAAAAGCCAGTGAAGCACTGGAAGAGGGAAGGGAGTACATTTAATTAAGGCCGGTCGTTTACTGCAGATCCAAATCATGGTACAAAGGCAACTACTAGGAAAGTTGGGAGGCCATATGAAAAGTAATGTCAGGCCAAGAATGGCACAAGAAGAAATGATGTAAAAGCTGTTATCTTACCGGTACTAATGTATGGGATGGAAAGAAAAGGCTAATGAAAATAGTTGCACTTAAATTGAAGGTAATGTGATACAAGTAACTTTGAAGGGCAAATGATAAAAAGGAAAAAGACACACGTAACTTTGAAGGGCAAAGACAACCAATTTTGAATGCTAACGAATTATCTAATTTATTTTTTCATGGTGAGGAGGCATCTTTCCAGTTTCAATTGCAAATGCTGCCTGGCATATTATTAATTACCATTTATATTTTCGCATTCGGCATTATACCATATTATAAGATGTGTCTTCCTGCTAAGGTGGCTTCATCGCTCCTCTGAAAATTCTTGCCGTCCTTGTAAGCACCTGTCCCGTCTCCAGAGAAGTGGATCCTCTATTTCCGAGGAAGCTCCAGACGTCCCATCGGCGCCAAGTTGCGAGACGTCCAACGTATGCTACCCATGCATGATTGCAGCTCAGGTCGGCACGGTGGCTAGGCCTAGTGCTGCCGCTGCCACGCTGGCAGAGGTAGCTTCGCCGGAGTTGCTCGCTGCAACTCCTGCCCTACCGTCGACACCTCAGCCTGACCATCGGCCTCAGGTCCAGCTTGGTGCTCCCGGTTCTTCAGCACCAGCGCCCATTCAGCCTTCCCAAAATGCACAACAGCCCGTAAGTGAACTGTTCTCTAAGCGAAGCACGGCTATGGCCACCCAGTTAACACGCCGAGATGGACATCCAACAGTGCGACCTGAGGAGACGTACTCTCCAATGGACTTATCGGCTCCACCATCCGTGTCAACGAGCACCTGTGCCCCTCACAAGCGTCCTTCGGAAGATAATCAACCGAATTCATCCTCGGCAAGTGGTGGCTATCAAGGAAAGCGCGCCTGTTTAACTATCGAAAACCAGGTTGCACCTACACCGGGATCGTCCTCTTATAAAGTGGCGATTAAATCTCTAGCCAACAAAAGCCTGACCGATATACCAAACAGGATCATCCAGGCCAACTTGGACGCATGTCTCGGAACCAGAGGTTTTTGGGGTTTCACGGCAAGGAAGAAGTTAAACATATAGCTGTGTGGCTCCCGACACTTACTGCGGTGGAACGTATCCCAACGCGTAGTTGTATTTCAGTCACAAGTGAGATCTCAGTGCCTGTGCATGTATATCTAGTTGAAGGCTCCGACTTGCAGCGTTGCTTCGTTTGCAGCGTCGACATAAACGAAGATAAAACCACCCTTCAACGTTAGCTGTACTGCCCAACGCACCGAGTCATACAGGCCCGACACATAGGAAAGGAGCGCTCCTGCATGATCACCTTGCAAGGCCCTCCTACACTACCAGCCTGTCTGTACTACTACGGCTGCATATTAAGGCCGCGGCCGTATAAACCGAGTGCGGTTTACTGTTATAATTGTTTCCGGGCAGGGCACATGCGCAAATCTTGCCCTTTTGCTAATGCCGATAAAGGTGCGTCAGAAGGAAAAGTTACGTACCGATGCGGCCTCTGCAAATCGGAAGTCCACGAGATAACATCTCCAAGTTGTCCGACAAAGCAAAAGGCAACCCAGAAGGCTCGTCTTCGGAACCTTAAGCGTTGGCCAATAGAAGACATGACACAAGTGCAGACATCCAATCGCTTTGCAGCTCTCCAGTGGGATGATGACGAGTGGCCAGAGCTTCCTGAGCCCGCTTCGAATGCACCTCCAGCTAAGACAAAGTATAACGATACGGTGCTCAAGAAACGCCGTCGACAACAGCCAATACAGCAGCGTACTGATCTACCAGACGACGATATGGCTGTAGTAGATGAGCAAATGAATCGTCTCTTAGCAGAGGTCTCTAAGCTCCGACAACAAAGCGAATTGCTTGCTCGACGTCGGCGAGCTGCAGAACTAACCGCCAAATCTAGCAATTGCCCAACACCGCCGCCTTCATCCCGCGCAACAGGGCCATTGGCTGTCTCTTCCCAGTGTACCACAACGCCCAATGATAACTCTGCAACATCGCTGCTCCGCTATATGGTCAACCAGTTGTCCTACCTGGCATCTGTGATACTGCAGCGCTTGGACTAGCACACGAAAATGGCGAAATTCGGTCGTCCTGGTATACTACAGTGGAACTGTAGGGGCATTTCCAAGAAGGTGGCCGAGCTCAAGACCCGACTGCAATTTAACAAGCTTCAGGTGTGGGCTATGTTACTTCAGGAAACGAACGCCTTGCCATCAATTCCGGGCTTCAGCGGCTACGTGTCTCTTTCAATGACATACCGTCGCGTGCAGACTGCTTCTCCCCCGGGAAAGGCGGCGGTACATGTTGAAACGCGTATTCTTCATGTGCGCCTTTCTCTCGAAAACTGGTGCACATCATACCAAGAGGTAGTAGCAGTTGCTGCGAAATTTCTGAAAGGAACCGTTGTTCTTGTTTCATATTACGTTGGACCAGCAGGTGAGGCGCCACTTCCGGTATTAATCTTGGCCGGTTATTAAGTGTTCGTCGGCAATACCCCGGGTGTCGAATTTTAGTCGGAGGCGACTTTAACGCCGCTCACCCGGATTGGGGGTATCCAACTGTAAGCCCTCGTGGTAGGCGTGTGCGGGATGCCTTCACTGATGCCCTGTTTGTTCTGCTTAATCACCCTGGGGCAGCAACACGGCCTGTGCGTCATATACGTAGTGCTGCCTATGCTCCAGACTTGACGTGGTGGTTGGGCGCGGGAACTCCCTTATGGCACATGGAGCCAGACTGCTGGGGAAGTGATCACCACCCTATCCTCATCGGTCTCCATCCCTCCCGTCTCCGCTCTTTACGCCGCAAATGTTCTGTGATCAACTGGGACAGCTTTCGCTCAAGTCTCGACAGTATGTCTTCAGATTCACCGTCACTCCTTGTTGACCGTATACAAAGAGCAATAAACAGCGCTACGACTACTACCTGGATTGATGTAGGTCGACCGGCACCAGATCTCGGCCTGCTTAACTTGTGGGCAGCCCGCCGTCAAGCTGAGCTGGCTGCTACGCGAGACCCTACTTCGGGGCAGGCACGTACAAGATTGAATTATCTTACTGCGAAGGCTCGGAGATATGAACGCGATCTCTCGCAACGCCAGTGGCATGCATGGTGTGAACAATGTTCTGATAAATCATCGAATGCCTCACTCTGGCGAACGTTTCGTGCAAGGGAACACGGTCGTCGTTCTACTGACGCAGCAGCAACAGCATGCTTTGCGGCTAATCTGTAACCGGGCGATTTCGCCAATCAAGCTGCTCGAAAATTTTTCCCAAAATACGATATACTGCCTCCGTCAGCTGCAACTCTTAATTTGGCAGGTATCCCTGCAGACGCATGGAAACTACCATCTGCTGCCGACACAGATGGAGTTGCGAGCCCCTTTTCGATGTCTGAGCTGCTGGCTGCAATTGACGATGCGAAACGGAAAACAGCGCCCGGCCTGGATAAAATTCAGTATGAGGTTTACAAGAACCTCAGTACTGCTGCACTTCCTCAACTACTAGACACCATAAAAACAGTATGGCTTGATGATGTCGTACCCGAGAGCTGGAAAACCGCTGTCGTGATCCCTATTCCAAAACCTGGGAAGCCTCTAACAGACCTCGCCAACTTATGACCAATCTCCTTAACATCAACGCTTTGCAAGCTCGCAGAGAAAATGCTAGCCATACGACTTTCTTGGTGGCTTGAACAGCACGGGTTTTATCACCCTGCTCAAATTAGATTTCGCCCATACTTAGGTACAGAGGACGGGTTGGCTGTCTTGGCATCAGCATTTCTATCATCTACCTGCAGCCGCAATGTACGTACCATATTAGCAATGGACGTTGAAAAGGCATATGACAACATCAGTCATGCTGCAATCCTGAATGCCATTGACATGCTTCATCTCCCTCCGAGAGTACGCACTTTTGTCGCATCATTTTTGGACGGAAGAAAATTTGCAATAAGCCTCAGTGGTGACACTGTTGGTTCATTCGTATCACTACGTGGCGTGCTCCAGGGATCAGTATTGTCTCCAACGTTGTTCAATATTACTTTCATCCCATTGGCGTGGTGCTTACATGATATCCCTGAAATCAAGTTCTTGCAATACGCAGATGATATCACGGTATGGAGCACTCACCATGATCTCACTCAAGAGGCCGCCCTTCAGTTAGCATTAGACGTAACCTCTGATTACGTATCCTCTATTGACCTTCAACTTTCTGTGTGTAAGTCAGTCGCCAACCACTGGGGAAAGCGTAAAATTAGCTCAAATCCAATTCGTCTCTCTCTATCAGGCACCTCAATACAAGAAAGTTCGAGCCTGAAAATTTTGGGCTTAACAATTCACCAATCAGGATCAGCGACTGCTTGGCTTTCTCAGGCAAAAAAGCAAGCACTTCGAACTATCAGTTTAATAAGAAGAATTACACCTAAAACGGGTGGCGCTGGCTCGTCTGTTGCACGCCAGTTAGTGAGAGCGGTTCTTCAGCTACGTATTGTTTATCAGGGCCAGTTCCAGCATCTTACAAGAGCACAATGGGATCGGCTTGAAGCCGTAAATCGGGAAGCTATGAGGACCATAACATGCCTTCCACGACTCACACCGGTCGTAGCATTAGAGGAGAATGCGCAGCTCAACACCATCGATGAACTGGTGCAGCAGCGCCGTGATGCTCGCAGACTCAAGACCACTTTGTCACACTCCACGCAAGCACTGAGGGCGTATGCGACGTCACACATTACTCTTCAGCCACCTGCGCCAGTTCTCCTTCCCTGGGAATTTGTACAGTTAGGAAACAACAAGCCAACTGATATCCGCAGACCAACTTCTGCCAAATTGGCATCGTTACTTCGCCAGAAATTTGAAGAGCAAGATACTAACCTGCCTCAAGATTCTATAGTAGTGTACGTGGATGGAAGCCTGCAAGGCTGTGAAGCCAAAACGGCAATCTACTGTCCACGGAGACCTAGCCTAAATCAGACCACTACGTTTCAGCTTTCGGAACTACTTACATCTTGCTGCGCTGAGCTCGTGGCAGTTCAGGAGGCACTCTGCTCCGTGGCTTCCCTAACCATGCTCCCTTCAGCCCGCGTTGTCATCCGCACTGACGCACTTCAAGCAGTACGTCTGCTCCGACTTGTCAGCCGCTGCCCTAAAATTTGCCAAGACATCCACCAGCTTGCGGCGCGCATCCCAGAGTCAATACGCATTGAGTGGGTCCCACGGGATATGCTGCCTTCCCAAAGTCAAGCTGATTTAGCAACCCGCCTCGTGAACCAAGACGCATCAATCCCACGGTTTCTCCAAGTGGACGACGCTACCCTCCTTTTGTCAAGAAAGGAGCACCTCCGGCGCCGCACACGTGCACTTATCCCTCCGTGTGCGATATCCCTTCCCCGCGGTCTCACCCGTGCAGAGGAGGTTGCGCTTAGGAGGATCCGGGTCGGTGTTGCCCTTACACCAACTGCCACTAGGACGTGGTCATACTTCCAACACTTATATCCCCGCCCAGGATTCCCGATTTGTAAAAACGAAGATGTTGAGGCCGACATCCACCACTTGCTGTGGGACTGCCCAGCACTCAAACCAACACGAATCTGGCACCTGAGCACAGCTGGCCTTTCAGCAACCAATCCTGCTTGATACGTCACTTGAACCCAGGGACCTCATCATCGCTCACATCTGGACTTCATAAAATCAGCCAACCTTTTTTCATTCATTTTGATCATTTATTCATCCTTCAGCTCATAACCTACTGATGCCCTGAGCCAATAAATATCGATTAAAAAAAATACCATCGTGTGATGACGGGCTATACTGCTTCAAGCATAGATGTGCACAGAATTCTGCATTGGGGGGAGCGAAGTTTCATTGCAATCCCCCCCCCCCTCCCCCTTTGCATCAAGGCCTTTAAGCCAGAATGCAGCGCAAAGAAAAGGAATGCTTATGAAACATTTATTTTCGTGTGATGGAATTGCAACGTATGCAAAATATTGTGCGCGTAAAATACAAAACTAGCTTTGCCATAGATGCGTAATTGAAAATTACATGCGTCTCACAAAAGTTTATTTTCGTGACCATTATCGTGCTGTGACCGGTATTGTCGAAAAACCTGCATGGCCATATCCCTGAACATCTAAAAATGAGAGCTCAGGTCCGAGAGAGTAACTCTATGGGGCAGACTTGGCATCCCTCTCAGAAGATTAGGGGATTATTTTTGTCACCATTTTAAACAGTTCTTTTTTAATCTGTAGCTTTCGATACCTTTTATATTTTTCCTTGGCTTTAAGCCCGGCAAAGCTTTTGCTTATCCAGACTCACTCTCATTTTTATGCTTTTTCAGTTAACCGAGATGATAAATAAAATAGGAAATGGGACCCCACCCCCCATTCCCAACGCTCTTTTCGTATTCACACCTATGGCTTAAAATAATGTAATGTTGTGGATTCCACTCACAAAATCATTGACAAAAGAGCTGCTTGCCTGGAGTAGTAGCAGTGGGTGCTTGATAAAAAACCATTAGCAAAATATGCAATGAAGCATCAAATTGTATCAGATGTGAAAGCAGATTGCACTCCAGCTCTGTGCTGACCTAGAGCAAACGTGCTTGTATAAAATTGCTTATAAATACGCAATCATACTGTGTACTAGTTTATTTGACCTGAATTTCATTGTTAGTTGGCTTGCGCGTCTCTTTAAAAGCACAAGAAAGGTACCTGAAGTTTTGGCATCGGTGCGTCTTTAATACATGGCCTGTGAGCAGAGTAGGTTTCAATCAAATATGATTTAATGTCATCTATTAAAAATCAACACAAGAAAATTGGCTCATAAGGTGAAGGAAAGAAACTTTTCATCATAAGTGTAAGACTCTGGATGCAACCAGAGGGCAAGGCATGCGAAGAAGGGGAGGTAGAAAGTCAGGGGGCGTTTTAGGAATAAGTTTAGTACATCTGGTGCAGGAATCCATTATCTGAATAGAAAGGGAAGAGCACTTTGCCCTGCAGTGAGTGTAGTTTGGCTGGATATGATAATGACGAACACTTAACAAATATATTCTCAAGTGACAAAAAATGAAAACATGTTTATTAGCGAAACACTTTACAACAGTATGAACACGATTTGAAAGAACATAACAGCCACAATCAGAACTGTCAATGAATGACAATAGCTGCAGTTGTAGTTATCATTGTGTATGACATCACAGCAGCGTGGTAGTATGCAATCGCACATTGTGTCCTCCAGCCATGTAATCTCCTGAGGAGGTATGGCTTGGCATGCATCATACCTAATGCAAATACTGTAATCAAGAATATGAAGAAAAGACTGCTTACTCCCGCGATGCACCATGAAAATATTTTTTCTGGAAAGTCATCATATCAGGCTCCCTAATTTCAGGTTACCCAGAGTACAGCAGTCCTGTTGTCTGCATGCTGCAGGTCAAGACGTGTTTAAAGATAGATAAAATGAGTTCAGCAATGGATGTGTGAACCTCTTTCCGTGTTTTTAGAATAACAAGGTCGCTGTATCAGGATAGAAAAATTGGGAGGGTTTTAAAGAAGCGAAATTGAGTAGGGCATGCGAAAGCTTCTTGTGCACAGGTTGAAGCTGATCGAGCTGATGCGCAGTGCAGAGCGCAAGAGTGTGGAGCAGTTTAACTGTCGAGATGACCACTTACGTAATAGCTACAATGTTCTGTACTTGCTTTCCACACGAAATTCCTGGGTTCAAATATGCTTCGTTGAGTCTATTCCAACTTATTTTTTGCCCTGAGCTTGGCAGAGGTTTCAAAAAAGACTTGCTCAGTTTGACAGTATTAGTTAGTGGTTTCACGCGAGAACTGGTTCTCTTATAGTTCAGTAGCGTGGCTTTTTGGGCTTCTTGTTACATAGTTCCAATGCACTATAGCGCAGCAAAAGACGAGGACACATGAGACGAGAGACGAACACCGCGAGCGCTAACTTCCAAGAACAAGAAACTTTATTCTGCTGAAGCATCACATTTATACGCCAGAAAACTCGAATCACTCGCGGTGAATCACGAATGAATCACGTTACATGCGATGAAGGTGTTGTGTATAAAATTCTCTTGTCATGCGGGAAACACTATATCGGCCAGACAGGGAGATGTTTGAACGAGCGCCTAATGGAACACGCTCGCAACGTAAGAAACGTGCAAGGCGGATCACTGGTTGATCACATTCTCGCATGCAAGTCAAAAACCTGTAAGCCTTTCTTTGATAAATGTTTGTTCATATGAAAAAGCACAGAAAGGGTAACGCGCGAAATCATTGAAGTCGGAAAGATAAATAGTTGAGGATGCGCGTGTAAAAGCACACATTCTATTCTCCTCTCAGATAAAGAGCTCGTTTTTCTAAGGAATTGATACTGTTGGCCCATGCGATTCCTATTTTCTGGTGTGTAAATGTGATGCTTCAGGAGAATAAAATTTGTTGGAAGTTAGCGCTCGTGGTGTTCGTATCTCGTCTCTTGTGTCTTCGTCTTTTGCTGCGCTATAGTGTATTGGTTCTCTTACTTATTTTAGATTGTGCGAGCAACTAGTACTATCAGCGATGTTGAAGTAGGATTGCCAACCACGCACGAAGACAAGGAGGTGAAGAAAACAAACTGAATCTTTTGCTACCGAAGTTTTATAATTGTGGCTAAACATTTATGACCAAAAATGTTATTTCAGGGTACGCAGACCATTGCTGCTACCGAGTTCAGTGACACAGAAGGACCCGATGTACCGTGCATAACCAGTGTGAGTGAAACAATGCATTCCACATTTACCCAGTATCACAAAGAAAATACTGTGCCTTCACAAATGTTATTGGCCGCGTCTGGCAAAAGTGAAATTACCTGAGTGTTACACACGAACACATTTTAAAACAATGCTGTGTGTTGCGACATGTGTAACCTTTCGAAAACAATTTCGCACAGCTCACATCCACCAAAAAACTGCACAATCTCTTCAACACAGACAGTTGTTTTTGAGAACCATACCTGCTGTTAGCAAAACAATTTGCTGTAACATTTGAGACGGACGAACTATTTCGATTTTATTTTCCATTAGCATTGCATTGAAATTTCTTTGAATGGATTCCCTTAAGAATCTGGATGAAGAGTAACATATACTAAAGGAACCATATGTGTATAGCTATTTCAGCAAATATTTTACTCTATGTCATTGAAGCGACCACACAAACAATAAATGCTATGCAGAATAGTGCACAAGGGCATATGCGTCAAGTATGTTCCAATTTGAAGTTTCGTACGATGGGAATAAGCTGGGCTCAGCTGTTCAGAGCGTGGTTGAACTGGAACTCAAAATATTAAGCTTAGCCGCTTGGTGCCTTGATTCCGATGTCCTGCCTTCCTTTTTCTTAGGTTCAAAAGTTCAACAAGTCCACACGGTGGCAGAATGTCACCTATGAGGACCACTGGTGTGCAAAAAAGCCCATCATTAGGTTACAAGGACAGTCGTTTGTAGAGGGACATTCTGCTGACGATATCGTGTTTTATGCAGGAATTCCACAGACAGCTTTCAAGAACTTTGTAATAGCTGTGTGCGCACTAGTCAAAAAAGCAAGCATACTGTCACGTGCTGAGCAGTTGCTCATGTGCCTTATGAGGCTTCGTCTTGGTCTTTTTTATAGAGACTTAGCGAGAATCTTCAAGATGTCCGTTTTTGCAGTGGGCAACAATGTCCGTTACATGCTGCAAGTGCTTTCTAAAGTGATGAAGTGGGTTGTGACTTGGCTTCCAAAAGCAGATATCAAAGACATCATGCCAGCATCCTTTACAGACCTGTGGATATGGTTCCACTACTTGTATCCTTGACTGTAAGAGGTAATGTTGCAGCGCCCGAGAAAGCTAATGGCCTGATCACAGATATATAGCAGTTACAAAGCACATAATACACTTAAGTTTCTTGTAGGCAATATCCCTAACAGGCATACAATGTTCGTTTCAAAAGCATACGGCGGACGTGCTTCAGATAAGTTGATTACAAGGGAGAGTGGCATTGGAGATTACCTCATGAGAGGAGAGAATTTCATGGCGGACGAAGGTTTCTCCCTTGATGACGAGCTACTTGTGGAAGGGTCTGACTGAACACAAGTTTCACAATAGGTTGTGTTATTTTTCGCACAACATGGAAGCGTTTTCACTAAATACATTGTCATTTGATATTGTTGGAAAAAAACAACTGACTGAAAGAGTGGTGACTGCCACATCACGAATTGCATCTGTTCGCATTCATGTGGAGGGTGCAATCAACAAAATCAAGGCCTACAGAATTTTCAAGCAAGCTCTTCCAATCACGTCACAGAAGACAATTAGTGATATGTTTTTGTCTGTGCAAGGTTGTTCTACCTTAATCCGGCTCTCATTAAAAATGGTGTCTAGCAATGTTAAAAGCTGCAGTTGACAGGGAAAGTTGCATATTTTAGGAAATCAAGGAAATGTAATTAAAATAATGTCATTAGTGTGATAGCCTGATATCAGGTGCTCTAATAGTGCACAGCATGCAGTCAGTGCACATCTGGCATATGTGTTCTGACTTACGTTCAGTTCCCTCATCAAAGTGGGCACTGTATTGTCAATTTTGCATGACCTAAAGAAGGTCTAATATGGAGGCAACTGAGGCTTATCCTGTAGTCCTCGTAAGTAGAGTTGCTCTTTAATCTGACTAAATCCGTACTTGTTTATCAATGATGGTACTCTTATGTAAGCCAGTTGTTCGTTTCTTGGAGGCATAAAAGAGGAAAAGTACGAAGAAAGCACTCTGATTGGAGTTTGAACACCGCCATTGTGAAAGCACAGCAGTAAGTTAATCATGCCCGCTATGAGGGGACTACAAAAGTGGAACGACAAAAGTGGATGTGCAGTTTGATTGTTTAGTTTGGTTTATAGAGTTTAACGTTCTGAAGTGATTTGAATTATTAAAGGCGCCATTTAGAAGGGCTTGGCAATATTAACCACTCATGTCTTAATGTGCCTGATGGGTAGCTTGCTATTTGCCGCCATCAAAAACCAAGGGTGATTTGATTACACATTATTGTGTTCAGCAGCCGAGCACCATAACCACTGAGCCACTTCGGCAGAATCTTTTATAGTTCTGTTAATTTGTCCTGGAGAGCGCCACGGGTGGCCCCTGTATGTGTATATATAGCCGCGACTAATCTATTAAAGGAAAGTTGCGTGTTTGCTGTACTCTGTCAAGTCCCTTTGCCCTGTAAATGTACGCAAGAAAATAGTATACGCCTTAGCCTACAGCGTGTTACGCGATGATATTCGCTGCTTTTATTTCTGCTCTGCCTTTTGGCGAAAGAAAGTGAACAGTTTACTGAAATCCGCTCTTAAATCAGTATTACATGGCTGGTCGCGTGATTAACATAGTAAAGCTTTTGAAGTTTTACATATGCCTGACTTTTTTCATGTATTTTCTGAAGCAACAGTTTTTAAACACACCTGGTCAAATGATTTTTGCACACCTTATGTTCCTGTGAAAGATCTGCGAAGTCGCGATCGTTTTCTTGTGCCTAGAATGCGTACACGCTATGGCGGGCGTCTTCGGAAACATTATGTTCTCTCAGTTCTTAACCGGTTACCCAAATAAATATTGTCTGCTAATTCCAAAAAGATAGTGAAGGATTGTTTTGTGAAATTAAGATGATAGTTCCAGTACACAGCTTTGTTACTTATGTTTTTACATGTTTTCTCACCTGGCGTGTATTTATTTTTGCGTTCGATCTTTTGAATCTATTTTCTTCTTAAATTTATTTTGTTCCTTTTCTCGTTTTTTTTTTTTTCGTGTCTGCTCGGTGCATGGCTTATATGCTGTTTACTGCCGGGCACTGCCATTCAAGCCTTCGAAGGTCTTGGCAGGCCTGCACTTGTACTGGAAAAAGGAAATTTAATAAGGGAGTAATTACTCATTGCATCCACCCAAGCGCAGCCATCATGACTACTCCACCTTGGGGGATTCCCCTAAATATTTGACCAAAAGGTAATAATAAATTTTATTATTATTATTATTGTTATTAAATTTTCGTGCTATACTTCTGCGTTCTAAATAGTGCGTAGCGATTTTGTAAGCATACAGCACGGTGTTAAAAGCCTAAAATTGCGTTAAATAATTTATTATCGTATTAATAGTATGCAGAAGTTTCGGTTTTGATTCTTAGTGGCCAGGTTTTTACTTGACGTCAAGAAACAGAAGACATAAAATTGAGCTGCCACGTGGGCCAAAACTTCGTGACGTATCAAGGAGCAGTCGCGTCGTCTGCTCTGTTTGTAGTGTGGCTCCGCCATATGCTCTCAAGGCGCAGGAAAGAGTTGGCTAACTGTAGTAGTTCACTTTAGTAAATTGTACCCGTAAACATGTTTGCGTCGTTTTGGCGGCCATGTCGCGCCGCGCCAACACGAAACACGGAAACATGTCGTTGTCGCCCCAGAACTGCTGACGACAACTCTCTCTCCGATAACTTGTTGCTCGCAGCAGTGTCGATGTCGGCTGCTCGCTTTGCTACAATATTGACCAAATTCCTATACTATCTGAGCGGCCGGGAAAAATTAAAAAGTGGGAGAGGCTTTGACTATGAAGCAGCGCGGGTAAATGCGTGCGAGTATATAGTTTGAATTGCAGTGATCGAGGCACCCCTTTCGTGCGCCGTTTTGATTGCCGCTTCATGTGTGCGAATCTGGTGATAGTTTAGAGCAAATTCACAAATGTTAGTGAATGAAAACAGTCATCGAACATAGTTTTGGCAACAGTGAACTCAAATCGACAATTTCTTACATTGCAGGACGCTGGTAAAATCACCACAAAGCGCCGGGGTGACCCCCATGCGCCGAGCAATGCTGCTAGCAACCCGGAACAGTCGTCGGCGCTACTTGTGAAGAGAAGATTAGGCCGATTGAGAATAATATAATAATAATAATAATAATAATTGGTTCACAGGAAGGGAAAGGCGCAGTATCTGTCACACTTGACCTGTGGACACCTGAACCGCGCCGTAAGGGAAGGGAGGAAGCTGGGAGAGAAAGTGGAAAGACAGAAAGGGGAGCCGTAGTGAAGGGCTACGGAGTAATTTTGACCACCTGGGGATCTTTAACGTGCGCTGACATCGCACACCACACGGACACCACTTCGTTTTGCCTCCATCGAAACGCAGCCGCCGTGGTCGGGTTCGAACCTGGGAACTCCGGGCAGTGGTCGGGCGTCTTACCACTGCACCACCCCGGCGGGGCATGGGAATAGTCGCCATACACACATTTTAACGAGCATATTATTACGAAAGCAATACTTTCACTTTTCAGCCCTTCGCGCAGCGAGGCGGTAGCTACCATTGACCTTTAGCGTGACCTTTGGCGCGCCGCTAAGCACAGCTGCGCAAAAACAGGGGCCCCAACTCGCGCCGTCGGCTCGCGAGGCGGTAGCTATCAGCCGCGGCCTAACTCCCGCTCCCTCCCTGAGGGAGCACTACAGCCGGAGTGACGTCATCCCTGAGACTGTTGTGAGACCATTTAGAACGAAGTTTAAGGCGCCGGTTCGGGCACGCCTTTACACGCCGAGAGTTAAGCCCAACGTTGATCTACGGCCGGGCGGAGCTGCAGTTGTGCCACGTGCTCCTAAAGCTAAGAAGAATTATGGGGCTGCAGCCGCAGCTACCGCCGGGGGTGCAACGTTGGATACTATAGGAGGTGGCCTAATGGCAGGTGGAACCAACGCAGTGTCCAGGGATGCTTTCATTTCAGGTGGCGTAAAGAATGCCGTTGCAGCGGGTGCCGGAGCGGCAGTTGTACATTCGGCCTTAACCTCACCCACAACCAAGTACATCGTTGCAGCCACGGCGCTCCTTGCCTCGCTACTAGTTATACATAGAACAACCAGGTAGCACCCCGCAATAAACAATAGTTGAACCATATGCCGTGGCCAGAGTGAGTCACTGCAAAGCCATAAGCATAACCACAAGCACCACAACCAGCTACACCTCCAGCTGAACCTAGACGTAGCCTAGCTATTGCTTTCGCAATTACCAGGCTTAACCAAGCTAAGCCACTGCCATTTTTTTTTTAATATGAGATAGACGTCCTATAGTAAGGCGATGACGGAATACGAACCTTTATTCCAGCGCTGAGTCGCTGATCCGTTCCGTGTGCCGTCCGGCGAAACCGACTAGACCTAGCGACGAGTAGGGCAGGTAGAGAGCAGTGCAGTTAGTAGTCGAGCGCGCCCGCGGGAGGCGTCGTTGCTGAAGGCTCCGCACTTGTGCAGGCATGCTACTGTTGCACGAGTATAACAGGCAGTCCTGATAACATTTGTCTTTTCTGGTACAAAGCCAATGAGTGCTACACTGCCTGATGTCTGCGCCGCCGGCCACTGCAGTGACTCCGTTCTTGGCTACGGCAACCGACAACAACGCCGTCCGCCGAACATTGCCGCGCCGTCGCCTGCAGCCTTCGAAAGTTTTAGTGAATGAATATTTCTGTTAGGCATAATTTTGGCTACAGTGAGCTGTTCGTGCGTTAGAACTGTTAGAATGCTACGCGTGCAAAGAACAGCCAAAACGAGCTGGCCAGCAGTATCGTCTCCTACGTCAGAAAACTGTGCAATGACGTCACGAATACTAGATTATGGTTTTTTTATTGAATCTACGTCACTGTCAATGCGCTAGGGATAGGTCTGGAATGAAGAGCTGGCATTTTCACAAACTTTACTCTGATACTCGACTGTGATGGTCTTCAAACACAAATGAAGCGCGTGACAAGCTTTGCACAACCTTGTAATATGGTGTCTCTACCCCTTTAAAAGGGGCTTTTTCTTCGTTCGGCTACTGGCGTCGTGTTTGTTTAGCTGGCTGCATCTCCGCTGTGCGTGTGCCATACGGCGATACAACAGATTACGACGAGGATAAACAGGAGTGGACGCCAATAAGCTACGAGATGATCCTGCTTCAGCCACCGGAATTCCTGCCAGCGCCGGGAAGGCCAGCCATTCCATGGACGCAGTGGCGCAGGATATTTGAAAATTATCTGCTGGCCTCGGGGAACAACGGCCACCCTGCTGCTCATCGGGAAGCCATCTTGCTGCATTGCTTTGGCGCGGAAGGGTGGCGCATTTTCCACGCATTGCCGAAAGAACAGTCATCAGAACGCATCCAAATGTAAAGCAATGAAAGTAGCACGACTTCCTAACAAGGCTAACCCACATCCGTACGTTCTTAATGGCTCTTCTTTAGACTTTGTTTCAGTATATTAGTATCTTGGCGTAGACATCAGCAGTGACCTCTAATGGAAAACGCATATCGAACATGTAACAACGCTAATCGCATGCTTGGCTTCCTTTGCCGTAACTTTTCACTCCTCCGGTTTCTTTAAAGCTACTTTTCTACAAAACGGTCGTTCGTACCAAGATGGAATACGCGTCTTCTGTGTGCGATCGTAACATCAAAACTGTTATTAATATCTTAGAATCTCTCCAGAATCGTTCAGCTCGTGTTATTTTGAATAACTACTCCCGCTCATCCAGTGTCACACTCGTGAAGAGATCTCTAGATCTCCCAGATCTTTCAGTGCGGCGTCATTTTTCTCGACTTTCCACATTCCACAAAATATATTAAAGAAATGAATTCTTGAAACAAAGTCTTTTCACTGCTCCGAGTTGCATATCATCCCGCATTGACCATCGTTTTAAAGTTAATGTTCCAAACTGCAGGACTAACCAGTATTTCTACTCTTTCCTCCCCAACACCAGCTCAGACTGGAACCACCTGCCCGCCTGCATCGTCTCCATTTCCGAACCCGAAGCTTTCAAATCTGCGCTTGTTCATCACCTGTTAAGAAATTCTCCTTAGTTCTAATTTTTGTATAAGTAGTTAATACCACTCCTATCTGTAACGCCTCAACAGCCCTGATAGTAACCAAATAAATAAATAAATAAATAAATAAATAAATAAATAAATAAATAAATAAATAAATAAATAAAAGGATAACGGAGTATAGGAACGCCAAGGAGAACATGTTTGATATGACATCATCTGTATAATTAATTTCTGCTGTACCCACTCACGAGGTAAGCAATGGTTTTGCATTGAAACACTGTTCGCAAACTCCCCACGATACAAAGGCAACAGCCTTCACTGCTGCCTGCGTGATGCGCACAGAATGTGCAAAGCACCGGGGCCGTTGCTGCACAAAACATACAGATAATATATTAGCGGGAACGAATCGCCCAGAAATATTTGCGGAGGAATGTTATGGCTAGAATACTATTCAAGGACTCTGCGTACACTCAACAGTAAACAACTGGAGCGACATACGTCCGTCAATTCTGGGCTTATCGCGGACTAGCCATGAACTTGAAGGATAATAAACGGGAAAAGAAATTTCATAACATCCTAAATGCTGCAGAGCGAACGGTTACAGCACAAGTTTAATAATAAATATACCTGATATGTTTGCTTTCATTTTCTGGTTACGTTTTCTGCACACTGCAAGTATGACCCAAGTGCAGCGTCCTAGCTAACAAAAGAAAAAAATGGATAGACCCTCTTCCCGAGCCCACCTGTAAATGTTTCGCTTGTCATACTATCATCATTATTTACCATTTTTCGTGTTTAGAAAAAGTTTTATTAGACATTAGACGTTCACATTAGATATTCACATGAGCGGCGACAAATGACCAAAACAGGAAATACACATGATTAACAACAAATGAAAGTGCACATAAGATACATCCTAAGGAACAAATACATCACAAACCGGTATTTACATCAGAATAAAATTTGGAAGTTCGTGATGATGACATATACAACAATGAATGGCAATATACATGAAGGTATAAACAGTGTAGAATAATTTGCGAAATAAAATGGATATAAACACATACAACAATCGCATGTACAGAATGTATTGCACATGTGGGTTGCGATGTGAGCATAAATATTTACATTATATTACAGGTACCAAGGTGGGTGAAAAACCACCGGACACGCCCATCCGACACGGAAACAAAAGGGCATGACCATTGACGAAGGAACTCTCGCTCATCAAGGTAGAAAAGTTGCTCAGCCAGAAAGCTTGCGTTCTCCTTTCGTTGACGTGCCAGAACAGGGAAAAGCGCACGTCGGCGCCGGCTCGATGCGACAGCCTCACAACGATTGCGTCATATCGCGAAAGCCCCAGCTACGATCAGCAATCGTGCAAACCGACCGCGAGGATATCTACCATTTATCTGAAATCGGTTAATACCTACACTTCTAAAACCGATATGAACTGCCCTCCAAAGAACACGAGCAACGACGCATTGCTGGGCATGTGACTATTGGATTCCTGAAGTGGGCAGTTGGGGCACTGCGCGGTCCGCACAATGCCCCATCGTTGCAGCCGATCTCGTGTAGGCAAAACTGCAAAAGCCACATAAAGTCACGTAAATGTCCTGGCACAAACGACGCAGTGAGTGGTAACCAACAAGTGGAGTCCGCCCTCCGCCTACGTTCCGCAGGCACCAGCGGAAGTAGTAACGTTCCCATTTACTCCACTACTCTGTTTGCCGAGATGTCTAAGTCAGGGCTCACGTGGCGGGTGTGGCGACGAAATGCCACTATACACGAATAAAGAACAGGCATCCGGAAAGCCTGAGGGCCCCTGTTGAGTGGTATGTCAGGGACAAGCTCCCTCACACTTGTGCCTAAAAAATAGAAAGCTAGCACCCGTGCTGGGCACTTATCACCCTGCAGCAAACGAAGAAGGTACCGTACAGCCAGCAGCCGACAGCAGACTGACAAAGAAGGGAAGGCAAACCCACCCTTCGAACGTGGCTGGCCGAGTGCCGCACGGCATAATAGTTCCGTGCGACCTGCCCCCCCAAAAAAATGAACTTAGAAGAGACTGAAGAGAACGTAAATTTCTGAGAGGTGGATGAGCTACATGTGCGAGGTACCATATTCGCCCGCAGAAAACAGTGTGAACAAGGTAGCGTTTCTCCAACATGGGCAGTTCAAAGTCACTGGCTGTAGTCACCTTGCTGCGCACCTTGTTTAAGATGGTAGTCCACATCGAAGCTGCTATCCCACGTGCCTCATAATCAATGCCCAGTATGCGGATGGTGTCACTGTGCGTAATTGATAGGGCACCATTAAGGCGCGCTTCTGGCAGGTCAATTAAAAGATATTTACCTTTTTCAAAATTGAGAGCAGGCCCAGACACCTTGCCGTATCTGTCAAAAAGATGAAGGCAGCGCGGAGGCTCGCTTCATCACGTAGATACAAAGTAATATCATCCGCGTAAGCCGTCACACGGAGCGTCTGACAGCCTGGGAAAGGGAGGCCACGGATACTTTGGCCTGTGATTATTGTCCTCAAATAAGGCTCCAAGCTGAGAGAATACAAAAGAGGCGGGAGGGGACAACATTGCCTGACACTGCGTGTCACTGGGAAAGGGGCACGTTCCCACCTATCCATCGCCAGTGTGCTTTGAATGCCATCATACATGCTTTTAATTAAACATGAATTTTGCGGAAACTGAAAGCATTCAGAACGCCGAATATGTAGCCCAGTTCTAGCCGGTCAAAAGCTTTTTCTTGATCTAAAGAAACAAGGATACCACTAGCTAAGCGTCTTTGTGTGTAACCAATAATGTCTCGAGTGGCATACGACAACCTATGTATTTCCCTGCCAGAAACTGAGCGCACCTGATGCAACCAATAAGGGAGACCCTCACACCCCTCAAGCGCCGAACCACGATGGCGGCGAGAGCTTCGTAGTCTACGTTTAGAAGAGTGATCGGCCTCCACTCTTCTGGACGAGATGACCCAGGATCACGTTTTGGGATCAAATTTATTCTCCCTTTTCGAAAACTGGCCGCAAAATCTAAATGCTCAAAGAACTACTATCTAAGGACATTGGACCGACAACGTCCCAGACACCCAAATAAAATTTCACAGGAAGCCCATCAGGCCCAAGCGCTGAGCCGCGTTTCATTGACTCTAAAGCTGTCTTTACCTCTTCTGAAGAGGGAAGTGCACAAAGCACATCATGCATCTCCGGGCTGACCAGCGACAACCCAGCTAACATTTGATGCGTCTCTACAGCTCCTACATCAATCGTAGCATCTGAACACGCCATTAGTTTGAAGTGCGTCAAGAAACGCATACAATCCCTTGTTTGATAGGACGCAGAGTGGGGCGCTCCGCTCAATGCTGAGCTATGGATGTAAGTTCTCCGCGCAAATCGAAGCACCTCAGGATGTGCAGATGGACTAGGCCTTTCACGCCAAGCCGCCGAAAGGGACGAGGCTCCAATAAGGCACTGATATCGGCTATGTAACTCCTCGCACCAGGCGCGCATCAGAGGGGTATGCCAACACGCTCTGTGTGTGATGCGGATCTCCGCAGCCGTGTCTACCAGCTCCTGAGACACTCGATGACGTAGTGCACGACCCTCTATCGAACTGTGCATGCGCCAAATTGATTTGAGCGTGTCCCATTCATTTTCAGCACTGTCTGAGAGCGAAACGCGTAAAGCTCGCGACAAGCTCTCACGCGAACGCGAATCGTGTAGAACGCGCACATCAAAACGCCACGGACGAAATGAGCCAGCGCTAGGAAAGGAAAGGCTGAGCATGACTGGCCGAATGGGCGTGTGAGGCAAGGTTACAACATCCATAACCGACACATACGTTGAAGGGACTGCGGCAGTGGTAAGACGCCCGACTACTGTGCCGGAGTTCCCGGGTTCGAACCCGACCGCGGCGGCTGCGTTTCGATGGAGGCGAAACGAAGTGGCGTCCGTGTGCTGTGCGATGTCAGCGCACGTTAAAAGTCCCCAGGTGGTCGAAATTACTCCGTAGCCCTCCACTACGGCTCCCCTTTCTCTCTTTCTACTTTCATTCCCACCTTCCTCCCTTCCCTTACGGCGCGGGTCGGGTGTCCACAGAGCAAGTGTGACAGTTACTGCGCCTTTCCCTTCCTGTGAACCAATTCAACTTAATTTAATTAATATTCGCGGTCTAGCCTGCTCGCAGATGAACCACGATGCCATGTCCAGCAGAAACTCGACCCATGCATGAGTTCGTGCGCATCAAGAAGCGCAGATAGCTGAACCAGGCGCTGCAGCTCACGTGCGTTCCAAGTCGGTCGCCCTCGATCAGGGCCTTGAGCATCAACATGTAGTCTATGACACAATTAAAATCGCCCACTGTTATTACTTGGCGGCCGTCTAAAAAGTAAACATCCAACCCTTTAAAGAAGTTATTACTAAGGCTGGAGTCCGCCGGAGCATAAATACAGAAGATGCGCAACCTCACAGCCGAAAATTAGCAATTGAACGCTAGCACACGCCCAAACCCGTCATAAGTGAAGTGATGATCGCGCAAAAGGGATCTGTTTAGCACCGCTATTCCTACGCCACTCGAGCACGAAGTGGCAAAAGAAAAGAAGCACTCCAAATGAAAATCGCGCTTAAAGGCCAATACATAAGAAAGAGTAGTAAAATTTGTTTCCTGAAGACACAAGATATCACAGTTTGTTCTGAAAGCCAAATCTACTATTTCTGTTTGTTTTGCGCATATTACAAAACCCCTGAGCGTTTAAAGAAAGAATTTTCAGTCCTAATGCCATATCGGGTGTTGAATTTGGAACGCCACTAAGCCAGATGCGCGCCCCGAGGTGGCTCCACAAAAGTGCTTTGCACGCACATTAGGCGGAGTTTCCTGGCCGTCCTGAAGAAGGGCGGGACTTCTTGGGTGGGTGTTCCTCCGGGCGACCGTCTTGTGCCGCATCCGATCCCAAGGTCGGCGATGAAACACAGCGCTTATTCCCTTCTCGCTGGAGCTCGATGTCCATATCACATTCACTGAGTGGTGAAAGCGATGGGGAGTGTCCGACACCAAGGCTGAAAGAGCTGCTGGAATCGTCCACATTCTGTTTTATTGCGAAAGCAATACTACTTTCACTTTCAGCTTCTCGCGTGGCGAGGCCGCAGTAGCTACAATTGACCTTTAGCTTGACCCCTGCTATGACGTCATACTATCTGCTGCAAAAACCAGGGGCCCAAGTTGTGCCGCCGCGAGTTGAGGCCGCGCGTGGTGGCTGCTGCCTAACTCCTGCGCCCGCCGCGTGTGGCGCTCCTAGCGGTGTGACGTCACAGCTGCAAGAGCAGGCTGCGATCGTCAACGGCCGCGGCGTACCCACCGCCGCCGCGTCCGCTAGAAGCAGAAATGTAGACACGGCTGAAGAAGTTGCAATAGAGCTCGCTTGCGTTGGAATGGAAGCCAGCATAGTTATTAGTGACAGCAAAACAGCTGTCTGGAAATTTGGAAAAGGGAGGGTCTCGACGGAGGCAGCCAAAATTTTAGAGAAAGCAAAACTTGAAAGAAGGATTCGAATTATTTGGACCCCCGCGCACGAGTCCGTCCCCAGGAATGAGGCGGCGCACGAGCTAGCCCGAGCTCTCTACTTCCGGGCAGCCGTAGAGCCGCCTGATTGCAATGGGATGGACGAGAGGCGGCAAACTTATAAGGAAATTCTAGAACACTAGAGACTTAGCAGAAGGTCGCTGCCACCACCGGACCGAACACTAACTAACAAGGAGGCCGTCGCTTGGCGGCGCCTGCAAGCTGGGAATTTCCCAAGTCCCGTCTGGCTTTTCCACACGCAAGTGGAGGAAAAGGCGGACGATAAATGCGAAACCTGCGGAGAAAGGGGTACTCTGGATCATATAATCTGGCAATGCCTTGATGCCCCTGGTAGAGTGTACTAGAATGTTCTAGTACACTCTACCCCTGGCGCCAAGGATACGTAAATAGTAGAGAAGCCTGAGGCCGAATTACAGACGGCTCACACTCACAATCACACTCACAATCTTCCTATTGGCCAGCGGCAACACGGCGGGAGTGGCCGTCCTGCACATCATCGACGTCTGCTCTTTACGTCATGAACACACTTGAAGTGATGACGTTGGCTACGGGCCAATTGTGAGCGGGGGTTGTGAGCGACGCGAGCCGCTCACAACTTGTTTGTGAGCGCTCACAAAGGGAAAAAAAATGGCGGCGATCTATGCAGCGGCCGGCGTTCTCGGGAGGCGGTAGCGGCGGCGCCCCGACGCGATCATCGGCGAAGGACGGTGTACGAAGACTGTTTGACGTGCCCGGCGAGATGTTTTGACGCTTGTTGCTACTCGGGAAGGATATAGTACAGTGACTGTGCGACGCGATGAACTGAGATAGGCGTGTGCGGCCGAGTGCGCTGTGTGTGCGGCGGCAGATAATGTGTGCACTGCGCTTTTTCCGAACTGCTAGTGGCTTCCAAGCCGCTACTGGCAACGAGGCGAACATCGGCTTCGCGCAGCCGACAGTTCGAAAGCGTTTGCGGCGGCGTGCAGCTAGGGCGGCGGAGAAGAAAAGCTTTTTTCGTCACGGCATCATACCCGGCGTCGTCGGGTTTGTCGACGGCACATCGGTCGTCTACGAGTAGCCTTGTTGATGTCCCTGTTTCAGATATGAGATGCCAACATGATTGTGGCCATGAACCTCCCTACGTGGGATCTTGGCATGATGCTTTCTTCTGGCGACACTCTCGGCTGCACACAGGCATGACACAGGTCGAGGCCGGCCTGCTGCGAGTCGTCGAATTCACAACACTGAGCCGCGCTGCTGTTTGCAAGATAAGTTACGGTAGGCTCCACATGCCTCACCTGTATTACCGTTCTTGGGCTTTTATAAAAGCTGGAACATAAGACATTAGTACATTGTTGAAATGCCTACGTAAGAAACGAAGATTGGAATGTGTGTGTTTGATGCCTGAATTGAGTAGGAATGGGGCATCATTTATACCGATATGAAGTGCAAGGCTGTCCTTACAGCAGTGTTACTGAAACGTTCAATCATTCATTGTCTGCACTCCCATGAATGTCATCGTCAGCAAAACCTGACAATGAGCTACTTGATGCGACTCTTCCATTGTGTCAGTAAGGCTGTTAGTTTATGAGGCTGTTGAGGTCGACAACGACGTGACGAAGAATGTGCTTCACAGCGTGCCATTTTCGGTTATGCTGGGGAAAGGGGCACCTGTTGGAGACATGGCTGCCAGTGCCATGGAATCCCGGTCCGGACTCTCCATAACGGTTATAGAACAAGGCATACACCTCCACAAGGTTAATGGTGAATAACTGCATCGACGTGCTGAAGACCCGCTTCCAGTGCTTGCAAAAATACTAGACGTTCCTCTACCAGCCAGAGCGTGTAGCATGTGCCTTGTTGCATAACTTCTTTGGATGTCTTCCTGCCTGCCTGCAGATGAGGAGGGTGCTGCTGGCTTGGACAAGAAAGGGTCACATCTGTGCACTGGCTACTTGGAAGTGGGATCACTATTGCCATGCATACCTCTAGTGAAAAGTCATACAGAATCATGTTGTGAGCCTGTTCCACAGAACCTACCACCAGAGGCTGGCACAGCTGCCCATGGTGCGGCAACCGCTTTGGCGTCAATCACACCACAGCAATCGGCTGTGATATACAACACGTAGCTGACCAACTCATCACAGGCAGCCAAGTGCAGCGTCTTCTCGTTTCATGTCTGTGCCAGAAACCTGTTGTGATAAAGATGCATCTTCTCGAACCATGCGTTAAAACACCTCATCTGTCAAGTCAAATTTGTCTTCGTACACCCCCTTTCACTGTTGCTTACAACCGTGTATGTTGGTGTTTGTGTGTGTGTGCATGTGTTTGAGTACATAATTAAAGTGTTTCACAACGAGGCAGCAATTGTGATGCCTATCGGAATGGGAAGGCCTCACAGAAGTTTTCTTAGAAGCACGTGTATCCACTGTGCACCCTTATTTTCCTGCAGCATTTCACACGCTTGAATATGCAGCAGCGAAACCAACTTCCTGCAATAGCATCGGCAGTTATTTGACGTGCTGCACAATTGTGCTACACAGAGAGGACACACAAGAATAATTTTTAGAGCCTGTAAGCTGGCACAGTACTCATCGCAGGTCTGATATACTTCAGAAGCAAGAAATGAAAGTATTGTGCATAAAACTGCCACACAGAGGCAAAACACAAAAGATCGAGTTGCTTAATGATTACAGGCTTGCATAGTAGTCGTCATAGGTTTGGCACATTTCAGAAGCAGGAAGCAAAGTATGGCACTTAGCAGTGCAGAAACATGACACAAGTAGTGCTATGTACACCGTTTGCATAGGGCAGTCTCCATTAGTGAGCCTTTCAGGACTACAGGCCTGCATATACTGTTAGGATGCATAGAACGCATTTGCTTAATGCTAAACAGTGCAAAGCTGACAAATTGAATGCATAATATTGCGAGTTTTAGTGCTCATAAGTAGAAAAATCCCATAGGTATACAAACAAAGCAAATGGTGTGTGGGCAGACGATATCGCTCAAAAGCAAAGCAACCCAGTCATGCAGAACGAAGAAAAAAATACAGAGCACACTACAATGAAAGCTACATCGAAAGCCCTGTCACGGTGGCACTGCAGTGAATGAAGGCTTCGGGTTCAGTCCCGGCAGGTGTGGGAGCATTCCCATGATCATGTTCTTTTCTAAACTATCCAGCTACATACAAACAGATCATCATGCAACCACGGAGCTTCATTTTGGCCTACACTACATGCTTCACAGTCGTCTTGCATTTCCTAAAGAGAAACAAATAGAACCACACAGCTTGTACGTTATACTTTCAGCACTTTTCTCATCGATACTAGTAGGCGCCGACCGAAAACACTTCCGCAAGTTTTCTTTCTCCATTTCTGTGTCAAGCGCTCTATGAAATTTTATCGCTGCAGGCTCTGAACTTCGACTGCATTCTATTAGATTTTCAGCATGCTCACGGCACCTGCACAGTACTTCGATTTCAGACGACGCTTAAAAAAGCAGCACCTGCTCGGGCAATCAGCTGTTTGCTTGCAGGCCGCCATGTGCACGCCATGACGCCGCCGGCGCACCCTCGCGGCAACAAAAGTTACCTAATAGCAAGTATAATTACAAAACTAAGAGCGCTTCTACTTAAGCTTAATGTTCTTCAATATTAAAAATAGTACCTTGCCAAAAAAAACCTTGGTCTGTTTTATTTATTGCGTATTAATTGCGTCGTGTTACAAAAAGTTAGGAAACGGTCCCTGCTCAGTTTTTTGCCACACTGTGGCAACAGCGTTTGACGAGGATTCAGAACTACCGGGGCGGAGCCACGCTAAAAGTCACTGGTAATTGGACGATTTCGCATACTCGTCACGATTGACGTCTCAAGGCTGCGTCACAGCTCCGTAATTTTGACGTCACACTCACAAACTTGTGAGCGGAGTCCGTAATTCGGCCCCTGGGAACTGCTACTGCGGAGCGAGCCCCCCGCCAACCAGCAGCAGGCTATCCGCCTGGCGGCTGAAGCCGCGAAGAAACACTATCGCTTCGCCGGTGTTTAGTCGCGGAGCCCCCGGCCTCCGTCTCATAGGCCTGCGTGCCGGGGGCGGGGAATAGGGGGCCTCCGCCGGAACGCGACTAAACGATAGAGACATGCCCAAGAAACTCCGGAACAGCTACAGGAGTGACTCGACAAGGAACGTGCGTTTCGGGACAGGGAAAATGAAAGCCGAAGAAAACGAAGGAAGCTCGCCTACAACCAAGTATATCATTGCAGCCACAGCAATTCTCGCATTGCTACTAGTTGTGCACAGAATAACCAGGTAATATCACTGCATAACCACAAGTCCAATCACAAGCACCCCCACCAGCAAGACTACCAGCTGAACTAAGCGTAGCTACGGCATTGCTTTCGCAATCACCAGGCCTAATCAAGCTAAGCCTTCAGTTTTTTTTGGCTCAAAACGTTAGATGACCCCTTTAAATCCTTTCGTAATGCCGGCAGCTTCTTCACGCGCCTTGTTTGCTTTTCCAAGACTGCACGAATCTTAGAAACGCCAGCAGTGGCCGGCGTCGCCGCCAGCTTCATAATACGACCAGCCTGCGCTCCAAGCGCAGCGCGGGTTTTTGGTGGAGTCAAAGCCTTGGATGCCGACTGCACCTTCTTTCCGTGAACTCCATGCTTGGCCTGGACGCTGCGAACTTTAGCCGTGCACGGAGGCTCCGGTGACGATATGGCAGGAGCTACCTCAGTAGCAGTAGGCTCACACGACAATCCGGGGGCCACCACGACGTCATGCGCCGTCGCGCAAGCGATCTGAGGCTGGGATGGACCAGTCGTATGGTTGTCCAATGGCACGTCATCACTGCTGGCCGTTCCTTCCGGCACTGTACCAGTAGACGAATTCGTCAATGTTTTTGATGTGCCCTCTACAGAGTCCATTTGCACTTCCTCCTTGCCTTTAGCCGACTCAGCTGGCTTGGCAGATGGGGCCGGCACTGCAGGCTTCATGGGTGTAAGCGGAGGAAACGCACTTGCCGCTGCGTCCGAGTAGGAACGGCGCACCGGGCACGTCACCGTCGAGTGGTCATCTCTGCAGCATCGGCAGGGCAGAGTGCAGCCTTCACCGTGATGACCGTGGATACCACAGCGTCCACAAAAAGGCGCTGAACACTGCGACCGAAAGTGATCCGAGGTGCCACATCGCCGGCGAACACGCTGCATACCTTTATAGTCAAAGGTTACGCGATGCCCAGCGACGCGTAGATAGTTGGGTACTGGTGACGACGCGGACATCTCCATCCGCACATACCGTGTCCCAGTGGGAACACCCTTACGGGAGCTCATCTGGTCCACAGTGACGGACCGGAATTTACCATGCTGCCTCAGTACCTGGACGAGCGCTTCATGTGAAACGTAAGACGGCAGGAAAAGTCAGGCCACGGTGGTAACTTGAGGCCCAACAGGGACGATTGGTACACGCTCGCTGCCGATGACGAGTCAGCCGGCGCCAACGATTAGAGACATAGATGCCATGCTCCTCACTGTAACTTGAAAAGACTGGGCGCCCATATGCTGGACGCAGTAAACGTCGGGTAAACCCACTGTCGAGGCCGCCGCGTCGACGACGGTCTCGGGACTGGTCCCGCAGGGACGACTATGTCGAAGACCAGACTTCGAAGTATTCCACGGAGTTGAAGGCGCCTGGTGACAAAACCACGGGACACCCCTAACGTGAAACACGTAGGGACGCCCGCCACTATCAACCGTCAGACAGTGATGGTAACCTTAACCACCTTACACCCTTATCAGTCACATAATATATGCTATCGCATGAAAGTGATCTGATCACCTTAGAGAAATCTCATTGTAATTCCTGTTGCCGCAGTGAGGGCACATCTTGTTCAGGCGATGGAGATGTGCGTACAAGTTAAAGTTAAGTACGGACCATTATTAACACACAACACTACTTTTGCTTTTGCCACATTTATAACAGGAAGGGCACAACCTTATTCACGGCGAAGTTGAGATTGCAGCGCTACAAAGGGGAATGGTTTTGTGAAAAACTAGATATCTCTCGCCAGCAGCGCAGCGAAACAGGGAACGCAAAGGGTTATAAATTGACTTTGAGAAAACATCTTTTACGTGAAAGCACGGGCAGGTCTTTTTTTCGAAAAGGCATCACCGCCGCCGTGCCGGAAAACGAGCGCAGGCGTGCGGCGCTAAGCACAACTAATCGAGACGTAATGTACCGTTCCCACGACAGATGGCGCCTGTGCGTTTGCGATTGTTATAAGGGGCGCGTGTGCCTTGTCCCTAAGAGAGGAGGTGACCGAGGCCTTCTCCGGGACTACAGGCCAATCACAGTGACCAGCGTACTGTACTGGCTTTTTGCACACATTATCAAGAAATGGATGGTCCCCTGGGCCGAAGCACACGGCCACCTCACGGAACTGCAGGCTGCTTCCCGACAGGGCCGACGGCTAGAGGACATCTTCACCCTGACCCAAGGCATTGAGATCGCACGTCAACAACTGCGGGGTCTCGTCGGCTGCTTCTTGGGCGTCGCAGAGGCGTATGATAGCGTCCGTCCCACATGAGCCCCTGCTACGCCGCATGAGGACGATCGACATGCCACGGTAGTGGACTGATTTGCTGAGCCGCCTATACACCGGCAATACCGTGGTGGCAAGCCTCAACGACAGCAGCTCAGAGCCAGTCGTCGTCCGAAGAGGCCTGAAGCAAGGATGTCGCCTGTCCCCACTCCTGTACATTGTACACTTCCGAGATGGAACGGCTGCTTATCGCGTCGGGCACAGGCTTTCGGCTCTCCTTCTCATGGGCAGGTCTTCCGGAGACATGGACGCTGCCAGGGCTAGCGTATGCGGACGACCTCGTGCTACTAGCCGAGAACGAGGTGCAACTGCAGACCCTGGTGACCATATGTGCTGACCACCTATCTACACTGGGGCTGAATTTCAATCCCCTCAAGTCAGCTGTGCTGCGTTTTTCGGGCTAGCCCGAAGACGCCCCTGCGGTGCTGCTGCCCTGTGGGGACCCCATACTGCGCGCCATGGAGTACCGTTACCTTGGAGTGCTCCTCAACACACAAGCTGCCCTATACACGGCGCAGGAAAAACATTTGAAAATGACCTCAACCCGTGCGTGCCATATCCTCAGACGACGATGCCTTTGGGGGTGCAATCGATATGGGATGGTGCGTGATTTGTGGAAGGCTGTACATGTGTCGGGGCTGACCTTCGCAAACGCCACTTTGTGCATATCTACCCAAACGAGGGAATGGCTAGAACGCGGACAGCGCGAGGGGGGACGGCTGGCGCTCGGTTGCCACGGTCGCGTTGCTGTGGAGGCCATCCAGGGGGACATGGGCTGGTCAAAGGTCGAGGCCCGCGAAGCCCAAAGAAAAATAAGGGTACGAGACCAGACTCCGCTCCATGGACAATAACAGATGGGCGAGGAGGCTGTTCCGATATATACACATTGCTGGCATTCGGACAAAATGGTGTGCTCGTGTGCAGACTCTACGACAGAAATACAGCGCACAGATGGACAACCAGGACCAGACCGCCTTGCCCAAGACCACCATACGCAACCTTATACAGCAGACGGAGAACGCGCAGTGGAGTGCTGCTGCCCAAAAAAAAGACGACTGCACCGCACCGAAATTGGCACTACGCCTAGAGCGTCCTCAACGCCGCAACTGTTACCACCGTGGAAGAGGTTGCCATCGCGTTAGCTCTGACCGACCCCTCCATCAAAGTAGTCGTTAGCGATTCCCAACAGGCAATTCGTAACTTCGATGCAGGTCGTATATCCCGACAGGCACACACTATCCTCCGATCTCTCCCCTTACCGTCTACACCTCGTCTTCTCATATGGACCCCAGCTCATGAGGCGCTCAGCGGGAACGCACAGGCGCATGCTCTAGCCCGAGAACTCAGCTACCGGGCGGAGCACCCTCCTCAGCCTGCCGCTTCCTCTGACACTCCCCAAGGCACTCATTCACGCCTTGTTACATACACCAACATCCTCCAGCATTATCCGCTCGAACGGTGTCTATATCCCCCTGCACACCGGGAACTATCCCGGCGCGAGGCCGTCCATTGGCGCAAAATACAACAGGAACCTTTCTCAACCAATGGCTATATAGCAAAATTTTCCCAAATCTTATTGTACCTAGCTGCAAACACTGCTCACAACCGGCCACATTCATTCACATGGTGTTCACATGTATACGACACAACGCAGACAATACAGCTACAGTGGATGCGTGGGAGTCCCTCCTGAGTACCACCGAGCTCGCCCAACAGCGCCAGCTCATTTTGCGCGCATTGGAGTCCGCAGAGTCCCAAGGGATCCCTGCTGACCTTCTCTAAGCAACGCAACCAGTCTTTCGCCTGGTTCCCCTTCTTTGGGAGTAAATAAAGAGTTTATAATCATCATCATCATCATCTGGCGCTATACAGCGTACACAAAAGAGCGATCTCCGCTGAAACGTTGTACGACAACAGCATCAGTAGCGCGCTCCTGTTTGAAGCACGAGCGGGAGCGCTTTGCACACTGGTGTACTGCCGTCACTTCGACACCGCCCAGGAAGTTCAAGCGGCGCTGTGCAGAGCCTGCGGGATCAAAGAAGAATCGACGGAGTACGTAGTCCTCAAATGCACAAAGTTGTCGCCCCAGCCGAGAGAGGGCACCACGCTACCCCTAGCACTTCGATTTACAGCAGCAGAGTGCGGCATGGAGTGCGGTGAACGCGCTGACAACAGTGGCAACAGTGATAGTGCTACGTCAATCACAAAATCCCATCTCCGAATGTGGTGGACACTCGTCCACCGTTAACTCTTCCTTTTTTTCTTTCCTTTGTTTTTTCTTTTTTGGCTGGGACGCAGTTTAGTGTCCACCCGTTATAAAGGGTGCAGCCTCAAATAATTATCATCATCATCATCATCGATAAAGCGCCGCAGCACCTCCAATCGCGTGAGGCAAGGACCGGTGGAGAAGGCACATGATGTTAGAAAAGACAAGGTGTATGAAGGGGCCGCTAAGCCCAGGAGAACATTTTGGAATGTCCTGGGCGTGTGATCACATGATTCAAACGTGACATTGGGGATACGTCAGTTCTGTGTATAATGCAGGCGTTTTCTTTTTTTTTAAATTTCATTGCGAGGAGTGAAAGAATGGCTGCAACATATCTCTGAAATTCGTGGGAACATATCTCGTGGGAAGAAAGAAAGCAGGTGCTTGGCCGTCGGAGTGCGGAGCTGAAGGAGTGGAAGTGTCCAGCTGAATTTCGAGTAAAACACACAACAGCACGCATGCCTTCTTTTTGAAGGCAAAATAAAATCATTTAATAGGTCATGCTCGCGGCCATGATTGTTTCCGTCCATCCGTAAAGCTTTAGTTTGATGATGTCACTAGTGGTGCAGTACATAAATATGGGAATGTTATCTCTACTCACTATATTTTGTCCCGGGGTGGAAGAAAATACAGTGACTAGATATAACTGGGACACCCTTCTTGAAAGAGGGGACCCTGAGATTCAGCGGAACAGTGTCCACCTGGCGGAGGAGGCTGCCATGGGCGAATGCCTGCCAGCCAGCTTTTAATGGGCTTATACTGGTGGCAAACAAAGTTTTTCAATCAATCAATCAATCAATCAGTCAATCAACCATTCAAATAAACCAGTGACGGCATGAAGCTGCCTTCGGCAAAGCACAGGGTAGTATTTGCAGGCTTGTCTGCCTTTTTTCCTTATTAGTGAGTTATGGGCTGCTTTAACCTGAAGGGCAGCGGAGGCAGCACTAGATCTGACTGCTTTTTTTTCGCAGCTCGTTATAGCACAGGGAAAAACCATAGAAACGAAAATTTGTCTGTCCGTAGGCCAAGTAACATGAATAATTTCACATCTTAAACGGTGGTGATTGGGTGGTTCAACGAATTGTCGTTTTTGTTTTACTTCTATGCATGATATACAAGCCTCTAATTCTACTCGCAAAGTTTTAGTGCATAGCGCGAGGTACATGTAAAAAAAAACGCGATAGAAATTGAAATCGGGAAACTCCTCCCACCGAGAATGACTGCCATTTGGAAATGCTCGTGTGACTTCAAAAGATGATAGACGGCAGAGTGGAGTGTCGACTGCAATGTCACGGACACTTCTGTTTCTCGAGGACAGTTGACGCAATGGTCGTCTCTCTTGCAGAAGTGCTTGATGAACATGTTACTTCTAAAAAAAGATATAGAGAAATGCATATTTTCTTCGGCATAGGCACGGTCTCAGTAAGGCTGCATGGTTAGCTTATCGACGCATTGATCTGTCGCATTACACCGCCGACGACAACATGACCAACGGTCGCCTATCGCCATAGTGTCGGGGTCTCAGCTCCGTGAAGCGGATGTTCGGTCTATTTGTTTTAGTCAGATCGGAGGCCGAGCGAGGGCGCAGCAGATCGCGCGGAGGCTGAGCGAATCTTGCCCGTGCCGCAATTTTATGTGCGGCCCAGAGGCGGCAAAATATTTCTTATCCCTTCCTAGTCGGGCCCGTGGGCCCGGCTGTAATCGGGCACTTTGGCCGGCGAAAGCAAATGTGGTGCCGTAGTATGAATTCTTTGAAAGTTAGGCAGGGCAGGCAGGGAATTTCGAGGGACCACCTCCTTTGCCAGCAACGCATGACAAGCATGCTTTGACGCACACATCAACTGTACTCTGCCATCCATGCTTTGGACACAAACCTGAGCTTAATATGTCTCTTACAGATGGATATTTTTGTAGAGCTCGGCCCCTTCTTGGTATGGCCCGCTGTCACAGCTGAAGCCGTTCGTCCTCGTTTGGCGCCGAAAAACCGAAAATGTTTCCTTGTAAAATTAGTAGCCCGTATTGAAGCAGGGAGGAAAGCACTTTTGCCCCGTCATGGGAACGGAGAATATACCATGATCAAAGAAAGGCATGAAGAGGGGGCTGCAGTGTAATGTACCGTGCAATAAGAGAGGAAAATGATACGCGCGGCTGATGCAAGTCGAGAACTGACTGCGACTCCTTGCGGCAATCAACAAACTCGTAGCCACTGAAACCAGCCATAGGTCGGCAAAATCACGTGTGCTCACGCAGGCTCACTGAGAAAATTTGGTCCATCTGCGGGCTCACTCTCACTCAGACTCACAAGGCCCGGACTCACTCACAATCATGAACTCTAACTCACGCAAGCTGGCGACTCACTCAGGCTCACTCATACTCATAAACTCAAACTCACGCATGATAACGGTTCACTCGGGCTCACTCAGACTCATAACTAATCCGGGCTCACTCACTCATCTAGACTCACTCATTTTTGACTCGCGACTTATCTGCACTCACTCACTGCGACTTGCGCCTCATCTGAACTCAGACGCATCATGATCTAACTCATTTCAACTCACGACTCATCTGAACTCACTCATGTTTGACTCACGACTCATCGACGCTCACTCACTTCGACTCATGAGTCATCTGGACTCACTCACAGTGACATGCAGCACATAACCTTTATACCATTAACCAGTCATGCACAAGGTTGAACTAATCTTGGCTGCTGCCTCCCGGGCCTCAAAGGAGGACCAGATAACATCACCCTGCACCGCCTCATTGGAGGATGAACAATGAGCTCTCAGTGCTCGTCTTCCCACCTCTCTCTGTCTTCGTTCCATAAATTCCCGCGTCGAGGACGTGGTACACAACACTGCATTTACATATGTCAGACCTGGCAACATCACCGCCTTTCATATGGTGCGTAGGACCTCCATTCTAGTGAACGACCACGACGCCTTGGCTCTGAGGACATTTTGGCTGCGTACCGCCTTCGCACGGAGGCTGCTCTCGTAGTCTACCAGGTAGGTACGCTGTGTCATGAGGTTTATTCCGAGGTACCTGTAGGTTGAAGCCCACGGGATTTCGCGCCCTTGAAGCAGTGGTCTCGGTTGCACAGCCGTCCTGACAAGAGACCCGCAGAGTACTGCACTCTTCCTCGTGCTGAACTGTAGACCCAACTGCTCCGCGTGCGCTTTGCAGATATCTAGCAACTTTTGCAGTCATGTCTTTTAGCCCTCCATAA
Organism: Amblyomma maculatum; assembly: GCF_055883805.1. Lineage (NCBI taxonomy): Eukaryota > Metazoa > Arthropoda > Arachnida > Ixodida > Ixodidae > Amblyomma > Amblyomma maculatum. The sequence goes on along the minus strand of NC_139349.1, from coordinate 141,993,562 downwards.
GCCCAATGTCGTCTGCATACAGCAGGGCCGGTAGGACCTGTCGCACTAACCAGCCACTGTCCATGTATGACAAGTGAGAACCCTCGCCACACCTTTCCAATTCACCCTCAAGATCGCTCAGCAGCAGCATGAACAACAGCGGTGAGAGAGGGCATCCCTGCCGTACACCCCGCTGCACCTCGACCGGACGAGACTGGAGGCGTTGCCACTCCACAACTACCTTGGTGTCTGTATAGAGGGCGCGTAGCCGGCTGATGACCTCTTCAGGAAGACCCCTGAGGCGCAGCATCCTCAAGGGTGTTGCCGCTGTCACTATCGATGCGGTTATCTTGTACTGCCAGAGCCCTGGTGTTGCTCCAACGATGGGGGCGGTGAAACGAGATCTGGTATTCCGCAGGCTGCTGGGCAGAATCAGGGCTTTCGTCGATGGATAGCAGTGTCGGCGTTTCCAAGCGCACTTGAAGAAAGGCAGCATACCACGATGAGGTGACGACCAGGAACTGGGTAATGAAAACGAACGGTATTTTAAACAGGGAGTGAGGTATCTCAAAATAACGGCTTGAATACGAAGGGAGTGAGGTGTTTGCAACATTCGAGCCTTGCTGGACAAACGCACAAAGCGCAATTGTGTGGCGGTGTGTTTTGAAGTCATTTGGTTGAAGTACTCTGCTGATCTCCAATATGCCTTCCCTCAGTGATCTTTCCTGCCTGTATAGGCCTCAGGGTATTGCATCATGTTTTAGTTAACCGTCATATCTATATCACTGAAGTATTTAGAACGAGTGCAATGATTCACCTTGTTACATATCGGATACACATACCGTGAACATTTACATACGACGCTGTAGTCGTATCGAGCTAAGTTGATTATTTTAAATCAGGGACCTTTCACGTCATGTAAAACAATTATTCAAATAGCTTTCACGATTATGTGCTTTAGTCAATGGTTACATCAGGACTATGAATTGGTGCAAAAACAATAATCGTTGTACAGAACTGAAGCGGCCTCGCATGCTCTTTATTAAAAGCAAGCTGCCTCACGTTTTCCGGTGTTCCCGAGTTTTATGTTCTGTGACGACGCTTTGCTTCGATCGATGGGCTGAACTGATATCCACTGCTGAGCTAGAGTCAAGTTCCATTCATGAGTTCCAGCTGCAAATGAAGCGGTTTGCTTCATGATAGTGTCTTGCAACAATTCTCTTTTTTGCTCAGTCCGCATACCCTCCGCAGCTCATAGCATACCAAGAATATAAACTGTAGAGACAAAAAAGGCAGAACATCAAAACGCAGCAAGATGCAAAAATATGTTTTCAAGTAAAAGTCACAAGTTTAATGAATCATGACAAAATATGCGCATGTTTATCCCGGTTAAACCTAACTATCTGTGAGTGAGTTCTGCAATGTACGGTCACACAATAGCCTGACGGCCCCGCCTTGTGCTGCAGTGGTTACGGCGCTCGTCTTCTGTGCCGAAGAAGAGCAGGATCGAATCCCGGCCGCGGCGGACGCTTTTCGATGCAGGCGGAAAGCAAGAAACCAGTATGCTGTGTGACGACAGTGCACTTTAAAGCTTCCCAGGGGATCGAAACTTCCGGAGCCCTCTATTACGGCCTCTGGCGCTAATGCCGAAGCGTTCACGCACTCTCTCCAGCACGCAACCAGATTTTTGTATAAACATGGTAATAAAATTCCAATCAAGAAAGGTGTTAGCCTGGAGACACAAGCTCCCTAGTCCTGACTACAGCTTGCTTAAATGACATATTCACAGATATAGAATGTTAGCAGTTAGGTATCAATGTTGATGAAGAATATCTGCGATTCGCTTTGACATAGCCTTGTTAATTAGCTCTGGCGAACAGCTGCAACAAATGATTAATGACCTACAGAGAAGAAGCAGACAGGTAGGCCTAAAGATTAATATATTTAGAAATCCTAAAAATATTGGAGGTCCAGGGAAAGGAACAGACGTTTAAAATATGTAGTGAATCTCCCCCCCTCCCCCCCGCAAGGTATACTGCACACACAAAAACAAAGACGAGAAAGGTACACAACAAGCGCTTGTTGTGTATAACTTTCTCGTTCTTGTTTTTATGTGCGCATATACCTTGAATATATGTCTCACCGACTCGCCCAACCACGCGCTCTTTTGAGGTAGTGAATTGCTGGAAGTGGTAGGCGAATATGTGTGCTTAGAACATGTAATAACTTTGATGCGGACCATAAAAGGGAAGTGACTAGGAGAAAAAGATACGGAATGCATTTGGAACGTACTCTCACATTGACTAGCAGCTTACCGGTATCGCTCGTCAGGAAAGTATATAACTGTCGCTCCTTACTGGTACTCACCTATGGGACTGAAATGTGGAACCTAGCAAAAACGTGTTCCACTTAAGTTGAGGACAACCCAGAGAGCTATGGAAGGAAAAATGGTAGGTGTAGCCTAGAAAAATAGGAAGCAGGCAGAATGAATAGACGAAACACTCAAGTTGCTGATATTCCAGTCGACATAAATGAAAAAAAAAGGGCATGGGGAAGACATGTAGTGCGAAGAGAGGATAACCGGTAGTCGCTAAGAGTAACGAATTGGATTCCAAAGGAAAGCGTATACTGGGTCGGCAGAAAGTTAGGTGGTTGGATGAGGTTAAGTTGGCAGGGATCAAGTGGGCAACGTACTAAATGCGAGGAACGATATAAAGCGACGGAGTGCCGGTCATGGGTATATTCAGCCTGGTGTATCGAATTATGGCGTATATCAAACTCCAACAATATTCCATTATAAATCCTATTTAATTCCATAAATATTATATATGATAGCATATAAAGGTCGTATGGCCTGAAATTGATCGCCGTCTCCTTAGAAAAGTAATGAGGAAAACATGCTGGCAAAACGAGCGCCTACATGCAACGTCCACCGCTGCTAATCGAGGTCTGATGCGTCGTTGACAAACAGATGGCGCCTCCGCGTTTGCGCCTGTAAAGCGTCGCCGCTCCTCCCATCACGTGTTGCAGGACCGATAATGAAGGGACATAATGTTAGAACAAGGAGGTTTGTGAAAGGCCCCTCCGAACAAAAGAATATTTTTGAATGAATGAATGAAAACTTGATTTTCATCGTAAAGGAGTCCTTCATATCCCGCCCCCGGCACGCAGGCTGAGGGGCGGGTTAGGAGGTCCCCGCAGGCTGAGGTCTAGGTGAGGTTACAAGAATTCTTCACGGCATCAGCCGCAGGCTGGTCGCGTGCCGCTGAACTGCGTGATCTCCGTTCCGCAGCCAAACCTCCCAAGCTTTTCTACTGTCAATGTTAACGCCGGCGCCCGAGGAGTCGGCGCATTCCCATATTATATGATCTAGCGTGTCTTTCCGGCCGCAATTTTTACATTTGCGGTCGCTGTTAAGAAAAACCCAGGCCGGGCAGACGTAGTTATCGACTTGTAATCGCCTCCAGATGCGTGCTTCATTGTTAGTGAGAGAGCAATGTGAGGGGGGGGGGGGGGGGGTAGACTTTACAATCTAGTTTTGTAAGATTCAGTGATATCATTGTATGTGATAGCAAAATCTTTAATTTCCTTGCATTCGGGCTTTTCTACCACTTCCGGAGGAAGAGATCTCGGGCCAGCAGGTGCGCAGCTTATGTAGACACATCATGCGGACAACACAGAGCAGCCGTCTCGGCAGTAGTAAATGGAGAAGATGCATCTAAAATTGCGCCCTCAACACGCACCTGTGATATTAGCACCGCTGAAGAGGTCGCAATAGCACTCGCATGCACTGGTACACAGGCCAAAACTATAATCAGCGACAGCAAAACGGTTGTATGGAATTTTGCAAAGGGACGGATCCCAGAGGAGGCCAAAAAGATTCTTCTCAAAAATCCCATTACTAGAACCATATCCATAATATAAAATATTTTTGAATGTCCTGGCCGCTCAATCACGTGACGCAAACGTTCAGCGTGTCTTGCCATTGTTTTTCTAAATTGCATTTTACCTAAAGTAGTGAAAGGTTAGCTTCAACATATCTCTGAAATTCAATGCGCGGGAAGGATGAAAGCAGGCACTTGGATGTCAGAGTGCGGTTTCGAGCTCGTAGATGGGAAGCGTCTTGCCGTCCTGCGAGCAAAGCACGCAACAGCACGCAAGCTATCTTCGTTTTCTTTCTTAGCAGTGCGGAATAGATGAAAGGAGTGCGAGCTAGTCAATGTAGAGAGCGTGGCTGCAAACCAGTGACGTCTTGGAGCTGCCCTCGGCAAAGCACGGCAAAGCAGTACGCGCTTGCTTGCTTCCTTTGCTTTTTTTCCCTAGCAGTGAGGTATGGGCTGCTTTGGGCAAAGCAGCAGCGATAGTAACGGAAATGTATCCGTCTATAGACCTTTGCACCGGAAACGTCGAAACCAAAGCGTCAGAAACGGATATCAGGCACCCGGTAGCGAGAGTAGCTGGCGTACCATGGTTGCCCTCGCTCGCAGGACTGTCGTGCGTGCGTTTGTGGAGTGCCGCGCATGCGTTTTGCGATATTAAACTTATCCGAGAAAGTTATGACAACGTCTGGGGAGCACTGCGCTGTATACGGATGTTCAAACAACCAGAGGAATCGCAATGCAGCATAAAAGCAGCACTGAAGCGCAGTGTTCTGGAAGAGGACTGCGGCTGCAACGTATACCTGTTACATCAGTCTCCAGCCGACCCCAGCCTGAGGCAGCGCTGGATTAGTGCTCTGAATCGTAAGGATTTCGTCTCTACGATGCCGTCGCGTGTCTGCTCCATTCAATTTGTCGACGGGAAGCGGACATCCCGGAATCCGGAACCGATGCTTCACCTTGGATACGCGAGATAGGTGTGTAGCAGTGCGAGTGTCTGCATTGTCAGCCGCCAGTCTTGAGATGCGGTCTAAACATTACACATCAGACGTGAAAAGTTCAGTACTTGTCGTTATTGACACCAGAAATTTGTCCTAGATCGTGAAAGACGACGGCGCTTCATGAAACACGAGAGCGAAGCCCCGAAGACGAAGGTATAGAGAGAGAGAGAGAAAGAGAGAGAAGGCGGAGAGGTTAACCAGGAAGCTTCCGGTTTGCTACCCTGCACTGGGGAAGGGGAATGAGGAGTTTAAAGGAGAAAGATAGAGGAGAATGATAGGAAAGGTAAGGCGGCGAGGAGCACAGTCACAGTTTCTGAATCAAGTTTGTGTCTCTCATAAAATACATAAGTGCTTTGAAGGCTTTGCCGTTAGACGCCTTCTGTGGCCATGGGCCGAGGATTTTCTCCTCTGTAAAAGGACGGCTGTCAAGATGGTCCAGAGCCGAACGCAGAGCATATCTTTCGCTTGAAAAAGCAGGGCACTCGCAAAGGAGATGCTGTGTGGTCTCTTCGCAGCCGCATCTTTCACAGTTAGGGCTATCCGCCATTCTCATCACATAAGCGTATTTTTTGGTGAATGCAACACCGAGCCACATACGGCACATCAGTGTTGTTTCGCGCCGCCCTTTGTTAGGGGGAACACGAAGGTGCAGCCCAGGGTCTAGTTCGCTGAGGCGTCGATTGGAAAATTCTCCTTTGTTCCAGGCTGAAAGCGTTAGCTCCGCCGCTAAGGAACGAAGTCAACAAGCTGCGTCAACTCTAGATATAGGAATGTTCACTGTAGTTCCGTCGTTGTGTGCAGAACGGGCAACTTGGTCTGCCTGGTGGTTTCCCTCAATACCGCAATGTCCAGGTAGCCACTGGAAAATTACATCATGACCTTTTGATGTAGCGTCGTGGTATAGCACGCGGATCTCTGCAGTTAGTTGTTCATGTGATCCACGACGTAGCGCAGCTTGAACGCCTTGAAGCGCTGCTTTCGAGTCCGTAAAAATGGACCAGACACCTGGAAGTTCCTGGCCGATGTATTCAATAGCTGCACGTAAGGCAGCCAGTTCCGCACCAGTTGAATAGGTGGGGTACGCCGTCTTGATCCTCAGCACGATGGACCTCGACGGTATCACTACGGACCCCGCGGAGCTTGTTGAAGCAACTGAGCCATCGGTGTAGACGTGTTCACAATTATTGTGCACAGAATACAGGTGACCCAACGTCATTTGCTTCAAGGCAGGCAATGGTACACCCGTTTTCTTTTTTGCTCCCGGAATAGATAGGTAAACTTTCTGTTCATGTAGGCTCCATATGGGTAAACTCGGTCTTGAAGCTGGAGTGAACTGTGAAGGAAGGTAGGTGTGATGAGCTGCTATGGTTTTGGCAAATGCAGTATGTGGTGTAATTTTTGGGAAAATTTGCCAGGTGGTGACGGGAAACCCGGGTGAGGTGTCGTATATGTGTCCTCATGGTTTCAACAGCAATATATGTAGCTATGGGATGCTCGCGGGAGAGAAGAACCGTTGCTGCCGTTGAGGTGCATTTTGGCAGTCCAAGGCAGATGCGGAGAGCTTGAGCTTGCACGCTTTGGTGGATCTCGATGTTCGTCTTCCTAATATTATTGAATATTGGAAAGCTGTACCGCATGTAACCCAGGAAAAGTGAACGGTATAGTTGCAGCATAGAGTGCACTGACGCGCCCCAGGACTTGCCTCCTAGAAAGGTAGGTTTACTGGTTGTGTTCGCGATGCCACCGGCGCTCCTCTTCATTTCCAGAATGCAAAAGAAAACCTTTCCCAGCAAGCATCGCCTCCAAGTCGTGCAATGGTAGCCAAAAGTCATGTATGGTAGCCAAATATTGATTTCTAGATGCATTTTGATTTCTCTATGTATTTTTCGCAGGTGCACGGAACCAGTTCCGGTCCAAGTACTGGTTCGTAGCCGCTTTGGTCTCTTCTTTTTCCAAGCCACGTGCACACCGCTTATTACCGTTGTTATAAATGAGGTGCGGTTTTTCAATGCTGCTTGAGCCATTGCAATGAGGTTTTGTCCATGTTTGGCTTCTGTGCCTAAGAACGCGAAATGTAAGCCATAAAAACATAGCACCGCTGCCGGCACCAGGAACTTCCCGAGACAAGGCAAGGCAAAGTTTGGACATTACGCAGCATTAGCATGTAATTGAAATAACAGCATTGACTTCTGTTCAAAGTAATATCTTTTTTAGACGCTGCAGATAAAATAGTTGCTAACGTTGTTATTGTATTTGCACTGCCATCTTTATATTGGTCAGCTACAATCGTATCACATATGAAAAAAAAAAAGATAACCAATGTTTATATGCAATTCACTTTTATACTGTGAATCAAAGCTACACTGCGAGATTTAATTCAAAGCGGAAACCACTCCTTATTTGTCAGTGCTGCATATTTTGTACCCCTTTGGAGTGTGCTTATTAGCGCACAAAAATATCGAATTTAGGTACTTTTTTTTTCTACAGCAGACATCAGATGACGATTGCAGTTTGGAAGCTGACATGGCAATGCACGAGCTGCCGCACACAGGCACAGTATGTTAATTGTTTTCATCCCAAACTGTACGATACTCTCAAAAAGAATATTTGAGCAGTGCTTTCGAACATCCGCCCTCTTTTGCAGGTGTCACAGGATGGCGACGTTATAGAAGATGCAGTGACAATTCTTGAGCTCGAGCAGACACAGTAAGCCAGTTGTCGCTTTGAACTGGGTTCACTTGCAATGCATTGCATTTGTGCAGGATTAAGTGGCAGCGTGTTTCATGTACAAAATCAATTTAATTAACGTTTTGTTACAGACAGCGCAGACAGCAGAACCTGTTGCCTTTGAAACCAGCTATAGAGAGGCACATGCTGATGCAGTAAATGAAATTATAAGCTTATTTTTTATTTGATTATATTGTAGGAAACATTTGGAATTGATTTCAAGGAAAGCACTTTTCGAAACACTTGTAGACATGAAAAGAATTAGAGGAAAGGTTTCAAAAGAAGCCTGTGTAAGAGTACTGGAAAGCATCCATAGTCGCTGCACGGGTAGTAAACATACGCCTCTATGAAGAAAATAACAAATTCCAAAATGTGTGGGCATTATGTAGGGAGGTGTATAAAATCTCTCCCGTGCCTTTCACGTTTAGAAAGTATTATCGTCTGGGTAAAGAGTATAAGTTAATAGAGAATGCTTTAGTAATCTGCGATGCTGCTGGTTACACCTTGCTAAGTAATGCAGGAGATGAATCACAAAGTTTTGTTGAAGGCCTAGTGCAAACCGAAACGATTTGCATAAACAGGCAGAAACTTAAAATTTTCAAAAGTTTTGGCAGGCAGTGAGTGTACATAACAGCCAGTGAAGCACTGGAAGAGGGAAGGGAGTACATTTAATTAAGGCCGGTCGTTTACTGCAGATCCAAATCATGGTACAAACGCAACTATTAGGAAAGTTGGGAGGCCATATGAATAGTAACGTCAGGCCAAGAATGGCACAAGAAGAAATGATGTAACAGCTGTTATCTTACCGGTACTAATGTGTGGGAGGAAAATAAAGGCTAATTAAAAACGTTGCACCTAAACTGAAGTAATGTGATATCAGTAACTTTGAAGGGCAAATGATAAAAAGGAAAGTGACACACGTAACTTTAAATGTCAAAGACAACCAATTTTGAATGCTACCAAATTATCTGATTTATTTTTTCATGGTGACGAGGCATCCTTCCAGTCTTAATAGCAAGTGCTGCGTGTCATATTATTATTTACCATTTATATTTTCACATTCGACATTATACAATATTATAAGTGTCGTCCTGCTAAGGTGGCTTCATCGCTCCTCTGAAAATTCTTGCCGTCCTTGTAAGCACCTGTCCTGTCTCCAGAGAAGTGGATCCTCTTACTTCCGAGGAAGCTCCAGACGTCCCCTCGGCGTCAAGTTGCAAGACGTCCAGCGTATGCTACCCATGCATGATTGCAGCTCAGGTCGGCACGAACGCTAGGCCTAGTGCTGCCGCTGCCACCCTGGCAGAGGTAGCTTCGCCGGAGTTGCTCGCTGCAACTCCTGCCCTATCGTCGACACCTCAACCTGACCATCAGCCTCAGGACCAGCTTGGTGCTCCCGGTTCTTCAGCACCAGTGCCCATTCAGCCTTGCCAAAATGTACAACAGCCCGTAAGTGAACTGTTCTCTGGGCGGAGCACGGCTATGGCCACCCAGTTAACACGCCGAGATGGACATCCAACAGTGCGACCTGAGGAGACGTACTCTCCAATGGACTTATCGGCTCCACCATCCGTGTCAACGAGCACCTGTGCCCCTGACAAGCGTCCTTCGGAAGATAATCAACCGAATTCATCCTCGGCAAGTGGTGGCAATCAAGGAAAGCGCTCCTGTTTAACTATCGAAAACCAGGTTGCACCTACACCGGGATCGTCATCTTATGAAGTGGAGATTAAATCTCTAGCCAACAAAAGCCTGACCGATATACCAAACAGGATCATCCAGGCCAACGTGGACGCGTGTCTCGGAACCAGAGGTTTTCGGGGCTTCACGGCAAGGAAGAAGTCAAACACTATAGCTGTGTGGCTCCCGACACTTACTGCGGTGGAACGTATCCCAACGCGTAGTTGTATTTCAGTCACAAGTGAGATCTCAGTGCCTGTGCATGTATATCTAGTTGAAGGCTCCGACTTGCAGCGTTGCTTCGTTTGCAGCGTCGACATAAACGAAGATAAAACCACCCTTCAACGTTAGCTGTACTGCCCAACGCACCGAGTCATACAGGCCCGACACATAGGAAAGGAGCGCTCCTGCATGATCACCTTGCAAGGCCCTCCGACCCTACCAACCTGTCTGTACTACTACGGCTGCATATTAAGGCGGCGGCCGTGTAAACCGAGTGTGGTTTACTGTTACAACTGTTTTCGGGCAGGGCACATGCGCAAATCTTGCTCCTTTGCTACTGCCGATGAAGGTGCGTCTGAAGGAAAAGTTAGTACCGATGCGGCCTCTGCAAATCGGACGACCACGAAATAACATCTCCAAGTTGTCCGACAAAGCAAAAGGCAACGCAGAAGGCGCGCCTTCGGAACGCTAAGCATTGCCCATTAGAAGACATGAAACCAGGCCAGACATCCAATCGCTTTGCAGCTCTCCAGTGGGATAATGACGAGTGGCCGGAGCTTCCTGAGCCCGCTTCGAATGCACCTCCAGCTAAGATAAAGTCTAACGATACGGTGCTCAAGAAACGCCATCGACAACAGCCAATACAGCAGCGTACTGCATGATATACCAGACGGTGATACGGCTGTACTGGATGAGAAAATCAATCGTCTCTAAGCTCCGACAACACCACGAACTGCTTGTTCGACGTCGGTGAGCTGCAGAAGTAACCGCCAAATCTAGCGATTGCCCAGCACCGCCGCCTTTATCCCGCGCAAAAGGGCCATTTGCTGCCTCTTCCCAGTGTACCACAACGTCCAATGATAACTCTGCAGCATCGCTGCTCCGCTATATGATCAACCAGTTGTCCAACCTGACATCTGTGATACTGCAGCGCTTGGACTAGCGCACAAAAATGGCGAAATCCGGTCGTCCTGGTATACTACAGTGGAACTGTAGAGGCATTTCCACGAAGGTGGCTGAGCTCAAGACCCGACTGCGATTTAACAAGCTTCGGGTGTGGGCTATGTTACTTCAGGAAACGAAAACCTTGCCATCAATTCCGGGCTTCAGCGGCTACGTGTCTCCTTTAATGACCGACAGTCGCGTGCAGACTGCTTCTCCCCCGGGAAAGGCGGCGGTTTATATGGTGAAACGCGTATTCCTCATGTGCGCCTTTCTCTCGAAAACTGGTGCACATCATACCAAGAGGTAGTAGCAGTTGCTGCGAAATTTCTGAAAGGAACCGTTGTTCTTGTTTCATATTACGTTGGACCAGCCGGAGAGGCGCCACTTCCGGTATTAATCTTGGTCGGTTATTAAGTGTTCGTCGGCAATACCCCGGGTGTCGAATTTTAGTCGGAGGCGACTTTAACGCCGCTCACCCGGATTGGGGGTATCCAACTGTAAGCCCTCGTGGTAGGCGTGTGCGGGATGCCTTCACTGATGCCCTGTTTGTTCTACTTAATCACCCTGGGACAGCAACACGGCCTGTGCGTCATATACGTAGTGCTGCCTATGCTCCAGACTTGACGCGGTGGTTGGGCGCGGGAACTCCCTCATGGCACATGGAACCAGACTGCTGGGAAAGTAATCACCACCCTATCATCATCGGTCTCCATCCCTCCCGTCTCCGCCCTTTATGCCGCAAATGTTCTGTGATCAACTGGGACAGCTTTCGCTCAAGTCTCGACAGTATGTCTTCAGATTCACCGTCACTCCTTGTTGACCGTATACAAAGAGCACTAAACAGCGCTACGACTACTACCTGGATTGATGTAGGTCGACCGGCACCAGACCTCGGCCTGCTTAACCTGAGGGCAGCCCGCCGTCAAGCTGTGCTGGCTGCTACGCGAGACCCTACTTCGGGGCAGGCTCGTACAAGATTGAATTATCTTACTGCGAAGGCTCGGAGATATGAACGCGATCTCTCGCGACGCCAGTGGCATGGATGGTGTGAACAATGTTCTGATAAATCATCGAATGCCTCACTCTGCGAACGTTTCGTGCAATGAAACACGGTCGTCGCTCTAATGACGCAGCAGCAACAGCATGCTTTGTGGTTAATCTGTAACCGGGCGATTTCGCCAAAGTAGCTGCTCGAAAATTTTTCCCGAAATACGATATACTGCCTCCGTCAGCTGCAAATCTTAATTTGGCAGGTATCCCTGCAGACGCATGGAAACTACCATCTGCTGCCGACGAGGATGGAATAGCGAGCCCCTTTTCGATGTCTGAACTGCTGGCTGCAATTGACGATGCGAAACGGAAAACAGCGCCCGGCCTGGACAAAATTCAGTATGAGGTTTACAAGAACCTCAGTACTGCTGCACTTCCTCAACTACTAGACACCATAGACAAAGTGTGGCTTGATGGTGTCGTACCCGAGAGCTGGAAAAAAGCTGTCGTGATCCCTATTCCAAAACCTAGGAAGCCTCCAACAGACCTCGCCAACGTACGACCAATCTCCTTAACATCAACGCTTTGCAAGCTCGCAGAGAAAATGCTAGCCACACGACTTTCTTGGTGGCTTGAACAGCACGGTTTTCATCACCCTGCTTAAATTGGATTTCGCCCATACATAGGTACAGAAGACGGGTTGGCTGTCTTGGCATCAGCAGTTCTATCATCGACCCGCAGCCGCAATGTACGTATCATATTAGCAATGGACGTTGAAAAGGCATATGACAAAATCAGTCATGCTCCAATCCTGAATGCCATTGACATGCTTCATCTCCCTCCGAGAGTACGCACTTTTGTCGCATAATTATTGGACGGAAGAAAATTTGCAATACGCCTCAGTGGTGACACTGTTGGTTCATTCGTTTCACTACGTGGCGTGCCCCAGGGATGAGTATTGTCTCCGACGTTGTTCAATATTACTTTCATCCCATTGGGGCGTGGCGCTTACATGATATCCCTGAAATCAAGTCCTTGCAATACGCAGATGATATCACGGTATGGAGCACTCACCATGATCTCACTCAAGAGGCCGCCATTCAGTTAGCATTAGACGTAACCTTTGATTACGTATCCTCTATTGGCCTTCAACTTTATGTGTGTAAGTCAGTCGCCAACCACTGGGGAAAGCGTAAATTTACCTAAAATCCAACTCGTCTCTCTCTATCAGGCACCCCAATACAAGAAAGTTCGAGCCTGAAAATTCTGGGCTTAACAATTCACCAATCAGGATCAGTGACTGCTTGGCTTTCTCAGGCAAAAAAGCAAGCACTTCAAACTATGAGTTTAATAAGACGAATTGCACCTGAAACGGGTGGCGCTGGCTCGTCTTTTGCACGCCAGTTAGTGAGGGCGGTTCTGCAACCACGTATTGTTTATCAGGCCCAGTTCCAGCATCTTACAAGAGCACAATGAGATCGGTTTGAAGCCGTAAATCGGGAAGCTATGAGGACCATAACATGCCTTCCACGACTCACACCGGTCGTAGCGTTATAGCAGAATGCGCAGCTCAACACTATCGATGAACTGCGGCAGCAGAGCCGTGATGCTCGCAGACTCAAGACCACTTTGTCACATTCCACGCAAGCACTGAGGGCGTATGCAACATCACACATTATTCTTCAGCCACCTTAGCCAGTTCTCCTTCCCTGGAAATTTATACAGTTAGGAGACAACAAGCCAACTGATATCCGCAGAGCAACGTCTGCCAACTCGGCATCGTTACTTCGCCAGAAATTTGAAGAGCAAGATACTAACCTGCCTCAAGATTCTATAGTAGTGCACGTGGATGGAAGCCTGCAAGGCTGTGAAGCCAAAACGACAATCTACTGTCCACGGAGACCTAGCCTAAATCAGACCACTACGCTTCAGCTTTTGGAACCACTTACATCTTTCTGCGCTGAATTCGTGGCAGTTCAGGAGGCACTCTGCACCGTGGCTTCCATAACTATGCTCCCTACAGCCCGCGTTGTCATCCGCACTGACGCACTTCAAGCAGTGCGTCTGCTCCGACGTGTCAGCCACTGCCCTAAAATTTGCCAAGGCATCCACCAGCTTGCGGCGCGCAGCCCAGAGTCAATACGCATTGAGTGGGTCCCACGGGATCTGCTGCCTTCGCAAAGTCAAGTTGATTTAGCAACCCGCCTCGTGAACCAAGACGCATCCTCGAAGTGGACGACGCTACCCTTCTTTTGTCAAGAAAGGAGCACCTCCGGCGCCGCACACGTGCACTTATCCCTCCGTGTGCGATATCCCTTCCCCGCGGTCTCACCCGCGCAGAGGAGGTTGCGCTTAGGAGGATCCGGGTCGGTGTTGCCCTTACACCAGCTATCACTAGGACGTGGTCATACTTCCAACACTTATATCCCCGCCCAGGGTGCCCGATCTGTAAAAACAAAGGTGTTGAGGCCGACCTCCACCACTTGCTGTGGGAATGCCCAGCACTCAAACCAACACGAATCCGGCACCTGAGCACAGCTGGCCTTTCAGCAACCAATCCTGCTTCATACGTCACTTGGACGCAGGGACCTCATCATCGCTCACTTCTGGACTTCATAAAATCAGCCAACCTTTTTCCATTCATTTAATCATTTATTCATCCTTCATCTCATAACCTACTGATGCCCTGAGGCAATAAATATTGAATAAAAAAAATACGATCGTGTGATGACGGGCTATACTGCTTCAAGCATAGGTGTGCACAGAATTCTGCATTGGGAGGAGCGAAGTTTCACTGCAATCCCCCCCCCCCCCCCCCCCCTTGCATCAAGGCCTTTACAGCCAGAATGCAGCGCAAAGAAAAGGAATGCTTATAAAACATTTATTTTTGTGTGATGGAATTGCAACGTATGCAAAATATTGTGCGCTTAAAATACAAAACTAGCTTTGCATAGATGCGCAACTGAAAATGACATGCGTCTCACAAAAGTTTATTTTCGTGACCATTATCGTGCTGTGACCGGTATTGTCGAAAAACCTGCATGGCCATATCCCTGAACATCTAAAAATGAGAGCTCAGGTCCATGAGAGTGACTGTATGGGGCAGACTTGGCATCCCTCTCAGAAGATTAGGAGATTATTTTTGTGACCATTTTAAAATGTTCTTTTTTAATCTGTAGCTTTCGATACCTTTTTATATTCTTCCTTGGCGTTAAGCCCGGCAAAGCTTTTGATTATCCAGACTCACTCTCATTTTTATGCTTTTTCAGTTAACCGAGCGGATAAATAAAATAGGAAATGGACCCCCCCCCCCAACACTCTTTCTGTATTCCCACCTATGGCTTAAAATAATGTAATGTTTTGATTCCGCATACAAAATCAATGACAGCGTCTCTCATAGCCTGAGTCGCTTTGGGACGTTAAACCCCACAAACCAACCAACCAACCAAAATCAATGCCAAAGAGCTGCGTGCCTGGAGTAGTAGCAGTGGGTGGTTTATGAAAAATCATTAGCAAAATTTGCAATCAAGCATCATGTTGTGTCAGATGTGAAAGCAGATTGTACTCCAGCCCTGTGCTAATCTAGAGCAAACGTGCTTGTATAAAATTGCTTATAAATACGCAATCACAGTGTCCACTAGTTTATTTGACCTGAATTTCATTATTAATCGGCTTGCGCGTCTCTTTAAAAGCACAACAAAGGTGAAAGGTACCTGAAGTTTCGGAATCTGTGCATCTTTAATAGATGGGATGTGATCAAAGTAGGTGTCAATCAAATGTGATTTAATGTCATCTATTAAAAATCAACACCCGAAAATGAGCTCATAAGATGAAGGAAAGAAACTTTTCATCATAGGTGTAAGACTCTGGATGCAAACAGAGGGCAAGGCATGTGAAGCAGGGGGAGGTAGAAAGTCGGGGGGCATTTTAGGAATAAGTTTGGTGCATCTGGTGCAGGACTCCATTATCTGAATAGAAATGGGAGAGACTTTGCCCTGCAGTGAGTGTAGTTTGGCTGGGTATGATAATGATGATGACTCAACAAATATATTCTCAAGTGACAAAAATGAAAACATGCTTAGTAGCGAAACACTTTACAACAGTATGAACACGGTTTGAAAGAACATAAGAGCCACAATCAGAACTGTCAATGAATGGCAATAGCTGTAGTTGTAGTTATCATTGTGTATGACATCTCTGCAGTGTGGTAGTATGCAATCGTACATTGTGTCCTCTAGCCATGTAATCTCCTGAGGAGGTATGGCTTGCATGCGTCATACCTAATGCTGACACGGTAATCAAGAATACGAAGAAAAAACTGCTTACTCCCGCGATGCACTATGAAAATATTTTTTCTGGAAGGGCTTTATATCACGCTCCTTAATTTCAGGCTACCCAGACAAAGTACAGCAGTCCTGTTGTCTGTATGCTGCAGGTCAAGACGTCTTTAAGGATAGATAAAATGAGTTCAGCAACGGATGTGTGAACCTCCCTTTTCGTGTTTTTAGAATAACAAGTTTGCTGTATCAGAGGATAGAAAAATTGGGAGGGTTTTAAAGAAGCGAAATTGAGTAGGGCGTCCGAAAGCTTCTTGTGCACAGGTTGAAGCTGACGAAGCTGATGCGCAGTACAGAGCGCAAGAGTGTGGAGCAGTTTAACAGTCGGGATGACCACTTGTGTAATAGCTAGAATGTTCTGTATTTGCTTCCCACACGAAATTCCTGGGTTCAGATATGCTTCGTTGAGTCCATTCCAACTTAGTTTTTCCCCTGAACTTGGCAGAGGCTTCAAAAAAGACTCGTAGCTCTGTTTGATAGTATTAGGTAGTGGTTTCACACGAGAACTGGTTTATTTATAGTTCAGTAGCGTGGCGTTTTGAGCTTCTTTTTATATAGTTTCAATACACTATAGCGCAGCAAAAAACGAGGACACATGAGACGAGAGACGAACACCACGAGCGCTAACTTCCAAGAAACTTTATTCTCCTGAAGCATCATATTTATACGCCAGAAAACAGGAATCACGTGCGATGAATCACGAATGAATCACGTCACGTGCGATGAAGGTGTTGTGGTTAAAATTCTCTTGTCATGCGGGAAACACTATATCGGCCAGACAAGGAGATGTTTGAACGAGCGCCTAATGGAACACGCTCGCAACGTAAGAAACGGGCAATTCGGATCGCTAGTTGACACATTCTCACAAGCAAGTAAAAAACCTGTAAGCCTTTTTTTGATAAAAGTTTGGTAATATGAAAAAGCAGAGAAAGGGTAATGCGTGACATCATTGAAGCCGAAAAGATAAATAGTTCAGGATGCGCGTGTAAAAGCGCACCTATTCTCTTCTCAGATAAAGAGCTCGTTTTTCTAAGGAATTGATACTGTTGGCACATGCGATTCCTATTTCCTGGTGTATAAATGTGATGCTTCAGGAGAATAAAATTTGTTGGAAGTTAGCGCTCGTGGTGTTCGTCTCTCATCTCTTGGGTCTTCGTCTTTTGCTGCGGTATAGTGTATTGGTTCTCTTATTTTAGATTGTGCAAACTACTAGTACTGCCAGCCATGTTGAAGTAGGATGGCCAACAACGCACGAAGACAAGGAGGTGAAGAAAACAAACTGAATCTTTTGCTCACGCTAACCGAAGTTTTATGATTGTGGCTAAGCATTTATGACCAAAAATGTTATTTCAGGATACGCAGACCATGGCTGCTACCGAGCTCGGTGACACAGAAGGACCCGAAGTACCGTGCATAACCATTGTGAGTGAAACAATGCATTCCACATTCACCCAGTATCACAAAGAAAATACTGTGCCTTCACAAATATTATTGGCCGCGTCTGGCAAAAGTAAAATTACCTGAGTGTTACACATGAACACCTTTTAAAACAATGCTCTGTGTTGCGACATGTGTAACTTTTCGAAAACAATTTCACACAGCTCACATCCACCAAAAAAGTGCACAATCTCTTTAACACAGACACTGGTTCTTGAGAACCACACCTGCTGCTAGCAAGACAATTTGCTGTAACATTTGAGACGGACGAACTATTTCGATTTTCCATTAGCATTGCATTGAAATTTCTTTGAATAATTTCCCTTAAGAATCTGGATGAAGAGTAACATATACTAAAGGACACCATATTTGTACAGCTATTTCAGCAAATATTTTACTCAATGTCATGGAAGCGACCACACAAACAATAAAGACTATGCAGAATAGTGCACGAGGGCATATGTGTCAAGTATGTTCCAATTTGCAGTGTCGTAAGATGGGAATAAGCTGGGCTCAGCTGTTCAGAGCGTGGTTGAACTGGAACTCAAAATATTAAGCTTAGCCGCTTGGTGGCTTGATTCCGACGTCCTGCCTTCCTTTTTCTTAGGTTCAAAAGTTCAACAAGTCCACACAGTGGCAGAATGTCACCTATGAGGACCACTGGTGTGTGAAATTGCCTATAATTGGGTTACACAGACAGTCGTTTGTGGAGGGACTTTCTGCTGACGATATCGTGTTTTATGCAGGAATTCTACAGACAGCTTTCAAGAACTTTGTAATAGCTGTGTCCGCACTTGTCAAAAAAGCAAGCATACTGTCACGTGCTGAGCAGTTGCTGATGTGGATTATGAGGTTTCGTCTTGGTCTTTTGCACCTACGAGTAGCGCTTGCAACGTAGTTTCTTCGAGTCAGTTCGTGCTGGCAAATAGTTCCTAAATGCGTCGTGAGCTCCAGCACAAATACATTCATTTACTCAATTCGATTGATAGTCGTTTGCTCATAAGAGTACAACAGATCAAGTGCCGAATTCTCGTGGTGAATTTTAACACCGTCGAGTTTTCACGAAACCGCTTTGTTATTGTGCGCTTCACTGCATCTCTTTTCCGCCACGGAGCCCTACGAGGTGACATCGGAATGCGTTTCATCCTTCTCGGGTGAAGATTGTGGAGAGTTAAGGCCCATGCCTCACAAGTGATACGAGAAGAATAAATTGGCCGTATAATCTACAGTTGCGGACGGGAGATGATCAGAAATGCGTTTGTTCGCTTGAGGTCTCAGCACCCCTCAGCGCGGAGTAAACGTCCGCGGTAGGGAGTGACCTTCTTGGAGTCAGCCTGTGGTTGGTGATGGATGTCAAAAAAAATAAAGGTGAAGGAAAACGATGAAAAGGTTAGAACCCCTTCCCGGAAGGGCCCACGAAACGCAGGCAAAATACGACGCACGGATGTGTATGACGACTTCACGAATTGCTTAAAACCAGCGGAAAGACGCACAGAAAGAGAGAAGCACACACCACAACTGAGTGGAGTGGCGACGTCTCCCAGATTTTTACGTGCGCCGTTAGTTTCAACTTAAGTCTGTACAACGGTTGTTGATGCGTTCGATCATGTTGCCAAAAATGACACAATGCGGCACACAGAATGACTTCGTTTTCATGTAGATCACAGAGCGATGCTGTTAGATGTGGCACAAATGACACCAATCCAGCGGTGCGTTGTGTGCTTCTCTTCTTGTCTGCGTCTTTCCGCTGGTTTTAATCCTTACCAATATGTACCAACTGACGCAACTCTCCACTTCACGAAGTGGGCATTGCGGTCTTGTGTACATCGTTCTTTTCGCCTTAATAAGATCCGAACTTCGAAGAAGATTGCCGCCGACTTCGACGTTAGCGGCAATGTTACTTCCCTAAAGTCATGGACTGTGCACCGACTGCTCCATGAATTAGGATTCAGGAGTGAATAAAAGGGGTAGGTACTCGAGGCTGATTGAGCGGAATGACATCGTTGATTAGTAGCAAAGATACCTTCATGACATCATAAGGCACAGGATGGAAGGCCGGAGAATATATTTCCTGGAAAAACGTGGGTGAATGCATGGCACTCTCTCGACTGTGTGAAAAGACACGGCTGTTTCTTCCCACCGCCACGCCTTTATGTGTGGTCTGACGACGTGTCTGAAGCAGCCGTCAGAAAAGGGGTAGCGCCTGATCGTGACGTCTATCGGCAACAAGGACGGCTTCGTCGACGATTGCTTGGACGTCTTTCTTGATAAAAAGACCGTCGTCAATGCACAAGGAGATGGACGGAATACGCTTCGAGATATGGCTTGATGGTGGTCTGGAGAAATTGGCACAAGGTAGTGCTATTATAATAAACAATGCCTCGTACCACTCGCGGTTGGAAGAGGCAGTGTCTACGGCTGCTTCCCGCAAAAGAGCAGTGCAGGATTGGCTGACATCGAAAGGGATTATTGGCAACATAAAAGGCAGAAAATGGAGTTCCTGAACCTTGTGGCCTCTGTAAAGCACCAATACACAAAATACCGTGTTGACAGGGCAGCCAAAAGGGTGAAGTGTGTTGTGCTGCGGCTTCCACCCTAACACTGTAAGTTCAACCCAATGCAGATCATATGGGCTGCGATGAAACACGATGTGGCAGCCAGGAATATCACATTCAAGCCGACAGATGCAGAGGTTCTCCTCGGAGAAAAAGCCTCCAAAGTGACAGCAGAACCCTGAGCAAATGCTGTGAGGCATGTCATCGGCATTCGATAAATGTTTACGGAAGGCAGAAGTGTCAGTGCACATGGCCAGCCCATCATCATCTATCTCAATGAAGATGACATAGATTCCGAAAGCAATGTGTTTAGAGTAGAGCCCCTCGAAGACGTGTAGAGCTAGTAACTGCTGTTCACTAGTGTCCTACAAGTATTGGAACTTCATTGTCTCACTGCTGACATTGCTACTGTTGAAAAAACACTGCTCTAATTTATTGTGATTAATTCAGAGGTGTGTGCTGTCTTATCGGTTCGGCAGAATTGCCTTCACATATAGCAGTGACCACAGGAAAAACTGATTCACTGTTTTATTCATGACCCCATTTGCTGCAATTAACTAAGTGTGTGTGTGTGCCGTATGCGTGACTCGGTGCCGACTGGATTCAGTTACAGCAGTCAGCATTAAAAATTGCTTCATTTTTCACATTTTTCATCTGCTGTGATCAACTCAGTGGTTTGTGTCTTATGCCTGGCTTGGTGGTCACTGCCATTCAAATATCGCAGTGGGTATGAGGACAGCGATTTGAGTGTTTCATGCCTGATGTTGTTTGCTATCTTTAACTCAAGAGTGCATACCATGTAGCTCGCTCAGCCAAGATCGCCTTCTGATATGTAGCAGTGACCACGGGAAAAGCTGCTTCAGTGTTTTATTCCTGGCCCCATTTGCAGAAAATATATCAGTAGCGTGTGTGCCATATGCGTGGCTCAGTTGCGACTGCATTCAGTTGCAGCACTCAGCGTTACAAAAATTGCTTCAGTGTTCATTTTTTTTATTCTGCTCTGATTAACTCAGTGGTGTGAGTGTCGTATGCCTGGCTTGGTGCTAACTGTCATTCAGATATTCGCTGCGAGATCAATCTAGAGGTAGCGCCACCGTCGCTCCGATAGTGGGGATCAGCAGCCAATAGCGCTCGCAGAAACACACGCGGCATTTGTCTGCTTCCGATTTTAGGGCGGGTTTGTTGGCGATGAAAACGTTTCTTATGCAGTGCATTAGCGATTTACTGTTTAGAGTGTTCAAATATTGCAGAAATTAGAAAAAAATCCGTGGATTTCGCCAATCCAGCAAAAAAAAAAAAGAAAAGATGCGTGGATTTTACGAAAACAAAGCATGCAACCACCCGTCTTTTAGATTTACTGGCATCGCTTTGCACGCTTTTTGCTTTGTACGGCGCTCACAGGCCTTATAATTGAGCCTGAACATGACATATCGCCCTTTGAACAGCTTGCGCCTGTCTTATACGAGAAAGACAGGCAAATTTAGTGTCAAGCCCACGGAGATGCAAGGTTCGTGTTCTGACCTGCAGTACTTTAGAACGAATCGATGCAGCCTGGTTTATTATATCGTACTTGACTCGAGGATTAAGCAGATGAAATGCAGCACTGACAGCGTACCACCCGTCTGGTTACCGTAGACTGAGTGGACATCAAATCTGGCTAGACAAGCGGGCACAAGTATTCCCCAAAAATGAGATTACGCCCACACTGTGCAGGAAAGCTGACTGCTCAAGTGTAGAGCCGTGAGTGGACTGAGTTTGCCGAGCTCACAACGAGGCGGATGCTTCTTGCGACAAATAATGTGGTATTGCACTGTGAAATCACTCTAAATAATTTTCTGAAACTGAGGGAAGTATAAAGAATTTATGATGTGTGCGATGTTTAAAAACGGTAAATTAGTAGTGTAGTTATACTTTTTTTTCAATGAGAATGAATTTCACCATGTGACAGAACTTTTACACACTTCACAAAATTTATGACTATCAGCAATTAATATTCATTACCGTTATAATATTGCCACGTGCCTAGCGCCGCGCGACAGCCGTGTTTGGTGCCGACGACGACGAAGCGGTGGTTGGCACGAGCGGAGCGCTGGTACTGGACTCTGTGTTCGGAACTACAAGCCGACCTTATTCTCGGGTCCTCGGCTACGTGTACCTTCACGGCTCCCTCTAACTTCAGTCCTGACAATATGCTGAAGACTAAGGTAATGTTCAATAGCCTCGGGAAGGAACAGCAGTTTACCTTAGGTAGCGAAGCACTGGAAGTAGTAGGCGTATACGTCTACTTAGGACAAGTAGTAACCGAAGATCCGGACCATGAAAAGGAAATAACAAGAAGAATAAGATTGAGATGGAGCGCATTTGGCAAGCACTCGCAGATTATGATTAGCAGCTTACCGGTATCACTCAAGAGGAAAGTATACAACAGTTGTATCTTACCTGTACTCATAGGAAACGTGGAGGCTAACCAAGAGGGTTCTAATAAAGTTGAGGACAACCCAGAGGGCTGTGGAACGAAAAATGGTAGGGGTAACATTAAGAGATAGGAAGCGTGCAGAGTGGGTCAAAGAAATAACTCAAGTTACTGGCATTCTAGGGGAAATAAAGAAGAAGAAATAGGCATGGGCAGGACATGAAGTGCGAATAGAGGATAACCGATGGTCGCTTAGGGTAATAAACTGGATTCCAAGGGAAGGAAAGCGTAGCAGGTGGCGGCAAAAAATTAGGTGAGCGGATGAGGTGGATGCAGCTCGCACAGAACCGGGTTAATTGGAGAAATATGGGCGAGGCCTTCGCCCTGCAGTGGTTACAGTCAGGCAGATGATAATGATGAACGTTATAAAGTGCAAGCTACGAATCAGTAGCTGCGAAGACCTCGTAAAAACTGCGCTTGGTGGCTGTGATGCTCTTGCAAGGAATTTTGAAGGCTGAAGATTTCTTTATCATTGTAATTATTGTTGAACAGTGACTTGGGACGTTTCTGTCGTTTACTTCCAAAACAGGTGCCAGATATAAAACTATCTTGAATGAAATTGAGTTCATATTATCATGAGACTATAAATATGCATATATTTCTGAACTAAAGACCGATGGTTAAGTCCGTATGAAGCTATTTTACTCCCCTCGTCTGAAACAACCAGTTTGCTTAAAAGATTACACAGACGAAAAGGGGTTCTAATGATTCTAATGGGCTACCAGTGTACATTGATCTATGTGTATTGTGTAATATTTAATGTAATAGGTGCTTCGAAGATTTCTTTCTAAACGTTCAAGTATTTTTCTAAAAAGAAATGTGCTCATTACCACTGTTACGGATGCGCAGAATCCTTCAACAAAAGAAAAAGGAAATGAAATATATATATGGCTTTAACGTGCGTCATCGGATATATGGCGGATGTTGTAGGGCTGGCCTCGGTTCCGTTGACCACGTGGGATCGTTTAACGTGCAGTCAAATTCGTCAGCCGAGGAGCGCCTTTGGAAACGTCCGGGATCGAACACCCCTTTCTCGAAATCAGCAGTCGAGCGCCCCACCACTAGACACCGCTGCAGTTTTAACAGAAAAAAAATAAAAATAAAGTACTCAGGCAACTCTATCGGGGATACCGAAGGCACAGAGTGGCTTGTTTAAACTGGATATTGGTATGCAGCAGTATGCGATCGCATGTTTCAGCAGTTGTGGTATTCCAAACAGAAACAGGAATATACGATTTTTGAGCGTTTGCATTGTGTTGACGGCAGCAACCTGTTTTACTTTAACGCGGCGCCTAACGACAGCAGCGCTTCGTTTGAGACACCACTTATCAAAGAATCTCAAGCGCCGAAGACCGCGACTGATTATAGGTCCTTTCCAGCATGACATACGCCATATGGACACGTATTTTTTTTAATGGAGCGTGGGGTAATAGCCTGTTTTCATTGCTTTTGCAAGAGGAAAATATGTAAGCAAAAGCGCACAGGAACCGGAAAACAAACAAAAAAAAAGCAGCCTTGTACATGCTACACGCGCGCACGTAAATCCGTACGGACTGGCACGCGACGCAAACACGCATCCACACTGGGTAGAGTTCGCCACTATGACGCTAGGCAGCAACTCTGCTCGATCTCGAGGCCAATAGTAGTTGGTATGAGGAAAGCAGTTTGAGTGTTTATTTCCTGAGCTTGTTTGCTGTGATTAACTCAACAGTGCATATTGTGTAGCTCGCTCAGCCAAGATCACCTTCAGATGTAGCAGTGACCGCGGGAAAAGCTGCTTAAGTGTTTCATTCACGATCTCATTTGCTGATCATTATGGGGTAAAATGGGCCAATTTAATGTCATTTCTAATGAGTTGTTCTCTTAAAGAATCGCCACATTGGTTGTATAACCCTATACAGGGAGGAAAAGTGTCATTCAGAATGAATAATGCTCTGCAAATACACTGTACATAAAAGCACGAACTGATGCGCGACGCATCACGAGCGTGACACAGCGTAAAGGCTGTGCACCCGTCTATCAGTGACACATTTCTTTTGGCAATGACATGACGAACTCTGGGGCAACATATTGGATACAGTGTTAACGTCTTCTGAACTCGTAAAATGCACACATAGTCCCCGCACCGCCCTGCGCTAAGAAAAGTATTCGGTGAACCTGCTTTTTTTTTGTTCTCGAAATAAGAAGATTTAGTGCCATGCTTCAGTGTGCTCTGTGGCAGGTCTGTGTACCGACAGCAAGCGCACAGTTACTCTGGCCTCCACAACACTCACGTTGTTCTAAACCTTTCCGGGAAATAAGGCCACACTGTCACTTTATATATTTTCCACAGAGAGAGACTGAGTCCTCTCCTGTTGAGCATGAGGGGTGAAGTGACTGAACTGAGTTCGCCAAACGCACTTAGAGGTGAATGAAATCTGCAGCGAGTGACACTAAGGTTTTCCTTGTGACACTGTGCAAATGGCATCGAAGACTGTGGGGAACCTTGAAAGTGGTGCTGAAACTGCCCATGCTATCGTATAACTGAAAGGTGCACGTCTCTAGAGCTTGCTAACTCAAAATTGTCTTCTAGCACATTGAATGTTAAAAAAGACCTGCTTCAGTACTTCAAGCTAAATTTATCTTCTGACACATTACAGAGGACGAGAATAGCTGCTTCAGTGTTTCATATCTGATCAGATTTGATGTCCAGATAGTATGTGTAGTGTGGAAGGGAATCTCCATTTCAATGGCTAGCTGGATTCTAATACAGGAGTTAGGATGTGCCAACTTTGTAGCTTTTCCTTAGCCTTGAGAGACGACAGAGCCCAGTGCAGTACTGCGGTACTTAAAATGGATAACCTAATTTGCACCATATCTTTGTCATGTACAGGGTGCCTGTGAATCACCGATTCTTCTATGAAAGGAAGTCACCTTCTACACGGTGAACTGGCGTCTGCTTAATGAAACATGCGATGGCTTTGAGCTGTACATCACGTTGGTCTTTTAAGCTCTGTAACTTAAAATAATTCAGCAACAGCATGCCATCCGAAAGTTGATCAAGCTCTCTCATCTAATGCATGCAGTCAGTGAGCACATAGAGAAGGTGTTCACATTAACAGTATGTCGATGAACACTGGCCCACCAGGTAAAAATGCATGTAGTGCAACGTGGAAATCATCCACTTGTACGCTGCTGACGTGCCGGCGCTATGCTGTGCCCGACAATGAAGTGGCCCACTTTCTTTGTGCTGATTACACCTGATTGTGTGCTACAAGCTCCGTCATAGCGGCTGAGTCTTTCTGAGCCCTCTGAATAAAAGCATCCCTGAAGTAGCACAAATGCCTCGTAGCCCTAACTGTGTATCATCATTGTTCACCATGGTCTATGATCGACATATACTGATGCCATCTGCACCCATTCTCTTGATAACTCTGCTGTTACTTCGCTACGGTGTTCAGTCATAACTTTTGATGTTACCTCTCTACTCCTCTGCTTCTCTTTGGGATGTTAAGCCATGTGAAACCAAACCAGAATGCAACAGTGTGCAAGCAGTGTTGA
This sequence comes from Amblyomma maculatum, assembly GCF_055883805.1. Taxonomy (NCBI): domain Eukaryota; kingdom Metazoa; phylum Arthropoda; class Arachnida; order Ixodida; family Ixodidae; genus Amblyomma; species Amblyomma maculatum. The sequence continues at coordinate 141,967,798 of NC_139349.1, read as the reverse complement.
GCACAGTATCGAAAGCACTTAACGAGTGCTATAGTTTTGGCTGTAATACCTGGTTTCAGTAACACGGGCTAATTTGCTTGACAGAAGAGAAAACTGACAAGGAACCGGTGCGTGGTCAAAGAAAAATAAGTTCACGCATATAAATTCAGGCAGCTTACTAAAGCATTGGGAACAGCTGCTCTGGAAGTTGCCACCAATTTGCAGGCAGAAATCTCGTGTTTGATTAGCACTTTCCAACACTTTGTACTAATAATGAATTTCTATGTAGAAAAAAAGGAAAATGTACCAAGAAGCTCCAAAAGAAATTTATTTGCTGGAATCAATTTAAGACTTCTAGTATGCGATACCTGAGCAGTTTTCATAAGTTTCTTTCTTGTGGTAAAAGTTTAGTTCCTGGAAGAAATTGAAGATAGCATGCACTATTAATACCGGGAGTAATGTTTTTAATTTCAGGGTTTATGCAGTTGCTAAAAATTACTAGAATTTTGCAGATGTTAATTACATTCTATGATGAGAGGTGCACCCCTGCCATGCTTTTTACTGAACAAGTGGGTGTATGTCTGCTTTTGGTGGAGTCATAAGTGCATTAGTGCACTGTTCAGACAGCAGCTGGGTGTTCACCGTGGCGCTCAGTGCGGCTTAGGACGCTCAATACTGTAATCTGCCTCTATAGGATGCATTTGTGAAGGTGGCTGTACCAATACCGTATTCTTATACAGCAGTGAGAATGGGAGAAATGCTGAAGGGTGCACTTCTTTGTCTAGAATGCTATAATTAGTTTGTTAGGTTGTGTTTATGCAGACGGCTATGCCAGCGAAGCTTCTTATTTACTATTCCTAGAAGTATCCTAGAAGTACTCAGACAACAGAAACACAGGGCAGGTATCGGATATAAAGGCACTGCTAAATAAAATTTTCTGGTACTGCTAGAAGATTTGGTATGGCGCATAATGTGTATGATCAAGAGCTGTAGAATTTCACTGCAACATTTTTTTGCTTGACATGCATTTTTGCAGCTTTCTGCATCAATTAAATATAATTCGTGAAATGCTAACGCATAGTGTCACTGAAGCATACTTGTGATGCATAACTGAAATGATGGAAGTGAATTTCTAGAATTTGAAAATCGTCTGAATATCTTTTATTTGAATACAAGTATACACTTAAACAAATCCAAAGTACATTACTATTCTTGTTTCATTTCAAAAGTGCTCCTTCTCAGAAGTAACAAATTAGCAGCTGCCTAGCACAGAGTAAGCAGAAGAGAGGAAAAACCCCACCAATTAAGTTAACACATTAGATAACAATGTTATCTTAGCACATGACCGAGCCGCACAAGAGTGCAAAATCGTCTCGAAACTAACTAGGCAGCATGTATGCATTCATGATCAAGAAGTGCAAATATTTGGTTTCATATTATTGGCGCTTCTTGATTACTTACAGATTTAAGAAAAAAAAAAGGAAATGAATATTAGCAAAACTGGATCACAATGCGCCCGGCCCAGCATTCAGAGAAATAGCACGGTATATGCTCCAAAAGGGATTGTAGTGCTTGACGCTTCATTTGCATTTCTCCGTTCATCTCATACTCTTTCTGGCTTTACCATCGTGCGCTACTCATCTACCGAATATCAAACACCTACGGGCGCCTTCACCGATAAATAATAACCAGCAGTTGCCATCACCTGTCGCGCTCGCTGGTGTGATATGAACATGGACAGCAACATTTTTCTTCACATCGGAGGTATGAAACGGGAGCCCGATCAATAGGCACACTCACACTCAGGAGTTCACGCACAAGAAAAGAACATCCTTAGAGGGCGATTACCACCGCTGTATGGAGCACAACGTTCTGAATCACCGATGAAAGACGCAAATATCACAGTCAACAGCGGCGACCTCCCGATGGCAATTCGAGTGGTAACGAAATGCTACAGCGATAGTTGTCACCCCTCATATAAATACCTCCACACAACCCACAAAAAAAAAAAAGCTTTTTGCCGAATCCAACCTTGGAATATCAGTACACAGCACCAACGTTGGACTACGTGCTCATCTATTTGGCGACACCAATCGACGGATACGATAACTGGGGGCGGCCATTTTTGTAAACATCCGCGAGACCGTCAGCACGAAAGAACACGTTTTTTATTTTTTTATTTTCCCGGTTGTGCCACGAGGTCACACATTTTTATCGATGCCATTGGCTGGAGGGGGGGGGGGGGGGTCCTGTGAAGGCTGTTTTTCTTGGAAAGCAAAACAGCGCACTTCAAAACACACACACAGAAAGCGAACAACAACAGGCTGTTTGCCACTTTTTGCTTAACCTGCATTCGACTATAAGAAAAAATTGCTTGACCTCATCTACCAGCACTGGCATACGGGTTCCCTCACATATTGGAAGCACTCTGTAGTCGTCCCCATTTCTGAGCCTACGAAACAGCCTACGCAACTTGCGAACTTGCGACTGATCTCTCCAACCACAACCGACTGCAAGCTAATGGAACGCATGGTCACCAATCGACTTGCACATTACCTTGAGACCTCCAGCTTTATTACGAAAGCATTACTTTGCTATGCTCACAGAGCGCAGACCGCGTCAGCAACATCATGTCCGCAGCAATTGTGAGTAACTGAGAAGTGGTAAAGAATAATGAGTGGCGTCAATCAATGTAGGATAACGCAATGTGTCCGAAAAAGTTAGAAAAATAAGTTAATTAAGTAATTAATTACAGGCAAAAGACGCAAAATCGTGTCCGCAGCAGTTGTGAGTAATTGAGAAGTGGTAGAGGTTAATGAGTCGTGTCAATCGAGAGACAGTGGCGTAATGTTGTGTCCAAAAATAATTAGGCTAATAAGTTAATTACATATATAATTATGGGCAAAAGACGCAAAATCGTGTCCGCAGCAGTTGTTAGTAATTGAGAAGTGGTAGAGGTTAATGAGTGGTGTCAATCGATAGAAGGTGAGCTAATGTTGTTGCAGAACAAATCATTAGGCCAATAAGTTCATTAAGTAATAAATTACGAGCAAATAATGTAAATGTCGTCCACGGCAGTTGTAATTGAGAAGTGTAGAGTCAATGAGCGGTGACAATCGATAGAGGGTGACGTAATGTGTCTGAATAAATAATTAGGCCAATAACTGAATTATGTAATTGAATAAAGGCAAATAATGTAAAAGAAAGGCGAGAATGCTATCATTAGCCAATGACTTGGCGCCACATTTGAATGTATCAAATGCTAAAATAGTTAATTAAATCAGTCAGTTACGGTGACGTCAAAGATGTGACGTCACGCAATTTGAAGTCGAATCAAAAAAGGGCATAGGAAGGGATAGGCACGCAATTTGAAAGCACCAAAGACTAAAGTAGTTAAGGCAGTAAATTGAGGTGACGTCAAGGTAGCGACGTCACGCAACCGCAAGTGGATCCGAAACAGGGCATAAGAATGGATTGGCGCGCAATTTGAAAGTACTGAAGCCTAAATGGGTCAACAAGAAGTCAAATAAGCAACAAGAAGCAACCAACAGCAGTATCCGTGCTTTCGCATTACTCCAATGTAGATTCTGTAGTGCTCTTTACCCGTTTCAGACTGGCTTTCACCCTCAACTAGGACAGCCTTTATCCTCTCCCAACCAACCTTGACAGAACACCCAGATGGTGCAAAGGCCATCCCGACATACTCGTAGCTGTGGATTAGCACAAGCAGTTTAACACCATCAACCAATAAACCATTGTGGACGCTCTCATCTACACTGGTGTCCGAGAGCGCGTACCAACCTTGTGAACTCCTTGCTGAAAAACCTAACCGCTATGAAATCGAATCGATACCAATCGCATGGCGCAACATTTTACAAACTGCACCGGTGTGCCTCACCGTTCAGTCATTTCCGCAACTAGACAAAATCGATGGCCTGTGGATCACAACATACAAGGACGACGTTACGCTTTGGACCGCGTACCGTAATACGACGCTAAAACAAACGAAGACACTACAGTCTGCACTAAACAGAACCGACAACGAGATTCATCAACAGGCATGTGTCCAGCACCTGAAAAAAAAAAACAAAATTTATCATACGTTCACCGCCTGGCGGCGTAAACGTCAACCTTCACTTCAGCGGTATAAGCATTGAACAACCCTCGAAGATCATCTCCAGATACTGGCGTTTCCATCAATAAGCCTGTTACTGCTAAAGGTTTGATCCAGAAGCTAATATTTCAATGGAAGCCAGCGCTCCACTTATCAAACGACAAAGTAACAAGAGTGGCGGTGCAGGGACGAAGGTATAGGATTGGCCTCACTGTCGTTATTCTGCTCGCTAAGCTCCGCTCTGGTGCCCCTTGCTTTGGCTTCACCGCAGCAAATTGCAAGACACTTGGCTTAATTTAAACTCTGACTTGGAGTTGGAGTTGGAGTTTATTTCTTTCTTTAACAAGAAAGGGGAAGCCAAGGCAAAAGGCGACAAGCCTGACTGGGCCTTGGCTCCCAAAGCAGACAACAGCACACACCTCTAGAGTATATAAAATATAAAAAAAAACATTATGCAACACTTACATATAATATATAAAAGGTATCAATACATGCAGTATTCATTGGATATTCAGATCAACAGACCACGCACACAATAACATAAATTTCATAGCAAAAAATATTTACACAAAAAAGATTGCATGTGAGAACACTACAGTTACTACCACCCTTGAGATTATAGGGGATATTCATTTAAATACTGTTTTACGTTCTTTTTAAATACGCTAGGTGCCAATGAAAATTTGATATTTGGTGTTGTGTTGTTGATAAGGGACGGCACCTGAAAAGTTAATTTCCGTTTTCCATAGTTGGTTCGAGTAATAGGTACAAGTTTTTTTCGTGTTCGCAGATCATACGTTACTGTAGATCTATCAGGTAGAGTAGTATACAGCCTATTATGGTGAATGTACTGCAGAAGACGAAAGTAGTAATTCTGATTAGCGGCTAATATGGCATATTTTTTAAACAAGGGATCTGTACGCAAGTCGCGCGGTATATCGTAACAACTTTCAATAGCTCAAAGAGCTTTTGTTTGGAGAACAAGCAACCTATTAATATTTGTAGAAGTTGTGGTTCCTCATTTGAGAATACAGTATGTTAGTTAGGAATAAAAAAGAGCATAATAAATTGGTTATAACCAAACATAATTGGCATAATTGAGGGTTATAACCGGTCTACCCGTACACACACATATGGCGGAGCTTTACAGATTCGCCCAGCTCCAAGAAGTGGGTGCCCTTATTGCTACACATCGAGCCAATCATGAAACTCCACTGCGACACACACACAACGGACACCGCCTCATTACTCGAATCTTTGATGGCGCAAATCTTCTCTTGCCTTTATTGGACCGCCTTAGAGCACCATGGACAGAAACTGGTAGCGGATCCTAAACCGCTTCAAACCAACACCAAAGTGCGTGCAAGAGATCCCCAGGAACGCCAGGTAATTAATATACAAGACCAGAACACATGGTCTCCGCATTTATAGTGACGCCGCCCTATATAACATGACGATAATACCGGTATCACGTTTGAAATCACAGCCTACTACCAGGAGAGTTCGCAACTGCGTGACACTAGTCACAGTGGTCGCTGGTACTGGTTCACACCTGAACTCGAGTTAACGGCTAACGACGAGGTCCTTTGACTCTGCACGAAAGAAATAGATCGTATCATCCACATCTACACCGAAATTCAAGAGGCTATAAAAACAGTGAAAGCCTGTTCTCACAAGACCTCAGTGCAACACCGCATCAAACATCACTGCCGCTGCCTGCAAGGTACATCGAAAGTCTCCGTACGCCTTCACTGAACACCTAGACATCACCCACAAGGGACCGGGAACAGGATTGCTCACGAGGCCGCCGCTAGAGGAAGACCGTTGGCCTTGGCATGGGCCCGGTAAACTCGGACCACCCTTACGGTTCTCCCGTCTCCCTCACTATCTTGACTCTTTCATCACACGGATTACACATCCGCAGAGGGATTTGTTGAGGTCGTGGTCGCCGACATCACTGCTCGGATTCCTTCCGGTCTTTCTCGCCCTGCCCAAGTTCTCATTCACAAGGCGCGAGCCGGTGCAGCGTACACGCCGGATATCCTGAGTCGATGGCGCCGGACCAGGAGCGGTTGCTTCAACTGGCCTGTTGACTCCGTTGACCTGCAGCACTTTATCTGTACCAGTCCTGGCAGGGTGAGCCTCCGCGCCCGCTACACATCTGCTCACCACGCCGACATACGAAGACTGACCAACCCCCAGTACCGATGCCAAGCGCAAGCTTACCCTGCTAGACTTCACGTCTTTCTGGCGTCCTCAATCTCACCTGAACTGTCTGCTTTCTCTCTATGTCTCGGGTCATCCTTATGAATAAAGATTTATGAATGAATGACAGTATGCTAAGACGCCTTCTCTCAGAAGATCATCCTGCGAGAAAATGAGCCGACGACAGATCCTTCGGATGTGCCAGGCTGAAAACAGCAAATCGAGTTTAGCTGATTACCTCACGGCTATAGACGAACAAAATGGCTGAACGTGCTGTCAGGCGATGGACGCAGCACAAAACCGAAAAGTCGTTGCCCTCGTAAGCTGCTCTATACGTATGCAAGCCTTCTTCAGTGGGAATCTCGTTAATCCATTCATCCGCGTCACTAATTAGATGACGTGGCATTTGGCCATTTTTTCTTTTTCATTCTCAAACTGCAAAATAACAATAACAATAAGTAAGAGATCTTCACACTCATTCCCGGGGAGTGTTACCCGAACAAAAAACCACATTAGTGGGAAGGTGTGCCATGAAGAGGAGTTGTAGCATTTCTGATGGAGTAGTCATTGTTGATACCATGTAGCTGCGGAAGATCCGCATGCTGCCTTGAAGGCGGCGCCCAGTGAACAACTTAATGACTCTGGCTCCCAGGCCGAGTTGGGCGAGACCTTTCACGCTTTTCTTCGCCCAGCAACCCCGGTACGAGAGGGTTGCTGACATCACAATGACTGGTGTTTCTGAGATTTGACGGTGAAGATCTGCGTTCGAGTATTTAGCAATCTTGTCCTTGTGCGCTCTTGACAATGACTTTCGCACACCGACGACCTGGGCGTCCAGGATTATGGCCTGCCCATCTCTCTTAAGGACAAGGTCGGGGATCTGCTTGCCCTTCGATGTCTTGAAGTGCTTCTCTTGCTCGATGCTCCAGCCTTTGTCTGGCAGCTTTTCCGCCAGCAGTCTCACAAGGACGTTGTGCCGCCATATCCTTGCCTGGTCCCTCCTTACACAGCGTTGTAGTATATGACCCAGGGACTCTTCTTCAGAGCAGTTCGCTCTGCATCTCACCGGCAGGTCTCGGCCACGTCTGGTTCTAGTCCTGTTCGGCATTGCATTGATTCTTAACTTCACAGCATCAATGAACTCCCTTCCCGTGAGAAGACGTGTTCGCTCTGCCGCCCATCTTGAGGCTGCCGGACAGTTTTTGGACTTCTTTAAGCCTTAACCATCGGAACTACTGTGCAGTAAGTCCCGCCAGTATGCTTTACCCTTCTTCAGCGTTGAGACTTCGGCTTCTTTTAAGCAGCAGAGTGCCATGGCTCGGTGCAGTCTGCTCTGAAGTAGGTCACACTGGGCCGCCGTCCTGCAGGTGGGGTGCGACGACTCCTCCGCCATCCTCCTGAGCCGTTTCATCTGCAGTGCAGGAATTGTTATTCTGTAGGATGGAACTCCTAGGCCTCCCTGGTCTACTGGGGCGTGGAAGAATCCCAGCGGGATGTCGTGGGATAAGTGGAGCCATTTCCGTACAGCAGTTCGCACTCGCCGGTTGAGGTCGTGAAGTAGCCGACTCGTGAGAGGACTCAAGACGAGGGAGTGATAGAATTTTGGTATCAGGTAGTGTCGTAGGAGCACCATTCTTTGCTGTGGTCGCAAAGGGGCTGCCGTGATCCTACGCAGCAGTTCAGACAACTCTCCAGGGGCCACCGACTGGAGCTGTCCGTATGGTGAAAATTGCACCCCGAGGTATCGCCATGTAGAGCCCACCTTTGCATTTGGGATGACTTGCCCCTCCACTTTGAACTTCACATTAGTCAGTACCTTTACCTTCTTCTCCCTGCCCGACGGCTGGAGGCTCACTGTTAGGCTCTTCGGGTTGATGCGAAAGCCTCTCGCCCGAAGGATGCTGGCTAGTGAGTCAAGTCGGGTTTGTAGTCCCTCTGGAGTGGAAGCATAGATCACCAGATCGTCAGCAAAGGCCATTGCATCCAGCGCCCATTCTTGGGTCTTGAACCCCACTCCGTGGGAACCATCTGACAGCCATTCGTCGACGACAAGGTTAAATAGCAGTGGGGAGAGTGGACCCCCTGCCGCACTCCGGTTGCGGGATGGACGATGGTTTCTTCTTGTTGGTATTGCAGGGTAGTTGTTGCAGTCAGATAAAGCTCCTTCATGTACTCAATGAGTTCGATGCTGCTACCTTTCCTGGCTAGTCCACGTAGAATGGCAGAGCGGGTCACTGAGTCGGAGGCTTTTGCTAGGTCCACAGAGGCGAGGTACAGTGGCCTAAGCCCATTCTGCGCCTCATACAATGCGGTTGCCAGCAGCCAGATATTCTCGACACAGCCATCCACAGGGAGGAATGCCCTCTGCCGATGATCTAACAGGATCTGCGCAAGTAACCTTGAGGCTAAGATATCGTGAAGAAGTCTCAAGATGATGGATGTTATCGTTATCGGCCGAAAGTCGCCGGATGTTCGGGCGTTCGGCGTTTTAGGCACGAATATATTCCTTGCATTCCGGAGGGAAGGAGGGATGTGACGTAGGAGCATTAGTATGTTGATAGTCACTTGCAGCACTGCGAGGGGAACCTCCCTGAGATCCTCACCAGTCATTCCGTCAGGTCCTGCTGCCGTGCTTCCTGGGGGCAGTGCTGCTCTAATCTCAGCAGACGCCACGACATCAAAGGGATCAGCCATCTGCTCCTCGCTTTGTGTCATCTCTACCCTGGCCTCTGTGATTTTTTCCATAACCTCCTTCCATTCAGCAAGGAGAGTTTTCGGGTCCGGGCCTTGTCCTTCTCCGCGTCCCTCCAGAATCTCGTGCGCACAGCGCGTTTGGCTCTTTGTGAATAAGTCTTGTGTGCGGACGTATTCTCGCCGCCGGCGTCTCCTGTGGCTCTCCGGGTTCTTGGGTACCGGGGGGCGGTACGGTCCTCGCTTCTTCTTGGGCTTGGTAAGGAACTTTCTGAGGTATCCGTCAAAAGGGCGAGCGACGTCTTCATCTCTTGCAGCGCTCTTGGCTATCTCCCAAAGCTTGGAAGCACCGAAAGAGGTGGGGCACTGCTTTTGTGTAAGCCTGGCCAGTTCCTTTCTTATCGTGCTATCTTTCGATTCCCTTGTCTTGGGAGACTCAGGGGCCACTTCCATAGGAACTCCGCACTGTGGTATCGCCTGCATGGTCACGGTCTCCTCGCAGTCCTCATCGGGAAGTGCTCTCAAGACAGGTTCTTCTCTGCCGCTGTCCTCTTGTGCCCCTTGCTGGGCACGTGCCACAAGGTCCCCCACCACTGCCCGGTATTTCCCATCCTTCCGGTGGCTCTTAATCGCTTCTGCGGTCCGGGACTTCTTGACCTCAGCCAGGCTAGCATTGATGTTTTTCACACCCTTCAGAGTAAGGGCTACCTCTCGCTTCGCCATAAGAAAGTTCTCCTCTTGTGTCAAACGAGCTTTGGTCCTATAGACATCGATCTCTGCATTGTGTTCCTCTCTATGCTTTGCCCTCCTGTGCACACCGCGCCCCGTCTTGGTGGTAATGGTCTTCCGACAGACCGAACAGTTGTAGGAGTCTGCCTGGGACGTTGTTCCACTCTCTGCTACATCTGTTGGGGCGAAAAGGTCTTCATGTTGGCTTTCGTCTGTTGACAAGAGATCGTCTATAAAATCTTGCCTCGCTTGATTTGATCTAGCTTTTTCCGACGTAGATTTGCTAGTTTTGGAATGGGCTGGCGGGTTCAATGCCACACGGGGAGGAGACGAATCATGAGGCACTCTTCTGGGAATGATGTCCTCCCAGCCCAACCTTTGCCTCTCGTTTTCTTGACTTCGGAGCACCTGTGGGTCGGGGTCCTCGCCACTGGAACTGGAAGCTGCTTTTTGAGATGGTACTTTTTGCTGGAGAACTCTGGTTCGCTTGGCTGCACCTCTGGTGGTCACCCCCTCGCAGCAATGATACCCATAGCCCTTTCCTTCGGTCTCGCTCCTTTACTCGTCGGTTCCCTCTCACAGCACTCCAGTGGTGAAAGGTGGGCAGTCTCTTCTGTAGCAGTCATACTCCCCGTAGGGACCCCAGCATCCTCCAACTTGTCAGTTGTCACATCTTGACTGGAGTTCCCGTCTCCTCGGACCTTGAATCTTGACTTCCAGCAGATCATTCCCCCTCACCTTTAGTACCCCTGCTCACCGGAATCTGCGCGGTCTTATCTAGGCCTAACCTTCGACGTCAAGGTCTGAGCTCACAAGCACCTGTTTGTAGTCTAGTGGTCTTCTCATTTCCAAGTCTAGAACTCGTCCTAGCAGTATGGAAGCAACAGCCTTGCTCGCAGCCCCCCTACTCCTCTCTCCAGATGTGGTCTCTGCTATGTCTACCTGCCGCAGGCGGGGTCTTGGCTCCCGAGATCTGGTTAGCTGTGTGCTGACTTCCCTCGCAAATTCGGGACCTGTTTTACAGATGTCGCATTGGCAATCTTTCGAGTGACCCTCACAGTGACCAGTGTCACCAAAAATTACGAAGTCCGGGTTTCTGGTCCTTCGCGCCTTCTAACTGTTGCCTCCATCTTGCCAGGTTGAGCATCCATCTGAAGCGTGATGTCTTTGGTGGATGTCTCCGGTGGTTGTAGTCTCGAAAATCTATTCTCTATCATCTCTTTAAATCCAAGTCCACACCCTAGGTACACATCCGTCCCTCCTGGTGACGGGGTCTGGGTGGTGTGGCTTGGGCTGGCGCTGTCTGGTGCGCTGAGGGCCGGGCTTGGACCCGGCGAGCACTCCCGAAGCACATTATGTGAGGGAGAGCTCGCCGGGGCCAGGCCCTTAGGACACAGTCAATCCGTGCGTTCCAGTACTTTTCTTCCTTCTCTTTGGGTCTTCATTACATCTCTCCTTGCAGATTCCTCTGGCTGGTGTTCAGGTGGGGAGGCTGGCGGAGAGGCTTTAGCCTCCTCGCATGTCTCCACTATTGGGGTTAAGCCGTGTGAGGCTTTGGGTTTACCCCTTGGCTTACATGGAAGGGCATCCCCGCCCTCCACGCCATCACCCGCCCGCTGAGATTGGCGGCTTCTGGTGTTTGGCGGCCTACTCTGGCTGGCTTGCTCGCGCCAGACTGCAATTCGTTGTTGAGCAGCTTCATTCACTGGTAGAATGGTCTACCTGGGCAGCCTTCTTGGACACAGACTTTTTGCGGAATGGCCGCAACTTTGTTCCCTCCCCATTCGAGGTGGTCATTGTGGGATTCGGCGATAGAGGATAAGATGTAACCCGGACACGATGACCGACATCCTCGTCGGATCTTGTCTCGAACTTTCCCTTGGCACCGGGTTCCTCTCGCACACCTGCGAGTGCGGAGTAGCCATCTGCGGATGGCTTCTGACACATTTCTCCTTTTCTGGACGCGCCGCACTTTCCAGGCCGCAGGAATCGTCGCCCTGCAGCCCTCGCTTGCCTCTGCGTGTTCAACTAGCTTCTCAGCAGAGGACTTTGGCTAGTTGGAGACCAGTGTCGTCGCTCCTCCTTAGTCTCGGTTGGCCTTTAGCACTGCCTGAGCCAGACAGACAGCTGCTCAGGGCCAGGGACCACCACGTGGAGGTAGCTCAACCATCGATCCCCAAGAAGAGTTTAGCTCGCCAAAAAGATTCCCCCGGGCTTACATGGAATCGCCTAGGCCGAGCCCCTTTCCAAGAGCTAAGTCCGGCAAAATGGCGGACACCCACGCCGGGGACCGCTCTTGTCCCAGTTTACGTCTGGTCATCGTCGAGCTGTAAAACTCATCCTGTAGCTCTCCCATCGCGCGTGGCGGACTTGTCAACTACTTCCACCGCGTTGGTCGTGTTGTAGGTCGCACCCACGTGCTCGAGCAAGCGGGATCGCAACACCCGTGGTGCACACAAGAGAGTCATAGCTATTCCCGCCGTTTACCTGCGCTTTTTTTGAATTTCTTCAAGTTGACTTTTAGAGCACTGGGCAGGAATCACATTGCGTCAAGCACCGATCAGAAATTTCGACCACCTGGGGCTCTTTAACGTGCACTGACATCGCACAGCACACGGGCGCCTTGTTTTTCAAAAACCTATACCGAAAAGCGGCCGCTGCAGCCAGGAATCAGTCCCACATCTTTGGACACATTAGCTGAGCGACCTAACTACTGCACCACCACGGAGGGGCTGCGGTCGACATTTGTTATTACATTCGTGGTTTTCGGGAGCTTATTACAATTATTATATGCAAAATAAAATCGCACTGAAATCTAATCAATTTACGGAAAACCAGGCAAAATCAGCAACTTATAAGGCTCCAGTTTTGACATGGGTACTTTCTGAGAGTAAAATAGCAGATAATAAAAGTGCCTAAATGCCGATTAGAGTGGTATATTGTGGCAAACATTGTAAAAGGTGCGCCCATGGCTTAACCTCTCGAAGCACCTTCTGTACGTGAAAATGCCTCTGGTGAAAAAACGCGAGCAGTATGCAAGTACATGTAACGTTCAGCTTGGTTTTCCCAAAGCGACGCGTTTGAAAAGAGATTCTGTCGTGTAGGGTTCATACGGCGGCAGACATCAAAGAAATGAAAAAAAAGGAAGCATCAGGGTTGGTTCTCGGTGTAGTCATGAAGTCAAACAAGCGAGGCGGTGCTTTGCTGTGCTGAAGAACAGCATGAACCCGCTAGCGGAAAGAATCAAGGGCGGTTGTATCTGTTCGCGACCATCGTCAGCTACAAAGCCAAACTGACGCAACGTCTACTCAATGTTTTCGATAACTTCTGAGTGGAGCTTCGGTCGACTTTAACTGCATGAGGTGGAGAATCATGTAGAAGCGTCCCATCAAACTAAGCCTTTGGTCACTTTTGAGAAATTGAGGCGATATGTAATGTCCGTGAATAAGTATTAGTCACTATAAACGGGCGAGTTTGTAGAACATTCTGAATGGAAAACAGCGCAAGAGACACACACCAGAGAACCACAGGACGAGCGCTGACTCACAACTGAAGTTCATTAAAAGACCGTATGAAGAAGTGCACAAGCCAAAACATGTGTTGCTACGTAGGATGGCTGCTTTTTCCATTTATTGTGTTCCTTCTTTGAATAAACTTTAGTTGTGAGTCAGTGCTCGTCCGGTGGTTCTCTGCTTTGGTGTTTGTTTCTTGCGCTGTTTTATATTCAGTAGGTATTCATGAATTGGTCATTGCTTGTCCAACATCATTATTCTACTGATCAGACAAAACAGGCAAAGATCGTAGCTCGGCGGTGCATACTGCTGGCGAAATGCGCAATGTTACTGAAATGGACAGAAGCGATAATGGAGTGACGTTAGGCCCATACAGCACCAACAGCATGCAAGCAGCTGGTGCTACTGTTGCTAATAATTTGTGCATATGACATGCTTTGGATAGCCGACGCACGACCTAAGCTTGTTTATGAACGATACCATAAATCTAAATTTATTATTTCACGATGGCGTTTTCTAGTGTACAAATTCAGGCTATTCTAGGCATATATTTTTTTTCCAAAATTTCGATATTTTTCAGGAAAAGTATCTCGACGACTTTTTAATCCAGTAAATATTTCCGGAAATTTTGCATCTGCAGTCTAAATTACTGGCAACGCACAGAACCGCCTAGACTACTTGAGTGCAATATCTATATAACGGTGCAGTACATCAGCTGTCCGCTAAAGTGGGCCAACCGTAACGACTGACAGCTCTGCTGTGAAAAGGGAAATCAATGGCACTGTGATATGCGAAAATGTGTGGCGTAGACAAAGGTTAGCTGAGCAAATGAGGCTGATATGTAAAACATAGCGACTGGCGCTCTCGACCTCGCTTGCTCTAAGCTCACCTATATTCTCCGACGGGAGAGGACAATGTGCTTCTACTATTGAACAGTGCACGTGGCGCGTAAAACATATAGCGTCGATTGTCTGTGGCCTGGGTTCAGTGACAAGAGAATTCCAAAGGCGTTGCACGAATCAGGGGATAAATCGGGTTAATTTAATGGACCAGTGTAGACGCTGCTGGAGTAGTTTCTGGCAGCGCGCACTAACACGCTGCTGCACGAGCTCATTATTTGCTGCTCCACGAGCTGAACGAGGTCATCATTCGAGCTCATCATCATCATTGCATACTGGTGAGCCAAGCCGCCTCTTAGCGTGAAAATAGGTGTCAGGTGTGCAATGATAAAATGCATGACCTCTCTATTCACTCTTTTCGTGCGGTCCTAGTTCTTCATACTGTGGCCCCACGATAGGGCTTTGCAATAGAGGGAATAAATCGAACCCAATTAAGAGAATGCAAAAATGGTTTAGAAATATTGTCAGCAGCAAGCATAAATTTACCTAATGGTAACAAACGAACTGATCTAGGCAATGAATACCAATGCTCAGTGGTATGCGACAAAAGACTGCGTTTTAAAGATCTTTGTGCGAGCAAAGTTAAGTGCGAGATTAAGGTCATGATTGCTTCTTGTTAAAGGGACACAACACTGGCCAAAATATGTCTTGAGATTATGGTGGAGATGAAAAGATCTTGCCTGATATAGTGCAGATCGAGCACTACAATATCAAAGAAAAGAGGCTTTACAATTTTAATTTGCCATTGAAAATCGCATAGAAACAACAGAGGCACTAGTACTTTCAGTGTAGTCCCCCACGTGACTACATGTCAGCAAAATGTCGCAGATTTTCATAACTGCACATTGTTCTTTTTTCTTCGAGGAGTGCTTGCCATAATTTATTATATTTTGTGCTCTCTCCAGTGCGTAATTAAATTAAAACCACCCCTGCTTTTGCACCGCGAGAGGTATGCTTTCAGGTTCTGCCACTAGATGGCGCCACAGTGTTTGAAATTTCGTGAATGAAGCAATGAAAGTGCCCACCAAAACTTTCGTCGACGAGGGCGTGCGTTATTGTGCCGTAACAGCATTGAGTGTGGAACTGAAAATGACGTTTCTCTACGCAAAAATTGTCTGATTACTGTCTGGCGAGTGAAAGTTATATTTGTTTTTGGTACGTCTTTTTTGTCGACCCCCAGTCGTCATCGCGGTCTCTGCTCGCATTGATCGAAAAATTCCCGGTAAAGCTTTTCTACACCGTTTCTAACAAAACCGTTATGGAATCGAATATTTTAGAGATCAGCCTTCCCACTGCGGCGGAAAAAAAATCGAGACCTAAATTCCAGTGTTCTGTCCCTTTAACGTTGGTTTGGCGCGCGTGATGTAGCAGTCGCTTGGGAGACGACGACGCGGGTGGACGATGGAGTACATCAATTTATTGATTTGAAATACCTGCAGGTGGCGAATGTGTTAGTTGCAATAATCACAAGACAGAAGTGGGTGAAAAGTCGCAGTGATATTTGTAACAAATGAAACAAATTGATTTATTTTGGAAAGCTTCAGTCTTATGTATACTATTATATTGCAGGGAGTCCATGCAGTCTAGGCAGAGTCAGGGATTAGTTAATTGGTTGTCTTTGGAGCCTTAGGTAATGCTCGTCTAAGGTATCCCAATTTTTGAAGGGCTTTATTACATAAGCAGTCAATGTGTTTGGACCATGGTATGTTCTCTGTGAAAATAACTCCTATGTACATATATACTGCGACAACCTTTATATACGTACCGGTGCGGACAAAAGTAAACGGAGCACGCTGTTGCTTTGTAAACTTTTTCCCGTGCTTCATATTTGTAGTTGGGTGTCATTGTATATGTAGACCGGTAGTAAATGTCAGTATGCATTTACGTGGACAAGTAATCTTTTCTTATCTCCAGTACACAAGGCCTGATTGTAATTTGAACGGCAAAGCGTGTTCCGTTTATTTAATCTACCCCTGTACATCATTAGAACAGTAAGGAAAAAGTCAAGTCGAGGAACTGTTAGAAATTGTCAATACGGCTATTCTGGAAAACTTAATATTCATCTGGTTTTCGCGATAATGCGACTAATTAGACCAGGTTTATTGATCTCTAAGAAATATATTTCATAAAGATCAAATCCACGGCGCTGCAGAGCCAGTCATGTCAGGGTCGTGATCTAGCACCCACACTGAGGAGGCTGTAGTGAGCACATGGCTGTTCAACGAGAGCTGTATGGGCGCTTGATAAAGCAGGCGTCTGTCCCAGTTTTTTGCGATACACAAAGTTTCTCCTTTCAAATGAGGGCGCCTGTGCAATCTTATTGCACCACTAAGAAGTCTTGCTCAGAGTAATCTGGAAGCCTACTTCTTGGCGGCTAAGGTCCGTGTGTACTGACTTGACCGATACGTCATCTGTCTTTGTCAGACAGATGTCCAGAAAATAGCCAATCATCATGCGAAAAGATACAAATATCATTTTACATACACTTTTGCACCCCTGAAGACGAAGTTAAAAAGATGAGCTGAAGAGAAGGACAAACACGTTGCTGAGCTTACATCGGTTCAAGTAGCTTCCAAAGCCTATTGGAAGGAATTCCTAACTTGCTAGGAGGCCTTCCTGGCTTAGGTTCTGCACCATCTCAGGCTCTTTCCAATACGATGGAAAATCTCCAAGTGTTCACATTTCATTGAGCGCTTAGAGTAACCCCTCTAATAAGGTTGAATGCGTTGAAGAGGTTGCTGATAGCCTGGCTAAGGAGTCTCTCAATGGCCACGTGTTGCCTGTCTTACCAGCTACAGCATAACAGCAGCGCGGGTTCGTTTTCGTATCTCATTAAGCATGTGATGACTACCTGTATCTCAGGTATTCGTAGAGCAGAAGACCATATCAATCACGAAGATTGAGATCTCTCTAACAAGGCTGCGTGGCCGCGTCCTGCCCCTGAATTTCTATATGCACATTTCTGCTTTGGTGCCAGATATTGCGTGATCTGACGGAACGCTCCGCGTGTTCTATTCCGGACAACAGCGGCCGATCTCCACACGTCGGCCGTCAGTGTTTTGTACAGGGTGCCACGTGTGCGTGTCGTACACAGTGATATGGACACAACACGCGCGTGGATCGTACCTCACTTTGTGCCTCTGCGCTAGGAGCGATATCGGAGGCCCGCCCTATGTGCCGAGTGCTCAGTGACCTAAGACATTTTTTGCTGGCGGCCTCAAGCAAACAAGTGTATATTGTTACATAATGCATTTGTATTTAACCTGTCCTTTCTCCCTATCGCTCAGATCTGATTTCCTCTACCACTTTCTCGCTATCACTTTGCTGTTGCTGATTGCTTTGCTTTGCTTGCTTGCTTGCCGACGCCGCCGCCGCTGCCGCTGCTGCTGCTGCATTGGTACAACCACAGCTATGTCTTTAATGCCATTCAAAACTGTTTTGTGGAATCTAAACGTCTGCCTTGCTATTATGCTTTCAATTGTTTAATCACTAGCTGCAAGTCTCCCAGTGGTCACCTCCTGCGTGCGTAATTTCTTATTTTTTATCTCGGTGTTCCATGTTTTGGTTACTCTCTTCTATTGCAATCATGTTGTTTTTGGTGATATAATTATACATCTCAAGAACAAATATCCCTAAACCCCAATTTCTGGCCGATCCCCATGTGTGGGTATGTACCATTAGTGTAGAGGAGAACGACAACAACAAGAACTTTAGGCTGGGCTCTCATGCCAGATGCGCAGCAATTGACCTGCTTAGCTCGCCACCATCACCATCGCTCCGGCAATAAATCCTCGTACGTAACAAAATGGCTGAGGTGCGGGTTACGCGTACCCTCACGACGCATCCTCGACCGCTGGAGACACGGCGGAGCCGTCGGCTCGCTGGTCTCCTTCCCGTTTCACTGACAATCCAGCAGATCACAGAGCAGTCCCGAACATCAACGCCGAACTCTCGATCCCCGTCTGGCGATGTTCTGCCCAATGCCACGAATGCTACGCAATCATCTCGAGAGCATCGTCCCTTTGCCGGTCAAGCAGGGGAGAACGTTGAAGAGTGCTCGTTTTGCATGTGTGGGCCGCGATAACCGCTGGAAATTGGTGGTTAAGTTCGCCAATGCCGTGCTCTTGACGCACACCGCATTCATGCGGTAGGAGAAGCACAAGAACTCATTGACCGCTTGGGAGAATTTTGTAGGATACATCAAGGAATGTTTCGGTGATTTAACTGCTGAGAAGGAACAGGGTGAACAGACACTTGCCTAGAGAACCTAGGCATCAGGTTAAACTTGCACCACCTACGTTGAGGCAATGCTGAAGTTATGCAAGACCGTAAGCAACTGGATTACTGTAGAATATTAATTAGAACATCTGCTCAACGGTTTTGCAGATGTCTACTATTTCATCAATGCCAAAGAAAACTTGACTTCTGTTTCCGACGATATCAACGCTGTCGGACATCCGAAACCCTCACGACTCACTGCATCACAACGTAGTTTGGACGATTGGCAAGTAGTACTACCGTGACCAGTGTCGAAGAGTTCATATTAAACCCTTTGATGCTCCATCTGTGAAATTGGCCGGGATGTGATGTCACGACGCGAGCAAATTGCCCGGCCCCCCGGCACAACAAACGACTCATAAGCTCGTCCAGCCCATGCGCGTGCGTGCCACCGACGTCCAGGTACAGATCAGTGAATGTCACCGACTTACCTGCTACGACTACCTCGACAATCCGCCACCAAGACACGACCAATTTTACCAACAGTTATTTTACCATAAGCGCTGGGGCCCTCACTCTTACTCAAAGCGTACACCGTGCCGACCGCCGGACAGCTAAATAGTCCCGGAACCACCATCTGGATATTGGTCGGGTTCTAACATGCACAATCATGTCGACGCGCTCTTTTTTGATTGACCTTTCCCGTGCGCTATCAGTGTGGTGTCACGGGTTACATTTTCCGATACTGCAATTGGCACGCGCTGTCCAGGTACAGCCCTCCGACGGCTTCTACTCGACTCGCTTTCCAATTCTACTCCGACACTTATCGGCCGAAGCATCCCAACCGGAGGAGCCGTTTGCCAAACGAATGATTCCGCAGCTATTCTTCCGCTCGTCTTTTCAAATTTTCTCTTCAGGACTGCTACGATACTATAGGAATCAGCACATGTCCTTGAGGCGCATCACACTGCAGTGAAATTTCCAACAAGTTATTTGCCGATGCGTATGGTGATTGAACGATCTTCCAAGAACGAATTCACAGAGTTGAGTACTCGGCATGGGAGATGAAACCAACAGAGAATTAATGGTCAGGATGGTTGAGTGGCTGATGTTGTCATAGGCCCTGTGAACGTACATTATTAGAAATGCGCACATTTGCCGAGATCTGCCTTCTCGTAGCGCCATATATAAAGATGGTTCAGGGCGTACTTTGTTACAGTGACGGCGAATGCCAATCTGAGATGGTGTATACATGGCACCTTTCCAACCAACATGACAGCCGCGTAGCTAACATCGGTTCTAATAGATCCCAAAGCGTAGTGTAAGGAGGTCGCCCAACCTGCTAGAAGGCCTGCCGGGCTTAGGGTCGGCACCGTATCAGGCTCTTACCAATGCATTGAAAAATCTCCAAATGTCCACATTTAATTGAGCCTAGAGTACCAGTCTAATAGGGGTTGAATACTGGAAAG
The DNA here is from genome assembly GCF_055883805.1 of Amblyomma maculatum. Taxonomy (NCBI): domain Eukaryota; kingdom Metazoa; phylum Arthropoda; class Arachnida; order Ixodida; family Ixodidae; genus Amblyomma; species Amblyomma maculatum. Next base: position 141,947,982 of record NC_139349.1, on the reverse strand, counting down.
TGAAGAACTATTCAGGTCAAGCCTTTTTTATTGTAATTTGCGCCATCTGTTTCGACTATTTGCACATTGTGAAGACTGCGACAACTTTAATTTCCCCGTAAAATCCACTGGGCACCGAGAACGCCGGATTTTGAAACGGAGAAGTTAAAACATCTGCGGGAAAGGTAAAGTCCTACGTTGGCCTGTTCAGTAAATTGAATACAAATGAAACATTTTTGCCTGGAAAAATAAAACAAAATGCATTCAGAGCCCCCAAAACTAACTACACAGTGAAGTATGCTCGATTTTATGCTCAACTATTGAGCCACAGCAGCGAAATAAGTATTATCAATAAAAAGTGAAGCTGACACAATAGGAGGAAAACGCGACTCATTGCAAGAGAACAGTGCGCTTCTTTTAAAACATGAAAGCCCGCTGAATAGCACTGATGGCAGCTAGCGACGCCACGGTATCAAAACGTAGGCCCAGAAGAGGCGCCACCAACGGTATACTCTCACTGGCACTTTTAGCAACCGTAATCCGAGTCTCCCTGCTTGCACTCGAAGGCCTGTGCGAAGAATGTCGAGTGCCGCGTCGCGTACGAACAAAGCAGTGCCCCCTGGGCGTCTCCGCAGCCGGCCTGGCAGAAACGCCGGAAGAAGAGTTGATCCCTCGATTGGACTTCGGTTGTCTTGTAAGGCAGCACGGGAGAACGCTCTCGCGCCGCGACGAGCGCCACCTCCAGCGCCCACGGCATGAATAACAACCAGCGCAGAGTGTCTTTTGGAAGGCTCTCAACTGGAACCCTGCTGCTGGTCCGATTCCGCACAATGTCAACCAGCCGAGAACTCAAAGCAGGATTCTGAAAAGCACGTGTAATTCGACCTCACTGTATGCACGTTTAATGCGCTGGCCTTGTCTGCGTGTGTGCTTGGAGGAGCGAGAGGAGCAGTGCGCTGAACGCATTCGAAAAGCTAAGCGTATTTGTAGGCTCCTTTCTGAATACCTGGGCAACGTTGGGACAGTTTATTGTACGAGGCGAAAAAGAGAATCTTATACTCTAGGTGAGAACTAAACGTCTAGGTTCTAAGTCATTGAAAAACATGCTGATAATAATAGTTGCTTTTCATATATATATTTTTTTTCAGCTCTCTCTCTCTCTCTCTATATATATATATATATATATATATATATATATATATATATATAGAGCTGGTCTCGGTATAACTATACAACCGTGAAGCTAGCGCTCGCTAAACAATACATAAAAGAGAGGGCAAATATTACAATACAATCACGTTCATTTCACACTGATCGACGTTATATATTTGATTTGCGCCTGTTTAGCACCTCGGCACGAAAAACGCTTATGAATATGAAAACGCATGGGGAAAGTATTCCCGCACGTGAAGGCTATTTGTCCAAGTTTAATCATTGCTACAGGTTCAAACGCTCACTGATTTCAGACAAATAAATCCTGACAAAGCTTCGCAGATTAATAGTCTTAGTGTAACATCGTTAAATTAAATGCGTAGTTTCACGTCACGGAGTTTAAAAACTCGGAGCTGACAAATCTACCATATAACTGGAGCGACATTTACTGGGTCGTCACTTTTTCGTTGGAAGAAAAGGCTACTTAAGCAAAGTCTGTTCTCTATGCAGTGCCCACTGCACTTGACCTCCACACCCCCGCGGAAACGTAAGAGTTGCACAACGCCCGGCCAATGGTCTGGAACTGTAAAGAGACAATAACACTAAAATTTAAATATAAAAGCTTATCGCAAAACAACTCCAACAGAGAAAGAAGCCTAGACATGCCCTTTTGCGCTATGTTTCAATATTAAAATGAACCAACAAGCCCAGACATGGACCCTTCTAAATTTTAGAATCGCACACTTTGTACAGCACTCAGAAATAAGTGAGAAATGCATCCTAAAGTGCGCAATCGCACCTTGTTCAATATTACGTGGGCCCACTCGACAAGAACCCGGACTCCCACGGTGGAGTAGTCGAGCATTGGATCGTTTGCCTTGGCGTGCATAACATCCCCGGCCAGTTGAAGCGTTGGTATGACCATGGTCTTGCCGTCTAATACCGCCATGTCGCCGGTCAGCTGATGCCGCGAAAGTTGCAGCCATGTGTTGGGCCTTTCTTCCTGTACCCGGCCACTGAGAGCGATCATGTTGAGCAGGAAGCTGTCGCGCTTCATCGAAGGCACTGCCCTCGTTGGCGCTTCATGGGGCATGACTGCGGCGACAGAGGTGGTACAACTGAACGTGAGTTGAGTATTGAAGCGCATTTCCGAACAGCGCTTCATTTATCACTCGGTTAGGTTTTTCTGAAACCCTTGCCTTGCTAAGATCAAGCATACATTTTGTTTCATAAATGAGTCTCAATGACAATATTTCACGGCCGCAAGTACGCATGACCAATAAACATCCATGTCCTGGTGAGAAAGACCAATGCTGAATACGAAACAGGTAGCGAAAGGGGGAGGGTGAACTTAGTTATATACGAAAAGCGGTGGTCGCTGAAGTAAGCGAGAATATTTATTAGTCCTTTTACTATCCGCTGTAATTTTATTCAGCCCGCACGATGGCTTCAAGAAGTTTAGAAATGTACGATTTGGGGGGACAGTACACGCGCCCTTGTCTGATGTCACTGACAACTTTATTAGCTCCTCTCAGTGGATCTACTTTCGGATCCTTGTTACGCACCTAACTACTTAACCACAAATCTTTTAATTTGAACCTCCAATATCTCACAATCATTTGCATGCACTCGTAGGCCGTCACATTATATGAAGGACCATATGAGGCCCCGCTATAACAGAGTCGTTTGAACATGCCTGCGCGGCCTATATGTCGGACTCAGGATCGAAGGTCAGGGACGAAATTTCAATCTATGTCTGTACCTCAAAGGGGCTACGCCAGCTACCAGTGGCTGCCAAGGTGACTTTATACTGATTTTATGTCGTCACTCAACAACTCCATCAATCGATGCCCGGCCCTATTGCCAGCTAGTAACCATATGAGAAACACTGCTCGTAATATTTTCATTTCAATGCCAAGCCGGCAGAAATTGGCCCTCAGCGTTGTAGGCCTTGTTCGGCACGGACCGTGGCCGCCAAGGAACGAAAGCAAGTGCTCTGCAGCTTAAGGTTGGACCGAATGATACAACACTAGGCTAATAATGCTGCGGGCCTTGGCAGTTACCTCTGTATTACCTAAATGGTCCACCCTTCCTCACGCGGGGACGAAAAAACGTGAATGCTTACATTTCGTTCTGGTGCGTAGCTTGGCGATGTCAGATGCGTTGAAATCGAGTCCCTTCATATTGATGGGAACCTTGCTGACAACTTTCCCCAATGCGTCTACCATAGATTTAAAATACCCGCGTGCCTCAGGGGTCTCTACTGATTTCTTCACCCATACAGACAATTCCATGGGGAAGTGCTCAGCCGTTTCTCGCAGACACCAGTCTGTCGGACTTGAGTGCTTCCTTGTGCTTCCACCGACGCTAAAGGTGCCGAATGCACCCCCGTACTGCATTACCTGCGCTATGGGCAACATAAGGCTGTAGATGCTTGCCAGGTTAACTTCGATCGAACTCAGAATCCCGATGAGGCCACTAATCTGTGTTAAGCCCCTAGCATTTACAAATGTGTTGGAATTAACCGTCAATTTCTTATTCAGTCCACGGTTCAAACCTTGCAACCAGGCCACAACCAGGCTCTCTGTGGGCAAGCGGCGCACCGCGACAGAGTGGAATTTCCTCGGTGGTGTAGGCACAGCCAAGGCTTGATGCAGACGCGAGTCCAGATCTACGAGGGCTGGGATCAGTGTAGGGTTCCGCGGAACCTGGAGCTCAGACAGCGCAGCTTCAATTACGGCAGCCAGCTGGTGCGTCTGGTTTGGCAGGAAACTGGTCAGGGTATGGCCAATATCAACGTACACTTCTTGGTTACTAAACTTGACACTGATAACGGATGTAAGACCGGTGCGCAGGCATTCGGCTACTATAGTAGAGAATAAATCCTGGATCGAATCGGACACAAGCCAGGCTCGAAACTCAATTCCAGATAACTGGAGAGCGTCTCTCACGCTAATGGTACGCTGCTCTACAATGTATTGGCGGCAGCTGTAATAAAAAAGAGCCATGTATTTGGTGCTGGAGTTAGATGTCATGCTGGTATTTGCCACACGTTCCAGGCTCAGTCCAATGCGCATAAGGAAGTTGTTGCGGTTCTCCGTGGCATAGTTGGGCCTATCGATGCCTATGCGACGCCACCGTCCGCAAACATGGCGGTGAAAAGCATTGCAAGGATGAACGTTAGGGTTTTGCCACTTCTTGAGCAGACCGGAGACCATTTCGCAGGCTGCGTTAAAGCAGGCTTTGTCGACGATCGCTTCACGCGCGAGCTGCAGTTGGCGGTCGCACTCCTCGGCCTTGACGGCCAGCATCACTACCACGATGAGGAGGATCGTCATCAGGACAGCGACGGTGAGTGCGCAGATGGTGAAGGCGCTCTCCAGCGTTCTTCGGCGCGGGGAGGCGGCGCCCTGAACCGCAACATCTGGAAGGCCGCTATCTGAAACGTGAATTAAGCACATATATACCATTCGTTTGAAGAAACCTGACCCTGTAACAAGCCATACAATGCAATACATGAAATAACGTGCATGCATGCATACATACATACATACATACATACATACATACATACATACATACATACATACATACATACATACATACATACATACATACATACATACATACATACATACATACATACATACATACATACATACATACATACATACATACATACATACATACATACATACATACATACATACATACATACATACATACATACATACATACACACACACACACACACACACACACACACACACACACACACACACACGCACACACGCACGCACGCACGCACACACACACACACACACACACACACACACACACACACACACACACACACACACACACACACACACACATACTCTAAGGCTGCGATAAACGGCAGCATCTTTTTAATTGGCGCTTACACGCGTAACCCCGCGCCGCGTCGAAGGGGCACCCGGCGTTTTGTTTGTTTGTCTTTTGTGCCCCTCCTCTGGTGCCGGTACCTCCCCGAGCCCGCTTGGGGTGCAGGAACTTTTCGTTTTATCACCTCCCAGGCGTTGGAAGACTTTCGGGACGCGACAATAACTGCGCTCCCCTCTGCCTGGGAGGGCCTGTTTTCCAGAAACACGCTTTCTCGGCGGTCCCCCACGTGGCGCCGCTAACGAAGAAACTGGCTGTTAATGGAGCCGTTCCACCCACGGCGTCTAGAAGACACCTCAGCTGAGCTCTATTCAGCCCGAAAATTGGGTGCGCGGAACGGTGCTGTTTGTAGAGTAGTTTCGAGCTTCCTCCTTAACGGCAGTGCGATCTGACCCTGCCCACCCGCGGCGCCTCTGCCGATGCGGGCAGCAGCGACGAGGACGAGCCCCTCCTGCTAATGACCACTGACTGTATTGTCACCCTGGCCCCCTATGGCTAACGGAATAGCGCCCTCGTCTCAAACCCCCTGGGCGCTTCTTCGGGAGACGCGGCAGAGGCATGGCTGTTTCCCCACATGGACTGTGAGATAGAGAAAGGAGGACTAGCTCCGGTGGGGAGAGGTTGAACCCTCGAGTGGAGAGAGCGTGCAGCATGTACGCTGCATTTTTATTTTAAATAATTAAGGAACTGGGTCCGAGATTATGGCCAACCCACCTGGGTTGGGTCTTATTAATCAGTGGGTTTGATTGGCTGCGTAATTTTGAGGCGGATCACGTGAAGCGACCGCCCTCATGTCTTTGTTTGTCGTTGCCATGAAAAAACGGCCATCAGACCCGGTTGAGCAGTTCTGGCCAGCCGAGTACAATTGGCGACTCCGTGCTCGGCCCGTAAGCTTTCCTCTGTGTGAGTTGAGCGATTCTCTGTGTGAGATGTTTTGTGCATGGGATGAACCCTTTTGCTAGGGCGATGGCAGCTCTCTGTTCCATCAGAGTTTGATTCATGGAAATAGCGCAAAAAGTACTACTCGCATATTAAAAATATGATGACGCCATTGAGTAAAAACTCTCTGCTGGACATCGATATTCCTGTTGGTTGTAACTATTCGGCATAGGCCTTCACGAAACATGGCCTAGCTTCATAACATGCATCAAATGCCGAATATCATCTAATGATGCCAAAGACCGTTAGTAAACTTTTGTTCTGCTAAGGAAACATTTGATATTGACTTTGAAAATGACCACACTTACTTATTTTTTCATTTATTTCACGTCTCTATAATTTAGTCAGCAATGGGTGGAGAGGTGTTTACACTTTATCTTCTAGGTGTTGCCTCTGAAATCACATTACTGCTGGGAACTCAGAAAAAAAAAACACCTTTATAAAACATGAAGAAAATGTTGCCATTATTTTCTCTGCTAATTTGCTCTGAAATATTGAAAGCAATAATGCTTACTTTGCATCCTGCACGTTTCCGAGGTGGCTCCAGAGCGCGGAAGGAAAGAGCTCGTGGCGATGTCCTTCGTCTCGACTTGTCCGGGAAGGAGAGGTGGCTCGCTACTCCTGGTAACTTTCTCGGGGCTGGTCGCCTCACTGATCACGAGTACGTTCTCTCTCCGGCGGTTGAATTCTCCCAACGAGTCTGGATTGTCACCCATGTGATAGTCGGTCGTCGGTTCCGATGCCGCTATCGATGGTCGCGAGCATAGAGCCTCATTTGAGAAGGGCAAATCGGGTATCGAATCCCTCGCCCCTATCGTTGAGGCCAAGGTCTGGAGATCGATGCTAATATCTATGGAGGGCCGCACCTGCAACGCCAACAGTGGACAGTCAGCTAGCTTAGCGCCAAGAGCTACTGAATGAAAGATGTAGGAATGCCACCTTGAGCGCTCCGCATTATACTCGTCGATATATATGATGTCACGCCTACAGTGTGCCCGAAGAGCCGCCCCCCACTTCCTCCTACGCTCCTCTTCAATCTCCGGCGTGCCTCTCTCTGTACACTGCTGCATATATTTCTGAAGTTTTTTTATAGATACGAATAAAGCCACTCAGAGGTTTGTGCAAAACCATGCATATTCATTTTCGCATGTAGAAGAATCGGCGTTCTTTCATGTATCGGAAGGCCGCTTAACAGATGGTCCGTACCGTTAGACCGTGGTCCTACGCTCCTTATCCTGCACTGTTTTTTTTTTGACAATTCGTATATCGTTGAGCGAGCTGGCTTTAACCTCTTGAAAACACAGAATTCAGTCGTAAGAGAAAAAATAGCATCTTCGCCACAAAAGTGCTGGAACCGCGCGCACACACACAAAAGAAACGAGAATGAGTTTTTGCTTTTGCCACGAGAAGTCACCTGCCATGGAATACTCCTCTTATAACGCAATTATATTAAAAACTCGAGGGATAACCTGTAACAGCCACCTAGAATTTACACTATTATGGTGCCTGCTGGTTTATAGTCGCATAATACTTGGGGAAATAGTGGTGTTGGGTTCTCGAAGGACAACTCTGCAGCCAAAGGCGTCCATCTGTTGTTATGGCATCAGGAATAATCCCCTGGGACCTGTTAGTGTGCAATAGCAAGGTGTGGCAGGTGAATGGAGGTCCACCACGCCTTAGTCGAATTAACCAAGGCGACATGAAAATCCACCGGTGTCATTAGCTGAACAGCCGCTTTTGTATGGCATCTACCCTTTTTCTTAAGCGCTGACCGCCTACAGTGGCAGCATATGTTTGGTTCTCGAAGAGGCGGTTAGATAAGCAATTGTTGAGGGAACAATTAACAGTATCTGGTTAAGTGCTTAGCGCCATTTTGCAACCATCAATCTTTTCGCGAATGCCCAGGGTCCGTTACACCGCCAAGAGAGTCCAGCTGAGCTCATCGCAAGCAAGTGGCAGCATTTTGCTTTTGTGGTTTTTCTTTTCGTGTAATAGTGTAGGCATTTGCCGGTTTACTGTAAGAACTTCTCTAACGCAAACTTTCTGGCTACCCCTTGTCCAACCCTTGGTACTTCACGTGCGGAGTGATCGCACGTCCATTCCCGCAGAAATCCGCAATAACCCTCCTGAAAAAAATTGTATGAGGCAATGACCTCACATTTTCTCACACAATCTCACTCAATTCCAATACAAAATCACATAAAGTAATATATAATTGCATAAAGTCTCATAGTTTCTTGTACATTATCATAAATTATGTAAGATATTTTATGATAATGATGCGCACCGTATGAGAGTCTATGCGATTAGATGAGGTTTTATGAGGTAATTGCCCCGTAGAACTTTTGGTTTTTCAGTAGGGAGGTATTGATGATCTGCTAAACATAAGAACATGTTTCGATGATGTATTTGGATGGTGAATGTTCAGCTCGGAGTGGAGCGCTGCGGATATATTGCTACTTCGCGGATTCAAAACAATCGGAATAAACGGTTAGATTCAGAGCCCTCCACCTATGCTACTCGTTTCTGGCCCTACAGTGTCAGGAGAGATGAAATGAGGGAAAGGAGAAGTTAAATCGGAACCCCAATGTTCTCGCGTCCACAAATGAAGTTTCCTCTTTATAACGTGGAACTAGGTGCGTTCGAATTGTCATTCCCATTGACGATATGAATGCTCTGATATTCCGGGAATGGAGTTCCACCATACCGGCAACTGTGCCATAGTCTTAAGGTTATTTAGCTCGCAGCAGTCATTAAACAAATGCAACGAAGTCGTAGGTGATGAGTTTCTTTTTTTAACGGAAGTTAACGGATGAAAACGCAGAGGAATCGTGCAGTGAGTACAGTCGGCGTCACCCTCGTGTACGGCGCTCGAGTAAGGCATATTGGGCTACAAAGGTCGAAAATAGACTCCAGCTCCAACCTTCTGGGCTACGTGCTGGTGTCGTATACCTTGGTTGCGACTACCTGTGACATCACTTTCACTCTAGTGTTGCCGCAAGAACCTACCAGCTGCGGCGATATATGGACGTATTTGCAGGGACGCGTGTATCCAGAGCGCTCTACACATGGGTGACGTCGACTGTACATCTGGCGACTAAACTGCTGGGCTAGTTGATTCGTAATGCATAGAAAGGAAAGGCAGCCTAAACAGACGAAGGGCAAGAACAAAGAAGGCACACATCACAACGATGGTGTCTGCCTTGTTTATGCGCCAGCGTTGTGGTGTGTGCTTTCTTTGTACTTGTCCTGCGTCTGTTTTCGCTGGTTTCCTTTCTATCTGGCGAGTATGCACTCACTGTGCGGACTAAAGTAGCAGCCTACCCGCATAGAGAACTGCCCTTGAGGCCGCCGAAATTACAAATTCGGGCTTAAACGTCGCTCGGTGCACCTTCTGGCTACCCTGTACACTCGATTTAGGGATCCTGTTCCGTCGGGTACTTAAAGACTTTGTGCGTGTCGCTGCTCTTAATGTGGGTCCAGTTCGCCACTTTTTGTGGTAGCGCTGCTTCCCTTTGCTTTCGCCCCTAACAGGGAACTGGCCCTCGTGTATATGCGGTATTTCTCGGAGCCCGCATTCCACATGTATTAACGTGTATCATTTTCTAACTGTGGCGCTTTCTTTCTATCAGGCTACCAAACATAATCTACGCCATTCTTTGATCATCATCATCGTCATCTGCCCAACTACGTCCACTGCGCAGGACAGAGACCTCTCCTATACTTCCCCAATCAGGCCGGTCTTGTAACCAGCTGCATCCACACAAACGCCGCAAACCTCCTAATCCGACCCGAACTTTAGCTTTCTGCCACCCTCTGCTAAACTTGTCTTCACTATAGGGATTAGATTTGTTACCTTTAGCTACCATCGGTTATCTTACTTTCACTTTACGTGCCCTGCCCGAGCAAACGTCTTGACCTAAATCGAGATGACAGTAACAAGCATGTCTTCTATGACCATCTTCACACATTTGTATCTTGATGTTATACCTATCTGTTTGCTCTCCATATAGGACGCAGCGTTGTCGTCAGTTTCAGTTGAACCCTTTTAAACAGCGTCCCTATACCTTCTTTTTCATCAAAGCTACACAAATAAAAACGATATAAAGCACCGGTTTACAGTGCAAGTAAAGAGTCATCAGTAAGGAGTGCATCATGGGAACCCGAGATGCATCCGAAAGGTAATGCGAGCTGCAGATATTTAATCATTTTGTAAACTACTGCTCCACTAGTTTCGACTAAAAACTGCATAAAAAATGCTATAGCTATGTAGTATCATGCTTTATTGAGTATACTGACTTGTAAAAAAAAGAGGTATGTGCACTCGTCAAAGATGCGGAAAAACAAAAACAAAAAGAAATTGACGTTTAGGCGCCCGTACGGCTGCCTCGATCACAATGAAGCGAAGGACGGAAAGGTACCTATATGTAGGCGATTTTTCGAAGGGTGCGCCGGTATATCTCTGGAATATTCCCATAGGTCCGGTTAATCGTGCGCAGCGTTGATTGAATTTACAATGATTCTATAAGAAGACGTTTTAAGTAATGATTTTTGCTTTGCAATCACACGTGCTGCGTTCCAGGCGATGGCATGGCCAGTGTCCGGATGATGTTGTGCTAAAGCGTTCGAGTTACTTTTGTCTTCAGCGACCTCCTCTTAGCGCTTCTTGAGCCTTGTCTTCAGTTTTCCGAGTCGCCTCGAGAAGCTTCGGCCGCACCTAACCAATGACGACGCGCGGCTCGGCGGGAGGAAGTTAAGTGTTCGTGCGGGCCTGCCGTGCACGTCGTAACAGACAGACGTGGCGCGCCTTATTTATTGGTGTCGTATCGCTTGTGTCAGCCAGCCAGTGTTTGAGCCAGTATTGGGGAGAGGTCGCAAGTGCTAGTACTCTACTGCTGGGGTTCACCCGCTGCTCTGCAAGCCCACAGATCTGAGATGGAGCGGCGCTCGTCTTACAAGGAGGCAATATCATGACTCTCCAGACGTCCGTATGCGATAGTGTACGGTTAACAGATTGCTGTTTGTTTATTTGACTCATCTCTCGCGTATCGTTCAGTGTTGTGAAGCCTCTGTGTCACTGAATACATCTGTAGTTGCATGCTTAGCATTGCCTTTCTGTGAAACTCACCTGCGTATTTTCAGCATTAATGTGTACTCCTCTGCATCGTCTCTTACTGTATATGAAGTTCGTTTTGGTTGTTACTTGGTACACCGACCCTTGCTCTGGCTTGAACCGGCGAAAGCTTGGCACCAAAGGCCCCCCTCTCCTTCTGTCACTACCGGTAGTTGACTTCCTGCTGAGTATGCCACGCCAGTCGAAGGCATCTCCTTCGAGATCGGGACAGCTACTCCCACTCAAATGGTATCCGGCAGTGTTGCTCACCATTAGTGCGCATCTTTAATAACCTATAATTATTAACGGATAACAGTGGGAGACGAGCTCTCGAGATATAGTCTGATGAGCATACATAGCTCGTTGATTGCCAGTTTTAGGACACGCATTAAGTTAGATATCCAATCTTGGATCTTCCCTAAACGTCTTGATATGTTATTGTTTCTCCGCGCCAGACTGTTTTGAAGAGAAATGCACAGGTCTCTAAAAGGCTTCATATAAAGAGTCCAGCGAACATCTCATAGGGGGGCACCGAACAAACTTTATTTGTATTACGTCTGGTGCATTTCCTCGTTTCAAATATAAGGGTACTCATTCTGATGAAAATGGAGCTTTCGAAAGCTCCAAATCCTTAATCATTATCAGGCGGTGGGCAGGGCACTTAACCTCTGCTCTGAAGTATAATATGACGCGATGGTACTAAAGGTTCACCATGGCGTCTCCTCTTGTAGTTCTTTTTTTTTTCGCACGTGTAGTTTCTGCTCAGTTTAATTCGTGCCTCTAATATCCCACATGTTCTCATTAGCCTGCTACATAATCCAGTTTCCGGTAGTAGGTGGCCTTTATAAAGACATATGAATGCGTTATAAAGACACATGAGCGCTTTATAAAAACGTATGAACGTGCCTGCATGGCCTATAGGAGTAGAGCGCTTTAGTGAGCATCATAGAGCCTTTGAAGGTTGATTCTACATCTTACTCTCTATCTCAAATCAGCAACCCTAATTGGCAGCTCCTCTTAAGTTTGTGATGTCACGTGGCCTAGTTAAGTGACACAAGTCATCAAACAGTCAGCGCTCGGCCACTTAACCGGTTAACTACCGGTGGCGAAAGCATCCTTGTGATTACGCTCACATTAAAAACGGTCAAGATGATAAGCGTAAAGATGATATGCACAAATCAACTCCGAAGGCAAAATTAAGCAAAATAAGGTGCAGTGACGACAGGAGAGCGCGCTCATCAGTGATCTGTGAGGCAAGGCTGCACCGCTATTCACTTCAGACCGACGGTCCCGAAGTCATTTTCGTCATATTGCGAGGAGTATATATTGTGCGGCGGGAAGAAAACATATCTCGTTTCAAAATCCAATTTTATAACTGATAAAGGTTCATTTTACTCTAAGACAAAACATATGCCTGGAATTAGGTCAGAAGTTTCGCAGACAAAAAATTCCGCGAATTTGCCTTCGTTGTCTCCTGAAAACCCATCTATATGGCGCTGTGTCTGAGCTTGCCTCCGTGCAAGCCACTCGGTTTGGGGGCCTTACCAATGCTTGTTCAGGCTTGCTGACGTCAGGAGAGCCTATAGAAGGGGGCGTAGCCTTGTAGGAACCCCTGGAATCACGAGGAATCTCGCTGCTGCCTTTGTTCCCGATCACATCGACCGGCGTCTTCAACTCGGTGTTCGTCGCCCCGGGTATATCGGTCACCGGGCTTCTTGCAGTGGTTCCACGGAGCTCCGGGAGCGGGACAAGCGCGTCCCTCGCTGTACCTGCCGCACTCATGTGTATCTGGATGAGGTCCGACTGATGCTAATCCCGTTAATGCCTTTAACTCGAGGTATGGCTGCCACGCCGTGGACCAAGCTGCACACGTCCAACCACTACCAGCGGAACACTCTTCTTCTTCACTCCTCTGTATTTCTTCGTCTAGCTGTTACAGTGTAATTACGAAATTCAATCGAACCTAGCCGTAGTTACAGCGGCTGCCGTCTAAACCTCCAATACCAACATTTGACCCCGCTTTACCGAGGGCACTGCATGGCTGTAGAAATTACACAAATCCTATAAGGAAGAGAGTAAAAAGAAAAAAAAAAAAAGCGCCGCACACTTTAAATTGTCGCTGCAAAATAACAGCTATCAGAACTGAAAGAACTAGGACGTAATTGGCTGCCGAAAGATCTATTTATTCGCACTTTTATTTACGGTGCCTACGGTTTAAATAAAATCTCTGCACCGGATCTATCCCGTAGTATCCTCTCCGTTGCTCGTAGGGTAGCGCTGGATTGCTAGGCGATTGCGGCGACTCCTAACGAATGCCGGTTACCAACTGGCCTCGGTCCCCTCTAAAATGCGCTTTTCGTGTCTGTCAGCGAGCCCATTGCGTGATCTTAATACCCCTTCCCTTTTTGTAAGCCGTGCTTTATGAACATTACGCAGCGGAATATACCCCGAAAAGACACCCTGTTATTGGAACAGGCAGTGACGACACGGAGACGCGCTCATGAATACAAAACACGAAAGCTGTATTGAACATTCGCATTATAAAATGGGTGGTCGACCAAAGGCGAAACACGCACTTCCTGTGTCTTTCAGCTCGAGAACCAAAGCGAATGTATATGATCAGCAGAGCACAGACGAGCCTCGCTGTCCCTCTCTTGCTGTCTCGGCGGATGAGTTCGGTCCCTGTGTGTTTACACGCCCAGGCGCCCGAGCACGACGTAGACAGCAGAGGTGTCTTTTCCGAAGCATCGTCTTACTCCCGATTGGCTCCCATGCCGCATGCATGCAGATCACTTACGGGTGAAAAGCACTCTCCATCCCGAAAGAATAAAACACACAGCCCCTCCCCCCCCTTCAGCTAATAGCGTCGGCGCAAGTACGTGTCGTCATGGGGCTACGAGAAAAAATTTGTACTTCCGCGCTTAAGGGGGTCATGCTACATTCATCCAAAATATTACAGTATTGTAGACTGACATATAATACCGGACCTTATTATACTATTTCCGAAATTTGAGCCCACTAGACGCAATCTTTACTTCGAAATAAGTGGCTGAAGTTGACACCGTGCAGCTCTCCTCACCGACAGTAATCGTCATGTTGAAACGCTTGATGACGTCAAAGAGCGACACCGGCCACCGCATCGTCTGCTGCTGTGCCGGCGCCGATAAGCTGCCGATACACAGTGCAACTGTACTGTGTTCGCTCTTGCTAGTGTGACTCTCAATAAGTGTATTCAGCATGTTTCTGAAAACAGAACACTAGACTGCAGTGAACGCGATTTACTTCTTGCCCAGATATCCACCTTCGGCGCGACCGCCTCTATCTTCCGATGGGAGCACTGCCCCCCCCGCCGTAAACAGCGCCGCACCGGCCATGCTTCCGCGCAAGCCATCCGCGACAGCGTTATGGCGGATCCATTTCGCCAAAGTCAGAAAAGCATGCTAACATTTGTTTTTCTAGTATTAATAGTAGCCCCTCGAAAAAGGAATTCCAAAAATGACATTCTTGTGAAATTCCAACTCATACGATGGGATTTGTTCACAGCCGGTGCGGTGCCCGCACGCTAGTTCCGCGCGGCTAAGGCATCCCAGAAAATAATTTCCTCTACTACGAAACAGTAGGGTTGAGAGTAAAGAAATTTGATGATCGAGTGTTCCATTTAATAAAACGTCTCGCTGAACTAATACAAAGTGCAGTCGCTGTGGCTTCGATGCGATCAAAGTAATTTAGGCTTAGCGATGATCAGGGATAAGCAGACAGCTATACAGCCATCGTCCTACGCGCTCGCGGGCGCCGTTGCTGTAAGGTTGTGGTATGCGTTGCTGTAAGCCTCTTGAGCTTATCGCCAAATTTCTTATTCGGCTAGCGCAACCTGGGCCTGACAGCAAGAAGCGTACACGATGCTGCAAGACGGGACAGCCGGGGTATTGGGTGCCTCTATGTGCCTCTATGCACTACGCTGCTGCGCTGTCGGGCGGTATCCGAACATCGTACAAAATCGCCGTCGGACGGCACTTATACATTGCAAATATTATGCGTTGCTTTGGAGACGTGTTTCAATGTACAATGTGTACGCTGTTTGAGCGGGTAAGCACGTGCGCCTTTCGTATTCAGGCACCGACGTGCACATGAATCCTACCCACAGATGCCTCTACTCCGTAGGTTAAAAGCGCTAACAGAGATCGGTGAAAAGTCCAGTTTGTGGTAAGCTCGGTAAGCGGCATGACTTCTGTTTGGTAGACATTATCGCGGCTTCGCGTAACCGCAGTTGACGCTGCAGACGACGCTGCATCGGCCTATGTCGTCACCGGCTACGCCGGTTGCCATGTCAGCAAGCTGTTCACAAAGAAACAAAAAATACTCTAAAATACTTAAAAATTATTTGCAGCTCCGATGCAGCTGAAACTTTAAGGTTTACTTTCTTCACACATAAGGAATAAGATGCAATAAACAGTGCATATTCCATAATTGCTGTCATGGCCCCTTTAAGGCGCTCACGGACATTTATTAGCTGTCTGCTCTGGTCGCATCGGCCTGTCGGCAAGCCAACAATGTTGTTCTCGCTGCTTAACATTTCATGCTGTTCAGCCATATTTCATTGTGAAATTTGGATAAAAGCCTTGTTTGCGTGTTGTGCGGAGTTATTTTGGGGGAACGTGGAGAACGACAGAGAAACGGAGTCTCCTGGGATAACCATTGAGACTGAAGCCGTTCCAGAGTGACATTGGGAGCGTGCAACCAATAAGCGCATGTAAAGGCGCATCATTTCGATATTTTGTGCGAAAATATTAAAACCGTAGCTGGTGGTTTAACTTTGATTACGCCTAGGGAAGCGAAAGCTTGATGTACCGTACATGGCTACGCTGATTTCCAAGCTTGTATTAAACGCATTGTCCGTTTCTCCAAACGTAAAGCCCGTTCTTCATTGGCCTTTTAGACATGCCGCTCTTTCAGGACATCATTCCGATGTGCCTTCGGGTTCCGACGTGCTACTTTAGCAGCATGTGCGTCCTCCTACATCTCATGCAGTGTTGAAATCTAGGCAGGAGACCGGGGACTCCTAATTACACACGTATCGCCCCTCTAATTCCATGTCACATTGTGCCATCGGACTTTGACCTTGGAAATGGTCACGGGCCACTTGGTGTCCTACCTCAGGTAGCACATGCGACCGGCCCGATATTGGAAATTGATTGGTGACAAGTGGTTCACCTGTGGCCCGGCGTTGCCAATGCGCTACCAATAATGGTACAGCCATGCAATAACATCGGCCACTCTTGGACCAGTGATTTACATGTTCTCCCCATGATTGGCATTGATGGGCTATCAACGGGCAATTTTGACCTTGCATATAGAATTGCTAGCCAACATTGTATACACAATGATTTATGATGGCCAATATTACTCAGCCATCGGCAATGTCGTGCCCATAATTCGCGAATCATGGCATACATTGGTAAATGTTTTCCAGCCAGTATATATGGCTTGTCGACATTGAATATAACCTAGCATTCATTGGTAAATATCATCCCGCCAGTCTTTGTGGCTTGCCAGCATTGTATGCATCTGCAGTTGCAGTAGCCGATATTGCCCAATGAGTGGTGGCCACTGGCCTACATTGAACATATCATGGCATGTATTAGTAAATATTGTCCATAGCAGCTTGTTAACATCGAATATATCTTCGCATACATTGGTCAATATCTCCCTGCCAATCGTGACAGCTTCCCAACATTGTGTATATCTGCAGATAAAATGGTCGACGGTGGCATACAATGGTAAATATTGTCCTTCCAGTATAGCTGGCTTGTTGACATTGGCATAAATTGGTTAATATTATCGAACTGGTCTTAGTGGCTTCCCAAAAATGTATATTTGTTGGTTCTAGTGGGCAATATTGCCCAACGAGCTGTGGCGACAGGCCAGCATTGCACCTATCATCGCACACATTAGTGAATATTGCAATGCTAGTATTGATTGCTTGTCAGCATCAAATGTATCTTGGCATTCATTGGTCAATATCCTTATGCCAGTCGTCTTTTCTTCCAAGCATTGTATGTCTGCAATTACAGTGGTCGATGTTGCTTGACGAAGTGTAATGGCTTGCCGAAATACAATACATCTTTACATTGGTTAATCAATATTCTCTTGCTATCATTTAAGGCCTGTCAACTCAAAATATTTATTGCCACACGATGGTAAATATCTTACTACTAGTTGGGATGGTATCCCAATATTGTATCCATCATGGGGTATAGTGGTCGATATATTATGGGCAGCTGCGATGGCTCGCCAACATTGCACGCATCATTGTATGCATTGCTTGACATGATCCTGTTAGTATAGGTGGCTTATCTACATTGAATACATTTTGGCATAAAGTGGTCGATGTGGCCCCGCCAGTTTTGGGGACTTAACAATGAGTGTGACTGGGTTATAGTTGGCGATATTGTCCACTGAGTTTTGACGGCTGGAAAGACATTGCACATAACATAACATGTGTTGGCCGGAATTGGCTTGCAGATCTTGCTTGCTTGCAGATCAGGCTTGCTTGAAGATCAATTCTCAATTGGCTTGAAGATGAATTCTCAACCTGCCCTGGCATATTTTTAACGTCCTGAACAATACTGTCGTGTCCTTCGCGATGGCTTTCAAGTATGCTTTATGCATCGTCAACGATATAGTAACAGTAGTATACAACATTTATACAAAAAAATGGCTTAGGCGGTAAGGGCACAGTTGGTATAGGGTCCTCCCCCATTGCTGCAGTGGCTTAACCCATGCCGGCGTAAGGCTTCATTTTCGTGACAAACCTATGCCATGAGAAAAGGCAGAGATTCTTTAGCCAAAACATTTAGAAAGCCCCGCAATGAATGATTGGGTGGCACTACGCATGCAAGCAGGGCATGCTTCGTGCGATGTTGCTGTCGAGTCGGACGCGTGGCTTCTTAGAAATGCCCGATTGATGCGCTTTTCTGGACTGTGAAGAAGTTTAGCACATAGGCGGAACGCGCAGCACTTACAGGCCCTACCATTCCTTCTATACGTCTTCAGCGTGATTCGTGAGGCCACTCATACGTCAAAAATTTCAGAATACTTCCTCGCCCTCCTTGATAAAATCGCAACAAAACAGACGATATTTTTTTAAGCTGACAACAGTCGCTGCCTATGTATAGAATCACAGTACGGCGCAGTATACAAGGATATACACTTCTGCAATCTGCAGTAGGCCAGTAGGCCAGTAAGACATAGCACCTTCAAAACCATATATACTATAGGCTGCTAGGCCAGCTTAATTCGTAGCGATGAGGTTTTACATCCACATCCTGAAACGTTTTGTCCATGACCGGAAATAGATACATAAATGCTTTATTTATGCACTATTTCATTTGCGTGGTGAAAGAAAAGATCAAATGCTGGAAAACAGAAGTCGAAGTGATTGAAGGAGACCTCGACGTCGTCGCGGGGAAGCGGCGCCGCATATGTGTCCTTTTCGGGTGCATGATGGCGACTCTGTTGAGCAGGGGCGGCGTCCGTGCTCAGGCGCGAGTTTTGAATCCGCTTTGCCTTTTCGCTCGTGCCTTGGTGGGTGTGGGAGGGTGGGGCGTTCATGGTGGACGTTCCTGCTCTTGCCTGGGCGTCTGGAGCTGGGTTGTTGCCATGCTCCTTTGTATGGACTGCTTGAGCGGCGTCATCCAGCGATGGCGGCGCTTTAGGAGTTGCTGGCTGGTCGGATAAAGACCCTTCTGTCGCCGACGGCGTGGTGCTGGCCTGCGGGGGACATTGTTGGGCCGCGGATTCTGCTTCTGTCTTGTTATTCGGGCGGAGCTTTGGTGTTATGGGGTTAGGGGGGGGGGTCAGGAAGAGGATTGAACTCATCTCCCCCGCCTCGATCGCTATGGTGGTGAAGACCGTTGGTGGTGTGCTGATGGCGATTCCCGGCAATTCTTCTTCCATTGCTTGCTTTATTTGCTTTAGCGTGAAAGCAGGGTTGTTATATACAATATTCTTTAGAGCCGTTACTACCGTATTTCCGAATTTATTCTATGTTCCGCCTTTCTTCAACGCATCTCTATCGCTCGCTGCAATGGATCTCGCCGTCTTTAAATTGATGCCCTGCGCGTCTGCCAAATTTTTCACATCTCCTCCACGCCTCGACACTTCGAGAATTCTGGCCCTGTCATGCTCGGAGACTTTGCTATTCTTTCTTCTTGGTGCACCTGGAGGCTCGAACGGTGGTCCCCGTTTTTGGTGCCCGATTAGGATGTCAGGACAGTGCTCGTCAGCTTCCATGGAAGAAAATAATGCGCGTTAAAGTTCATGCGAAATTAATGACCTGCCTATAGTATACGAGTATGCACCACCACCGTGCGGCTCTACTCCGTCGTGCAAATGTAGACAACAACGCGGCACACACAACAGAGGCGCGAAGATTGCCGCCTGCTTTGAAATCTCTTGTCTTCTGCGTTTCTAGCGGTTTTTGTTTTATGCTCTTGAGAAAACATTTATATTTCTTGCAAAAGAAAGTACACCTATTTCTAATAGTGAATTCACGTGTCTGTGCTTTCATCCATTCTCCTAACATAGCGCAAAAACAGACGACAATTCGGCACCGAGTAAACGGAGGCGGAAAACTTGTCCTCTGCTTTAGAACTTTTTGGCATTGGCTGTGTAATGTTTGGGTGATGAAATTACATGTAGCTAAATTAGATACGGTTGATTAAAACGTTTTTTTATTGTGTGATAAAATAATTGTGTGTTTCATCGAAGACATTTTAATTCTGTATATATTCTGTAATCATCAGTGCGCACATTTGTGGGATAAATTGTCCTCTTGGAATATAGAGCCAGTAAGCCACAGCTCTGGGACAATCCAGTATTTCACTGCCGAGAAAGTGCGTTTGTCATGATATTGACGAAAGTCATCCCATAAGCTGACGCTTCGCTTACACGTCCCATGGTCTGGAATGTGATATCATTTTTTATTTATTTCTGGAATTCATGTTTCGTGCTTTGGAGCCTTCCACCACATTCATTTTCCACATGTGGATTAAATTGGTTGGCAGCCGGATTAAATTCGCTGGCGCTTGTATTAATTGCGTTGGCACCCGGATAATTTGGTTGGCGCTGACATTATTCGAGTTGGCGCTTGGATTAAATATGCTGGCGTTATGATTAAATGCTTGGCATTCGAATTAAGTTACATGGCGCTTAGATTATATGAGTCGACGCTCAGATTATTTCCGCTGGCGCTAGGATTAAATTCAGAGGGAAAACCAGCGCCCTCTCGAGGGGTCCAGGAGCAGCGCTAGCAGACGACGCGTGGCACTCTTTCTAGCGTAACCGCGTACTCATGAAGCCGCGCTCGGTGCACACATAAACCGGTGAACTCAACAGATTTGTGTCCTCTGCTGCTCAGGAAACTTCAAAAGACAGGAATATTAACTTAAACATGCGTGCGCAGCATAAATGTAAAAAAACGCGTGCGTTAAATGAGCAAGCTCATTCTTCTGAACCATTTTCGACTCAGTACAGCAGCTAGGAAACTGTTCATTAATTATGCTTTGAAATTAATAGCACACTTGAAGTAGAAACGATATTTCAGTAAATTATTGGGCTCGTTTCCTTACTAAAAAATAAGTAGACTGCGAGTGTTCTGCAACTTTTGGAAACATCGTTGCGCACAGAGCTCTGATGAAATAAGGGAGTCATTGCGTTTGTAACTGTTCGGGTATACTCCGTTGTACAAACTCTTTTTTTGGCTCGAGTTTATTTCGTTTACAGTATTCCAATAGCTTTATTTTGGAGAAAAAGTCAGCTTTTTTGCAGCTGTGCATTACCAACGCATGTATATCTTCCAACAAATACAAAACAAATCGGGTATGATGTGATACAAAGCTCACGGATAATGTTTTCTGACGTTCCTATTATTTATTTGCTTTTATTAGTTTCCTTATAGCCTGCCGGGCAATAATATCACCAGTAAACTTTGATGCCGCCTCTTGAAACTTGACGAGTCCCTGTGCGCGTTCAGCGGAACTTGTTAGCATTCGATGCAAAACTGCGAGACTCCTCCGTTAAAACAATGGCTCAATTGCGTTTCACACACACGGTTGTTTTTTTTTTTCACTTTTTTATGGTACAAAGTTTTAGTTTTTATTTTATACACCGATATTTAGCATAGGAAAATTTTGAATTTCCATTTCGATCACTTTGACACATTCGCAATCTCCTCTTTTTCCAATGTTTAATTTTTCATTTATATCAATTAACTGATCAATTGTACGGACTAAATTTTCGTAATAAGCATTATCAAGCATTGGCTTTTCATTCTGAGCATTTTGACAGCATTGATTTCACGCGTAATATTGCAGTCCTGATCTGTTCGGGAAAGTAAGGAGGCTAGAAACGGCAGTGACTTTTCACTAGACATCCACAGTACAAGTAATGACTACATAGTCATAGCGTTCTTGATATTTTGCTCGTGAAATAGCACATGCCCCAACAAAGGCCATCCCAGGTACGCGAACGGCTTTTTAAGCAGACAGAAATCACTTCGCATAGTCGGGTGTTTTCCGTGGCCATGAAAATCTTACGCCCGATTTCTTGAGGCGATAGCTTCCTTCTGTTGCTATTATCGTCACCGCGAAGAATGGAAAATGACTTTTTTGCGTCTTCCGCACTCTACCGGCAGCTGAAAGCACAGCAGCCTGACGCAGCCGCATGTCACGCGCACGCTTCAAGATTTGAGTTCAGAGATGTAATTCTTGCGTCCGCTTAAACATTAAGTACTGCATATAGACTCCTAATGATGCGATAGAGGCATGTGAAGTACGTTTTGCTTAACTTATCGGCCAATATCACGCTGACAAGCGCAGGCCGCCATGCATTTCAGCGGCGCAACGAGCACCGCTGGACCCTTTGGGCGGAGCTTGGCGGAGAAGAGGTCACGTGCAGCCAACCGGCCTATCGGAGGGAGGGGCGGCTGGATCAAGACCTGTCGCTACCTTTAAAAAATAGAGGAGCCTTAGCGCCGCATACCACTCTTAGTGCCTGCTCCTCTCGCGAGCGGCAGCACGCGCATCTCGTCGCATTTTTTTCTGTTGTTGAGAGCGCACGCTAGTAGCCGGCGCCGTCCCTAGCTGCCGCCACCGAGCGCTCCTCCAACTGTTGCACATGGCAAGTTAGTTCAGGGCTTTCCCCGCACCGGCGCTGCAGGTGCGCGCCGCATACCACTCTTAGAGCCTGCTCCTCTCGCGAGCGGCAGCACGCGCATCTCGTCGCATTTCTTTCTGTTGTTGAGAGCGCACGCTAGTAGATGCCACTGTCCTACTCCAGCTAGCTTCTACTCCGTTGCGCGTTGCATGACCCAATTCGCTAGCACTAGCACCTGACAAGAGAAAGTCTAGCGCGGAATGGACGAGCGCTCGTACAATAAATAATTTCTGCCCGTGAATGGATGAGCGAGCTCGTACAATAAATTTCTGAACGGTCCCCGTGTCTGAATGGATGCGCGCTCGCGCATTGTACAATCTGATTTTTTTGCGGCGTAACTAAGAGTATCGAGTGGCCGTATTCGTAGGAACCCCAGGCCGTATACACGCGGTCATCGTAAATAGCCGTACTCGTCTAGCGGCCGTACTACTCCAGGCCGTACACAGTGCGCAAGCGTAAATAGCCGTACTCGAATTCCGAACGGTCCCATGCCTGAATGGACGAGCGCTCGCGCAGTGTACAGTATGGTTTTTTTGCGGCGTAACACACATTGTAACAACGGAGAATCTCAAGTGGCCGTACTCGTAGGAACCCCGAGCCGTACACAGCGCGCCAGCCGTAATTTCCGAACGGTCCCCATACCTGAATGGACGAGCGCTCCGCAGTGTACAGTATGGTTTTTTGCGGCGTAACACACATTGTAACAACGGAGAATGGCCGTACCCGTAGGAACCCAGGCCGTATACACGCGGCCATCGTAAATAGCCGTGCTCGTAGAACCCCGGGCCGTACACAACGCGCCAGCCGTACTCGTCTAGCGGCCGTACCCGTAGGAACCCAGGCCGCCCTAGTAGCACACTTTGTTGCCTCAATATGGCCGCAATGTTTGCTTTCAACATTGCCTTAACGGGGCTACTGTCCTCTTTTTGCCACGTTGATGCAACATGCATAAGACAACATTGAAGCAACATTGCACCAATGTTACAACCTTTAGTCAATGTTTAAGCCACCTCTGAAGACGATATTAATGCAACATGGCTGCAACCTTTGCTTAATATTGGTAGAACTTTTTATTTGCACACAGGCAACATTCCCATAAGAACATTAGTGCAATATTGCTGCAAAGCTACTGTAATGTTTCAGAAACTTTCAGGCAGCATTCCAAGCTACTGAAATATTCCGCCGCATTGATGGCCACTAGCTATCGATGCTTGCTGTTCAATAAATTTATCTTGTGAAAGGCTAAACCATGTGCAATGGTATCGTCGTACCACAAAGGTTATGGTAGCTTAAGGTCACAAGACTGAGAAATTGAACATTACTCGTTGCCACACGGCAGTGCGGTGCAGAGGAGTACGAATACCTAAAAGGCTGCACTGGACAACACAGCTTTTTCCCATTTTTCAAGCCGTTTGCTCTGAATGAGACCTTAAATGTAATATTCATCAGCTCTGTACCAGTGCTCATTTAGATGCTGTAAGCTGCTGTGACCTGAAAATGGCACTGAAAGTGGTTATTCTGGCAATTAGAATGATTTATATATATGCATGTGGATTACAAATAACCCTCATTTGTTTTTTAGCGCTATTTTATTTGTCAAGAATTTATTCAATTAGCCTAACACCAAGCTTGATTCCAGTATACTCATTAGCTTAACATACAGCAGCTAGTTTCACAGATGTAAGACATTTACTTCAAGACAATCGTTTTATGCAGAAACTTGCAACAATCATACATAGCACACAGCCGATTTGGCTACTCAAGAACAGGAAGCACAAATAATGTCAACAGTTACTAAGCTCATCAACATAGCTTTAAAATGTGCATGTCCCTCAACTTCAGTTTTACAAACATGGCATTTTAGTAAATTATTAATTGCAGAAACTTGCAACAAAATATAAAACAGCAGTACTGCCTATTCAGAAAAAGGAAGCAGATATATAACATACTGAACATTTACACAGGCACATTTCATTTCATTTATTTCATTTATTTTCCTTAAAGGCCCTGTGGAAGAGGACTGAACTCATCTCCCCCGCCTCGATCGCTATGGTGGTGAAGACCGTTGGTGGTGTCTGCGGCGGCAGTGCGGCCGTTTCCGCGTGGTGCTGGCTGGCGGACTGAAGGGCGGTTGCGCCGGTGCGCTGTGGTGATGGCGGCTCTCGGGCGAGCGGCGTAGAAGTGGCAGCGTCTGCGTGCTGCCCCTCCGTGTTGACATTGGGGGTTCTGTCTGGTGGGGTTCCCTGCGCCGCCGTCAGCAGCCTGCGGGCCTCGTCCTGAGCGCCGATGATATAGTTGGCGTCGTTGAGCAGTTGTTGTAGAGCGCGTGAGCAGCCGAGATTGCCCCCACGTCTGTGGCGGCCGCCGAAGCGGGCGCGGGTGGTCGGAGTTGCACCGGTTGCAATTTTTAAAAAAGCTGGCTGTTGTGTGAAGGCCGCACTTGCCATCAGCATGCAGATTCAGTGCATATGACAACCCATGATAAGCATTGCCTAACCAAACAATTAGAAGATGACAGGTATATTTATTCACTTGTCATGCGTCTAAGCTAAGACTGCAAGAGACGTGTCATAAACTGCATATTTTTTCAGCTGCACGCGGTTCTGGAGCCCTCCACCACATTCATTTTCCACATGTGGATTAAATTGGTTGGCACCCGGATTAAATTCGCTGGCGCTTGTATTAATTGCGTTGGCACCCGGAGTAAATTGGTTGGCGCTGACATTATTCGAGTTGGCGCTTGGATTAAATATGCTGGCGTTATGATTAAATGCTTGGCATTCGAAATAAATTACATGGCGCTTAGATTATATCAGTCGGCGCTCAGATTATTTCCGCTGGCGCTAGGATTAAATTCAGAGGGAAAACCAGCGCCCTCTCGAGGGGTCCAGGAGCAGCGCTAGCAGACGACGCGTGACACTCTTTCTAGCGTAACCGCGTACTCATGAAGCCGCGCTCGGTGCACACATAAACCGGTGAACTCAACAGATTTGTGTCCTCTGCTGCTCAGGAAACTTCAAAAGACAGGAATAATAAGTTAAACATGCGTGCGCATTTGCTTTTATTGGTTTCCTTATAGCCTGCCGGGCAATAATATCACCAGTAAACTTTGATGCCTCCTCTTGAAACTTGACGAGTCCCTGTGCGCGTTCAGCGGAACTTGTTAGCATTCGATGCAAAACTGCGAGACTCCTCCGTTAAAACAATGGCTCAATTGCGGTTCACACACACGGTTGTTGTTTTTTTTTTTTTCACTTTTTACGGTACAAAGATTTATTTTTTATTTTATACACCGAAATTTATTTATTTATATTTATTGATATTTATTCATCGTCTTTTATGCCGAGACCGCACATGTACTTCCATAGCGAGTTGACTTTGCACACGGTCGTCTCGCTGGCAGTCATGGGTTCGTGGTCGCTCAGCGAGGCCTCGAGTTCGGCCACCGCGCGTTCTTCATCGTCGTCGTCGTCGCCGCCGTCACAGTCGTCGCGCGGCCGCTTGCGAGCGCCACCTCTTTTGCCCCGTTCTTCTTCTTCTTCGTCTTCCACTTCCACCGCGCTCTGGTGCCGATGCCTCTGCTCGCGCCGGTCGTTCCACCGCCGCCACCATTCGGCGCCAAACAAGAGCTCGCCACACTTGTCTCGCGTTTCCGTCGAAGCCGCGTTGTTGGACACAAGCCCGGCCATCATCGCCTGCATGTTCAGAATTCGGGCGCCCGCAGCTTTCTCGTGTTCGTTCTCCCAGAGACAAGTGAACGCTCGCGTTAGCAGCTCGTAGCGCAGCCCGACTTCGATCTCGTTGACGTTCAGCGCCCGCGCAACCTCGGCGAAATTGCGCGGCGCCGGCGGTGCGTTGGGATTGCGCGTGCGGCGCCGGTGCCGGTTGCCGTCGCTGAAGCCGAACGAGTAGAGCGTGCAGTAACGCATCGCCGTATCGTCGTTGCGGTTGCCTCCTTCGAAAAGATCGCGCGACTGCAGCCGGCGCCGGACCTGCTCGTTTTCGTCGCACTCCTGCGGCTTGCCCTCGCGGCCCGTGAACACGATGTCGCCGGCGCGACGCACAACGTCTTCTTCGGCGCCCTCGTCGCTTCCCCCCGAGCCGAAATTGTACTCTATGGCCGAGCCCTCGCACATCGGGTCTGTCACGGCCACGAGCTCGGGGCCGTTGTCGTTCCACACGTTCTTGTTGATGAGCACCACCGCGTCCGCGAGGAATTGAAGCACCCGCTGCGCTTGCGCCCGCCCGCCCGGCATGCCGTCGGCATTCTCGTACATGGCCAACAGCTGCCGGTCTTCCTCCGTTATGCCCATGGAATCTGCAAACTGGTCGCGCATTTCCTTTGCCGCGTTTCCCCGGTTCGACTGCCGCAGGTTCCAGCGAAGACACGCGGATGCGGCCGCGCCGTTCCAGTCCTTCTCCCAGCGATTGAACGCGCGCTCCAGCATTGCGTAGTCGTTGGGGTGGCGGTCCAGGTAGCACACCGCGGCCGTGCCCTGTCCCGGCGCGTAGTCGCGCACAACCACGTACGCGGGCGGCTTCTCTTGTCGAATGAGCAGAATCAGCGAGTCGCTTTCGGCGTGGTAGCGCGCGCGGGCCTGCTCCCATCTGGAGCCCGCCCGACGCCGCCGCTAATTGTGTTGCGCACGCGACCCATCCCCGATGCCGCGGCCGAATGCCTGAACTCGCTGTTCGTGTCGGAAGTCACGTCGTAGGCGGCCGGCCCGTTTGCCAGCGAGGTAACCATCGTGTTCCAGTTGGCCGCCACGGTTCCGCGCGGGTCGGAATGCGAGCGGTCGCTCACGTGCGATACCACCGTTAGTCGGGCGTTTAGCAGGGTCTCGAGGATGGGTCCGGGCAATCGCGCGTATAGGGTGTCGCGCAGAAACGGCGCCGCCGGGTGCTTCGATTGTTCGAGCCCGTGCGGCACGTTCGGCTGCACGTTGCCCGTCAGCAGCACGAGCAGCGCGTTGTCCATCGAATCCGCCAGGTGCTGCAGCGCCACGTCCATCCACTCGTGCGCGTCGTCCCACACGCCCGTCGGGGGCGCCGCGGGCTGCGTTGCGGCCTGTTGCAAGTGAGCGTCCAGCAATTTCTTGAGCACCACGCCCCCCAAACAAGACGCGCGAAAGTGCCACGTGCACGCCACCTTATTCGGCGGTGTCGTCGCGGACACGTACAGCCACGCCAGCGTAGCGCCCGCGTCCGGACTCAGCATTTCCGAGAGCGCGGTCGCCGGCGTCGGCCCGGGCGTCGGCGGGATCGCGGCTATCGCGTTGCCGCGACTCTTGTAGCCGAGCGTTCCGACGACCAACTGTGCGGCGGCCCCCACCTTCAGCTCCGCAACGTTCACGTGAGTGGCCGTGCTCACTTGGAATTCTTTCTTAAAGTGGCGTCCAAGCACAGCGCCCGAAGCTCTTCCACCAGCTTATCGTACACGTCGCGGCAGCCCTGAAACGCCGTCAACTCGTCGTTCGAAGCGTACTTCTTGACGTCGTCCAACACCGCGGTCGGCAATTCCATAACGCGCTTGGGCGAGCTCTGCTGGGCCGCGGCCACGGTATGCGTCCAGGGCTCGATAATGTTCTTACTCGTGTTGTCCTTGGTGGTCGAGTAAGGCGCAAAGCGCTGCACAAACAGCCAAACGTCGCACCCCGGCCCCACGGCCGTCAGGGTGGGCACCGATATCTGGGGGCGCCGCGCGCTTCCCTGTGTTTCGCCTCCAACACGCACCACCCGCCCTCGGCGCCAATCGCCCAGAGCAGAACCTCGGTCACCAGACCTGCGCTGCGCTCGTGGTCACGTAGCGCAGCGCAGACAGGTGCGACGTGCGTTCGGCCAGGAACCGAGCAGCCTCTCGATCCGTTACGGCGCCCAATCCCTCGAACGGTATCAGCTCCTCGATCCCCGCCATCCATTTGTCGGCGGTCCCGCGGAAGCGGCCCATCGGCGAAGGGATCGCCGGCATTGCCTGTTCCGCGTGTTGTTTGGCGGCACCGCTAGTGCACTCGATTATCGACGCGCGAGCGGCTGCCGAGGCGTACAGCGCCGCGGCCTCGAGCAGGTCGAGCACCGCTTCGCCAAACGCCACGCATTCCGTTGGCTCCATGTTGAGTTCGAGCCCCCGCTGCAGCGCGCCCCGAAAAAGTTCGAGGCGCAACTGCTCGGAAAACGCCAGGGGCGGAGGTCTCGGATTGTTGCCTCCGACGGGCAGAGGGTCCGTGTTGTTGCCGTCCAAACTCTTGTGGTACGGCGCTAGCGCGCGCGCGCAAAATTCGGCCACGTTGTTCTCGTACCAGTTGGCCGGCCCGTGCTGCAGGTGCGTCGCGTGCACCGCGAACGGCGAGGACAACGAGACGGGGTTGTTACCCGAGCGCGCGATCAGCCAATCCACCGAGCAGAGCACGTTCGTGGGCTCGTCTGCGTCCACGAGATACGCGTACGCCACTTTCTTGGCGTTCGCCGTCCAGGCATTTGCTTTGTCCACCACGTAAAACAGCGACTCGGGCGCTGCCTGATGAGCCGCGTCGGCCAACGCCTTGAAGGCCTCCGTTTCCTTGTCGGTGGCCGACTCCCCGGGCGCGAGAAGGCGCGTGCACAGTTCGCGGGGGGCCATCGTGGTGATCACGATTCGCATGGCGCGCGGCACCCAGTCTTCGGGATATTGGGCGGCCAACCGTCGCTGCACCTCTTGGCAGCCCTTGCGCTCCCACCCGTAAATGATGGCATCGAAATTCACCGACGCTAGTGAGTACCACCAATTGCGACCGGGCAGCTCTTTGGGCGCCTTGCCCGTAGACATGGACACGTTTTGCGTCGCAAAGGCTGCCTCGGCCTTGCTCAGTGTGCTCTGGCCTTGAATGAAATCTACTATTGCGTCCAGGTGCACGACCGAGTCGTCGCAACGGACGGCCCAGTGAGAGGCGGCGGCCGCCGAGGTGTCCATTTCCAGCGCCATTAGCCAGCTACTGTTTGCCTAATACCGCTTTACCTTACCCTAAGCGGGCGTTTTTTTAACTCGGGGAGCCATCGTTGCCGTTTGCTACCAGCCACAACATGTCGCGTCTGCAGGGAATGTCACCCGAGTGCAAACCGCCACTGCAGCAGCGGCAGACACAACAGACTCATCAGCGTAAACAGCAGCCGCGCAACTCGATGCCGCTGAACGAGCACCCAGACATAACGCCCAAGCCAGAACTCGCCCTTTCGCCCATCGTTCCGGTTTCCAAACAGCCGGCTTTCACGCATCTGGTTGCGGCGGCGGCTCATGTTGCGGCGGTTGCCGAGAGCGACGTCGAGGGCGCGTTCGAGCGCGATCTGTTTACGAACACGATTTCCCTCTGTTCTGGCTACCTCTACAATCCTTTAATCAAAGCGCTCTTCCAACACGTTGTCTGGAACGCCGTCATCTACGTTAGCGCCCACAATGCCGTGCCCACTGCAAGAATCGTGCGCCAGTGGCAGCAAGCCTTTGTTCAGCAGGTGGCAGCCGCGCTGCGCCCCGACGGAAGCATGGACATGCCCGACACCAGGCACATGCACGAGGTTCCCGGAATAGGCCCCAGGGTCTCGGTCGAGGTTGTCGACGAGCTTAGGCAACTTCTGCTCTATGTCGCGAGATGCTATCGCAACGGCGCATTCGTCGATCCAGCGTGCCCGGCCGTACGCGGAACTTTCAGAACTGCCCGCGCTTTCACCGTGTATGCCCATTCGCCCGTCCTGCTTGGCGACCAGCCCAAACGGCATTCTCCTGGCGCAGCTACTGCCAAGCGAGCCAAGAGCGGTACTTCCGCGGCCGCAAAGAAGCAGCGCAGCATCGCCTTACCTGAGTCCTCCGTGCCAAGCGACAGCGAAGAAGACGAAGACGAGGAAGCCGTCATCTCCGCTCCTTCCAGGAATCGAACTATCTTGTCGGACGATTAGCCAACCACACCACTATGAGATTCAATAAAGAGTAATGCAATTCCCCTTCCTGGTCACTCTCTTTATTCCCAGCATTACGAATGTATACGCGCAGGCAACTCTGCACTTTTCCCCTGCACACCGGACATCGCCTGCCCAATTTAGACGCGCAGTAACTACAGGCAACCAAGTGCGCGCACGGCAGAAATAACATGTCCATCACGGCATCCATGCAAATTTTACACAACAGGGACAAGGGCAACGATTCGCAGGCGCCCGATACGCGAGGCTCCAGCTCCCAGCTGTTGTCGAGCAGCGGGGTGCCTCCGTTCTCTTCGTCGTCGTCGTCTTCCCTTTGCTTGTAATATAGCGCCTCTCGCAGTGCCGGCCAGCGCGGGTGCGATTGCACGTGCGAGCATCCGCGTCTTCGCCGGGCGTGCCGCTCGAGCGGGTCCTCTTCGGAACGCCAGTCGTTTAGGTCCAAGTCACACCTGTAGCAACGCACGTGGTTGCGGAAGCCGTAGTAATAGAATCCCGCCGACACCATGCGCTCCAGCTTGACGGTGCGATCGCCCCACGAGGCCCTCCACAATTGTACGGAGCCAAAGCTTCGGCGCCGCATCTCGGGATCCACAAATGCCCTCTTGCTAGCAATGTGACGCCAACTTTTACACATGGCGTTTTCCATGCCGCTCACGCTCCCGGTAACCACGGGACAATACGGGCGGCGCAGTGCGTGTTCGCGAACGGGGTTCATCCCGTCCAGTCATTCGGCAAGAGTCAAATTACAGAACGAACAGCGCACGCCGCCGCCGTTGCCCGTGTGATAGAAGCCACACATTGAGAGTGCGTCTGCCAAGTGCGAGCTCCATTCGCTGCCAAACGTGATTCGGCGCTCGGCCGAACAACGCCGCAGCACTTCGTCTGGAGGAATCATTGTCACAAATGAGCGTCTGGCGCTCTAACGTCCCCGGAGGCTGACATGCTGCCGCTATTGTTTAGCGCGTAAAGTTTTGGCATCTCGTCCAGAAACGACACCAGGTGTTCAATTTTCAATCTCTTTATTCAAACATCCTTAAGGGGGTGTAAAGTGAACGTCCACAACCACAGTCCCACCGCACGTTCACTTTACCTTTTGAATAATTTTGTGGCGTGCAAGGCGCACGTGTGCCGAATTAAATGCCAATCCATTTTCCGCTCCCTAGGTGCCAGAGTGAAAGGGGCGCAGATCCCTTCACACGAGCACGACCGGAGCGGTCGGGACGTTTGTCGCCTCGATGACCACAAACGACTCGCGAGGTCTCTAACAATCCGCACTGCCCGACTTTACGTGCTGGGAAAGACTGCCCATAATTTGCCAATGGATGGACGTCGTTCCACCGTGAATTGAGATAGTTCCCCCAATAGCACGCCGAGCAATGCGAATTCTGCGGCAGCTACACCACCCCCTTCAATTATTCCCCGTGGCTGGAGACACCACATGCTACAGCGTATTCCTAAAAGCCCAACCCACACCTGAGGACGGTCCACTATTGCAAGCTATAATAACGCGTCCTATACCGCTGCGGACCTCCTAACACGCTTGTGCCAGTGCGCCGGGCCAAAGCGGCGGATCCCTATCGTTAATGCGTGGCCTCGCACATTTCTATTTTCTGGGCGATTTCCCGTACGCCCTTACGTTAACCTACTCTAGGCAACGCCGGCGACTTGCTGCTGGCACAAACGTTTCCCCGCGCATAATCCTCAATCTATGCCTAACTACCGCACGCGCTATCTGGATGTCTTTGTGGTCCGAGATGAGATCCGCACTGCAAGACTCGTCGTACATCAACCAACCAGACTGCCAGTCGTGTGGACTGTCCCACAACAGGGCCATCACACACTTCAGGTTCAACCAAGCAACTATCCATCCCGCTACCCATTAGTGTACACGGTGCAAGTGTACACGTGCGCAATTACAATTACAGCTATCAACCACGGGGAAACAAATCATCTAGGCATCTGCTAATAGGGGACTGCGAACCTTACATAGCACCACGTATTGCGAGCGAGCTCGCCCGACTTCTAAGCGTTACAGCTAAGGGGGTGTTTCCAACATCTCTATATATCCTAACCTTAAGGATCTTTACCCTTTCACCCACCAAGGCTGACACAACTGAACGTGTGAGGAATCTGGCTGTTTCATGTACGACGAGAAATGCATTTCGCATCTTAACTAGCACCGGGGAGGCTGGTCACCGACATCTCTCGTGAGCAACCCAACGCGTTCGCGCGCGCGATCATAACAATCTTAGCGACGACGCCGAACCTAATACTTACCGACGGGCGTCCCGAGGCAGCCATGGCACACGACCAGCATACACAGTGTACTAGATGAGTTACCTCTATCGCAGCATGACCGATGGTAGGCATGAGATGATGACGATGCAAGTAGGACAGAATGCAAGCAGCGCAGCGCAGCATGCAAGGGCGGGATAGAGAAAAGATAGTAGAGAAATATGTTCCTGTACTGTGACATTCGTCGCGTAGCTCGGAACGAAAGGGGGGTAGGGGAGACAGAGAGAAAGATGTTCCTGTACTGTGACATACGTCGCGTAGCTCGGAACGAAAGAAGAGATAGAAGAGAGGTGGGAGCGCGCGCAGGGACAAACACAGTCACACACATGCAAGCAAGCAACATGCAAAGCAGGGCAGCATGCAAAATTGGGGATAGAGAAAACATAGTAGAGCAAGATGTTCCTATACGTCGCGTAGCTCGAAAGGAAAGAAGAGATAGAAGAGAGGTGGGAGCGCGCGCAGGGACAAACACAGACACACACATGCAAGCAAGCAACATGCAAAGCAGGGCAGCATGCAAAGGGGGGATAGAGAAAAGATAGTAGAGAAAGATGTTCCTGTACTGTGACATTCGTCGCGTAGCTCGGAACTAAAGGGGGGTAGGGGTAGGGGAGACAGAGAGAAAGATGTTCCTGTACTGTGACATACGTCGCGTAGCTCGGAACGAAAGAAGAGATGAAGAGAGGTGGGAGCGCGCGCAGGGACAAACACAGTCACACACATGCAAGCAAGCAACATGCAAAGCAGGGCAGCATGCAAAGGGGGGATAGAGAAAAGATAGTAGAGCAAGATGTTCCTGTACTGTGACATTCGTCGCGTAGCTCGGAACGAAAGGGGGGTAGGGGTAGGGGAGACAGAGAGAAAGATGTTCCTGTACTGTGACATACGTCGCGTAGCTCGGACCGAAAGAAGAGATAGAAGAGAGGTGGGAGCGCGCGCAGGGACAAACACAGACACACACATGCAAGCAAGCAACATGCAAAGCAGGGCAGCATGCAAAGGGGGGATAGAGAAAAGATAGTAGAGAAAGATGTTCCTGTACTGTGACATTCGTCGCGTAGCTCGGAACGAAAGGGGGGTAGGGGTAGGGGAGACAGAGAGAAAGATGTTCCTGTACTGTGACATACGTCGCGTAGCTCGGAACGAAAGAAGAGATAGAAGAGAGGTGGGAGCGCGCGCAGGGACAAACACAGTCACACACATGCAAGCAAGCAACATGCAAAGCAGGGCAGCATGCAAAGGGGGGATAGAGAAAAGATAGTAGAGCAAGATGTTCCTATACGTCGCGTAGCTCGAAAGGAAAGAAGAGATAGAAGAGAGGTGGGAGCGCGCGCAGGGACAAACACACACATGCAAGCAAGCAACATGCAAAGCAGCGCAGCATGCAAAGGGGGGATAGAGAAAAGATAGTAGAGAAAGATTTTCCTGTACTGTGACATTCGTCGCGTAGCTCGAAACGGAAGGGGGGTAGGGGTAAGGGAGACAGAGAGAAGGATGTTCCTGTACTGTGACATACGTCGCGTAGCTCGGAACGAAAGAAGAGATAGAAGAGAGGTGGGAGCGCGCGCAGGGACAAACACAGTCACACACATGCAAGCAAGCAACATGCAAAGCAGGGCAGCATGCAAAGGGGGGATAGAGAAAAGATAGTAGAGCAAGATGTTCCTATACGTCGCGTAGCTCGAAAGGAAAGAAGAGATAGAAGAGAGGTGGGAGCGCGCGCAGGGACAAACACACACATGCAAGCAAGCAACATGCAAAGCAGCGCAGCATGCAAAGGGGGGATAGAGAAAAGATAGTAGAGAAAGATGTTCCTGTACTGTGACATTCGTCGCGTAGCTCGAAACGAAAGGGGGGTAGGGGTAGGGGAGACAGAGAGAAAGATGTTCCTGTACTGTGACATACGTCGCGTAGCTCGGAACGAAAGAAGAGATAGAAGAGAGGTGGGAGCGCGCGCAGGGACAAACACACACATGCAAGCAAGCAACATGCAAAGCAGCGCAGCATGCAAAGGGGGGATGGAGAAAAGATAGTAGAGAAAGATGTTCCTGTACTGTGACATTCGTCGCGTAGCTCGAAACGAAAGGGGGGTAGGGGTAGGGGAGACAGAGAGAAAGATGTTCCTGTACTGTGACATACGTCGCGTAGCTCGGAACGAAAGAAGAGATAGAAGAGAGGTGGGAGCGCGCGCAGGGACAAACACACACATGCAAGCAAGCAACATGCAAAGCAGCGCAGCATGCAAAGGGGGGATAGAGAAAAGATAGTAGAGAAAGATGTTTCTGTACTGTGACATTCGTCGCGTAGCTCGAAACGAAAGGGGGGTAGGGGTAGGGGAGACAGAGAGAAAGATGTTCCTGTACTGTGACATACGTCGCGTAGCTCGGAACGAAAGAAGAGATAGAAGAGAGGTGGGAGCGCGCGCAGGGACAAACACACACATGCAAGCAAGCAACATGCAAAGCAGCGCAGCATGCAAAGGGGGGATAGAGAAAAGATAGTAGAGAAATATGTTCCTGTACTGTGACATTCGTCGCGTAGCTCGAAACGAAAGGGGGGTAGGGGTAGGGGAGACAGAGAGAAAGATGTTCCTTTACTGTGACATACGTCGCGTAGCTCGGAACGAAAGAAGAGATAGAAGAGAGGTGGGAGCGCGCGCAGGACAACACACAGGAGAAGTGCAATGTGCAAGGAATAGAGGTTAAGGAAGTGAGCAGTTAGGATGAGGTGAAAATGCATGCAGGGTGGGTGCTGGGGTAGAGGTAACAATGATAACACTCACCATATATGATGCCCGTATGCGATGACCACCCGTAGGAACGCCGTCGGTAAGCCAGCTGGTAGGTGAAAGAGACGAGTATGGACCTAGCGAACGAGTACGAACCTAGCTAACGAGTACGGACCTAGCTAACGAGTACGGACCTAGCGAATGAGTACGAACCTAGCGAACGAGTACGAACCTAGCGAACGAGTACGAACCTAGCGAACGAGTACGAACCTAGCTAACGAGTACGGATACCGAGGAACCAGCGAACGACGAGACCGGGCGGTACCGCCCGGAGATGCCGGAGGCGGGGTGGCCGTCAGCGGAGCAGTGGTCCGGGCGCACGCGGCGCAGCGAGTGGCGACACGGGGCTTGAACTCCTTTTTATATAGGCAAACGTCTTTCACCCTCCCCCTAGACACCTGTGTCTTCAACATTGCAAGACTACGCAGCGGCGACCCCTCCTCCGCATGTGGCAGCTGCACCGACACGCCCACTGCGCAACCTTATAAGAGCGCGCGCTTGCCTCAACAATGCATTGTCCAACCTCCGGAATTCGAGCTCGTCGAAAAGTTCCCGCCCCCTCGTACTATGGATCCACCGGAGTCATCGACTTTGCCAAATCTATCGGACACGAAAGGTCGCCGTACCATGGATCCACCGAAGTCCTCGACTTCGGCAAATCTATCGGACACGAAGCGTCGCCGTACCATGGAATCACCGGAGTCCTCGACGACTTCGGCACATACATCGGATACGAAACCTCGCCGTCCAAACACAGCGGGTTCACCGAGCAAGAAGCGCCGTCATAAGGCCGTCGCCGAGCTTTCGCCAACTATCGCATCCACGGGCAAGATCAAGAAACGCCGCTCTTCTACGGAGTCGTCTAAAAACAAGAAACGCCGCTCTCCCACAGACTCGTCGAAAAGCAAGACCAAGCGTCATAAGGCAGCGGCCGATGGGTCCTGTGCTCGGATTCGGCCATACAAAGAGCCAGCTACCGCGTCGGCTAACCACGACTACGGCGCTTCAGCAGCGGCAAAGGACAAGCCCGACTTCGCGAGCCCAACATCCTCTGGCTCGAATGCTCAGCCTGCGAACGACCCTGCAAAGCCTAGCCACGGCGCACACGAGATCTACAACGCCGAAAGGCCCAGCCACGGCGCACACGAGATCTACGACGCCGAAAGGCCTAGCCACGGCGCACACGAGATCTACGACGCCGAAAGGCCTAGCCACGGCACACACGAGATCTACAACGCCGAAAAGCCTAGCCACGGCGCACACGAGATCGACAAAGCCCACAGGCCAGCGAGCTCCTCTACGACGGCCGCGAAAGCCTCTTGTCAATGGGTGCAATACGACGAGCTGAGAACGACTGCGCAGCAACAAGACGACCCGCGCCCATTACTGAGTGACTTCTTTCCGTCATCGCAAACGTACTCGGCCACGCAAGCGACAACGGCTTCACAGAAATCCGGGGAACCGCCGAGCACCACAACTAAGGGATCCGACGGCGACGACTCGCAAGTGTTTTCAGCATTAGCCGAAATGACCGGCGCTGTTTTCGACGACGTCGGCGGCAGCGCCGAGTCGTCTTATTCCACCATCGCACCCGTCGTCTTCGAGCCCGAAGCAACGGCAGCTGTCGTCCAACCTGCGAGGAGCCCCTCCGCAACAGCTGCCGCGCAACCTGTGGCCCATCGGCTTTCGCAATCTAGCAGAAGGTTTCGACCCGTTCCCATTGATTTGACTAGTACTACCGTGCCCATGTGTGTATTTCCGTCCCCAGTGGAAGCTGCTCCGCCAGTAGGTGAGGAAAGTGCGGAATCGAAGGCAACAAATTGGAAATTTAAAAGGTTAGCCCGCAAAATAGCTTCGCAAAATCCTGACGCGCGACGCGGCTACCAAGCTGTAGTGACGAAGTGCACTAACGAGAGGTGCTGCGTAGTTGCCTCGTGGGAGGTTGTATCGTCCGTGAATACCATCTTAAAGGACGCGGCGTGCATACAGGGCACCGGCCCGCTCTCGACTAGGGTGGAACCACTCCAAAAGTCCAGCTTTCAAAGTGTTTCTCTCGCGCTCGTGTTTTACGACGTGAAAAGGGGCCCACGAGACGCGAACCGTAATCGGGCGGAGAGAGCGGTGATTTCTCTAGTGCAAAATCACGCGCACTGCTTCGATGCAGTGAAAATTTTGTACAGGAACCCCTCAAATAGGCTCCAGTCATCGGCACTGAAAACATTCATATACAGCAAATGTATGCACATTCAAGCACTGCACGTTGAACTTGGCGCCGGCATGATCGACGAAATGCCGGTGGACGTTTCTCTCGAATGGGCAAAGTGGGACCATTTGTTCGTAACCAGCCCGGGCGTGATGCGCGTGAACAATGTCCTCGCGTACTTTGTGCACCACGCGCAAAAGACGTATACCGTGCAGATGGGCGAGGCGGAATTTGTCGGCCACGTTCTCCCGCGACCCCGCACGTTTAGCAGCAAAGCGCTACTTAAGCAGATGCGTATACGAAGTCAAAGCTGTAAAAGTCCCCCTATATTCTGACAGCATTCGCGAATGTCTCGGGGGCGTTAAGCTTGAGCGTATATGTTCAGTAGAATTTGTAATGCCCGGCGAAGACCCTACGTGCATTCATGCGCTCGCCGCTAACGACAGAATACGCGATTTGTGCGGCAACTACACCGCCTGTATAGAACGCGTAATTCTAACAGGAATCATCCGCACTGAATATGGAGCCTACACCCCCAAGTACGAAAATGTACACTTGTACTCCTTGCATTTCAACAACTTCATCTATCGTTTTCTCCAGTCCCTAACTAACCTGTTCACCTCGCGTATGCGACGTATACCCCTCTGCCAACCACTAGAGACGAGTACAAGGATGGCTATAAGCAATTTGCCGAAAGCGAGGTTAAGGCTGTTTTAGCCACAAGGCGGGAATTCTACGGGCCGTTCTTCTACCGTTCCCGCAATCCGCTCTTAGACAACGAGAGATCTCCGAAACAAGAATGGCAGAAAGGCGTGCTACTGCGCGAACTGTTTGTGGGCGAGGAAAAGTGTTATGCTGTACTGGAGTTTCGGGGGGAGTGTGGCGCACCGTTTTCTTATACGTTGCAAATGGAGCAGCCCAACTACAACACCATGCAGAAGGCTGGCATGATCAGCGTTGCATACATGGTGCGTCATTTTTCTCCTCCGGGCTTCGCAACAGTAACAATAGAGCTACCTTGTTCCAACGCCAAGGAGTCGCATAGGGCCTGCCTGATGCTAGCTAAAATGTGCGGGGAGCTGTACGTTAAACACAGTTCGTTTGCGTACAGCGACGGCGAGCAGTCTTTGTATTATGCGGCGAGCAGAAATGCAAAGTTGTGCGGCTGGCAATTCCCGTCCATTGGCAGAGTACCCACGAGTTTCGTTGAAAATGTGCATCTCACCAGAGCCCACTTCGAGGAGCAACATTTGTTGGTAAGAAACTCTACCGTCATTTCGTCCGACAACGTAGAGAATGATTTGGTAAAGAATCATCTCCGAGCAAACACAGAGAAAATGGAATCATTGATATCTCTATATTTAAAGTGTCTTGTGAGATCGCCACTACATTTCCACTTTGAAAACATGTTTATACATTACAAAAAAAAAAAGACTACATATGGAGTTGTATCGTAAGAACCTCTTAACTATTGTTGGCAAACTTGTGCCCTGGGCAACTTTTGATGACCACGCAACGGCGCTCTATGACCTAAAGTCATTTTTGTCGTAATCATTTTTGTACTGTGCGTTGCTTCTGACTATGCAATAAAGACATTGATTTCTGACCAACTGCCGAGTGCTGCCATTCATTAGGAGAGCAAATGAGTTCTCTTCCGCGGAGTAATAATAAGGTTCGTGATCCGATATCCGGGATATTAGTTACAGGCCTAATGAGATAGGTCAAGGATAGTAGAACCACTGACGTGGGGTAGACGCTCTTTTCCTGACATTGGATCCGGTTTGGAATTTCTTCCTCGCCTTATTACATAACCAGTATAGGATAAAGACACGCCACAGAAGGACATGGGACGGCACGGCAAAGCTCCAGAAAAGGTTGCCATGGGAGCGCGGG
Organism: Amblyomma maculatum; assembly: GCF_055883805.1. Taxonomy (NCBI): domain Eukaryota; kingdom Metazoa; phylum Arthropoda; class Arachnida; order Ixodida; family Ixodidae; genus Amblyomma; species Amblyomma maculatum. The sequence continues at coordinate 141,908,541 of NC_139349.1, read as the reverse complement.
ACTACTGCTGACAGTTAATCCGCCTTCACAGCGGTGGATTGCAGAGCAAACTATTACGATGCGGGAAGCAGGCGCTGTATCAACGTCAAATCGAAATTTTTGCCGCCCAACAGCCTCAGTATTTCGTGCAACCCGAGCTGTCGTCGCAAGCGCTACCCGCATCTCTGGGGGAGCCGATGTCGCAACCAACCACGCCCGAGGAGCCGCTGTCGCAGTCCACGCAGCCCATGGACCCGCTGCCCATCGCTATGCCGCACGCCGACCTTGCCACGGACCCGCTGATGCTGCAAGCTGAGCAGGACCCGCTGGTGCCGTACGCCGAGCATCCCGCGGACCCGCTGATGGTGCAAGCTGAGCAGGACCCGCTGCCCATCGCTATGCCGTACGCCGAGCATCCCACGGACCCGCTGATGCTGCAAGATAAGCAGGACCCGCTGGTGTCGTACGGTGAGTTCCACAATTCGCCGCCGCAGCAGCACCAGCAGCTAGAGCCACTACACTGGCAAACGGAGGAGATCATGATGCGGGTGAGCGCTCTTTTTATTCGTTCCTTTGGGATTGCGCGAATCCCATGTTTATTCAGGAGCACTACATCTTTATTGTTTCCACATGACAAGTGTGTATGTGTTTCATTTCAATATATATTTCCTTGTCAATATATATTTCCATGTGATGTGTTTCATTTCCATATTTATTTCCTTGTCAATATATATTTCCATGTGATGTGTTTCATTTCCATATGTATTTCCATGTGATGTGTTTCATTTCCATATTTATTTCCTTGTGGTGTGTTCTATTTCAATATTTATTCCATGTGTGTGTGCAATTGAGGCGCGGATAGCCTTGCTCTTAGCATCGATGCAGGCGACCCTTGTAGGTAGCACGTATCACCGTTGTCTTGTAGGAGATAGCAATTCCTTATAGATATTGAAGTGCAGGACAGATTTGTTGCCGTTGTTGCCTTGTATTCACGTAGGCATGACTTGTGGGAATGGAATAGACGCTGGCTCTTGCCTTGTATTGCTTAGACAATGGCCGTAGTCTGGACAGACGCTGTTGCCTTGTGGGAATGGAATAGACGCTGGCTCTTGCCTTGTATTGCTTAGACACTGGCCGTAGTCTTGGACAGACGCTGTTGCTTTGTGGGAATGGACGATGGCTCGCGGGAGACATAGACGCGGGCTCTTGCCACGTAGGATTGTTGTCTTGTACTATCCATGGGCGTCCTGACGTGCTTTCAGCATAGTCACCGATACATGGTATTGTTGCTTGCAGTGTCTGCAGAGCGGCAATTTGCTGGACTTCGTTGAATACATCTTCGCGATGTCTCCAGAACAGCAACGCGATGACAGTAATGGCGGCCCGCAGCCCGGCTTCCCCGCCGTCGCCGACAGGAAGGGAGGCCGACGTGATAGCACTGGAGCGCTTGGTGGTTGCTGCGGATGCCCCTAGCGGTTCGACGGACCAATCACGGGCGACGGGCACCGAGCTCTCCGGTACGACACGAACGGCCCTCGCCACTCCCTGCATACAAGCCGACGCCGCCGCTTCCAGCGCCGCAAAGCCCGTTTCATCTCCGCTTGAACAGCCGGCAGCCGCTGCAGACGTCGTCGTTGGTAACCATGGGCCTGTCGCCTGGGGAAAATTTCGTGCCGATTGCCAGCACGGCAGGGGAAACGCGTCGCCGACGTTTGAAGGAATCTTCCCTGGCGGGGGACCATTTGCCGATAAAGAAACGGAAAGTGAGGTACGTTTCCCATTTTCCGGAGGGCTCGCGGACTTTCGTCCCAGACTTGGAGATTCCAGGGGTTCCGCTTTGCCCAGAAACGCCTCTTTCATCTGTTCCCCATCGGCAAGGGCGGCCAGGGATGTCCTGTGCAACTCCGACTACGAAAACGTCACTGACGACGAACTCTTTGTCGAATGCCACAGTGTCGCAGCAGCAGCTTCAGACACTACGAACAGCATCTGCAGTGACAGCGGCAGTGGTAGCACCCGAAATGCATCTGCACAAGACAGCAGCTCCCGTGCCGCCTCGCCTGACACTACAGCGGTATGTTCCCCCCCAAGCAGTACAAGTCATGGCAATGGTGCCAGTCGCAATATTCGTGGCACCGCATCATTTACCGGGCGTTCTAAACACCCCGGGCATCTCAAGTACATTTCCAGGCGCAGCAGCTACACCGGCCATCCCAAACGCGGCGGCTCCCCCGGTTATCGCAAGAATCTCAAGTGCCCCCCAAGCAGTACAAGTCATGGCAATGGTGCCAGTCGCAATATTCGTGGCACCGCATCATTTACCGGGCGTTCTAAACACCCCGGGCATCTCAAGTACATTTCCAGGCGCAGCAGCTACACCGGCCATCCCAAACGCGGCGGCTCCCCCGGTTATCGCAAGAATCTCAAGGGCCCCCCAAGCAGTACAAGTCATGGCAATGGTGCCAGTCGCAATATTCGTGGCACCGCATCATTTACCGGGCGTTCTAAACACCCCGGGAATCTCAAGCACATTTCCAGGCGCAGCAGCTACACCGGCCATCCCAAGCGCGGCGGCTCCCCCGGCCATCGCAAGAATCTCAAGCGCAGCAGCCATCCCAAGGACAACGGGTCTTCCAGGCACAGCGGGTCTTCCAAGCACAGCGGGTCTTTCAAGCACAGCGGGTCTTTCAAGCACAGCGGGTCTTCCAAGCACAGCGGGTCTTCCAAAAACAGCGGGTCTTCAAAGCACAGCAAGTCTTCCAAGCACGGCGGCGAATCAGAGAGACACAAGAACAGGAATAGACTAATAGAATCAGGACAACCTTAGACTGCAATCAAGCAAAGGATCTACACCGGCCATCCCAAGCGCGGCGGCTCCCCCGGCCATCGCAAGAATCTCAAGCGCCCCCCAAGCAGTACAAGTCATGGCAATGGTGCCAGTCGCAATATTCGTGGCACCGCATCATTTACCGGGCATTCTAAACACCCGGGCATCTCAAGCACATTTCCAGGCGCAGCCGCTACACCGGCCATCCCAAGCGCGGCGGCTCCTCCGGCCATCGCAAGAATCTCAAGCGCAGCAGCCATCCCAAAGACACCGGGTGTTCCAAGAACAGAGGGTCTTCCAAGCACGGCGGCGAATCAGACAGACACAAGAACAGGAATAGACTAATAGAATCAGGACAACCTTAGACTGCAATCAAGCAAAGGATCAAGCAGGGTTTCGGAAATGGTACTCTACTATCGATCATATACATACCATGAATCAGGTGATAGAGAAATGCTCGGAATATAACGAGCCCTTATACATAGCATTCATTGATTACGAAAAAGCATTTGACTCAGTTGAAACCTCGGCGGTGATGCAGGCATTGCGATATAAGGGGGTAGACAAGCTGTGCGTGAAAGTGTTGGAAGATATATATAGTGGCTGCACAGCAACCATAGTTCTCTGCATAAAGAAAGTAACCAAATTCCCATTAAAGAAAGGTGTTAGGCAAGAAGACACAATCTCCCCAGTACTATTCACAGCTTGTTTAGAGGACATTGCCTTGCTAAGCAACTCGGGAGATGAACTGCAAATAATGATTGATGACCTAGACAGAAAAAGTAGAAAGGTAGGCTTGAAAATCAATATGCAGAAGACTAAGGTAATGTTCAACAGCCTCGGGAAGGAACAGCAGTTTACATTAGGTAGCGCAATAATGGAATTAGTAGGCGAATATGTCTACTTAGGACAGGTAGTAACCGCTGATCCGGACCATGAAAAAGAAATAACAAGAATAAGATTGGGATGGAGCGCATTTGGCAAGCACTCGCAGGTTATGACTAGCAGCGTACCGGTATGGCTCAAGAGGAATGTATACAACAGTTGCATCTTGCCTGTACTCACCTATGGGGCTGAAACGTGGAGGCTAACCAAGAGAGTTCTACTTAAGTTGAGGACAACCCAGAGAGCTACGGAACAAAAAATGGTAGGGGTAACATTAATAGACAGTGTACATAGTAAAGTATAAGTTATGTTTGAAACAATGTGTCTTCCATTTTGTTTGCTCGCTTCCCTACAGCTGCTCCCGCAGAGTTGGGTACCGACCAGCGGCAAGCGGCGAGCGAGTGGCCCTCTTTTTATTGGGTACCGACCAGCGGCAAGCGGCGAGCGAGTGGCCCTCTTTTTATTGGGTACCGACCAGCGGCAAGCGGCGAGCGAGTGGCCCTCTTTTTATTGGGTACCGACCAGCGGCAAGCGGCGAGCGAGTGGCCCTCTTTCTAGGGAACATCCCCGCCAGAAAATCCAATTGCGCACTCTCGGTCGAAGGGGAGGAGGGTGTAGTTGTGTTAGCCAGTCGCAGCGGCTGCTCGGAGAGGGGGAAGATTGTGAAAGCGAGGAGAGCGGTGGCGCACGGCGGCTGCAACAATTCTCCGGTGCGTAGTAGTCGGCTGCTCGACGCAGCTTGGATGGGTGTTTGTGTGTGCGCGTGTGTGGCTGCCTGAACGACGCCATGGAAAGGATGGAAATTGAGCGACTAGTGGGTGAGCAACTGTTGGCTATAAGCACGCAAAAACAACAGCACGCGAAAAGTGTCCGTGACAGTAAAAACGGGGGTGATGCTCCCGGAAGAAATGGCGTTGTCGGTAACAGCGCCGACCCTGGCTGTAGCAATTTTGCTGGCGCCGCTGCCGCCGCCACTGCCGCCACGAGTACTCGTGACGGGGCCGAGCAACGGCAGCAGCAGCGCGAGCAGAAACGAGAAAACGAGAAAGGGCGTGCTAGCGGCGCTGTGACGGCGGCGGATGGCATGCTTCTAACCTCGCTAGGACTGCGCGCCACCGCCACTGAAGAAATACTCTTCGACGAGGACATTGTATCGTTAGGCGAAGAAACTACGAGTGCCGCTACTGCCATTGCCATGACGCCAGACGAGGAGCCGTGTGACAGTATTACTGAACGCGCCGCAGTATCCGAAGGCAAACAGCTCGTCGTGCGAATTAACGACATTGGACAGACGCCCCCCAAGCAGTCGTGTCGCGTATCTAGCCTTAAGCGCACATCCATGAGCATGAACAGAGTACCGCTGGTGACGCCGCCACGACAAGGAAACGCGGACCTACGCGGAGTATTAGTAACTACTTCTCCTGAAAAGAGAAGGGCTCGCCTAATGAGCACGATAGACGCGGTAGCGCGAGGCAAAATCGGCGCCCAACAACACAAAGGCGACGCAACGGCGAGCGCCATAATCGATCCGGTTGTTCTGCCTTTCAAGAAACAGCGCATTGCACGCTTGTCACTTTCGAAGCAGCTGCCGCAGCAACGCTTCCAAGTGCACAAGATATTGACTATGTCGACAGCTCGGCGGCTGCCTTCGCCGTCCCCGCCGTCAGAGGAGTTGGTCGAGAAAGCATCCGCACTGGAAGAGCAACCCCAAGAACAGCAAGCCGAGCAGCAACAGCAACAACCTCGGCAGCAGCAGCAGCAGCCGCAACAATCTCAGCGACAACAGCAGCAGCAGCAGTCACAACAGCAACAACCTCGTCAGCAGCAGCAGTCACAACAATCTCAGCGACAGCCTCAGCCCCGACAGCCCGAGCCCGCACAATTCACCCAAGATGACATTTGTTGCGGTCAAGTCATACCGCCTACACCACCCATCAATAATACAAGCGACGAGCTGCCCGCGGCACCCGAGCCGTCGTCGCCCCCAAAAGCACGGCGGCCCGAACGCCCGGCGCGTAAACGACGGTTGCTCGGGGTGGGAACGCCGGAGGCTATAGATGAATATTTTCGCACTGATGAATTGGAATCCATGTCGTCACAAGACGACGAGGAGGACTACGAAGCGGTCACTACTACAACCACGAGCGACGAAGGCAGTGCAGCTAGCGACGGTTCCGGGATCGGCGCGGGGAAACGGAGACGCAGAGCTAGAATGCTTTCCCAGAGACGACGAAAGAAGCTCGAGCAACAGAGGCAACGGGTCCGGTTCGCCGATGCTTCCACATCCCACGCCGACAAAGCCATGACGCAAGCTCTGCGCTCAATGATGAGTCACAGCTGGCGCGACGCGTACACGGGCGAGCTGCGCGACATGTTGCCGCAACCCAAAGTGTGCGCCCTAGGCGAATATGTGAATCCTGACACACAGCGCAGCGTGCCCGTGCCGCCTCACGACACCATGCTGGCGCTTCTCGTGTTTGCCACCAGCATGCTTTCCTGTGCCAACGTCAACATCGAGGGATCCGGCCCCGAATTGTACGAACACATATTTGCCTACGCCGTGGTAAGTTTGGTGTTTGCGCTTTCAACCAACGATCATTGTTATATATATGTGTGTTTGTCTTTCCAGAGCCGGGGAATCAGGAACAGACGAGCCGCCATGGATGCACTGCGTAACTGGTTCGACGGAGCTTTTGCACATGGCGAACCGGGATACACGTTTCTCGACCCACACAACGCTCACCCCATTGTGCAGGCCAACCATCGTACTCCCACTTTGCTCGTGGCAAACCAGTTTCCTGGCGAGCACTGGAGATACGTGTATGCTTTGCGCGTGCGGCAGGACATGGGCTTTGCCTTGGCCCGTGTCTTACTGCTCCCCTTTCTGACGGGAGACGCGTGCGTGGCGTCTCTCGTCGGGGACATGGATGCCAAGTGGATGCCCGGCGTCTCGAGGGCTTTGCACTATGGGCTGCGCATGTGGCTTGCCTGTAAGAAGGGAGCCGAGTGCATGTACTATTTGATGCGCACCTGTATCGAGCAGCGCGCCTACCACGCAGTGGAACCGGCGTCGGTGGTGCTCGATGACGGCACGGGGCTGAGGCCTACCCAGGCAGAGGAGCCCCAGCAGCAGATCGGTCGGGACGGACCTTTGCCCACGTTTGCAGAGGCACCCTATTACGACTTGCACCCAAGCGATTGCGTTGCCTGGCACGAGCTCTTCAATACCAACGACTTTGCTGCTGCCAACGAACGTTGCAACACTCGCTTCATGAACCCCGCACTATTTCTACCTGCGTGCAGCACTGGCGTGGGGACCAGCAGCCTGCCGGGACTGCAGCGGATCCTGGTTTCGGTCTTCTACAGCGCCATCGAATACTTTGCCACGGCGGCGTCGGTGGGAGACATTCGCTGCTGCTTCGTATTCTGGGGCGCGCGACACCAAGTACGAGCGCTGCACGATTCGTGCCGGATCTTGCTGCGCTACCACACCTTGGCAGAATCGAGCACGGGAGCTACCCCTGCCACGGCACATCATCAACCAAAGCGGTAAGTAGGTGAGCGTGTGCGGTATTGATAACTGTAGTGATACCTCTCTCTCTTTCTGTCCCGCACAGTTTCAAGATCACCATGATCGACACCGCAACATCACCCGGCAGTGCACCGTCGTCCCCAGCTCAACAATCCCAGCAGCAGCCGCAGCAACAGCAGCAGCAGCACCTCAATCACCGACAGTCACAGCAATTTCAGCAGCAGACACACGACGCCGAGTCCGTGCTATTGTCAAGTGGCGGACATCACCAGCGTGGCAAAATGCACATTGTGTTCTGCGTAGCGCCCGTGGTCGAGGTGACAAGTGACACGCAAATCCAAGTAGAACCAAAGCTCCCGAAAAGAGTAGAGCCCATGTTTGTCTTTCGCATATTGGATGGGAATCCAGATGCACACACGGACGTCGTAACCAACAGTATATGTCCCCGTTCACTGTCTAATGCCATAATTTCATGTGAGGCAACACATTTCAAGCGCGGCCTCAACGCGGGCCTTCGCTGTCTCAGTACCCTCTTCCGTCCCGCCACAACTGTCGAAGGCAGTAGCGGGAGTGGTAGTGGAAACGGTCAGGAAGCTGTCTGGGCTGTTGAATGGCTCGAGTCTGTCTGTTCGCAACGAACTGAGGATCCAACATCCTATCGTCGTAAATCCTCACCTAAACCCTCACATAAAAAGTCACGAAAGCCACTTTCGTGAAGTAGCAGCATCGGGAACCACAGCCAGGCCAGTGTACAAATGTTTTCCTCCATAATTTATCACCAGTATAATGTCCTGCATCCTCGCGACTGCCAATATGACCAATAAAGATTGTATGTGTCCCCTACATTGCCGTTGTTTGCCACGCTGCGCGGTAGCGAAACTTGCATGTACACATAACACGTATATAGAGTAATGTAACGTCTTTATTCAATAACATCATATATTTACACATTCAATAAGATCACAGAAAGCTTGTATAAGGCGCCTAAAAGGATCTTAAACAATGAAGCTTGTATAAGGAGCTCCTTGTGAACGTAGGCCGCTGTATAAACACCTTAAACAATGCCAAACCGAAGCTTGTATAGGAGCTCCCTGTCGACGTAATGAAAGAAACAGCTTGTATAAGAATGACATCCCCTTCGTACAAGCTGTCCCGAGACACATTGGTGGCATACATACTTTGAGACACTTGGAATACAGCACGTACTTCCAAACTATACTTTGAGACACTTGGACTACAGCACGTACTTCCAAACTATACTATGAGACACTGGAGTACAGCACATAATTCCAAACTATACTTTGAGACACTGGAATACAGCACATAATTCCAAACTATACTTTGAGACACTGCAATACATCACATAATTGCAAACTATACTTTGAGACACGTGGAATACAGCACCTATGTCCAACTATTGAGCCCAAGTGGTTCTACTGATTTTCTTTTAACGTAAACATGATACTGAAATCGGCATTTTCATCGTCGACTAGTGGGCTAAACGCTTCGTCTTGGTTTACAATATCATACCGAATAGTTTCAAAGTTTCAAAGGTCCACATCCTAATTTTCTTTCATAATATCCATAATAAAGGATTCTCTTATATCTTTCATTTCAAACTCTGCGACTTCAGGGGTTTCAAATACTGGTTCCAAATTGTCAGATTCTGCCAATTTAGATAATGGGTTGCCGCTGCTGCCAAGGCACCAGAACGTAAATGCAGATTGCATATTCGGCAAGGCAACTTCAGTGCAGCCGCGCTCTGGCTTGAACACAAAGGAACGCTCTTTGAAGTATACAAGCGTCCACTGAGTGCCAACCAGATCACGTTCAGCATCTGTAATTGCCAGATTGTCGAATACGTCCCAGCACACAGAGCAGACGCCAGCGTCGAACACAGCCGGCGACGCAAAGCAGGCAGCGAGCACATCCTGGACATCGTCGTCGTTGCAGCACGACGGGTTGCCCACTATTCGCTCCAGCGTCGCTTGAGGACTCCCAGCACGTCGTCCAAGGTGGTTTAACATTACGGGCCCATACCGTAGACACAGGGTAGGCGATAACCACTCCTGAAGTCGCAGCGTTCCAAATGGGGTCTTCCGCTGTGACAAGGCGTCCCGCAAAAGCTTGTGTGCGCGGGCGGTAGCCACCACAGCTCCCGTAAAAGAATTGCACGTGTCTCGAAGCAATGGCACGAGATACGGTAGGCTGCGGCTCCAGGAAGCCCGTAACAGTTTCAGGGAGTCTTCACCGACGATGCCAGCAAAGTCCATTTTGTGTTGTCGCGTTCCAAGGTTCTCGAGTAGGTCCGTGAGACCCCCGGCGGCCAGACACCCGGCGAGTTCAAAGACGCGAAGGTTAGGCTGGGCATCGAGCACGTCGCAAAGGCGAGATACGTGATTTGCCATCAGCCGCATGTCGCCGAGCCTAACCTCGCTGATGTTTCTCGAGCCGGAGGCTGTCTGGATGGCTTCTAGGCTGCAGATGGTGTTGCAGCCGTCGGGAATCTCACTTTCCATGGCCACGGAGATGGAAATGGCGTAAGACACATGGGCGCGGCAACGAAGTTCACAGTCGACTGCGTCTCTTGAGATTGAAATGCCCGTGAGAGATCCGACGCAGTGCACGGTTTTCCATTCGCCAGAGTGTTTGCAGCTAGGACGGATGATATAGCTATCTTCCTCCTTGCCGTCCGGCCAGATACCGATGTTTTTGGCCGACTGCTCGAAGGTGTATATGGTAGATGATAAGGCCCTGTATACATCCCACGAGAAGCGGAGAGGCGTTCGGTGGGCAACCTCCAACGAGACGAGCGGTGGCGCGATGGAAATAACGCCTCGCTCTTCGAAGTTGTTGCGATGCGCCTCGTTGAAGTTGGCCAAGCTTTCGCATAAGGCCTCGATCTGGCCAGACGGCTTGGTGTTGATGACAGTAATGCGCAAACACTCGATGCGAGACGAATAGGCTGTCAAAAGACGCGCCCAGTGATCTGGCTTGAACCGTGCACTGTCGATGGAGAAGTGTCGCAAGGCTGGCAGGTCCTCTCCGCGGGCAATCCTCTCCACAAGAGCTGGATCTAGCGCGGGTTTTATTTGCAGTTCCAAACTCTCCAACGACAGCAGTCGCGGCAGTGTGTGTTTCCCCGGAGAGAATTTCACGCCTTTCAGCCGCAGGGTCTTAATGCAGCCGCTGGAAAGATGGGCTACCGGTGTCTCTTCTAGGTCGGGGACACCGGCCAACTCAAGGCACTGGAGAGAGCCGATAACCCGGAGGTCTTGGGCAATTATGTGATCCAGTGCTCTCGCCAGTGCCTCACTCCCCGCCAAATCCGCGCAGAACCTGTGCAGTCTTCTTTGTCGGCACGCGAATAGATAGCGCCACATTGATGTCAGGCGATCTTCGGTTGTAGGGAAACCTTTACTGGTGGTGCAGTCTTTGAAGACCTGGAGAACGCGGCTCCATGGAGCTTGATTATCACCCAGTTCGAAGGTGTCACAGCAGGGGTGATATCCCACGATGCTTTGCAGCAAGTCTGTGGGCACTTCCAGCTGGTCACCTTCGTTCTCCCACACCATCTTCGACGACGAGCCGCAGATGTAGGTGTCGAAGTATTTGGAAGTGGCATACAGTCCAACGGTGCCACGTTCCGGGTGACAGCGTACTTCCAGGCCTCCAACGTACAGCAAGTGGTCCACAATTGTTCTGTTCCAGTCCGACGTTACTAACCAGCACCTGTACGGTCCGCCGCACATCACAAAATCGGTAGATTTGACGAATGCAGTTAATCGCTCAAAGAGCAACTTGTCTGCGTTTTGCCCAACCATTGCTGTGGGTGGCACTAGTACGACGACAGAAGCAGAATTGTACCGTTGTCAGATTAGCCTTCATTATATGTGCTAGTCCTTCCGCTAACGCATCCGACTAATTCAACGCCTCCCGTGACGCCTCCCCGGGAAACTGAATCCTGTGTTGATAGCGAAGGCTCCATAGACGCCCATTGGTCCAAAAAAAGGCGGCTAATTGGCACCGCCATATTGGGGAGCAACTACGTATGGGTGACGTTGAATGACGTCACGCTACGTATGTTTTTAGCGCGAATTTTAAAGTGGTCTTTTTGTAGAACCCGCATTTTCAAGCCGGTATCTCATGAAGGTTGCCTTTCAGTGCGCACCAACCTTTGTCAGTCAAATGTGCTCGAGGTCCTGCTAGTTATGACCTTGCTAATGTGCAATTCGGAACCCAATGAAAGTGACTCGCAAAGAAGGCAGCATAGAAAGGCAGCAACACTTTCAGACGCTGGCTTACCTTGGCTGGCTAAGAATGCAATCATGCATCATTCGTAGTGGAAACCTTGGTGTACGGCAAGTATGGTTTTCATATTCATGGTTTATTACAGCAACCAAACAAATACAGTGATAAAGCACACCAACAAAAAATACGCGTCACAGGCAGCTCAAGCAGTAGTTTCTTTAAGCTGACTATTCATCTCAATGGTCACAGTGCGGATAGAAAAAAGCCCTGCAGTTCCACGAACGTTGCCAGGAACGAAATTGAAAAGCATAGAAGACAGTGCTAGGACAGCTTCAATTGAGGCAAACATAACATGACATAAGTAGGCGCATCAACATGGGTCGCAGTCTTTTTGACGACAGATACGCAGACGGTTCGAAGGGCTTGGAACAAACCCACAAGTCTCGCAGCTGCCATGGTGTCTTCTTCTCCAGGCTCATCTTGAAATAAAGCGCTAAGCACTTCAAAAGAACAGCGCGAAGCGTGCAAAGACGGAAAAAGACTTCGCACTGGCCGCACGTCGTAGGAAACGACAAAACCGAGAGAACTGCCGCAGCGGTGCCGCGGGGTGCAAATTTTACAAAACGCTGACAGAGAAGCGACGCGCAAGGGCGACGAAAACTTCGCAATACGGGCATTTCGAGACTGGCGATAAGAAACCTCTTCGTGAGCTCCCGCGGCCACTGTGGCCGGGTGCCGAAACAAGCCCTGCAAAGTCAAGCTGCAAAAATGCACCGCACACTCATCAACAGGGGGCGTAACAAGAACGTTGAAAAAAATTAAAAATGCGGCGTAATGTTTTGCTGAAATAGTTTAGTTCAGTCGTTCAGTCGTGTCCGACTCTTCGTGACCCTGTTTTATAAAACGTGGCATTAAATAGTTATTTCTTTACGTTGTTTTATAGCGTTTTTATTTATGTTCTTGAATTTCATCATCTAAGTGCTTCGCCCCCCCCCCCCCCTAAAGTGGCTGTGCTGCTGTCGCGCTAGACCGTTTTTGGGCCAAGCCTTCGCCACCATCCGCCTAGTGCTCAGCGACGCAGCACGACGAACGCGCTCGGCCTTCTAGTCTTCCGCTAACACAATCTGACTAATGCAAGGCCTCCCCGGAAACTTAATCCTGTTCTCAAGGCGCGCGCTCGGCCCGATAAGTCCACACACGTAGTCGGGGGGGGGGGGGGGGGCAATATTCGCGTGATCCATAACGATCTGTAAAAGAAACATTGTAACAAGCGTCAGGCGGCACATGTGCGCACACACACACTAATCGCTTCCGCAACGATTTGTCGAAATCTGAGCCGTGCATCTAGGCACGACGAGCGCGCTCGGCCTTCTAGTCTTCCGCTAACGCAATCTGACTAATGCAAGGCCTCCCCGGAAACTTAATCCTGTTCTCAAGGCGCCCTCTCGGCCCGATAAGTCCAAACACGTAGTCGGGGGGCAATATTCGCATGCTCCATAACGATCTGTAAAAGAAACATTGTAAGAAGCGTCAGGCGGCACACGTGCGCACACACACACTAATCGCTTCCGCAACGATTTGTCGAAATCTGAGCCGTGCATCTACGCACGACGAGCGCGCTCGGCCTTCTAGTCTTCCGCTAACCCATCTGACTAATGCAACGCCTCCCCGAAAACTGATTCCTGTTCTCAAGGCACGCGCTCGGCCCGCATCCTCTCCGGGAGCCTCCGGCCGGAGGGGGATATGCCTTAAACCAGGGGGCATGCGTTATCGCTCTTTAGAAGAGGTCTCCACACTTCCTTATAGCCGGGCCAGGCATCCTGGCTCGGCGACGCCCCTTGTTGATACGGCATCGACGAGTGGGATTTTCCGAAAGCTGATTGCGTTGGTAAACGCCGTCTTCCGAAGCAAATAGGTTCTGTTTTGAAGAGTCGCTACTACCATATGCCACCATAGTTAGTGGCCGAGTGATGGGACAGGTGCTCCTTAGCTGCATACCTCCAATGTCATTCACTGCTCTATTCAGTCACCACAGCGTGCAAAATTTGGGACGGCTAGGTCCATGTTACTTTACCTTGCATACTTGACTATTCAGGTGCACATACTTGACCGTCGCTAACATTGAGCTCAGGTGCACAAAAGTCTCAGAGTCAGGTGCACAGAATTCTATGCTTGACGTCGCTAGAACAATTACTTGAGCTCAGGTGCACATACTTGACGTCGCTAAACATTGAGCTCAGGTGCACAAAATTCTGACCTCGCTAGTCAGGTGCACAGAATCCCATACTTGAGTTCCACGCGCGGGAAAATCGCCCGCGCGTACACCCCGCATTTTTGGCTCACGCCACGGCCCCGCATTTTTGGCCCACGGTGCGCTTTGTTAGTAAATGACAGGTATTCCTTCAACAACACTTGTTATTGTAAACGCAGTTTGAAACGTACACACCGTCAATCATGTCTGTCACTCTTTATTGTCGGCATTACGCCCCCGGTAACGACTCAAGGTGCCCTTAGTTGTCCTCCAAAGTACGCCACTGCTGCTATGAGAACAGCCAGAGTCAAAAATGCCGCTGTCCATAGCGTCGGCGGTGTCTTATGTTCCATTTCCATTTCTTCCACGCCGCAATGTTTCAGAGCGAGGTGATCGAATGCGTGCTGCGTGCCTAGACCCAACCACAGCAGAAATTCTTGACACCCTAGCCAGCAGTATACTGGAGCCACAAATTGAGAACGGCGTTCTCCGAGAAGTCCAAACACGTAGTCGGGGGGCAATATTCGCGTGCCCATAACGATCTGCAATCAGCGGGGCGATCGTCTCGCGGTCGATTGAGTTGACAACAACGGGCGAGCAATATGCAGCAGCCATCTTCCATTCTCTCTGGTGGCGTTAACTGCAGCTGCGTCATGGTAGCGAAGGCTCGGCCGAAAAACGGTCTAGCGCGACAGCAGCACAGCCAATTTTAGGGGGCGGGGGCGAAACACTTAGATAATGAAATTCAAAAGCACAAATAAAAACGCTGTGAAACAACGTAAAAAAATAAATATTTTAATGCCACGTTTTATAAAATAGATAAACTATTTCAGCAAAACATTACGCCGCATTTTTAATTTTTTGCAACGTTCTTGTTACGCCCCCTGTTGATGAGTGTGCGGTGCATTTGCAGCTTGACTTTGCAGGCCTTGTTTCGGCACCCGGCTGCAGTGCGCGCGGGAGCTTACGAAGCGGTTTTTTATCGGCAGCTGTCTGCAATAGCGCGCCTGGTAAAGCTTATAAATTTAGCTCGCCGGTCTCGAAATGGCCCTTTTGAGAAGTGTTCGTCGTCCTTGCTACCTTGGTACTTGCGCGTGGCTTCTCTTTAACCGTTTTGTAAAATTTGCACCCCGCCGCACCGCTGCGGCAGTTCTCTCGGTTTTGTCGTTTCCTTCGACGTGCGGCCAGTGCGAAGTCTTTTTCCGTGCTTGCACGCTTTGCGCTGTTCTTTTGAAGCGCTTAGCGCTTTATTTCAAGATGAGCTTGCGGCATGTGAAGAAACGATGCGCCGTGGCACATTGCGACAGCACGGACAGTACCGTCGGTGTCAAGCTGCACCGCTTCCCGCTGGACTTTCACAGGTGAGCTCTTGTCAGTGTCGTCTGCTACAAGGCGTCTGCTCTAGGTATACCTCCGAATGCTTTCGTTGGCCTGTTCGCTGCTGTTTCTGTAACCAGTTTGTGCGCACGTGGCTTCATTTGTTCGGGTATATTTATGTACTACACTACTGGGCACACACTTTAAATGCTGAGCTGTGCCAAAGAGGCCCACCATTTGTCTGATTTATGGTGAGTTTCATGCAGCCGCCTATCACCAGCAATAACTTGATACCGGGCTCTCAGGAGCAACCACGCGCATGCTACTGACCGGAAGGCCAATTTAAAACCAATTGTGCTCCCTGACAAGTCTGAGCACAACACTGTTTAGTTTTCCAACACCGCGAAGCCAATTTGACCCTCGCAACTGGTAGTATTAAAATTCAGCCACGTGTATATGCGCGGCCTTGAGGGTGCTGTAACTGAATTCACTCGGCAGGAGTTACTGCCTGTCTTGTTATTGCTATTCTGCATATGCATGACCGTTAGGGTAACTTTAAACGCGCTTTATTCTCGTCAATCTTAACCATAGAAAAGTATAGCTACCCGCATGGCATGAGGACGAGCGTACGTAACCGCACTCTTCGGCGCTGAGAGCTTGGGCCGAGCATTTGGGGCGAGCAGGCTTAAGGATATCGTTTGATATCATCTGTTTAACCGAAACATGGTATCGTCATGACACCGATGTTCTGCGAATACCGGGCTATAAATCTTTTTATATTAACCATGCTACAAAACGTGGGGGAGGCGTTGCGCTGCTAGTGAAAAACACGTACGCCTGTGAACTGTTATCTGATCACTCCTTCTGTAATGGTGATATCGAAATGCTCACTGTGAAGTCCGCTCGTCAAACGTTTTCTGTTCTTTACCGCCCCCCCCTCCCCCAAGGAAACTTAGCCACGTGTTTTCACCGCTTTGAGAGCGAACTATTCTTTTTTAACACAGAAACCTTTATTTCCTGTATAGCGGGAGACTTCAACGTAGATATTAACAGAGTAAGTCCTGCACAGCAAAAGCTTTCTGCGCTTCTAGGGGGCGACTGGATTCCACAACGCAATCAGTAGTCCCACATGCATCACTGCTACCTGTTCTTCGGCGCTACACCTTATAGTAAGAAACAGTCCCAGTACACTCTTTTCGGGCCGGATCGCAATAGATATCAGTGATCATTTACCTGTTTTCTTGCGCCTAGACAAACAAATCAGTACGAAGGCAAACGCACAGGCTCGACGGCAACTTATTTCCCAAGAAAGGCTTGAGCAATTTAGGAGACGCGTTGCTTTAGTGAACTGGGATCTCGTATACCGAGAAAATACAGCTGAGGGCGCTTACCGCAAATTTCTGCACTTTTTTCTCTTATTGTACAATGACTGCTTCACTGTGGTTGACATAACGCCATGCAAAAATGCTCGTAAGCCGTGGATGAACAGTCGCCTCACGCGACTCGTGAAAAAGAAACACAAGATGTTTGCACAGTTCATTAAAACGAGAGATGCGGACGCACTATTCCGACGCTCGCAGCAGCATCTGACGCACGTGCGTCGCTTCGATGTCTGGGAATAGCAGTAGAAATTTGTGGCACCACGATTTGTGGGGCTTGCTGTACAGTTGCATGGGTTGGTCGACGCGTAGTCGCTGGCGGCGGCAAAACAGTTCGTAGTTGGCGTACACGTCTCGGAGAGCAATAGCTACTTCGCACAGAAAGGTGCTGTCCGCACTGTCAGAAAAGAGCGAACTCAAAGACGTCACGGGTCCCGCAGCCAATTTGACGGACACGCGCACGCCGCCCACGATTACGGCTCTGACTCGGATGTAACCGCATCGCTCTGGGTACCACAACAACAGGGACCACTGCCACGCGTGCCGGAGCACCACTTCCACCTTGAAAGAATGCAATCCGCGCTGCCGAGCCTCGGGCAGAAACAGCCGCTGTGCGTCCACTATTCGCTGCCGCTGGTGGTCGCTGAAGTAGAGCCGCCGAATTTGCATGTACACTTGACATCGTTCTCGCTGCTGCGCGTCGCCGCGCCCTAGCCCCGGCGACGACCACGAGAAAGACGACGAGGAAGACGACGAAGAGAACGAAGAAGGGGTCTGCCAGCCGTCTACGGCGGGCCTGCGTTTGTAAATGCGCTCCTCTGCTCGCACAGTGATAGGGTGTACGGGCCTGAACGCGCTGTGCTGTTGTTGCTGCTGAGAAACAAATGCTGCCATCGCATGCTGCTGTTCTTGCTGCGTTTGCGACGCCGATTCTTGTACTACCGCTTCCACCAACGAACCACCGACGTCTTGCGCGGCCGGGTTGTAAGGACGTCCATGTTCTCCGTCGCTCGACGTGGATGTTCCACGGCGCGCCTCGAGGAGAAGTGCACGTTGCGGCGGCCAGGCGGCGACTAGGTTACGCGACCGACTGCTCGGCTGGAGAGAAACAATTGACAGATCACTCTTTGGTGCCGTGTGGGCGGACAAAACGCTGCCTCTGTTTTCCTGCTTTACTTTGGCCGCGCGAGAATCGATGTGGAGCGCTATATTCCGAAAGTCATGTGTGGAAAGGCGTTGGAAGACGGCCGGTGGCGGTACACGGGTCCGCGAACGTTGCGCGGTGGAATCATCTTGTCCGCTCGGTCTTTGTAGAACGAGCGCGGGTGTACGCACGTCATGGGCTGATTTACGGCTTTCGTCGTCAGGTACAGTTGCAGAACGTCGAGGCAGTGTTTGTCGCTTAGCTCCGAGCAGTGAATTGCGTACTGCGCGGGCAATCCGTTCGACTTGGAAACGTACCTGCTCAGTTCCAATGTCCTACCATGCGACGACTCTTCCAAAGTCTCCACCACGGCCGCGAGAGCCTGCCTGCAGTTTCCCGTGGCGGATTGCATACGCCAGTGAAGTATTGCCGGGTGGATGCGAGGCCACCAGTTTGCAAACGCCACCCCGCAATGCACACACAACACGCTGTCTCGCCAGTAATCCACCGGGATGTCTCGCAGATGGCCTCTCGCGTCCCTGTTGCGTTGGTCGCTCAGTACGCAGCAATTGTCACATATTTCGTTCGCGTGATTCTCCACGGAGCACATGTACGTCTCCGGGTAGAAGCTCTTGACGGCCGTCTCAAAGCTACCGCCGATCCACGCGAATCCCAGATTCGACAAGCTAGGCATCCCTCGCGTAACCACGGTGCTCCAGTAGTACCACCACTTTGGGTACTGCGACGAAAAGGTTACCTCAAACTGTTCGAACGACCATTGCCAGCGCTCTTCGCCCATGCGGTCGATGCGGTCCATCAGCCATCCGGGGGCAATCACGTCTAGGGGGTAGTGGGTGAGTCGACACTTGAACAGCTCGAGCGAGGGATTCTCGTCGGCCAGCGAACCTCCCCGCTCGCTAAATCTACTCCTGCGATGAAGCTCACCGCCTAGCTCGCGAGCTATC
The DNA here is from genome assembly GCF_055883805.1 of Amblyomma maculatum. Classification (NCBI taxonomy): domain Eukaryota; kingdom Metazoa; phylum Arthropoda; class Arachnida; order Ixodida; family Ixodidae; genus Amblyomma; species Amblyomma maculatum. Next base: position 141,890,011 of record NC_139349.1, on the reverse strand, counting down.
AAGTGCGAGGGCACGGAGCGGGGGTTCACGTTGTGGGCTATCTGTCTCTCCAGGCCCGGGCGCAACCTCTTGGTTCGGGGCTGTAGTCCCAGTGCCGACAACACGGCACTTTGTTCTTTCGGGCGTACCGTAGTCGCCGTGTTCTTAAGTCCGCTGGCCGAGTCGTAGGGGAAAAAGCAATGGCTTAACACGCCGTTGAAGGGCATGTCCGTGAAAATCATTCCGTCTCCCCGAAACGAAGGCACCGGCGCGTTGGGCTCGAACGGTTCCCCGCTGAGGTAGCTCAGCGGATAGCGGTTACGCTGCTTGGCATGCTGGATCAAGGGTGCGATGCAGGACGCCTTCAAGGGCGGTTCGGGACAAGGCGCTCGGTGCGTAACGTTTACCGCTCGAAACACGGCGGCCGGGTCTGCTTTCGTCTGGCCGATCACCTCCAACTGCTCGGTCAGCGACAAGCTAAAGCCCGCAAACAAGTTGTGCGCCAGCGTCATGAGCACGCTGTCGTTGTGGGTTTGGGGACAGGAGCTTGCCTGCAACAGGTCTGGCACAGTCAATTGCGATCGTGAATTGCTAGTCAGCGGATGCTCGTGCGTAATCTGAATGCGTTGTCGCATATACATATTACGGCAGATCTCTACATGTGCGGGGATGCCAATTTCATACATGATCCAATCGCTGCTAGTGATGTTTCTCACATTGTCATCATACTCGCCAAATTCCTCGTCGGAGATGCTGCTCTCGTCAGACGAAGAAGACTGGTCGCTGGCAGTCAATATCTCATCGTCGCTATCGTCGGACAACGCGAGGTGATCGTTGTCGGACATGATGGCTTCTCAGTCGGTGCTGCCGCGAGCTGTCTGCTATATTACGGAGGTAGGCGTGCCCCGAAAACCTCGCGCGCGCACTCTTGACTCTCTACGAGGGAGTCGACATGACCGCTTACTCGGACGAGAAAGGGGACTGCCCCATGTGCGTTGACGTCGAGCAACTCACGGATAATTTCCGCGAATGCTCACAGAGCACGGCGCACACCGTGGAGCAGTTGCGCAACATGTTGCTCACCGAAGGCAACGATCAGCATCCTCTGCGCGCATACATGAAAACTCTGTTCAACGTGTTTGAGATCGTTCGCCACTTGGCCGAGGCTCCCAAAGTAGCCCTGTGGGCAGAGGTGCTCGATTTCAATCGCGACCACGCCCGGCACACCCGAGCGATGCGCCGCTTCAAGCTTCTCAGCAGCGTAGTCGGTTTCACAGCGTGCAGCAACGAGCAGTCGCAAGAGTCGTGCTTGTCTCCCCTGCTCTCCGCTCTGCGCGCCAAGAACGTTAACGTGGAAGACCTGCAAGCACTGAGCAAGATGATCGAGCTAGCTCGTCTCTACAACTTACTCATCGGCTACTACGTAGTCAACGAGCGCAGAGAGTCCGTTGATTTCGAAGACGACGTCGGGCCCCCGGCCAAGAGGCGATCCCTCGTCATCGACATTCCTCCGATTAAGAGACGCGACACGTTAAGTTTAGAATAAAGTGCTTCCTTTATTGAAAATGTCTTTTATTTCTTTCTTCATTCGATCCAGCGACGGCTGCTGGATTTGCTGTGTGCGCTGCGAACCGAGCGCGGTGGGTCGATCGCGGCAGCTAAAGCTTCTTCAGCGGCGGCGCCGTCGCTGCTACGCTTGGCGACGAGAACGTGCCGCGGCTCGTAGGGCGACATCGGCAATCCGTGTAAAGCGTACAACACGGCACGGGTTCGGGCACCAATGCATTGCCGCCCGTATCGCTTTACCGTGTCCAGCGCCGCGCAGCAACCTCCGTCGGGCGCGCAGTCAAAGCCGGGGAGGCTTTCCTCCTCCGAGCATTCCAGATCGCCGTACTTTACGCGCACTCGCTCGAGGAGGCAGCGCAGTCTCTGTAGCGTGCGCGTCTCCTCGGGCGTGTTGCCGGGGTACCTGGCTAGTCTATCCACGCTGTCGCAACACTGATCGGCGATGCAGCTCGTCACGCGACGCAGAAACCGCGTCTTGCCGCGCTCGCACTGGAACACTGCAAATTGCGAATCGAAAAGCGAAAGGAACACGTCGATGTCGTCCTGCGTGAGATACGCCTCGGTGCTAGTTTCGACGCCACGGTCGCCGATTACGGTGGGAGGCTGCTGCGCCTTTGCAGAAACGCTGGCCACGAGCAAAGTCTTGGTCAGCGAACGCGACGCTACCGCGCTGGCCTCGGCTCGCGCGAGCAGGCAATTGACGATCTCGCCGATTCCGGGCGGTGGCGCGTCGCCGGAGGATCGCAACAGTTTACACAGCGTGCGCACGGCTCCTAGAATGGCAGCCATGCTTCGAAATGTTCCTTCGACCCTAAGGGTTACGGGTTAAAGCACGACACACAAAGCCGCAGAAGAATGTCGCCATGTTTGTCGACTCCACGGTGACGGCACTGGCCGCTCGCGCCTACATCCCGCTTCATCACTGGCGCGCCGCGCTGCTCTTGAAACTCCACGAATCGTTTCCCCCGGGAATCCTGTTTGGCACATCCCCGGCGGCGGCCATCGCGTGCAACGGTTTCGGCAACGTGGCCTTCAGGGGCTCGCTGCTCGCCTCCGCGGTGTACGCCGCTAACTTGCACAGCAATTGCCTTCAGCAGCAGGCTGCGGCGTGCACCGAGAGTCAGCGCGGGGTCGAGCTGTTGCCGTTCCTGACGCTGACGCCATACGCACCGGACGTGCACATGCTCCCCCCCCCCCACTGGTCGCATTTTTCAAGCAGGCGCCCAAAGAGCCAAGCCTCGTTCCCTCGTACGCCACTGATGCGCTTTGCAACGAGGACATCACCGACGGCGAAACCGAGGTGGCCGCGCTACAGTGGATGGTGCGCTACGCATCTTACATGCTGCGCACTCTGAGTCGCGATCAGAGCACCGGCACCGGGCCCTACGACTCGAGCGAGGACAGCTACTCGGACGGAACGTACATGCGCGACGACGCGGCGTGGCGATTCGGCCGTGCCATGACGCACAGGTTGCACGGACGGCTGTTGAAGAACGCCGCCATCATCGACGACGCTCCGCCACACCACGCGCGGCTCGCGTACCAAGCCGCGCCCTACTCGCTGGCCGACATGCTGGCCTCGCTGCGCGCCAACGCGGGAAAGCCCGTCGGCAGCGATCAGCGCCGGCCTCGCGTGATCCGCCCCGCGTCGGGCACTCCGCTGTCGGCCCTGCTCGGCACTCCCGGCCAGAACCTAGTGAGCGTGCACGACATGCCCTCGGACGAGATTAAGGTGCCCGTGTGGTTTCCTCCCTCCGAGATACAGCACCAGCGTTCGATGCTCCACGTGCGCCTCTAGGCCGACACGCTAGACGCCGTGCTGGCGCACTCGACCGACGCGTTCGATTCTACGTCTACCGAGCCAGATCGCGATAGCTCCAAGTACGTGTGCACTTACGTGGCCCGCTTGGCGACCTGCAGCAGCTCGGGTCAACTGTGCGGGCCGCCGAGTGACGATTCCGTGATACCCAACTACCTCCAGCCAAGCTACCGGCCGCCGGTCGAGCCCCAGGCGCCGTGTAACCCAAAGAGCACCGAGTCGCCCACGCCGCTGGCACTGGGCATCGTGGGTGCGCTGATAGGATTCGGCGGCGCGTTAGATTGTATGACGTACGGCCCCGCTCCCACGCGCAAGCCGTATGCACGGCCCCACGTGCGTAGGCGCTAATGACACACATACAACAAAATATTTCTCCGCCTACCTCCTTTCGCTCGTCATCAGCCATGGGTCAGCCTGTGAATTCCCGGGAGCCTGCCCTGTCCCACACGTGGTTCTGGGTGATCAACGGCGGGGCCGTGGCCCGTGGCCACCGCGCTGTTCAATTGGCGAGGGGAACCCAAAACGATACAGACGCCGGTGTCCGTCCTTTATCGACGATCGCGATGAGTTCCCAACAGCCACGTCTGCCCCTCTGCCCGGACGCCAAGCCCGACAAAACGTGGTTCGGCGTCACATATGCGGTTTCGAGTCTGCTGGGACTGGCGATCCCCATGCTCGTGTACATGTACAGCGAAAACGACGTGCTGGACGTGGAAGTCATAAAGAGACCTTCCGCTACATACCGACGGCGGCGATGACAAGTCAATAAAGATTGTCACCTTTTCCTATTTCGTGTCTGTGTGTGTGTGTGTGTGTGTGATTTCGTGTTGGCCCGCGACAAACGAGGGACAACGTTCCTTGCCTCGTCTTTATTCCACAAATCAGCGGGGCATGGCCCCGATATTGTTCCTGCTGCTGTTGTTGTGCAGCCTTGCTCTCGAAACGCCGGGAAAGGGAGAGCAAACTGTAGAGGGCTCCTCCCTGGAAGTGGTCGGCGTTCGGTTGCTATAAAGTGAGTAGGTGCACATCAAATCCTTACACGGAAACATCTCGGCGAGAGGCACTTGCTCCACGCTACTGTCCGGCAACCTCCTGCACAGCGTCGCGCCGGGGTCTCTGTTCGCGTATGTCCACTTTACTTGGTGCATCACCGTAGCCACGCTTGGGAGCAGCAACGAACCCATGGAGTACTTTGTGGATGCGGCCAAACTTTTCGACCTCAACCCCCGTCGGCTGGAACGCGACAACACGCTGTCCAGCGTCGTGTACCTTCGCTCGCTCAACTGTGCCGCCGAGGACTCCCAGCCGCCGGTAAAGAAAGGATCGCGGGGCACCTCTAGCATACCCGATGCGCAAAGCTGGGACTGGCAAGCCTTGAGCCTGGTGTTGGCAGACGCTCACGACGACGTCATCTACGCCATGGCGCCCATGCTTCGCCGGCAGCTGTGCAAGCGCGCCGGCGTTTCGTTCGGCAACTCCGAGGATCTCAACCACGTAATCCCCGAACACATCGAGCGGACGAAGCTGTGGTCTGTAGCGGCCAACGGTTGGTCGTTCGACTCTCCGCGAGAACACCAGCTGCTGGGAGAGCCGTACCAGGTTCGCGCCGACCCGCCGGTAGAAATGAGCCAGCCCAACATCGTGCGCATGTTTCAGAATCATTTGCTCGAATCCATGATGAAAGTCCACCGCACCTTCCACGGCCGCGGCAGCAATGCGCCGTCGCGCTTTCACCAAGGGCGCACGGTGCCCGAGGCGTTTCCTCGCTCGGTCGCCCCGCAGCCCGTCGGCGACATGGGCGAACTGCGGACCCTCGAGGAAGTCAACTCGGTTCAGCTAGACGACCTCAGCCACCTACGACTCGCGTGGACAGAGGTGCGCGACAAGTGCCGGCTGTCGTTCGAGTGGCACACCGGCGAAGACGGAGACCCCGCCGCCTCGGGAGCGCCGTCCTATTACAACTCGCTGTACGGTGCGTACCGCCGAGGCCTCACTTCGGGAATGCGCGCCAACAGCAGCTTCTCGGGCATCCTCTTTATGCCGTCGTCCACGGTGGACGTGCGCGGCGGCCTGCACATGGAACGCTGGGGCGAAGGCAACCGACAGCGCGATCTCAAGCCCAGCGATCCCACGTTCCTGTTCAAGAGCGACGGAGACGTCGGCGTCGACGTTCAGGCGGTCATGGGCAACGAGCACGCTTTCGGAGTGTGCATGTCTCTCGTGCGCATGCTGGTCGAGTTCGTGTGCACGGAAACGTCGAGCAGTTGCCCGGTGAGGCCCCGCGACGCCACGTTCAAGTGCCTGGTGCCCGCGCTCAGGAAACTGCGCACCAAAATGTTTTCTGCAATTTCCCCAGCATGGTTAACGCCGTGCTAGGCTTTGCCACGCGCCTAGGCGGCGCGCGGGCTCCCTCGGTGAGCGAGGCGGATTGGAAGCGCCTGCAGCAAATGCCCGATTCCATGAAGCGCCAGTCGGCAAGGGTTCTGCTGCCCAACATGTACATTGAGCCGACGCTCACCTACGTGAACGGCAAGGCGACCACTCGCCTGCGACAGCTCTGGGACGTGGCCTCTATCGGCACCGAGCTGCGTGAAGAATTCCGGGGCGTCTGCACATTCTACATCGAGCCGTTCTTTCACCAGTCGGGCATTTGCCTGCGCTTCAACATCGGCCCGTCCATGTTCAAGCGCTGCGTGACCACCGAGCGCTCCATCATGGAAGACATCGACATGTCTTCGTACAACATTCCCGAACACGAAATTCGGGCCGCCATGTCTGGCAACGGCGCCGCAGCCGAGCCCGAGTTCGCCGCCGCCACGGAATCCGTCATGTCAGACGATGTGGATCTCGAAACTTGCCTGCGCGACATCGACACCATAGAGGCACGGCCGACTTCCGAAAGCGAAGCCGGCAGCGACATCGAGGCCGAAATTTCTTTTGACGCCAAATAAAGATTTCCTATCGTCATTCGTTCGTTCGTATTACTTAGATTGCGAGACGCACGAATACACAGCACACCGGTCGTCGGGCAAAATAATGCAGGCCCACAACGAAGCCGTCGACGCAGATGACAATGGAGTACGGGTAATCCTGGTCGCGGTACCTCCGCAGTTGCAGCTCTTGCCCGACAATGCAGTCGTGGACCGCGATTCATACAAGGAGCGCGTGTTCGCTCGCAGCATCGTGTCGAGCGACACGGTGTGCAAGGGCGACCCCGTCGCGTGCGGCCTGCTGCCGAACGCCTGGCGTAACATCAATCTGTATCTGCGCGCGAGCCCTTACTCGGTGATGCCCGCGGACGACATGCGCTCCATGCTGCTAGAGCTCACGCCGCGCTTTTGCGAGATCGCTTCACCCAGCAGTATCAGTCGCCGAGCGCTGCAAGCCCGCATACGAGTGGTAGCCGGCCTCGTGCGGACCCACCGCTGCTTCAGTAGCGTCACCATTACTAACAGATTGGGAGCCGAGAGCATCCTGGCCGCGCTCGTCGCTGCCAGAGCGCCCGTCACTAAGCTGGTGCTCAAGGGCCCCATCGGCCCCGTTACGTCCGGAAACCAAGGGCGCCGGCGGTCCACGCGCCAGACGTTTCCCGGCGGCCTGCCCGAACTGCGATCGCTGGCGCTCAACTGCACGCAGCTGGGCGCGACCGACGCAGCGGTGCTGATCGAGCGAACGCCCAAGTTGCGCGACCTTTCCATTGTGCGCACCAACGATGCGCTAGATTCGTTGCCCGCGAACCTAGACATGCTCGAACTCGACGCGGTGCCCCCGGAACGCGTAACGCGCATTCCCGTGGTGAGACGAGAGCTGCGGCTACCGACCCTGGAGTTCGACGCCGAAGCGTTGACCGCCCTGTCGGCCGTGGAGAGACTCAGTATGATTTACCGCGGCGGCGCGCCGGCACAGTGGCTCGCGACCGGTTGGAGGTGCCGCATTTCCGGCCCGGTGACGCACCCCGAATTGTTGCTCCGTTGCACGCAGGACCAGACGGCCACGTTTCACACGTTTCTGGCCGCCTGGCAGCGGGGCGAGCTGACGGTGGACGTCGAACTAGACTTTCACAACGCGGCCCTGGCCTTGGAAGAAGGCCAGGAAAGCATGTGGATTGCGCTGCGCGACGTGCCGGGGATCGAGATACGGGAAATCGAATCGCCCACGTTCGACGACACGTTTGCTACGTCTGTCCTGGTGACTAGCGTGCGCTTTGTGCCCGGGGACAACCGCCGAATTCTGCTCAACCTAACGGTCGAGTTCTCGGCTCTGCAAGCAGTGATCGATCGATACGGGGCGCCGACGTGCGGCACAAAGCTCATGCTTTTACACAACCCGCAGCCGCGGGACGAAGAGTACCGCTCGCACTTGACGCACGTTCTCGCTTCCGTTAACAATCGCACGGGCCGCGATCTCCACGTCATGGGGCTACTGCCTTCCGACGGAGACGACGACTTGGCAGACATGCTCGTGTTGGTGGTCGGCTTGAATCGAGAACTGCGATCGGCCAGTTTGAGCGCGCTAAACAACGTGCAGCTCTTTACCGTACTGTGGACGTGCAACCAACTGCACTCGCTGCGCGTGGTGTTGTGCGACCGCCCGTGCCCGTGCAGTCTCGTGCCGCTGGTCGATAATTACGCGCTGCGCGAGTTTGAGCTCACCACCATGTTCGCTGTGGAACGGCCCGGCGCGGGACAGCACCCGCGCGCCTGCATGGATTCCGCCGCCTACGGCCAAGTGAGCGAGGTGCTGTTTCGGAATCGCGTGCTCGGCCAACGAGCCGAGCAGTTTGCGCGCGACCCCGAAGACACCGTGGAACGAGGAGTCGCGCTCGAGTGCGCCGCGGCCTTTGAACAGCTCGCGTCCTTCGACTGGTTCGAGCGCCAAGTGGGCTCCCAGGCGGTGGCGGCCGGCCGCCGATTTCTGCGCTACAACTACATGCGCGTTATCGGCTGTCTCGACTGGAGAGAAACGACAACGCTCGGATCCCTCAATGACGATTGCATGGCTCTGGTGGCGTCGTTTCTCTCCGTGCGCGACGTCAGGCCGGCCTGGCCGACGGAAACGGCAACAACCTGAATAAAGAGTTCCCCCCCCCCCCCAAGCAGTCTCCGACCGTTCAAAAGTCTCCCCCAACAGGTGGCGAGACCGAATAAGAGAGCGCCGAAATGCTCCCGTCGGCGAGTATGGACGGTTGGTGCGTGCTCACCGATCGCATGCGCAGGTGGCTGCTGCGCTTTCGCGATGCTTGCAAGCAATCGTGCACGGGAAACGCGTGCATGCTGCAATCTCCGGACGGACTACACGTAACCAATCGCGTTCTCTCGTACGCCGGTTGCCAAGTGCTCCACGAGGCTGGCGACGGATTTGCGCTCGTGCCGGCCATGCTACGCATACACGGAATGCGCTCTGCAAAATTCCCACCGCAGAAGCTATCGAGTTCGGCGGAGCTTGCTCGGGGGATGCGTGCTGTTGGTTGCGCACGCCGGCGGGCATGGCGCACGCCTTGCACGACGTTGGCCTCGCGGTGCAAGGCCTGTTGCATGCAGATTGGAAGCCCGCGGCGTTGCCACTCAATCCGCACGCATTCTCCGTCAATGCTCGAGGTATTCCGGTTGCCATTACGGTACGAGACGATGACGGCATTCCTAGCCCGAAAGAGCTGGGCTTTGTGCGAGAGCACACCTGCGTCTCACAGGTAAGATGCTCGTACCTGGTTTGGCGGCGGCTACTAATTAGGGGTAACGTTGCAGTATCATTTCGTTGGGCGCAAGCAAACTGCCGGCCCTCGATTGTGAGCCTTGCTCTAGGCCACGATTCGCCGCTCCTGCGAAGTGCGCGTGCTCTCGCTGCACGACTTTACGTGCCCAGACCTGGCAGATCGGACGAGGGTCGACGCGGAAGCACTACCGTGGATTTCGGTAGCCTATCTCGTCGTGCACGACGTGCGCAGCGACGACCCGGCGGCCGAAAACAAGAGCTGGGCCGGCTGCGACAGGCTCAACTTGTTTGACATCGTAGGACGAACCAGGCCTCGCAGCTTCGAGTACGTTGCCGGGACCGAAACCAACGTAAGTACGGGGAGGGACCGAAGCCCCATCGCTGCTGTCACTGCTCTTTGCCTACGCAGTTTCCGGGCGTTATGGATTGCGTGCCGCCGGGGATCGACGCTCTCGAACTCGACCACGGCCCGCACGTGTGTCTGCCGCCGTCGCACATACCGTCTACCGTGTTTGTACGAGCGTGGCCAATGATTACGGGAGAACGCGAAGCAGGCCTCTGGCCCACAGGTTGTCGCATCGGAGCAACGGCGCGCTGCATCACGCGCAACGGTGACTCGCTACTGATCGCTGCCATTAAAATCGCGGGCCGCTGCTGTCCCTGCACGGCCGCGTTACGCTACGCCTACGCGCACAACGTCCCCTACGTAGACGTGGGCGGCGCGGCAACGTTGCGCCTGGAAGACGGCGGGCCCGATCTCGACGCTGTTTCGTCCACGTCCGTGTTTCGCGCCGTCGAAGCGTGCACGTGCATTCGCATATTTGAGTTGCGCGACGCTTCGCTCACGGGGTCCATGTTTGAGAGGCTCGCGGGGGATCACCCGACGCTCGTGGAGATCCGGTACCGAAGCATCGCGCCCTCGCTGGTGTACAATATCGTAGAGCAAGCTTACAATTCCAGCACGGTGGCCACGCTCGACGTAGGAACGTGTCCACTCAGCCTGAACCGCCTCGTGCCAGACTTTTCGCTCGCCGCTTTCACCGCGGCAGCCGGCATGTGCAATTTGCAGACGCCGCCGTTCACGGTGCGAGACGTCGAAATGGCGAGAAGCGGCGTCAACGTTGTGCTGTTCGCCATGCTAGCGGTTCCCGTGCGAGGCAAACACCGCACCACTTCGCTGGTTGCGCGCATGCAATTGGAAACGTACAACTCGTTCGCCGACGCGTATCGCTCGTGCGTGATGCACTCCATGTTCCCCTTCTCGATCGTCGTGGGAGCGGGCACGCTGCTCACGCAAGCGGACGCCACGGAACTGGGCGGCTTCCTGGCCTTTGTGCGCTTAGCCACCGTCGCGGGCAACGCAGAGTGCGAGGCACTAGTGCGCTTACTAGACACCGCCGTTAACTGCCCCACGCTGCGCTCGATCACGTTGCCCGTCCCGAACAAGCTCAAGCCAGAATTCGAGAATGCGCTGTGTAATTTTGCGAGGGCGCACGAACGGTTGCGACGGCTGGCACTCGTGCGGGCCGACTCGCTCTCCGAGACGGCACGGCGCGACTTGCTAGCCCTGGCCGGACAGAGACCGCAGCTTTGTCTGGTCGTCGAATCGACGGGCTCCTAGTTTGCAGCCAAGGTAAGCGTAGCGTGACCCTGCTGTAATGCAACAACATAGCCGTCCCCCCTTGGCATGCAGTGTCAGTTGGCCTCGGATCGCAACGCCGTGCTCATCGAGGAGCTTGCCGAAGCCGTCGCCTCGGGGTTGGTCCACGGCTGGCAAGAGACGCCAGAACTGAACCTCGTTGCCCTGCTCGGCGCAGACGCGGAGAAGAACGAATTCGAAAGCGCCGTGCAAAAGTACGTGGCCAAGGGCACGAGCAGAAACTGTATCAACGTACACGTGAATCGCTTCTACTATTTGCGGCAACGAAACGGGGACGGATCCATTCGCTGTACTGGGCGTTCGCTGTATGGGGCGTGGCAGTAGACGTCGTCGGGGGAGGGGGGCCTGCCGGTAGTACATAGGGACGCGCGGTTCGCAGCAGTGTCGATCTTCAAACACCATGGAGATGCAACAATTACACTGCTTGCATTGCCCCGAGCCGACAACCGAATGGCTGAGTCGTTTGCTGCACGCTACCGGAGTCAATGCTACGGACTGGGGACTGCGTAAGAATCGCAGACGCGGCCAGTGCGTCTTCCTACACGTCGGCGCCGACTACGTGTTTGTGCGCTATTGTGACAGCAAGGAGACCGTCTTGTTCACACGCTTCCCCTGCCCCGAGATGGACTACAGGGAGTTTCACGTTATGGACAGGGCAGCCGCGCAGAGACTGGTCCACGAGGAGTACCGAGGCTGGAACGCCCACCGGTGCGGCTGCGGAACGCGCATCTCCGCACAAGTGAACGCCGAACTCGCAAGAATCGATCACGCAGTTCTCACTGCGTTCGCCAACACGTGCGAGGCCGTGGCCAACCCGCTGTACTGTGCTTTCATGTGCACCCCGGAGCAAACTGATGCTTTCGGGGCATTGTTTGTGACGCACAACCGAGCGTACGTCTTTACCCACCCCGAGGCCGTGCGCATCTTTGCCAACTTTCCCAGAACAACCGACGACCCCGACGTCTGCGTATTTGGGGACATGGTTATGAGCACCCCAGACTTGCCTTCGTGTGTGTGCGAGGTGCGCTGCGGACAACTCAGTATACGCGTCGTACTCGGCCAACACGTTACCGCGTCCTCGCCACAGCTCTCCGAGACGATAGCCAACACGTTTGGAAATGCCGTGTTCACCGACAGAGCGCCGGTAATGCCCCTCAAGGACACTGCCGTCGACACGCCTAGGCGGCGGCTGCGGTGGTGCACCGCCGACGAGACGCTTTCGTTCGCCGACGCGCACACAATACTGCAAGCAGAAGCGCTGTATTGGGGACCGCAGCAACAACGTCGCTGTTGTGAAGCGTTCGAGGAATTGCTGACCAAGGCTGTTACTTCGGTGGATCCCGGATGCAAAGTGAAACTAACGTCTTTATGCTTCCCAATTGAGGCAGGGGTCGCTAAAATGGGAATGAAATCGGCGATGCTATCCTGGGCCATTGCCTCGGCGATTAGCCTGGCGCAAGAGCGAGGTGTCGCCACGATCATGATGGAATACTCGTCAGACAACGAAGCGTTCAAGATTGTTGCTAAAATGCAATCGAACCTTTTCGTGAATTTCGCGATGTTGAAGTTCACTTCGCTCGAGAAGGCCGCGGAGGTTGGAGACGAGGCGGTCGCGTTTGTCAAAGCCATTTTCGAGGTGATGGAGACATTCGATTCTTCCTGTGTGCCCGACACCGATGTCTACTACTATTTCATGCGTAAATGCAAATCGTTTAGCCGGACCTTTACTGCCATTCTCCAGTGTCACGTCTTGGAAGCGGCGCCGCGACGCATCGCCAGTCAACAACACGCATTTACGCCATGAAGGAATGTGAAGCAGAGGTCAAATACCTACAGCTGGAAAAACACTCTGCTGCTTTCTTGTGGCCGCAGTCCCACTGGAGCCGACCTTGTTTATCCATTTGCACGCTTCAGAGCAGACAGCAGTGAGGGACAAGCATCCCGTCACATGTTTTTGTTTCGTATTTCGCACGCTTTCTTTGGAATGCAGAAAGTTTACTAGAGCCTATCGCATAAAAAGTGATTTAATGAGATATGTCAGAAGATGCTCTATGACTGTGCCTATTATATTTGTGGTCTGCAGCTAATATTTATTATATATATCGGCACGCTTCGACACTGCTAGGAGTACTTAAACAATGCAGCGCGTACTTCGATCGTTCAGATTGTTCACGCAGCGAGGTTCTACCTTACGACAGCGGGAGTGCGGTCACGTGATTTTCAATCGACGATAATGTTCGGCGCACCATCTCTTTGATGCTGGAAAAAACGAACCTCGCAGAATATGCTGCTTAACGGTTGAATCCGTTCTTCCCCGAGTCCTCAACGCAACGTGACGAAACATCATGGGCATAAAATTCGTCTTACAAAATATGCAAGAAGGTTCTGACTTTTTCTAACTTATTACACGAACTTAGAATGCATTTTCCTCATAAGCCTTGCCAATGAGCAAACTTCCTTTTTAGGTCACCACTTTTTGTAAATCGTTTTGCCTGCCTTGAAAAGAGATCCCGTCAAGTAAAAAGACAAAGTTCTGCCATGGAGAAATGCGAATCGTGAACGCTGCTGCTGTACACGGTACCTCGCACGCCCCTTGTGGAACACAACCAGCGTCGCTGGACGCCACTAAGTTCACCGGCGGTCCATAATTGGTCCACAGGAAAGGAAAGGCACAGTATCTGTCATACTTGTTTCTGTGGACACCTGAATTCTCTTTTTGGGATATCATCGAATTCACACGCCGGCAGGCGAATTTTCGCGTAACAGAGCTAGTAAAGCTTTCGCTTAAAAGAAAAAAAAAACGAGATTGCTCGCGCGCCACAACCGCAGACGTAAGATTCATGCCGCGCTCGAAGGCCAGGGTTCGCATCTGGAATCTGCGTCTTGACGTCATAATTTGTGGGGATAGATTGAGGGGCCTTAGGAGCTTATGAATTGTGTTGTCGTCTAGAAAGGGCCAGTAAAAGCTATCTGCCGTTTTTTTTTTTTTAAATTTTATCTTTTAATTTTCTCTATGGTTCTTCTCATAACGTTACTGCAGCTCTTCAGCTCATTTTTTCTGATGTAGTTGCGCATTTATAAACTGTCTGAAGGTTTCCAACGTTAATGGCTGCAAGTGGGCGTCTCCGTTATCCTTAACAGTCGACTTTCGACCAATCAACCTGCAGTTTTTTTTTACGAAAAAGTGTTTAGCAGCTCATGAGTGGCGCCCGCAGAAACTGTGGAGAGTTAGTGTCCACTCTACATGTCAATCTTTATAAAAAAATGAAATCCGGTCGCCACCGAGAATCGAAACGCTTTCCCACTCATCATCAACCGATCGAGCGCTTTAACCAGCTGCGCCACGCACGGAATTGTGAGAGATGTGTCGCAAATTCTCCTTGTATAGTGTTGAGTTGATAGTCACATGACGTTGCAATTAGTGACAATGATGATAGTAGCGATGGTAGTGACGGCGCGTTTAGTTGATAATTACATGGAGAGCGAACGTGATGTACCGCGTGCAGAAGCAATGCTCAGGCTTTCACATTTCGGCATTGTAGATTCTGAAGTGCTCTCGAAATATTTTTATACATGGGTCCTATGAAAGTTTCGCAACTGAAGTGAGGCCTTCCGTTTATGTTTCAGAAATGTAGGAACGGTACGTGTTCAAAACGTACGGCCCCTCATTTTCTGGTATCGTAAGAGCATGGAGGAAGGAAGAAACTTAGGAGAGGCCCTTGCTATTCCCAATGCATTAGAGAAAGTGTGGCGGAAGTGACGTCAAAATTTAGGGTTAGCCAAGTCAGGTCATTAGCAACGGCGACGCTGTTGTTATGAAAACTCGGGCCACTAGCAACAGCGTTGCTAAGGGCCCTAGGTACGTGAGCTTCGCGGAGAAAGAGAATGCGGAGGGTCAAGGAGGAGGAGGAGAGACGATGCAGCGTTCGGTCGTGGTGCGGCCGCGGTGGCTTCAAAAAAATGAGTTCAGGGCCACTCCTAAGTTATTTCCTTCCTCCATGCGTAAGAGTCTCGTGCCGCTCATAAGCCGGCGTCGGTGTTGTCGGGGTTGCTGCGCTTTTATACGCACACGATCTCTTATACCAAATTAGCGATGCAACCATACTTTGTGCAGCGTGTAAGGGGTGTGATGGATGGATGGATGGAAAAACTTTATTTTCGTCAGAAAGCATGTATGGATGGTTCCGTGTTAGATGGCCATCAACCCATGGCTGACGGCGACCTGGGTGGCCCACTCCACGGCCCTGGTTTGGACGACCGGGTCTGAGCTGGCCAACACGGCCTCCCACTGCTCGAGGGAAGGATCACGCATAATATCCGCCGGTGGCGGTGCTATGCTACAGCTCCATAATATGTGGTCATAGGTTGCCAATTCCTGACACCATTTGCACTCCGGCTGAATGTCCGGGTAGATTTTGCTCAACACGTATGGGTTGAAGAAACATCTAGTCTGCAATCGTCGCCAGACGCATTCCTGCGCCTTCACCAATTGCTTGTCCGGGGGTGGGTAAATCCTCCGCTCAAGTTTGAAATGATTAGTAATGTCATGAAAGGATACCAGCCCATCTCTCGTGGACCTTCCCGGAACGTCCGGCTCACCTACTCGGCTGACGAAACCTCGAGCATTCATGTGAGCCGTCTCGTTCCCAGGATTCCCAGAGTGTGCTGGTACCCAGACAATTTCCGCCTCCGTAGTCCCTCGCCCCGTGGCCCGATTCAGCAATCGCGCCGCTGTGACAGATATTCTGCCCCTCGCCAAATTTCGGATGGCTGTTTTGGAATCGCTGAAGATCAAGTCAGCATTACTACTAGTAATAGCTAGTGCTATCGCCGCTTCCTCTGCAGTTTCTGGGGAGCGGGTTTTGACTGATCCTGAGGCGATCAAGCGTCCCCGCCCGTCCACCACCGCAATTGCAAATGCGTCCTTGTCCCTATACTCGGCGACATCTACATAGACTGCCCCGTTGTACTTCCCGTACTTAACATGTAAAGCTTTGGCTCTTGCCTTCCTGCGGTCCTCGTGATGTATTGGATGCATGTTCTTGGGCAAAGGTTTTATGTACAAGCCCTTGTGCATTTCCCGCCTAATCTGAATTTTAGTGTCACCATCTGGAGCATCAACTCCAATGCCGATCCTTTCCAATATGTCCCTTCCTGCTTTTGTTTTTGAAAGCCTACCGAGCTGCATCACCAAGTGCGCCTCCCGTAGTTCTTCTAGGGTGTTGTGCACCCCTAATCCCAGCAGCCTTTCAGTAGACGCATTGTGAGGCAACCCAAGGGCCGCTTTATATGCCTGCCTAATCATAGCCTCCACCTTGCCTTTTTCCGTCGCGTCCAACTTCAAATAAGGCGTCGCATACACTATTCTACTGAGCACAAACGCCTGCACCAGCTTACACAAGTCTTTTTCCTTAACACCTCTCTTACGATTAGCGATTCTCCTGATTAACCTCACGGTAGCATTGACCGTATTTTTAAGCCTTTTCAAGGACTCGCTATTTTTCCTGTTAGTCTGCAGATACATACCCAGGATCCTGATCGTTTGAACCTCAGCGACCGGTACGCCCCCCACTTTGACCTCTAAAGGCGGTGGCGGCACATAGTGCCTCGCATGTATCCCTCTTGGCTTGTCCCTCAGCACAAAAAGCTCGGACTTGGGCTGAGAGCACGAGAGTCCTGCTTCCCCTGCTAGCTCCTCAACAATATCCACCGCGTGCTGTAGAGTTTCTTGCAAATGTGCGTCACTGCCTCTTGTTACCCAAAGAGTAATGTCATCCGCATAAAATGTATGTTTAAGTCCCGATATCCCTTGCAGCCTGGGTGGTATCTTGATCAATGCGAGATTAAATAGGAACGGCGATAATACCGACCCTTGCGGTGTCCCTCTGCCCCCCAATGGGAAGGGATCCGATTTCATTTCTCCGACTATAATCTCCGCAGTCCTACCCTCCAGAAACGATCTGATGTACCGGAAGGTTCTACCCCCCGGTCTTATGTCCGATAGGTTCCTCAATATTGCCTCATGGGTAACATTGTCAAAGGCCTTAGTTAGGTCGAGCCCCAAGATAGCCTTGGTGCCCGTGCCGTACCCAGGATCAACAACGTCTTTTTTTAGCTGTATCATGACGTCCTGCGTTGATAAATTAGCCCTGAAACCAATCATTGTTTCAGGTATCAACTCCTTGTCCTCTACATAACCCTGAAGCCTGTTCAGGACCACATGCTCCATCAATTTGGCTAAACACGACGTTAGCGAGATGGGACGCAGATTCTCAATGCAGAGCTTCTTCCCTGCTTTAGGAATAAATGTAATCCTAGCATGCTTCCACTCTGGCGGAATCTCCCCGGCCACCCAAAATTTATTCATCAAATTCGTGAGTGCCCCTACTGACTTGAAATCCAGGTTCCTCAGCATCTTATTAGTAACCCCGTCCGGACCCGCTGCTGACGTGGTACGAAGCTGACCCATTGCAAACTCCACCTCCGCCACCGTAAAGTCTGCATCTAATTCAAGGTTTTCCTCTCCCGAGTAATCCGGCAAGCAACCGCCCGCCTCTGCGTTTATGTAACGTCTTCGGAGTCCATGTATAAACTCCCCAGTCGTGCCTTGATACCGATGCACTAACCTAGCCATTTGCCCCTTCTGCGCAGATTTGGTTGCCGTCGGGTCTAAAAGGTGCCTCAACAACTGCCATGTTTTTTTGCATCCGAATTGCCCATTCATCCGGTCACAAATCTGCCCCCACTGTTTGCACTGCAACTCCAATGTGTACGTTTCGATTTCTCGTTCTAACTTGGCCATCTTTCTACGGAGCACACCATTATGCCTTTGTTTCTTCCACCTCCGAAGGAGACTCGCATGTGCTTCCCACATGTGTAACAATCTGGAGTCAGCCGTAGAGCCCTCCTCCTCCGCTGGAACCTCTTTTGTGGTACTCTTCACGGCCTGCTTGAGTGCCTCAACCCAGGCTCCTAAGTCCTCGATTTCCCCGGTCACTGTATCATTCCTGACTTCCCGAAATCGGTCCCAGTCCGTCACTCGAGTTCCTTTCACCTTGTCTTTGTGCTTAGCAGCACTAAATATCGTGGAAAGGATATAGTGATCACTTCCCAGTGGCTGTCCCGTGTTTACCCACTTTGCATCCCTGATACCATTCACAAATGTGAGGTCTGGAGAGGTGTCTATGCTCACGCTGTTGCCTATCCTTGTATGATCTAGCGGGTTGTTCAAGATCGTCCATCGCAGGTCCTGGGCAACCTGCCAAAGTTTATTTCCCTTCGGGCTGGCTCGGATGTAGCCCCACTCCGGATGAGGCGCATTGAAATCCCCCACCACGATGAGTTGAGACCTAGCCGCTAGCCGTTGCGTCTTTATCAGAAGGTCTGGCAAGCCCACCCCCTTATCTTTTGGAGAAGAGTATACATTAAGAGCAAAGAGACTCTTATCGCCTTTTCTTTTGGGTAAAATCTCCAGCAGGACGTAGTCCTCCCTGCTGCTATCTATGGTATGCTGAATCACTGTGGTGTTACGATGGACTAGCATGGCCGTAAAGACGCTCGATACGCCCCCTCGATCAATCTCTGGTGGTGTAAATGTCTTAAATCCCGGTAATTTAACCGAGCCGCTAGCCTCCTGCAAAGCTATAATGTCCGGCTTACTATCTAGATTTTGTATGTGCAACTGCAGGTTCCCCCGCTTGCGACGGAAGCCCCTGCAGTTCCACTGCCAAACCTCAATTTGCTGGCGAGGGGCCATGGTGAGGCACTAGGTTCACTAACATCGGCTCCTGGCCGACTACGGGAGGCAATCTAGCCTCTAGCATAGCATTTAGGTGTTTAAACATACCCATTACTTGGGTCTGGAAACCCCTTAAGTCATTGGTGAAGGCGTCAAGACGCTCCTCAATCTTGCCTAGTCTGGCTTCGATCTTGTCGACCCGACCTTCCAACCTATCCTGTCTTTCTTCCAGTTTTCCTACTCTCTCTGCAAGGGTAAGCATGTCCCTCCTAACTACTGGCTGCGGCGTGTCCGCCGCCGAAGTTTCTGCTATTCTCTTTGCATGAGCTCCCTCATCTGCCGGCGGCGGCCTTTTGACCGTCCCCCGATTCTCCACTTCCATAGCTGTACAGTTATCGTCCACGCTAGAAGCGTTCGCCTGCGCCACTTTCTGTGGGGCGTCCACGCTAGAAGCGTTCGCCTGCGCCGCTTTCTGTGGGGCCTGGGCCAGCGGCGTCTGTACCCTTTCTACTCTGCCGGTTTTAAGCGCGCGTTCCATCTCTGCCATCCTAGCTTCCATCTTTTTGATAGTTTCGGCTTGCTGCAACACCTGCCTTTGTAGCTCCTTCTCTCGAGCAGTCTCATTTTGGGAGCCCGCGTTCGGCCAGCTCACCTTTTTCCTTGTGGCACTGGGACTTCTTCCATGACCGGAACCTTGCCCTCCTCCTTTGCCAGGCTCGGGTCCGGGCAGTGACGGGAAGGAAGCTGACCGGTCCCTTCTCTTGCTATCGCCTCTCGCACCGCTAGATGACCGCTTCTTGGGCCTCGAACGCCGCTCTTCCTTGCCAGTTTGGCTCTTGTCCTCGTTGCTGTGCTGCGAACGCCGCTCTTCCTTGCCAGTTTGGCTCTTGTCCTCGTTGCTGTGCTGCAGACCCGTCGGCTGCTGACGGGCTAGACGAAACTTGCAGTTGCGGCTTCCCGTGCTGTGCGCCCCATGGCACACGATGCAGTCCGGCGTGCAGGTCAGCGACTCTCCGTCCGGTGGTGCAGGACTCGTCTGCAGTTATAGCAGGTCTCGACTAACTCTCTATACGGGATCACAGCGTACAGACAGTTCCAATAAATAACTTGCCGGGGAACGCGCTTCCCGCCGAAAGTGGTCTGAATCGCCTTTGACTTGCCCAAAGGTCTGGCATCCAAAATGTCCATGTCTTCGTTCTTCTTCAAGAATCCTGCGCGAACTTCTGCCAATGGGCATCCGTTGTACGCATTGTAAATTACTCCGCGCACCGAGTTCTCCGGCGCCGCCACGTACGCCGAAACCTCAAGGTCACGACCGCCCAGCTTGAGCGTCTTTACATTCGCATATGCCCCACTACGATTCATACACGGCGTGCTCACCGTCATCGTGTTGTTTGTCTCATTGACCCGCACCAGGTCTTCTTCCACCGCAGTCGCGTTCGTCAGCTCTGCTGCCGCTCTCAAGGCACATCCGAGCTCCCTTGGCGTCACTATACTCAAGTCCCAATTCTTGGGCCGGCACACAACCTTGAAATCCTTGGCTGGCATCTTCAGAAACGGTCCCCGTTTCTTCCACACCGGCGCTTTCCCCCGCTTGACTTGGGCTGCTCCGTGCGTCTGGCGCCCGTCGCTGCCCGCCTGTTTCTCGGTAGGCCTACTCTCGGAGTGATCCCCGTACACAGACTTCTTGAATCGATCTTGCGCCTTCAAAACCCAGGTCCATTCTCCCGCCTCGAACTCTTCGGGCGATATAGATTCTCCCTCAACGGAGTACTCCATTGTCTTCAGCCTCGCAAAGGCCCACAACCACAAGTCACAGCCCCGGAGCCCGGTGCCGCAGGCGTCGGCTCGGCCTAATGATTAGGCCTGATTTGCCGCACCGTGGTCGAGTACAAATCGTGAAAAAACCCCTAAAAGGGGGGAACACTTGCCAAAATATGGTGTCCACAGGTACAGGGCAACTGCCTGCAGACGATTCCACAAAAAGCAAGTCCAAGGCACAGCGCGTTCCGCCGAAAATCGGTCTCAAGGCGGGAGCTCATGCGGAACACGTCCGCACAGCGTCCGCACAGCGCACCTATGTAATACATTCATAAGGGGTGTGATACTATCTCGCTTCCAATTTAACATCCATCTGTTTGTCAGTTTGGAGGCTGGCTTGCGGTAGGGGTTCGAACCGACGACATATGTGTGTCTCCATGTGTGTACATAAAATTTGTACATATGTGTACATATGTGTGTACATACGCCGTTAATTGAAAGTATAAATGTTCACCGAGAAATTAGACAAACGCTGTGTGTTCCTGTGCCACAAATTAACAACTTAAACTAGACACATATGAATTATTCCATGGTGAACGCACCATAGTTTACGCTCAACCCCCTCAGTTCTTTTCCATAAACTATGTGGCCCTTTGTTGGACAGGTCAAAGTAACTACCCTAGATAACTTTGGAGAATAAAACTTCCTACTCATGTAACAGCCCCTCGAATTCTCAGGTGAAAGCAAAATTTGATCTTGTTTAAAAATGTACAAAAAAATTAAATACTTTGCTTTTAGCTTGAAAGAGTTTCACAGATATTAAATATGCATCCCAGCTTCTATTCGCCCAGCAGTTTGTTGGCTCAAAGCTTTTGTCTAGTTTTGCTTCTATATTATACCCCCATACCACCATTCTATTGCAGTTCTTTATATACTACTTCCCGATGTTAGAGAGCAGCATCACATCTTACACCGCTTCTGTATAATATGTGCCATCTCATTAAGTTGTTTTAACTCTTAACACAACATCTTTTTTGAAAAAAGAAAAATCTGACGGAAAAAAGACTGCATCGTACCGCGTTTTCGGGCACAAATTTCATAGAGAGGCGTTCCTAGTAAAAATATCAATTATCGCTGTATTGATAGCACAGATTTCTACGCAGCCTAATTTTTTTTTCTTTAAGCGAAAAAAAAATGAAGTTCAGCTCCGATGAAACTATGAATCTGGGTGCACTCAGAGGCATGGTTGCCCCCCCCCCCCCCCCCTCACTATTCGGCATACTTTCGCCGGTTCCACATAGTCATTCGCTGCCCGCAAAGCTCGCTGCAAGACATCTCTTACCGAACACTAGAGCAAAAAAAAAAAAAAAGAACGGTCAAAATACCCTCGACAGTATCATATCGAGTCATGTTATTCAAAGCATTGCATGCTTTATTAAGTGCACAAGTCCCGTTACAAAATCTGAGAGCAAACCGAATTACGTCGGTTTTGGCTGAAAGGGAGGTCGGGGGGAAATCGTAAACCCAGCATAACGGGCGTGTTCTGCAGTGCAGTCAAACATGGCCCGGGGCGTGACACTAAACTTCAAATATTTTTATTCTCACTAGCAGCAAAAAAGGCTCTGATAAAAATCGTTGATCAAAATTTCAGTGAAGGTAGCTATAAATTGAGCTATTGTTTATATTTTTATTAGGAACGTCTCAGTACGAGCCTTATGCCCGAGAAGGAAGCATAACACTTTTTTCTCAGTCTGACATTTCTTTTTGAAGTATACATATTGCAGTGTAATAAATATATTCAAATATATATGGCTAAAAACATCTAATGAGATAGTATTTATGTTATTATAGAGAAGCGGAGAAAAATATGCGCTTGCTCGCAAATATCGCGAAATAAATTTAAAAAACATTGCGGTAAAAGCGGTGTTTAGTGGAAGAAAGTTAGGATGAAAACAACAGAAAAACTCTGTACTACAAATTTATATATTACGCAACTAACAACCGCAATGCATACATATTATCTGTAAAACATCACCATCATCAGCCTGACTATACCCACAGTAGAGCGAAGGTCTCTGCCTTATTCCTCCAATTCACCCTGTCTTGTGCTAGCTGCATCCACTTGACCTCTGCGACCTTCTTAACCTCATCCGCCCAACTAACTTTCTGCCGCCCCCTGCTACGCTTTCCTTCCCTTGGAATCCAGTTGGTTACCCTCAGCGACCATCGGTTACCCTCTCTTCGCACTACATGTCCTGCCCATGTCCATTTCTTCTTCTTATTTTTCACTAGAATGTCGGTAACGTGAGTTATTTCTTTGACCCACTCTGCACGCTTTCTATCTCTTAATGGTATACTCCTACCATTTTTCGTTCCATAGCCCTCTGGGTTGTCCTCAACTTAAGTAGAACTCTCTTGGTTAGCCTCCACGTTTCAGCCCCATAGGTGAGTGCAGGCAAGATGCAACTGTTGTATACTTTCCTCTTGAGCGATACCGGTAAGCTGCTAGTCATAATCTGCGAGTGCTTGCCAAATGCGCTCCATCCCAATCTTATTCTTCTTGTTATTTCCTTTTCATGGTCCGGATTTGCGGTTACTACCTGTCCCAAGTAGACATATTCGCCTACTACTTCCAGTGCTTCGCTACCTAACGTAAATTGCTGTTCCTTCCCGATATTGTTAAACATTACCTTAGTCTTTTGCATACTGATTTTCAAGCCTACCTTTCTACTTTTCTTTTCTAGGTCATAACTCATTCTTTTCAGTTCATCACCTGAGTTACTTAGCAAAGCAATGTCATCAGCAAATAGAAGATTACTTAGGCATTCTCGATCTACTCTTATCCCTAACTTCTCCCATTCCAAGTAAACATGTTCAAAAGTAGACGATTTGTGGTCTTGTAAATAATTTATTGAGACCAGCTTTTGCTCCCGTCTGAGAAATTCGCAGGGCTGTCACATGACCAGAAAACGTTTTTGCCAAATTATTAGGGGCAATTACTTTAGCCGTTTCAGTAAAGGACCCCAAATTTTATCACAAGACCTGAGGGGGCCGAGCGCAAAGTTTTGTACGTTTGGCATGAAATGACCCATATACGAAAAAAGTTTGTGGAATAAAGGCCGTGTTAAAGGCGCTATTGCATCTATATTTTAGGCAAAGCTTCAACGTCCGCATATTTTGTTTTCTTCAGTGAGTCGGTCACTTCGGTCATTCAAACACTTCACAAGAAATATAGCCGCATTACTGGCGATCCTACATTGAACCTAAACGTGGTCGTATTGTATGGCTTCGCGCAGCCAATGAACCACGCATCCGTGCGATCTTTTTACCAGCATATTTCCTTCTGGTGCATTTCAGAACGAACGGTGACGCTTTCATTGTTCTGAACCATGTGTCCATATAGCGCAAATATGAAAAAGAGACAATTCCAGTCAGGAGTTTAAGGACAATTAGGCCGTACACTCCACCCAAATCTGACAGTCGCTTTTGTATTTAAACTGTTGTGAAGGCGGGAGTTGTTGCCAGTGTTGGCGCCGTGAAGGAAAACGACAATGGCATGCATACTCTAGTTCATCGATGGCGTATAATTATGTATTAGAGGCAAGGCAGATTTGTGCTTTATTATTTCTGAATATTATGAATTCTAACTAAATAGTATTCGAGGTAGAACAAGAGAAAGGATATAGCTACACAGTATGAACGAGCACTAAACGAGGGTGTAGGAGCAGCCTCAATTTGCAAGTAGAGCCAACGTTTCGACAAGGGGACTCGTCTTATTCTGGGCAGCGTGCGAACTGGTGCGAACTCAACACTTCTTCAATGCTCTTTCATACTAAATACAGAGTGTTAGAGAAAAATAATGAGGGCCAGGAATGAACTTTTGGACATTTCCTATATATAGTGGTCAACAACATGCTTTATATTGTGTTCACTTACTACATGATCTAGCGCATAATTCAACCTCGACAGTTGCCTCTATCAGCAGTTGTATCGGTCTCAAAAAAGTGTTAATACCTTTGTGGCCATGGTTTCCTGGGACGGTCCATCGAATATGGCGTCCGGAACTGCGATCCTTTTTCCAGAACTGCGATCCTTTTTTTCGTGAGCCGGTGCACAAGATCAGCTTTCGAGACTGTGGCATCATCATAGAATATAACCACCAGCGTGCACAGGGCAAGCACTCTATGTTGGCTTTGTATGGGCTGAACGGATAATGTGCTTAGAACTACACTTCAATGCCTGCAGCTTATGCCGCGCATGCCGAAAAACTAGGCGAAAAATCACAAGGAAGCTGCAAGAGGTCGTGCAGTTGTTCACACTCGCCTAAAGCACTCGAACGGCTCACTTTATTTTGCATTATATTCATGACAATCTATGGAGTTAAACACAATCAAATAGAATTAGCGTGCACGATCAAGTTTTCTTTGGCTTTAATTGTGCCACTGGCTTTTATTAAGTGGCCACAGGCTTTATTTCTGCCTTAAAATAATGTAGCACTCTACTTTAAATATGCCATTTCATGACACTGCATCTTGCTATTTTAGCAGCAGAACTGCATGATTTCTACAGTTAACTATTCTGTTTGTATGCACTTAAGCATTGTTGTATTGCGTTCCTAAATTCAATAAATATAATAGCAATCTCAGTTCTCAGTTTTATCAATTATGATATTCATAGCATGATGTAGTTTGTTCCCAGGAAATGCATATCTGTAGCAACAGCAAAACGAATTCCTACTCAAGAAACGTGCGCGTAGCAAAAATAAAAAGTCAAAGATTGCCACAATTAGCATATACATTAAGAAATGTAATGCAAGTTGAATTGAGCTTCAGTGTTAGATATGCAGGGATATACTCTCTATAAAATGTAGAACAAAGGTTTTTAGAATGTAACAATTCCGTTCTAGTTTGTTTTTCTTTTTTGCAAAAACGTAATTAGCTGTATTGAAGCTGCATTGAACAGCTTGACAAGGGCCCTGGCAAGGCAAATGTGACATCAAACTGAAGGTCACATGCAGTCTTTACAAAGCGACAGTAGTAGTAGTAGTAGCAGCAGCAGCAGCAGTAGCAGTAGTAGTAGTAGTAGTAGTAGCAGTAGTAGTAGTAGTAGTAGTAGCAGCAGCAGCAGCAGCAGCAGTAGCAGTAGCAGTAGCAGTAGTAGTAGTAGTAGTAGTAGTAGTAGCAGCAGCAGCAGCAGCAGCAGCAGCAGCAGCAGCAGCAGCAGCAGCAGCAGCAGCAGTAGCAGTAGCAGTAGCAGTAGCAGTAGCAGTAGCAGTAGCAGTAGCAGTAGCAGTAGTAGTAGTAGTAGTAGTAGTAGTAGTAGTAGTAGTAGTAGTAGTAGTAGTAGTAGTAGTAGTAGTAGTAGTAGTAGTAGTAGTAGTAGTAGTAGTAGTAGTAGTAGTAGTAGTAGTAGTAGTAGTAGTAGTAGTAGTAGTAGTAGTAGTAGTAGTAGTAGTAGTAGTAGTAGTAGTAGTAGTAGTAGTAGTAGTAGTAGTAGTAGTAGTAGTAGTAGTAGTAGTAGTAGTAGTAGTAGTAGTAGTAGTAGTAGTAGTAGTAGTAGTAGTAGTAGTAGTAGTAGTAGTAGTAGTAGTAGTAGTAGTAGTAGTAGTAGTAGTAGTAGTAGTAGTAGTAGTAGTAGTAGTAGTAGTAGTAGTAGTAGTAGTAGTAGTAGTAGTAGTAGTAGTAGTAGTAGTAGTAGTAGTAGTAGTAGTAGTAGTAGTAGTAGTAGTAGTAGTAGTAGTAGTAGTAGTAGTAGTAGTAGTAGTAGTAGTAGTAGTAGTAGTAGTAGTAGTAGTGGTAGTAGTGGTAGTAGTGGTAGTAGTGGTAGTAGTGGTAGTAGTGGTAGTAGTGGTAGTAGTGGTAGTAGTGGTAGTAGTGGTAGTAGTGGTAGTAGTGGTAGTAGTGGTAGTAGTGGTAGTAGTGGTAGTAGTGGTAGTAGTAGTAGTAGTAGTAGTAGCATTATAGGCTTATAGCATTATAGTATGTTTAATAAACCATTTAGATTGATTGCCTGGGTAAAAGTATATCGTCAATCTATTTACCAAAGTAGGCACAGTAAAAATAAAGGCTGCTGACAAATTGCAATGTGCCCTGGTTGTAGAATTGTATGATTTTTCTCTCTGTCTTGTTTGTCAGAGAGAAATGCCTTCCTGTGCTTTCATTAGATATATTATAAGATTACTATTTCTCCTTTAGAAGGTTATGTGGTGTAAGATCAATCTGTAAACATATGAAAAAAATATATGGGAAGAATTTTATATTTCGAAACCAAGAACAAAACACCCTTTGCAAAAGATATTCTACTTGTATCAACAAGGCAGCCAGCACTGCTTTAAATTAGTGAGACACATTTACATTGTTGTCGACATATAATGCTGAAACTTTGTCATTGGTCGCGGAAGCATCACTAAGAATAGAAGAGTTAACCTAAATAAAAGAAACAATGTGCAAAAAGCCGGAACCCTGTTTGCTGACAGAAAAAAACCTAATGTTTTTGACAAGGCTGATCCCACAGCATTCATGCCAAATAAGCTGCAGTGGAAGCCACCCTCTACCCATCGTAGTTAGCCTCTATGAAGATGTAAAACTGTGGGGGTTAACTTGGTGGTACAAGTTGGATATTTTAGCAATTCACATTTCTAAGGTTGTTGCATGCTAGTTCTTTGCTTCATTTCTAAATATTTATAATATAGCTTGGGAATCTATGCATTTGCTATATTGTTCGCATATCTCTACTTGAAACCTGAGGCTTCTTTCTATTTTATGCTGCTATACAGAGCTAGCGGCCATTTAATTTCGTGCGGAACAGAAAAATCTTTTCTTTTTGCTATCTTATGTGTGATTGTTCCAGCCCCCCTTATAATTATGGCTCTTATAATACTGCTTTGAATATGGCTTGGGCAATATGCTGTAAGAACTCAACTCAATTCTTGTTTCTGAATATATTCACTGTTTTAGGGGTGTTCCGCTACATGGACACTGAACGAGCTTACTGAGAGAACATCCCAAGGTGTGCTCAACAACATGAAGTTGGCTTTGGAACTGAAAGTGCCAGTGAATGGGCTAAAGGGGCTGTCCCCCCTTGTTGACTTGCCAAACTTTGACCTGGTGCGTGGCAATGCAGTTTAGTACATGCACAGTGTTTTACTGGGAGTCACAAGGCAGTTTGCAGAGCTATGGTTCGAGACGTCTAAATGACACGAGGTGTTCTACATAGGTAAGGTTATTTTCATTTTATAAACTAAAATATTGCGACATGTTCATGCTAATGAGGGTGAACTTCAAAGTTTGATTGTACTATTCTGACTGGTTCTGTGAGTTTCATGTCAAATCTGTAGGAAATGTAGCCCTTGTCAATAATATACAGCTCATGTTCCCTACTTGGCTGGAGATTCATGGCACCACTCATATTTCTTAGCTCCAGAACATGCTATGGCAAAAGTCCAGCTCATCTTTGAGAGGCTCAGAATGTTGATGATAAAAAATGAGGCAGACAGTATAGCCAGAAGAAAACATATGTGGCTGTATATTTTTGACAGGTCCAACAGTGCACTGGGTTAAAGAATGGATATGCTGCTATAAATAAAGGGAGTTATGATTTTGCCAACCAAGTAGCTGCGTTAGCTCTGGTAGTTTTATTATTAGGCGTATGAGGATACGCCTGTCATATACTGCCCTTGTCAAAAGTTCAGAGCCCAGAGTTCTGTTTGGGAGCCATGGCATATGGGGCTCCTTTAACATTCGTGGATTTGCTATACCCACTGGTGAGCTAGGAGAGTATAAACAAATTGACTTTAATGAGCATTGGTACACTGAAAATGCATGAAGAGCCACACGTGCGGCTCAGAAGTGAATCTCCGAGGTTCTAAACATTTGACAAAAAGGCTGTATACAGTCAATTCTCGTTAATAATACATAACATACATCGACGTAGGACAATCAATCAATCAATCAATCAATCAATCAGTCAATCAATCAATCAATCAATCAAAGTGATCTTTATTTGTAGGAAACGAAATACATAAAGAATATTTGGACCGATAGCCGCGGGGCTAGTCGACCGCGTCTAATATATGCACGCAATTTGCTTAATTGCTGCTCAGGCATGGAGCTGTGCTTTTCAAACTTTCAAGTCATCCCAAAGAGAAGTTATTCGACCATGAAAGATCGGTCTCTTGGTTGCGCGCAGTAAGCATCGCTGTCGCTCGCACAGGGTGCAATAAAAGCGAATGCAGCAGGCAATGCGATGCGTACGCCAACTGAGAGGCTTTAGGGCTTTAGCTTGTCTATTTTACACAAGTCTTGATCACACCTGTCACCTGCTCATAATCTAAATAAAGTTATCTAAAATCCTGCTACGACCTCAAAGGCAATAGCAGGCACTACACTACGATGTTATGCTAGCTATTCATTACCTGCAAATAGAGCACGTAGGATATTCATCAATATATATTCCCTTAAATTCTACCTTGCAGCCATTGCAAGCTAAGCATGTCAAGTCTACTTGAGGGGGTGATGACTGGGAAGTGAGTCTGAGGTGAAGACATGCTGCATTGCAATGTACGAGTGATCAACTGAAAAGACAGGTGCATGAACGATGCACTTACATAACAGCGAAATTGTTTGTGTAGTTAGGGCAGACAATACAAGTGCTCTGACAGCAGCTTTGTTTATTTAGAAGTTCGCCTACATGGACCTTGAATACGTGTGGTTTCGCGGTTAGTGTGAGCTAATCAGAATGGCCCTGCTCAGCGTCAGCGGTCGTCTCCATGTGCACACATATGCGAGGAGAGATTTGCGGCGCTGGAATCCGCCACATGGCACAAAATATGAGCCTGATATGTTTGCACCGAAATAGAGAGGAGACATTTTGCAATGACACAGCTACTTCATAACTTCAGCCACCAGTATTAGGACGAAAGGCATCACGTTTGTCATACATACAAGTGCAGCGTACCCTAGAGATGTGAAAAGCAGTAACGCTAGCCACTGCGCTGCTGGCGAGTATTCAGTTGGACTATGAAGACCAACTTAGCTGGAAAAAAACTGCTTCAGGTCAGTCCGACATGCCTTGAAGTTCTGAAGTGAAGCGATCAAAAAAATACATCTGATGTGACCAGGAATAAATGAAGTAGGATCTAGTCCAATGTGCATATCTCTAAACAAATTTTACTGAGTAATTATATCACTTCTTTAGTGTATGTCAAATAAAAAACTATTGCTGGACCTTTTGGAGGTTGACTGTGATGTTTGGAGAGACTGAATAAATAATTCTTAAAAAATGTACTGTTTGTGGAGCTGGAGATTCCTCGCGGTAACTATGAAAGCGATGATTTCTGGCACTATACACAAGCTTATATTTGCTTTGTTTCCCTTTTATGGACATTCTGAAGGCAAATTAAAGAACATTGCTGCATTACAGTGGTCTGATATATCTCTAAAGACATAAATTTTATAAGCAAAGCAGTCATGGAGGGTAGTCGGTTAAAAATTTTGATGAAAATTGAGCGCTATGGTTGGCAAAAAGATAGATGAGGAAAAGCAGGACAACCGAGGTACAGCAAAAGTGAGCACTGACAGCTATGGTTTATTCACACAAGCGGTATATTTGAAAGCAGTTCATGCGCATGATCTGTTCAAGCTTTCATATGCTGTTAAAAGGCAGAATATATAAATACAAATACCAATTTCTGCAAGCAGAGTACAGTGATCAGTTGGGGCCATTTTGAGCAACAAATATGTTTCATACTATTGGGAAAAGCTCATAATCTCTCAGAAGAGCAGTGGCATCTAATGTAACTAAAAACGAATTGCAGTACATTATTGCTATTTTCTGCGGTGTGTAAACGAGTTATTACTTTTAATGCGGGCAAATGTTCTTATTTTCAATGTCTGGTGTGTCTTTCTTTCCTGATGTTGAACTATTTGTTTTACTTATTATTTTTTAGTTTTTTTAAATAAATCGTAATGGAGAATTTGTCAAATTTTGTAGGTAGTCCGTCAATCATGGCAAAAGTGGATCAACGTTTGACGGCGATACGGCCACCTGATGTCGTGACACGGCTGCCTAGATCACTGCATGAAAGAGCCTTCTGGAAGGCAGCTGAGTGCAGGAATTGGTTGCTGTACAACTGCTTGCCATGCTGTCCCGGCATTCTTTCATGTCGGTACTGGAACCATTTTTTCCACCTTGTGGAATGCATCCACCTTTACTGAGCAAAAAAATATGCCTTGCCGACCTTACTCATTCTGGTAAGCTACTTCTCTGTCTAACCAGAATGAAAAGCGTAAATAACTGCGAGGAAAAAGGCAGAAGTGATATAGGAACAAAAAACATCACGTGCACAGACTTGGAACTGCTTAGTTGTGACCGAAAGTACATACTGTGTATGTAATGAACCAACAGATTCAATCACTACTATTATTGACACATGAGAAAAGCATTGCTCTAAAATGTATGGATATAGTGTGATATCCACCTGCAACCCTGAAAGTTATATGAAATGACTGAGGGCTGCGTTTTCATCTGGTTGGGAGGATCTGCATTTGAAGAAATTTTGTATTATGTAGGAATGCATAAAACATAATTTTCTTGTTTCTTGGGACAGTCAAACTTGTCACTTAATTTTATTACCAGTTTAAAAGCATGGATACAATTTCGGCAGAAAAATGTCACAGCTAGGGCTTCATGCATGTACAAAACGGATTGACAAGAAAATGTTTTCTGCTCCTGATAGCTGTCTTAAAGGGGGCTTAAAAGATTTTGAACTGCATGTAATCTTGAAAAGAAAAACAGAATCTGAAGAATGCTTTTTGTGTTGTCAGTGTTCCCAAGCATTTTATGATTAGCAGAAAGATCTGTGTAAATGATGTCGGAAGACATTATTTTTCTTCATTGTTCACTCTAGTTTTTCAAGTGCCAACAGCTGCTCAATTATTTTTTTCAGTAACATGCTGCAATTGGAAGCATAACTTGAGATGGCTCAATTACAGTCACTTTACTTTTATTCAGTGAAAGAGTACATCAAGAAACCCAGAGGCATGCCAGGCTCGCTTGAATGATTAAGTATGAAAGATATCTCAAGGAGCAGAAAAATGACATGTGATGCACAAAACCTATTCCTTGAAAAATGAGGAAGAAAATTTTCTAAACATTCTTTTTCATGAAGGAAAATAAGCGCTAGTAACTACTGTCTGTCACACTTACCCACATCGTATGTGCGTGCACATGCTCCGCTCCTGTTTAAACTAAATTTTACCACATGATCAAAAGCAACCACATCCCAATTCCTCATACCTCATATGCAGTTAGTGCTCCCCTGTGATAAATTTTCTAAGGGAGCAGCTAGACGCTGAAGTTTTGGGACGCACCATAAACATGGGGACATCTGGATTAGCCATTTACCCTTGCAAAGGTGTGTCATAAACAGAAAGCATATAACCGAGACATATTATCAGACTCAGTTGCCACAAAGTAAAAGGCTGTTGTAAAGCACATTCACCTTTCAAGAGCTGAAAAAGTGGTGTAAATTTGGTATTTACAAAAAATGTTAGTGAAGTTTCAGCCTTTTGTGCAAAGAAGCAATAAAATAGGCTCAACTCTATCTTAACCTTCATATCCAGGTTTTCACAGCAACACTCAGGCTCAAGAGGGGAACTCATATGGAAGATTTTATTTATACTTTGCCTGCACTCACTCGTGGTGTGCTGTTCTTATGTTTAGAGTAGAAATAAATCGAGGAGATGCTAAGAGAGAAACATGATTCCACTATACGTTGAGGGGTGGAGGACGAATGCAGGCTCATATTTGCTCACAATCATCTTCAGAGACTGCTACAAGCGCTCAGTCAGTAAACAGTCTACTTGGCGCAGTTTGCACTATAATGGTTATGAGGTATTTGTGCCAGATCGATATGAATTTTCTCCATGCTTATCACTGGAATGTAACTTTTTCTTGTTGCTACAAGGAAACTTAGCTCATCATTATAGCTTGACATGTTTTTTTATCATTTTATGCAATCATGGGTAACTAGGAATATTTTGTGCTGTTGTCTGGAGTCGTGTTGTAATATTTTGTGGCGTTTGTTTGTTCCAGATGACATTCTTCACAAGTTTGTGGAGCGTGCTGGAGCACTCTATGGTGTGCGCTGCATTACGTTTAATATGCATATTTTTCAGCGCCTTGCCAGCAGCGCAAGAAACTTGGAACCATTGTGGTGCAATTCTGCATTTGTCTTCGATGCGGAAAATGGGGTAATAATGAAATACATATCAGCCAAAGGTGTGCCCAATCAAATAATTGAGCGAATCGCCATGGCCCAGCATCTGAATGAGTATCTTGTCACAACCCCACCTATTCCCTAAGTTTTAGAATACAACCAGGAGATGTTGGGTTATAAGAGAATTCTTAACTTATGGGTTATTGGCGATGTTAGTGTTTGGAACACCACGGTCATTAGCAGGGCTGTTAGAATCAGAATCACTTGCCTTAAACATGCTTTGTAGTGGCTTTAGCCATGTGTTAGAGCACTTTCATTTTTTGTATTGTGGCACAATATTCTGGAGCTACCAATATAAAAAAGCAAAGAAATAAAAAGATCGCACTGTTTTCAGTGCAAAGATGGCAGCTGCTATATGATTAATCGTATTGTTCAAGTTTCATATGGGCAGGCACAGGATTAGCTTGCGTTACATTGCAAAACACTTGTTGATATTGTCACGGACAATAGGGCTAGACGTACCTAACAAGACAGGGAGAAGCTGTACCAGCAGCCAGCGTTGCGCACAAAGCGCGCGAGCACACATCAGCGTCTTTTTCTCCCAGGCGCCCCCTAAGAATCTCGGGAACACCAGGTGGCATTACTCCCCCTCCCAAAGAGATGAAAGCAGAGGCTGAGCGCGAGCGATGGGCGATGCCAGAGGAAACAAAAGGATCAGCACAGAAACCAAATAGAAAACGGAAGCGGGGTAAGGTGTCCTACACGACAAAGAAACAAGCGCATAGTACACTGCGCATTACCGCGCGAAATACGGCTTCATGCGGACAACGTGCACCGCTTCGGAGCGTGGTTGCCGACGCGAGCGCTGCACAGTACCCGCTGGAAGAACTTCGTATGTCACTTCCGTGACACGGCGCGGAACTTCGTAAGGTCCAAAGTAACGCAACATTAGTTTTTTAGGCAAGCCGGGCAGGCGCACCGGTGTCCACACCCAAACTTGCTCTCCAGGTTGGTATGTGACGTGTCGATGACGGAGGTTGTAGCGACGCATATCCTTGCCCTGCTGTTGCTAAATATGAATGCGGGTAACTTTACGTGCTTCCCCGGCGCGCTGAGCAAACTGTTCGGCATCTGGCGTGAGATGATCATCAGTGCAGCACGGAAGCATGGCATCCAACATTGTCTGAACATCATGTTCGTAGAGCAGGCGAAATGGCAGTGTTGTAGGCATATGTTACGTGCGGGAGAATCTTGTCCCAGGTCTTGTGCTGGGAGTCTATGTACATTGCAATGATACCGGCGATCGTTTTATTGAGCCTCCCCGTGAGGCCATTCGTCTGTGGATGAGAGGCAGTGGTTTTGCGATGGCTCGTGTGACCGAGCTCAAATATGTCGTGCATAAGTTGTGCCGTAAACGCCGTGCCTCGATCGGTGATGACTTGGGCCGGTGCGCCATGGCGCAACACGATTTGCTGCATAAAAAACTGGGCGATCTCACATAACGTGCCACGCTTCACCGGCTTGGTTTCCGCATACCGTATGAGATAGTCGGTTGCGACTATAATCCATTTGTTACCGACCGATGTCAGCGGAAATGGGCCGATAAGGTCGATGCCGATTTGATCAAACGTCGTCCGGGGAGGCGCAATAGGTTGAAGCAAACCCGCTGGCATGAGAGGAGGCACCTTTCGACGTTGGCACTCATGACAGCCTCTGACGTAGCGATGAACGACGTCAGCAAGTTTAGGCCGATAGTAAACTTGACGAACTCGGACGATTGTGAGTGCAAAGCCAAAGTGGCCAGAGGTAGGCTCATCGTGACAAGCAAAAAGGATATCGGCACGGAGGTCGGTTGGTACTGCGAGGAGATACACTCGGTTAACAGTGCTGGAGTTTTGCTTGAATAGAACGCCGTTCCGGAGACAGAAAGCAGACAGGTTCCGAGCAAATTGGCGAGGGATATCAGTAGGTCGACCCTCCAGGTGATCAATGACAGGTCGAAGGTCCGGGTCAGCTCGTTGCCGGGTCATTACGTCTGAAGCACTCACAAGTCCAAGAAAACAGCTCTCCTCGTCCGTGCTCTCATCGACTAAACCGACGGGTGCGCGCAACAGCGAGTCAGCATCTTCGTGCTTCTGCCCAGATTTATACACAATTGTGTATTAAAATTCTTGGAGGCGAAGGCTCCATCGTGCTAGGCGCCCCGATGGCTCGCGTAGGTTGGCCAGCCAGCACATAGTATGATGGTCGGTGACCACTTTAAAAGGGCGGCCATAGAGGTAAGGCCTACATTTCATGGTTGCCCACACAACCGCAAGACATATTCCTTTTCCGTAGTGGAAAAGTTTGTCTCGGCGCGGGAGAGCGTGCAGCTGGCATACGCGATGACCTTTTCGACGCCTGCTTGGTGTTGAACGAGTACAGCGCCGAGGCCGATATTGCTGGCGTCGGTGTGGACTTCGGTGTCAGCGTCTTCATGCAAGTGGGCAACAACAGGGGTCGTTTGCAGTCGTCTGCGCAGCTCCGCAAAAGCCTCTTGTTGCTTGGCGCCCCACACGAACTGTGTATCATTGCGCGTGAGGCGGGTCATGGGGGCGGGAACCTTGGAAAAATCGGCGATGAAGCGGCGGTAGTACGCGCAGAGAGCCAGGAAGCGTTTCAAACTTCTCTTGTTTGCAGGAACGGGAAATTTGACGACAGAAGAAGTCTTGTCGAGGTCTGGCCTCACGCCAGCGGCACTCGCGATATGACCTAGAAACTTCAACTCTTCGTAGCCAAAGTGACAGTTCTCTGGCTTTCGTATTAAGT
Organism: Amblyomma maculatum; assembly: GCF_055883805.1. Classification (NCBI taxonomy): domain Eukaryota; kingdom Metazoa; phylum Arthropoda; class Arachnida; order Ixodida; family Ixodidae; genus Amblyomma; species Amblyomma maculatum. Next base: position 141,854,751 of record NC_139349.1, on the reverse strand, counting down.
CAGCTGACTGAAGGGCGTCTAACACTGTGCGCAGGCGTTGAAGGTGTTTGGCAAAGGTTTCAGAGAACACGACGACATCATCGAGGTAAACTAAACAAATTCCCCATTTGAGGCCAGCGAGGACCGTGTCCATCATGGGCTGAAAAGTAGCCGCCGCTGAACATAGGCCGAAAGGCAGCACTTCAAACTTATACCGACCATCTGGGGCGACAAAAGCGGTTTTTGTTTCGGTAATGCACAGTGTACTATACGCTTGTTTCTTTGTCGTGTAGGACACCTTACCCCGCTTCCGTTTTCTATTTGGTTTCTGTGCTGCTCCTTTTGTTTTCTCTGGCATCGCCCATCGGTCGCACTCAGCCTGTGCTTTCGTTTTTTTAGGAGGGGGAGTAATGCTACCTAGTGGTCCCGAGATTCTTACGTGGCGCCTGGGAGAAAAAGACGCTGAAGTCTGCTCGCACGCTCTGTGCGGAACGCTGGCTGCTAGTACAGCTTCTCCCTGTCTTTTTAGTGATGTCGTTCAATTTTCTATAAGCAGCACAGAACCGAAGGGTCCCATCAATTTTCTTCACCCAGCACCTCCACCAAATTATGTCACGGACAATAGGGCTAGACGTGCCTAAAAAGGCAGGGAGAAGCTGCACCAGCATCCAGCGTTCCGCACAGAGCGCGCGAGCAGACTTCAGCGTCTTTTTCTCCCAGGCGCCACCTAAGAACCTCGGGATCACCAGGTGGCAATATGGAAAGTGACAGTAATTTTCCGTCTCACATAAGACAGTGCTTCTTTTCTTTAGGACATCCCATGATGGCCTTTTTCATTTGATTGATTGAAAAGCCCTGCATACTGATCGACTTTCGTGATGAAAACAAACTTTATGCTTGCCCTGTCCCCAACTTGATCGAGCGCGACTGATTGAAATGATTTAGACTTGTACTGGGAAGATAAGTGTAATCAAAAAGACAAAGTGTCCTTGGCAAGGAATTCCGGCTCACTGCCTTTGAGAGTAGCGTGGCCTGGGCTGTAGCATTTTTTTGTGTAAAAAAGGCTAATTAGCTACCTTTCTAAATAATGACATATAGAACGAAAGTGTCAATACCAACAAGGTGTCATTTACGTAGCTTTGCTAATATTGCCGAAAATGAAAGTCCGTGGAACACTGATTGCCTCACAAAAGTGTCTCTTTCGCAGGGGTCAAGTGGATGCAGCTAGCTCAGGATCGGGTTAATTTGGGTAGGTAATATGGGAGATCAAGTTCACCCTGCAGTGGGTACAGTGCAGCTGATGATTAATTCTCCACTAGGCATGGTTGCATTTTTGTGTTGCAAAAGTAATGCTGTTACACTGCTACTACACAAATCCCATTGATTGCATCTTGTTTTTAATTTGGTGTAGCTCAAATGAAGCTTTGAGTAATTCCAGTAGTGTGCATAATATTATCGTGGGGCAGTACAGCCAAGAAGGAGGGGGAGGGGTGCTATCTGCGCATAATTAAGCCTCGGGCATCCATTCTTCATAATCCGACCTTGATTTCGTATGAAAACCAAATTAAATCGTCCGTGGCCTTAATGTCACTGAGGAGACAATCATTAAGAAAAACGCAATCAAATTGAGTGCGCCAAAGGCATGTGCTCACATATATGTTGCTGCCGCACCTGCGCTTCTTACAAAACTCTGGAAGCCAGCTTCTCTGCACAGCAAAACCTCTTTCACTGTGGCGGCAAAACCTGTTTTGGGGGTAGAAATAGGTCACAGCGCAGGAGGTGCCTCTTGTAACAACAATGGCCATGTCCATTTCCTGCACCCCTCTGCCTTGTGTTGCTGTCGGGATTGAGGGATTTGCCTGTCTCGCAATTATAGTTAACATTCATTAGGAGCAAGCTATATGGTTATAAATAGCAGGTAGCACTAGCTGTCCGCTGTATATTTACCTAGTTGTTCTAATTTTTTTGCTCAAACAAAAATGGGCCAGTTTATTATGCTTGACTTGCTTAATATACAAGCAAAACAGCGGACAAAAATGCCACATGGGTGAAATAAAAAATATCATCTGGTTATTTTTTTTTGGTGCACATCTTGTTAAAACGATATACAAGATACGAATATAGACAAAATGAAAGCTCTTGAAATCAAATATATGAAGAAAATGGAACAGTATTCGATTCGGGCACCTGTTTCCTGGCACATATGTGCTGTTACTTTTTGTTGTATAGTTTGGAGTTGGAACTAAGCAATTACGTGAGGCCCTTGATGAGCTGCTGGGCATCCAGCAATACTGCCACTTCAATACTGAGCAATAATAGCATTGTATTTTTTTTTTTCAGCTGAATAGGCAACCCTTGTTTGTACTGATGTTTACGAAATGAATCGTTATGCATTATTTACGCTACTATGCACGTGTGCATCTATGTTACGACCTATAACTTTGTTCCTGCACTAAAATGCAGTTACAGGTTTAAATTAGCTGGTTTTTGATTTTGTCTATATCAATTAAAATGCTAATTGTAGTAACCTAATTGGCTCATCCACTTTAGTCTTTTTTTTTACAGTACATATTTGTTGCCTGTGCTGGCTTTGGGACAAATATGGAGCTCATTGGATGTGCTTTAAGGACATGGATGTTGTGGGTCGCCTGTATTCCTGTAAGCGCGAAGTGTTAGTAACACTGGCCATTTAAAATCAGTCTCACTGTATACCCATGATCGAGTAAGCCTGATGAGCTGTGTATGTCATAAGAAATGCCCGACATACTGTATATTTAATGCATATATGGTACATAAAAAACTTTTTCCTTTGTTTTTTCTTTCTCTATACAAGACAGGGATGTCTTGTTTCAGAGGCACGCTGGAAATGGTCTGTCCTATATTAGCTCCATATCGGATTGGGATGCACTGTTTATGATGCATATTGGAAATGGTCTGTCCTATGCTAGCTTCATACACGATAGGGATTTCCTGCTTGAGATACGTACTGGAAATGACCTGACCGGTATAAACCTCGCTAAGCTTCATAAAGGACTTGTCTCGCCCGTATAAAATGTGTACAGGATAATACAGGACCAGTTAAAACCGATTTGGCGCGATACGGGATATTTCTTTAGGGAAAGCATACATAATATTATGGTCAGATAATGTTTTTTAAACAAGCAAGATATAATTCTTTGCAAACTGTTCACATAGTTGAATTACTCAATAGGCACTTCTCATTTGAAGCGACTTCATTTTAACTGTGCACACAGTCATCTGACATTGTTGCAGGAAGGGCTACACACACACATGCACACACATACAACTGGACACTTATTGTCCAACAAAAGAATGTGAAGAGTGACTGAAAACGAAATGTGAATACATATACAGGATAGACACAATTGCTAAAAACAAATAGACTTACAAGAAAATGTTTCAAACAGACAGTAATTAACAATACAGGTGCAGCTTTGGGTACATCATACTACTGGTCTATAATCCTTGCAGTAAGAAATCATTTCTTACTAAATACACCAATAACACAAAATGTGGAAAATTACACAAATTAGAAAGTAGGTGAAAATTAGAAAGCAAGTGAAGACACGGCAACGCTTATATATAGTGAATGTAACGGTGGCCTATGCACAATAGATACAGCGCATAGGTGTGCGGTGTGTTGCACACTGCAGTCGCCTAACAGGAAGACTCAGCTTACGAAGTGACCTATTTGACCTACTAACCCCGCCGGGGTGGCGCAGTGGTTACGGCGCTCGACTACTGTTCCTAAGGACGCGGGATCGAACCCTGGCCTCGGCGGCCACTTTTCCATGGAGGCAAAAAGCAAGGCGCCTGTGTGCTGTACGATGTCAGTGCACGTTGAAGAACCCAGGTGGTCGAAATTTCCGGAGTCCTCCACTACGGCGTCTCTCATAGCCTGAGTCGCTTCGGGACGTTAAACTCCACAAAACCAAGACCAAACCTATTTGACCTACTATTTGGCTGACTGGTTTTACACCTCAGGGAAAACATACACATTTGGCTCACCGTAGTCTAATGCCTATATTACGATGCTTTATTTTGATAACCACCGCCATGCAAAGCCGGAAAAAAAGAAAATCGATAATAATAATAGGAATAAAAAATCAATCAATGTATTACCCTAAATGAGGGTCTTTAAGGTATTCAAGTGAAGTGAAGTTGCATCCAGCAGACAACCTACAAACAGTCTGTATCTCTACTATGCCACTTCGTTTAGAATTGAAAACAGCAGGCTACACGGAGGCATTTTCTTCATCGTTTTGCTTGAGCTAAGGAAGGTTTACTCCAGAACACGTCTTTCTGGAATGCGCCTCAACACATCGAGCCATGTGTTGCTCAAGATGTATTCGCAAGCGTGAGCGAACATACTTCTCCAAAAGCAATGTTTCAACTTTTTCTTTGTGGGAACTATACACACCTAAAACATTAGCTGCCACATTTACAGCCAGGAACCTTGATATGATTCTGAACGCAGCCTATATATACATTTATTTAATAAATTCTGCAGGCCTTTACTGCCCAAGCAGGAGGGGCATACAAAGGAGGGACTTATATGCCCAAGATGGTGGTAGCTGTGACAAATGCCCTGAAATGTTCCGCAAAGTAAACCAGGACAGCCATCGCAGCATTGCTGGGTCTGATTAGACTGTGCCCCCTCTACATACTATTTAAGGTTCACGAAGCTGTTGTAGCTTTAATTTCTGCAAACCAGTACTGCCTTGCATGATTCAGCATTCCCTGTTCCTTGCAATACAGCCCTGAGAAGAAATCCTCCAAAGTAGGCAATAATGTCGCATTTAGTTCATGAAACTTCCTCAGTAACAATGTCCTCTAGGTACTCTTCGTCATCCTCAAACTCCACCAGCTGATTTTGAATAGTTGGACCAAGGCCGGCAAAGTGCAGGCCATCACCATTGCCATATCTTGTGGACTTCGGCGTGTGTAGAAAGTGCCCTACACAATCTAACTTCAAAGCGCATTTACATCGTACGCACTTGGGGTGGGATTTTTCATCCACACGATTGAAAAGTTTTCCAGGCACTCCTGGATTATTCGACTAGTAGGATGTAAATGTACCCACGGTGGCACAGAAGTTCTTCAGCAAGGCTAAGCACACCAGATGTGGAAATCAGAAGGCCTTCCTGTGATGGCGTCCAGTGCGCCGTTCCCATCTTCACATGCCGTAGCGTATGTTGGGCAAGGTGAAGCATTCATACTTGGTAATGTCTATCTTGCTCAGAGTAAGCACATGATAACAGGATGACATTGGACAATACCATCTCCAAAGCAGCTCGAAAAACCAAGCCGTTGCTTCAGCTTCTGCTGGAAGCTTTCCCATCTGGATTAGGTAGCGAATTCCAGCAGGGGTTGCTCGAAATAGCTGGACAACAACACTGACCCTAGTAGCACCCTTAGTTGCCTCAGTGGGGCCGCAATGTTTGCTTTCAACATTGCCTTAACGTGGCTAGTGTCCTCTTTTTGCCACGTTAATGCAACATACATGAAAACATTGAAGCAAGATTGCTCCAATGTTACAACAACCTTTAGTGTATGTAAAGCCACTTCTGAAGACGATATTAATGCAACATGGCTGCAACATTTTCTTAATATTAGTACAACTTTTTATTTGCACACATGCAACATTCCTATGACTACGTTAGTGCAATATAGCTGCAAAGCTATTGTAAAGTTTCAGAAACTTTCAGGCAGCATTCCAAGTTACAGAAATATTCCGCTGCATTCCATTAGCTATCGATGCTTGCTGTTCAATAAATTTATCTCGTGAAAGGCTAAACCATGTGCAATGGTATCGTCGTACCACAATGGTTACGGTGTAAGATGGGGGTTTATTGAGTAGGTCAGCAGGACTGGGCAGGTCGAACACAGCGACAGCGAACACGGTCAGGTGCAACACGCGCAGCGATCACGATGCCACTGCCTGGAATGTTTCTCGTGCACTACTTCCTCTTCACAATTACCCCCAGGACGAAGAGGAGACTCCTGGCGACTTACGGCGTGAGCAAGACGGCAGGGTCATAATAGGGTTTGAGGCGCTGGACGTGAACAATCTCTCGTCCGCGCCGGCGTAAATCATGAGACGGCGTAAGAGGTTCCACCACATGATTAACCGGGGAGGTGCGCTCCAGAACTCGGTATGGGCCATGGTATTTAGTAAGAAATTTTGAGGACAGTCCAGGAGCATTTGAGGGTATCCACAGCCACACAAGTGCGGCAGGCGAGAAGTCCGGTGTCCAATGTTGGTTTTCATGGTTGGATTTAGGGCGGTACTGGGTATTAGCCGTGAATGCGCGGGCAATTTGTCGACAGTCTTCCGCATGCTGGGCTGCTTGAGACACGGGAGTATACTCTGATACAACGTGCTCTGATATGTCTGGCTGATACGGGAGTATGGTGTCGATTGTAGCAGAGGGGTGACGGCCGTAGAGGAGAAAAAAAGGAGAGAAGCCAGTAGCAGACTGCGTTACGGTATTGTAAGCGTAAGTGACATACGGAAGGACGAGGTCCCAATTTGAGTGGTTGGAGGAGACGTACATAGAGAGCATGTCGTCAAGGGTACGATTGAAACGCATCAGTGAGGCGATTAGTGTGGGGATGATAGCCGGAGGTGGTTCTATGAATAATGTTGCACTTGGTGAGCAAGGCTTTCACAATGTCACTCAAGAAACCGCGTGCTCTGTCGCTGAGCAGCTCTCGAGGTGCGCCGTGGCGAAGAATAGCTTGCTGCAAAACGAAGGAAGCTACGTCTGACGCTGTGGCAGATGGAAGTGCGGCGGTTTCTGCATACCTCCTCAGATGATCAACGGCTACGATAGCCCAGTGGTTGCCGGCTGCTGTGTAGGGAAGCGGCCCGTACGAATCAATGCCGACGTGGTCGAAAGTGCGTGGGGGGCTGGGTAACGGCAGCAGCTCTCCAGCAGAACGTTGAGGAGATGGCTTGCGACGTTGACAGGTGAGGCATGAGCGAACGTACTTGAGTACGAAGGTGTACATGCCCCGCCAGTAGTAACGCAGCCGGAGACGAGTGTATGTCTTGAAGACGCCCGCGTGACCGGATTGTGGGTCAGCGTGGAAATATTCAGATTTGCGAACGTAGCTGCCGGGGAATAACTAGCAACCACTTGCGGCCATCTGCGCAGTAGTTGTGGCGGTAGAGGAGGTTGTCCCGAATTGCAAAGTGGGAAGCATGGCGGCGGAGAGCACGTGATGGAGAAGCAGCTGTAGGATTAGAGATAAAATTGAGGAGAGAATGTATCCAAGAATCTTGCCGTTGCGCTGACGCATGTCATTGATGTGAAGCGATGGCGGGGAATCCTCGGAAGAGGAAAGGCTCGCCACCTCAACTGTAAGGGGGCAGCGGGAAAGTGCGTCGGCGTCGTGATGCTTGCGGCCAGAGCGGTAAACAACGCAGACATCATATTCCTGAAGGCGAAGAGCCCATCTTGCTAGTCTGCCGGACAGGTCTTTCAGTGAAGAAAGCCAGCAAAGAGCATGGTGGTCCGTCACTACGTCAAAAGGGCGGCCATAGAGGTAAGGGCGGAATTTAGTAAGAGCCCAAATAATCGCTAAGCACTCTATTCAGTGACAGAGTAATTGGATTCAGCCTTCGTCAGTGTACGGCTATCATAGGCAAACACGTATTCAGTATAACCTGATTTGCGCTGAGCGAGCACAGCGCCGAGACTAATACCACTGGCGTCCGCGTGGACTTCAGTAGGCGCTGTGGGGTCGAAGTGACGTAGGACAGGCGGTACCGTGAGGATGCGGCGTAAAGCATTGAAGGCATCGCCGCACGTTGGAGACCACGACGAAAGATCGGAACTGTCGGACAGGTCTGTCAAGGGAGCAGCAACTGAAGCAAAATTTCTAATAAAGCGGCGAACGTAAGAGCACAGCCCGAGGAAGCTACGTAGATCTTTGATGGAAGTCGGTTTGGGAAAGGCTGCTACGCCACGAAGTTTGGCAGGATCTGGGGATACACCTTCTTTGGAGACAACGTGGCCGAGAATGGTGGATTGGCGGGCGGCAATGGTGAGCTGGCGGATGGCTAACCAACATTTTTTTTTAAATTCAGCTGCAGTCCGGCATCAGATAGGCAGGTCAAAACGTGCTTTAGACGGTAGAGGTGTGTGTCAAAGTCAGGAAAAAAGACGACAATGTCGTCGAGGTAGCAGAGGCAGGTCTTCCACATTAGGCCATGCAAAATGGTGCCCATTATCCGCTCAAATGTTGCCGGACCATTACAAAGGCCAGACGGCATAATTTTAAATACGTACAAGCCGTCGGGAGTTACAAATGCATTTTTGGGGCGATCAGCCGCTTCAGGGGAACTTGGCAGTACCCGGAACGTAAGTCTAGGGAAGAAAAGAGCTCAGCGCCTTGCAAACAATCGAGAGCATCGTCGATGCGTGGGAGAGGGTAGACGTCCTTTCGCGTAATCTTATTAATGCGGCGATAATCGACACAGGAGCGGATAGAACCATTTTTCTTTTTTACGAGGACAACAGGTGACGCCCAAGGGCTGCTTGAGAGCTGAATCACGCCATTCTTAATCATTAGGTCGACTTGCTTTTCAATAGCCTGGCGTTCGGTTGCAGACACGCGATAGGGACGCTGTCGCAGTGGTGCATGGGTGCCGGTGTCGATGCGATGGGTGACTGTCGAAATTTGACCCAAAGAACTTTGATGAGAGTCGAAGGAGGAGCGAAAGTGATGTAGTAGGTTCTAAAGCTGAGTGCGCTGCGCTGAAGGAAGATCGGCGTCGATGGAACGAAGGAACACGTCTGTAGAGGGTGAAGGGGGGCTGAGCGCATTCACGGCAGAGTGCGGCGCATCGTCGGGTTCTTCAGAGATGAGAAGAGATGCGATTGGCTGGATACTGCCGAGGCATACACCATGGCGCATGGAAGTAGGGAAGTTAAATGGTTTAGAGACCCACAACATTTAATGGTCAGCAGAAATAGCGAGCAGAGCGTAGGGCAAGGGCAGGCACTTGCGGCGCAGGAAAGTATGGGATGGTGTGAAGGGAACGGTGTTATCGCTAACAGAGGCACAAGCGACGCGAACAAGCACAGAAGAGCAGGGAGGAAGGTCGATATCTTCGGCGACGAAGGCTTTAGCACAGTAATTCGGTAGATCAGCGTCTGGTAAGGCATCGGGCAAAGTCGAGAACACCACTTCAGCTCGAGCACAATCGATAACAGCGTGACGCGATAGGAAATCCCAGCCTAAAATTGCAGCGTGTGAGCAACTTGGCAGCACGACGAACTCAACCGTATAAAGACAATTCTGGATAACTACTCGAGCGGTGCGCGCTGCTAAAGTCTTGATATGCTGAGCGCTGGCCGTTCGCAACGAAATTCCCGCAATTGGCGTCTTCACTTTCTTCAAAGAGCTACATAGCTATGCGTCCATAACCGAAATCGTAGCACCAGTGTCAATTAGAGCCATGACAGCAACACCTTCGATGAAAAATTCAATAAGGTTTGCCGGCGACAGATGAGGACTTGGGAAGTTCGACGGGGTCGCAGTTCTCGCCCCTAGAACTGCGGCCTCTAGTTTTCCTCAAGTGAAGCGTTCTGTCGACGTCGCATCGGAGAAATAGACCGGCGTCGCGGCGACGGTGAACGGCGGTCGGACATGGTTGAACGGTCTGGGGAGAAATGACGGCGGGCTGGAGGCCCAGTAGGCGCGGAATACTGAGGCGTCGAAGACCAGTACCCAGGGCCATGAGTAGGTTGTGCTATCACTGGGAGACGGTTTCGGCAATAACGAGAAATATGTCCAGCCAGCCCACAAGTGTAACAAAGTGGCCGGTTATCTGTCGTGCGCCAGGGATTGCGTGGTCTTGGAGCCGGTCGAGAAAACTGCGCAGGTTCTCGAGCAGGACTAGGAGGCGGCTGAACGTAGGCCGGTTTGTGGCGGAGCATACGTAGGTGCATATGTCAACGGGGCTGCGACGGCATGGATTGAGGGGCTGGAGGAAGGGATTCAGCTACCTGTTCTTGAATGATCTGGCGCAAACTGGGGGCGAGGTGCGCGGAAGGCCTTTCATGGCAGGACATAAGGGAGAGCTGTCGAGCAACTTCTTCTCGAATGAAGCTCTTGATTTGTGGCAGAAGCGCAGAATGTCCAGCTGTATGTCAGGCCAGCAAGCGACTGAGAATGCATGGTGTTCGCACGAGTTATGGCCATTACGCGCAGTTCATAACTGACACAGTGTGACCACTTCAGCAACGGTGCAGATATCTCGCGCAGTCAGCATCTGAAAGGCGTCGTCATTTATGCCTTGCAGAATGTGCTTGATGTTGTCGGCCTCTGACTTCTGAGCGTTTATGCGCTTGCACAAGTCGACGACGTCTTCGATATAACTCGTGAAATTTTCGCCAACCTGCTGAGACCGCGCACGCAAGCGCTGTTCAGCACGAAGTTTCCTCACAGCCGGACGGCCGAAAACTTCCGAGAAGCTGGCTTTGAATACGGACCGTGATGGAATATCCGCTTCATGGTTCCGAAACCATAGATTGGCTACATAGATTGACCATAAATCGGCCGGTGGGATAGAAAATCACGTTGCTTAAGTTTGTTTCCGCGTCCCAGTTGTTGTAAGCGCTCACTCTTTCGTAGGATGTGAGCCAGTCCTCGACGTCATGGTCGTCAGTGTCGCTGAAGATGGCGGGTTCTCGCTTGCGGAGGGAGCCGGAACAGATGATGGCCGAGCAAACTTGTACGGCTTTGTGGTTAACGTCCTCAGGCATCGCAGGAGGTGGTAATGTGCGGCTGCGGAGTTCCTGGGCGAGATGATAGATCTTAAGCGGCAGCTCCACCAAATGTAAGATAGGGGTTTATTGAGTAGATCAGCAGGACTCGATCAGCAGGACTCGATCAGCAGGACTCGATCAGCAGGACTGGGCAGGTCAGGGGCGAGCACAGCGACAGCGAACACAGTCAGGTGCAACACGCACAGCGATCACGATGCCACTGCCTGGAATGTTTCTCGTGCACTACTTCCTCGTCACAATGGTAGCATAAGGTCGCAAGAATGAGCAACTGAACATTACTCGTTGCCACACGGCAGTGCTAGAAGGCTGCACTGGTCAACACAGTTTCTTCCTACTTTTCAAGCCGCTTGCTCTGAATAAGACCTTAAATGTAATATTTACCAGCTCTGTACCAGCGCTCATTTAGATGCTGTAAGCTGCTCTGACCTGAAACTGGCCCTGAAAGTGGTTATTCTGGCAATTAGAATGATTTATATATATGCATGTGCATTACAAATAACCATCATTTGTTTCAGCGCTATTTTATTTGTCAAGAATTTATTCAATTAGCTTCAGATTCCAGTATACTCATTAGCTTGACATACAGGAGCTAATTTCACAAATGTAAGACATTTACTTCAAAAGAATCGTTTTATGCAGAAACTTGCAACAATCATGCAGAATAGCTCACAGCCGATTTGGCTACTCAAGAACAGGAAGTACAAATGTCAACAGTTACTAAGCACATCAGCATAGCTTCAAAATGTGCAAATTCCTCAACTTGAGTTTTACAAACATGATACTTTAGTTATTTATTAGTTGCAGAAACTTGCAACAAAATATAAAACAGCAGTACAGCCTATTCAGAAAAAGGAAGCAGATATATAACATACTCAACATTTACACAGGCACATTGGCATAGGTTGAAAAATGTGCTACATGGGCCTACATTTCACAGACAAGATTTATTTTATTTAATTACTTTACAAAGTAACTTGCAACAAAGCTACAAAACAGCACACAGGCTACTCAGGAACAAGAACCAGAGATAATGTTTTGAATAGTTACTGGGCACATTAGCATAGCATGAAAATGCACCCCCAAACCCTCAACTTGCATTTGCAAATATAAAACACATCAGTAAACTATTTACACAAACATTATAGCACAGTATAGCACTATTTTGTGCAGAAACGTGACAGAAATATAAGTAGGAGTACAACCTAGTTCGGTATTCAGAAACAAGCAGATGTATTATGAACAGTAGAGTCATTACGACTAGTTTAACCCTTCCCTTATTTGGCCATGCGCCATTGCACTGGAAAACTAAAAACAAGTATTGTCAGCATTTGACTGAACAGTTTTGCATGTCTAGAATATGCTTGTGCCCTGGTAGCCTCCGGCATGTCACGATGAGGGTCTCTTCCAAATCATGATGTTGTCACAAGTGAAGCTTCATCCGTGGAAAAACAATTGCTAAGCTTAGCATCTTGGTGGGCACATCTCTAATTACAAAATTTTTACCCTGCTCTATGACACAGACATGGACAGCTCTGTACAAAAAAATTATGTCCAATCGGTTGGCTCAAACCAAAATAGTGAAAAAACTGCCCTTCCCAGGCACCATGTGCATATCCTAAAGACCTGTGCAACAAACCATTCTGAAAGTGACTAAAAATGCATTATTGCATAAAAAACATTGACCTTTCATGCCATCTAAAAGGCCTGAAATGTAAGAGAATAATTTGCATACAATAATTCCCATTCCACCGTCTCACCGCGATGGCCAGTGCTACTGCCTCACTCATATCATGCCTTAAGACAAGTGGACCTACTGGTATCAGCCATGGGGATGGCCACTGACTTGCCTAAAATCACAAGGATGCTTGTAGATGAAGGCGCAGCCGGCTGGAAGTGATAGCATATCACTCTCTGTCTTCCCTCAATTGTGCTATGGCAGACGGCCAAAAAAAATTGAACCAAACGAAAAGGGCAGAACCAGCCTGTGGTCTATGCCTCACTGCTGTGAAAGGCAAAGTTACTAATGGGCTATTCTTCCCGTGCTACATAAGCTAAATGACAAACGTTAGTGGAATGATAATGGGCGGAGTGGTGAAATGGGTACAGCTAGCACAGCACAGAGTTAATGGAGGAATATGGAAGAGGCCTTCGCCCAGCAGTGAGTATAGTCAAGCTGATGACGAAGGGCAATTGGATACCAATCAATATTTCACTTTTCTTACCCTTTGTGCAAACCGTTGCACAGTCCCATTAAAGTTGGCTATAGGAGTATACATAATTGAAAATGAGAGGGCATAGACTAAACCACTAGGCATGATGCAGAAGCATCAATTTCAAGCGAGGAAATAAACTGTGGTTTTTTGCTTGTAATACAGCTGGATTTACGTGATCTTCTAGCAGAATGCATGATAACTGGTATGCCCTCACATGAAGTGCAACCTTTGAGTGCAGGCAGTTGGCACTGCTCAATAATATGAAGGATGGGTAAAAATAAAATAAACATACACTTGCACTAAAGTACCCTTCAAATTAACACTTCCTGCTTTGCCTGCCCTAGACTTCAAACCACAGGGTAAAATTTAAGCTCCATTAATGCGGGCAATAACATGCATGTATTCAGTAAGGAATATCTAATGTTGGATCCTCTAAATTATGTATATATAACTGATAATTATTAAAGTACTGAACTGTCTTTTACCGTTTCTTCTGTCTTGATGGTGCATAACGCAGCCAGTCGGCAATTGAAAGATGTATTTGCGATTCTGTGGCCTCTGCAAAATTACTCTTCTGAGTTTCTGAAGAAACATAAAAAAAAAACAATGAATGAATCATCAAAGACAAGGCTACACTGGTTGCTTTGGGGGAGTGGGTTAGACTAAGAACATAAGAGGAAGCCTCATGGCGTTTGCTGAACAATGACCCCGTCACACTGCATTTAAATGAGGCTTGTACCTAGTGCTGCAAATTAGTTTGTTTTAGTACATAATAATTGCCTAAAATAGGCAAAGCAGAAAACCAGTAAAGTTATAGCAGGCCAGGAAAAGTCTATGCTAGCAATATAAAATTATACTGCATATATTCCTTAAAGGAGTATAGACACCATTTTTTGAAGCGTCGGAAGGAATACGATTGCTTTCCTGGTTATACAGAGATGCTCCCCAAGCAATCCCAACCTCGCACGTTTCCGCGAAGATATTTTAATTTGATTTTAAAAACAAGCCAGGCAAGAACTCCGTTTTTCAAAACCCATTGGCATCGACATCTCTGTGACGAAAACTTGTACATAGGTAAACAACATGACGTAATCAAACAACCACGTAATCGAACAGCGCCGCCGCCGCTTCCGGCCGTGCCCTGAGAAAGAACTACGCTTCTGCTCGCTTTACTCGATGGCTTCTTCGTTGGTGCATGTTACAATTACCTCACCGGTCTACGTATGGAGACTGCCTTCTAAACTCAGGCCCCAACAGCATGCCTGCACAAGTGCAGGGCTTACGGCAACGGTGCCTCTCGATGGCGCGCCGGGAACATACTGCGCAGCTCCCCGCCTACCCTAGACGTCGCTAGCCCTAGCTGGTTTCACATAGAAGCGCCTGGAACGGGCCAACGCTGTAATAAACGTCGGAGTTTAGCGCCGCTGTACTGGCAAGCCCATCTTGTAAAATATTTTCTTGCTTTGCGCGATGCCTTCAGCAGCGGAGCTGGCAGAAATCAGGTGCGTCGCACCGGGCAGCAGCTGTAGGAAAAAAAATAGTTCGCTTCTATCACTGTAATTATTTCTACCAGGACCTCCGTATTGGCCGAATAATCATCGCAATTTAATCGTGACTGACAGTCTTTTGTACAAATAGTTATATAAGCAAATGAACAGCGATCTGCGATAGCTAGATTACCGATAGCGGATGCTATGAGGCAGCTATGGCTTGGCAGGCGATCGCGGCGGCCACGGCTTTACGCACCCAGATTGCCTTGACTGCGCCAGATGGCGCCACATGCACGCAGGCCTGCCTTGTCCGGACCAATCAGCGCGTGAACAGGCGTGAGCACGGGAGCCATCGGGGGAGCTTACGGGTTAAGGTGGCTGATCGCGTCATTACTAAAACATTTTTCAATGACGTCTCAATGCGCGCGCTAAGGAACGCGCGCATTGAGACCGGTCGTGGTTGAACATTCCTACCAGTTGACATTTCCTGCGCGTCAACCCACCAAGCTTTCGTGACTGCTGCTGATTCCTGTTTCGTCGCTTGAATCGCAGACGAGCGGGTTGGGATTAAAGTGCCCGGCAATGTTAGTAACATCCACGCTATTGGGCGAAACAACGTCGCAGTACTAATTATGCTACGCTGAAGCGCTGCTCGACGACAATATTTTCTTGCACGTGCGACAGCAAGCAGACGAAAAATGCGACCCGAATGCGTCATCAGATTTTGTGTTTACGCGATCATCAGCCTTGCCAGTAGGGGGCGCTCGCATGGCGTTCTCGTATCTTTGACGTCATCGCGCGCTCGTGTCCGGAGAGATCGAAACCGAAACTAGCCCTGATAAATGCACTGATAATAAATAATTAATCTGTGCTGGGGCTTTTTGGGTCGCAGTCCCTCTGTTTTGGACCACTGTGGATCGATTAAAGCAAAAATACCGATCCAGAAAATTTACGCGTCTATACTCCTTTAAGTAGGAAATTAATTCAGTGCTTTAGAACTATGCATCTGTGAACTGACAGCTAGAAAGCATGGCATGCTGAACTGCAAATGCGCATATGCATGCTACACATGAGAGCTATAATGTAGCACCTGTGAGGACTTGGAACAGGTGTAGCCCAACAAATGGCCTTTTTCCTTTTCTCTCGGTTAGAGAGATGTACTAGGCCAATGTGTCGCACATGCACCTGCGCATGATTTGGCGCACTGAATCTTAGACAGATGTGCCACCAACTCGAGGGAAAGGGGCAATCTAGAAATGAAGAGAAATAGTGGTTAGCATTCACATAAAATTTCATGCGTGTGTACTTGCAAAGAAAAAAATTAACTTACGAGGTCTGTCCTGTTTTTGGGGTCATGAAACTGCCGCTCCAGTTCCTCTAGACTCTGATGAGTTAACAGAGGAAGTAGCTCGAAGATAGGTTTTACACCTGGTTGTTTATTGTGTGTGATAGCTTGCTCCACCCTTTGCACGGCTTCTTCGAGACCATCTATCTTAGCTCTTATTCCCTTCATCTCCTTGAGCAACTTTCCCAGCACGCATAAAACAAATAATAAAAAAGTAACTTGACTAAGTTAAACATTTCAACGTAATGGTTTATCTTCTGTAAGCAATAACATAAGCAGTGTTTTCATTCTTTCTGCAAGCAAAGCAAGACGCCTAAGGAACAGTACTAGCAGTTAAATAAAACATTTTCACCTTTTTTTTAACCAATGTTCTGCAAAGAGCTTAACTATGAAGGTGCATGATAACGCTGCACATATCCAATATGAGATTGCCATGCAGAAACATGCACAGATAACTTCAATGGATAAGCTCTTGCGACCACCTGCAACTCATATCACAAGCATAATAAATTATTCCAATGGCCCACAGCAGTACCTACCATTCTGGTCAAGCTTCCTTTTTTACGGCAAAAGAACTGACATTATCTAATGCCCCTTCCTGGCTATGAGGCTGCTTGTATCTGACGATCCTGTGAGGCAAATGGCTGGGGCTTGAAGTTTGATGATTTTACAATTTTTGGCGGTGGTGCCCTTGCAACGAACTTCGCAGTTTTCTGTGAAGAATTAAAGCATCCTCCTTGTAGAGATAGAACTAGAGGTTCATCAGGAAAGGCAATGCTATTTTCATCTGAAAACTCCAGATGCGCCGGTGGCCCCCTCTTCCGATTTTGCCGAGTTACTTCAGCATCCTGAGGCAAGATCTGATGTGAATTCTGCCTGCTGCTGCTTTTAGCCTTGCACTTTAATAGCTGCCTGAAAAAGATATATTACTTTCCCAAAAAGAAATGAAATGCAAAGCACTACATGTAAAATGTTGAACAAAAAATGTACACAGCTGTTTAGCACTGTGAGTGATGAAAGAAATAGCAGTATAACATAAAAATGACATGTAAAACTTAATATTCTTAGTATATTCATCTACTTAATATTGGCCGCCTCCATTACTCTTGACACAAAAGCAACAGTTCTGGTACTAAGAGTAAAAAACATGCAAATACCTAATTATAAGGTTCAAAGAAGATAAACTTCAAACGTAAATTTTAGCTAATAATACTGCCACAAATTCACTGACCTTAGTGATGTGCTTGAACTTAAGTTACCAACGTGCACATTTTTAGAGACTTAGGTGAGAAGCCTACCACATGTCCACAACACTCGGCATCCGTAGCTTTTCTAGTCACTTGATGGTGGTTGTCGCTCTTTGATGGCAGCAGTTATCTTTGCGGTGCTCTTGAATGGTGGCCACCTAACTATATTTTTCGAGATCCACGAAATGGGCACAACTGAAACTCCATCTTCGTCTTCAAAAAGAACTATGCTGTACGTCTTCTCCCCTGAAATTATAAAACAAAAAAATTGAATTAGCACGACGCAATCGTTGCCATGGTGGGTGCAGTTTGATGAAGATGAAATGTGAAAAACATGTATGTGACGTGGGATGTCAGTGCAGAATAAATAACCACGGGTGGTTGAAATTTGTCAGTAGCCCTCCATTATAATTTTTTCTCTCATCTTTAAACTCGCCTCAATCCCTTCTCGCATCACTCTTGGTCAGTTAATGTAGCTTCCCTTTCTTGATAGACAAGGTTTATAATTTATGACATCAACTAGTAATCTCTGCAAATATTGCCTTCCCCATTATTCCACAATGCTACTGCTACACGTGTACTGCAGGTAACGATATGACACAATCTGAGGTTTAACATTCTTAACCTGCACATGGACTTTGAGGGGCACAAAAGTGAAAAGCTGCCAATTTTTGACACTCAGGGTTCTTTAACATACACTGACATCACACAGAACACGGGCATTTTCACTTCATCAAAATGCAGCCACTGTGGCAAGGATTCAATCACATGATCTTGAGAAGAGCAAGTCCATTGAAATGAACAGTTTAAATATGACAAACATATCAGTATAGCCTATACTTGTCTCATTTAGCCCATTCCTCTCAGTGGACTAAACCATGGCATGTGTGCAGAAAAGGAAACGCTGCATAATTATCTCCTCCACTTGGCAAGCACATGAATTTATTTTTGATTTATTCAATAGGCCACACAGACAGATCTTGTGAAGGTCTTTGGCAGCAAAAACCAGGAGCTCTGGCGATGGCAATGGATGTGAATACAAGTCAGCCAAAGTTTTGAAATAATGGCCGCAGAGGCTGGCCCCTGACACCGATAGCAACATGTTAGTCACTAATACAATGTGACCCTCCTTAAGCTGGACAAAATTATCCAGCCTGCCAAGCTTTAGCACAAATCCTTTGAACTCTAGAAAAGAGTACTATCTGCCATGAAATCCTGGTGGCACAGGTCCATTTGAGTGCTCTCCTGACAGCCTAGGATATAAATTGAGAGAGCCTGTGGAGACATTACCAATGAGGCGTTTCTCACTGAGGCGCCTGATAACCTGCTGAAGAGCTCGAGCCTTTGTCCTGACTAGGGTCTTCAGTTTATAGAGGAAGTTTTCAAACACGAAGACAGAAAAGTCATCAATAGGGTCAAATCTTCTGGCGTCATCAGCTAGGTGCAACAATGTGTGCATGTTATAAGCATAGATCCCCTTTCCATATAGGGAGCCAGCCTCAGTAATAACTCTTGAAGAAGGTTCTCCGCCAAGTCCACATTTTGCACCGTGTAATCTGGGCATGCAAGCATGGCAATAGCAGCACTAAGCTTCATAAAATGGTCGTATTACTTCCTTTCCAAATTTCCTTTGAGGACAAGTGGCCCGTAGTAGAGTAGAAAATTCCTAAAAGCAACAGCTTTCCAATTCTCTAAAAATTGCAGTGAGCGTGGCCTACGCTTCACGTCACTTGGAACATATAGACCAAAACTAGCAAGCATCGTAGATACATGAAGCTTTGACTGTGGTGACATCTTTGAAACTGACGGCTTTTTAGATGCCCAATAACAAATGAGTAGTTTCTTCATTACCCCCAACCAACCAGGTGCATATAGTCTAGTGGGAACTGTGTGACCATCCCAACACCTAAGCACTGTAGTGGAGACTCGCTATGGTGGTGATGTTCCTGGGCAAAGCTTCTGAAAGCTTGATCAGTGCGCAAATGACTGTCATGAGAATCAAAAATTATTTCCTGTCAAGCACAGAGTATGTACCCTTTTGAGTGCACCTTTCACATCCAAAATAGGCTGTGTGACCCCTGATGCATTTTATGTAAGCTCTTGCTGAGGCAGCACACACAAATGCTTGGATTTTCACAGCATAAACCTTTCCATTGTATATAAGGCCCTCATCAAGCAGCTTCCTCATTTCGGAGACAAAATCACTTAGGTATACGCTCACATCCTCTGGCTTGCTGTCACCCTCATAAAAAGCAGCAACAAATGGAGAGGAGTGCGAGCTTTCCTTCACAAGCACGAGAATCGGCCAGAATAGCCTTCTCGAGCTTCGGGAGATCGGCAGGCCGTCTACGTGAACAATGAGTGACAATGTCTGACAATCTGCAGGAACAAGCGCAACATGTTCTTACAGAAAACGAGAAATTCCAAAGTATTGGTAATAACCATTGGCCATCACTGCTCGATCAGTATGCCTCTTCGTCTTTAGTAACGTTCTAGTATCCGTGGGCAACTCTGGATGGTAAGGCTTCAGCACTTTAAGCAGAGAATTAAGGTGTGAAGCAAGCAATTGACTATTAATAGCCCATACACGCAAGTCCTTCTCTATACACTGAGTAGCGGCACCAGACTCAGCTGTCATACTATCTTCATACTCCACCAACTCGTCATTGTCAAAAATCCGCGACAACCCTGACGTTGCACTACCTATGTCAGAGACACTGCCAGCGGTGCCAAAATCCGACAGGTGAGAACTGCGGCTTTCATCTGTATCCTCCGCTGGCGCTGATAAAGAGGATAAAATTACGTTATGCATTGAAAACGCATCTTGATCTAGTTCTTCTCCTGTTGAGCACAATCTGCTGTCACGATCGACCATTATCATAACTGACATCTGCCGAACAGTTTTCTAGTTTGTCATTAACAGCCTCTGCTATTCTTCGGCGTCGTTGCCGGATCGACACTTCGCTTAGTGAACACTTCCCTCTCTTCATGATACAACGAATGTAGCACTTTACTAAACTATCACAAAGGGCATGGGTAACACATGCATATATACAGTACTGGCTTTGTGCCAGCGAACACGTGTCACAGCTCAACAACGTGGGTCAGAAATCATTCACCACTAATGTTATCCTTTGTGCAGGCCTCCGTCATTTCAGCTGAATTCTTGTGAAATGCAACACAGCAGCAAGAGCACGGCGACCGCAAGAAAACTATGCTAGAATAAGGGAAACACACGTGAAGAATTTGCCGCGACTGTCGCTGACACGCGGTTTGGCAGGACTAGCTCTTGGCGCGGCCGCGATTTCAACTTGATTTGGAATCGGAACGATCTTCATGGTGGCTGCGGGGCATCAGTGAAACCAGAACTAAATTTCTTCAGCAGGTATAATTTTAGTCCGCAAGTTTAATTGAAAGATAATACAATTTCAGGAGCCTAAATATATTGCAGATAAATAAATAAATAAATAAATATATATATATATATATATATATATATATATATATATATATATATATATATATCCCACCGGATCCCACCTTCGGCACGTTGTTTTTTCTTCTACTTTGTGTTTAATTACCTTTCCACTGAACAGATTACATTACTAATTTGTGATTATCGAAGTAAAAATTAAAAAAATAATATAAGACAAAGTGCAATCCCCAAGGCTTTCCTTGGCCTCGCCGACTGTTGGCTTCTTTCATTCATATATATATATATATATATATATATATATGTTTCATAAAAGTCTTCCAGGATCCAGAAATATGTATAAGATGAGGTAGGGGCGCCTTTGTTTTCGTTTGTGCGCCCCTACCTCATCTTATATATATATATATATATATATATATATATATATATATATATATATATATATATATATATATATATACTGTTACGGAGAAATAGCAAAGGGGTGTTTATTTACAGTGATATGGCAGTGGGATATGGTGAAGCCTACTAGCCGCCAGGTACCAACGCTTTCTGCTCTTATTCTCCCAGTCCAGCACAATCCTTCCTCGTCGTCAGTGGCGTGACATTTCCCCCCTACTCAGCCTAAGCCCTCTGGGCGGGTTCGTGAGTTGTGCGAGGCTGACACTGCTTCAAGCGGGCAACATGACATAGTTCGGTTTTGGCAGACCGACGACCCGATGCTGTCAGGCGGGGTATTGCATAAGTTAAATCACTGGTGCGTTTGACAACCACATATGGGCCATCATAGTGGGCCAAGAGTTTTTGATGTAGGTCATGGTGCCGAATTGGACGCCACAGCCAGACTAAATCACCTATAGAGTACGTGACCCGCCGGTGACTGGCATCGTATCGCACTTTAGAACGTCCTTGTGAAGCACCAGAATGTAATCGGGCGATTCTCCGAGCATCTTTGGCGAGACAGGGGGTCTCAGCCAGGCACGGGTCTTCACGGCTTGTGAAGGGCAGGATAATATCCAGAGAGTAGCGTGGCGGTCTGGCATAGAGCAGGAAAAATGGACTGTATCCAGTCGTCTCATGCGTGGCGGTATTAAACGCATACGTGATGAAGGGTAGTATGGTGTCCCAGTTCTTATGCTCTGCGTCCACATACATGGCTAGCATGTTGATAAGCGTCCTGTTGACGCTCTCAGTCAAGCCATTTGTCTCGGGATGGTATGGCGTCGAGTGTCAGAAAGTTACGGCGCATAAACGCATGAGCTCTTCAACAACATCAGCAATGAATTGTCGGCCCCGATCAGTGATGACAATTCGTGGCAGCCCGTGTCGTAAGATGACCTAGTGCAGCAAGAAAAGCGACACCTGTTGCGCCGTAGCAGATGTAAGAGCGGCGGTTTCACACTAACGTGTGAGATAGTCCACGCAGATTACAATCCAGCGATTTCCATCCGTGGACTTTGGAAACGGACCTACGAGGTAAATGCCTACTTGATCAAACGGAGCTGTCGGGGTCTTCACAGGGTGCAGCAAGACAGATATAGTTGCAGTTGGACGTTAGTGGCGTTGACATTGCTTGCAACTGGCAACGTATTCTTCAATCGTCGAGCGCATTCTGGGCCAGTAAAATCTTTCTTGAGCACGGTGGAGTGTTCGAACCGATCCCAAATGCCCAAAAGTTGGATCATCATGCATAACACGCAATACGTCCGTGCACAGCGTCTTGGGAACTACGAGTAGGTATCGCTGGCCGACAGGCGAATAACTCTTTTTCCATAGGAGGCCATCAGGCACACAAAATCGGCTTGTAGGTACGCTGGCTTGGGCGGCGGCAAAGAGAGGCTGCAGACTGCTATCATTTTGCTGTTCCGTTTTGAAAACATTCGTGTCGGGAAACGCTAGCTCGAGGGTCGATATATAATTGTCGAAATCGTCGCTGTCTGGTCCAGTCGTGGTCATTGGCATCCTAGAAAGCCAATCTGCGTCTGCATGACGCCTCCCGCTTTTGTACACCACGGCAAAGTCATATTCCTGTAACCGGAGGGCTCAGCGTGCGAGACGACCACATTGGTCTCGAAGGTTCCGCAGCCAACAGAGTGAATGATGGTCAGTTACAATAGTAAACGACCATCCGTACAAATATGAACGGAAACGCTGCACAGCGAAAACTACAGCCAGACATTCCTGTTCGGTGACTGTGCAGTTTCGCTCCGGCTTGCTCAGGGTACGACTTGCGTACGCGATAACATGCTCTCGTTGATCATGCCGTTGGACAAGGACTGCCCCGAGACCGATTCCACTAGCGTCCGTGTGAACTTCTGTCACTGCACCAGGATCGAAGTGACGTAGGACGGGTTTCGATATTAGAAGAAATTTCAGTTGACGAAATGACGCGTCGCAGTCGCTGTCTGACGCAAAAGTGGAGTTTTTGTTGAGAAGGCACGTCAATGGGTAAGCAACGTCCGCAAAGCGATGTATAAAGCGTTTAAAATACGAACACAACCCTAGAAAACTGCCCAACTCCTTCACTGTCTGCGGGGGTTTAAAAGACTCAACAGCGGCAGTTTTCTGGTTATCCGGCATTACACCATCACCATTGACAAGGTGTCCTAGCACCAGCGCTTGGCGCTCTCCAAAGCGGAACTTTTTCGAGTTTAGAATTAGGGCGACGTTGTGCAGACAATTCAAGACGCGTACTAGACGGTCATTGTGTTCTTGGAAGGATTTCCTAAATATGACGACATCGTCCAGATAGCAAAGACAAATGTCCCATTTTAAGCCGCCCAAAACTGTGTCTATAAAGCGTTCAAATGTGGCTGGCGCATTACACTGCCCAAATGGCATAACATTAAACTCATAAAGGCCATCTGGCGTTACGAAGGCTGTTTTTTTCTTATCCGCAGGGTCCATAGTAATTTGCCAGTAGCCAGATATGAGATCAAGACAAGAAAAATAGGATGCACCAGAGATGCACTCGAGGGCATCGTCTATGCGAGGAAGAGGAGAGACGTCCTTTTTCGTAACAGAATTTAGACGCTGTTAATCGACGGAGAATCGCCACGAACCGTCTTTCTTGCGTACAAGAATGACAGGGGCAGCACAGGGGCTAGATGACTCCTGTATCACCTTCTTCCGTAGCTAGCATGTCCTCCACTTGCTCATGAATGACTTCGCGCTCCGATGAAGACACCCGATATGGCTTTTGACGAATGGGACGAGCCGAACCAGTGTCGATGGTATGATGGGTCCGATGTGCAGGGCGAGAGGTCGGTCCATCTGTTTGAGAAAAGTCAAACATAGGCGAAAAGGGTAGAAGAATATCCACAAGAGTACGGCGTTGAGGTGAGTTGAGATCGGCGCTGATCATGCGGAAGATCGAAGTCTCATCAGCAGGCAGAGGTACGGTGGCACTCGTAGCATCTGTGACCAAAGCAACGACTTGGGGCGCATCGGGTTCACAGGAGGCAAGCTTTAATCACGTTGGTAAAACTGCGGGCTCGGACGATGGATTGATTGTCCATAACGAGGCACTACTGTGATGCACTGAGATCATAGAGTGAGGGATAATAATATTTTTCTTTAGGCATGCTGAGTGAACTGGGTGCACCACGGCCTGAATTGAAACCTGGTCAAGAAGCGGACACGGGGACGAACATGGCAGACAAAGGTGGAACTACTGTGTCTTCGGTAATACTAAAACTGTTTCTTCATTACGGCCACTTTCAAAAAGAGTCGGCCGACGCGAACCGTCAAAATGAACATCTTGACTTCGGTAGTCTACGGTAGCGCCACAAAACTTCAAGTCCATTCCTAAAATGATGTCATGCGTAGAGCGGGGTAAGGCAACGAATTCGGCTTGAAAAATTGCACCACTCACAGACACGTGCGCACTACACACACCCAGTGGTAGCAACGCCTCTCCACTCACACCACAAAACGTTGAAGCACCACTGCCTTTCCGGGGCAGTCGTTCTACCGACTGAGCTAACCTGGATGGCTAGCAGATCAGAAGGTAGGGCGAGAGCGAATTGATCTATAACTCAAAGTGGAAATAATGTTGGTCAAATATTTAGGGGAAACCCCCAAGGTGGTGTAGAGTTATAATTAAGAAGTAATTACTCATTGTTATCCACCAGAGCGCTGCCTTACGGCTACGGCTGATCTGCTAGCCGTCCTGGTTAGCTGAGTCGGTAGAGCGACTGCCCCGGAAAGGTGGTGGTGGCGGGTTCGATCCCCGGAGCAGGACGAATTTTTCTTTAACTACGAAGTTTCTAAGAAAGCTGTATAGCTTTCCTTTGTAGCCGTAAGGCTGCGCTCGGGTAGATGACAATGAGTAATTACTCCTTAATTAGAATTCTACTTCACCTTGGGGGTTTCCCCTAAATATTTGACCAACCGCAAGTATAGCCAAAAAAGGGCATAGGACAGAATTGGCGCACAATGTGAAAGTACTAAAGACTGAAATCTGTAGACAAGAAGTTAATTAATCAACTAGAAGCAACAAGAAGCACACAACAGACACAACCGTGCTTTGAATCTTTTTCTTCCGTTTCTACATTTTTATTGTTTTATTATTTCGTTATAGATGCTGCACCTTATGCTAAAAATGGACCGCTTGAATGACAGGTGATTTCTTGTTTTTGTGCCCAGAAACGTTATGGAAGTACGGACGTGTAATTATTCTGTGTGGTAATTTTTGTTATACATTTTTAATGAAGGCATTGAAAACTAAAGCGCGTATTGCATGGCTTCTAAAGTGACTTACTCTTTTCGTGGTAGGATTTGTGTAATTTTTACAGCCGTGCAGTGCCCTCGGTAGACCCGGGTCAGTCGTTAGTATGGGAGGTTTAGACGGCAGACGCTGCAACTGTGGCTATATTTATTGGAATTTCGTAATTGCGCTGTAACAGCCACGCGAAGAAATACAGAGGATAGTGAAGAAAAAGAAGAGTGTTCCACTTGTAGCGGTTTGACGTGACGCTTGATCCACGACGTTGCATCCTGAACTCGACTCAAATGCATTCACGGGATCAACATCAGCTGGCCCCGAATCAAATATACATGCGTGCGGCAGGTAGAGCGATCGAGAGACCTGTCCCGCTCCCGGCGCTCCGTGGCACCACTGGAAGCAGCGCGGCGGCCGATGTCCCCGGGGCGACGAACATCGATATGAAGACGCCGGTCAATGTGGACGGGAACAAGGGCAGCAGCGAGATTCCTCGTGATCCTAGGGGCTCCTACAAGGCCACGCCCCCTTCGATAGGCGCTCTTGACGTCAGCAAACCTGAGAAAGCACAGGTAAGGCCCTCAAATCGTCGTGGATTCCACGCAAGCAAGCTTAAACGCAGCACAATATAGATGAATCTTCAACAAACAACGAAGGCAAATTCATTGAACTTTTTTCTCAGCAAATACAATGCTGGGAACAATATCTGTATTACAGTAAAATAAAAATCTTCCGGACAGAAAATTAAGGTTTGCGACAGGACATCATTTTCTTCTTGTTGCACGATATGTACTCCTCTCATTGATAACAAAACTGACTTCGGGACCGTCGCACTGAAGTGAATAGCGGCGCAGCCATGTCTCATAGATGCGTTATGAGCGCGCTCTCCTGTCGTCATCGTACCTTATTTTGCTTAATTTACCTTCAGAGTTGGTGTGTGCATTAAATATTGACGCTTATCATCTTGACTGTTTTGTTGAAAATCCGCCACTGTCAGCGTTATGAGCATAAAATCGCAAGCATGCTTTTGCCACGCGGCAGTTAACAGGTTAAGTGGTCGAGCGCTGATTTTTCGGCGATGGCTTTTGGCACATAACTAGACGAGGTAATATCACAAAGTTGAGAGGGAGCCAATCAAGAGTCGGATATAAAATGAACCTTCTAAGGCTCTGTGATGCTGACTGAAGCGCTCTACGCCTAAGTCATGCAGACGCTTCACTTTATCGTCATAAAGCGCGGCTTGATATTTATGTTGGGTGGTCACTTACTACTGGAAACTGGATTAAGTAGCGACCATGTGTGATATTAGCGGCGCGAATTAAAGTGATGAGAAAGTACAGACACGTCACTTTATCGTCATAAAGCGCGGCTTGATATTTATGTTGGGTGGTCATACTGGAAACTGGATTAAGTAGCGACCATGTGTGATATTAGCGGCGCGAATTAAAGTGATGAGAAAGTACACGTACGGAAAAGCAATGAACTGCAAAGGGAGACGCAAAGGTGAACCTTTAGCACCATCGCGTCATATATCCTTCAGAGCAGAGTTTAAGTGCTCCTCCTACCTCTTGATAGTGATTAAGCATGCATTTCTCATCAAGACATTAAGGCACCACTACATTTAAGAAGTGGCAAACAATAACATATTGTCATAGAATTACAGAACATCAAGACGTTTAGGAAAGACCCCAGATAGGATGTCTATACTTAATCTGTGTCCTTTATTTTAATCTTGCAATCAACGAGTTAGATAACCGTGTTGCCCCTTCAGCTCATGAAGGGATGCATGCTCATCAGAATATATATCGAGTATTCATGCCACATCCACTAGGGCTTTCTTAGCATCCACTTGAAGGAACTGTATACTTTGAGGCCTACACTGGTACTTATTTAGCGTGCAAATGAATGCTAAGCATCTTATTCCATCGCTCTATTTTCATTTGCGGCCACTATAGCTGCATGTGACCTGAGATCCCTTAGGTCGGGTGGCTGTCCGACATTTGTCTTGAAATCCTTTTGGTGGTCGTAATGTACCGTGAAAAATCGGCAGAAGTATTTATTTTGTGTATATGGGTGAAATTTCAAAGCTTACCGTAGATATTACAATATGCATACAATATTTTATATACTAGGTGGTTTACGCTGCTGAACCGAATGTGGAGCGAAAGCTTTTACTGCGGGTGACCGAGAGTTGTATCGAACACAACCAGCGTTCCGTTGAACGCATCAAAGTTAACAGAGGAGTGCAGATTACATTCATGCCTGTTATGAGCGTATCTGCGTGACATAGGGGTAAGGTGAATTCAAATATCTTGGCAGGCTGATTCTAATGTCACCCTCCCACATGAAAGGAGAAACCCAAGTTGGCGCTCTTTCAGGCCCCGACACTGACTCTGTAGGCTCGAGCTGGCTAGCTTCCGCTTCAAGATTGTTGCTACTGTCTTACCATGGCTCACCCCAACGAGCGCTATTCACTCCTCCGCCTCGGAGATACAGCGGGTAATGTGGATGAGCCATTATTCTGGCTTGAAAGGTGCGGGGCAGTGCAGACCCGTTTGGTTATTTGTTCTGGCGCGACGACTTATATCAGCTGATCTGGGAGAAAAACGCAGTCTTTGCGATATTATCGGTGTTATTTAAAAATACTTTTTGGTCAGTTTAGGAGTAATGGAATACCTAATACTAGCGTCCTTTTCCTAACAATAGTAGACATCCGTTTATGGCTAAAGATACCTCAAGAATAGTAAGAGAGGACACCTTTCCGAGAGGAAAATCTTCTGTGGCTAACAAAAATTACAGAACGAGATAAGGCCCACAGTCAGTCTGCAGAATATTATTCTTTTGCATCAACCTGCTTTTGTTTAAACCCTGTCGAATGAGCTTCTCATGTGTATCTATTTTATATAGAATAAGATAATTTAAGATACGGAAATGCTGTTCAGCCTACTCGGTAAATTTAGACTCAATAAAGTACGACACCACAGAACTATAAGCTTTGTTTCTACGCAGTTTTTGAGTCTAAACTAGTTGAGGAGTAGTTTAAAAAATGGTTAAATATCCGCAGGTCGCATTACCTTTGTTATGCACCTTGGGTTCCTATGACTCAGTCCACACTGATGACCTCTTTGCTTGTACTGAACACCGGCGCTTCATATCGTGTTTATTTGTGCAACTTTCACGAAAACGGTATAGAGTGGCTGTTGAAAAGTGTTCAACTAAAACTGACGACAACGCTGCGTGCTGTGTGGAAAGCAAACTTGTAAGTTTAGCATCAAGATACAAATGCAGCGAAATTGGTCACCGAAGACATGCTCGTTACTTCCATCTCATTCTAAATCGAGAAGTTGGCGCTAGCAGGGCACGCAAGGCGAAAATAAGATAGCCAGTGGTAGATGAGAATAACAAATCGGATTTAAAGGGGAGACAAGATTAGTAGTGGGCGGCAGAAAGTTAGATTCGAAAGCTTGCCATGTTTATGTTGATGCAGCTGGCACAGGACTGTGTTCATTGGAGGAGTATGCTAGAGGCCTTTGTCCAGCGCGGTGGGTGTAGTCGGGCAGATAATGAGGATGATGATCGAAGAATGGGGTGTGAGAGAAAGAAAGTACCACAGTAAGAAAATGGCACACGTTAATACATGTAGAATGCTGGCTCGAGAAATATCACGTACACATAGGAAAGTTCCCTGCTAGGTGCATGCGACCAGAAGGGGAAGCAGCACTGACGCAAAACGCAGTGAAATGAACCCGCGTTAAGAGTTAGCGACACGCATAACGGAACACAAGCCCTAAAAAGTGCTTATGGTGGAGTCTCGATGGTGCATGCAGCGAAGTTTCAGCGTGAAGTTTTCATTGCGGCGGCCTGGAGAGCAGTTCCTCATGCGGGTAGAGTGCTAATTAAGGCCATGCAGTGAGCGAATAGTTGCCAGATGTACTCACTGCACGATTACCTTGCGTTTGCAGTCGCACACTTGAGTTAAAAAACAATTTTACGACTTTTTTGCATTTGCTGAATCACTAGTTGGTTGGTTTGTGGGGTTTAACGTCCCAAAGCGACTCAGGCTATGAGAGACGCCGTAGTGGAGGACTCCGGGAATTTCGACCACCTGGGGTTCTTTAACGTGCACTGACATCGCACAGCACACGGGCGCCTTGCTTTTCGCCTCCATCGAAAAGCTGCCGCCGAGGCTGGGATTCGATCCCGCGTCCTTGGGAACAGTAGTCGAGCGCCGTAACCACTGCGCCACCCCGGCGGGGTCGAATCACTAGTGTAAGATAAATCCCACTAAGGCTGAGGGCGCAGTTTCCGGCATAGAACTCCATCGCCAGAATACCAAAGCCTTCTCTCCAGCATGAATGACAATTCGAATCTGCCGCAGGCTGCGTTTCAATGGAGGCGAAACGAAGAGGAGACTGTGTGCTGTGCGATGTCAGCGCTGTTATTGTTGCGATTGTAGGAAGAAGGAAAAGAAAATTTGGAGGACGCTTAAGCTTCGCCTTCAAGAGTGGAACGCGATAGCGTTATTGCACCTCGTTAGCACCGCCTACTCATTCGCTCGGTATGCTCTTGAGTCACACAGCGTTCGGCGCGGCAACGAAACGTGCGCCTTAGCAAGCGGAACGAACCAAAGAACTCGGTGTCTCGGAGGGAGAAAGCCGGGCAGCGACGCGCCATGAAGGCGGACGCGATCATGGGGCTGACGCCTTGATGGGATCGTCCTCCATCTCGCTTGGGAGCACCACGCAGAAGCATGATTCCTCGGAAGCAGCTCGGCACACATCGCAGGGGACGCTTTCCCAGCAGAAGCGCTACGGCGCAGCGATCACGTCAGTGGCGTCCGGCATCAGACGCTGCAGCAATCGCGCTGTGAGCGGAAAGAGGAGCCGTGTCGCCTAAGCACCACTGTTCGAGTGACGCACGCTGGATGTTGGAAGGGAAGAGAGCGAGAAAACTTATTAAACGCAAGGGTATTGGGGCATCCTCGCACCGGTACCCGCGCGGCTCGAAGGGGAAAAGCGGGTGAGCGAAGATAGTGATCTAAAGAAAGGAAAGACGCTTGATTCTACAACCCGTGAGGGTGCACGGCGAAACGTCAGGGGCGAGTGGCGCGCCACGTGTCGGGGCAGAGCCGCAAATTGCGAGGAGGGGTTCTTCTGTGTTTGCCGCAAGATGGCTCTGCATGTGCGCAGAGCGCAGAAGAAATGTAGCGGAAACGTACTTCGCTACTCGTGTAACTGCGACTTCTGTAAGTAACATGCTCATAATTACCGATATACACCGCAGTGTAACGTTCTACGGCACGTTTCTAAGGCAACACCGCATTTTTATAGAAGCGCTTTTGTACCGCTTTCGAGCATCGAACTCGTGGCTGAGTGGTAGCGTCTCAGTCTCACACTCCGGAGACCCTGGTTCGATTCCCACCCAGCCCATCTTGGAAGTTGCTTTTATTTATGAAGTGCATGCATGAAGTGCATGCCGGAATTTATGGCTCACGGCCAACGCCGCCGACGTCACCGGCTTTTCTGCGACACGAGCTCCTTAACGCTGCAGCTCAGCCCTGATGGGGCTGGTGCCTGTGGGTCACCGTTGCTTGAGGCGGGGGCTGGCCTGGCACCGAATTTTTATCTGTTGTAGGCCGTCATTGCATACGCCACCGCTGGTGGTGGACGACGGCTGTGGCTGCGGCGCGCGTCTTTCTTTACCTCTTGCTTTTCTTATCTATATTCTCTTTTATCTGCACGAGGCAGCGGAGGTGGCTCAGCTACAGAGCCAGTAGCAGGCCCGTGAATTTTCTTTTCCTTCTTCCTACAGCCACAACAACAACAACCGCGTTAAAATTCACGGGCATATTGTTGTTGTTGTTGTGGCTGTATGAAGAAAGAAAAGAAAATGCACGGGCCTGCTACTGGCTCTGTAGCTGAGCCACCTCCGCTGACTCGTGCAGATAAAAGAGAATATAGATAAGAAAGAAAAGGAAGAGGGAAAGAGACCCGCGCCGCAACAACAGCCGTCATCCACCACCAGCGGTGGCGTGTGCAATGACGGCCTAGAACAGATTAAAATTCGGTGCCAGGTTAGCCCCCGCCGCAAGCGGCGGTGACCCACCTGTACCAGCCCCATCAACACGGGCATGCTACTGGAGCAGCAGCCGTCGCCCACCACCACCGAAGCGGTGGCGGGTGCAATGACGGCCTACAACAGATACAATCCGCCGTTTGCGCGAGTTTTCTGCGCATGCGCGACGTCGTAGCGGCGACCGATGGAAACACATTGAACGGCGTCGACGGCGTTTCTCGGCGCCGCCAGTGCACGGGGGCTGGCGGCACCAGTCGGCACGGTGGCCGTCACAGGCTTGGCAAATCGATGCCAACCACATCTGCCGGTGCGGTTGCCACTCTCTAAGCGTGCCAAGATGCAAGACGCGGTTTTTCAGGTTTCCTTCGGCGAGCCGCGGCCAACAACGACGTGAAGCTATAATTAGGGCCACCAAGCGTCAAGATGTGAATGGCCGCCCTTAGCAACCGACTGCGTACTCTCGACTGTGCGAAAAACACTTCGTTCCTGGTATGTATGGATCTAAAGGAAATGTGCATGATGAAAAGTATCTACCGGAGTATGCACCAAGCCTGTAACCCACCAGTGATAGCCGCAATGAGCATTTGTTCGGCGCGTCTGATGGCGATGTATTTTGTCGTTTGTTTTCTGTATGTGCGAAGGGGCCGGGTAGCGCAGATATCACAGGTGGCTGTGTGCGCTAGACCGTAATATTTAGCATGTTTTATCGCGACTGCCGCCTGACTAAAAAGAAAAAAAAAATGGGCGTTTGTTGTGATACACCGCCATTAGCGAACCGAGTGGTTGAGCTGGTCATGAGGCTCGCGAACGGCAGTGCATTAAAACGCCGTATTTTTTTTCTTGTTAGTGAGGTGGCAGTCACGATAAAACATGCTAAATATTACGGCCTATCGCACACAGCCGCCTGTGATATCTAAGCTACCTAGCCCTTTCGCACATAAAGAAAAGAAGGGACAAAATACATCGCCTTCAGGCCCCGGCGCAACTAAAGCAATCACGCACCGAAAAAATCCTCATTGCAGCTATCCCTGGTGCGCTACAGCCTGGGTGAAAACTCCAGTAGGTACATTTCATCATGCATATTTCGCTTAGATGCATAAATACCTGCAGTATCTGTGTTTTTGCCGCTCGGAGCATATGACGCACTTGACACTCTTGCACGACGCACAGTATTTTTTTTTTAAATTAAAGGCTCGCCTTCGTGCACGCCAAAGCATCCGGATTTTGTTCCTTTGGTGTACGCAATCAGATGCGCTTCGTTAGGAAGCTTGATAATCGTCGTCTTCGTCCAATCGTTTGCAACGGCAAGGAAACCGCCCGGCACAATAAATGAGTCTCCAGGAGGGTTCATGCTCGTTCACTTGCAGAGTGGATCGCTCTGGACGTAGAACAGGATTGGTTCCTGACCGAGATGCGCATCCGATATGTAGGAGATATACATGTGTCACCAAGTTGTTGATTCGCAGAAATCGCGGCGGAGGCATAAAGCAACGTTGTGGATCCTTTCACAACAGAATGGCCATTCTCTGCGCACCGAGAACCTTTTCACCACTGCGACCACATCCGTTCTGACTCCTGAGGGCAGAAACCGGCTACAGCGCTGAATCATCCGTTGCCAGAAATATGCAGTGCGTTTCCTGCAGGTCTGCATTCCGGCCGGGACAATGCCCTTTTCAGGGGGTGTGTATATGTGCCTCTCTGCCGATCTTCGTAGATGAAATCCTATAGCTGCACGGTTGTAGATGACGCGAGGAGGAAGCGACGCACCATGCCGGCGCCGCGGTGACCGCATTGTGCTGGGTAACGCAAGGCACCCCGCGCATATGCGCCGCTCGAAGTCACAGGAGACGATTCCACCTAGCTCTGCAGCATCAACAAACCCCTGGCTGCTTTGCCCTTTGAGATCCCCCTCTCTCTCTCTGCCCCCGCGCTCTCCTGTCTGCCAAAAACCTGCACGCTTAGAGCGTCTCATTCTGTCACGTCGAACACGGCCCGCGCTACACGCTCTTACAATAAGAAGATAGTATATGCGTACGTGCATTATGAGTGGATTGTGGAAACGCTGAAACTTTCCCCCATACTGCGTGAACATGATATATTCCATTCACTGTCACTACTCTCCGCCCCGAGGCCAAAAAAGGGGGAGCTTCACTTTCTACCTGCGTTGGCGTGGTCATTTCGTATGGTGCGCTTTCGCGTCGTCTGCTACACTGCCGTCCAAAGTCTTTCTAGCCCGCTCCCGCATGATGACGCCACATCCTCCCGCAAAAGGCGGATTCCATCGGCAGGCTAGCCCCCGCCGCAATTAAGCGGCGGTGACCTACCAGTGCCAGCCATGTAGGGCCAGGAGCAACCACCCCCGACCTTTCGATGTCAGCACACGTTAAAGATCCTCAGGTGATCAAATTTACTCCGTAGCCCTCAAATACGGCACCCATTTTTCTCTTTACTCTTTAACTCCACATTCATCCCTGCCATAGGCCCCGCGGGGGTGGTGCAGTGGTAAGACGCCCGACTACTGTGCCGGAGTACCCGGGTTCGAACCCGACCTCGACGGCTGCGTTTCGATGGAGGCAAAACGAAGAGGCGTCCGTGTGGTGTGCGATGTCAGCGCACGTTAAAGATCCCCAGGTGGTCGAAATTACTCCGAAGCCCTACACTACAGCTCCTCTTTCTCTCTTTCCTCTTTCACTCCCACCTCCCTCCCTTCCCTTATGGTCGCGGTTGAGTTGTCCACAGAAAACAAGGGAGACTGTTACCGCGCCTTTCCCTTCTTATAAATCAATCAATCCCTGCCTTACGGCATGGTTCAGGTGTCCATAGAACAAATGTGACAAATACAGCGCCTTTCCTTTCATGTGAGCCAATTATTATAAAGTGAAAGCATTACTTCACTGTTTACAAGTTTCTGTCCGCAGAAAGTGTCCGCACACCCCGTCCGCAGACCGTGTCCACAGAACGTGTCCGCAAAATCGTGTCCGCAGCAGTTGTGAATAGTTGAGAAGTGAGAAATTGAGAAGACAGAAGAGGTTAAAGGTCCCCAGAAAAGGGTCACCAAGAAGGGTAAACAACGCCATAACACTGATAGTTATTGAACCACCCATCATTCTCCCGCAAAAATTTTCGATCTAGCTTCTGCAACACCAGAGATATCGGCGATTAAAAATGACCCTTCCAATTTTCCCTCTCAACTCGTACGCTGAAGGGAGCCATAAAAAAACAAAGAATACACGAACTTCCGGTTGCCGCGCGCTCGCTCGCTGGCGTACTCCGCCAACCCGTCCTCGCTTGCACACACCTGAGGAGTTCGCCAGTTCGGGCAGCGACGGTTAGTGTAACCGCGAACCCGTGGTTATCCTATGTTACACGGCGGACCAAACCATGGTTGCACCACTAATCGCGGTTACCGCAAACCGAGCTTGACGACCTCGGTTTGCGTCGTTAACCGAGGTTATGACGGCGTCTGTTGACGGAAGCTACTCGTCGGCGCCCGAGTGCGCGAAACGTACGAGCGGGTCTGCTTCACAAAGTTATTCATTTGCCCACTGTATCACGTTCAAAGATCGATGTATAGATTATGGTGCCGCTCGACGTCTTCGATTACGGCCGACAGCGCAGCGACTGCGTACTGAAGCCTTGTCGTGCCTGCAGTATCGTTTGAACGGCTTGTTGTTGAGCAGAACGCCAGAAAATACGCGGCCTTAGCTATGACAGTACACGAATTTGCAACGCTTGCAGCACGGGATGCCGCGAGCAGGCTGAGGTACGTTACACAATTACCGCGGGGGTGGAACGTGCGAGCGCGGCGAACGCCGGCGTCGTGCGTGACCGTCCCTAGTCGTCGCTAGGCCTATTGTTTCGCTTCGAAGCCGCGGCGGTCGACGCTTTGGAACATGATCAACGCTGTCGTAAATCGTCTACTTATGAAACTGCCTTATAGTGATTCCTATCCTGCCATAGTAAAATGATTATAGGATTAACTCTGCCGACGCATTAATCGCAGAGCTAGTACGAGCAGATCGGATCAGTCGAAATGCACCAGCGGCAGCTGGCTTGAGCAGGAACTAGCTTGTATCACGGCTATCGCTCTTACCAGCAATTTGCTGCTGGTCAGCGATCCTCACGAGGGCTTCATACTTGATATTCCGCTCAATATTCCAGACGCCAACAAATTTTAGCACGCTTTATTTCGGACGTCGGTGCTAACGATCCGCCGTGTGATTCGCGAACGGGATGCGGGAGGAGGGGCCACAGCGGCGAGGTTTACGGCGGTCAAGGAGGTGCTGCCATCGTGCGGTGCTTGACCGTGCTGTTGACGCCTCGTCGGACGACACTCCGATACTCCTGAAACCACGTTATATAAATAAGATATTTGTAAATGCAGCTTCGTTCTGCCGATCCCTGCGTCGCTTCGGTTGTTGCACTTAATGGGCAATGGCCACCTAACCGATAAGGGCGGCGAGCTGTAACAGCCCGCACAGAGTTCGAGCAGCGTACGAGCAGACGACTTTCGCTGCTACCGGAAGTGTGTTCGGGACGTCATGGTTGCAGTGACCGCAACGAATGGCAGCTTCTAGCAAGCCTTGCCAGTACGGTGTCTAGATGGGTAGGTGTGCCGACCGGCGGGGGTAACGCGTGCCTTTTCTTCATGACGCCGCAGTGGCGCCACCAGCGAAAGCCCGGTTCATGACCGTTTCCTCCGGCCGTCGCCACGCATGACAGAAAGCGACTCGCTTCACTGTTTTCCAAGTGCAAATGAGTTTATTGCAAACAAGCTGTCTTACGGGAATAGGGAAGGGATGTAAACATATTGCAAAGGCAGGGGAGCCGAGTTTAAGGCTGTTTTTTTTTTACGTACAGCGTGTTTGCTGCGTTCCCGATTCTTCAGGCAAGCAACTCCAAACACTGTTATGTCACTTCCTCGTTCTTAATTTTTTTTTTCCATTAAATGTTCCACGCCATCACAAGGCAACGCGAATATATATTAACACAGTGCTCAGCCGTGATTTATGCGTGTGCATGGGCGTAAGCAGACCTTGCGAATAAATAAAATAAAACGAGTGCATAAGCTTGTATTGCAAAACGGTATCTTCTAGCTGAACTTTTGAAAGTGCAATAAATGACATGCACACATTAGTGTTTCTGAGTCAGTGAAGTAACACACCCCAAAATCATGCCTATGCGTTCAAAGCACGCGTCTCAATTTCAGGTGTTTTCTTTTTTTTCGCGCGTTTTCACGGGCCAGGTTCTTGCTCTTGACCAAGAAGTGGAGGCGCATGATAGAGTAAAACTTGACGACGCTGTTAGTGATCTCAATCTTATGCTTCTCACAACCGATCATAGGCGGAGATTTGAGCTGCAGAAAAGAGGCGAAGTCTGCGAGACTTTCTAACTTGTCCTGCTTTCCCAGAAATTCCAAAAATACGCCACATGGAACGATTCCAGCTAGCAGCGTCTGTTGTTATCACACCCTCCACCGTAATTTTTGCTAGCACATCAGCTTTCACGTTCCCCTTCGAAGCGAAAACGCCAAGCACCTGGTGCCGCTTTCCCGTGACTGGTTGGAAGAGAACAACTACGTGATCCGCCAATTCTGAGCTGGAGCTAGATGAAAATTTTTCGAGGTCCACCAAACCGTTCACTTTCCCGTAGTGACTGACCGTCAGGTTCTCGGAAAGTTTAATTTCATCCATCATAATGCCGCCATGACGTTGCTGTTCCGTCATGCATATGCATTTTTCCTTCAATGCAGCAAACACCCGTTTGTTGAAGCCGAATCCGCTTCGAAATCCGCGCAGGTACCGTTGGAGACACGTTCTGCAGGGCAGCAGCATGATCTTCTCCTTGCGCAGGTGCTCATAAAGCCGTTTGCTCCTCATCCGCATTATCAAGCATTCGAGCAGCCACTCGCGCTGGTACTTAAAACCCTTCGTGCTTTTCCGCTTTGAAGCATTTAAACAGGCCATGAATTGTGACTGTTGTCTTACTGGCAAATTTTCTATTCTTGACATGAGCGCGCAGCTTTCTAGTTTTGAGTTCTTCCTCCTCATCTCTTCCAGTTTTGTCTCAAGAGTAAACATATTTCGCTTTAGTCTCTTGAACTTTGCGGTTACAAGCTTTCTCTTCTTTTCGCGCTCCCTCGACCTCCGGTCCTTTGTTCTTTTGTACGACAGCTGATTTAGGAGCAACTTTTTTGCGTATCGGCAATGCAAACAGGAGTCTCCTTGACTTGTGGCGATGCCGACGCATTTGGAGCTGAATGTTGTGTTTCCGTGGATTCTTATATTCTTGGATTTCGCGAGGACGGTGTCAAGTTGGTCATTGCATTTTATGCCCTGACATGGAATCATGGCATCCACGTCAGCCAAAGGTCCCCAACCTGTTCACGAGTTTCCAAATCCAGCTTCTGTGTTACGGCGCCTTGCACGGACACGGTGGCTCGCAGTTTTGACGCACAGTGCTCCAGGAGTATTACTTTCACCAGAACGATGCTCTGTCCGCTTTTTCTGCAAGTCGAGAACGCAGAGGCGCCAGAATCTTCAATAGAGTGATGTGTCCAGCCGCTGTGGGATACCGTGCAGGTGGTGAAGTCAATGTCAACCGCACGAGGTGACACTTCGGTTACAGACGTAGAGATACCTTCACTGGAGCTTGAAGGTACTGGATCGTCCGGCACTGTCTCAAGGTCGTGGCTGTCACTTCTGGCAGCCTTGGTTGGGCGGCAGCCTGTGGAATTCTTCGTCTTTCGTTTCGCGGTCACCTTTCTTGACAGGTAAGCAGGAGCATCAGGCAGGGCAGAAGGCACGGCATCTTTCGTCAATCGTGGGTGAGAACGTGGGAGGCTAACAACGTTGCCTTCTATCATATATTTGTAATCCCGTTCGATACACTCTTGGTCAAAATGCCGCTCACACACAACGGAGTGTGGCTGCAACCTCTTGTCGGCACGATGAAGAGCAAGCTCCCACCTTTTGAACAGTTCGGGATCCCGCGGCGCCGAAAACAGCGAGACTTTCAGTCCTTTTCTCGATGACTTGTAGCCGGATTTGCAGAAGGGTGCAAAACAAGTTGTGTCCTTTTTGGTCTTCATTCCGATCACTTCTCACAAAAAGCGCAGCGCCTGCTCCGCTACGGTGCTTGCATGTGGACGATGACAGATAGCAAACAGACGAGAAAACAGGTAGCTAGTGTCGTCTGTTTATTGTTTCAATGCCAGACCGCAAAAGTCTCAGTTTCAGCTACTATTTTGACTGATAACGCAAGTAATAAGCAATGTTTTTAAACAAAAATGAGGTTAACAAAACGCGCGATGCGATTGCGACAAGTAGCAGACGATCCGCCGGTGAGCACCGGGCGGAGAACAGCAGCGCCAGTTTCGTCGTCATGAAGCGGAGGCACGCGGAACTACGCTTTGTGCCCTGCCGGTCGGCACACCTACCCATCTAGCCACCGTATTGCCAGTCAACCAACCCGTGACGTCACGGGATTAGGAAATAGTTCCATGCGACACCGCCAAGCGACATTTCCTCTGCCCGCGAATTTCAAAAAAGGCGGTTTTTAAAAATTAATAATAAATCGCTGGCTTTGTTCCAAGGAGTTATACTTCGCGTTAATGCTCAAAAGGATGTGTTCTACACACTGAACACGTTTATCAGTGGTTTCCTGGGGGTCGTTTCCGTGGACCTTTAATGAGTGGTGGCGTAAGGTTGTGTCCAAAAATTAATGAGAACAATAAGTTAATTAGGTAAATAGAATAACTGGTTCACAAGAAAGAATTGGCGCAGTATCTGTAGCTGATTGATTTATAGGAAGGGAAAGGCGCGGTAACTGTCTCACTTTTCTGTGGACACCTCAACCGCGCCGTAAGGGAAGGGGGAAGGTTGGAGTGAAAGTGGGAAGAGAGAAAGAGGCGCTGTATCTGTCATTTATATATTTATTTATATTTATATTTATAGGAAGGGAAAGGCGCGGTAACTGTCTCACTTGATTTCTGTGGACACCGTAACCGCGCCGTAAGGGAAGGGAGGGCGCTGTCAGTTCTGTGGCATCGCGCCTTAAGGGAAGGGAGGAAAGTTCGAGTGAAAGCGGAAAGAGCTGCCGTAGTGGAGACGTCAAGGATGTTTACCCGGAAGCAGAACCGAAAAACGGCATCATCATCATCATCGTCACCCTGACTATACCCACTGCAGGGCGAAGGCCTCTCCTACATTTCTACAATTAATCCGGTTCTGTGCTAGCTGCATCCACTTAACCCCTGCGAACTTCTTAACCTCACCCGCCCACCTAACTTTCTGCCGCCCCCTGCTACGCCTTCCTTCCTTTGGAATCCAGTTTGTTACCCTAAGCGAAATAGGTGATCATCTCTTCGCACTACATGTCCTGCCCATGCCCATTTCTTCTTAATTTCCACTAGAATGTCAATAACTTGAGTTATTTCTCTGACCCACTCTGCACGCTTCCTATCTCCTAATGGTATACCCCTACCATTTTTCGTTCCATAGCCCTCTGGGTAGTCCTCAACTTAAGTAGGACTCTCTTGGTTAGCCTCCACGTTTCAGCCCCATAGGTGAGTACAGGCAAGATGCAACTGTTGTATACTTTCCTCTTGAGCGATACCGGTAAGCTGCTAGTCATAATCTGTGAGTGCTTGCCAAGTACGCTCCATCGCAATCTTATTCTTCTTGTTATTTCCTTTCCCTAACGTAAATTCCTGTTCCTTCCCGAGGCTGTTGAACATTACCTTAGTCTTCTGCATATTGATTTTTTAGCCTACCTTTCTACTTTTCCTGTCTAGGTCACCAATCATTATCTGCAGTTCATCCCCCGAGTTACTTAGCAAGGCAATTGTGTCATCAGCAGATCGCAGATTACTGAGGTATTCTCCATCTGCCCTTATCCCTAACTGCTCCCATTCCAAGTCTCTGAATACTTCCTCTAAGCAAACTGTGAATAGTACTGGGGAGATCGTGTCTCCTTGCCTAACACCTTTCTTTAGGGGAATTTGTTGCTTTCTTTATGCAAAACTATGCTTGCTGTGCAGCCACTATATATATCTTCCAGCACTTTCACGTACGGCTCGTCTACCCCCTGAATTCGCAATGCCTGCAGCACCGCCGAGATTTCAACTGAGTCAAATGCTTTTTCGTAATCAATGAATGCTATGTATAAGGGCTGGTTATATTCCGAGCATTTTTCTATCACCTGATTGATGGTATGGATATGATCGATAGTAGAGTACCGTTCCCGGCATAGGAAAGGATTAGGATTAGGAAAAGAAAACGGCATAGGAAGGGATTAACGCGCAATTTGAAAATAGCAAGGACTAAAATGGGTAAACAAGAAGTGACTGTCACGTAGAGGATGTGACGCAACCGGAATTAGAGCCGAAAAAGGGCATAGGAATGAATTGGCGCGCAATTTGAAAGTACCAAAGACTAAAATGGATAAATGAAGTCAGTTAAGCAACCAGGAGCCACCAACAAAAGCCTCCGTGTTTTCTCATTACTGCAATGCAGATTCTTCAGTGCTCGCTCATTTCATTAGAGAGTTTTAGTACTGCGTAGTGAGCGCTGCGTACGCACAGCCCACCTACTTTGCGGAACGGTACGGCATGGTCGTGTACATGCCACAGAAATACTTTTAGTAGGGCGGAAGCGCATACGTAGGCAGGAGTCCGAAAGCTAACGCGGCATGCGCAGTGGCCTGTGTAGTGCCATCTCGCAGCCATCCAAAAACTGAATTTTCCAGCGCAGGAAATCCTGCTTCTTTGTTGTTCCGACAGGCGAGAGATGGAATCCATGCTGCAAAGGTGCTGCTTTGGTTCGTCGTTGTCGCAGAGGATGAGGATATAGGGAATAAGTTTGACTGAATCGGGACGCTACCTTTGCAAACGTAGTAGAAAGCAAAAATTAACAATACAACCCCGTGCAAAATTTAAATCAGAAGAAGCAAACCGTTTTTCCGAGAGAAACGATGTCATGTCAAAGCAGTTTTCTGAGTTCACAGTGCGCCTATGATGTCATCATTCAGTATCAAGTAACTATGAACCTCGGAGAACACACTGCGAAACTAAAGAAGTCTCATTGGAGAGGCGGAGTATATTTAAAATGCCACGAAACGTATGCCATAAAAGTCTGGAGCATGGCCCATGGAAACATATGCAAAGAAAACCTACCAAATTAATTTTCCTGTTTAGGCCAGCACCAATGAATACGGCAGATGGTTAAAAGTTAGCGAGTGTTTTGAAGAAAAAGTATGACAAAATATGCCATGGCTTTTTTGGAGCCAAACAATATTTAATGCGCCTCGATGAATCTGCGTTGTAAAGACCTACATACGCCTGAAATCTAGCTGTCCGCTCTTACGAGAGCTTCAACGTTTCCCCTTAAATGCAGCCGATAAAATGATACAAACTTTTAAGCTGAAGGTAGTCATCACTCGGCACGAGAATGAGCCGTGCACAGGAGCAGACGACCAACAGTTCGTCTGATCACAGGAATGTCGCTCGCGGTCGCCGGAATCGTCTGCGATCGAATAGTGTCGGCTGCGCCGCTGTCTGCTACAATGGACCGTTTCCTTTCGACGTTTAAAAATGCTTTTTGAATGTAGTTTAAGGAATGTAGTGTCTATGAGCTGCTTACTTTGAATGACAGATATTTCGAAAATTTAGTTCATACGGCAGCTGTATACGAGAAGCTTCCGCGATTGGGAGAAGCACCCAGCGCATAGCGAGTGTGTATGCGGTATGTGTGGCTTCACAACACAAATTTTAGCGGTGTTTATAAATAGATTACCCGTGAAATGAGTTAGTATGAGCATACTTTGTCACACATTCATTCAAAGCACTTGCCAACTTTTAATGATAGGCACCCTCCATTGGTACTACACTAAACGAGAAAAATACTGCGGTAAGTTGTGTTTACATGTTTTCTAAGGGCCCTACCAACTCGTACCCCTATAAGTCTAGAAGAGTCATATAGATACTCTGCCTTTGAAATTGAATTTTATATTTTTCCAGTCTTTTCTAGGCTTGTAGTTGCTCTATACCAAAAAAAACAAACATCGTAGGTGCCCCGTAAAGACATAAAATGGCTTTGAAATCTTTCGCTTCCACATATTCATATGGGT
The DNA here is from genome assembly GCF_055883805.1 of Amblyomma maculatum. Taxonomy (NCBI): domain Eukaryota; kingdom Metazoa; phylum Arthropoda; class Arachnida; order Ixodida; family Ixodidae; genus Amblyomma; species Amblyomma maculatum. The sequence goes on along the minus strand of NC_139349.1, from coordinate 141,812,296 downwards.
GGTAAGCCTATACATTTCACCCCCAGTCTGCGGCAGGGTCGCGAGCGCCCCGTTTGTTTGTAAACACGGCGTTTGTCTATAGGTATGAAGCCCACGGGAAACTTGGTACTTGCGGCTTCAGGTTTCAGCGATCCTGGCGACGAAATACACCAGCTAGAAGTTGGAGCGTTCGCGCAGTGCATTCATAAAAAAACAATTTGTGCGTCGCATACGGCTGGATGGATGGATGGAATATAGGAGCGTCCCCTTTGAAACGGGGTGGTAGCAGTAGCTATCATGCTCATTTTTCTCAATTTGCAATACGCGCCCTCTACCGCGGAGGAACAAATGAATTAGAAGTTTTGCTCATCGCGAAATGCTAAATCGTCTGCAATAAAAAGAAAAGAAACGAACGTGCTGCGTGTTTGCTGCTTATCATGCGCGGCTATATAGCCAGACGTCTCTGTCGAGCTTCCTCACACACGAGAGCAACCCGCAGACGGATCAGAGAACGCACACAGATGTAGGGATTTCTGCGTATGCAAGCAACGTATGCGCAGTACGCAAGAATCGTGCTGCGTATGACGCATGCGCAGTAAGCAGCACGCAGGCCGCCTACGTACGCAAGGGTTCTGCGTATGCTTACGCATAACGCAGTACTAAAACTCTCTATTATGCGCATTGTTCCACTTAAAAGATGGCGCTTCCCTTGCCGACATGGGAACCTTGAGGTTCATCTTTCACTATTTTCATTCACTTCCTCTTTCCTGATCTGTACGTACTGTCTGCTAAGTGGGCTTCCGATGGAATAAGACGCACATGAAAGAACGCTCATTCGCTTCCATGCGACACTGAATACGGTTTCGTACAAACCTCGACAGGGGCCATCAACCAAATCGTATACAGTGGCTTTAACTGGAATAAATACTGCAATGCACAGAGGCACACCGGAAATTGAAGAGAAACGCAGAAGGAGGAATGGAGGGGGGGGGGGGGGTAGTCATTTGTGCTCAACATATGCGCTACACTACTTGTATCGACAGAAACAATACGGGGCGCCCAAGCTGGCACTCCTACATGTTTTACTTCGTACCTGTTGGTGCCACTCTGGTTGACTATCCACTGTTTGCGTTTCAGATGCAGCCCTCTAAAGACTTCAGTCTCGATCTCCAGACCTTGCCCTATACGATAGGGGTGAGAGATTCGATGCCTGATTTGCCCTTCTCAAGGGAGTGTCGATGGCTGCGGCCATCGATAGCGGGATCGGAACCAACGACCGAATATCACTTCGGTGACGATTCGAACTCGGTGGGAGAATCCAATCACCGGAGAGAGAACGCGCTCTTCGTCGGTAAGATGATTAGCCCCGAGAAAGTTACCGGGAGTAGCCTGCCACCTTTCCGTCCCGGACAAGTCGAGGCGAAGGACATCGCCACGAGCTCTTTCCTTCCGCGCTCTGGAGGCAACTCGGAAACGTACAGAATGCAAAGTACGCACAATTACTCTCAAAGTTTCACTGCAATTTAGGAGAGTTAATATTGCGAACATTTTCTTCGTGTTTCATCAAGATGTGTTTTTTTCTAAATTTCTAGCAGTAATGTGCTTTCGGAGGCGGCGCCTAAACGGCAATGTGTAAACATCTCTCAACTCCTTTGCTCACTAAATTATATACGCGTGCAATACATGAAAAAAAAATGCTGACAATTACGTTACTTCCTAATGCGAAACTTGAGCGCAGCTCCTCAGCTGTTTCACCTTTTTGATAGATTGAGGCAAAGATTTCGAGCATGTAGACCACGCTGGAAGAAAGAGAGGTGCTCCGACGGCGCGGCCGCTTAGTGTGACCGGAAGAGAGGGCAGCCGCAAGGGGCAGCACGTGTTCTGGGGGCAATCCTCTCCGCCGGTTCTGCTGGCGTGCCTATGAAGCACCGGTGCGCGTGCTTATAATTTCGCCCTGAAATCGGCATTCAAAGGCCCTAACCCTTAGATATTTATTTTGCGATATTTACACCCCAACTTCTAAGCAGACAGAAACTTTCGTAACGCTGACTAAACAAATAACTCCATTTCCGAGCAAACAGAGACGCATCGTCTGCTCGAGCAGACGACACACTGCGCTCGGCACGCACCGGGCGCGCTTCTAGCGGATTGTTGCCACGTCTGGCCAATTAAAGACAAGCGTCATGACATCGTGCCACCGGTGCAATGCCTCTTGGGTAGCGGTTCAACGTATGTGAAATGAAGGTTCGCTATTCTATCCACCCCTTGTTCGCATCGCAACAGACGCCGATTACATGTAGGTGAAGGAAGCAAGATTAAAGCGCTGGCGGGGAGGTTTGAGCGTCTGCTTCATTCTCGCGGGCGCGACAACCGTTGTCACACGAGAAACTGCGCTGCACCATATGGTATCAGAATGAACCTGGCGCTCCAGTGGCAAAGTGAAGTATCGAACACATAAAGCAAAGCTATCTGTAGCCAGATGCGCGTGTCTATCACAGACGACGGCATCCACACGGTCAGACTGGGGCTTTTGCCACGCTTTCGATCTGCGGTTGACACTTCATGCAGGCATGCATAGCCTGGACTGCATGAAATAAACAAAGAAACTGTGCACAGAAATGAAGGTAATGTGCATCGTCGAATCATTAAAGTAAACGACTGCAGCCAAGAAACATCCTGTTTTAATGAGGCAATTCTTCATGGCCTTAACAATATCTTCATTTCACTAGTAATATTTGGAATACGTTGCTTGCTCATTGAACTTTATCGTTTCTTGTGCAATCCGCATTTTGGTGAAGGTAAGACTCGAAAAACATCTCTGTGCTGCCCGATGCCACAAACGCATCATGAACACCACGCGTACAAATTTCCGAATAAATCACTACAGTGTCTGCCAGATAATTTGCAACGCCAAGACATAATTGACAAAATACAATATTATGCCACAGTTGAAAAACGGTGCGATTCACAAATGTTGTAGAATCTTGAATCCTGCGTGCTGCGCTGAGACTTGCGCAAGGGCGTTATTGGAGTGGCCGTAATTACTAGCGCAACGAAATTATGCAATATCTTTTCAATGAATTTGAAATCTGAAGCAAAGGAGAATAGGGGACAAAATTTACGAAATATAAGAAAAACAATTTGTCTTCAGAAATTTTAATTGCTCGCTGTTTTCTTGAAATTAGCGCGATCGTACGTCTGTATACTGAACCGGTATATAAATATAAGCTTTGGCAGTTTGATAGATAAATATGCTGAGAACATAGTGCGGAAGTATTGCCGCTCTATCACAAACGTTTTTTGAGACAAAGGCCTACAAAATAGGCAAAATTTCATTTCTTGGGCCGATTTCGCCCCGCCGCGGTGGTGCAGTTGTTAAGATGCCTGACTACTGTGCCGGAGCATCCTGGTTTGATCCCGAACGTCGACGGCTGCGTTTCGATGGAGGCGAAAAGAGGCGTTCGTGCGCAGTGCAATGCCGCTCACAGGAGTGCTTTAAGGAAATATTGTATTACTCGTTTGTCGTAAACCGCAGAGCTGCATATCAATTAAGAAATCATTCATGTGGCCCCGAGTCAAATTATAACCTAGAAAATCGGCAGAAATATAAAGGTACATAATTCCAACAAAAAAAAATTGTTTCAAGCAGGCGAACGCCCTTATGTGTCAAAAACAAGCGCCCGTCCTAGGCGCGCCCATAGAAACGCCAGCGAAACGAGCGACAAGACAGGCCCCCAGTTAGGGTGTCCTACCCCGGTACCCGTGCAGCCCCTGGCGGCCGCGCCATGCGTAAAAGTCACACTAAGCGGCCGCTCCCCGCGGCGCTGTCGGAGCACCTTTCTTTCTTCCACCGGGATGTAGACATGTATCTACAATTACAGACTTGTTTATTTTTCACATATATTCCTACAAGAAACACTCCACTAACAGTTCTTGACTGTCATGGAGAGAGAGAGAGAGAGAGAGAGAGAGAGCACTTTTATTTGTTCAACAGAGTGACTATCCCGCTCTTCGGAGGTTAGACCCGGAAGGTGGGACAGTCGCCTTAGTGGCAGGCCGGTAGTTCTTGGACTCCGGCGGCATCTTCGGCCAGTCGAACAATTTCTCTTTGGGCTGTTGGGTCTGAGCTTCGCAGAAGGGTCTCCTAGGTCTCTTTAGTTATATTTTGAGCCCTGCCTGGCGACTTCGCACATTCCCATATTATGTGATCTAGTGATCCCCTTTCCTTACATAATGAACATAGATCTGATCGTATTTGTGGCCATATATGGTTGACATCAACTGGGTTGGGGTATGTATTTGTCTGTAGCTTTCTCCATGCTACTGCTTCCTCTTTGCCTAACGTGGGATCTGGTGGTGGTAGGACCTCCTGCTCAGTCTGTAGTGCATTGTTATTTCGCTATAGTTAATCAGGTCCTCTTGTTTGCTTTGCTCCGCTGGCACTCCTCCAGCCCTGTGTGAGAGATCTCGGGCTTGTTTGTGTGTCGCCTCGTTTCCGGGCACGCCTGCGTGGGCTGGCGTCCAAACAATGGTGACGTCTCTTTCTATTTGCTTTTGATCGAGGCTTCTACCCGCGATCTTTGCTATTACTCCAGCGGTGCGGCTCCTGACTGCGCTTTTACTGTCACTGACTGCGTATTTTGCCTCGGTCTGAGCAAGAGCCAGTGCTATTGCAGCCTCTTTCGCTGTCTGTATCGATTTTGTATTTATAGACACTGCTGTAACCATTTCTCGCTTGCCATTGAGTACGACTGCCCTCATTTTTCCTTTGCCGCAGTATGCAGCGTCTACATATGCAATTCTACCTGAATTTTCCGTCTCGAATCTCCGTGTCTGTGTTTCGGCCCTTTTCTCTCGTCTTTGCTTATTATATTCAGGGTGCATGTTCTTTGGTAATGGGGGGGGGGGGGGGGGGGGGGGGGGGGTATGAATACGTTTCTGGACCTCCGCTCTCATTTCCTCTGTCGTGTCCCAGTATTCCTTCGGTTATATACCTATTTCCCTCAATATGTTCCTTCCACCCTTAGTTTTCTCTAGCCTTCTTTGTTGTGTAGCTAGTGTTGCCTCAAATGTTTCATCTAAGGTGTTGTGTATTAGCCTGTCCGTGGAGGTACCTGCCGGGAGCTGTAGTGCTCTTCTAATGCATTTTCTGATCAAGGTATCAATCCTGTCTTTTTCGGCCTTTTCCAGGTTTAAGTATGGCCTGGCATATCCGACCCTGCTTATTACAAAAGCTTGTATGAGCCTTAATAGGTTACTTTCTTTAAGGCCTCCTTTTTTATTAGCTATTCTCCTTATAAGGTTTGTCGTTTGTATGACCTGTCCTTCCAGTTTATCGTTTCTCCGTTGTACCCGTTCGTTTGGAGGACCATTCCTAGCACCCTCATTTGCTCGACTTTCGAGACTGCTTGTCCCTCCACTTGTATATTTAGGTCCACTTGTTCTTTTTGCCTTAGGTGTTTCGGATTGTGTATAAGCAACTCCGATTTTTCTGAGGAACATTTCATGCCCCTCTCTTTTGCATATTGTACAGTGTTGTTTGCCACCTCTTGCAAATTTTGCTCGATTTCAGCATCGCTGCCTTTGTTTGTAGGAACCGATGCTGTTGGAGGTCACCCTAACTATCATTAATCATTGCTTACTAGTTAAGGGGTGTTTAACCAATAGTAATGGCTAGACATTTGGAGACGTCCATAGCCGTAACATGGTGACATCATCGGACTTGACGTCATGACCGGATGCGTCATCAAGACGTCACATCCAGTCATGGGTAATAACCGGAAGTGATAGTGATGTCACATCCGGACATGACGCAATTACTGGTGGTGACGTCACCACGAGATTATACAGATTCTTCAAAATTACTGGTTAAGCAGGAGACTGGTGCAACAACCGGATAAAAGCCTAAACAATAGGGAGGCAGTCGCATGGCGGCGCCTGCAAGCTGGGAACATTGTAAACCCGGTTTGGGCATATTATGTCAGATGGACGATAGAAGAAAAATGGCTGTGGATCAACTTGGTTAAGCCGGAAAATTGCGAAAGCAATACCAATGGCTACACCCTCGCTCACGTGATAGTCGTGCTGTTGTGGTGCTTGTGTGAAACTTGTATATCTTGTGCTGCGGTGGTGATCACTTGGCTATTCTATGTACAACTAGCAGTGAAACTATAAGCGCTGCGGCTGTGAGGATATACTTGGTTGCTGGGGATGTTAATGCAGACGGTAGAACTGCTGTTCCTGCTTTCTAGCGACGTGAGTCGAGCCTAATCTGTTCAGCGTAACGCCACAATCGCGCTCCTAGCGGAGAGCGCAGGAGTTGGGCGCTGGTGGTGGCACCGCCGCGGCTTGCGACGGCGCGAGTCGGTCGCCTTTCTCTTCAGTGTGACGTCACAACACCTGTTGCGCTCCTAGCGGAGAGTGCAGGAGTTAAGCGCCGGTGGTGGCACTACCGCGGCATAGCCGGGGTTGCGACGGCGCGAGTCGGTCGCCCTTCTCTCAGCGTGACGTCACAACACCTGTTGCGCTCCTAGTGGAGAGCGCAGGAGTCAGGCGCCGGTGGTGGCACCGCTGCGGCTTGCAACGGCGAGAGTCGGTCGCCCTTACCCCGGGATGGACACGCGTGACTCCCTCCTCACCTTCCATGATGTCAGCCTCCACTACCGCAACTCTCGATTATCCCTCCCTCCCCCTCACAAGTCCCTATCTAAAATCGAACAGAATACGTGGCGCCATTTACAGGCCCACACTTTCCTCTCCCCTGCACGCCTTGCCCTTATTCACCCCGGTGCCTTCTCGCCCCAATGCACGCTTTGCAGCTCTTCCCGAGCAGACTGTGCGCACATTCTTTATTCGTGTCCAGGGCACTTTCCCCCCGTCTCCTGGCAAATAAACAGCCCGCAGCTGTGGGAGGCTGCTTTGGCCAGCTCGGATCCGCATATTCAACCGCGGCTTACGACCTGGGCAGCGGAAGTCGCCGCCAGGCGTGAGCTGGAGGCCACGACCAGCAGTCGGAAGGCCACCCACGGAACAGCGGCAACATATAATTTTACTTTTTTTTTATTTTTTTGGCCTTCACTGAATAAAATTTGAACCACCACCATCGGTCGCCCTTCTCTTCAGCATGACGTCACAGATGACGTCACACTGAGGTCAACCAAGGTCAATGGTGGCACCGCCGCACCACGGCAAAGGCTGAAAGTGGAAGTAGTATTGCTTTCGCAATAAAAACGATAAATGCAAGCACTGTGAAGAAAGAGGGACCCTCGACCATATAATCAGGGAATGTGCTAGCTGCCCAGGGGCTTCTGAAGAGACCACTTTTCCTGCTTCTGATCGCGGAGGTCTCGGCTCCTGTCCCTTAGGCCCGCGTTCCGGGGGTGGAAATTGGGGGCCTCCTTATCTGGTGTAAAAATGAAGTTATCACATCACATCAAGCATTACGAAGCTGGCACCGCCGGGCGTTCCATCCGGGTGTCTATGCGGCGCCTTTAATTTGGCGTTTCCGCGAACGCCGCACCACAGATCATATATAGACACAGACGCAGTACAGCAGGCATCAGCGGGGCTGTTCCTGGCCCTGCGGGGCTGGGACGGTAGGTCAACGCCGCTTGCAGCGGAGGCTTGGCAGCCACCAAATTTTTATCTGTTGTAAGCCATCATTGCACCCGCCACCGCTTAAGTGGTGGTGGACGGCTGTTGCGGCGCGCGTCTTTCTCTCCACCTTCTTTTTCTTTCTTCTATACTTTCTCTTCCGTCCGCACGAGGCAACGGAGGTGGCGCAGCTACAGAGCCAGTAGCAGGCCCATGCATTTTCTTTTCCTTCTTCCTACAGCCAAACAACAACAACAACAGGCATCAGCGGCGTTTAAAATTGGTTGAAAACAAAGAAAAGGAGCTGTATCTTTCACAGTTCTAGTCAATCACAAACGGCCTAGCAGTCAATGCCTAAGCAGCGCAGCGGGAAGACTTCCGCCTTGAAGCAGTTTAGGGAGCCAAAGTGCCCCTGAAGTTTTTTTCTTTAGTAGTCTAGAAGTTTGGTAATCAGCTCTGTCGCCATCTGATGACATTCGGCATTTCATTCATGTTAATTAGCTCGAGTTTTGTGAAAGCCATTGTCGGATACTTGAAACCAACAGGGAGATATAGTTTTTTTCCTCAGGAGCAGCTCAATATTTTTAATGTGCGAGCCATACTTTTTGTGCTGTTCCCACGAATCAAACTCTGATAGCGACCGAGTAATAGAACAATGATATAAACGAGATAGATAGTGTTGATTTTTTCGAACATTCGCTGCATTGCATAGTAATCCTACAAATAAATTATCGTGCAGCGCAGCGAAGTGCTAGCCGCGGTTACTGTGCACGGCGACACAACACGTTTATTTGAAGCAGTTGTTTCGCAAAACGCAACATACACCTCGACCAGCAGATACGTAACACTAAGTTAAGTACCCAGCTGGGACAGTGACGTCCATGTTTGGAAAAAGTTGCATCATCCAACTGGTTACAACACGAAACCTATAGCTCCGAACCTGATTTATGGGAGTGTGTAACATAGCGCCGCTGAGAGCCTTTCTAGGCTCACGGAAGGAAATCCGGTTCGCGAGAGTTGTGCACGTGATTTGTGCGTGAGATCTGTGCGCGAGATCTGACATATTCCGCGGAATTTCGCGAGATTGGTTTTTGGCAAGCGGTCCTGCCATCCATCGAATCCCGGCCTCGGCGGCCGGTTTTCGACGGAGGCGGAAAGCAATGCGCCCTTGTGTGCTGTGCGATGTCAGTGCACGTTAAAGAACCCCAGGTGGTCGAAATTTTCGGAGTCCTCCCCTACGGCGTCTCTCATAGCCTGAGTCGCTTTGGGACGTTAAACCCCGCAAACCAAACCAAACCATCTGCAATCCCACACTTGAACACGCGCCAAGAAGCGCCACGCGACAGGAGCGACGGTGTCCCGTCCAAGCACACTTGCCGGAAAAGTGTGACAGATACTGCCTCCTTCCCTTCCTGTAAACCAATAACATTTATACGTAGTACTGCAACGAACGCCGACAAGAGGCAAACGATGAGAGGCAAATAATAAGAGAGCAAAGGCAGGCGTTCGCCATTCTCCTCTTAAGAGACATCTAAGAGATCCCCTAAATTTTCCATGGCTTAAGAAAAAAATCGCTTAGTCAAAACCCAGATTCTATGTATGTATGTATGTATGTATGTATGTATGTATGTATGTATGTATGTATGTATGTATGTATGTATGTATGTATGTATGTATGTATGTATGTATGTATGTATGTATGTATGTATGTATGTATGTATGTATGTATGTATGTATGTATGTATGTATGTATGTATGTATGTATGTATGTATGTATGTATGTATGTATGTATGTATGTATGTATGTATGTATGCATGTATGTATGTATGTATGTATGTATGTATGTATGTATGTGTGTATGTATGTATGTGTGTATGTATGTATGTATGTATGTATGTATGTATGTATGTATGTATGTATGTATGTATGTATGTATGTATAAATAATGCATGCATGTTCTATGTACGTTAGTTCATGTGTTGCATTATATGGCTTAATACAGGGCCAGGTTTCTTCAAAAGAACGGTATACCTGTGCTTAATTCACGTTTCAGATAGCGGCCTTCTAGATGTTGCGGTACAAGGCGCTGCCTCCCGCCGCAGAAGAACGCTGGAGAGCGCCTTCATCATCTGCGCACTCACCGTCGCTGTCCTGATGGCCACCCTCCTTATCGTGGTAGTTTTGCTGGCCGTCAAGGTCGAGGAGTGCGACCGCCAACTGCAGCTCGCGCGTGAACCGATCGTCGACAAAGCCTGCTTTAACGCAGCCTGCGAAATGGTCTCCGGTCTGCTCAAGAAGTGGCAAAACCCTAACGTTCAGCCTTGCAATGCTTTTCACCGCCACGTTTGTGGTCGGTGGCGTCGCATAGGCATCGATAGGCCCAGCTATGCCACGGAGAACAGCAATAACTTTCTCATCCGCATTGGGCTGAGCCTGGAACGCGTGGCAAATGCCAGCATGACATCCAACTCCGGCACCAAATACATGGCTCTTTTTTATTACAGCTGCCGCCAATACATTGTGCAGCAGCGTGCGATTAGCGTAAGAGACGCTCTCCTGATGTCTGGAATTGAGTTCCATGCTTGGCTTGTGTCCAATTCGTTCCAGCATTTGTTCTCCACTATAGTAGCCGAATGCCTGCGCACCGGTCTTACATCCGTTATCAGTGTCAAGTTTAGTAATCAAGAAGTGTACGTTGATATTGGCCTTACCCTGACCAGTTTCCTGCCAAACCAGACGCACCGGCTGGCTGCCGTAATTGAAGCTGCCCTGTCTGAGCTCCAGGTTCCGCGGAACCCTGCTCTGATACCAGCCCTTGTAGATATGGACTCGCGTATGCATCAAGCCTTGGCTGCGTCTTCACCACCGAGGAAATTCCACTCTGTCGCGGTGCGCCGCTTGCCCACTGAGAGCCTGGTTGCGGCCTGGTTGCAAGGTCTGAACCGTGGACTGAATAAGAAATTGACGGTTAATTCCAACACACTTTTAAATGCTAGGGGCTTAACACAGATTAGTGGCCTCATCGGGATTCTGAGTTCGATCGAAGTTAACCTGGCAAGCATCTACAGCCTTATGTTGCCCATAGCGCAGGTAATGCAGTTCGGGGGTGCATTCGGCACCTTTAGCGTCGGTGGAAGCACAAGGGAGCACTCAAGTGCGACAGACTGGTGTCTGCGAGAAACGGCCGAGCACTTCCCCATGGAACTGGCTGTATGGGTGAAGAAATCAGTAGAGACCCCTGAGGCACGCGGGTATTTTAAATCTATGGTAGACGCATTGGGGAAAGCTGTCAGCAAGCTTTCCATCAATGTGAAGGGACTCGATTTCAACGCAACTGATATCGCCAAGCTACGCACCAGGACAAAATGTAAGCATTCAAGTTTTTCTTGATCATGTGAGGGCGGCCAATTGTGGTAAGCCACAGGTAGCTACTGCGGCCGGCAGCATTATTAGCATAATGGTTTACCATTCGGTCCAACGTTAAATTACTTGTCTTGCATTTGTTCCTTGGCGTTTACTGTCCGTGTCGAACAAGGCCTACAGCGTTTAGGGCCACGTTCTGCTGGCTTTGGCACTGAAATGAAATATGAGCAGTGTCTGTCATATGGCAGCTATCTGGCCGGACACGAATTGGTGCGTTTGTCGAGGGACGACACAAAATCAGAATGAAGTCAACTTGACAGCCGCTGGTAGCTCGCATAAGGGCTCCGAGGTATCGGGACTAGTTGGAAATTGGATCCGCGGTACCTTCGATCCTGAGTCCGACCCATAGGCCGTGCAGGCACGTTCATACGACTTAGTTAAAGTGGGGCTACATATTCTCCTTAAAGCACTGGGATGGCCTACGAGTGCATGCAAATGATTGTGCGATATTGGAGGTGCCAATTAAAGGATTTGTGGTTACGCGAATAGTTAAGTGCGCTAACAGGGATACGAAAGCGGATCCGCAGCTAATAATACGTTCAGGGATACCAGACCAGGCGGGATGCAGTGTACCCAAATCGTTCATATCTAAACTTCTTGAAGCCATGGTACGTGCTCAATAAATATACAACGGATAATAACCGGACTATTAGCGTTCTCAATTCATTCAGCTACCGCCACCTTACACATAATAAGCTGATCCTCCCCCTTTTGCTGCCTTTTTCGTATTCAGCATTCGTCTGTCTCACCAGGGCATGGTTGTGTATCTGTCATGCGTAGTTGCGGCCGTGAAATGTTGTCATTGGCACTCATTTATGAAACAAAATATATGCTTGATCTCAGCAAGACAAGGTTCTCCTAAAGGAGCAACCGTGTGATTTAGGAAGTGCTGTTTGGTAATGCGCGTCAGCACTCTACGCACATTCACTTGTACCATCTCTGTCGCTGCAGTCATGCCCCACGAAGCGCCACCTAGGGCAGTACCTTCGATGAAACGCGACAACTTCCTGCTCAACATGATCGCGCTCAGCGGCCAGGTACGGGAAGAAAGGACCAACACCTGGCTGCAACTGTCGCGGCAGCAGCTGACCGGCGATCTGGCGGTATTAGACGGCAAGAACATGGTCATACCAACACTGCAACTTGCCGGGGACGTCATGCATGCCAAGGCAAATGATCCTATGCTCGACTACTCCACCGTGGGAGTCCGGGTTCTTGTCGAGTGGGCCCATGTATTATTGAACAAGGTACGCTTGCGTACTTTCAGATGGATGTCTCAGTGATGTGTGCGTGTTCTGCAAATTGTGTGATTGTAATCTTTAAAAGGATCCATGCCTCGTCTTGTTGGTTTATTTTAACATAGAAACATAGCGCAAAAGCACACGTTCATGATTTCTTTCTCTGTCGGCGTTTTTTTTTTTTGCGCTAGCTTTTTATAAGTTTTTTTTTTTTTGTGATTCTCTCTTTAACATTCCGGACCCTTGGCCGGGCGTAGCGTAACTCTTAGCTTTCCGCGCGGGAGTGGAGGTCAAGCGCAGTGGGCAGAACATAGAGAACTGACGTTGCTTCCTTTGAGAGAAAAGGTGAAGACTCGTAAAATGAAACCCTGCTTACGTCGTGGATTTTTAAGACCCGATCTTTTAAACGGAGTGACGTGGCACGCATTGAATTTAACTTACGACTTTAGCAGATGGGAATATCTAATTGCGAAGCTTTGTCGGGATTTATTTGCCTGAGATTAACGAACGTTTCAAACTGAAGCGCTGTTTGAACTTGAACAAATGGCTTTGATAAGGAGAAATGCTGTTCACATGCGTATTCATATTTGTAAAAATATTTCGCGCCGACGTGCCTAACATGCGCACATCAAATATATAACATCGATCAGTGTGAAGTGAACGTGATTTTATTGTAATATTTTGTCCTCTCTTTTATGTATTCTTTTACCGAGCCCTAGCTTAACGGATGTATAATTACCCCTCGACTAGCTCTAAATATATATGAACAGCAACTATTACTATCAGCAATAATTCAATTACTTAGAGCCTGAAAAATTAGTGACGACCTGGAGCCTAAGTTTCTCTTTTCTGAATACTTCATCCGCCTCGTATACAATAAACCGTCCCAACGGTGCCCATGGGTCAGGTATTCAGCAAGAAGTCTACAAATCTTTTCGCATCTTGAATTCCTTTAGCGCACTGCGCATCTCGCTCCTACAAGCACGCACGCAGAGAAGGCCAGCGCATTATCACACAGCCGTGGCATTAGGGTTAAACGTAGTGATATCGAATTCAACGTGCTTTCCAGAATCCTGCTCTGAGTTCTCGGCTGGTTGACGTTGTGCGGAATCGGACCAGCAGCAGGGTTCCAGTGGAGAGACTTCCAAACGACACTCTGCGCTGGTTGCTATTCTTGCCATGGGCGCTGGACGTGGCCCTCGTCGCGGCGCGAGAGCGTTCTCCCGTGTCGCCGTACAAGGTCATCGAAGTCCAATCCAGGGACCAGCTTTTCTTCCGCCGCTTCTGCCAGGCCGGCTGCGGAGACGCCCAGGGGGCACTGCTTTGCTCGTACGCGACGCGGCAGTCGACCCTCTTCGCACAGGCCTTCAAGTGCAAGCAGGAAGATTTTGATTGTATCTGCTAACGAAGCCAGTGAGAGTATATCGTTGGTGGCGCCTCTTCTGAACCTTCGTTTTGATACCGTGACATTGCTAGCTGCCATCTGTGCTATTCAGCGCGCTATATTCAAGTTTTAAAAGGAGCACACTTTTCAGTTGGCACGAGTCGTGTTTTTGTCGTATCGTGTTAGTTTAAGTTTCTATTAGTAATACTTATTTCGCTGCTGTGGCGAATAGTTGCGCATAAAATCGAACATACTTCATTGTGCTGTTAGTCTTGCGGGCTTGGGATGTATTTTGTATTTTTCAGGCGAAAATGTTTCATTTGTATTCAACTGACTGAACAGGCTAACGGCGTACTTTATTTTTCAGCAGATCATCTCCTTACTCCTCCGCTTCAAATTCCGGCGTTCTTGTTGCCCAGTCCATTTGCAGGGAAGTTAAAGTTAGCGCAGTTTCCACAATGTGCTCGAAGTCGAAATAGATGACTCAAATTACAATGAAAAGGCTTCACTTGAATACTTCTTTACTTCTTTCTAGTCATCATCATCAGCCTGCATCACCCACTGCAGGGCGAAAGCCTCTCCCATATTTCTCCACTTAACCCGGTTCTCTGCTAGCTGTATCCACTTGACCCCTGCGAACTTCTTAACCTCATCCGCCCACCTAACTTTTTGCCGCCCCCTGCTACGTTTTCCTTCCCTTGTAATCCAGTTTGTTACCCTCAGCGACCATCGGTTATCCTCTCTTCGCACTACATGTCCTGCCTATGCCCATTTCTTCTTAATTTCTCACTAGTATGTCGGTAACCTGAGTTATTTCTCTTACCCACTCTGCACGCTTCCTATCTCTTAATGTTACCTCTGCCATTTTGCGATCCATAGCCTTCTGGGTTGTCCTCAACGTAAGTAGAACTCTCTTGGTTAGCCTCCACGTTTCATCCCCATAGGTGAGTACAGGTAAGGTGAGTACAGTAAGACACCTGTGGCGAGCCAAAATCCTCACTTTTCTACTACCTGTGGGAATGTCCTTCCCCCCAGGCAGTGCCCCCCATCCCCCATCCCACCTTTCTTCCTGGGAGGCTGCTTTGCGGACAACTCAACCCGCCGGTCAGAAATGGCTGGTAGATCGGGATCTATGTGAAGCAAAAGCCCGTGGACTCCTGGACTAGTAGGGGACCACCCTGGAAGGCTTTTTTTTATAAATAAAGTTGTTTCCATCCATCCATCCATCCAGGTAAGATGCAACTGCTATATACGTTCCTCTTTAGCGATACCGGCAAGCTGCTAGTCATAATCTGTGAGTGCTTGCCAAATGCGCTCCATCCCAATCTTATTCTTCTTGTTATTTTCGTTTTATGGTCCGGATCTGCGGTTACTACCTGTCCTAAGTAGACATATTCGCCTACTACTTCCTTTACTTCGCTACCTAATGTAAACTGCTGTTCCTTTCCGAGGCTGTTGAACATTACCTTAGTCTTCTGCATATTGATTTTCAAGCCTACCTTTCTACTTTTCCTGTCTAGGTCACCAATCATTATTTGCAGTTCATCCCCCGAGTTCCTTAGCAAGGCAATGTCATCAGCAAACCGCAGATTACTGAGGTATTCTCCATCTACCCTTATCCCTAAATGCTCCCATTCAAAGTCTCTGAATACTTCCTCTAAGCAAGCTGTGAATAGTACCGGGGAGATCGTGTCTCCTTGCCTAACACCTTTCTTTATGGAAATTTTGTTACTTTCTTTATGCAGAACTATGGTTGCTGTGCAGCCACTGTATATATCTTCCAGCACTTTCACGTACGGCTCGTCTACCCCCTGATTTCGCAATGCCTGCATCACCGCCGAGGTTTCAACTGAGTCAAATACTTTTTCGTAATCAATGAATGCTATGTATAAGGGCTGAGTATATTCCGAGCATTTTTCTATCACCTGATTGATGGTATGGATATGATCGATAGTAGAGTACCGTTTCCGAAAACCTGCTTGATCCTTTGCTTGATTGCAGTCTAAGGTTGTCCTGATTCTATTAGCGATTACCTTAGTAAATACCTTATACGTAACAGACCGTAAGCTGATTGGTCTGTAATTTTTAAGGTCCTTAGAGTCCCCTTTTTTATAAATGAGGATAATGTTTGCATTCTTCCTTGGTTCCGGTACCGTCGATGACACCAGCCACTGCGTATACATGGTGGCCAGCTTCAGCAAATCTCTAGTTATCTGATACTCTCCAGCTTTCTGGTATTCAACCACTATTAGAATTTTTTTACTCTAGGCTCAACAAAATATATGTGGACATGTGGAGGTTTTCCAATGTATTGGAAAGAACCTGAGACGGTGCAGACCCTAAGCGCGGCATGCCTCCAGGCAAGTTAGACGACCTCCTTACAAATGTTAGCTACGCGGTTGCCATATTGGTGGGAAGGGTGCCACGTGTATACACTATCTCAGATTGGCATTCGCTCTCACTTTGTGACAAAGGACGGACTGAACTGTATTAATATATGGCGCTACTAGAAGGAAGATCACAGCAAATGCACGCTTCTAATAATATACGTTCCCAGGGCCTATGACAACGTCAGCCACTCAGCCATCCTGACCATTCATTCTCTGTTGGTTTCATCTCCCACGCTAAGCACTCAAATCTGAGTTCGTTCTTGGAAGATCGTTCAGTCACAATAAGCATCGGCAAATACCGTGTTGAAAATTTCACTGCAGTGTGATGTGCCTCAAGGACTTGTGCTGCTTGCTATAATAGTGTAGCAGTCCTGAAGGCGATATTGAAACGAGGCGCGGAGGGATGGCTGCGAAATCATCCGTTGTGCAAACGACTCCTCCGGTTAGGATACTTTGGCCGATACGTGTCAGAGTAGCATTGAAAGGCGAGTCGGGTAGATGCCATCGGAGGACTGCACCTTTGCGCGTGCACACTGCGGTATCCGAAAATGTGTCTCGTGACACCACATCGGTAGCACACGGGAATAGGTTGATCAAAAAGGAGCGCGTCGGAGTGCTTGTGCATGTTATGATCGCACCAATATCCAGATGGTGGTTCTGGGACAATGTATCGGTCCGGCGGTCGGCACGATGTACGTTTTGAGCAAGAAGGAGGGCACCAGAGCTTATTGTGATTTAACTGTTGATTTTAATCGTGTCTTGGTGGCGGGTTGTCGAGGTCGTCATGGCAGGAGAGTCGGTGACATTCAATGATGTCTACCTGGACGTCGGTGGGCACGCACGTGCATGGGCTGCAAGAGCATATGCGTCATCTGCGATGCCAGAGTGCCGCGAAATTTCCTCGCGTCGTGACATCACATCCGGAACAATTTCACAAATGGAGCACCAGAGGGTTTAGTATGAATTCTTTGACACTGGTGGTCACGCTAGTAACATTTGCCAGTCGTCCAAACTTCATTGTGATGAGGGAAGTCTTGAGGTTCTCGAAGATCCGACAGTGCTGATATCGTCGGAGACCGAAGTCAAGTTTTCTTTGGCAATGAAGAAATCGTAAACATCTTCTGCAATATCTTTGAGCAGATGTTCTAATTAATCGTCCTTAGTCATCCAGGTGCTTACGGTGTTGAATAACCTCAGCATTTTTTTAATTCATTATTTACTGCATGTTTTGCACAATACAAAGATTGCGTCGACGTAGGTAGTGCAAGTTTCACTTGATTCCTGGGCCCTCTACCTGTCTGCTCACCCTGTTCCTTGTCCGCAGTCAAATCGCCGAAATATTTCTTGTTCTATTCTACACAACTCTCCCTAGCGGTTTTTGAGTTCGCGTGGTTCTCCTACCGCATCAATGTGGTGTGCATCAAGAGCACGGCATTCGCGAGCTTAACCATTGATTCCCAGCGGTTATAGCGGCCTACACATTCATAACGAGCGAATCAGTGCTCTCGAGATGATTGCATACCATTCGTGGCGGCGGACGGAACATTGCCAGATGGGGATGGAGGATTCCGCGGTGATGTTCGGGACTGCTCGGTGGTCTGCTGCGTTGGGAGTGGAACAGGAGGGAAACGAGTGAGCTGACTGCCCCGGCGTGTCTCCAGTGGTTGAGGATGCGTCGTGAGGGTACGCGTACCCCGCTCCGCAGCCATTTTGGTACGGATGGGGGTTTATTGCCGGAGCGATGGTGAAGGGGGTGAGCTCAGCTGGTCAATGACTGCGCGTCTAGCATGAGAATTCAGCCTTACGTTCTTGTTGTTGTCGTTCTCCTCTACACTGATGGCACATATCCACACATGGGGATCGGCCAGAATATTCAAGGATATTTGTTTTTGAGATCTCTAATTACATCGCCAAAAAGAAGATGATTGCAAAGGAAGAGAGAATCTATAAGAAGGAATACCGAGAAAAAAAGGAGAAATAACGCACGCAGGAGGTGAGCACTTTGAGATTTGTAGCTAGTGATTAAATAATTGAAAGCATGTTAGCAAAGCAGCCGTTTAGATTTCATAAAACAGTTATCAATGGCTTAAAAACAGACCTGTGGCTATACACAAGTATGGTTACATCAAACTAAATTAATCTGGCTGCTCAAATTTAGTCGAAGCTGTTGCATCGGCTTCTCCAAATACCGTATTCACATCGTGGTGACACGGCGGCAAAACCACAAGAAATGTTCCCTAAGTCCTGTTCTCTGCAGAATGCGCCGATGGGAGTTAGCGCCAAGCCAGAAACGTGCGATAGAAACTTAGGGGCGGGACACGGCAGCGCAGTCTTGTTAGAGAGACCTCAATCTGCTGTGATCGACATGATTTCCTGCTCCACAAATACCTTAAATACAGGTAGTCATCAGATGTTAAGACACCCAGTTTGAATGCCTAATAATGTGCGAATACGAAACCGCGCTCCTGTTATGTACGCTTTACGCTGTAGCCGGTAGGATAGGCAGCATGAGGCCACTGAAAGACTTTATAGCCAGGCTATCAGCAAACTCTTCAACGCATTCAACCTTAATAGAGGGGTTGCTATAGGCCCTCAAAGAAATGTGGACGGTTGGAGATTTTCCAACGTATACGAAAGAGCCTGAGACAGTGCCGACCCTAAGCCAGGAAGGCCTCCTAGCAAGTTAGGAAGTTCCTACCAATAGCCTTTGGAAGCTGCTAGAACCGATGTTAGCTCCGCAATGTATGAGTCCTCTTCAACTCATTTTTATTGCGAAAGCAATACTACTACTATTTTCAGCCCCTCGCGTAGCCACGAACGGTAGACAAGTTTGACCTTTAATGACCCCAGATGGCTCTGACGTCATACCAGCTGCGAGATATGGGTTAAAAAGATTGGCAGTGGCTTAGCTTGGTTAAGCCGGGTAATTGCGAAAGCAATAGCTATGGCTGCGCCTAGGTTCAGCTGGTGGGGTAGCTGGTTGTGGTGCTTGTGGTTATGCTTATGGTTATGCAGTGATTCACTCTGGCCACGGCATATGGTTCAACTATTGTTTATTGCGGTGTGCTACCTGGTTATTCTATGTATAACTAGTAGCGAGACAAGGAGTGCCGGGGCTGCAACGATATACTTGGTTGTGGGTGAGGTTAAGGCAGAATGTACAACTGCCGCTCCGGCACCGGCTGCAACGGCATTCTTTAAGCCAGCAGAAATGAAAGCATCCCTGGAGACAGCGTTGGTTCCACCTGCCGCTAGGCCACCTCCTATAGTATCCAACATTGCACCCCCGGCGGTAGCCGCGGTAGGAGCGCGAGTTAGGTCGCTCTTGGTAGCTACCGCCTCGCGAGTTGACGGTGCGAGTTGGGGCCTCTGTTTTTGCGGCAGATGGGATGACGTCACTCCGGCTGTAGCGCTCCCTCATGGAGGGAGCAGGAGTTAGGCCGCGTTAGGTAGCTACCGCCTCGCGAGTTGACGGTGCGAGCTGGGCCGCTATTTTTGCGCAGCTGTGCTTGGCGGCGTGCCAAAGGTCGCGCTAAAGGTCGATGGTAGCTACCGCCTCGCCACGTTAAGGGATCAAAGGTGAAATTAGTATTGCTTTCGCAATAAAATTCGAGTAGTCGGGTGGCGGCGGTCGGTAAGCACGGCGCACCGCGGATGAGATGATGACGTCACTGTGACGTCATACCAGCTGTGAGAGATGGACTACGAATTGAAGTCCTCGGGTGGTGGCGGTCGGTAGGCACGGCGTGCTGCAGCTAGAGACGCGCTGCTACCGAGTGCAGGCGCTGCTGTCACCTCTTCTCTCGCAGTTAAGAGGAGGAGGATGAAAACGATGGGTATATAAATACTCACACTTGCTCAGCTGAGGCACTCGCTATGCATCCTGATAAACAGAAAGGTCACGCCGTCTCTATGAAGCCAGGAAACGACAGCGGGCTACAGAGACATATGAAGAACGGGAACAGCGTCTTGGTCGACGGGGCGCTCAGGATGCAGCTAGACGAGCGCGTCGCGCTTCTCTTGAATCGTCCTCAACCGGTGACGACTCCGAATGGAATTTAATGGACGCTTTGAACAGTGAACACTGTAGAAGAGTTCACTCAGCAGTCAAGAGCATAGGGATGCAACTGAGCGGCAACGACGGAAGTCTCACTACTTCAGCGATCACCGAAGTGTCTTCATAGGTATAAACAATAAAGCTAAACAATATTAAACTCCAATGTATGTACTTAGTTAATCGTACAGGCAACATGGTAAACCGCAATTGGCTAGACTGCGAGATGAACTATAGCGTAACCATGCTATTATTGCTCTCGCAACCTACCGGGCTTAACTAAACCTAAGCCACAGCTAGTTTTTCAACTTCGTCTTCAGGGATGCTATAGTGTATGTAAAATGGCATTTGTGCCTTTTGGCATGGCGACTGGCTGTTTTCTGGACGTCTGCCTGACAAAGGCTGATGACATATCGTTCAGGTCAGTACACACGGACCATAGGCGCCAAGACGTAGGCTTCAAGATTACTCTGGACAAGACTTCTTAGTGGTGCAATAAGATTGCACAAGCGCCCTCATTTGAAAGGAAAAACCTTATGTGTATCACAAACAAGTGGAGCAGACGCCTGCTTTATCAAGCGCCCATACAGCTCTCGTTGAACAGCCATATGCTCACTACAGCCTCGTCAGTGTGGGTGCTAGATCACGACACTGACATGTCTGGCTCTGCAGCGCCGTGGATTTGATCTCTATGAAATATATTACGAAGAAATCGATAGAGATCATCTATTCAATCGCATTACTGCGAACACCAGATGATTATTAAGTTTTCAAGAACACCCGTACCGACATTATCTAACAGCTCCTCCCCTTGCCGTTTCCCTTACCGTTCTAATGATGTAGGTACGTATTCAAAGGTTGTCGGAATATATATGTATCTAGGAGTTATTTTCCAAACTTTCCAACGGTCCAAACACATTGCTTTCATATGTAATAAAGCCGTCCGACAATTGTAATATCTTAGACGAGCATTAAATAAGACGCGAAAAGGAACCATTTTACTAATCTACAAATCCCTAATCCACCCTATCCTTGACTACGCATTGTCAGTACGGAATCCGTACAGTAACAGTATAAATGAAACTGAAGCCGTTCAAAATAATTCAGTTTCCTTCATGTGTAATAAATATAGCTGCGAAATTTCCCCCCACTTCTGTCCTTTGAATATTGCAACTAACCACACTCGCCTACACACAGGCATTTCGAATCAATAATATCGATGTACACCATCGTGCACTCGCGTTATCGTGTGCCAAGTGACTGCTACATTACGCGCGCCAAATTAACGCTAACAAGAGGCTATTCGACCTTACTCTCGCACTTTACTTTGCTCGCAGAAGTAGCTTTTTAAGCGGAGTGTTTTTCCGCATACCACTAAGCATTGGAATTCATTGCCTAGCTCAGTTCATTTGTTTCCAGTAGATAAATGTATGCTTGCTGTTGACAATATTTCTGAACTATTTTTGCATGATGAAAGAGCCCCCACCCCCTCGTAGGGCCGCAGTATGTGGTAACTAGGATCGCACGGAAAGAGTGAATAGAGAGGTCATGCATGTTATCATTAGACTTCTTATCTTGACACCTGTTTCCACGCTGAAGAGGCAGATCAGCTAACCAGCATGCTAAATAAATTAGCCTGATTTATCCACTGCTTCATGCAACTCTTTTGGAATCGCCTTGTCGCTGAACCCAGGCCACAGACAATCGACTATATAGGTGTTAGGAGCCGTGTGCACTGTTTAATAACAGAAGCACATTCCCCTATCTCGTCAGACGATATAGGTGGCCTTAGAGATTGCGAGAACGAGAGCGCAGCTAGTGGCCACGTTTCACATATCAGTCTCATTTGCTCAGCTCTCCCTTGTGTACGCCACATATTTTCATATGTCACAGAGCCATTGCTTTCCTCTTTCACAGCAAAGCTGCCAGTCGTTACGGTTCGCCCATTTAAGCAGACAGCCGCTTTTCTACACTGCCGACCAGTAGATCTAACTTTATATAAATATTGCACACAAATAGTTTAGGGGATGCGTTGCCAGTAGTGTTGACCGGAAAGGCGAAATTCCCGGAATATTTTAGTGGTTTAAAAATGATTATTTCAGGTACTTCTCATTGAAAAATCCAAATTTTTGATAAAATGAACTATATGCCTAGAATAGCCCTAATTTCTTCCTGAAAAAGGAATTTATGGTATCGTTCATAGCAAACTTAGGCCGTGCGTCGGCTATCCAAAGCATGTGATATGCACAAATTATTAGCAACCATAGCAACAGCCGCTTGCATGCAGTTAGTGCTGTCTGGGCCTAACGCCACTCCATTGTCGATTCTGTCCATTTCAGTCACTTTGCGCCTAATCGCCAGCAGTATGCACCGCAGTTACGATTCTTGTCTGTTTTGACTGATCAGTAGAATAAAGATTAAAGACAAGCCATGACGAACTCATGAATACCTACTGACTAGATAACACCTCAGGAGACACACACCAAAGCAGAGAACCACAGGGCGAGCGCTGACTCACAACTGAACGTTTATTCAAAGACGGAACACAACAAATGGTAGTAAGTCGCCGTCCTACGCAGCAACACGTGTTTTTGGCTTGTCCACTTCTTGATAGGGTGGCCTCATTTTTCATTTACTGCGTTCATCTTAGAATAAACTTCAAGTTGTGAGTCAGCGCCCGTCCTGTTGTTCTCTGCTTTGGTGTTTGTCTCGCGCTTTTTTTCATTCGGTATGTTCCGCAAACTTGCCCGTTTGGCTATAGTGATGAATACTTAGTCACGAACATTACATATTGGATTTATTTCTCAAAACTGCCCAAAGGCTCAATTCGACGGGACGCTTCTGCATGATGCTTCATCTACATGCAGTTCAAATTGAGCACACCTCCACTCAGAAGATATCGAAAACGTTGGGTAGAGATAGTTTGGCTTTGTAGCTTTAGATGACCTCGAAAAGTTACAACCACCCCTGATTTTTTCGGCAGCAGGTTCATGTTGCTCTTCGGCTCAGCAAAGCACCGACTCGCTTATTGGAATTCATGACTGCAACGAGAAACAATCCTGACGCTCGCGATTTTTTTTTTTCATTTATTTGATATCTCCCCCGGCCCCATGCATCCTACTCGACAGAATTCCTTTTCAAATACGTCGCATTGGGAAAACCACGCTGAACTTTACAGAACTTGCATACTGCTCGCGTTTTTCCACCAATGGCCTTTTCACATTTTCATGTGCGAGAGATTGGGTCGGCCCAATTTAATATCTACAAGGATGTTCCAAACTGAGCCAGTATTGAGGTTTGATCTGCCCTTGAGTATCCGACAAGAGACATTGCGATCTGGATGTAGGAATAATTTATGCCGTACCGCAGCAACTTCGATATAGGGCCCATATAACAGGAATTGGACTAGCGCGGTTCGGTCTTGTCACTTTTGCCCCATCGGGGACAAACTCAGGTATTGTGACGGTTGCCCCAGCCCCGCGTTCTCAGCTGCCGAGCCGAGAGTATGATCAGCCACCCTGCTTCCGCTGACACTAATATTTCACGCGCTCCTCTACTCACCACTTACACGGACATACTCCAGCACTACCAACTCCAAAGGTGCACATATCCTCCCGCATGCCGCGATCTAACAAGAAGCGAGGCCGTCGAATGGCGCAAACTACAAACTGGCAGCTTCCCACACCCCCTCTTATACAACATGATCTTTCCGGATCAGATAGCCCCTATGTGTAAACACTGCTCAACTCCGGCCACACTTATACACATGGTGTAGACTTGTAAACATTATAACACAGACAACTCAAACACACCAGAGACGTGGGAGTCTCTCCTGTGTACTTCCGAGCCAGCAGACCAACGCTGACTTATCCAGCGCGCGGTGGAGGCCGCGGCATCCCAAAGGATCCCCGCCGACCTTCTCTAAGTCAGCGCAACCGGTCCTTTGACTGGTCTCCTGTTTTTGGGCTCAATAAAAGTGTTCACCACCACCATCACCCAGCCCCGCTTACATACATGGGACCCTAAAGCTCCACATCCCGTGCTACCCAGGTGACCAAGTCAGTAATAATTTTTTGGCCTGGAGCTGATATCTGACATAATACCCCCTTTTGCAGTGTTTGCCACAATACACAACTGTATTCGGCATTCAGGCACTTTTTATTATCTGCTATTTTACTTTCTGAAAGTATCTATGTCAAGACTGCACAGCCGTGTAAGTTGTTGATTTGGCCTGGTTGTCCTTAAATTGCAATTTTATTTTGCATATAATAATTGTGATGACTTCCCGGACACCAATGTAACAAGAAATGTCGACCACAGTCTCTCCGTGGTAGTGCAATGGTTAGGGCGCTCGACTGCTGTGCCCAAGGATGTGGAACTGAATCCCTGCCCCAGCGGCCGCTTTTCGGTAAAGGCGAAAAGCAAGACGCCCGTGTGCTGTGCGATGTCATTTCACGTTAAAGGCAGTCGAAATTTCCGGAGCCATCCACTACGACGTCTCTCATAAGCTGAGTCAAACCTTCTAAACCTGCCCAAAACAACCCAATGTCGCCCGCAAGAAGGCTTGCATACGAACAGAGCAGCTTAGGTGGCCAAATTCATTTCGGATTTGTGCTGCGTCCATCGCCCGGCAGCACGTTCAGCCATATTGTTTTACCATAGCCGTGAGGTAATCGGCTAAACTCAATTTGCTGTGTTCAGCTTGGGACATCCGAAGGACCTGTCTTCAGCTCATTTTTTCGCAGGATGAACGTTTGAGAGAAGGCGTCTTAACAGACGAATTCATTCATAAAACTTTATTCATAAGGATGACCTGATGCCTAGAAGGGAAGCAACGGGTTAGGTGAAGTTGAGGGCGCAGGACTCCGACATGAAGTCTTGCAGGGCACTAAGCTTGTACTTGGCATCGATACTGGGGGCTGGTCATTCTTCGTATATCAGAACGTGGTGAGCATGTGTGTAGCCGGCGCGGAAGCTCACCATGCCAGGACAGGTACACATCAAGTGCTGCAGGTCAGCGTGCGGAGTCAACAGGTCAGTTGGGGCAGCCGATCCTGGATCGGCGCTATCAACTCAGGATGTCCGGTGTTTACACTGCACCGGCTCTCGCCTTGTGAATGAGAACTTCGGCAGGGTGATAAAGACCGGAGGAAATCGGAGCAGTAATGTCGACGACAAGTTCCCTCAACAAATCCCTCCGCTGATGTTTAAGCCGTGTGATGATGAGGGGTATGATGAGCGAAAATCGTAAGGGGTGCCCGAGGTAAACGGGCCGACGTCAAGGACGGCGGTATTCCTCTAGCTGGATGCCAGCGGCCTCATGAGCAGTCCTGTTCCCGGTCCATTGTGCGTGATGTCTAGGTGTGCAGTGAATGCGTATGGAGACTTGCGAGGTATATTACAGGTAACGTACGGCAATGCTGTTTGATGCGGTGTTGCACTGAAATCACGTAAGAACTCGATTTCAGTGTTTTATAGCCTCATGATTACCGGTGTAGATGTGGATGATATGATCTGTTTCTTTGGTGCAGAGTCGAAGGACCTCGTCGATAGCCGTTAACTCGATGTTAAAAAATAAACACAGCGGTAAACTTTTTACAAACCACCCCCGCCAGTGTGGCGCAGTGGTTACGGCGCTCGACTATTGTTCTCAAGAATGCGGGATCGAATCCCGGCCTCGGCGGCCGCTTTTTGATGGAGGCGAAAAGCAAAGGCGCCCGTGTGCTGTGCGATGTCAGTGCACGTTAAAGAACCCCAAGTGGTCGAAATTTCCGGAGTCTTCCACTACGGCGTCTCTCATAGCCCGAGTTGCTTTGGGACGTTAAACCTAACAAACTAAACAAAGCCACACAGAAAGACGAACAGGAGGAGCGCTGACTCCAACTTAGTTTATTGAAAGCTACATAATGCATATATATAGGCCGAAGAAGGTGTACACAGGAGCATGTCTTACACGGCGAGACAGAAAAAATACAGAAAACACACATCAATACAAAACCTTCTCATAATCTCGTATGTTTTAGAAATATATGCTCACTTCTTCGCAAGAAGATAGAAGGCTATTACATGTGGCAAGGTAATACGTTGAATACTGTGTGAATGAGCGTGGTGGTGAACATAAACGGTCGTTAGGGAACGCATCTGATACATTCGAAAACCTACCCGCCTATTCGAATGACCTTGAATAGCCGTGAAGTAAAAGAAGAAGAATGAGTTAAAAAAAGTAAAACAAGTCGAAGAAGTAGAAGGAGAAGAAGAAAGAAGAAGAAGAATAACAAGAAGGATGCTTGGTCATCCGCAGCTGATTCGCTTCATATTTGGTTCATTTGAACCCTTTTTATTTCTTTTGTTGACAATATACCTGTATTGTCATGCATGCAGAATATATATAGGTTTTTGCTTTAGTTGCAAAAGAATACAAGGCCTTCTCAGTATTGTACACATTGCATTTAACAGTCCATGACATTGGCTCAGTGGTTACGGCAATCGGTTGTTAACCTGAGAGACGCGACGGCGCCCTTTTCATGGCAGAGGCCCATGTGCTGTGAGGCTAATGAGCATAGTCAACTTATTGTGGAAAATAAAATGAGCCATGTAACGGTAATGATAGACGCAACATTAAGAGTGTAGAGTGAATCAAGAAAGAAATGATTTAAGGCATATACATCGAAACGAAGAACATGGCGTGGGCAGGACATGTAATGCAAAGGCAAGGTAA
This sequence comes from Amblyomma maculatum, assembly GCF_055883805.1. Classification (NCBI taxonomy): domain Eukaryota; kingdom Metazoa; phylum Arthropoda; class Arachnida; order Ixodida; family Ixodidae; genus Amblyomma; species Amblyomma maculatum. The sequence goes on along the minus strand of NC_139349.1, from coordinate 141,785,516 downwards.
CCAACTGTATTTAACGATAGCAGTCCGGATTCCAACAAAAAGCATGCGTGATGACAGATGATCACAGATTGACAGCAGCATTTCGAAGGGTTTCTGATGACCTGAATGCATAAACATATCTTTAGTACCTGTGTACACTGACTCTTGTTTTACCTTGTTTGTCGCTTTGCAGCTCGACGTGCTTTTTTCAGCATTCGTGCCATCCTTTGAAGAAATCGAAACCTTTGAGCATTGAAATACATTAATTGAACAAGTACAACAGCAAGCGGTTCAGTCCATGTGAGCGTGTGTTATACTAGAAATAATGAACTTCAAAAAAAAAAAGGGGGGGGGGGGGCTTCAAGTACCTTTCCAAGTCAGAGTCGCAGTCATCTTCTGCCTCTCTTTCTAGTTGGCTATAAAAGTGGGTGTGCAAATGGCATGGTTGTAGCGTTTGCACTGCACTTTGGTGACGAAAAACAAACGCCTTACATTCTCAAGATGCTTGCCTTTCAGATGCTGTAGCCTGAGGTATGCTTGGGCTGCTCGGATCCACTGGACGAGACTGTCAAAAGATCTTCCACTGCCACTTCATCTAGGGCCTGGGACGTCCTGTTTCCAGTGAATGATTATGACTTTTGTGCATAAAGCAGTGCATTTTTATTGTACCTCACTCAGGTTATGCATTAATAATTAAATGCCTTATTTTTAGGTATACAGGTCACTGCCAGTCATAACCAGCAAGAGCTCATAGAAACCTATACACATCAGAATAAGGTGCATTATTTGACAACTTACTCTTGTGAAAGGGTGAATCAAGATTTGACGTGAGCCTGCAAAAATATTTATTGATTTATTCATAATGCAATCTCAGTTTTGGGATTTTAGCAGGGTGGGGATACAAACTAAGCAGTTTAACGAAACAGGTGCAATATTTTACACATGAGGCACTCACAAACATTGTACTGTCTTAATAATGCATTGATATTTGCACAAACATATTGTATCTGCATGTGTATAATGTGAGGAGGGAGTTTGAGGCCTCACAAAAATAGAAAATAACCGGAACTCGACCCGTTCAAGACTACTCTTGGCATAAGACATTAAAAACGGCCATGGGGAGTGTGGTACACACAGAAAAAACGGATGCACCGATATTTTATTTCGGAGACACTTCAGAAATGCATGCGACATCCTGCGGCACGGCCTCTTACACATTCACACAATATCCTATGCAGCAGTAGCTGTTACCAACCACCTTACCGCTTCTACCTCGCGTTGGCCGACGCTGTGCTCACCTGCCCCCTTTCCGTTTCTCTAATTCACTCAACTCTGCTTAAATGCCTTTATTATGTTCTTATAGCCACCATCTCCTACGCACGCGTGTTTCATGACCGCTTAAATTAGGGCTGTCGCAAAGTTCAGATCTAGCAGCTCTCAAGCGTGGTGGCGAAGCTGACCTTTGAACAGGTTTTCTAGGCATAGATCACGGGCAATAACGTTGCAACCTGTAAAGAATGAAAAGTTGCAATGTTTTAAAACATACTCTTGAGACAGGGTGAAATGAATGCTTGAAGAGCCTGCAAAATATTCAGTCGCATATAACAAACACAACAGCATATTGCATTATAATACACCTAATTTGTAGATTGTACTAGATACCGCAATCTCGGAATGAGTGCCCCGCGACTGCACACTAATGCATACTGAGGAAATATGCAACTTACATTGGTTCTCTCGGCCCAGGCTGTGAAGTGTTTCAACTTCACAGCAGGAATGTTGGCAGTTCGGCCTTACGCTTCATACTGGACCTAATTTAGTTTTTAATTTTGGAAAAAAATTACTGTGTGTTTGTGTTTAGGCTTGCCTACGCTGTACGAGACAGGCTCTGTAAACACTTCATTTGAAGAGACAAGGTTCCTTGGCAAGAAGAAATGACCAAAACCAGCAAAGCGTAGTTGATGTCAACATTTATTTTGAATGAAATCAATTTTAAACACCATGCTTTACGCTGCACAGTTTGTTTGCTTAGAGGTGACAGCACGCTTGCACAGCTTTCAATTTTCTAGAAAGAACAATATACAACAGGGTTAACATATTTATGTTTCGGGTACATTTCGTAGTATTTTTCTCAGAGAAAAAAAGGCACATGCAAACACAGTAATGGAAAGGTAACAATGATTAACTCTGTGGCTCCTTGTACTAAAACAACACTGAGTATACAACTATGAATAATTTTTCTGACATGCTTTACATTGCAAGATTTGTTTCGTCGTACTGATGACAGTACCTCTACACATTTTTACAACTAGCAAAAAAAATATACAACAGGGTTTACTATATATGTTGCAGGCACATTTTGCAGTATTTTTCTGACGGAAAAGAACGCACATGCTAACACAGTAATGGAAAGGTAACAATGATTAACTCTGTGGCTCCTTGTACTAAAACAACATTGGGTATATATAACTATGAATAGTCTTTCTGATATGCTTTATATTGCACAATTTGTTTCGTCGTACTGATGACAGTACCTCTGCTTATTTTTCCATCTTCTAGAAAACAAAATATACAACAGGCTTAACTATATATGTTGCAGGTACATTTCACAGTATTTTTCTGACAGAAAAAAGGCACATGCTAACACAGTAATGGAAAGGTAAAATGATTAACTCTGTGGCTCCTTGTACTAAAACAACACTGGGTATACAACTATGAATAGTTTTTCTCACATGCTTTATATAGCACGATTTGTTTAGTAGTACTGATGACAGTACCTCTGCATATTTTTCCATCTTCTAGAAAAAAATATACAACAGGCTTAACATATGTATGTTGCAGGTAAATTTCGCAGTACGTTTCTGACACAAAAGAAGGCACATGCAATCACAGTATGGAAAGGCGACAGTGATTAACCTTAACACCTTGCATTCAAACAACACTGAGTGTACAAATGTGAATAATTTTTATGGATGGTTGCAGGAGGACACTACACTTCTTCGGAATTACACAAACCATATTTCTAAATATATTCAATACGTCAGTGAAATTGTTATTCATGCTCGACCTTCTTCATATGCTCCTATAGGGGGTATTCACGTGACGTCACAGCTGACGTCAGTATGCAGCCGACGCCATCTTTGCGTCCTGTTCTGACTAGTATTATAGTACGGGGCGGCGGTTAGATTAGCTGTTCGTGCGCGTCCGTTTGCTCTGTCACTCTGCCTCATGCCAGCACCGTTGTTATGAAAACTCAATCGGTATCATGAGTGACAGTTCGATTTATCGGCAAAGTGTGCGCGATGCGGACAGAGACCTGTACGAAACTAAACTTTGGTACCGACCCGTGTGCAGTCGATATGCGTAACTGCACGGTAAGCGTCGGCTTGTGCCCACGCATAAATATGTGCGACATTCATGAATTCCTTGTCCTACAGACGAGCTTCACCACAAGGAACCAATCGCAAGCCTACTGACCACTCGAAGAACGCAACTACGTTACAAGCTGCTGGGTTCAGAGCCGCGGTTGAAGCAGACGAACTCGCTCTTTGTGCAATTACGTGCGTGCCGTCCAACGTTTATACCAACTAAACCGCTGAGGTTTTGTAGCTGATATTCTGCATAGAAATGGCGCTTGGTAGTCAGTATCTTTTATACAAAACTTCTTTGGTGTATTTGCCTCAATCGATCAGAAGAAGTCGGATGTTTGCATCGTCTGTGGCGGTAAGGAAGCAAAAGAAACCGCTGCCACAGGTCACACCGATGACACCGGTGGCTCCACCGCGTTGCCTTGCGGGCTCGAAATAACATTTTGCTACAAAACTCTTGAAATGCAGCGCAGGTTTGGCCAAGCTGAACTTGATTTGTCATTAGAGATAAATAAGTTTATAGAGTTCTTCAAACCTTCTGCAAAACAACTGCCCGCCTACGTTCCTTCGCCGAATCTGCATGCGGTCTGCTTCGACTAGCAGCCGACACAGACGATGCGAGCTAATATGAACATCCGACTTCTTCTGATCGAATGAGACAAGTACGGCAAACACAAAGTTTAGCGAGCCCTCTTTGAAGGATTTTATTGCAGCAAAACACGATGAGGAGGTGCTGGCGGCGCGCTGCATGCATGCGCATGACTGGAAGCGATACATTGCCGCGCTGCTCTTTTACCGGGAATGTGTCTTCCGAGTGCGTGAAGAACAGTCGTGCACGGATAGTGGCAAGAGCTCGCTGCTAGGGCACATCCGGAAGATTCAAGTCCAGCCCATTTTGACTTACATTCCTCATATTCCATGATACTTGTGCGGTTGAGCCATGCCAGCCATACGTGACGTCGCATCTCGGTGAGGTGTCTCGTTCGAGTGGAGTTGTTCGTGTGTACTTCCGGAGCCTCAAAATGCCGAGGTCGTTTGCGCAGCTCTTCAGCTTCCGTTGTTTACACTGTGCACGCGTCTATTTGTCTACGATAGGTCAATTAACATATAGTTGCAGATGCCACTGCTTGTAGAACCGGCGCACGACAGCACTCGAAACGTACGTTCGCCTTGTTCATTCCGTGGACACAAAAATGGCCGACTGCGCCTCAATTACCCACAATGCACCCCGCACAGCGCATCAGTGAATACCCCCTATATGCACGGAAGAAGAAATGGACTAAAAATGCAGACTCAGCGTGCTCTGCATATCTGCAGGTTTTAGTCATTTGTTCTCTCACAGCCAGAGTAGGACATTGAGAAATTGAAATGTTCCATACAGCTAGGCATCTGCACTTTAAGGAGTAGAACACATGCTGCATGCAAAAGCATTAGCTGCAATAACTAGTTCTCGCAAACAGTGAAACGCTCCATGTGCTACGTGATAACACTACCTGTAAATTCAGAACCCTTCACTCTGCGTCGCTTCGGGATGTTAAAATCTTGCAACCCACTTCAGTGGTCATACTGCTTGATAGACTTGTCGTGAAATGTTTTTTTTTTATTATTTTATGGCATGCGTCTCACTATGTAGTTTTATTGCTTTAGTATAGTAATTGTGAAGACCTTTATTCTCAATAATTGCCAATTTTTTGTTTCTAAAATGCTGACCGCTACAAGGTTACAAATAAAAAGGAAGAAATGGTGTCCAAGCTATAAGAGATTAATCTGAACTCTCTTCATACGTGGCTCTTTGGAGCCTGCGGTGCATTACTGTTTCGGGTTCAGCGATTACATCATACTGCTCTCTCTGGTTAAGCATTCGAAGCTTCGAAGCAAGTGCCATGCACACGAGGTGTGCGATATCTTGTGGCTCTCGTTGCAGTTGAACCCTCTGCTGCTTCTCTTCCTGCACTGACACTAGCTGCTCCAAACAGGCAGCAGCAACTGCAGCATGTTAGGGGCTTCTAGTGGGCTGCGAGTTTAAAAATGCTTTAGTAATCAGGCATTGTGCATCCATTTCATATTTACCTTTGTTGTCCTTTTGATGACCGCCGTGCTTTTTCCGGCCTCGGTGCCCTTTAAAGAAAATTTAAGCCCTCTGAGCGGTGAAATCTATCGATTCTACAAACACTGTAGCAAATAGTGAGTTGCAAGCGTGTACATACAAAAAGCTAATGTCACATTGTTCTACCTACGTTTCAATGCCAGAGTCACATTCATCTTCTGTTTCTCTTGTCTCAGAATGGCTGTAAAAATAAATGTGAAAATGTCATGCTTAGACTGACTGTATTATATTTCAGTGACTGTAGTCTTGCGTGCCTACGTTCTAAGTTTACCTTTCAGCTGCAGCTGTGAATGGTGTTGCTGCGCCACTTGACTGAGCAGATGAGGAGGAAGTTCTTGGCATTTAAGCTTCCTCTTGCAGGCCTCTGTTTCCAGTGAACACCAGTTATTATATGAATAAACCTACAATTTTTGATAGCCGATTTATATGTATGCAAAAATATTGCAATACATCGTTTTAGGTACAGTCATAAGTAGCAGAAGTTATAACCTATGTGAGAAAGTAAGACTTCTTATAGCAACAACTTACTCTTGGGAAAGGGTGAAATCAAGACTTGAGTAGAGCCTGCAAAATATGTTTACACATAAAAAGCTTGCCAACATAATCTAAGTCATATACTACAGTGGTTTTCAATGGGTAACATAAAACAATGAAGCCAGGCTACACATGTGTTTGTATATTTTGTGAAATTGCTCTACTCACACAGGGTCTTTTGAAACAGGTTCCATCATTGCCTGCATGTGAGGAAAATGTTTCCACTTGATGGTGGTGATGTCTGCGGAGCCGGCCACGCTCTTCATGCTCATTTTTATCTGATTCCGTACCATCAAAAACGTGTCTTTTAAATTCTTGAATTTCTTTTGGCACAACGAACCTGTGCAGAATAAAATGCATTGCTATTCTTCTCCCGTACAGCGAAACATTTTGACGTTTTGAGGATGCTCTGCCGCAGCACACCTCCGCTGTTCTGTCTTTGGTCGACAATACCACAACCACTGTCGATAACGGTCATTACCGAGAATCGGCTGCGCCACAGATCATGAATCGATAAATATACGTTACGCTCACTGTCGTCACACAAAAAGTTATTCACTGCGCTGCTTTCGCGGTGCCACCTGTGCACGATCGAGCAACGTATTCCGGGGCTCCGCATGCATGGAATAGGAGCAAGCAGCGATGCAGGCAAAATCATTGCTTCTGTGTGACGCAGAATATGCATAAAAACATATATATGGAACTGGCACCGCGAAAGTTGTGTGGTTGGCATCGGCTTGCATCGGCCCAAGCAAGCTTGAATAGCAGCTCTACTCACCACTGACGCCCATCTGCGTGCCGATTTTATCCCAAATCTGTTCCTTGTAGGCGACGTCCTTGAATTTGAGATGGCTCTTGTCATAGAGTATTGGGTACTCTTTAATTAGATCTATTAGCATTTCGACAGAGAACGTCGACTGCGTCGACATGGTGGCTGCCATGTTGGCATTCAACAGGATGTGACTTCAAAACCACAACTTCCTACCGCGGCGAAAGCGGAGAAAATCGGTCTCGGACCGATCGCCCTCGCCGCGCCGCTTTTTGCCCTCGTTGGCGTCAAAAGCGGCCGAATCTGCTTCGCTCGCCGGAAATTTGGTCTAGTGTGAACGGGCCTTAAGGCGATCGTGGTGGCTCCTAACGAATTCTCTTTGCCCCTTGGCCTCCGTCCTTTCTCAGCTGCGCTTTTCGTGTCTGTCACCACGCCCATTGCGTGATCTTCATATCCCTTTCCCTCTGCAAGCTGTGCTTTATGAACGTTACGCAGCGCAATCCACCCTTAGACACCCTGTTATTGGAACAGGCAGTGACGACACGGAGACGCGCTCATAAACACAAACAAGGAAACTGTATTGAACATCCACAATATAGAAGGGGCGGTCGACCAAAAGTGCAACACGCATGTCCTATGTCTTTCAGCTCGCAAAGCAAAGCGAATGTATGCGATCCGCAGAGCACACACAAGCTTCGCTGTCCTTCTCGCTGTCTCGATGGATGAGTTCGATCCGTTTATGTTTACACGCTCAGGCGCCAGAGCACGGTGCCAGAGCATGATGTAGAGAGAAGAGGTGCCGGTTCCGTAGCATTGCCTTATTCCCGATCGGCTCCCACGCAGAGTACAGATGGAGAGAACACTCCAATCCTCTTGTCCATCACTGCACCGGGCCCAAACCGCTCTCCAGCCCTAAATAATAAAAAGCTTAATACCCCCTCCTGCTGATGGAATCGCCGCAAGTACGTGTCATCCGGGGACTACGAGAAGTAAACAAAAAGGTCTAGAAAGAAATTAATGCTTCCGCGCTCAGAGTGCTCACGGATATTGAATAGCTGCCTCCGCTGGTCACATCGGCTTATCGGCGAAGCCAGCAAAATTGTTCACGCTGTGCTTCGTTTCATGCTGTTCAGTCATGTCCCATTGTGAAATTTGGTGATAAGCCTTCCTTGCGTGTTGCGCGCTGTTATTTTAGTGGACGTTGAGAACGACAGAGAAAGCGTATCGAGTATATCTTAATGTTTAACAGAGTATCCTGGGATAACCACTGAGACTGAAGATGTTCCAAATCGAGAGTGGAAGCGTGCCACCAATCAAGACGCATGTAGAGGCGCATCTTTTCGATGTCTGGCGCGAGAATGATAAAAAAAAAATTAGTTGTGGTTTAACACTGGTTATCTTTAGTTGAATTGCGACAGCAACGGCTGAAGCTTCTTTTGCCTGCTACATTATTCCCCTATCCCGCCTATCAGAGTAAGGTGCTACATTATTGGGGACACTTAAGCTCATCCTTTAGGAGTATGACGCGGTTTTGCTTCTCCTCTTCCTCGCCTGTTCAAGGTAAAGTGTGGCCTCCTTCGGGACCATGCGACGGCTTGAAACCTGGCCCAGTATTGCTAACGCAATAAAATTAGCTGGTGGTTTAACTTTGGTTGACCCTAGACGGAAGCTGAAGCTTCATGTACATGGCTTCGCTAATTGCCAAGCTTGGATTAAACACATTGTGCGTTTCTCTAAACGTAAAGCCCATTCACATCGGTCTCTTCGGCTCACCGCTTTTTCAGGGCCTAACTCCAACGTGCGTTCGCATTCCGGCGCGTTACTGTAGCAGGGTGTTTGTCCTCTTCCATCTCGCGCAAAGTTGTATCCTAGGCAGTAGTCCGGGGCCTACTATTTATACATGTACCAGCCCTCTAGAGCCATCTATTTCCAAGTCACATTGGCGTTATCTACGTGACCGGGTTAAGTGAAGAAATATGGGAGAGGCCTTCGCCCTGCATTGGGTATAGTCAGGCTGATGATGATGATGATGATGATGACGTGACCTTGGTCTTGAAAGCGGTCACGGGCCACTTGGTGGCCTACATGATTATGCCCCAATGTGACATTGCAAAGTAGCCGAGGAGTTCTATACAGATCTCTACAGTAGCCAAAGTAGTCAGGACGGTAAGGAGATTGGCGGTAGGGAAAAACTGTCAGACGTTCCACCAGTTACGAAGGACGAGGTCAAGAAAGCATTAGAAACTATGAAAAGGGGGAAATCAGCTGGAGAGGATCAGATAACTACAGATTTGCTGAAAGACGGGGGGGATATCGTGTTAGAAAAGCTGGCCACCCTGTATACGCAGTGTATGAAGTCACCGACGGTGCCGGAGACTATGGAAGAATGAAAACATTATCCTCATTCATAAGAAAGGGGACTCTAAGGACCTTGAAAATTACAGACCAATCAGCTTACTGTCTGTTACGTATAAGGTATTTACTAAGGTAATCGCTTATAGAATCAGGACAACCTTAGACTGCAATCAAGCAAAGGATCAAGCAGGGTTTCAGAAACGGTACTCTACTATCGATCATATCGATGCCATCAATCAGGTGATAGAAAAATGCTCGGAATATAACCAGCCCTTATGCATAGCATTAATTGATTACAAAAAAGCATATGACTCAGCTGAAACCTCGACGGTGATGCAGACAGGGGGTAGACGAGCCGTACGTGAAAGTGCTGGAAGATATATATAGCGGCTGCACAACAACCATAGTTCTGCATAAAGAAAGTAACAAAATTCCCATAAAGAAAGGTGTTAGGCAAGGAGACACAATCTCCCCAGTACTATTCACAGCTTGCTTAGAGGAAGTATTCAGAGACTTGGAATGGGAGCAATTAGGGATAAGGGTAGATGGAGAATACCTCAGTAATCTGCGACTTGCTGATGACACTGCCTTGCTAAGCAACTGGGGGGATGAGCTGCAAATGATGATTGGTGACCTAGACAGGAAACCTAAAAAGGTAGGCTTGAAAATCAATATGCAGAAGACTAAGGTAATGTTCAACAGCCTCGGAAAGGAACAGCAGTTTACATTAGGTAGCGAAGTACTGGAAGTAGTAGGCGAATATGTCTACTTAGGACAGGTAGTAACTGCATATCCGGACCATGAAAAGGAAATAACAAGAAGAATAAGATTGGGATGGAGCGCATTTGGCAAGCACTCACAGATTATGACTAGCAGCTTACCGGTATCGCTAAAGAGGAAAGTATATAACAGTTGCATCTTACCTGTACTCACCTATGGGGCTGACACATGGAGGCTAACCAATAGAGTTCTACTTAAGTTGAGGACAACCCAGAGGGCTACGGAACGAAAAATGGTAGGGGCAACATTAAGAGATAGGAAGCGTGCAGAGTGGGTCAGAGAAATAACTCAGGTTACCGACATTCTAGCGGAAATTAAGAAGAAGAAATGGGCATGGGCAGGACATGTAGTGCGAAGAGAGGATAACCGATGGTCGCTTAGGGTACCAAACTGGATTCCAAGGGAAGGAAAGCGTAGCAGGGGGCGGCAAAAGTTAGGTGGGCGGATGAGGTTAAGAGGTTCGCAGGGGTCAAGTGGATGCAGCTAACACAGAACCGGGTTAAGTGGAGAAATACGGGAGAGGCCTTTGCCCTGCAGTGGGTATAGTCCGGCTGATGATGATGATGTCACATTGCAACCACCAGGTGACGCGGCCTTGACCTTGATAATCGTCACGGACCACCCGGTGGCCTACGTGACAATGACCCAGTCCCATGGCAGCCACCAGGCTTAAAACAAATTTTACCTCTAAATTTCGCTCAAGGTGGAAACCGTGCATACCCTACGTGACCTCACGTGACGCTGAATTTTGACAGTTGTCACGGGCCACTTGGTGGCTTACGTGACTATGCCCCAGTCACATAGCGACCACCAGGTCACGTGACCTTGACTGTGGCAGCGGTTACCGGACACTTGGCGGCCTGCGTGACTATGCCCCAAAGTCACATGGCAACCACAAGGTTCCATGACCTTGAACCTCACCTTGACAGTGGTCACAGGCAGCTAGGTGGCCTACTTGACTATGCCTCAAAGTCACATGGCGACCACCAGGCTTAGCACAGAAGTTTAAATTCTAAATGTTCCTCATGAGCTCGAACTACCTGGCGTAGTAAACCTTTTCAGTCAGTCTTGATTGATCAAATTTATTGCTTCCGTTCCGCCAAGGAAGGATTATTTAATTTCTTCAAGCCGTGCCCACCATACCACCTTATTATTTTGCCAGTGAGCGCCGTTTGTTTGTTAACATGTACGTCCCCTCCCCCCTTCGTGTATAATGCGGGAAAGAACCGTACACCCCTGCTGAAAAGAACGTGTGGTGACGTGCGGGATTGTGCTACCAATCGTTCCCATCCATACAAGTCTAATCGGCAAATCACATTTCTGGTTGCGTGGACCATGTGCAGACGGTATTCTCGAATTTCACGCTCGCCAAAAAAAATTAAAAAAATTTAACCTCCTAGTAATTATATAGCAGGGTGTATTTCAGTTCAGTTCAGGCGTTCAGTCGTGTCCGACTCTTCGTGACCCTATGGACCATGTCACGCCACGCTTTCCGGTCTCTCACTATCTTCTTAACATCACATAGCTTCATCTGCAATGCCTCGAGAATGCCATCTAACCATCGCGTTCGCTGCCTACCCCTTCTCCGGCGACCCTCAACCTTTCCCAACATCAAATCTTTCTCCAGCGACTCCTCTCTTCTCATCAGATGACCAAAGTAGCTGAGCTTTAACTTTAGAATTTGACCCTCCAATGAGCAGTCAGGGTTTATGGTCGACAATATCGACTGATTTGATCTTCTGGCAGTCCAAGGAACTCTTAAGAGTCTTCGCCAGCACCACAATTCAAACGCGTCAATTCTTCGGCGGTCAGCCTTTTTCACAGTCCAACTCTCGCATCCATACATCACAACTGGAAAGACCATAGCACGGGTTATACGGATCTTGGTTGGCAGACTAATGTCTCTGCTCTTTACTAGGCGGTCAAGGCTAACCATTGCTCTCTTTCCCAGAAGCAGGCGTCTCCTAATTTCATGGCTGCAGTCTCCTTCCGAGGTAATCTTGGCTCCCAAGAACAGAAAATCTGTCACAGCTTCCACTTCTTGTCCATTCCACTAGGGTGTATTTCTTCACTTGCCATATACCGATCACAATGCGTCAAAACCTCATTAAATTCAGTTTCAGGACCTGGCACCGGGCTATGCCTCTTCTCTTGCGTTCTCTTCACGTCGTGTCACTTGAACTGTTCGGTATTTCTGTATTCGCATTTCATAGTGTTTTGTTATTTTGTTATTTCAGGTGTATTTAGTTTTATATAGTATCGCATGAACCGTGTTTCTTAGCCTCCCCCCCCCCTGAAAATATTCACAATAAATAATAAACCATGTTTTATAATAAGCATAAAATGTGAAATTAAATTGCCTTCTTAGAAGCATATTTAGAAACATATATGGGATCCGGCCGATCAAATAACATCTGTCAGTAAGCAATGTTTGTTAAAACGTGATCGCACTGACTTCTAAAACATTGCAGACCATAATTACGAATCTTGCGGCGTTGTATACGTTCGTTAGTAGTATATAAGTGCGGTGCGTGCAGAGGGTGCGATACCGAGTCTGTGGAGACAAGACCTGCGATCACTGACAGTGTGGCGTATGCAAAGGCGTTCACGTCTTAGTCGAAATACCCGCGGCTTCAGGAAACTGCTGCATTTTGTTTGATTTGCATCGGATTCCATTGCATTGATCGTTCAAACGCTACGCACCAGAGAGGTAAATTTAGAAAAAAAATTTAGAAAAAAGGTAAATGAGGCGATACATATTTCGTTTTGATGTAGTAGTATTGGCATTGACGTTCTGTTGTGCTCCGCGCCAGCGACCACGATTACGCGACGTCTCTATTGCGGCTGTGCTTCAGAAAGTGACAATGTAGGTCCCCGGTACACTCTAAACCCCCCAGTAAAAAATACTCTTTTCCAACGTTCGTAACGGATGTGCATCAACGCTTGCATCATGTCTACGCGAAATTTGTTACATGCCTTGACGAAAATTTTGTTCATGAAGGTGAATTTATCGCTTTGAAAGAAAGCAAAAATAAAGCAAAGCGCTTTTATCGCCAAGGACTGAGGGAGGTCGTGAATAAACTTGGTTGCATGTTTTTCTTTCTTGCGCCCCTGAAGATGTTTTATGAGTACTGCGGTAACGCCAGTTAAGGAACAACACCTGTGGCAGTGTACGCCATCAGCAACACGTGAGCACGAGACGCCCAGTGCTCATGCCTCTTGCCAAGAGTTGCCGGTATAAATACTGGCACATTTTGCAATAAAGGCCCTTTCCTCTTTCCCACATGCTTGCGTGTTACGTGGTGTAAGAAGTGGGCGCGTCGCCCGTGTCAGAAGCTTAGCCTTGCAGGTTAAAATCACCCCAGCAGCTTCTGCGAAGCATGGCATCATCGATGCTTCTCTCGCCGAAGCCGCTGGACACAACGGGAGGCGTCTTTCACAGCGGGACCGTCTGGAAGAAAGAGTTCGAGCTGTATGCAACAGCAACGACGCTGAGAGAGCAACCAAAGGAGGTTCAAGCTGTCACTTTCCTTATGGCAGTCGGCGAAGAAGCCAGGAGACTGTTCTACACTTTCATGTTTGGGAGTGACGACGACAAGCACGACATGAAGATTCTCACGGAAAAGTTTGAGGGCCACTTCAAGCCAACAACCAACTTGACTTTCAATGAGTGTCGCTTTGGCTCTAGGAACTAACAAGAGGGTGAGTCGTTCAACGATTGGCTCACAGAACTCTTGCGCAGGAATGAGAGTTTGGTGCTTTAGAAGAGAGAATGCTGCGCAGCCGAATTATTCTTGGAATCAGGGACAAAGTTTTGCAGCAGAGGCTCGTGCTGAAAAATCCGTCTTACAGCAAAGTTGTAGAGCTCTACCGTGCTAGCGAACAAGGCAAAGAGCGTTTTATTGCAATACAACTAAGGTCCTGCTAGAATCGATGCCGTGAAATAAAAGCAAACGCTTGCTTTAGATGTGGTTTCGATGAACACAAGAGTGGAAATTGTCCCGGCCTAGGTAAGCAATGTCACAAATGCGGTGGCCGCAACCATGTCGCTTACGCATTCCAAATGCTCCTGTCCCGAACGCGCAACAAAGAACGCAGCATACAAGAAGTTCAGATAACACAAGACGAAGAACTACTTCTTTAAACGCTCGAAATCATAGCTCTAGATCAGGATGATCGCTGATTGTCAGGAGTCGTTATAGCAAACATGTAGTACATAAGGTGCAAGATTGACACGGGTGCAAACTGTTGTGTAAAGCTCTAGGCGATGCTAAGACGCATAACATGCCAGCCGGTAGAGCCATGCTCCGCCACACTGCGCACGCTCTTCAGCCACTAGGTAATTGCATCAAAAAAGATTTCGCTGCCCATTGGCCATAAAGCGCAGTGCACGGAAGCAGAATTGTTTATTGTCAAGCCCGAGGTACTTGTGACACTGAGTGGCTGCGTTGCTGAGTGTCTTGGTGTAATAAGCCGCATAGGTTCGATAGATGTGGCTGTCTTCAATGTTATTTGGGAATTTGAAGATGTATTTCGAGCGCAAGGAGAACTTAAGGGTGTCGAATACCACATCAAGCTGAAGCCTGGTGGACAAAAGGCGCCGTTAAACCAGCAAGAGTCGCGCTTGTCCTTCAAGGCCGTGTGAAAGCTGAGCTTCAAAAAATGGAGAGTGACGGAGTCATCGAGAAGGTAACTGAACCAACCTCTTGGCCAAGCCACATGGTGAGGGTGGTCAAAAAGGAAAAAGTGTGCATATGCCTAGACCCATCAGATTTGAACAAGGCGATTCTCAGGGAGCATTACCATGTGCCAACGTTAGAAGACATAGTACCGCTTTGAACAACACTCTCTTGTTGGTTCCTAGAGCCGAAGCGAAATTCGTTGAATGTCAGGGTTGGTTGCTGGCTTGAAATGGTCCTCAAAGTTTTGCGTGACAATCTTCATGTCGTCACTCGGAAACGTGAAAGTGTAGAACAGTACCCTGTCTTCTTCGTTCTTTTTTTCGATGAAAGGAAGATGTGAAAGTGTACACCGTCAGCAACACGCGAGCACGAGACGCCGAGTGCACATGTCTAAGCTCAAGAGTTGCCGGTATAAATACTGGCACAATTCGCAATAAAGGTCTATTCCTCTTTCCCACATGCTTTTGTGTTACAACAATAAAGACCAAAACTGCCGGGCGTATAACTAAATCCTATCTGGTAAGTTGGTATATGGGTCGCAACAGCCGAGAGGTTCAAGCAAGGCAGGCAAGGGGCAAAAGTATTTTCCAGGAAAGCTTTCATGACGTTTCACTGTCGGCAATTTTTACGGTGCACTGATAGCGCAGTAGGTCGGCTAAAACACCGGCATTTATATATGTCGTGACGATCGCAGCGCCCGACTCATGTGGCGTCACACATCAGTATACAAGTACGCTAGCAATGAATAAAACAGTTTATTCCCCGGCATGACTTGCTACTGAAGTTATAACAACTGGCGACAAGGCGATCTATTCACCTGCGTAGGCAACGGCCGACGGCGGATGGAGCAAACGAGCGAGCAATCGAGCGGACGGCAAGGACGGACAGAAGCGAGCGAGCGGTGCCTTCGTACAGCGTTCCAGGAAAAAGGAACGAAGTAGTACGTGATCTCGGGGTACGAGTACCGGCTGGAGATGCTCAGAGATACAAGCATCATCATGACCTTCGTTCAGCGCTCCAGCAAAAAGGAACGAAGCAGTACATGCTCTCGGTGTACGACAACCACCAGCAGACGCTCAAGGACACAAGCATCGCCTTGACCTGCGTCCGTGCTCCTAGAGGACAGCATCGCCATAGTGGCCACAAGGATCGCCAACAGCAGCACTCCGGAGAAAACGAATCAGTAGCGAACTTCTCTGCTTCTCTAAAGATGCCGTCAGTGGGCAGATATAAGAATTCGACCCCAAAACGCAAACTTTAAAGTCGCACTTAAAGCGCTTTGAGCATTTTTAAAGGCAAATGAGCACAAGACAGCTGAGGGTCACGAGAAGCCAATCGCATTTGCGTCGCGTACGCTAACAAAAGCAGAGAAAATGTATGCCTAGTGTGTGCGCGATGCTTCGGCCTTACGTTTTGGACTAAAGAAATTTCATAGATATCTCTGCGGCCTCGAATTCACCGTATACACAGATCACCATCAACTGTATGGTATCTTAAAGCATGATAAATGCATTCCGACTCCGGCGGCGGCACGTATACCGCGCTGGGCTGTAATACTTGAAGCGTACAGGTGCAAGCTGAAGTTTACGAAGGGAAATAATGCAGAGGTGGCAGATGCCTTGCCTTAGCCGGTAACCGCGAACGACGAGGCATCCGATTGCCTGTCAGTATTTCAGTGCCTTCTGCTTACTGCTGAAGAAATTTCAAGGGCTTCAAAACAACGCTTAACACTGAGCCGGTTGGCAGACTTCACATTGACCAGGTGGCCAAGACAGTATGCAGACGATTTGAAACCATACTATGTTCGCTGTGACGAGTTATCGCTGCAACAGGGTCGCGTGACGTGGGGTGTGAGAATTGTAGTTCCTGAACAGCTGATGGTACGCGTGATAACTAAATGCTACACGATGAGCACCCGGGTGCCAGCCGCATGAAAATGCTCCCGAGAAGTTTTGTCTGCTGGCCCGGGATAAACGCGGCAATTGAACACGTGCAGAGATGCAAAATCTGCCAAGCAGTTCAGCCCACGTCCTGGCCGGTTCCTCTTCACCCATGGTCATACCCTGAGCACTGTTGGTCACGCGTGCATCTTTGCTTTTTTTTTTTTTCGCAGCATTACTACTACGCTTAGCATGTGGCAAAGGATGCGGGCACATTGATCTCGCGCTCCGTCTTATTCGGCGGTATATTTGGACGAAGAGATCACTGGGGGGCCTAATCCTTCGTCCTTTGGATTGGATTAAATGTTGTTCTTGGTATAGAGCTACACCAAGACGTCGTTGGATAACATGACTTTTGTTTTCGATAGGTCAGCTGAGCAGCTATGCGCAGACAGCTACAAGAGTGCATGGTCGAAGCACAGGCGTAGACTTTGCTCGGTCAATGACATCCTTGTAATGACCTTTCATTTTTCTTGAGAACATCAAAACTGCACTGCGTGAGCAGTACGAAGGACTGGCATGTCAGGATGCAGTTTATGGAACGGGATGATCCAAGCTTGGTAGTCATGCCGCAAGTCCTCGGTTGTCGTCAGGGGTTCATGTCGGCGGAAGTCGTGCGGTTGACAGGCGACGACACCACGTCGGTGTGCTTTGACGTTGAAGCGGGAGGTTCTGGAGGGGTACTTCTTGCATGATGCTGGCTAGAGCTTTCGGGGAGCACCAGGCGGACAAACCAACGTCACTGGATTTGCGCCTGATAGGGAGGGGGACCATGCCGGTTGATGTCGTCGACGCAAATGATCCCCTTTATGAGGAAGATGAAGGACATAAAGAATACGCGCTGTACCAGCGAGACGCCGCTTATCATCCCGGTCAGAGAAAGGCAATTGGAGGTGTACAGCAGGACGGCCCCAAAGAGAACCATGTAAACTCGTCTCATGATGCACCGATGGATGCCTTGGTTGTTCGGGTCGTAATTTCACCTCAAGATACTTATCGGCCTGCACAGACAATGGTCGCGGCAGTTGTAGCAGCAGCTCTGGACTAAAACAAATGTATTGTAGTCATACACAAACGTTTACCAGACGCGAATTCAAGGACAAACATACTGCTGCCCTGCCTCTGTAGTGAGTCAGCTGTTATTGCTTCAGAGCCACTAGTGATTCAATACATTTCATTCATTTGCCTTGCGCCACCGGCCAGACTGTTACGTTCTCAACTTAGCATCCGACCAATTTGTGTCCAGGACAATACAGAAGAGTACGAACAATTTTGAAGCAAGCTTGTAATGCTTCAACTTTTCACATGGGTTCCGTAGTAATTATTCCACCAGTTGCAATATTGACAGCAAGCTGCTGCTCATGGTTAAGACTTCCAAAAAGTTTCAAGGGCTGTACGTCTGTTCCTAGGATGAGCAGGTCGCCATATTAATGCAGCTTTTGCTATGCACTGGAGCTCAGTCTTCGAATTTCGAAAGCTGCTGCTTGAGTTCCTTGTGAACAGTGATCGATCGATTGAGGGTACGTGCTGTCTGTACTCAGCTCAAACTGATGTCATGCTTTCGTATCCGTCTTGGGTTTCAGAACTGTATTCAAGCGCATATGCTTCTGAAGTGATGTGGGGGGAAGGAAAGAATTATCACCCCTTCTGTTCGTCGGATGAGTAGAATCCAACGCTAGAATGTGTCTTCTATCATCGCTTTAGCAACGCGCGAAATTTGCTTCGCTCTGTTATTCTCTCAGCGCGGTTGCAGTCCATAGTAAAACAACGTTCCCAACAGTTTTTCAGCGTGAGGGATACCTAAGAAAAAAGACATCCGCTCCCGCAAGGACATGTACAACCCTACCTGAACATTATTTGAGGCTGCCTCCCCCCCCCCCCCCCAGTTTTGACCAGAATGATGTTAGACATTTGTATCGGGCAGCTTTACCTTGCTTCGGAGGGACCCTCTGTCCAAGGCTACCGCAGCGGCTTTCGCAAGCCTGCGCAGGCTCTCAACTTACGCATGCAATCCAGGTCCTAGCTAGAAAACGTGGTTTCCCATGGAGATAGGATAGTGACCCATGGAGATAGGGATGACGCGTGCGCGCAGCAGCTAAGCTCTATAGGCATGCTGTGCATCTAACCCCAATGCATGCTAGATGCGTAGGATGCCTATAGACTGTTCCTCGGAGCAACAGCGCATACCTCAACTACTTTTTGGTCATGAACATCAGATTAAGAGAGTCCGAGCTGCTGTTTTAACCCCGCTCGTGGCATGGCACAAAATAGACGAACCAACAGTAGGGTTAAACACTTAAAGAACGCCTCTTGAACAGGTCAGCCAAATAGGACTCATTAACTGAAACCTGAACGAGCAAATGCTGCATTTGTCGGTGTTCCAGCGCGAGAGGCACTCCTGGAGACACTCTTTATGGATGAGCCCGATGGGGCCGCGGCCGTTGCAGGGCGATATAAGGTCGCCACATTGGGAGCCGCTGAAGTAGGTGCGGCCCACGTCCAACTCGTCCATGTTGCCAGAGTTATCCTACGTGCTATTGGTTTCGTCTTCTGCAGCCTCGGGATCTGATGAGCACTCTTTGATCGGCCCTTCCTATCGCGCCTAGGCCGCATCGGTGCTTAGCGCAGAGGCGCCCTTCGCTTGCTGGTACAGAGAGCTAAGTTGTCATCGTCACTTTCAGGGCTCCCAGTGGTCCTGCGGGAACAAATGTCGTAACGTTGGAACAGATGGCGGTAGGCAGCACAGCGATACGGTGCGAGGCATCCTGCTCTTGAAAGTAATGACACTCTCTTCTCGATTCTACTCGCCCGCTTGGGGGGAGCAATGCACATGGCACGCTCTGAAGGCCAGAGGCATTCTCGCCAGCCATATACGCATTGCCTGCAGCAATGAGCGTGTCTGAGTTTTGCGTACTCATAATTTCTGTACAACTGGCTGGTGTTGGTCATACCGCGAGTCAGTCATCTTTCTTCATTTATTTTAATATATAGTTATTATAGCCGTCCCTTGAGGGCCCTTACTGGAGCGTAATTAAAAGAAACATTTCAGACGCTTTCTTCCCATCGTCACAACAGATACTCAAATAATCATTAGACCAGTGAATAACAACGTCAATAACAACGCATATTTGTAGGCACGGGTAAACACACAAAAGAAAGCATAACTTCGCATATCTCTTGTTGCCTGTAAAACAATTTTGAAGAATGTTGAAACGCTTCAATTTTGTGATATTATAGCGTATTCTGTAAGATATTTCAAATAATTTGTACGTGCAGGTACGGCCGGTTTAAGGAGAGCTCGCGCTTCATATTTTTGCCTTCCCAATGGGGTAAGTTCTTCCAATTCCCGCCACACCTCGGTGGGGTAGCCACCTCCTCACTGCTCGCGTACATCATTTGCAACCGACACGTTCCAATATTTAATCAAGTATGGCGTAGACATTGTCGGGAACGGCCTCCCATCGTTCTCTTTAAGGTCGCCTTTCTCCCGCGGTAGTTACTGTAGCTAGCATGCGATGGCGCCAGCATAGATAACGTTAATTTCTTTCTTACTGCCTTTCTTTAGTTTTTAGTTTGATTCTTGTGCAATTGACTTAATGTGCCGCCCCTGGGCATGCTCCATTCTGCCGAGCGCTGCCCCACAAGCCCATTGTTGGCTTGGGCAGGCTCGTATTTGTATGTAATTTTTTGAAATAAATAAATAATTTATATATATATATATATATATATATATATATATATATATATATATATATATATATATATATATATATAATAACTATCGAGAGATCGCACCAGCGGCGCGGCAGCACGAGCGCCACAAAGGCTTCGTCGTTGCGCCCGCGAGGAAAGTCAGGCCTTCGGCATCGGGAACTTGACGCGAGCTGACGCATCCTCGCGAAACTTTTCCTGCTCGCCCGTCCTGTCCAGCCTCGGAGCATATTTCCTGCCCTTGCGTTGGCGAGCATTCGCCCGTAGCCCTGCTGGTGAGTCGGACGAACTAGATTCATTAGCGTGTTTTATTGCAAGCTGGCGTTGTTTTTATTGCAGTAATAAATGCCTGTTCGCTGTCAGCACGTGTTGTTCTTTTGTTACCAAGAGCACAGCCTGCCATGGTTGGCGTGCGCTCGCTAGCGCGCATGACCACGTTGTGAGGTTGGCAGTTAGGACTATCAGCCGCGACTAAGCGCGGAAAACATATTTACCCTCCCCCCCCCCCCATTCTCTGAGATTTGCCGCATTAAAACGCAGGTAATTTTCTGCGTCGCGCTCACCTAATCGTCACTGCATGCTCGCATGAATCTGCAAATATTCACAAGTTCCGTAGACAGTAGCGCTGCACGACGGCGAAAAGAGGAAATGCCACGACGGTGCCCTTCGGCAGAGTAGTGTCTCTGTGCGTCCTTTAGTGATGGATTGCTTGCTTTTCTTGGTGTTTCCTGCTCGCCTTCTTGCAGTGAACAGAAAATACCCGAGCAAGCGCATGTGTAGCGTGCCACAGTGCACCAACAGGGCCATTTACAATGAAATAAGCCTAAATAAATTTCCGAAATACCCTCGCCTGAACAAATAATGGACAGTAAAGCTGCGAATTGGCAAAGCTGTGACGTGGGAGATAACAGTCTGCAGCGCTCATTTTACGGAAGGCGAATTTTCCTGGAGCCGCACAGGTAAGATAAATTCTACTCGATGTCTTTCCACGTGTGTGAGCACTTTAGCGTACAATGTGCGATATTTGCAGCTGTTATCCGGACACGAATTTGGGCGGACCATGGGTAGCTCTTCGTCTTCATGAAACTCTCGACACGACGTGCTGTATTAGTGCATGCTGATATGGGTAAAGGAAACCGCTTCTGCACAGTTTATCTTGGCATATCATTGAACAGTGATCAATGTGATGCTATTCCTTGACTATGTACTGTAGCGGTTTAGGTTGCGTTTGCTGTTGTGCTCTGACATGAGGCTGGCAAAACCATCTAGGTGACGTTTTTGTCCAGTATAGCATAACCTTGTGTAACTTGGGCAGAAAACAAATAATGCAAAATTGGCACACACAATCAATGAATAATAACTCGGGAACAAACAGCTGTGATTTACTTGCATCTAAAAGAAGCAAGCACTTGCAACAAAATGCAATTGCCTAGGCCAGTACAACGTTTGCAAGTTATAGTGTCTACTAACCAGCTGCTTGTGGGAAATAAAATTTAAATGTGCGTAGAAAGTAACAATCTAAGCTGAGATTTGTGCATAAATGTGTAAAGTGCTGTTATCTCATGCAACTGAAATATAAAAGAAATAGATTGTTTACTGTTATTTTATATATTTTCAAACGTTTTTGAAAAGGCTGTTTGTTTAATGCACCCCACGTTTCACAGATCCAGAGGTATAAACGCCCATCAAAAAACGCCTCATGAAGAATGCAGTCCTTGCCCCGTCCTTGCCGCGCCTGGGTGGTGCAGTATTCAGTTGGTCTGTTTGCACGTGCTACGATTTGTAATTTATTTCTTGTTACCAATATATGGTACGTGTTACAAGTACTGCATTGTTCTCGCGCGAATGTGTAGAGATTTCACCGTGTGTTCGCCATATTTGTGTGGGGAAGTACTTGGAAGCGTACCCGCCGAACCAGCTTGTTTCATCGCGTCCGCTCGGGAGGAGTTGGTTTGGCGCGTTTGTATTTGCGCCAAGGGGTTAACCGTTTTATGTTCTTTCGTGATACAAAGGATCCATTTTTACGAACTGTGTGTCAGATTAGATTGAACAGAGTGCTACCAAATTTTGTTGTAAGTTCGGCGAGCATGCAAGGGAGGATTTTCGGAATCCTTAAAGAAGTGTACATGTCATGTCGTGTATTGCAAGCCCGTTTTTCGTTTGAATATTTATCAACTGTGACCCGAAAGAAACTTTACCAGGATTTGTGCGATGTCTTTCTCCCGATCCCATTGTACAGATCGTTGTACTGTGCAGGTCCATGGAAGTCAGTCCTTAAACGAGTAAAAAATATGGCTGTACCAGGGGGAACAAGAACTTTCTTTTTCAAACTCCATAGCAATAAACTAGAAGTTAAGACTTATTTAGAAATGAAAGTTTTTTTTGTACCTTGGGGAAATCACTGCTTCATATGCCGCAAACCGGACACTATCAAACACGTTTTCTTAGACTGTTGGGAAGCCTTTTTCTTCTGGGACATTCTACAACGAACAATTAAAAAAGAGCTACCCGTGGATGCTTTCGGAATTCGATTTCTACCTATTGAAGATGATGATGGGCTACCGCTGGACATGATCATGTTATTGGGCCTGCACAGTATCTGGCGATACAGAATGGCGTTCAGGCACGCAGACGTTGATGCGAGAAAAATACAGCAGTATTTTCTCGAAGCCGTTGCGAGTGTTATTGAAGTCCTCAAGACACAAGACGAAGTGCCTGAGTGGCTTCCGAGAATGGAAGTGTTGCTGCAAATGACTGATTTGTAATGAATCACGCAGCCCAAATCGCGTGGTTTTAACCCATGTAGTGTATCTGTCGCGTAATATTCACTCTGTGTGTGTGTGTGTGTGTGTGTGTGTGTGTGTGTGTGTGTGTGTGTGTGTGTGTGTGTGTGTGTGTGTGTGTGTGTGTGTGTGTGTGTGTGTGTGTGTGTGTGTGTGTGTGTGTGTGTGTGTGTGTGTGTGTGTGTGTGTGTGTGTGTGTGTGTGTGTGTGTGTGTGTGTGTGTGTGTGTGTGTGTGTGTGTGTGTGTGTGTGTGTGTGTGTGATGCTCTATATGTGCAAAATCTCTTAGTAAATTAGGCGCTAAAGGAAAAAAAAGCCTGGGTAGTGCAGTGGTAAGATGCCCGGCTACTGTGCCGGAGTACCCTGGTTCGATCCAAACCTCGGCGGCTGCGTTTATGGAGGCGAAACGCTGTCTGCTGTGCGATGTCAGCGCACGTTAAAGATCCTCAGGTGGTCGAAATTTTTTTTCTTTATTGCATGAATTGGTACAAATACATCAGTAAAAGATCGTGATTGCGATGCCCCTTGGCTGACAACCGTGTCTAATAAACTTTCATTACCACAAGTTCGATCATCAGACTCAATACCCCCTCCGCAGCGTCTTGCTGCTTCAAAATTTCTTTTAGTTTATACACTTGTTCAACAAAATAATCACATGCAGATCGTGCATCGACATCACAGTGTCTATAAGCCATCCTACTCCTCCAAATACTGTGAAGGCTCAGTAGCATGATGAGGTCATACTGAAAATCATTATTAATAGTTGTCAAGTACCGAATTCCACGTGTCGTCAATGGCAGGTCTTTTTTAAGTGTCCTTTGTAACACATCCCAATAAAACACCGCATCTCAACAATCCAGGAACGCGTGCTCAACTGTTTCAGGTTTCCTACATAGTAGACAGTTTGAGCCCCAAGGTACAAAAAAGCCCTTTTCTTCCATCCATGTTTTGACTGGGAGGGTTCCTGTATGCAATTTAACAAAGAATGTTTTTACGCCCGGTGCAACAGTCATATGTTTAACTCGTTTGAGAATATCTTTCCCTGGGCCTTCACAGTATAAAGTTCTGTACAATGGAGCTGGGAACAATTGTGAAATAAGATCCTTGTACAGATCCAGGTGGTCGAAATTACTCCGGAGCCCTCCCCTACGGCTCCTATTTATCTCTATCCACTTTCACTCCCGCCTTCCTTCCTTCCCTTGCGGCGCGGTTCAGGTATCCACAGAAACAAGTGTGACAGATACTGTGGCTTTCCCGCCCTGTAAACCAATTATTATTAATAATAATAATCTCTATCCACTTTCGCTCCCACCTTCCTCCTATCCTTTATGGCGCGGTTCAGGTGTCCACGGAAACAAGTGTGACAGATACTGCGCCTTTCCCTTCCTCTGAACCAATTAATATTATTTTATTAAGAATGCAGTCCCTTGATGATGCCTCCCTCTCAGGACGCCTGACCACCAATATGTCACAAAGGCACAAGCGTCAATAGCTCATGCTGCTACCAGGAATAAACAAACGAAGCTACACGTTACCGTTAGGCAGGTTATATATATATATATATATATATATATATATATATATATATATATATATATATATATATATATATATATATATATGCAGCTGAAATTAGTTGCATGTACGTTTGGAAATGGGAGGGTAAAGAAAAACGGCATGAATCTTCAGCAGAGCTGCACTTACAATTGTCATGAGGATTCAGTTTTTTATTGCCACTTATTTCAATATGTGTGGTTCATGAGTTGATGTGTTTTATCTTCTTGACTTCTGGCAGTATGTGCCTCAAGTTGTGAGTACTGACCGCACTTGCATTATTACTGCAAATGTCATTTTTTATTTCTTTGTACCTATACCTTTGGAACATCTACATTAGTATTCCATAGAGAACTGCCCCTGCGAGACGACAGCAGTGAAAGCCTCCCTTCATCTTTAAGAGTGGCAGCATCAGAGGAAAGTGGCAAGCATGACACGAACAGTCAGGCAAGCATTTATCCTGCTCACCATCCCCAGTACGGCTCTTAAAATCGAGCCAATGCTTTAAACTAGCATAGGTAACATTTTTCCAGCATGTTTCATTCTTTATGATGATGCGTAGAGCATTATATGGATGATGCGTAGGGCTTTGTATTTTCCTACCAGCACAAAATAAGGCTACTAAATGTTTCTGTCATATTGGTTCAGCTTCACTCTCACAAGCCCGAGAATGATTCAGAAGTCAAAGTTGGCAATGCGTTATGTGAAACGCGAAAAAACATTTATATAATTATTGCTTCTCTGTCTTCCCAGCTGTGAGTAATGTTTTTGAAGTCTTGTAATGAAGTTAAGTGGTGGGAAAGCTATTTCGGCAGTTTTTAAAACCTTATATGACCAATGGTCGAGTTGGACATTACTGTCTTCATTCAGCTGATGAAACTATGGTAAATTTCAAATATCAATTAGTTAGCTGTCAAAAGTAGATAATGCAGTCAGCAATGCATCAATCCCTTGCCCATCAATGCAAGAAGTCAGACGGGATTCAAAAATGTGGTGTATGTGGACCTTTAAATATTAATGTTTTAGTGTTTACTGAATAAATTGCATGTAGGCAGGCTCAACTAATTATGTAGAAACTGCTTCAGCAGTAAGACGGATTACAATTTGTGCCTAGCATAAAAATATCAAACAAAGCGATTTCTCATGAGAAAATGTATTTCATTTGCAGCAACGACGTTTTCAGTTTTAAAGCACTTTATTATTCAGCCGTAGCCATTAGCACATTAGTATATTTTGGCATCAAGCAACTTATGCTGTTCGGAGTACAAAGTAGCATTTGTATTGAACTAAATTATGTGCTTTGGGCGCTCCCATGAATGCGCTTTTTTCTTGAACGCAGATGGATGATCCAGTTCTTCCACATAGAGAAGATTGTGACGCTGCACCTGTGACAGTGTGCAGCTGCTGTCAATGATGCTTTGGATACCCTTCTGCTTTTTGCTGGATTCAATGCAAACCAAGTTGACAGAATTATGCAGGTCAACACAGAATGTTTTGTCCAAAAGGCAAAGCTCTTTGACGCCCTTATCACAGACACTGCTGTTAAAGCATTCACACTCATAGTCTGTACGAGTAATGTGCATGTGATATCAAGGGAGGTTGCCGCTACTGATGACATGCCAACTGAAGTCACTGTTCTAAAGCAGGTTGGGCTTGTCGTCATAGCCTAACAACTTGCCTGTCGTTTACGTGTCCGGGCACATTGTTTGGAATTAGCGAGACAAGCGTTAATAGATGTGTTTACCACACTGTAAGCAGCCTTGCCACAGTGTTGGAAACTGAAATTCCATGCCTATCTAAAGAGGAAATTGCGAGAAACTTGCCCATCTGCTTCAATGAGTATAGGGAAGTGTGGGTAGTGCTGGAGTGTACTGAAGTCTAAGTCGAAATGTGTCACTGCTCGTCATGCCGTACTCTTACTACAAAGGATGCCACACCTCTAAACTTTTGACTGGTGTTTCACCTGGCGGCCTGTCACAAGCTGCCTCAGCGGAAGTTGCAGGAGTTCCTGCTTCAGATATAGAGCGATACTCACGGGACAGCGCTGCTTCTCTGAACAAGATTCAGCTCGCCGGCGGGCGCAGCGACCGGCTGTCCTTGACGCGGGCGCGGCGCACAAGCCGAGTATATTGACAGACCGCAGATCGCCCACGCCAGTGCGCATGGGAAGATTCAGACTTCCGACCACTCTAGCGTATTGTGTTTGTTCGGGCACGCGATCGACGCATCGTCTCTTCACCTGTACGGCCGCGACTACCGAGCAACCCAGCCTTCGACACCTCAACAAACAAGAAAGCCATGAGAATTCCATTTCGCTACAGACTGTTATTCCATCGAACCTTACTTTCTCTTTTATTAACCTCTACCTGACTTGGTAATATATTTTTTCTGGGTTCCTATGTGACTTTTCCCAATACTCATTATACCTAGAATACTTGCTTTGTTATCTTCATAGTCTTCTTTTATCGCAGTGTTTTGTTCATTGTCGTTTTTTTCCCTTTGTCGTTTAACTAGGATATTATCAATATCTTGTCGTGGCGTGTTATTTGTTTCATTGTACTTTATTATTATGCAGTGTAATTCGGACTATTATTTATAAACATTCAATTGTTTGTAAAAGAAAGCGACCTTTATTTGAACTTATCCCTCAATCATACACCGACACACGTACTTCACGGGTTGACCGGCCTAATTTTTAAATGTGTTCTCAAACCTCATAGAGTGACGACGGGTAACCGTAAAGGGGATCCCGCGCCTCTTTTGACCGTAAAGGTGGGGGTTTGTGACACAATTGGCGTCCGTGACAGGACTGGTCAACCAAGGGTCAGTGAGAGAGAGAGGAGTAGGCGGAAATGTTTTTAGTGTTGTGTCATAGCACTGCATAACGCTTCACCCCTAAGATGGCTGATGCCGAGTAAGAACGACTTGCTCAAATGTGTAGATCACGAGCAATCTCGTCGCAGAAAGGAACGCAATAAGGAACCTGTGCGGCGGAAAGAGGAGGCAGAACTAGAGTCGCAGAAGGCTCGCAAACAGTCTGAACTTCGAATGGAGGAGATAGAGAAATAATAGGAGTTACGGATGGCGGAGATGGAAAAAGAAAAGGAGTTACTGATGCTCTGATGAGACCTACCGGATAATCCGGCAATTGACGCTAATAGCACCGGAGAACAAGGTCAGAAACGGGGGAGAGTCAAGTTGCTCGGCCCGAACGCATAAGCCCACACAAGCTAATGCCGTATTTAATGAGGGCAGGGACAACCTCGACGCTTACCTCATTCGTTTCGAGCGTGTCGCTGAGAGTTAGAATTGGACTCGCGATCAGTGGGCTATAGCCATTAGTCTGTGTTTAAGCGGCGAAGCGCTCAGCGTTTTTAGTCTCATGTCTGCGTCCGAGTGCTTGGACTGGACTACAACAAGCTCCAGCATGCACTCATGATTTGCTTCTGTATGACAGAGGAAGGGTCCAGAGAAAACTTTAGAACTGCTTGTCCCCGGAACGAGGAAACGTGTTCACAGTTCGTGACGCGCCTTCAGAAATTCTTAGACAGATGGATAGAGCTGTCGGACGCAAAGAAAGAATACGCAGATCTCCTTGACCTGATTCTAAAGAAACAGTTCCTTTCTAACTGCACCACACCGCTACAAATGGTTTTTGAAATAAAAGAAGGACACATCCTTCTCGGAAACAGTAGCAAGGGTAGAAAAGTTTGTGGAGGCCCATGGCTGGTCGAACTTCGGAAAGCAAAGCACCTCGAAGAATAAGGCAGAAAACTCCGTCTCCAAGACTACCGAGAAAGGAAAATTTGCTTCAATCATCAGACCAGAAGTGCCGCGATGAAAAGAAATTTTTTACTTGTTCATGCACGGGACAACGCCCCGAAAATTGCCGGGCCGCCACCTCCGACGGACCTTGACCGCCCAAGAAATGCCACAAATGCGGCAAGCCAGGCCTTCCAAGTTGGAGATGCCCGGCAAATGGGGCTCCAAAACAAAGAGAAGAAAATCGGGTGTCCTCTGCAGTATGCGTTGAGAACGGATACCTCGAACTTAAGGACAGAGGGAAGATCCCCGTCATCAACTCTGGTTTCACTAGGAAAGAATGCGCAGTGAGGGAATGCTTACCTGTCGTAGCCGGCATGATTGGGGGCCAGACAGTCCGAGTCCTGAGAGACACAGACCGCAACACGTTGGTGGTAAGGAAGGACTTAGTACTAAATGAAGATATTACCGATACGAAGTCTCCAGTTTACCTAATTGACCGCTGAGTCCTATGCTCCCAGAAGCTTGGCTCGATGTCGACATCCCGTACTTTGGGGGACGACTTCTCGCTATGTCTATGGAGAATCCCTTGTACGATTTGGTACTGGGAAAGGTGGAAGGTGCTAGGCCAGCAGACGACCCCAATCCAAAGTGGCACAAAACAACAGAAAGCAAGACTATGAAGTACACTGGAGTAAAAGTTGAATAGTTAGTGCCTGACACCGAGAGCACCGCACCATTTCGGATGCCACTGAAGCTTGCCTGGTAGTGATTCGAGCGCAGCCGTGCAAGGATAAAACTCTGAAAAAGCTAAAAGTCCTGCAAGGCCTCCTTAGCGTATGCCGCGAAGAGTTGGTTCAAGAGCAAGAGAATGACGCGACCCTACGCTCGTGCTTCGATCGCATGGGCCCGCTACAAGCGAAGAAGGGAAAGGATAGCCACCAGTGTTTTATTGCTAACAGCGTTCTTCGGAGGAGATACGTCGCCGAGTCCGGTGGGGAGTACACTCAAGTTGTTGTTCCCCAAAGGCTATTCTCAAACTGAAGCTTCAGACAGATGTCTTCTGGCCTGCAATGCAGGCTGACGCTAAGCGGTTCGTTGCCTCTTGCGGTCTATGCACAACTGCGAAGGGTCACACCACACGAACGCCTTTTGTCCGAGTGCCCGTCATCGAGACCCCGTTTCAAAGGGTGGCGATCGACATTGTTGGCCCACACAACCTCAATACCGCTCAAGGCAATAGGTACATCCTGACCATGGTGGACTATGCCACTCGGTATCCTGATGCAGTCGCATTTCCTAGCATCGAGACCGAAAGGGAAGCCGAAGCTCTTGTCGAAAGGGTTTCCCGTGTAGGAGTGCCCAGAGAGGTCTTCAGTGACAGGGGCACTAATTTTAAGTCCGGAGTAATGAAAGAGGTTAGCCATCTGTTGTGAGTAAAACAGCTGCATACTTCTCTCCCTACCACCCGATAGCGAACGGCCTAGTCGGACGGTTTAACGGCACGCTTAAACAAATGCTCGAGCGCATGTGTCAGGAGAGGCAAATGTACTCCTACAAAGCCAGAGAAAGAGCGCTATAGCAGTCGACAGACCAGGAAGAGGAGGACAAACACAGGCGCTGGTCTGTCGTCTGCTATAGCGCTCTTTCTCTGACAATGAATAACCAACTCGCCCAGCAACATACCCTGTCCAACAAAGCCTCGGCTTTTCCCCGTTCAAACTCTTATATGGGCAAAATGTGCGTGGACCTCTCGCTGTACTTAGAGAGCCTTGGACTAATGCAACCATCCCTGGCGAGTTGAGAACTACGTGCGAGCACCTGCTTGCTCTATGGGACAGATTGGAGAATACCTGTGAACTTGCCCACGAAGAGCTGGAGCGCGCAGGAGAGCGTTACAGCCGCTGCTACAACATCAAGAGCCGCAAACTCTCACTCAAACCGGGAGAGCAGGTCGTCCTCAGGGAAATCGAGGCCTTGACTCCTATTACACTTACATAACCTCGTGCAGAGGTATAATGCAGCCTGTTGGGCGCCCAGAATTCGCGAATGTGGGCCTCGTTTTCAATGCTACCACGCCACTTCCTGCATCACAGCCAATACCAGTGGTTGCTGCTGCTACCACTACCACGCCCTACACACTGCGCTACCTTGCCCGCCAGTGGCGCACATCTGACCACAGGCCTATTCGCTTCGTCTGCTGTCGGGCTGGCCATACGTCAATCAAAGTGATCTGGCCGCAGCCGCCCGGCTCCCCATCTCTACCCTATTACAGCCCTGTCCGCCATGACTATTATGCACCACGGCGCGTTTCTGTCACCCCAGCACATCTTCGTACCGAGAACATTAAGCAAGCCCGTCGTCCTAGCCGTTCGCCATCGCCACAAGCCCACCGTTCCTGATCACCTACTCCTCACCGCGGCTTGTCCCAAACATACCAAGGCCCCTGCTCGGGAAACTAGGCAACGCAGCGCCTAGACGTGACACTGCGTTACTAACCCGGAGAGCCAAGTGTGTTTCGATCATCGCACCACGTCGCAACCTGATCAATGTCCTCGTAGATAGAGTATCTGTGCCCGCTCTCCCTTACACTTGAGCCCATATTTCAGTCCTTAGTTCTTCGTTCCGCCAGCGCCTCAAAAAAGGTTCTCTACAGTTCGTGTTGCTGATGGAAACACTGCTACCATCATCAGGATGTGCACTGTACACGTTAGCATCGTCGGCCACCGCGTCTCTGTGCTCTTCGCCGTCCTTACTACACGTCCTCAAGACGTCACTTTTGGCCTAGACTTTTTAAGAGCCCATTCCGCTCTCCTTGACTGTTCTTCTGGACGTCTTCGCCTAGCCCTGTCCCATTGTGCTCACGACCTAGTGTTGACCAATCCGAGCCTCGCCTCCGCTCCAGTACATTTACTCGCCTACCTCCCGAGGCGGCAGTATACGTACCCATGTCACCGTTTCCCTTCCTTCCTGACGGCGACTACGTTGTCAACCCCATCACGGACGTCACTCCACAGCGCAACATCGTCCTACCTCATAACAGTGCACACGTCCAGAATAACCTCACCTACATTCCCGTACTCAACTTCAGCATGTCTTCGCAATTTCTCCCGGAGGGCATTTTCCTTGCCGAGCTGTCACCAATGTCCAGATTTACTGTTTCCGCAGTGCTGTCCGACCATCACGCCGAGGTACCTGCCCGACCTGTCCCGTCACATATAAGTCTGCCCAGTTGCATCGAGATGCCGATTGCCTGTCCCGCCCTCCAGCCGACCCGCCAAGCCGACCTGAATGTGACAATGATGCTTGCGTGCACTCTATTTCTGACTGTTCCAACATTCACTGTGAGCAAAGCCAGGGCACTCCGCTTCGCGAAATTATCAATCACCTGTGCGCCGATCGCCATGACCCTTCCCTTCGTTTTGTTTGTGCTCCACGGCGGCACCTCATACCGGCACAATATGCCACCTGATCGCCCCGACATTCTACTAGTAGGCCCTCAGCACCTATGCACAGCCATCCTTGAATAGCTTCACGACGTTACCACAGCGGGCATCTAGGCGTCTCTCGCACATACCATAGTGTGCTCGGTTTTTTTAGCCAGGTCTATACCACGCAGTCCGCCGCTACGTGGCTGCTTGCGACCGCTGTCAGAGCCGGAAAAAGCCATCAGTTTTACTGGACTTCTGCAGCCGATCGACATCCCCATAGACACATTTTTTTCGAGTCGGTGTGGATCCTCTAGGGCCTTTTCCTTTGTCCTCATCGGGTAACAAATGAATTGCGATGGGCACTAATTACACCACATGCTACGCGGTCACTCGAGCAATACCAACAATTTGTGCAACTGATGTCGCTGCTTTCCTCCTCAACGACGTTATACGCGTCCATGGAGCTGCCCGCCAACTGTTTACCGACAGTGGCCATTGCTTTATTGCACGTATAGTCGACGAGATCCTACGGTTGTTCAACGTTGTCATTCTTTCATGACTGCCTACCGTCCACAGACGAACGGGCTTACCGAACGCCTTAACCCGACACTGACATGCTATGTATGTTTCTGATGACCACCGCTACTGGGACATAACGCTGCCATTTCTGACACTTGCATACAATTCGTCGCGTCACAACACTACCGGCTACTCCCCCTTCTATCGTCTATACGGCCGTGAACCTCTGCTGCCTTTTGAGAGCCTGCTCCCTTCTGTCGCCATTGCCAGCTCATATGCTCGTGACTCTATAGCCCGAGCTGACGATGCCCGCGTTGTTGCTCGCAACCGACTCACAGCCTCCAAGCACTCCCAGAAACGTCCCTATAATTCGTGTCATAGCAACACCCAGTATTTTTTCGGCTCTCTCCTGCTGCTTTGGACCCCAACTCGCCGCGCTGGCCTCTTGGAAAAACATTTGCCCAGTTATACAGGACCCTATCGATTTTTACAAGTGACTCCAGTGACATGCGAAATTGCGCCCTTGCATCCCGCACGCCATACCTCTACACCAAGCCTCGAGACGGTCCATGTTGCAAGCCTCAAGCCTTATTACATTGACCCTGGATCGGACGCTACTACGCACCGGGACGGTGCTTTTCAGTCGGCGGGGTAGTGTTTGCGCATAAGGAAGAACTCGTGAGTTTGGAGAACACGGCATTTGAACAGTGTCGGCTGGTGCCTGCAGAAAACGCCTGCTGTTTGAAAGCCTTGTCCTCCGGGTCCGCTCTCTGCAATCCCAAGCGGAACTACCCCGTAACAATATTTACAGTCTGGATTCATTCGAGTTGTTTTGGGATACCTCATACGCGATTTCATCGGCATTACTGTCCTTATTTTTGTAAAAAAATACATGGATACCTATGGGAGGTATACATTGTCACACTGTTCATTGTCTGAATGGTCTCCATACTAACAGAGCATAGAACTGCATTAAAATGGTTATTTCGTCACGAAGACTTATTTTTATTCTTCCGTATTTACATGTCCACATTAGGTAGGCATGCGTACATGTGTTTCGCATTCATTATTAAATACGCATTAGGATGTGTACTTAATGTGAGCCTAATGGTTCGTCAGTGCAGGACAGCAAAATGTTCAGACTTAGGTATGAACGTAAAGCATTGGGCAAGAATAACATGTGTCCGCACATGATCATTCACACATATTGGCACATGGAATTGGTGGGTACCAAATGAACATTTTCTTTCAATGGCTTAGTCGTACCACATGAATACGAATCTTAAACATACATCCTGATCGGAAAAAGCAGCTGAGTGTGCCGATTTTCTTGTTGATCAACTTTTCTCCTGCGCAAAAGGCTGTGTGTATGACTAAAGTGTGTTGATGTTTCACTGACGAACATAGCAAATATGGCATGTGGAAGGAAGCAGTTTGTAGTGCAAAACATGATATTGTAAAATGCACATGCAAGGCTGTAGACCAGTGTTTGCAGAAGTTTACACACAACCCTCACACCACTAAAGAGTCATTCATGTGTTTAAGGTGAAGAGTAGCTGTTTGTATGTCATATGTAACACAATCTGCAATTCAGTGAGGTCTTTGCCAGGCTGCATGAACAACTGCACAGGCAGGCTGTTTCCGTTTTCAATCTTGCTGTCAGTTATTATGTCAGTGTTTCTAGTTGCAATCTTGTTTACATGCATGAGTGCACCCCAG
This sequence comes from Amblyomma maculatum, assembly GCF_055883805.1. Taxonomy (NCBI): domain Eukaryota; kingdom Metazoa; phylum Arthropoda; class Arachnida; order Ixodida; family Ixodidae; genus Amblyomma; species Amblyomma maculatum. The sequence goes on along the minus strand of NC_139349.1, from coordinate 141,751,523 downwards.
TTGGTTGCAGCACACACTAATGTTTGTGAACGCAATGAATAGTTCATTGTAGTAATGTTTTGGCAATATGGATGTGAAAAAGCAATATAAAGCCTGCTTGCAACTGTTTACTCATGACAGAACTGAGCTTCACAGTTATACACCGAAACAGTGCACTGAAATTGCACCAATCACCGTTTTCGAGATTTTAATTGAATTCTTTGGCACCATCTTGGATGCAAGGTTTATGAGTGCCTGCTGCTGCTCAATAATATGCGGCGCTCTTCGCCACGCTCCCGCAGCTCCACTTCCCTTTGGTTTCGTCGTTCTGCAGCTTCCTTTCTTCGGTCCTGTCTTGCAAGCCCATTTGATAAAGGTGCCCTCTGTATGGCAGCTTCTTGAAGACGAAGCTGTCTGTCCTCTGCTTGCTCTTTGCAAGCTGCCTTCCATTCTCTTGCATGCTGAAGCAGCTTTTCGCGCTTTAAAGTTAGGCGATCGCGTTCGAATACCAACCGCCTCTCTTCAATGGTATTCTCTTGTTCTTTCGCAGTCGTCTCAAACTGCATCATTTTTTGAAAAGATACCAAGTTTTGAGGCTGTCGCCTTTTTGTACCTGCTTGTAAAAAACATGATGTACGGACATGGTGCATTATTCATAAATTAGGCACTGACTGCCAACAGCAAACATATCGTAAAAAAGGAATGTTGGATTATAGGAATAATACAGTAAGAAGTATACATACAATCACGGTATTCCACAAAATGCCCATTGAAACATGCATGACTATCTTTTCACCCCCACGTTTTAACAAGTTACGATGTTTCCGTTATAGGAAAGGTGTGCACGCAATGGTGATTTGCTTTTTGCTACAAAATAATGACACAAATGATTGGCACACCGCTCCGAATAATTAACTAGATTACATCATATTTACGAAACTGGAAAGAGTTTGTCGACATGATGGGACCAATCCTCGTTTCTAAGAGGCCTACTCAGTTGTGTGCCTCAGGGATCGGTTTTAGGTTCAGTACCATTGAATATTCACATTAATGTTCTCGTAAAAACTCTTAAAGTGTCTGTGTGTGTTAAGATGTTTGGTGACGATAGCATTCTCTTTAACGCAATCAAATCAGTTTGTGGTTTGCATTGAATGGTAACCTACAACTGCTAGGCAACTGGTGGGACAATTTGATTATTATATTTGAGAAAAACTGTTAACATTAATAACAATATAATTGTAGAGGTATAAAAAAGAAGTACCTTACTGTCACAGTAACTTCCTGGTTAAAATGAACAAATCACGGACATTATATGCTCCTCCATCAGTAAGGAGCTTTATTTTCTGATGTCTTGCATGACCAGTTGTACTAATATTAAAACCTGAAGGCATAAAACTCCATAATACCAAGCCACAAATATGCCTGCATTGCGTGAAATCCCTACACAAGGGATGACGCGCAGACAGGTCAAAATATTTAACGCCTTGTGGCTCACTATATCTTCAATCGTTATAGGCGCCTAGACTCTCTGTCCGCTATGTTGTAGCTTGCAGATTTGGAGCCATTGGTACAAAAGAGAAAGAAAGACGTGTAAAATTCCTGCAGTCATATTTTTTCCGACTAGGTAATCGACCCAAAACTATCAGCAAAGATTATATGCGACCTTCATGCCATAAGCACAGCTTTTCTCTCGAACTCATTTCTGCGTGCACCAGCATATAACTACTCCTTTTTTGCACAAACAGTTCCTGAATGGTACGCTCTACCCCATACTTGTCAGTTCTTTCACCCTCCTTGACTGATGCGCTGGAGTTGTATGATGCCATGCAGTTTGTTCTGTATCTTTTATTATGTCTCATTGCATTATGCATTTGTATTATTCCGAATTATTGCGTAGATTTTGCCACTGATTGCACTTTCTGACCTTTCTTGCTGCTGTCACAAATTTATCCTCCCTCTTCTGCTTGGACATGCGACATGTCCGCAATATTTCATTATCAGTAAATAAATATAGGCACTTACACTAAAGTAACAAGTTCATCCCATCATAATTCAGAAACGAATACATTAGATAATTAGGAAGTGTAATGAAGTGATCTGAAATGATTTCTGAATGACTGCCTATGTAATTAAAATTATTTACCTGAAGAATAAAAAGGGAGCTTGTTAAAAATGCAGTAAGACAGTAACAATGTTCTTGTATATTACTGTTTTACTGGAATGCTTACCAAAAGGTAAGATGTCAACATTGTGTCAAGTGATTCTTTACTGAATATGCACTAATTGTTGGAATGATGACCAGATTTTTAACTCAATATTTAGTGGGTTAGTACTTCAGCAGGTTAAACCAGAACTGTACTTTGCGAGGTTTCTTCTGCACAGAGTGTTTAAACCAAACAAACCCCTGCGGTTGTTCCATGCAGATATTGTATGTAGTGTATAAAACTTGCCTGGCCTTTTAGGTTCAGGCTGAGCCCCTATGCTGCAGTGACCAGGGTTTGCTACCCAGATCTAGCTGCAGCCAGTTGGAAACTGGAGCTCAATGGGCCATCTGCTGCTGTCACTCCTCATTGCTGGCGCATCTTGTTAATCTTGGCTGCAGTACATGTTTTCAAACAAGTCCGCCGCCGGTGATGGCTCATTAGACGAGTCTCCTAAAAAAATGGTGGTATACAGACTTCGTAACGTTTCCCTATTGTGCTGTCATTATTGGAATCTTAAAATTGCAAGATAATTTTGCTTATATAACACACTTTGGGATGCTCATGTGGCCTGTAGTGTTTGAAGATGCATTAAAGCATTGTAAGGATCAATATGCAGGAAAATGGAATTTTTTGTTCAATAAACGTTAAATTAAAAGTGCAATGTGTAACCTGAATTCCGAAAGCTAAGTGACCATTCCGCACATTGAATGGTAGTGCAGTACGGTGTACCAGCGTGGAAAGGTATGGCTAGCAAGCTATTGCCAACTGTATATACTGCAATTCACTCAACATTAAAAAATGCAAAAGGCATACATAACAAAGCAGCCATTTTTTTTGCTTTAAGTTCAAATACGGAACATTGGCTTTTGGTACGGCTGCCTATCAGGGAACTCCGACAACTCGCGTGTATGGCTGTTCTATAGCAATTCATGTCCTCGCGGGCGCGTTTAGCACGAAATGGTCTCCCATGCGTATTCCGCAGACCATGTCAGGCCTGCGGTACAGGGATCGGCGTCCAAGGCTCCAGTGTAGGATGCAGCCGCTGCATCCATGGCCATTCCCGCGGAGTTCCGCTCCGGAGCCGGTGTGGGCGCTGGCAGTGGCCGGGCACAGGCTGTTGTGTTTTCTTCTCTTCGGGGATGGAAGTTTGAGCGTGTAAAGTGATTTACAGTTGTGCATTCCTCTCTCCTGTGTTGTGTGCGAGGAGTGTTGCCGCATCCTGTGCGTGGTGCGGCGACGGGAGCCGAGATGCTTCCCCACCGACCCCTGTGCTGCTGTACCGCGTGATCTGGCGCCTGGGAGCTCAAGGTCGCGACATGCGGGGGACCGCGCCCCGGCGCCGGGAAAGAGACTCGCCTGCAGATCATGTTCTCGCTGTTTCGTGAACTGACAGAAAGCGTGAACTGACACAAAGCAGACGCGTGTGTGCGGCGCCCCCCTTCGGCGCCGAGGGAGAGGGGCTCCCCTGCGGGTCAGTCGGTCGGTCTCTTTGCTTCGGGAACTGAAAGAAAGAAGTCGTGCGTGTGTTTTTTCCCTTGTTTAACCTCCCCATATAGTCTAAAGTTCAATACAGTTTTTGTCGTTTGTTCTCATGAAAGTTTCACCGTGCCGTCATTGACTGTCAACTCTCACAACATGGTGCCGAAACCCGGGAACTGCAATCTCCAGGACTAGGAGAACTTCGGAAACTCGCAACCAGGCTGCGACGGATAAAGTAAGTGACGGTACGGTCCGAGACGACGCAATCATGCAGAGGACAAGGGAAAAGAGAACGGCGCGTCGACAGCAAAATACGAAACTCATCAATGAGGCAAAAGCTACCCTGCCATCGACAGATATCGGAGTGTTGTGCTCACTCATTGAAAGGCTTACGGCCAACAACGATGCGCTTCTGAAATTGAACACAGAGTTGGAAGACGGAATAGCTGATGAAGACTTCGCTTCCGAATTCGAAGCCGTCATGCGATACGAGGATGCAGCCACGGGTATGCTCGGTCAACTCAAGGCAAGAGAGGCTGAGCTGCTCAGATCACCGCACCTCCTGACAGCGCAGTCAGCAGAATCACAGCGGGGGAGCCAACATATAGGCCGTGAAGCTTCACATCGTAGTGCAGTAAAGTTGCCCACTCTTCAGCTTGAAGCATTCAACGGAGAGCTTCAACAGTGGCGAAGATTTTGGGAACAGTTTAAAGAAGCCGTCCATGACAATGCGGAGCTCACAAAGGGCGAGAAGTTTCAGTATCTGCGAAGCCTACTAAGCGGAGCTGCGGCCTCATCAATAGCCGGTTTACAGGCGACGGGAGAGTGTTATGAAGACGCTGTGGCCATCCTCTCCAAGCGCTTCGGCGACACCCGAAATATCATCAGGGAGCACCTGGCCCAGCTTCGAGCGCTACCATCGGTTACGTCGTCGGACGACGTGAGAGGCCTGCGGAAGCTACTCGATCACGTTCAGTGCCATGTGCGCGGACTGAGGGGACTGAACGTGAGCTCGAACACTTATTCCACGATGATGATCGACATTATTTTCAAAGCTTTACCTGCCGACATCGTCGTGGGATATTATAAACAACTGGCCAACCATCCGAGCTCATCTCGTTCCGAAAACAACGCCCCGAGCAGCGAGGAACCCACATCTGCCACGGGTCTTACAGACGGTGAGTTTGAACAACTTCTTACCTACTTGACTGTCGAAGTGGAAAGTCGAGAAAAGACTGGAACTGGCCTCAGTAGAGACAAGCCAATGAGACAGGGAAGTGAAAGGAAGCAATTGTCCTTACCTCCTACATCTGCGGTACTGCACGCAACTTCCCAAGTAAAAGAGCAGTGTCTGTTCTGCGGAGCTCTGACACACAGCACTGATGATTGCAACAGTGACATAGGCCGTGAGGAGCGATTAGAGAAACTGAAGAAAGGAAATCGCTGCTTCCGATTTACCTTAAGAGGACATCGTTCGAAAGATTGTCGCCGCCGATTGAAATGCGGAAAATGCAGCGGCAGGCATGCCGTATCGGTATGCGACCCTAACTGGAAGCCGAACAAAGGGGAGGTCACTCCAAATTTGAATGTCAGCAGCTTGCATGCCAGCAGCCGCAATTCCATGACTAGTGAAATTCTGTTACAAACTTGCCGGCTTTGGGCTGTCGGCGAAGGTCGATGCGGCTACATACGAGGCATCGTGGATGGCGGCAGTCACCGCAGTTTTATTCGTGAGGACATCTCGAAATTTCTGGGTCTGAAAGAAAGCGGCCAAACCTCTCTACAGCTGAGCACATTGGGGACAGCCATCTCTGCAACTAAAAGATATCGTCTTGTAGAGGTTCGTCTCCGCAGCCAGTACGATGACAAGAAATATATAATCGACGCCATTGAAGTTCCTTTCATCTGCAACGACTTAGTTCAAGTGCCTGTTGAGGATGAGTTTGTCAAGATTATAGAGCAGACAGGACGTCCCATAGCTGACAAACTTTTGTTGCCAGGTATGCCAGCGGTGCCAGGTATCGGTCTTCTTATTGGCTCTGAGCACCTGTGGAAGTTCATGACAGGCGAAATTCAACGTTGTCAGCAAAACGCTGACTTGGTTGCCCTAGACTCAGTTTTCGGTTGGATGTTTCAAGGCCCAGTATCAGTGCATACCTCAGTTGACACTTCATCCAACATCTGTGTTCTGAGGGTAAGCACGGCGCTTAACACTACCGAAAACATAGTAAAAGGCTTCTGGGACTTGGAAAGCCTCGGCATCATAGATCATAAAGGAGGACCTGATGAGGAAACAGAAGCGACCATTTACCAACTTGAAGGAAACATCACTATGCAGAACGGCCGTTACGAAGTCGCCCTTCCTGTGACAGAGAACAGCGGACAACTGTCATATAACCGATCCCAAGCTCAGAAGCGATTCAAGAGCCTCGGAAAAAGAATTCAGCGTATTCCGGAATTCGGAGCCGAGTACCAGGCTACTATGCAAAGCTACATACAGATGGGCTACGCCGAACGGGTGACCACTGACGAAGAAGCCACCTCGCACGTTTACTACATGCCTCACCACGCAGTTATGAGCAGCGACTCAACAACCACAAAGATGCGTATTGTGTTTGATGCATCCTCACATGAGCAAGGTGCTTCTTCCCTGAATGAACATCTAGAGAAAGGGCCTTGTCTTCTCACAGATCTGGTCAAACTACTAATCCGTTTTCGACTGTATCAGATCGCTTTGACAGCAGACATTGAGAAGGCATTTTTACAAATCAGTGTCAGAGAGGAAGACAGAGACGCTTTACGTTTTCTTTGGTTTAAAGGCCTGCCTTCAAATGCTGAACCGGACCCTGAAATCGAAGAGTGGTGTATGAAACGTGTGCCGTTTGGCACCAAAGCTAGCCCATTCTTGCTTAATGCCACGCTGCAACACCACTTCGAAGCTGCTGAAGCCTCTAGCCAAAAAACAGCTGCGCTTCTGGCGGAATCTTTCTACGTCGATGACCTGTTGGTTGGAGGTGACACGGAAGAGGAGGCGGAGGAGATTTTCTCTCAAGCCAATGATATTCTTCAGGCTTAAGGAATGAGTTTGCGAAAGTGGTCTTCCAGCTCCAAGCGCTTGCAAGACCTATTCGCAGCGCAGGAAAGTCAGAAAGACTCAAACGAAACTGTGACGATTCTTGGCCTTATCTGGAATCTTGAAAGCGACACAATTACCGTGGCCACAAAGTCACTTTCAACCAATTTGGACAGTCAGCACAGTTGCAAAAGACGTATTCTGCAGACAGTCGCCAGAATATTTGATCCTCTTGGAATGTTAGTGCCATTTACAATAAAAGCCAAGACACTCTTTCAAGAATTATGGCAGCGGAACATTGATTGGGACGATCCACTGCCTCCTGACATTGCCAAGAAGTGGGAAGGCTGGGTGTCAGAGCTAGTGGACCTTTCTTCACTGACAGTGCCACGATGTGTTGCTCCGGTGCTTAAACCGCAGAGTGTTATACAGTTGCATGTCTTCTGCGATGCCATCCAGCGAGCGTACGGGACCTGCGCCTACCTACGAATAGATGGCCACGTTAGAGCCTGCGTTGTGAAGCTGCCCAACGGAACCACACTGCGACGGCCGGTTCAGCTTCTCTACCCCCTCGAGTTGTGTGTTTAGCACTAACCTAGGGATCCCACAGCTGGGGCCCGGGAGGTTGTTGTGTTTTCTTCTCTTCGGGGATGGAAGTTTGAGCGTGTAAAGTGATTTACAGTTGTGCATTCCTCTCTCCTGTGTTGTGTGCGAGGAGTGTTGCCGCATCCTGTGCGTGGCGCGGCGACGGGAGCCGAGATGCTTCCCCACCGACCCCTCTGCTGCTGTACCGCGTGATCTGGCGCCTGGGAGCTCAAGGTCGCGACATGCGGGGGACCGCGCCCCGGCGCCGGGAAAGAGACTCGCCTGCAGATCATGTTCTCGCTGTTTCGTGAACTGACAGAAAGCGTGAACTGGCACAAAGCAGACGCGAGTGTGCGGCGCCCCCCTTCGGCGCCGAGGGAGAGGGGCTCCCCTGTGGGTCAGTCGGTCGGTCTCTTTGCTTCGGGAACTGAAAGAAAGAAGTCGTGCGTGTGTTTTTTCCCTTGTTTAACCTCCCCATATAGTCTAAAGTTCAATACAGTTTTTGTCGTTTGTTCTCATGAAAGTTTCACCGTGCCGTCATTGACTGTCAACTCTCACAACACAGGCATTCTTTTTGGTAGCTGCCGTTTTTACCATGTATCCGTGTTCTTTGACGGTATATTTCTTGCAGCAGCTTCTCCTTTTCATCATGTTGCTCTTCCGGGCCTGACCTGCAGGTGTAAACATTATCCTTACAAACTGCTGTCAGCTCTAAATCATAAATATAATGCTCACATCACGAAGGCGAAATTATGTAAGGTTGGAAAAAATGGATGGAAGCGGTACTTGCGCAGGTTGGCCCGGTCGTTGTGTTGAAATTGTGCCAGCAGCAGATCACATCGGTCGCATATTGCGCGCGGCGTAAATTTTTTCAGAGCCATGTTAAGGTTATAAGCAACAACGGCCCATCCATACAACTCTCCGAAGGGATTTACTGCTAAGGCCTCGCGCAGCATGTACAGGTCATCAGAAATCGTGAACCGCCATCGCGGAGCCGCGACCGCCTTCGCTGCTGCCTTGTGAAATACTTCTCGACTGGTCACATTCCATTTCCTGTTTGTGGTTCTACAAATCCCGGTTCCTGACATTTCCGTGAAAACAGCAGAGACTCCTCTCGTTAAGCCTCTCCATGGCCAGAGTCGAGAAGCGATCTCAACAAAACGAGCATTTCATCGTTTAATCTTTGCGGTCAATGCAAGCTAAAACGAAGCGAAATCAGGCTGCTTGGTTTATTTGCGATACATACAGCTCAGAGGGACGAATCTAGGGCGAATGCGATATGAAGCGAGAGGTCTTACATAGAGGCATTACATAGAGGGGGGGGGGGGGTGGTAACGTCATGAAATAAACACAATGAACAAATCGGAACAGTAACGTGGCGGCATGTAAAAGTGCTAAATGTACAAGAAGAAGCAATTAGGAAAAACATGATCACAATATGACTACACGGAAATATGCAAGAAAATACATGACACACAAAGGTTAAAGCAAAAGGAAAAATCGAAACAAAAGTAAACCACAAAAGGTGGAAATTTCCCACTACGCTGTTAGACAATCGTTAAGTAATGAAGTAAACTGGTCATAATCGATAGTATTAACTACAGAAGAGGGGAGAGCATTCCATTCTCTTATCGCTAGGTGTAAAAACGAAAATTTAACTGCGTCTGTTCGTGCAAATGGGGGCTCGATTTTTTTATCCTGGTAAAAACGATGAAACGTGCGTGTGGCGGGCGTAATTATCGGTGCTGAGAAAGAGGTAGGGTTATGGTATAGTTTATGAAAAAACGCAAGGCGTGATTGCTTACGTCTTCTTTATACTGTTGGAAGTTTAAGATTCTCTTTTATTGCTGTTATGCTTGAATAACGTGAATACTGACGTGAGATGAATCGACTCGCTCTGTATGAAGTGCCTCTAATTTGTTAATAAGATACAGTTGATGAGGACACCAAATGAATGACGCGTATTCGAGCTTCGGTCTAACCAGTGTGGTATAAGCGATTAGTCGGGTATCTGTATTAGCTCTGCAAAGTGACCGGCGGATAAAACCTAGAGTTTTATATGTGTTTAGTCAGAAGATTATTTATATGCACAGTCCATGATAAATTAGGGGTTAAATAAACTCCTAAATATTTAAAGGATTCGACAGGCTCTATTTCCGCGTTGCTAATATAGTAGGTGTTCGACAAAATCAGGCTGCAGGTACTGAATCGCATTAATTTAGTCTTTTTAGTGTTTATAGTCATTTGCCATTCAGAGCACCACATGTCTAACCTAGATAAATCATCCTGCAACATAACACAGTCAGTAAGATTAAAAATTGGATGGTAGAGGACACAATCATCTGCGAATAGCCTGATTGATTGTGTAATGCTGGAAGCAATATCGTTTATATATATTAGAAATAATGTGGGCCCAAGGACAGATCCTTGAGGGACTCCAGATTTCACGGGCTGAGGAGAAGATTTAAAGTCGTCAGTAATAACCGATTGAACTCTGTTTAAATATTCTTCTACCCATCTGATAACTTTAATATTTATGTTAATGCTACTCATTTTATATATGAGGCGATTATGGGGCACACGATCAAAGGCTTTTGCAATATCAATGAAGATGGCGTCAGTTTGGATTAACTGTTCTAAGTTTCGGTGAAGGTCGGTAGTTAGTTCAAACAGCTGGGTTTCACAAGAACGACCGCGCTGAAATTCATGCTGGTTGGGAAGCAAGATATGATTCTGAGTGATATATTTCATTATATGAGATGATATGACATGTTCTAGTAATTTGCAAACAACTGATGTCAGTGATATGGGTCTGTAGTTTGTCATATTATCTCTATCCCCTCCTTTAAATATAGGTAAAACATGTGCAAGCTTCCAATCATCAGGAATCTCAGCCATATCAATTGATTGTTGAAAATGAGTGCCAGGATGCGCGATGTATATTGTTTTGTTATTTTTAGTAGTTTTGTGCTAATTTCATCAGGGCCCGGGCTCGAAAATGCAGGCAGGCGTTCAATAGCCCTCTCTATACCCTCAGGATGTATTTCAATACTAGGCATTGTGAATTCAATGCTAGGTGCGGGTTCAAATGTAGGAAACGGCTTTTCTTCTCCAAAAATGCTACAGAAAAAAGAATTAAACTGATCACACATGTCAACTGGGTCAATTGAGGTACCATCTGCAGAGACTAAACACGGGAGTTCCTTTTTTTGTGCAGGAGAAATGACTTTCCAAAATTTTTTAGGGTTGGTTTTCAAAAAGTTTGGCATGTCCACCTTCCACCTTGCCGCTGGCAAGGTGGAAGTAAGTAATAAAAATATTTATATACAGTGATTCTGTGCAAGAAGGGCTCTCCCTGATGTCTTCCATGCACCTTTGCAAAAAAAGAAAGAGCAGTGCCTCATGTAGAGATAACTCCATGATGCATTGCGTATACAGCTTAGACCTGGTCATGGAGATGTATACTTAAGGGAGTGTATGGTGGCATATTTGCGCTTGAGTGGAAGGAAGGTCAGAAAAGGCTGATACGTTTCCCAGCAATCTTCACTCCAGCTGAAGACTCATCCAGACCGGCCTTCCTCATGTTGCACTCAGCATATAGGTTAAATAGGCAGGGCGACAGTATGCAGCCATGTCTTACTCCTTTCTCAATCGGAAACCAATCAGTAAGACCATGCCCAGTTCTGACTGTGGCCTCTTGCCCTTCATACAGGTTCCCGAGGAGATAGATGAGGCGATTTGGAACTCCCATCTCTTGGAGAGTTTGCCACAATCTGCTGTGATCTTAAAATAATGCACGAGGAAAGCAGCTATAAGCGGTACAGCAGTATTATGCACATATTGTATGAAATATATAATTTTACTTACCGTCACTCGACGAATTCCTCTTAAAGGGAGACAAAAAAAAGGAGGCCTAGCGCGATACTTTATGGCCCAGCACGTCGAAGCGACGACGCTGTACGTTTGGTAACTATGCTGCCTACATTTCCCATGCTGTCGAAACGATTTTCGGATAGCACCGCGACGAGATGCTTCGAAATATGCATGGATTTATAAGAGAAAAAAAAAAAGAAAAACAGGCAGAAAACCGCACTGTGTGCACAATACTCCTGTCGCGAGGCCTATGTGATCGTCGGGGCAGCGTTGAAAGACGCGGGCGGCATGATGCTGCAGAAGATGTCGCACGAGGTAAGCGGCAATTATTTAGGCTGTACAGAATCCATATTTCAGATGATTGTGCCGTTGTTATAGTAAATGGTGTTCACGTTGAAAAAAAAAAAAAAACACGACGTAACAAAGCCGTAATGTGCGCAGCCCTGTTGCAATAAGGCCTAGCGTTCCCTGCGGCAGCTACGCTTACACGCGTGTTTTGCGATTCCTGTCCTAGGGTCTTAAAATAATGCACGAGGGAAGCAGCTATAACCAGTACAGCAGTATTATGCGCATGTCATATGAAATATATAATTTTAGTTACTGTCACTAGACGAATTCCTCGTAGAGAGAAAAAAAAAGAGACCTAGCGTGACGCTTTGTGGCCGAGCCCAGGCCTATAGCGTTCGCTCCGGAAGCTACTCTTACACGTGTTCTGCGATTCCTGTCCTAGGGTTTTAAAATCGAGGGAAGCAGCTATAAGCGGTACAGCAGTATTATGCACATGTTGTATGAAATACATAACTTTTGTTATTGTTACTCGACGAATTCTCTTAAAGGGAGAGAAAAAAAAAAGAGGCCTAGCGCGATACTTTATGGCCCAGCACGTCGAAGCGACGACGCTCTACAAGTGGTAAATATGCTGCCTACATTTCCCATGCTGTCAAAACGATTTTCGGACAGCACCGCGACGAGATGCTTCGAAATATGCATGGATTTATGGGAGAAAAAAAACGCGGCAGAAAACCGCACTGTGTGCACAATACTCCTGTCGCGAGGCCTATGTGATCGTCGGGGCAGCGTTGAAATGAAAGACGCGGGCGGCATGATGCTGCAGAAGATGTCCCACGAGGTAAGCGGCAATTATTTAGGCTGTACAGAATCCATATTTCAGACGATTGTGCCGTTGTTATAGTAAATGGTGCTCACATAAAAAAAAAACGACGTAACAAAGCCGTAATGAGCTCAGTCCTGTTGCAATAAGGCCTAGCGTTCGCTGCGGCAGCTACGCTTACACGTGTTTTGCGATTCCTGTCCTAGGGTCTTTAAATAATGCACAAGGGAAGCAGCTATAAATAGTACAGCAGTATTATGCGCATGTCATATGAAATATACAAATGTAGTTACTATCACTCGAGGAATTCCTCGTAAAGAGAGAGAGAAAAAAAAACAGGCCTAGCGCGACGCTTTGTGGCCGAGCACAGGCCTAGCATTTTCGCTCCGGCATCTACTCTTACACGTAGCAGTACATGTCGGAGCCGTACACTTTGACCAGGGCCGCGACGATGATCTTCGAGAGCTGATCGATGCCGCGACCCCTTGCCACGTGGTAACTGTCGGCCGCGTACAGACAACGTCTCGGCCGCTTCGCAGCATCCAGGAAACGGTGCTGCAAGAGTGTCGAAAAAGTTGCGTTATGAATTCAACAATTTGATAAATGAGTAACAAACGAGAAAACAAAGCATTCTTACTTTGGGGTTCATTATGCGCACGTCCGGCATGCGCCGCAGCGCAGCAGTCAGGCGCCGGTTCAGCTGCCGACGATGGGTGTTTTCATGCAGCGCTTCGCTCTCATCTTGGAAATACCGCGGCAGTATTTTAAAAACCAACACCATCCGCGCGACGTGCTGCTGCAGCTGCCGCACGAGGTCCTGGAAGCACGTGGGGCAAGATGAGCGGCGCAGCACTTGTAAAGCAAATTGTGAGACGATTTTGTGTAATTTATACGTACCCTGATGTTGGCGGCGATTTCCCGCGGGTCATGACCATTAGCGAGGTCATTGCCCCCTACATACAAAATAGCAAAATTCGGCGTGCAAACGCATCTGCGCGACCTTAAATGACAGTGAAGTGGCATGTTGAGTGCACGTCTCAACATGCGGCGAAAGCCGCAGGCGAGACCTGCACAAGAATTTCATTTGGCTATCGCCGATTATGACACCACGCAGGACCGCCATCATAGGAATTACGCGCCGCAACGAGACCCACGAGCCGAATGCCGGCATATCGCACGCGCCGCCGGAGCGGCCGGTACCTAGGGATTCCCTAATGGGTTAGGGACGAAAAAAACAAACAAACCCAGTTTTCATCGGCGTCACATCCGGTTAAGCATCGAGCGCGACGCGAAAAACGTCACGCCAGGCTGCTGCGTGTCCACCAATCAGCGTTTCCGGCCGAGCTACCCGTAAACGCTTCTGTCTACTGGCCATTGCTACCACTCTATCAATTACAACTTCTTGATCATTGGAGCTTGCCGTCTGCTCTCACGACTTGCAACTAACGTTCTCGGTGCCTATGCGCGCTATTTTGTGCACTGGAATCATTTTAACAGGTGGAGTTTGACATCGCTGGCAAATTTACCAATGCCGGCTCTTCGGTAGTGCTTCTTTTGCTACCGTGGGCGTAATTTTTGCTGAACACGGAGCTTTAGTACAAGCCTTCGAGGAAAAAAGTGCGACCAAGCTTCAATACCGGCAAGCGCCGCAGCGATGACCCTATATTGCGTGTAACTAAACCTTATTTGTATGTAAACATTTCGGGAAGCGTTGCGATGACCGAGGGCTCGGCTGCTTCATACGCAGAGTAAGAAGGAGCGCAAAAACTAAACTTTATTTGTATGTAAACATTTCGGGAAGCGTTGCGATGACCGAGGGCTCGGCTGCTTCATACGCAGAGTAAGAAGGAGCGCAAAAGCTTGACAAACACGCCAAATATTATGGATTACGAGCGCTGTATGTTGTTGTTTCTCTCATGAGCCCATCGCTCGGTAAACTACTCTCTTCCTCGTTTGTTTTTCTTTCTGCTGTTTATACTGGGCCGTGGTGCAGGCTACGCTCGCCTGCGATTGAGCCCGCATTGAACATTTTGGCAGTAATCATTGTGTTAGAGTGCCCTTAAGATCAGCTGTGAAGTTGGTTATACATGGTAGCCCACATTATCAATTCCAGTTTTAGTTGTGCGTTAATCGTCAGTGTGTCATGAGATAGAGGTGCGGCGGTCATGGTCTCTCTCGAAACGCTCGAAACGACCTATCGAAACATGGAAACTCTAGAAGAAAGATACTGCCTTTGTTTTCTTACAAATTCGCAACGACTTCGCAACAAAAAGCGCTTGCTTGAACCATATTTTTCATATGCGCCCCGATGGTCGATTGCGAGTACGCTGTGGCGCTGTTGGCCCCTGAGGGATGCTGCTCCGGCTGACGCCGCAGGCCGCACCAGCTATACTGGGGCACTGGGACCAGTGCGGCTCCGGCACTCATACAGCGCTTCTCCCAGTGCATCGCGGATGCCAGCGACACACCCAGCGTCGAAAAGCTAATCCCAGCGTTTTTCTCCCATCGCACCAGTGCAGCCAGTGTCTTCCCGTTGCTGCTCCAGTGAATATCGCACACCTCCAGCGTGCCTAGCAGATCCAGTGCAAAACCAGCGCGAAAATCTCACTGGTTTCGCACTGGAGACGCTGGTTTTTGCAATAGGGTTATGATGCACTGTGTACGCACCAAAATAAAACATGACAGCAGGCTTAGATTATATGAAGCAATACCAACGCAGGTGTTTGACAATACGAAAGGGCTTACTCGACCACAAAAGACATTTCTCAACAAAGTAATAACAAACGCAGCCTACGCACTACATATACTTGACAAGTCGTTTCCCGACAGAAACGAAACACTCAAACACAACATATGCAACCATTGTCAGAAACAGTGTACATCAGACCTAAAGCAATGCGCATCTTTTTCACGAGGAAGAAACTCAATTAAGCACATTCGACACGACGACATGTCCACCCTAGCACATCAGACGCTATCAACCAGAGCAGAAGAACAAACCATTGTCACCCATGGCAGCGAAAGCGGCCTGCGTTCAGTAGTATGAGAGACGTCGACTTACAGCGTGCAGATCGATAGTATAGCAAAGAACGAGAAACTGCTTGAACAACCGTGAAGAAGCAAGTACCTACACTCCCATCGCTCCTAACCCCCTAATTACCCAAAGAGCGGTCGAAAGCCATCCCTTTAATCAAATAAAGGCGTTATTTATACATTCATTATGGTATGACTAAAAGCATCCAGTCGATTGCTCGCAATAACTGCGCGGCAACTCCGGCGTGCTTATTAATGCCAGCCAAAGTGTATGGCCGGCGCACAAGCCTGAAACTTAGTGTGCAACACGCGCACTAAGCGGGCGAGGAGAATGGAAGAAGACACTGGGGCGTGGAAGAGTGTGCCGCTACTGTCTAGATCATGATACCTCAGTTTCGCCGCTCGCTGTAGTCCTCACTGCCGTATTCTCCGTATTCGGCACATTTGCTCCCGGAAGACCACTGCGAGCCTGGAAAGCGACGATGACTGCACGAGAACTGGACCAGCAGATGGTAGGCGCCTCTGTGCTAAGCACCGATGCGGCCATGGCGCGGTCGGAAGGGCCGATCAAAGAGGGTTCATCGCATTCTGAGGCTGCAGATGTCACCGATAACACGAGAGATTACTCTGACAACGAGGATGAGTCTGAGGTGTGCCGCATCTGCTTCAGCGGCTCCCAATGTGGCGACCTGATATCCCCCTGCAGCTGCCGCGGCACCGTCGGGCTCATCCACAGGGAGTGCCACGACGAGTGGCTCTCGCGCAGGAACACCGACAAATGCAGCATTTGCTCTTGCTGGTTTCAGGTAAATAGTTGTTTGAACTCTGCTCACCTTGGCAGCGAATCATAGCAAATGTATAGATCAGTCTATAATAAGCGTTCTCTCAGTGTTCGCAAATTGCTGGGTCGCCTCTTGCGTGCACCTGGCGCCAGAATGGCGAAGGAAATTGAGCGAACTCCTAACTAACCGCCATTAGAGACCGGCCGGTTACGAGAGCACGAGAGATCATTACAGATTGGTAGAGGATCTAATCTGGTTGTACACTGTAAGGGATGTGACGGCTGCTGCCATCCTTCTCTAACACAGACAGTTATTTTGGATGCCCATCCGGCACAGATTAACCGGGAAATCATTGAGGCCAGGCATATCATTCGATTGGGTGAAAAATGTGTTAGTGAACCGTCAATCGCTTTAACAGATAATGAGGTTGAGTTTCTTGAACGTGGTGTGTGTGTGGGGTCATCATGATTTTCTTGTTTAATGTGCGGTTTGGTGCTGCTTGGCTGGGTTATATATCTGTTTTTTCAATAAACTTCAGTTGTGAGTTCAGCGCCCGTCTTGTTTGTTCACCTCCGTCCAGGTCCGTTGCGCTGTTTTTCTATCATGTCATTAGAGAGTTTAGAGAGTTTTAGCTGAGCGTTTTTACGGCCAGCGGAGAGCGGACGAGCGCAGATGCCACTGCGCATGCGCACGTCGCTGGGCCGCCCTATGTCTTTGCGACGCGAAGCTTACGCCCCCTGGGCAGCCCTCTCCACCGGAGCAATCGGCAGCGCGCGAGCGTGCGTAAGAGCGCGCGGGCGTGTATGGGTAATCAAGATGGCAGCCGTCAACACAACCACCGGCGCTGCTCCGTTGTCGACCGCGACCCCAGTTCAGGCCCGTTTAAAAGTTAAGAAGGCCCGGAGATGTTTCACAGCTGAGGAAGACTTCTGTCTTTTGCGTGAAGTGGCAGCGACGAGGCCGTTTGGAGTTAGAGATGAACATAAATGGATCGAAGTTGTGCGCATCGTGAACCATGTGATGGGCCGCGAACTTAAGCTGCGCGGAGCTAAAGACCGCGCGAATTTACTAAACGGATGCTGGCGACAGGACGTCAAGAACCTTGAAAGGTGAGTTTTATTTTTGCACAACTACAGCGTGTAATCCCAGTGTTTAGAAATACAATTGACGCGAAACGAGAGAAAGATTATGCAGTCTTTTTAAATCTAGTCGATCACCGTCAGTGCTGCGCGGCCGGTCTCGATGAATGATAAAAAAAAATACATTTCTCGATGATACAGCAGCAGGAAAGAAAAGCCGCAACGTGTTTTAAAGCGTGGCACGCGAATGCGGGCTGCCGTATATTGTGATGTGGAAAGTGGCTTCGCTTACTTTAGAACAAAGCACTGTGGTCTGAGCTGTTTCACCGGCAAACCCACCGCCAAACATAAGGCGCTGCGCGCCTGTTCGGGTTTTGGTTATCGCTCGGGAGAGAAATTCGAAACCTCACAGCAACCACTGACCTTTAATTGCGCCTTCGTCGGGCTGTCGTGTCTGTTCCAAGATCGTTTTTCAACACACTTTAGCACCTTCACCGGAAGAACTGTGTACGCGGCTCGTATACCCACAGATTGTTTGAAGGCACCTTGTTAATGCAGCTGAGGTCGATTCCCTTTTTTTTTAGTCTCTATTGAGAGGCGCTGAGTTCAGCTGCGCACTCGATCAGTTAAATTGTGTTCATTAAGAAACGCTATTCCACTGGCTTCAAGGAAAAGTACCGATTTCAGGTTATCTGTGAGCGTCGGCTAGATCGCTGCTCAAAAATTTGACCCAGTTAACACGCCTCATCACTTTATTTTACGTTAAAACGTCTCTAAGCGTTAGTGCGACTGGAGATCGTTGACGGGACTTCTTGATTCACATGATAGAGGTCTGTTTGGTCATATGATTGATTTGTCTGATACTTTACTGTTATTATGCGCCCGGGACGGGTTGTCCTTGAACACTTATAGACCCGGGCCGGCCTTCAGGTTATGACTTAAGCCAAATCAATAATTTAGTTCCGTCGTTTCCTCTGAAGGAAACAGCATGCTTAATAACCGCACCTGCGAATGTCACATGTCAACTGACTGCGTCTCGTACAAACATCTGTTAGTGACTATTTTGCTCCAGTGGAGAAGCCCAACTGAATTTAAGGTTGATATAAAGCTGCTTGTCTTTTTTTGCAGGCACCCGAGGGTTACAGCGCATCGGGCTTCAGCTGATCACCATGAGAGAAAGAAACGACTATGGGTTACGCAGAAAAGCGCAAGAAATTGAAAAATAAAAAGTTGAAAATGAAGCACGGAGTCTCGCTCTAGAGTAGCGCAGGTTGGACTTGGAGGACAAAAAGCATGAGCTTGAAGTGAGACGTTATAACAAAGACGTTATAACTAAGAAATGACATTGTCCAGTGAAAAGTTCGAAAAAGAAGTTCTTGGCAAAATCAAAGACATGCAGCTGAGTGTCACAGAAACCAAACGGCGAGTATCCAAATTAGAAGAAAACTCGGATGTGTTTGATGACGTCTCTATGAAAGTCAACAACTTGGGCTCGAAGCTGAAGGAATCCCAAGACAGGCTTCAAGGCATAAAAACGGCACAAATGCTTTACTAAACCGTTTCAGCGCATTATTAGCAGGCTTGATTGGTATTCTTTTCATTTTAACTCGAAATGTGAGCAGCACCGCAAGCGACTACTCCGCTCGAGAACATGTGCGATCCGCCCGGCTAAAACTCTCTAATAGAGAGTTTTAGCTGAGCGTTTGTGCAGTTTATCAGAGCGTTTGTGCACCAGGTAAAAAGACCGATATGGTCCCTATGCATCTAATGCCTGCCAGGCGCGGGGCCCACTAATCGATACCCATTCTTGAGCCGTGCCAGCCAGGCGGGTCGTGAATGATCGGCGCAAGTTGGGAGAAAGGCCAGACTTGCGGCCGCTGCTGCAGAAGCCCTCGCATGAGGGCCCCTAGCAAGCTACCGAAATAAATGCTTACATCATCATTACCATATGGTCATCTCTATAATTAACACAGAGGCACTCCCGAAGCTCCGTCAGTGTTGTGCATGTCGCCACGAGGCAGATTAATGTCTTATAGGGCATCCTCGCGCTTAATAACAGTTTAGACCTACTGCTGTTGAAGAAAATTGCTTTTCTAAAATAAAGTGTCATGACAGCTGTTATTTGAATATAACCTGATTATTTCGTTTATATTGAAATGCGTAATATTATATTACCTTAAAACTGGAACTCCTTCTGTGAGAAATATATTTTGAGAATTAAATTTCTAGCTTGCTCCTCTGTTAGCTGTGGACCATTGAGGCACGTGGGCACATTAATCCCATGTCTGCTTTCCAGACAGTGCTACATTGAGGCGTTTCCAGCCTTCCTATGGACACCGTGGGCGGTGGCCAATCGTAAAGTGTTGATTTCGCGAAATGAAGCTCATTTGCATATTCATTTTTCATCTCAGAAGCCCTGAACATAGTATGTGAACTTACGGGTCGCTGAAAAATTGGGCTTGTTCAGCTGTTCCGTTATGCGATTGCCGAGAAAGCCGAAATTGATGGGATAATGTCGATACATTAAACCCACATTTGAAAGGATATTATATATTATTCGTATTGGTTGCTGATATAATCGATATTTGTCAATCAAATGCTCCCGCATATGAAAATGGCAGAGGTTTTCGCACCGCCATTATACCGCTCCAGACCGGCCACGGTAAACCACACGGGATTCAAAAGCTTCACTTTCTTGTGTACCGGGCATTCTCAAATATGTGGCCGAGCAACCCTCTCAATCTGCAGCTCACAGACCAGTCTGATACCAAACGTTGTGTACGGTTTACCAGGACCAGGTTCGAGAGTTGCAAGTTTGGAACCGTTTCCACTGAACTGCTTGTGTAGTATCTAATGAGGGATACGGCGGGGGTGTCAGTCTTCTGTGCAATCTATAATGCGATGTAATATTTACTTATTTTGTCATGCATTCGTCGCTGTCTCGAATTCGTCCCACGTGTTGAGCATCATAATGCTCGGGATGCACAGCACGCGGGGTAAATTACGACTGCGCATGTGCTTGTTTACATAGCTTGTGTATTCAAATGACTATGGCTGTATACTGGTCGTTTTCGCGCCGTACAACGTAAGCTAAGCCTTCATTATAGAACATATTTTGTTCTGTTTACTGTCATATGTAGCTTTACTGGTTTACACACTACAATAGAATTGTAAGAAGTGGCTAGAATGCAACTATACGACACGGGAATAGTGGCATTCTGTGGACTACGCGATCGGCTTGCTTACCTTTAACGACATCTTCTTTGGCAGTTTGAGGAGTTTGAGCAATAGTTGATCTTTAACTGCTTGATCGGGAAGCAAGCTCTGGGACATTAGAAGTAAATAGAACAGCTAAATATGATATCTACAAGCGACGCTGACAGCTGCCGGCAGTCTTCAGTATTGCTCGGCGTACGGGGTCATGTCGGCGCTTTCTGCTAAATATCCACGCGCACTGAGATGCAACGAGCCGTCAATTTGAGGTCACAATTGCCTGAACTACACTTTGTGGTCACAAGCAACCGCAGCGCTCAACATTCTGAATGCACTATTCTCTGACGACGAAATTACTGCGTTTTCGCTATGGGCCACCTCTTTCCATCTTCAGAGAAAGGGCCAGCGGGAAGGCGGGAGTGAACTTCACTGCAAAGCTAATCGCTGGCAAGTGTCGAAGTGTGAACATAAGATGTGGAAGCACTTGCTTCATTTTAGAAAGCAAGCTGTACTACTCCAGTGGTATAAACTCGGAAATCGGTAGAATACCTAGCGGTGACCATTTGGCCACCAGTATGTCAACAGAACATAATGTAGTAACTACAGTCCAGCCACAATAATACGGAGGATGACTGAATGACAATACATTTTCTTGCGTTGTACGAATATTAGAAAGCACTTTATAAATGCTTTAGCACATTCCACTGGTACTGTCGCCTATGGACTTAAGTGACCATCTCATCTTCGCTACGGAACCCGCGGAAAAATTTCAAACATCACAAGCGTGCTCCGAAATTGTTTGTGCGCTCCTGTATAGCCTTGCAGAAATTAGTGTTTGTTGGATGCGGATTTCCGAATAAAAATATTCGAACAAGAAGTAAAACGGACATCAATAAAACGAACTAACGAAGTGAAATACACGAGTTTAAAAAAATATCGCCTGGCTAATTAGCAAGGCAAAGCAGGAGATTGTTTCCCCTCGAATTTGTCTCCTGCAAAACTTTTACATAGTGTAGTAAACTGCATTACCCTTGTATTAGTCCAAAGCTTCTGCCAAGGCCACCGTGACCATCTCTGTGCAGGTTGAAAGGGAGCCCATAGAGGTCTTCGAGCGGATCCGCGATCCGATAGGGCTCGGCGTCTGCCTGTGCATAATGAAGACGATCTACATGCTCCTAGTTTGGGTGATGTTTGCAACATCTTGATCATGCTGATCTGCTCCCCTTACTGCGCCACCTTCGCATAAAAATGTGGCAATATTGCTTCGACGACATGAATCACTATATCTGTGAGCACTAAAAGGCGCACGTCAAATAGCGCCTCTGAATCCACAATCCTAACGGTGTTTAAAAAAACGAATGACAATTCAGATCAAGAAAAGCCTAAGTGACGCTGTGTTCCGTACGCATACGCAAGTGGAAAGTACGCTTCTCTGGATATTGTTTAATCAGTTTCGATTTCAAGGTGGAACTTTTTGTTTCGGCGAGAGATGCACTCAACAGCAGACGGCGCAAGCATCGTGTTGCGCCGAGCGAGGCCGTCGCTGTAACCAGCAACCCTCCTTATAGGTAGGCCTAACATTTCGAATTACGCCGCTGAATGGAGCCCGGCCGGCTGCACGGTTTGACTGCGGCCCCTGTTGAAGAAGTTATCGAGAGCGGCGCCTTCGTGTTCTCATGCAATGAGTTGGACGTGCGACTGAGAATGCAAAGACGCCTGCGCGAGTGACGCTAAAAGCCCAACTCCAACGACATATCCTAGGCGTCGGCGCTCAGCGTCGGCGCTGTCAGCGCCGTGCCACAGTGGGCGTCACAAGCGGTGCGCATCTCCATGGGAGTCGGCGCTGGCGCAGTTGGCGCTCACTGCTGACGCTTGTATTCGCGCTGGTGCGTTGTTGCAGTTTCAATATTCACTCAATAATTTCTGCTTTTTAAAGCGTTAAGAGATGTAATTTAGACATGGAACTTAATTACAGTTTACACTTTCTACTTCTGCACAAATAAACGTATACATCTTCCACATTTTTCTCGGCTTTTCAATACAGTCTGCAACGCCATCGACGCAACATCAGTTTGTCCCGCTTTCCGCGACCGTAGCTGAGACGAGTCTTTTGAGTTTTGTTCCTCCACGGCTGAGATCAACCGATGGGCGGCGAAGGGTTTTACCATCACGGCCACGTGCGACGATGCAAAGCGATGACAAAAAAAAAGTAAAAAGAAAAAGCACGCGAAGACCCGGCGCGAGCGAAAATTCAAAATTCAGAGGTCGCGGCCACCCTGTCCTCTCATTGGTGTACGGCGCCTAGACGTGCGCCAATGAGAGACCTACGCGGGTGAGCAGCTCGGCGCCTGCGTGAACGCTGACGCCGAAATCTAGCACGGACAGATCTCGGCGCTCCGCTCAAGTTTGCTGGCGTCTCGTACCGTGCGCATGCTCAAACCGGTTGCTGCATACGCCAACAGCGCCGACGCTGAGCGCCGACGCCCAGGATATGTCTTTGGAGTTGGGCCTTAAGGATCGTGTTGCATCAAGTGAAGCGGACGCTGCGTACGGGCAGGCCTAACGTTTTCAAATTGCTCCTCCATGGCGAGCTCGGCTTACCATCCGAACTACCTGCGGCCATTTTTGAAATGAATGCATGAGTGGCGGCACCTTCGCGTCAGCCTACAACGCTTTCGAAGTGCGACAGAGAATGAAAATACTGAGTTGTTCACTTTAGTGGACGTCGTGAACGGTGTACTGGCTTTGGCTTCACTCTGACTCGGCGTCGTTGCGTGCGCACAGGTACAAGTTCTTGAGCGTGCTTTGTCGCGCCCACGACCTGCGGAATATTTCCGCCTTGTTATGACAGCCCTGAAGGATACGCTTCAAACCCAGTCTTGTGTCTTTCTGTGCAGAAAATATCACCCCAAGTGTTCTTGCTTTTATCTGTTTGGGCTAAAGATCTTTTTTTATTTTTTCCATTTTGGGTCTAAAATGCGTCGACCCGGGAGTCAAGAATGCTTGAGGGTTCTGCAGAACAAAGGGGCGCATTAGAGCAGGTACACTGTTTGAAGGACTCGTTGCTTTTTTTCATTTGCATGATTATTCGTCTGCGTTCGAATGACGCATCTTAAATATCGTCAAGCGCACTCGCGCGCTCTGTGCTAGTCTTCTCATAAGTCTGCACTGATGTTTGTGTTGCAGGTGAAGATTGCTTAAGTAAATAAAAATGCCGGAAAGCTACATCAGGAGTAATTATTTTTTTCCGTGCATATGTTTCTGAAGCATGTTTTGTATCTTGAAAGCAAAAACTGCCATGCGCACGGGGGGTCAGAAATTCAATTACCTTTTTATTCATAACAGTTTCAGGTTGATATTTTTCTGAGGACAATTGCTTTTGCGAATTACACAGTACTGTCATGCATGTGAATTGCCAATGTGTTGGGTTTCTGTCAAATAAATGTAGAATTTGGAAACTAAAATCTGCTTGGCTTCTTATGTATGGCCACCCCAGTGCAATAGCCACAATGATCGCAGAAGACCCTTTGACCTGTTCTCGTTTCGTATGTGCCTCTCAACTGTACTCTCATTTTTTTATTCTCGTGTTATGTACACCGCTTGAAGGGGAAGGCAAATTTGTGTTTCTGAGCCCAGAAACTACATGCTGAGCCTGGACCTGTACTGAATCTGTGTGGTAGTTTTTCTTTCACATTTTTTGCGAAGCTATGTTGACATAAAAGCGCTTTTTTAAATGGTTTCTAATGTTACTTCCTCTGTTCATTGTATGGTCTGCGTAATATTTTTCTTGTATGGTTTGTGGGAGAAACGAACTGTTACACGGGACGGCGGTGAGCGCTCTAATTTCGAAATTGAATCGAATCTAATAGCATTGGCAAAGGCCGCGATAAAAACGTCTCATATTAGCCGCAAGCTAACTGTAAGTGTTCCGCATATTTGGGGGTGAAAATTGACCCCATATCATCTACCGCTGCACGCTGTAAGTGCTCCGTTGTTTGGTTAATGAATATCTACCCCAAATGAACACTTAAAGCCACCCGCAAGTGCTCCATTTTTCTTGGGCCAAATTGTACTTAAAATACAGCATTTTAAATCGAACCTCGTTTAGGGAGCACGTTAGTGGAAAAAGTAATTTACTCCAGTTTGGGTGGATTCGTGTTTAATGTGTATGCTTTATCATCACTGAATGACCACCTGGCGAAAGAGCCCCACCAGATTAATCATATGGTTACAATGCCGGTGAACTTCTGACTACATCTGCCAGTCACCACACCAGATGTGCATGCGCACCTTCGTCATAGCCACTGAACAACGTGACCGAGATGCGCTGGACTTCTTGTGGTTTGTGCGCGCTCTTTTACCTGCTATTCACGTAAGACGCAGGAACCTTTCGGGATAAGCCCATTTCAATAGGGTCTAACAGCGCCATTGCGCTCCACTTGCGCCTCGGGTAATGACCTCTGCACTGGTGTTTCAATTTCTGGGGAGCTCTTTGCGTTATATGAATGGGCAAACAGTAGTCTCAGCGGTGCTTCAAGAGATAAGTGATTCCGCATAGCAACTACACATCGAGAAAGGTGCGTCACCAGATTCACCTGCTGCACTCCGGAAGGTGCTGGATCTCTTCTGAACAGTGCTTCTGAGCAGCTTCAGCTGAATGCTCACACAGTGCTTCAAATACTGAACTGCAAAGAGAACAGCCAACGATGCGTTTTAAAGACTACAGAGCGCTTTTCCGATCGGTTAGGATAATTTATCCAGGATTTTCGACCCGCCGGGCTTCTGCTGCATGTCACCGCGTGGGAGAAAATGATGCACGATCCGCATCTAGGGTGGGGAAACATCACCCTAGATGCGGATTGACACAAGCCTTGAGCCAAATTCACATCTACCAGTTGCACGTCTTTCTTGAATCAAGTTTCAGCGTATGCGGTGCTGTCACATACCTTGGGACAGAGGATTCACGTGGTACTATGCGCATCGATGTTCTGCTATCGACATATAAAGTAGCGCCGATCTTACGGCCTACCTCACCTTATTAGAACAGTCTGTTGCTGTAGAGGCAGCTCTTACGGGAGATGCTCACCAGAAGGTACCACCAAGAGTACTTATGGGCCGACGCCTCGGTCACGCTTTGTTGTAAAAACGGTGCAACTAAAGAGAAATAGTTGGTGTGCAATCAAGTCATCGAAATAGACTTCAAGCGCGCTTTCTCGTTGGAGCTAATACACTCGTCGTCCAAACCCAGCAGGTATTTTAACCCAAGGAATATTCCCCATGGATTTACTAGATAACGCATCCTGGCGGAAAGGTCCCGAAAGGCTGTTATTCTCTCGCGACACTTGGCCAGACAGTAATAAAGTAAGATGCACTAGTCACACCACTTTGTATGCGTGCGAAAGGAGTGTGCTAGCCGCTTCCTTGAAACGTTTGGACAAGAAGCCTCTTTCGGAGAAACTGCTGCTGGGCGCATTGCAGGACAAGCGGGAGGGTGTTCAGGCAGTGCGGGAGCTTTGCCGCTTTTTGCGCGCCACTGGACTTAAATCGCGCTTGTATACAGCAAGCTGCCGTGCCTGTATAAATATTTCATATGCCTTCTCCCACATCGTCACCCACCATGATCCTCTTCCTTCTCCCCGTCCAAAGTGCAGGGTAGCAGGCCAGACTTTAATCCTTCCGGCCAGCCTCTCTGCCTTTCCTTTCAATGTATACATCTGTATCTACAACAGCCACGTTTGAGTTGAAGCGTGACGTGATAACTGTGGTGTGCATTACCATGGAGCCACTTTATCCAGTTCCAGGGTCAGTCGCCGTCCCCTTGATGGGCAATAATTATTAGACGAAGAGATCGTCTGGTTCCAGCAAGTTCGGAACGACGTTTTTGCTGCAGAGCTATTAGAGCTCACCAGGGAAAAGTCTAAGCATCATCGAGGATGCACGACCGTCACCCCTTCAGCGATAGCGACGGAGTGCGCAGGGCAAACCCGGCTTAATGATGCTGCAGTGACGGACAATGAAGAAGTGCCTGTGTTGCTTCCTGTTTACCACCCGTCAAAGCGCCTTGTCATGCTGCATGTACGTCGCAATGATCTCCATGGTGGGATGGGCGACGCACTATCCCAGCTGTGAAGAAGATTCCGATTTATGCGAGTCAAAGTGTGTGACGCGTGCGCAGGTTCGGCTGAAAACGGCTGCTGTTCCTACAGCACCGCTTTCATATGAAAGCTGCAGCCCACTCGACCTCACGAAGTCACAGGTATGATTTTAGTAGACCAATTTTTGTTAAACATAGTCGCATGAGGAAAGTGTACATAGCATTGCCTATACATGTGCCGCAGGGGGGAACACATCTTGAGCTTGTTCTTAGCTCTGCCGCCAAGTTTTGCCTCATGGTGTTCAGGTGAGGTCCAGAAGGGCATCTAGTACACTTGCAAAGCTTTGACACGATTCTCTTAGCAACAATTGAAATACTTTGCTAGAACGACTAACCGGGCCAGCTGGTAAAGATTCATAACAACACAGTGGCCCAATACGACATATTGCGGCTGCGTGCTTAAGGGCCGCTCTTTTCAAAACCAAGTATACCTTACCGCGGAGCATAGTTTTAAAGATAAGGTAGCAAGGTTGACAAGCGCGAGGTTTCCGCTCTCCGTCTTGACGTCGGAAAGCGAGAACGTGCTGTCCCATGAAAGGTCAGGCATGTGCTCCGGAACCAAAAGAAAAGCAAAAGTTTGCAGTGACACTCTACATCTGTGCAATTACTCATCATTTGACAAAATGTAGCCTCGCGATACGGTTTGCCAGTGTTTTGTGTTCGCAGGAAGGTGGTCAAGTCTGTGCATGCATGGGCCGAAGACAGGGGGAGCCAGATGCCAATACGGGCTGCAATATTCGACACGAGTCTGGATATGTGGCATGTGCCATAGTCGTAATGGGCAGTATTCTACTATCATGTGGAGAGTTTACATTAGACAGAATGCGAACGTGTCTCAATAAGCGTTTATGGGGGCATTTCCGATCTCTATCAAGTCAGCCTTGAATTGCATGCAGTTCCTGTGAAGGGTGTACACCTTTCCTTGACAGCATGGTGGTGGCGCCATCCAGGCGTGGAGGTAATTTGAGTCGACAGTTAGCTGACGCCTACCAGATAAAAAAGCGGCATAATAGTGCGTTGGTATAGTAGCATTGTATTATTCTTGGCAAAGAATTCACGTTTATTGACACTATTTGGCTTATGATGACCTCGTGTTGGGAGATGAGCACTTGACCTGCATAACAGTGAGCTATTAATATTATTATTTATTGGAAGTTTAATGGCGCGAGGGCGACTAAGGTCAACGAGAGCCAAATTGATGTTTGTCGTCTTTGGTGCTAGGTAAAAGGGGTGGGGGGGGGGGGGGCAGGACATGTAGTGCGAAGAGAGGATAACCGATGGTCGCTTAGGGTAACAAACTGGATTCCAAGGGAAGGAAAGCGTAGCGGGGGGCGGCAGAAAGTTAGGTGGGCGGATGAGATTAAGAAGTTCACAGGTGTCAAGAGGATGCAGCTAGCAAAGAACCGGGTTAAGGGGAGAAATATGGAAGAGGCCTTCGCCCTGCAGTCGGTATATTCAGGCTGCTACTGCTGATGATGATGATGAAAGGGGATGGAATTATGACAAATCGCTCGTCGAAAAACGACGTTAAAAATTCAATGTAGCAGGCTGTTCATGAATATAATATGGTAATGACATTATTGTGGTTTTGTGACGGGGATTAAGAATATAAAATTTGAATGAGAGTTAAAAACGGGGTTTGACAAAAGCAAGAGGGCGAGAAGTTTTTTTCTACCGTGCTTGGCTACGACGGCCTCTTGCCGGCGCCAAGGTGCCCTTGTGAGCAAGTTTTCTTGAATACTAGTACTGAAAACTTTACAGGCGCCTTAGAACTTCGATTTTGTGTAATTGATGTATAACATGAATAAATGGCACTGCAGGGTCACCCCTAATAATAGTAATGGATGAAATAGTGTGCGACAGTTTTAAAAGAGTATAGACACCAATATGCAAGCGCCGGAAGGAACACGATTGTTTCCCTTGTTATGCAAGGAGGCTCCCCAAGCAATCCCAACTTCCCACGTTGCCGCGAATATATTTTACCTTTATTTTAAAAACAAACCTGGCAAGTACTCTGTTTTTCAAAACCCAATGACATCTCTATGACGAAAACTTGTACATGTACAGAAATTAGACTATCAAAAGCCAAGCACGAGTTTAAGGGTACAAACGCAGAATTTATGGATGCACTAATCAACATATACGTTGGCAATACTCATAGTGCCCCACTCCCACAACTGATGGAGCTCCCAGAGAGGATCTGGACACACCCATCACTGAGGCGGAGGTCAGGGCAGAAATATTGGGACTAAAAACGAAATCGGCCCCGGGCCCTGACGGGATAACTAATGAAATTGTAAGAAACCTTGATGATGACTTCATCAGCGCTCTTACTGAGTATATGCAAGAAATGTGGACTTAAGGCCACCTGCATCGGCAGTGGAAGTCGGCAAACCCCCGAAACTAGAAAATATAAGACCTATTTTTCTAACCTTATGCATGCGGAAATTGATAGAGCTTGTAGTCCTGACACAACTGAAGCGCTTTATGGAGAAAAATGACCTGTGGCCGCACGAGTTGGTCGGCTTCCGACCAGGTTTGAGCGCGCAGGACGTGATGCTCAGACTCATACGACATAATCGACTCACGTTCTGGAGACGCCAAAGTGATTCTCAACCTGGACTTGGCAAAGGCTTTTAAAAAAAGTAAAACACAAAGCGTTCCTCCACGGTCTCCAAGAAATCGGAGTAGGTGCCCGAACAAAAGAGTACATCAAGCGCTTTTTTGTCAAACAGAACGGCCTGCATGAAGTTTCAAGAGCTTCTGTCCCCCACAGTGAAGTTCGGGAGCACAGGGACGCCGCAGGGATCGGTTCTCTCTCCGGTCCTTTTCAATGTGGCGATGAGGGGCCTACCAGAAGCTCTGAGGAGCATAAAGGGGCTATATTTCAGTATTTATGTGAATGACATCAATCTGGATATGCCATGGTAGCGATGTGAGCATTCAGGAGCGCCTGCAGGCGGCGACGGACACTGTCGTAGACTACGCTGCCAGTGGGGGCTATCATGCTGGCCGCAAAAATCGGAATTATTCATCAATAACCCAAAATCACTACGATACGAGCGCAGCTGGGAATTTAACATTAAAGTAGAAGGAAAACCAGTTCCAAAAGTAGATCAAATAAGAATCTGGACTATTCAATCAGGAGAATGGATATAATGATGGAATAATAAAAAAGCTAGAGGGATTCGCCACACAAGCCATTGGCATAATTAGAAGGATCGCGTTGAAAGGACGAGGCCTGAAGGAAAGAAGCTTGGTTAAACTAACCCAAGCTTACGTAATAAGTCACGTGAGGTATGCCACGCCATTCTTAAATATCATGTCGGAGGAGAAGAAGAGATTAGACTCATTCGGCGGGGCATAAAGAGGGCCCTGGGCTTACCAATTACCACATCTACCGAGACGCTCCTTTCTATGGGAGTGCACAATAGCTGGGACAAAATAGCGGAGGCTGTCAGAGTTTCGCAGCCGGAAAGATTAGGTCGAACGACCACGGGCAGAACCATACTCGAAATGGTAGGCCAGCAGACAGATAGGGGACTACGAGAAAAATCAAGTATCCCACAGGACTACTGAGAAAACCTAATCATCCCCGCCCCCTCCCTCGTAACATGCATCCCATATTCAAAACAGAGAGAAGGGAGAAGAGAGCAGGAGCACTAATCAGACGCTTCGATTCGATGGACAGCAAGTCGGTTGCGTACATACATGTGGCAAGTGTCAAAATGGGGGTGGCGGTCGCCTCGGTGGTAGACGGCTGAGGTGCCCCGGTATCAGCCGCCACCATTAGGAGCCGCAACATGGAAACGGTTGAAAAAGGTGCAATAGCGCTCACTTGTCAAGGAACGCAAGCCAATTTTATGATAAGCGATAGCAAAACGGCTATTTGGAAATTTAGAAAGCGTTTGGTCTCGCCGGGAGCGCCAAGGATTCCGGATAGTACACGACTAAATAGGTAAACTTCGCCCAATTTGGACCCCTGCACACATGTACCGTCTTTGCCAAAAGTAACCAGGCTGCTCCGAAGGCTGCCGGAGTAAGCGCGCGGCCGTGTGGCGGCATTGCGCTCGCTGTGGCTTATCGGTGCTCGTCAGCTCCGAGGGTACAGCAGCTGACGTAATTTCGCTTCCTCACTCTCGCCCGTTGGATGGTGTTCGTCAGCTCCGAGGGTACAGCAGCTGATTTATGGTGTCTTCGACTGGTCATTTCAGATCGCTCTAGAGCGCTCTGTGATGCAGTGGCACGTTCGGCTGGTCAAAATCAAGCGCTCTGACTACATTCGGCTGGTTCTTTCGAAGCGCCCGCCTTCAGCTCAGAGCGCTCTGAGGCGCTCCGAGAAAAAAGTCGGAGCGGCCCCGAGATGTGCTCACGTGACAGAGCCACTTCCGCCGTTTCGCAGAGACCGATGCGAAGCCAGGGGACACCACGACCGGTGTTTGAGGTTCTTACGCATCCGTAGAAGCAAGTTTAGGCGCTTTATGTATTAGATGCAGTTAAAACGTGCCTGCTGTGTGGCTTTGTGAGGCGAAATGTCGAAAAGAAGACGGATCATTACGCTAGGTACGCCGTCTGTGTTGCTGTCACATCTAGGGCATCACAACAGCGACTACATCAGCAGCAGCAGCTCGGACGAGGACGACGGCGCTGTTTACAGGGCAGTGTTTCAAGAACTCTTCAGCGTTCCTCCGTGTGTACCAAAGGTTCAGGATTACATCTGCACAGTGGTGCAACATTACTCCGGAGAAGAGGTAAGAGTTCGTGTTCGTGTATGTGCCGATATATGCACTGATGAATGAATGGCAAACTATTTAGCCCTTAGTTCAGGGCCCCGTAGCTGCTGCAATCCGGTTTGCTCGATCGATCAGTTATATGCACTGATGTTTTACAGTTCCGCAAGAACTTCCGACTGAGACGCCAGGCCTGCTATGACCTCATTGGCAGGTTCGAGAAGTCGGACTTCTTTCCATCCGATAGACACCATGGCGGTTCTCCAGCAAAGACGCCAGAGGAGCACATTCTTTCCTTTCTCTGGTGAGCTTCGTTTTAAACACCAAGAAAGTGAAACGTTTGGCGGGCATGCGCATGATGCACGTGATTATATGCAGCACTTCTCTGAACTGCGTGTACGTTTAGTGCAGGAGGTTCATGAACGGAAAACAAGGACATGTGCAACCTCAGTATTGCTTTCATTTCATACTTGTGTTTTATATCCTTTATTCCAGTTAAATCTCTATATAGACATGTTTCCAATTTATTTATACGGTACGTTTGAACATTAATCTTTTGTAACTTATGTAAATTTATTATTACTGATGCAGTTGAAAAGAGTACCGAGGAAAAAAAATGCTGAAACTGTTATTAGATTCCAGTATGTTTTTATTTTGCTTTTGGTTCATGGGATTTAACGTCGAAAATAACTCAGGCTATGAGAGACTCCGTAGTGGATGGCTCCGGAATTTCGACCACCTTGGGTTCTTTAACGTGCACTGACATCGCACTGTACACGGACGAATTGCGTTTCGCCTCCATCGAAAGCGGCCGCCGCGGTCGGGTTCGAACCCGGGTATTCTGACTCAGAGACGAGCGCCCTGACCACTGAGCCACCGTGGCGGGTATTTGGCACGCAAGGACACACTAAAAAGAACTTCTGTAAGGCTGAATACCAATAGCACGGCTTACTCCAACAGCTTTGTTAAAGTGTCGTGTTTTCTATTCTCTAGTGTGTTCATCTGATAACTGCACTGCAATAATGTTTGATCTAAGCTGGTTTGATAAATTATAATCATTCGCTTTGCAATTTATTTAACAGGTATGCAGCCAACAAGGCATCGATGCGTGAGTGCTCTGCACTGTTCAACATGGCAGAGTCGACCCAGCTAGTGGTCATCAACAGGGTCCTGGATTTCCTGTGCCAGATAGCCCCGAATGTAATTCACTTTTCATCCGACAAGCACGCACTGGCCGAAGTTTTCCTGAATGTGAGTATTTAAATCCCCCTCAGGCTCCTGTTAAGCCTAGATTAACTGATTGACTAATGCCATGTCCATAATTTTAGGCTTTTTTTCAGTCGTAACACA
Organism: Amblyomma maculatum; assembly: GCF_055883805.1. Classification (NCBI taxonomy): domain Eukaryota; kingdom Metazoa; phylum Arthropoda; class Arachnida; order Ixodida; family Ixodidae; genus Amblyomma; species Amblyomma maculatum. Next base: position 141,718,878 of record NC_139349.1, on the reverse strand, counting down.
TCAAATTAAATGCTGCAATCATTTATTCATTGCATTTTTTAGCTTTTTTTTTCAAGCTTTGTAGAAAACACTTCTTTAACTGTGAAACTGTGGCCAATAGAAAATGCTCAGAAGCACGGGTTTTGCTTACATTTGCACACTGTTTTAAAATGGAGGCATCAGAGTAAAATGAAAAGTACCACATGCTGCTTCTATGTAGGCTGTATTCTATCATTGCCACAAGATTATACCACCATTCTTGAGATGTTACATTGATCGACTCTGCAGAAGTCCTACCTTTGCTCTAGTAACTGTAGCTGTCTTGTCTTTTCCAGCTTGCAGGCTTTCCCAATGTCATTGGGTGCATTGACGGAACATACATACCCATACGCTGCCCAAGCAACAAGATCAGATCAACGTACATCAATAGACATGATCAAGTCTCGATCACTATGCAAGGCATATGTGACGCAAGAGGGAGATTTCTGGATGTGTTCACCGGGCCACCAAGCAAAGTGCATGACGCTCGAGTTCTGCGGTTGTCTCCAGTGCACGAGGACTTGCCAACAGTGTGTGAAGTGAACAAGTTTCACATTTTAGGTGACGCTGCCTATCCCCTTAGGGAGCACTTGTTAACACCTTACAAAAACTATGGGCCAATGAGAGCAGCCCAAGTTGCCTATAACCAACGCCATGCAGCAACAAGGGTCATTATTGAAAATGCCTTTGGGATGCTAAAGCAAAGGTTTCGGCAGCTCCGTTATGTAGAATTCACTACTGTGGATAAAATAACTAAGTTTGTTATATCATGCTGTGTTCTACATAACATATGCTTAGATGGAGGAGATTTTGATGTCAATGATTTGCTCACAGATGCTGAAAGAAATGAATGCAGAACTGATGCTATCCTTCACAGCAGGCTCAGCCTAGCAGAGTTAAGGGCAAGTCGACAGCCAGTGTCTGCAAGTGAAAGCGCTCTTCGCAGATTGGGTGAATTGAAGCGAAATGCTTTAGCCGAGAGGTTCTAAGCTGCTTCCACAGCGACTGCAACCTTTTTTATGTTGCAAAAAGATTTATTGCACGTTGCAAAAGCATTTTACATAGACGTTTGGTCTTTTGAAAAATGAGATTGAAGTATTGCACATTGTAACGGCGCTTTACAAATAAAAAAAGGGTGGTAAATGAAGTGTTGCGTCCTACTTTTCTGCTAGAGTGCGCAAAAGTGCCATGTGCTCTGAATGAGCTTTTAGCACCTCCTGGTGTCTTTGCTCCTTCCTTTTTTCTCTTTCTTCCTTTTTTTTCTCTTTCTCACGGTTCAATTTCTCCATCTGTTCAAAGAACAGCTGCATATGTTGCATTCTCGTATTGCTTGGGCGCATCCTGCGGTCAGTCCTTTTCTTCTTTGGTTCGTCGTCCTGAGGATCTGTGCTCTGTTTCAATGAACAGTCTCCCGACGATGTCAAGGGCAGGCTTTCGTCGCTCATCTCCGAGCTTTCCAGGACGTCTGTGCTTGCAGACTGTCGAGGCGTTGGTTTATTGTGAGGTGCTTTTTTGTGCCTCACCGTGTCCACACCACGCAGCACTTCCGGCTCCAAACTGTCATCCAGAGCCTTGATGGCATTGAATTCTTCCTCATATTCAACGCGGCAGCGGGAATTGCCTGACGTGTTGTTGTGCTTGTCCTCATTCCTCTTGCACTTCGAAACAGTTTTGAACCGCGTTTCACATTGCACGGCAGTGCGGTGTATCCCAAGAACACCGAGCATGTCGCATGATATCTGTTCAAACATTGCACGCTTGCTGCGGAATTTCTTCAGTGGGCCCACTTGTCTAGCATAGCGTGCATAGTAATCCAGCAGCAACTTCGTTTGTCTTTCATCCCATGCAGCTGCATTGGAAAAGAAACAAGTGAAATAAGCTTGACATCTTTGAATACAAAGTCACACAAGTTTGAGTGGCTGTTCAAATGCTTTCAATATTCATTATACCTGGACATTTAGCTTCATGCAGACCTTTTTGGTTATGCTGCGAAAGGTGAAACTGTCGAGCTTGTCCAAACAAGCAGCCATTATTTTATCCATATGCTTTTATCCATGCTTACTATATGAACGTTTTTCTCCCAAGCATATTCACCACACCAGGCCAAATGAATGAATGCATGCGCTCTGCAGGTACATGGATAAAAATGAGAATGCAGCCGCACCATTAAAACCCAACAGTGACAGACAGACAAATTGTTTAAATGCATGAAGGGTAGCCAACTTGGCTTTGTCATTAGTGAATGCACTCATTCAGCATTTAAATGCATTCTGAAAAGTGAGTTGAGTATCATTTGTGAACTAAAACTAACCAATTCAGAGCACTTTTTCACTCTGCTCCTTTTCTGAGGTCACATCCACAACTTCAGGGGTTGTTCGGTCTTCTTCCCCTGTGTAGAGAAAAATCAATACGAAATAAAATAAAGAGCGTGCTGTGCAGCGACTAGCGAGGTAAATGCTGAATGCTACACAACTGACACAGGTAATTATGAACACTGATTGAATGCATCGATTGCTAGGTCAATTGTGCTGACTGCGTGAAAAATCATTTCTCGCACCAGTTTTATTTTGGTGAAGGCTTATTCCAACCGCACAAATAATTGTGTTACTCATTCCCGGGCAGACAAATTGCACCGGTTTTTCTGGAGATGGTAACGCAAGGGATAAACTATGCACAAGCATTCTTTGTGAGTCGCTACAAAATGTGCAGTGCGTATGAACGAAGCACGAGGGAAAGGCAAAAAAAAAAACGCGAAGTTGCACTCATACGAGACCAAATATTATTGTCCGAGAGCAGATTGTAGCTATTTCGGGCCGTTTATTCGCGCCGTCCGTTTCCCGCATACCTGTCGCCAGCGCACGCTACGAAAATGCGCCAAACCACGTTGTACGTACAGAAGACGAATAAGGCCGGACTTACCGTCCATTATTGCAAGCATCACGACTTCGGCCGGTGAAGGGCTTTCGGGGGCTGCCGCGGCATATCCAGATTGGTACCACGGGAAACTCATTTTTTTTTTTTTTTCGACGCGAGCCGGAGACTGAGAACGCTGAGAACAGCTGGGGCAGCGATACAGGCAATACAGGTTCAGCGGCAGCGGCGGCGCCCCTGCGGTGTGCGGTTCCGGAAGTTACGTCCTTTTTCTGCTTCCTGCGCTTTCGCTCGCTCTGAAACCTTGCTGACCATTCGGCTTGACCGGTCGCGCTATGCACTCGGAGCTAGAGCGGCTCTCACTTTGCCAAATCCGAACCTGATCGTGGGAGCGACCAGTCGAAGACACCATTAATTTCGCTTCCTCACTCTCGCCCGTTAGATGCGGGATGCGGTTTCACGTGCGAAGCCTGGTTGTGCCTAGCGAGGGCGCTCAGTATAGCGACAGGCTGTTGCTTTTCTCGGCAAGTGTCCTGAAGCAGATATTGTAAGTGGCGTTTCTCGCTATATAATTATACTTGCTTGTGTTCTGTAATTCGCTGCTGAAACGCACCAGCACAATTGCGCTTTCCTGCGTGTTTGATGCGCCTGTACATTAAAGAATGATAACGCACCTCGAAATTGCAATATGCTTTCTCTCCTTGCATACTACCACTTTTCGGGCCGTAACTCCGGTACAAAGATAAGGAAGAAGTTGTGAAACCTCTCAAGCCACCTTATTATTTCTTTTTTAGGCTTGCAAAGTTGTGTTAGCCCCTTGGGGAGGACTGTGTATAAATAAGTGCAATGATTGATTCTAACAAATTCTTGCATTTGGTTTTAGGTAAGTTTTGGTTTATGTAACGAGCTAAAATGAAACCTTCCTCACGCTTAGCCGTTAGATGCACATGATTACTTTATCGTTCGCGGAACCCTTATTTCAGGGCAACAATATATCTGGCAAACCTAGCACATGTTCGCCCTAGAAACGAACAACAAGAGCTCATCGTGTCTAGTATCTTCGCCGCGGTCTCTCCACAATAACACAGCTTATTGCAACAGTGCACGATTTAGCGGCAGCACTAGATATGCATAATCAAGTTGATATTGTTTTTCTTGATTTCGAAAAGCCGTTTGACCGTGTGTCTCATCAGAAATTACTGCAGAAGTTAAAACCTATACTCAAACACGATTGTCTTTTGTCTTCTCTCATGGATTGAAGCCTATCTTTCGCAGAGACGTCAAAGTGTGGGTATTGATGGTATCCTTCCTGATGCTGTTCCAGTAGAATCCGGTATTCCGCAGGGCTCAGTCTTGGGGCCCCTTTCCTTTTTAGTATTTGTTAATGACATAGTTCAAAGCGTACGTGCATGTTAAAATACGACTATTCGCAGATGATTGCATAATTTATCAAGAAATTAGTAGCCCTGACGACCAACTCTTAAACGATTCGTTATCTGCAATAGAAAAATGGTGCTCCACGTGGCAAATGACTTTAAATTCCAAGAAGACTGTAGCAATGACTGTGACACGTAAAAAGAATCCTTTAAGTTTTACATACCGCGTAGCCAATGAACTTCTCTTACTTGTAAGCACTTTTAAGTACTTAGGAATCCGCATAACCTCTGATCTTCGATGGAACGAGCACATATCGTATATAGAAAAAAAAATCTTTAAGACAACTACACTATCTGAGAAGAACGCTGGCAAATCCACACAAGAAATAAAGCTTTTAGCTTATAAAACATTTGTTAGGCCAATATTGGAATATGCTGCAGCAGTGTGGGACCCTTGGACCGAAACTAAGAAACTTAAATTAGAAAATGTCCAACGCAAAGTAGCCAGGTTTATATTTAATTGTTACAGTTAGAAAGTTTGTCCAACAGCCCTACTGAAAACTGCAGGTCTTGAAGAACTGGCCTTGCGTTGTCATCGCGAAAAATTAAAGTTGTTCTACTTAATTTATCACAGTAAAATAAAAATAGAGAAAGGAATTTTAGTTGAGCACACATCTCGTCACCCTACACGCTTCTACCATTCTAAAAGAGTCGCCACGTTTTCGTGTAAAACAAATGTTTTTAAATACTCCTTCTTTCCCCATACCATAACTAAAGGGAATGGTTTAACCGCAGACATTGTCAATTGCGAATCCGTGAATCTATTTCTACAAGCTCTTAATGAAGCATAGGGCTCTTATGTCTCCCCGTTTTGGGACAAGTTGAATGCCTTTGTTCGTTGTCAACTTAGACATCGTTTGTCAACTCTCTGCCTCTGCACTCGGTTTTTTGTAGCATGCTCTGGTTTTGATCATCTTGTTTTTACCAGGATGTTCGTACCCCACTCCTGCCTAAGGCCTGTGACACAGGCCGGCAGTATTTGCTAAATAAATAAATAAATAAAATAAAAGTATCCCCCGCTTTTCTGTTTTCTGCAGTTGCCGAGACGAGCTAATAGCCCCGTCGCTACACTGAGCGCCCTCGCTGGGCAAAACCAGGCATCGCACGCGTGAAACAGCAGCCCGCTCATCATACGCGCCTAGTTTTTATCATCCAACGGGCGAGAGTGAGGGTGCGAAGTTACGTCAGCTGTTGTACCCTCGGAGCTGACGAGCACCGATAAGCCACAGCGAGCGCAACGCCGCCACACGACTGCTTGCTTGCTCCGGCAGCCTTCGGAGCAGCCTGGTTACTTTTGGCAAAGAAGGTACGTTCTTGGCAACAAAGCGTCCCACGAGTTAACCCGAGCTTTCTACTTCCGGTTAACTGTGGAGCCGCCCGACTGCTGGAACATGGACGTGCGTCTACAAAAATACACGGAGATTCTTCCAAATTACAGGTTAAGCAGGGGACTGGTGCCACCACTGGATAAAAGTGTAAACAGTAGGGAAAAAGTTGCATGGCGGCGCCTGCAAGCTGGGAACTTTGTAAACCCGGTCTGGGCATATGTCTAGATGTACAATAGGGGAAACGATAAATGCAAGCACTGTGGGAAGAGAGGGACCCTCGACCTTATCACCTGGGATTTTGCTAGCTCCCAAGTGGCTGAAACAAATATAAATTGTAGAGAAGCCTGGGAAGGCCTGCTGCAGAGCGAGGTCCCTGTTCGAGCACACCTTCTTTGAAGTAATCCCGAACAGGAAGACTGAGCCTGTTCGTCCTTAATCTGTACAGTCCCCCCAGAAATCCCCTAGCAGGCTTCGATGCCATCATGTGGGGAGTGGACTGGTTCACAAAAGAACACAAGCTTATTGTGGTAGGAGATTTCAATGCACACCATACTTATTGTATGAGGATACATTAAAACCAACAAAAACGGTGTCCGGGTGTACGATACTATGCAGCATCACCAACTAACACGGTGGAATGACCCCACACGCCCCCCAGAATTAGCAACAGTGTTTGCAGAGACAAATCCTGATTGGACGTTCGCCAGGGGCATCTCGCAAGTTACATGGACCAGACTCGAAGAGACTCTTGGCAGTGATCCCCACCTAATACAGATTGAAATTACCCATACAAAGAGACCGCTTCGCATTGGCAAAGCTCGCCTTACCAACTTGGGATGTTTTCAGGGCAGACACTGCACCCCTATCCATGGCCGACCTCGAAGCCTGGGCCAAGTCCTTAATAGAAAAGGTCGAACGTCCCATGAAACACATCCAGCTAACGACCGAAACACCGCCTGTGGATTCTCATCTACTACATCTTTGGGAAGCCCGGCGAGGACTCCTTAGAAGATGGAGAAAGCAGAAAAGAAACAGAACCCTAATAAAGCGGATTGCCAAAATCACCGAACATGTCGAAGAGTACGCCGAATCCCTCGGAAGACAAAATACATTTTTGCGATCGACTACAAGGAACTCTGAGTACGCGTAATTTCGAGCGTTCTGAAATCTCTCATCGGCAACACAGAGTCAAAATCTAAATCTCGCAAAAACGTGCTAGAATATTACATTCCCACGATGGAACGGAGCAAAAAATCCTGAATGAGATTAAGAAGCAATTCACCAATGGCAGTTTGTTACGTCCACGCCACATCATACACCTGACGTACCAAGGGAGCCAAAATGAGGCTCTAGGTCAGCCTTTTACGATGCCGGAACTAGTGGCTTCCCTGGCGAAGCTCACCCGGTATACCACCCCTGTCAAGGACCGAATAACCATCAAAATACAACGCAACCTTAACCAAGAAGCAACGACCTACCTCCTTGAGCAAATCAACAACAGCTTCGGGACAGGGGGCACACCAGAAGCGCGGAAACACAATGCGGTGATCATGATTCCCAAGCTTATATTTTTTACTTCATGCGCAGGCAAGCTATACGAGCACATGGTCCTGAACCACCTCACAAACCTTTTGGAATATCAAGGGCATATCCTCAATACGCACTATGAATTCAGACGACACCTATCCGCACAAGATATCCTACTCCAGCTCAAAGAGCATATCTTGACAAATCAGTAAGAGCATCTTGACAAATTCAGTAAGAGCGTCATTCTTGATATGGATATAAAGGGAGCGGTTGACAACGTCTCATACACCACAATTCTTCGCAACCCACAGGACACCAATTGCGGTGAGCGAGCCTATATAACTATGTTCCTATATTCTTGACGAATCGTACGGCCACAATAAACCAGGGGACGCTCAAGACGGACAAATTTCTGGTTGCGGACAAAGGCACCCCGCAAGGTTTTGTTATATCGCCCCTCTTGTTTAATATCGGCACTTCAAATCCTCCAGCGCACCACAGCTCACCACCTCCCAGACACCTACATCATATGTACTCCAGGCCACACCCACTTGGAAGGAAACGAGGCCGCCAACGCCGCAGCCCGAGGATATGCTAACCCCGGGCATCTCTTCCAGAGGGATGTCTGAGAACGCAGGATAATTACCCAAGAAATATACTGACATCCTCCGTCATTATAGACTTGACAGAAGAAAATATTCCTCACCTCACACAAAATTTACCAAAGAAGAAGCAGTCCCCATCCGAAAAATCGAAACCAACAGCCACGTCCATGGCACCTTACTACAAAGAATCTCGCCCACCACCTACAAATATGAATGTGCATTTTGTAACGTACCGAACACCTTACAACATATGGCGTGGGAATGCAAGGGACCAAATGCTACTATAACGACCATGACCCTAACCGAAGAGCAGTGGGAGGCTCAGCTGTCAAGCCCCAGCCTGGATGATAAGCGTAGTCTGGTCAACCGGACTCGAGAGATGGCTCCGGTCCCCGGCTTCCTGCACTGAGGAGGCTTCCCACCTACGGCTGAATATTTCCCGCCTGCTCTGAATACATTTTCGTCTCGTTCTGTGACGTGCGTTTCACCGCAGTCTGACCTTCACCCGCATGCCTCGGCCGCTTCTTCGCACGTGTGATGCACAGAGCGGGTGGCACTCCATCCCTCTTCTGATGCTGCTTTGCATATTCTGTTTCGCACACCTGCTTCTTCCCAAACTTCATTCTTATCGGTAGATATCGCCAGTCTCCGCGTAGCGCCGCGCGTGACGTCATCACTCAGGTATGTACCTCACTGCGCATGCGCGCTGCTCAAGTTGATGCCGCTTGCTTCTGAAGGGTGTTCAAGCTAGCTTTCAGTTCAGTTCAGGCGTTCAGTCGTGTCCGACTCTTCGTGACCCTATGGACCATGTCACGCCACGCTTTCCGGTCTCTCACTATCTTCTTAACATCATATAACTTCATCTGCAGTGCCTCGAGGATGCCATCTAACCATCGCGTTCGCTGCCTACCCCTTCTCCGGCGACCCTCAACCTTTCCCAACATCAAATCTTTCTCCAGCGAGCCCTCTCTTCTCATCAGATGACCAAAGTAGCTGAGCTTTAACTTTAGAATTTGGCCCTCCAATGAGCAGTCAGGGTTTATGGTCGACAATATCAACTGATTTGATCTTCTGACAGTCCAAGGAACTCTCAAGAGTCTTCGCCAGCACCACAATTCAAACGCGTCAATTCTTCGGCGGTCAGCCTTTTTCACAGTCCAACTCTCGCATCCATACATCACAACTGGAAAGACCATAGCACGAGTTATACGGATCTTGGTTGGCAGACTAATGTCTCTGCTCTTTACTAGGCGGTCAAGGCTAACCATTGCTCTCTTTCCCAGAAGCAGGCGTCTCCTAATTTCATGGCTGCAGTCTCCTTCCGAGGTAATCTTGGAGCCCAAGAACAGAAAATCTGTCACAGCTACCACTTCTTGTTCATTGATGCTCCAGGACTTGATAGGGCAAGATGCCATGATCTTTGTCTTTTTAATGTTCAGTTTAAGCCCAAACTTCTCACTCTCTTCTTGTACGCGCATCAGAAGTCTCTTGAGTTCCACTTCACTTTCTGCCATTAAAGTGGTATCATCCGCATATCTAAGGTTGTTGATACGTTTTCCAGCTATCTTCACTCCAGCTGAAGACTCGTCCAGACCGGCCTTCCTCATGATGCACTCTGCATATAGGTTAAATAGGCAGGGCGACAGTATGGCGCCTTGCCTCACCCCTTTCTCAATCGGAAAGCAATCAGTAAGACCATGCCCAGTTCTGACTGTGGCCTCTTGCCCTTCATACAGGTTCCTGAGTAGACAGATGAGGTGAATTGGAACTCCCATCTCTTGGAGAGCTTGCCACAATCTGCTGCGATCTACGCAGTCAAACGCTTTCGCATAATCAATAAAGCAGAAGTAAATGGGTTTCTGGAACTCTCTTGCTTTCTCCATGATCCAGCGAAGGTTGGCAATTTGATCTCTAGTTCCTCTGCCCTTGCGAAACCCAGCTTGCACGTCCGGAAGCTCCCAATCCACATACTGCTGCAGCCTACCTTGGAGGATTTTCAACATCAAGTTGCTAGCGTGCGAAATAAGCGCGATCGTGCGGTAGTTGGAACAATCTTTGGCACTGCCTTTCTTTGGAATGGGGATGTAAACTGACCTCCTCCAATCATGTGGCCACTGCAGGGTTGTCCAAATCTTCTGACATAATGTATGCAGAGTGTTAGCAGCGTCGTGGTTGAGGTTTTGAAGCAACTCAAGCTAGCTTTAGCATAGGGTTAAAAATAAAAGATTTGGGGTAGGCCAGACAGTACACTTGCATAGAGCTGCCAGCGATTTCGTGCACCACAGGCATTTCTATTTTGTAATTAACTAATTAGTATTTAAGACAATGTCACTATTCTGGCCGAACTTGTGTACGATAGCAATGTTAAATTCCTGCAACCGAAGGCCCCATCGAGCAAGCCGCCCCGATAGATCTTTCAGGTTTGCCTACTAACACAGTGAGAGATGGGCGCTCACGATTTCATGACTGCCCACACAACAGCGAATTCCGTGGTTGAATAATAATCTTCTGAACGGAACAAAGTACGACTGGCGTAGGCAAGGACGCGTTCTGCACTGCCCTGCCACTGAACAAGGACAGCAACAAGGCCAACATTACTGGCATCCGTGTGCAGTTCCGTATCCACCGCTTCGTCGAAGTGGCCAAGTATAGGCGTAGAATGGAGACAGGACTTGAGTTGGCCCCAAGAGAACGGCTCGGCGTCTTTTGTCAAGCGAGTCAAGGCTCAGCTATCTGGGAGAAATCATGAACAAACATGATTCATGATTCATGAACATGATTCATGAATGTTCATGAATCATGAACAAAAATCATGAGCATGCGTAAATTTCATGGCAGAGGCCATGAAATTTACGCATGCTCCGTTTATGCGTTGGCTTGGGGAATGCAGCTACAGCGGGGGCTAACGCCTCGAGCGCTGACAATGTGGCCGAGAAACGTAAGCGTATTAAACGCAAAGTGGCATTTTTCAGGTGTGAGTGGGAGACCAGCAGATCGGATGAAAACAGCGGGCAAAAGTTTCCTGTGGTATCCGAACCTGTCCGAGAAAATCAATGTAGTCGTGATAACCGAGACATGACTGACACTTCAGGCCAGAGAGCACGGTGTCCACCATCTGTTGGAATGTGGCAGGGGCTGAGCACAGACCAAACGGGAGCACCTTAAACTCATGAAACCCGTCTCGCGTAATAAAGGTGGTCTCTCGGTCTCTCACTCCTCAATTTAAGTACCCACTGCCGAGGTCAAGTGACAAAAAGTAAGTGACATGGCGAAGCCGGTCGAGGGAGCAGTCAATGCGCGACAAGGGGTACACATTTTTTCTTAACGTCGGTGAGGCGTTTGTAATCCTCGCAGAACCTTAAGGTTCCATCCTTCTTCGTAACAAGGTCAGCAGGCGAAGCCTCAGGGCTCATCGACAGTTAAAGAACGTCATCGTGGAGTATTTTTTTACTCGGCGGCGAATGGCTTCGCATTTTTTTTTTTTTTGAAATTCTAAGAAACCCGGTAAGGACGCTGACATAGTCGTCGTTTGTCATGGGCAACTATATTTCGTTGTTTTAGTGGTGTCTGTCAGACCTTGGAGGTTTATGCAAAACCGTAACGGACGGAATTGATAAAATTCTCTACGCTGCGTTTCTGACAGGACAGGAGGTGCGGGTTCGCATCGGTCCTAATGGCTGTATATGTCATATAGTCGAGATCCGACGTGTTGGATAAAGCGCACTGGCCTGTACTGTCGGTTCGCAGTCAAATTTTCGGGTTCACATGTGACGTTTCTCAATAGGACTTCAGCTCGCCCATGGAAAATTTCGACAGGGCCTCGAGGTCGAGTGAGAAGCAGTGATATATTCGCTTCAATAATACCACTCGTGCTAGTGCTGTGATTATACTCGACTGTGACGAACTTGGTCACGTGTGGAGGGATGTTTATGGGGTCGTCGCATATGCAAATAATTGCTTTCCGAGAGTCCGTGTTGATATCAACAAGTCCCAGTGTTCAAAACGGCACCATGAGCTTCTGACGGTGTATAACAGCACCATATTCTTGAAGGAAATACATGCCGAAAATACAATCTTTCGAGCACTGTTATACGGCAAAGGTGGAAGTGCAAGTAAAACAGCGGATCTCTATGCGGCAAGACCAAGGCTTCAGAACCTTACGGAGTGCATGGCTAGCTGTCTGGTCGTGACAGAACAATAGACGCCGCCCTACTGAAAAACCAAAAGTTCTACGGGGCAATAATCTCATAAAATCTCATTTAATCGCATAGAGTCTCATACGGTGCACATCATTATCATAAAATATCGTACATAAGTTATGATAATGTACAAGAAACTATGAGAACTTATGCAATTTATGCGACTTGTACGTGATTTCTTATGTGAATTGAGTGACATTGTGTGAGAAAATGTGAGGTTATTGCCCCTTACAGTTTTTTCAGTAGGGCGGTATCTACAAGTGCGGTCACATCACAGCTGCCGGCGGTTAGAAACATTTCAGCAGAAATCATGCGTTTGCTGGACGTCGGTAAGTTCGTCGGATCGTCGCCACTCGGGCCGTCGCGGCAAATCTTTGGGTGGAAGCTGTTAAATCTGAGCTGTAGCGGCGGCCTCACTCCCAGAGCTAGCCATGTTTAGTTTTTCCGGCGAAAGGAAATACCTCTGGATTGCCCAGAGGAGGAGGACAGACATGGTGAACCAAAGCGCCTCGTGGATTATGAGTGCAAGTGCCGTTGAGGTGACGTCGGGTGCATGCCGTGAGCGGCCAGGTAATCCTCAATCTCCGGTGGTCTTTCACCTTTGTTTTAATTTACGAACTATTACCATGGATGAGACAATATCGCAGTGCCTATGCTTGCCTACAAGCCGAATCTACTCAACCTTTTGACGCCACTACTAAGAAGCGGCACGATGAAGCTGAGAGAGCTAAACGAACGACTCCCAAATAGCGCGACTTGCTAAGCGGCGGGGAAGGTGCGACAAGAACAAGCGAGAAATGATTCGGTCTTATCCACGACTACTACTGCTTTGTCTATCCTGGCTTAGCTGAGTCAAGCCCCTGCCAATATTTTTGTTATCACTGCCACACAATGGAAATCCGCTATTGCTGCCGAGAGTACATCAAGCTGAGAAGCGCGTGGAGGTCGCGCTTTGTTTATTCATCCGTCGTGACTCCGAGAGCCCCGCCCTTATGTGTTTCCCTCGGAGTTGACGCCTTCCCGGAGAACACGAAGACGGCTCGGAGCGAGGAATTCGAAAGGGAGACGAGTCGAAGCGCAGATGCGAGCAAGAAGAGGCGAGCCTTTACCATCAACCCATACGGCTCTGCACATACTTCATGACCTGTCTTAAGGTTTATTAAGCAGTCTGGTCTGCTTTAAAATTCGTGATCGGTCCTCCCTGCCATGGTAGGCCTCACTTCAGATTTGGCTAAGAGGAGGAAGCTGACTGATCGGTTGATGTCATTTTGCGTCCGGTTCAGCTCTTTTCTCAAACAGTGACCGAGGGCATTTAGATTTGGTGGCCTGGTTGCGGCTGCTAGCTGACGTTTCGAAAGACGCCGCGCAGAAGGCTCCTGTACACAATACAAGCACGCAAAAATTATAACAAAGCAATGGGGCATCTCTTTGGCGTCCTAATTATTGTCGCGAAGCGTTGATATGTAGTGAGACGCAGTCGATTCTATTGAGCTGTGGTTATCAGGTAAACGCAGCTATTCAAATGCATGACACTGGTAGGCATTACGCCGCGCTGCATGAATGAATGATGATGATGATGATGATGATGGATTTTAATGGCGCAAGGGCGACTCAGGCCAAAGAGCGCCAAACTCAAGGTTTACGGTGTATTCAAGTTTATATAATGGAATAGTCGTGATTTTTCATGAAGGGATAAAAAACAGTGGTGTATAGGGCCTAAAAATGTATTCGCTCTGTAATATCGCTAAAAACAATGGTGTATAGGGCCTAAAATTCATTTGCTATATATAATGGATGCGCAATGTATAAGTAGATGTATTAAAGGATCTCATCCGTCCTCTCAAGGAGGAGTGGGCTGAGACCCACGTCGATAAGAAATTTCATGTAAAAAGCCTACTTGTGATAAAAATTTAAGCACCTGTTTTAAAGGAAACATTGGGTTGTCGCCAATAAAAATGGATGGGTGTGCAGGTATTTGATGAGTGAACAAGGAGGGAAAATGACGTCTTCTTTCTGGTTCCAGTTGTGCACATATGATTAAAACATGATTGACAGTGAGTCGATCACCACATCTCGAGCAGTGTGGTGCAGGAGAGTTGGTTAAAAGATATGTATGGGTTATGTATGTGTGGCCAATTCTCAGCCTGCACAGGGCTACTTCTTTAAATCTGTCTTGTTTTTCTGTGGTGTACCTGCCTATTTTTGCCTTTATTGTGTGTAGTTTATTTTCTGATTCTGCGTCCCATTCCTCTTGCCATTGTTGTCGAATCATGTTTTTTATGTGTGGTTTGAGGTCATGATAAGTTATCTTATCAATGTCTGTGTCATTTCGAAGGGCAGCTGAAGCAGCTAGCCTATCAGCTGCCTCATTACCAGGTATACAGCGGTGGCCTGGCACCCAACACAGTGTAATTTTAATTTCTTGATCATGGGCAAACATGAGGGTGTTATAAAGAGAGTTCAGGACTGGGTTCTTATTTTGCCATTTCCAAAAGGATAGGGACGTTAAAACACTGAGGGAGTCTGTGTAGATGATCGACGTCTGTATTTTATTTTCTATAATGTTTCTCACAGCTAAAAGAATACCATGGCATTCAGCAGTAAATATACTAGTGTGTCTGTTCAGAGATTTGACTGTGAAAACCGTGGTCCATGTGCTGCACAGGAGACTTGAGCAGACTTCGAAGCATCAGTGTAATATTCATCACAAGCGTACTTCTCCTGAAGTGACATGAAGTGCTGCTGTATGGCATTAGGGGATGCATGTTTGCCCACTTCAAGAAACGACAGGTCGCAATTAACACCGTGCATTTCCCATGGAGCAATGAGGTCTTTTATGGAAGTTGTATGAAGACTGGTAACCGAAACATTCAGATATTCAATGTGCGTGGCAACTCTGATTGGATATGGTGGTGTTAGAGATGGTTTTTTTGAGAAAAGTGTTGTGCCAGTTTTGTCAAGCAGAAGCCGACGACATGGATGGTCCAGTTGGCATAGTACCTTCATAGCATAAGTTAGAGAAGTAAATTGTCTCCTTCGTTGCAGTGACCATCGGTTCGCCTCGACATAGAGGCTAGCAATTGGGCTAGTTCGGAAAGCGCCCGTAGCGAGGCGAAGGCCGAGGTGGTGCACGGGATCGAGCAATTTTAGCGCAGAGGATGATGCTGACCCATAAACCATCGAGCAATAGTCAATGCGTGATAGAACTACACTATTCAGAAGGTTCAGAAGGCAGTCGCGGTCTGTGCCCCATGACCGGTGGGAGAGAAGTTTTAGCAAATTCATCGCTTTGAGACACTTCAGTCGCAACTGTTTTACGTGGGGAATGAAGGAAAGTTTTTCGTCAACAACTACGCCAAGAAATTTATGTTCTTTTTTAAAGGCAAGGCTCTGGCCATTTAGTGTAATGTTTGGGTCAGGCCTGATGCCACGCTGCTTAGAGAAAAGTACACAAGCACTCTTTCCAGAGTTAATTTTAAACCCATTGTCATCAGCCCGCCTGGACAATTTGTTTACACCTAGCTGAATTTGTCGTTCACAGATGGCCAAGTTGCAAGATTTGAAGCTTATCTGGACATCATCAACATATACAGAACAAGAAATAGTTTTTGGCAGCACGCTTTTTAAAGAGTTAATTTTGACTACAAAAAGTGTGCAACTGAGAACACCACCTTGAGGGACACCATTTTCTTGAATGTACTGCTTTGAATATGCATTGCCAACACGAACTTTGAAGGTCCGTCCAGACAAGCAACTTCGAATTGTGCTCAACATGTTTCCTGTGATGCCAAGAGAGAAGACGTCGCGGATGATACCATAGCGCCAAGTGGTATCATATGCTTTTTCAAGATCGAAAAAGACAGATAAACAATGTTGTTTATGTACAAAAGCATCCCTTGCATAAGACTCAAAGGCAATGAGCTGATCAGCTGTTGATCGCCCAGCTCTAAAACCAGCTTGGTTTTAATAAGGAAGACCATTGTATTCAAGGAAATGGAGAAGGCAACGATTTACCATTTTCTCAAAAAGCTTGCATAGACAGCTGGTTAGTGCGATAGGCCGATAACTAGCAGCAAGTGTGGGTTCTTTTCCGGGTTTTAATATTGGGATGATGATCGCTTCCTTCCATGATTTAGGAAAGCGTCCTGTGGCCCATACTTTATTATAAAGGTAGAGTAGGGTTTCAACAGTGTTCACATGCAGATGCCTGAGCATCCCATATGTGATCCTGTCAGAACCTGGTGCTGTGTTACCACATGTGTCTAGTGCAATCTTCAGCTCCTGCATGGTGAATGGGCTATTGTATCCTCCTGAGGATGGCCTTTTATCATGTATGTGCTTCCTCTCCTCTCTTGCCTTGTGCCGCAAAAAGGAATCTGTATAGTGTGCTGAGCTGAATATGTATTCAAAGTGTTGCCCTAGTGTGTCTGCTTGATGTTCAAAAGAGTCACCACTGGTGCTGACAAGGGGCGTTGGGATTGTGCTATATCCTTTAAGTGCTCTTATCCTGTTGTGAATTTTGTGAGCGTCAGAATAGGAGTTCACTGAAGATAGGAATGATGACCAGCTTTCTCTCTTGCAGATGCGTCGAATACGCCTGCCATTTGCCTTTGCACGCTTAAAGGCTATTAGGTTTTCGGCTGTGGGGTATCGGCGTAGTTTCGACCATGCCCTGTTTTGAGTTTCACGAGCAGTCTTACATTCTGCATTCCACCAGGGTCTTCGTTTATTTCGTGGCTTACTTGACGTCTGTGGAATGTATTTTTCTGCTGCCTCTATGATGTGCAGCGTGATTAAGCGTTGAGTTTCATCAACGCCTAAGTCAGTAACTGATGAACTGGCCAATGATGAGTGTTTCCTGAACATCTTCCAGTTGGCTGCATTTTCTTTGAATTTTCTGGGATTCGACACATTTTCATTTCCGTTCCCAGTATATTTTATTAGGATCGGAAAATGGTCACTTCCGTATAGATTGTTAATGACAGTCCACTCTGTAGCTGCCAGGAACATCGAGGAGCCAATGGCTAGATCTATGGATGTGTAAGAGTTATGTGCTATAT
This sequence comes from Amblyomma maculatum, assembly GCF_055883805.1. NCBI lineage: Eukaryota > Metazoa > Arthropoda > Arachnida > Ixodida > Ixodidae > Amblyomma > Amblyomma maculatum. The sequence continues at coordinate 141,701,834 of NC_139349.1, read as the reverse complement.
TGTAGTAAGTTGGCTGTTTCGTGTTTAGTAAGCATGATCCCGAGGACAATAAGAATTTTTCGATTAGAACACCTCGGGAGTCCGTTCTTGTACATCCCCATAATGGGTGGTGAGCATTAAAGTCTCCGACCAGCAACCAAGGTTCCGGAAGTTGATCAATCAATTTTTCAAAACTTTCGCTACTTAGCTTATAAGTTGGAGCAATATACAGGGAACATACCGTTGTTATTTTGCCATAAACTAAGCTTCTGATTGCCACTGCCTCTAAGTCTGTGTTGAGTGAGATGTTTCGAGAGGGGATTGATTTTTGTGTTACAATGGCAACGCCACCAGAGGAGTGAGAACTGCCTTGCCTGTCGTTCCTGAATACATTATATTGCTTAAGGAAATTTGAGTCTGCTGGTTTTAAATGTGTTTCTTGCAGACAAAGTATGTTTGGTTGATAGTCCGCAAGAATTTCATATATATCATCTAAATTTTTAAAGAGTCCTCGGCAGTTCCAATAAATGAGGAGCGCAATAATTAAAAGTTATTTAGGGGAAAAGTTTAAATTTAGGTTTGTAGGTCCTTGGGACCTGTTATTGGGACTTTTCCCCTTCTTTTTCGCTCCAGTGAGCTTTGCCGCCTAGGCAGCTGGGGTGAAGAAGTTGTGTCCATCGCATCTTCAGATGCGGTGGACGACTGTGCAGAAAGCACAGGATTGTCAGTTTTAGGCCTCGACTCATGGGTCGAGGCCTTTGGGCCGGCTGACCTGGGGGTCCGCGCAGCCAGCTTTGCGGGTGGTGGTGGAGTAGCGCTAGCTGACTCCACCGAGGGCGCAGGTGGCGCTGCTCTGGAAGAACTGTGTGCTTCCTGGGCAGGTGCCGACGACCGCTGTGATGCCGCGCCCTGCTGCGTCACAACGGAGTAGTGTGGCTTTTGAGGAAGAGAAAGCCGCTTTCGTGCCTCTCCGTAAGATATGTTTTCGGTGATTTTCAGTGTAATTATTTCTTTTTTTTCCAGTATGGGCATGAGCGTGAATAAGCTGGGTGGGTTACCTTCACAGTTTGAGCAGAGAAGCGACTGTTCTTCGCAGTTGTCTGTAGGGTGTTCGTGCGAGGCACACTTTGCACATGTGAGTTGGCCACGGCAACTCTGAGAGCCATGGCCATATTTCTGACATTTGAAGCAACGGCGTGGGTTAGGGATGAAGGGCGTCAGTTTTATCTTTGTGTAGCCTACTTCGACAGATTCTGGGAGAGTGCTTGCAGCAAAGGTGAGTACAATGTGCTTTGTTTCTATCTCTTTGTTATCTCGTCTGATCTTTATCCGGTAAACACCTGTGACATTTTGTTCCTTCAGGCCTTCAAGAAGTTCTTGTTCACTTACATACCTAAGGTCATCATCAGAGATGACTCCTCGGGCAGTGTTTAGTGATCGGTGCGGGCTAATCTGTACCGGTATTTCTCCGAATGATTCGACTGCACTTAGCTTCTGATACTGGTGATTGCATATTAATTCTAGTAGCAGGTCACCGTTTCCAAGTTTCTTTATCTTATAGCCCTGGCAAATGGCCTCAGTCAACGTTCGAGAAACAACAAATGGGGACACAAGTCGTGCAGTGATTTCCTCGTGGTCACTGTGGACCACGTGGAAACGACGAAAGTTGTTTATGTTCTTTGAGAAGAACATGGTGGTCACGGTGCGCCCCCTTTTAGTAGGAGGACGATCGGGGTTAAGGAGTTTAGATGCCATAAAAAAGTGTATTGTTCGGCTGCAGTGCCAGCCACCCACCATGGAGCCCAACGAGGGGACGGGACAGAAATTGTCAATTCCTGCCCACGCCAGCTGTACACCGTAACTATAACCCAATATGGCGTAACTCAGGGTAGCTAGCCACACAAGGTTAACCCTCGCCGCCTGGAAGTAGGAAGAAATGAAGAAGGTAAGAGAGGACAGGACAGTTCTAAGAAAGAAAATAGGAAAGTGAAAGATGGAGGGGAGAACAGGAAAAGGCGACTGCCCATTTCCCCCGGGTGGGTCAGCCCGGAGGTGCCGTCTTTGGGAAGCGTGGGCCAAAGTGGTGTGTTGCCTCCGCCGAGGGGCCTTAAAGGTCCAAACACTCGGCATCGGCTCAACCACCAGGATCCCCTTTTCCCCAGACACGGCGATGCCACGCACGGCTAAGCGTGGGTGCTCGGGGTCCGTGGTGTCGCACAGTACACGCAAACATCTTTAACAGATGCCCCCCTGCGGGGATGAATGAATGGGCTCTGAAACGTAGACGCGTTCAAGCCGTAAGAACGCGTATACATATCGCATTTAAGCAACCCTAGAAAACATTTGCAAGTTCGTTGTGTTCATAAGTCAGTGCATAATGGCAAGGATCATAAAATACCCTGTTGCACATATGACATCACTGAGGGTGCTACTGTAACAAAGTGACGCAGACAATGGTGAGGTAGTTTTAATAATGGGAAGGGTTGAAATAAATATTCAACATATTTGGCTCTTTAAAGTGCAGGAACAATGGACAGCTCAAGGACACCTTACAATTCGCCCCCCGCAAGCAGGCGGTCGTCACGGCAGGGAAAAACTCGGTAAAGCGCGAGCGTGAGCGTGAGCTAGTTGATTACACGAAACCGTCACAGAGGAAAGATTATATAAAGCTGATGTTCATGGCATAAAAATTGGTACGCGCGCACAAGCGAGCTACGCAGCCAACCTTTTGCCCCAATCTTGCTTTCACAACTGTCAGCCCATACTGGACGTAGCAGTTAATGGCAACTCAAGCATTTAGTGAACACATTTTAATGATTGCTGGCAAAGCCGACAGCAGGCTCGACGGGTAAATTATTCTCCCCCTTCCTTTTTAAAGAAAATGTGTTAACCAAGCGAGTTGGAAGTCATATCCCCTAGTGATGGCATTGTGAGGAGTGCCTACAAACTGAGCTTCATATTTTAATCGCTCATAACCTGAAATATGAACTATTACCTAGTAACTGCTAGCGACATGCTATGTTCAGACAGAAATGCGTGTGCAGGCAAAGATGTCTTTGCTGCCAAGCTAGTTGCATGGAGGATAAGAGAGTCAGGGTAACGTCAACTTTTATATTATTATCTGAGCAGATTTCTAGCAACTAGGACAGCGATGTATATTCTTCCATTCTTTCCGCAACTGTCCGTTTCTCGGGACTGCAAAAAATATATTTGGGACACCATCGATGTGAACGTAACCAGTCCTCGTTCCTGACGCGTAACAATGGTTTTTTCTACACTGAGCCATGCTAAACAAATTTCCGTGAAGTCTTCGTCATATTCGCTGCGAGCGCCTTTTCTTCATTTTAATAGAAAGCAAAATTCCATACAAAAAACGCGAGGACAGCACGCGCGCGCTGGTTTTAACGCGGGCGGCATGGTACATTGCTACAGAGAACTTGAATCAGTGCCGCGACTCGGCCACTCGGAGGAACAAAATTCGTTGACATTTGCGGCGCCACCGCTAGCGTGGCTCGGCTTGGGAGTAAGCCCACTGCCTCCTTCTAATACACTAACACAACGTGAACACAATATCGCCGAAACCTGCCAACGCGGCATGTGGCGCGTCATTTAACCACGAAGGTCAACATGAGGGAACGTAGCTTCCAGCGAGTCCCCATACCAGCACACCAACGCTACAGTGGGAAGAGTAACTCTCCGAGAAAAATGAACTCACAAGATGAGGTCGAACACTCACCTTTCTGCAGCCAGTGTTGGGATATTCCTGAATACCGAGTCCATGCAAATTCTGGTCGCAATGTCAGTCACCGGAGTTAGGCGTAGCGCGTTAGCACAGAGTTTCCTCACTGCAGCGTTCGTTCGCCGAGGCATAACCGACACTGCTTCAAAGCACCCACCGCGCTCTTCCTCGCAAACGACAGCCCTCCTATACACGTAATAAGCATCACGGTAGTGCAAACAACACAGCTGGTTACGCTAGCAGCAGCGGCAAGGTAGCGCTGCCCAACTCGGCCTCTTCGTCCATGAGCCTAATCAGCTTCTTGAAAACGCTTCAGACGTCGGGCTCGTATTAACACTAACCGGCAGACGCTGCAGCAACTGCAGTGTCGACGCCCATCAACCCCTAAACGAAGCCCCATCACTTTTCGTCTGCTAGTCTTCTTTTGCTCCTCTCACTCTAGCGCGCGCAGGCGCTACAAGCTAGGGTGCCTCGATGAGCGCGCGCTCTGACAAGCGGCGAAGTTGCAAAGCGTGTTGCGAACTGTGCTGATAGCCACTCCTCGCGCTCGGGGGCCAGTGACACAGCGAAGTGGCGAATTGGCTACTGATAAAAACCCCTTCATCATTGGAGAGGAACTTCGCCGCCACAGCGCTACCTCCTCTCTTCCTCGCAGCTAGGGTGGTTCTTCTTGAGCGGTGGGAAGTCGTGCTGGTCAGCTCACATTCGAGCGGGCTGATGAAGCCGCCGCCAGCCAAGGACTAGCGGCCATCTAGTACATCTCCCTTAGACCTGCTTGAGCGATGAAATTATATTTTCCAATCCAATCGCTTGTTTTGCTCTTTGCTGCACGTCTCTCTGTCCTTGCCCGCGTGATCCGGCGTTTTGCTTTTGTTTCTTTCACTCCAAATTTCTCTTAGGATCGGCAAGCGAATATTCCTTGCTGTGTTTTGTTTGTAGTCTTCAAGCACAGTGCTTCACAACACTGGCCGAAAGAACTTCGTTCCGAAAAAGAACAGCTTTGTTTGCGAGGTACGGTGTCTTCCTAACTGGTCATATTAAAGCGAGAAATGACGCTGAGATTTTTATTGCTAAAGCAATACTACGCTAGGTAGAACCATTCTTCACCGTAGCCCGTGGCCTGTCATGCCGCGTGCCGCTTGACGTTGAGCCACAGCCGCGCTTAAAGAGGTAGGGACATCAAATTTTTGCGCTATTCTTTTTCGTTGTAAATAGTGCGTTGCGATTCTTTAAGCATAGAGCACGATGTTAGAAGCCCAAAATCGCAATAAATAATTTATTATCGTATTATTAGAATGCAGCAGTTTCAGTTTCGGTTCGTAGTTGCCAGGTTTTTACTTGGCATCAAGAAACAGAATGAATGAATGCTTTATTTCCACCGAAAAGGAGCCCTTCATCTCCCGCCCCCGGCACGCAGGCCGGGGAGCCGGTCAGGAGGGTCCCGCAGGCTGAGGTCAGGTGAGGTTACAAGCTCTCTTCACGGCGATAACATTGGAATGTCACGTGGGCCAAAAACTGGTGACGTCAAGGAGCAGGCACGTCGTCTGCTCTGTTTGCAGTGTGATTCCGCCATATGGTGCAGCCACAGTGCTGAAAGAGTTGGTCAACCCCATGAAACGCAAAAAGAATTAGGTGACGTCTAATAAACATCTCGGCTAGACGAAGGCAAAGTCTAGTAGAAGTCTAGTCATAGCTTTTATATAGCTGTAGCAGGCCTGAAGCCTTCTTGTAGCTGTTCTAACGTTACGCTAAAAGTCACCTAAAAACATTTTGCCCAAAACATTTCAGGACATACTCTAAATTTTCATAGCTTTTTGGGTAAACCATCCCTTGCTCATTACAATAAGCAATCATGCGCTATTTGGTGCCCCTCTGCAGCCAAGCAAGGTTTCATCCGGACTATACTGGCCATTCAGCGATACGACTAAAAGTTGGACACATGTAAAGCCGTCCAAAGATTTACCTAACATGCACAACGGCCACATTTTCTGTGCTCTTATGCCATAGGGTGGATCAAACATTTGGAAAGGTCAAGATTAGGCAAGAGCTGGGTGAGCATCAGCTTAAATTTGATGTTTTCGCAGGTTAGCGCCTTTCTAATGCACACGAGCACAGAAAACACGGCCTTCGCTTTCACTAGTTAGCTGGATGGCTGTACAATATTGGAACGTTTTACCAATTCCTATTAAAATCATTTTGCATAAGAATATTTCAATATGCTATTCAAAAAATATTGTTCTCCCAAGGGTTTGTGACAAAGACAGCACGAAAGCTTTAGTCGCAAGTGATGTAGACATTCAAAGTAAATGATGGCTGTAACAAATGCATTGCAACTTTGTGACCTAACCTATACTACCAGTGGAAATAATGCCGAGTGTAACTAAGCATAAGAAAACTTTTTAGTTACTTTTATAAGCACATTTTATTGCCTAAAAAATTCGGCAAGAAGGACTTCTGCACTGAAAACTTAAAACCCACTGGTGCAGGAAGAGCTAGCCTGAACAATAATAGACGCAAACTCCGCTTTATGTGCAACACTGGTATCTTGGGCACCCAAGCAGTCCACACTGTTAAATACTGGCACTGATGGATTGCACTGCATGGTCCTTAGCGAGCACTGCCTTAAGAGGGTGGAACTACCTGCATTGTCAGAATATGTACGACAGTAAGACAATAGTCACATAGCAAATATGTTGTAATCAAAAGAGATGAGAAAACGTTCTACCAGGAATACACTGACAATATTTATCTAAGCACACTCCGCTGGTCTTTGGCTCCTCTTTGAAGAACATGGTCTGCTCTTGTTCTATCTCTACCATCATCCCCTTTTCTGCAAATCCCTTTCAGTACATGGTATTCAAAGTTAGTACTAGTTACAAGGACATTTACTCTTTCTTTTACTCTTTCCGAAATAGCCTCAAGTATAACTTTAAATAATGACGAACTTCTTGTACATATTTCACTAAACACGATGCTGAAAATAATCGTGCGTGACGCGATGAGACAGCAGTGCGATACGCACCGTAGGGCGATGCTCAAGGGCTTTACAAAAACGCCAATGGATGTCACTATACGTACTGCATATTCTACTTGGGTCTCTTGAAAACGTGCTCGAGGTGCACGTTTGATGTGGGCTAGCTGATGCGCTTTAATCGGGCGCAAACGTGCCTGCTCAGTTCACAGACGTAGGTCCGTGGCGTGGCCTGTTCTCTGGATACAACTTTATTGACGGAAGATGACCAGGGTTAACAGATGGATGCGAGCAGTCCCCGCCAAAGGTGTTCTAAATGTAGCCCAACTGTAGCCGAATGTAAAAATATCATGTAACCCAGAAATAGCCCAATATAAATGTTTAAAAGTACGCGCAAAAATTATTACTAACAACATCGCTCCCTTCTCAATCGCTTCGTTCCGCCATTCTCTCCCTCTTCCTCGGATTATGCCGCCCGTGCAGCTGTCTGCTGCTTATGTATTTTTTTTCTTCTTTGTAACATGTGAGCGACGCTGGTGCCTCGGCAATAAGTTAGGAGCGCTTGCTCGATAATCATGGTAGACGAATATTTTGAGCGGTGTTAAATGAAACGGTTTTATTCCGCACCACGCGACTGACACCGAAGCGGCCTACGTAGACACGGCAGAATACAGTCACCCCACGGCATATGTCACCAGTGTGATTTCTTATAACTTCAATTACACAGTTTCTGCCCTTGTTAAAGCAAAAACATCGACAGAAGCCAAAGAGGCAGCCATAGCGCTAGTCATCTCCTCTTCCACTGCCACTCATTTTCAGCGATTCTAAACCGGCCATTCAAAATTTCGCAAGAGGGAAAATACACCCAGTCGCCCATCAAATCTTCACCTCTGGCTCCACAGCTTCCCGACCCATTCACATCGTCCTGGTATCAGGCCATATGCAGGCAACCACGGTAACGAGGCATCCCACTCGACTGCTCGGGCACACGTGAACAGAGTGGGGCATACCGAAGACTGAGGAAGCACGCGGGACAGACTTCTCACCTATCATGACATAACACTTCACTACCGAGAACAACGACTCTTATATCCCCCACCTCATACCTCTCTCTCAAAACCCCATCAAATAATCTGGTGACAGCTACAAGCCAAAATCTTTCCCTCCCCAGCTTGGTCGGCCTCGACACACCCGGGCCGGTACGACTCCGCATGCTCTCTATGTGACGCACCTGGAGCCACCTTCAATCACATAACGTTTTTATGCGAAGATTTCAAGCCACCGCTCCATTGGGGCCTCACGAACCAAGAGGTTTGGGAGATCGCGATCTCCATCTCGGACCCAGCAGCGCAAAAGATGCTGGTTGACTGGGCTGAAGCGGTCGCTGCCAGGCACGGCCTGACAGACACCAGCCGGAATAAGGAACAAACTCAATCCTTGTAATGTACCCTGGTTACCACAATAAATGTTTTACCAACACCATTCCGCATGTAAACAGCATGCACACTTCTAAACACACACAAATATACATACATATTTACGCAACATATACACCTAGAAGCAACATATGGACAAGAATATGATAGAGGCGAAAAGAGGTGCATGTGGCAGTTTTGTACTATGTATACATGCACGCAGACATGTATATATGTTCTAAAAATAATAAACAGATCAAAAGTACGAAAAATGTCGAGTTATATGCATACAAAAAGCACTTTAGCTTGCCTTATATATATGTGTACTATACATATATAACATATATTACCATGCGCATAACATTTATATAATGCAAACACTGAATACGGGGAAGCGTACATGTACAAGAGTGAACATAATAGAAAATGAGGAGCACACACAAAAATACCAGACATACACTGAAAACTAAACCTATACATTCCGATAGTGTGTATAATAATTAAGATAAGAATTTCAGTTTTAAGTTCCCGACCTTTCGGAGCCCGAATGGCAGTTCTGAACTCTACTTCATGAAACCTGCGATGAAGGGCTTGCCGTTGCATCACCCGTTGTGCCAATCAAAATATAAGAATTGAAAAGTGCGAGGAACTCTTCTGGTTGGTTTGAAATCTTTGCCAATCCGCATGTCCTGGCCAGCCCAACCTTGGCATGCAAGACAGTAACTAGTGTGTCGTTTATCGTTCTATTCCTTAGCTCTGTTTTTGTGAGAGATATTTGACTGAGCACACGCTCAACGGCTGCATAAGATATCGGCGGTGCCAGCAGGGAGATAGCAATCTGCGAAATCAATGAAAACATGAAATTTCCGGCAGAATTCTTTTAAGTGCCACACGCTTGACCAAAACTGCGTGACATTACCTTCTGTAGACATGTCAACGTTACGCTACAGGAGCAGCTATTCAGATTCTAGTGCAGGCACACAAGCTGGCAATATATATTCGACGAATGTGCGGCGGAATATGTCAAACGGAAATAAAATATTTGTTCTTTGGCTCAAAAAGCCAAATATTTTCAAACAGCTTCATGTTATCCGGTAATCGTTTTCGCACGCTCTTGATACATGCCGGAAGGAATGTTCGGCACCACTTTTATAGCTCTCACATGCATTACATGACGCTCCCACACGGTTTTCCGGTATTGAGTAAGACGGCAAAACTATGCGTGCCGTAAGTGCTTTAACGAACAAGCTTCAATCTGCATAAAGTTTTACAGGGTTTGGATCTTCGGATTGAAAGGATGTATGCCCCCAGTTGGAATAAGCTTATGCTTAATCCGAAGGCATAAACGTATTCCACAGTGTCTAACGTTACCCTTTCTCAGAGAGAATAGTGATTAGGCCATGAAAGTGCAAAAATATGCTCTATAATCTGGGGCATATATGCCCCCAGTTGGAATAAGCTTATGCTTAATCCCAAGGCATAAACCTATTTACACAGGATCTAACGTTACCCTTCCTCAGAAAGACTAATGATTAGGCCCTAAAAGTGTATATGCTCTAACAACTGGAGCACGGATGCTCCCAGTTAGAATAAGCTTATGCCAAATCCCAAGGCATAAACTTACCCCAACTGGGTCTGAATTTGAGCCAGCGTAACGAGCTTAATACACAACTCTGTAAGTGCATCTTTGTACCTTTTGAATGGGCGTATCTTTCATATTTACGCTTCGTTTGGAAGGAAGTTACCACCCCGAAGGGTATCATAAATCTACATTAAAGCGTAATTTTACACCCTTTTGGTAACATTCTTTTTCATCGAAGGGGTATTTTACACCCTTCATTTCTAAACATACTCTAGACGCACAATGGTACGCTACAACATTGAAAACCGCCCTTCGACTGATTGCGCAGTTAGTCAAAAAGCGACGCCGTTTTCACAGCAATAGGAGACATCCTACACGCAAGCGACTTCGTTTTGCATATGCGTGGTAATGCTGCTTCCACGGCCCACTAGGGGTGGCTCTCCAAGCAACCTCTCCTTTTGTAATAAATGCTTTCCTCCACCACCACCTGTAACAATAGACAGCCTTAACATATAGGTATACGCCCATACATAAGAAACCCGCTTGGTGAAAAGACGTATTACGACTACGTTAGCCGGTCACAGACGTCCTCGCTTCCGTAATTTTGGTTTCTTCGTGCTAGAGAGACAGATTTGTGACGTGCCGTGTAGCCATTCACTGTGAAGTTAGCACACTGATATTACTAAATAATGGCGAAAGACAGGGTTTACTTTTTATTTATTTTGAAAAAGGCAGGATAACTGAACAGTCTTCTGTCATCGTCGTGGTTGGATCCCTGCTCCGAGCGAACCAGTGTGAGAGAAAAACAAGATCATGAGATGTGAAGCGGAGTACATACATTTAAAGGTATTTCACATGCAAGCAATGGAAAGACCTAAGCGACTAAACTGCGACGACGCGGTAGAAAACTGGGAGCGTATTGAAAACGCGTCGCGGCTTCAGAAGTAGCAAGCACTTTCTCTTGCAAGGGAAACATTTTTCCAGCGCCCCACTCCTCTTCTGGCCGCCAAGCGAATGACGTATGACGAGGCGGGTTACCTAGGATGCTCCCAAATTTTCTGAAGAAATTCTCTGACAGTATTTGAGAGGGCTTATATTCCAAGCGGTGTAGTTATGTGCAGGGTTACTTCCAACTAGCATGTGCAGTGACGCTTGAGTCATCTGCGGACACACCCTGATATACCTTCCCCCTGCAGTTTATTTTGTTTATCCATGGCAAATGTACTCTTCAGTTGCGCCTTCTCGTTTGATGAGAGGGCAGGCAGCGATTAGTGTGTGTGTGCATTTTCGATGGCCTATATGATCTAGCACTGCATGCAATGGACCTTTTTTCAAGTATCGCTACTGCGCATGAGTGAAGAACCTTGGCCGCCATTTCGGTTGAGGAGTTTGCTGTACGGGCTTTTCCACGAAAGAACGTCCCTAGCTTTATACACGCGGCGAACGGCCGCACACTCAATGTGTGCAGTACGCGGAATGCTGCGACGAATGGGGGTGGGGTGCGGTAATTATCCGAAGTATCAGCACTGCACCCAACAATTACCCCAAAGTAAGTCTGTGCCGCCATTCCCTACTGAAAAATCAAGTTCTACGGGGCAATAACCTCATAAAATCTCATTTATTCGCATAGAGCCTCATACGGTGATCATCATTATCATAAAATATAGTACATAATATATGATAATGTACAAGAAACTATGAGAACTTGTGCAAATATATGCGACTTGTACGTGATTTCTTATGTGAGTTGTGTGAGATGGTGTGAGAAAATGTGAGGTTATTGCCCCTTGAAGTTTGTTCAGTAGGGTTATGCAGGAATTTCTGCCGCACAGGGAAACTGACTTGAGGGTTTTGCAACTGTGCTATTGTCATGGGTTACAGGAGCGGGGGCAGTGTGTCCACGGATGACTCACGCGTCTCTATAAACCTAGACGATACCATGCCTGCATTAAATTACTTCTTGAAAAATACGCCCACCTAACTATTGTGAACAAATGTCTGCAGTAAATATGCGAGGGAACCTCGGTAATCCGTCCCGTTGAGCATAATTCGCCTGGAGGTCACCAGAGGAATGCGCCACTGGGAAAAGGTCCGTTATTGTGCAGCAGGCCACTGCCTGGATGATCGAGGGGACTTTCGTCGAAAATCACACGCAGGAAACACAATTTTTGCCAGCATGGTGGTCAAAAATGGCGGGTGAGGAGGCTTTGTGCAAACACAGTATACTACTGGGAAAAGGTCCATTATGAGACCTGAAATTAAGCTTCGCCAACTGGCCTAAAATACAAATCGGTGTGGATAATTTTTTAAGCGGGCTTTGCGTAGGACAACCGATATGACACAGTAATCAACAACACAAGCTCTCAGCGCCAGACAGCTCGTATAATTTTGACAATGGTTCGTGTTGATGTCTTGAAGGGCATGTCCCAAAACTTGACCAAACCTAGGTATTCTTATATGACAGTGCAAGGAACAACACGGAAATACACAGAATGGACGGACACAGGCGCTAACAACTAAAATTTTATTTCTTAGTACAACAGTTATCAGTTCAGTTCAGTCCTTCAGTCGTGTCCGACTCTTCGTGACCCTATGGACCATATCACGCCACGCTTTCCGGTCTCTCATTATCTTCCTAACATCACATAATTTCAGCGCCTCGAGGATGCCATCTAACCATCACGTTCCCTGCCTACCCTTTCTCCGGTGACCCTCAACCGTTCCCAACATCAAATCTTTCTCCTCTCTTCTCATCAGATGACCTTTAGTAGCTGGGCTTTAACTTTAGAATTTGACCCTCCAATGAGCAGTCAGGGTTTATGGTTGACAATATCGACTGATTTGATCTTCCAAGGAACTTTCAATGGTCTCCGCCAGCACCACAATTCAAACGCGTCAATTCTTCGGCGGTCAACCTTCTTCACAGTCCAACTCTCGCATCCATACATCACAACTGGAAAGACAATAGCATGAGTTATACGGATGTTGGTTGACAGACTAATGTCTCTGCTCTTTACTAGGCGGTCAAGGCTAACCATGGCTCTCTTTCCCACAAGCAGGCGTCACCTAATTTCATGGCTGCAGTCTCCTTCCGGGGTAATCTTGGAGCCCAAGAAGAGAAAATCTGTCACAGCTTCCACTTTTTGTCCCTTGATACTCCAGGACTTGATAGGGCAAGACGCCATGATCGTTACCTTTTTAACGTTCAGTTCAAGTCCAAGCTTCTCACTCTCTTCTTGTACGCGCATCAGAAGTCTCTTGAGTTCCAATTCAATTTCTGCCATTAAAGTGATCACCGCATACTTAAAGTTGTTGATACGTTTTCCAGCAATCTTTACTCCAGCTGAAGACTCGTCCAGACCGGCCTTCCTCATGATGCACTCAGCATATAGGTTAAATAGGCAGGGCGACAGTATGCAGCCTTGCCTCACTCCTTTCTGAATCGGAAACCAATCAGTAAGACCATGCCCAGTTCTAACTGTGGCTTCTTGCCCTTCAAACAGGTTTCTGAGGAGACAGATGAGGCGAATTGGAACTCCCATCTCTTGGAGAGCTTGCCACAATCTGCTGTGATCTACGCAGTCAAACGCTTTCGCATGATCAATAAAGCAGAAGTAGATGGGTTTCTGGAACTCTCTTGCTTTTTCCATGATCCAGTGAGGGTTGGTAATTTGGTCTCTAGTTCCTCTGGCCTTGCGAAGCCCAGCTTGCACGTCCGGAAGCTCACGATCCACTTACTGCTGCAGATTACCTTGGAGGATTTTCAACATCACCTTGATAGCATGCGAAATAATCGCGATCGTGCGGTAGTAGGAACAATCTTTGGCACTGCCTTTCTTTGGAATGGGGATGTAAACTGACCTCGTCCCATCCCGTGGCCACTGTAGGGTTGTCCAAATTTGCTGACAATGTATACAGAACATTCAGAGCGTCATTGAGAGTTTGAAGCAACTCAGCTGGAATGCCATCAATTCCGCTAGCTTTGTTCTTAGCAAGGCTGGCTAAAGCCTATTCAACTTCACTGTTCAGGATGCCCGGCTCGAGATCAGTAATCACAACCGTCTGATGTTGGTTTTGCACATCCGGTTCCTTGTACAGTTATTCTGTGTATGCCTGCTACCTCTCCTTTATCTCTGAGGTTTCAGTGAGGTCCTTGCCTCGTTCGTCCTTTATCACGCCCATCTTAGCACAGAAGCTTCCTTTGATATCTTTGATTGTCTTATACAGAGCTCTTGTGTTCCTTAATTGGCTGTTGTCCTCAACTGCTTGGCACTGTATGTTGAGGAAGGCATTCTTATCTCTCCTTGCTATTTTCTGAAAATCCGCATTGAGAACCTTGTATCTTTCTCTTTCCCCATAGCTTTTGCCATCCTCCTTTCCTCAGCTATTTGCAAAGCCTCTTCAGATAACCAGTTTGCTTTCTTGCATTTCTTTTGCTTTGGAACTACCTTAGTAGCAACTTCTTGTATTATATCACGAACATCAGTCCACATCTCTTCGGGCTCTTTGTCTTCTAGATCTAATTCTTGAAATCGATTCCTCACTTCCACAGCATATTCTAATGGAACTTGATCCAGATTAAACCTGAAAGGCCTTCTAGTTTTCTGCGTTTTCCTCAATCGAAGCTTAATCTTGGCGACAAGAAGCTGATGATCGGTGCCCCAATCGGCCCTAGGCCTTGTTTTTACTGCTTGTATTGCGCTTCTCCATCTCTGTCGGCAAATAATATAATCGATCTGATTCCTGTACAGACCGTCCGGTGAAGTCCATGTGTACAGGCGCCTCTTGTGCTGTTTGAAATGAGTATTCGCTATGGTCAGCTTGTTTTCTTGACAAAACTCTACTAGCCTCTGCCCAGATTCATTTGGCTCACCAAGACCGAACTTGCCTGTAATTCCGGATATTTCTTCACTCCCTACCTTAGCATTCCAGTCTCCTATGAGAAAAACGACGTCTGATGATGGGGTGCGGTCTAAAAGGCATTGTAGGTCCGCATAAAATCTCTCAACGTCAGCTTCTTCAGCAGTAGTGGTCGGTGCATAGACTTGGATAACTGTTATGTTGAAAGGCTGACCTTGGATCCGAAGTGAAATCATTCGGTCGTTTTTGGGGTTGTACCCTAGCACTGGTTTGCCCATTCTTCTGTTTACTATGAGAGCGACTCCATTCCTTCTCTTGGATTCGTGCCCACAATAAAAGACATAATGGTCGCCGGAGTTAAATTCTCCCATTCCGGTCCACTTGAGCTCGCTGATACCCAAGATATCAATGTTCAATCTGTCCATTTCTCGCTTGACGATATCCAGTTTACCTTGCGTCATAGATCTTACATTCCATGTTGCTATGTGATACATCTCCTTGCAACATCGTACTTTCCGGTCGCTTCCCGACACATCCACAACTGAGCGTCCTTTTGGCTTTAGCCCAGCCGCTTCATTTGTCCTGGAGCTACTAGGAATCGCCCTTTGTTCATCCCCAGTAACCTGTGGGACGCCTTCCAACCTGGGGGGCTCATCTTCCGGCGCCATATCATTAATGGTATTGTGACTGGCCATAGGGTTTTCTTGGCAGGAAATACTGGAGTGGGTTGCCATTGCCTTCTCCAGTGAATCACATTTTGTCAGAACTCTTTGCCGTGACCTGTCTATCTTGGGTGGCCCTACACAGCAGAGCTCACGACTTCATCGAGTTTCGCAAGCCCCTCCGCCACGACAAGGCAGTGATCCAGTAATAACTATCATGATCCATGATAGTTATTACTGACACTGTATATCGCCATTTTCAGACTGCTTATCGAGTGCCATACTGCAGCTGATGCGCTGCTTCGTAAAAGAAAACTCGAAACGGTTTTTCAGCCAGGTGAGGTGGTCATTAGCACGAAGATAAAGCGGCATCAGCCTAATTACTTTTTTGACTTCTTTTTTTTCTATATAGGAGGCGATCTGCAAGTATGCGGCTGTTATAGCGGCTGGCGACCTATTCCAGCTATTGCCCCAGGCGGCAGCACTAGAGTGCCTTAAAGTGGACACCCTGGACCTCATCTCATCTTCGGCCTGCATTTTCGAGCTGTACTGGGTCTTCAACATACATTACGATGCACAGCTGCGACAAACATTTGCTCTGCTTGAATCTGCATTCGGAGTTGAACCGTTTTTTCACCACGAGTTCTTGCGACAAGGGTCATCACTTCGATGGAGACAGTGTGAATAAACTGAAGGTAAAAGAAGAACTTTTTCTCTTTGTTGAATATGTGTGACTGCTGACGTTCCTGTATAATGGCGACGCGTACTTCGGGGCAACAGGGTAAAAGCGCAGCAGTTTCTCAACTCGTCTGTTCTCTCAGCTCAATGTCTGCAATAAGCATGCTGGAGGTGCAAGCTCAACCTTTGAAGGAGGCGCTGATAGCTTGAGGGATAACCTGTTTTTTCTTCTTTTGCACTAACAGTTCTGGCCGAGATTTCTTCACAGCAAGCACGGCTCGTATGTAGGTGTTTGAGCGATTTTAGCTCTCGAGTAGCCGCGGCCGATCGAAATAAGTTTTGTGCGACGGTGACGGTGAGGAGGGTGCACACGCCTGTTGCCACGAAGGATCGGAGCGTTCTGCTGTATCGCGAATAAATGAGTTCCAAATTGTACTGACAATATATGATACAAGTGCGGCCTAATTGATCTCTTTTGGTGAGGGACAGGTCCGCTTACGAAACTGTTTTGTCAGTTTCACTGCGCGGCGACGTACAGTCCCGAAAAGAGTTTCTGGCTTCCACACTCTTTCAGCGTTAAGGGCCGGAAAAACTTGAATACTGCTATTTAATATATTCTCTACTGGCATAAATTGCGAAGCACATTTGTGTTTACACGTATTTGCAAATTCTTTTTGCAAAAAAAAATGAAAGTTGGTAGAGACGCAGATGTGCAAAGCAGAGCACGAGAGTATGTCAAAGTCTGCACATGGGGCGATCGGTTGCGGCTATAGGTATACGACGTTCCGTACAGACATCCCACGGTAAATTCTTGGGTTGAATTCTACTCCACTCTGATCGAGATCTTTTTTTTTTGTTTGTCCAAGCTCGGCCTATGCAAGCCACAACGTTCTTTGTTTGGTTTAGGTATGTGAAGTAGTGCTTTCGCACTAAGATTATACGTGATTAAGCCTGGTTAGAGCGATGGTAACATGTGAATGTTTCATTGTAATTAAACCCCAAAGCAGGACAACTGCACTGTGGCGAAACCAAGATCATTGCGCTGCCCTGACTATCGTAGGGCTGCCCTCGTAGAAGTACATGAACGTGCACACGCTGGTGTCTCCGAGCGTCTCGAAAAAGGTCTCTGGCTTACCGGTCACTCAGACGGGCTAATATTCTAAAAGCCCGCCCGGATACCACATGGCAGCGTTTTTTTTTTTGGCGTCGCGTCAGAGCCTCAATTAAGGCGGGGACTCCGAAAAGCGAGTGCGATCCGCTCCGGCGCACTGTGTCCGGACGAGTCCGATTCGGCAAACCGGCGCTGGCCGCTTGCGTCCAGCCGGGCAGATGTCTCCGGCAGTCCGCATGCGAAGCGACGCTCCGGCGGGGGACGGTAGCCAATCCGAGCGCTCATAGCGCCTACGTCATGGTGACGTAGAACCCTTGAACACTAATATGGCAGTATGATGTCGGCTGGGCAACAAGTGACACATAGCTCTTGACCGTGAACTTCTAGTTCACTTTACTTTTGCCTACTAATTCAGCCATGAGCGCATTCAAGAGATCACGGATTGGCGAAAACGAGCTGCTGATATCGGCAATACGGAGGCACCCAGTTATATGGGATCAGAAAAACGTATTATACAAAGACATTGACCGCAGGTTCGCTAGCTGAGTGGCCGTCGCCAAAGAAGTTGGATTGGAAGAAACACCAGGTGCGTACCCAGGCGAATACCCTGCATGTATAAGCAGCGGTTTGCCTGTTTCAGCATTTTTTAATCTATTTTAGCAGTAATGTGAATTGTTTGGGCCAGAAGCCTGCGCATCCTCGTGTGTGAAGAGCGCAGCGCTCAGCAGCGTCAACTGCGCGCTTTGTGAGGATGAGGCCTGCTTGCAAGCTCTGCACGACTGAAGCTATGTTACCGCGATCTTTCTTAAGACAACACTCCCTACAGATTGCTGGACAACATTTTAGCGGTAAATGAAAACAGGAAATGAGTTTCTGATGTAATTTTACTACCATCGAGTACTTCCGAGAACGGTCAATGCGAACGAGTTTGCGGCATGCGGGTTCGTGAAAAAAAAAGTACACTAAGACCTGTTCACACTTGCAACTCGCAGCGGTCGCGCGACCGTTTTGATCGAAAAGCGAAGGTCGCAAATGGTCGCATCGGTCGAAAAGCGACTGCCGCGGGACGTTCGGGCACTGCTCGATATCCAGTCGCGCGACTTCTGGTCGCAAACTGTTAAACCAATCAGCGGCTTAGCTGACGTGAACGTAAGTTTTAATTATGTGGTGAAAAGTCAGGTAGATACGATGTAGAAAGCAATCCGCAAGTGTGAACATCGGTTGCTCTGGTCGCATGCGACTGCCGGTCGCGCCTCCTTCACGAGTCGCAAGTGTGAACAGACCTTCAGTCAAAGGTAGCTTATAAACAGTACCGGATCGTGATGTACATACAAACAAGCTCTAAAAATAGAGGGGCTACGCAATTTTTTCACGCGCCGCATCAGCAAACTTGTCCATGACTCTGCAGCTATTCCAGCACCGATCCTTTTATTAAAATGTTCCACGTTGCAAAACGCCGATAACGCGTGCATGCTTTCCCTTAAGGAACCTAGCAATAAAACGTGGTGTCATTGTTCGCGATGCCACAACATAATTTGCAAAGGGTAAAATTACAATAAAGCAAGTTCTACCGCTTAAAACATGAGAAGCAACAATGTTTTATATCCGATCACTTACAATGCTGGTACTATCTCCGGTGTTCCCAAACAGCCATTTACTTGTAAAAGGCAGCCAAGCTGTGTGCTGTGGCGCACATTAAATATTGATGCAGTTGGTTTGCTGGGACAAGGAACTTGTGCCCGTGCAGTTCTCATGTATATTGATATGAACTAGACTGATAGCATTTTGAGTGAAAGTCACTACTTTTGAATTCTGCTTTATTTTCTCTGTACAGCACTGCTTAATCACTACAGCAAGCAGTCTTGTTCCGGAATGTCATTATTTTCCTGATGAAATGTGGATTTAATAGATGGTTTGAACGTCTAGCACTGGCAGTAAATCGGGCATAGTAGGATCGGGATACCAGCTGCAGGGCACAGCTTCAGCGCGAGAGAGATGGGCGTCGGAGACCAGCGATGGTGATGGCGATGCCGCAGGGTTGTTTCTTCTCCGTCTTCTGTACATTTCCCCCGCGTGAAGAAGTCGCCATCCTGGCGATTCACGGAGAAGAGACAACCAGAGGGTTGTAATACGGCTTGAGGCGGCTAACATGGACAACCTCACGGCCGCGGCGGCGGTGGTCGGAAGAAGGGGTGACTGGCTCGATGACGTAGTTAACAGGGGATGTGCGCTCCAAGACGCGATAAGGTCCGTGGTATTTAGTTTCTAGTTTGCTGGTGGCAGGAACGCATAGCCAAACGAAGCTGTCGGCCAGGAACGTCGGAGTAGGCGTATCGCTATCATGCTGATCTTTGCGATAGCCTTGAGTGTTGGAGGTAAACGTGCGAGCTAGCTGACGGCATTCCTCAGCCTTCTGTACAATATCGGACAGAGCACTGTACTCAGAGGCATCTGGATGGTATGGCAAAATTGTGTCCAGAGTACAAGATGGTTCACGGCCGTATAAGAGAAAGAAGGGCGAAAAACCAGTTGTTGCTTGGGTGGCAGTGTTGTACGCGAATGTTACGAATGGCAGTACCTGGTCTCAGTTGGAGCTTCCAGATTCAGATGTAACATACATTGCGAGCATGTCCCCAAGCTTACGGTTGAAACGCTCCGCGAGGCCGTTGGTTTGCGGGTGGTACGCGGTTGTAGCCCGATGTATCGATTTGCAAGACGACAGGAGCTCTTGGACTACTTCGGAAAGAAAGACACGACCTCTATCACTGAGTAGCTCGCGAGGGGCGCCGTGTCGAAGAATGAAGTGGTGCAGAAGAAAATGGGCTACCTCTCGGGTTGTCGCCGCGGGAAGTGCAGCAGTCTCGGCGTAACGGGTCTGGTGATTGACGGCGACGATCACCCATCGATTACCAGCGGCACTGCATGGTAGCGGACCATAAAAGTCGATTCCCACGCGATCAAACGGCCGAGCTGGACACGGTAAAGGCTGGAGAGGGCCAGCGGGGTGGCGAAAAGTCTTGCGTTGTTGACAGGCGGTACAAGAGCGAATGTAGCGCCGTACGAAATTGTACATTCCCCGCCAGTAGCACCTCTGACGAATTCGATCATAGGTTTTCAGCACGCCGGTATGAGCGCTTTGCGGGTCAGTGTGATGGTGGGCACTAACCTCGGAGCGTAGGTGGCGCGAATGACAAGAAGCCACGTTCTGTCGTCTGAGTTGTAGCTCCTTCGGTAGAGAAGGCCGTCCCGAATGGTGAAATGCGAGGCCTGTCGGCGGAGTGCCCGAGGATGCGTAGTCGCGGAAGTAGTGCCAAAGATATCTAGCAGGTTAGAGACCCAAGGGTCTTGTCGTTGCTCGAAAGGCATATCCTCAATGATGAGTGCTGACAAGGATGCCTGAGGAGGGGACGATGAGTTAGGCGAGTGCACCGGTGACCGAGAAAGAGCGTCGGCGTCAGAGTGCTTGCGGCCAGAGCGGTACACTACACGGATGTCGTATTCCTGAAGCCTGAGAGCCCAGCGCCCGAGACGTCCAGACGGATCCTTGAGAGACGCGAGCCACCAGAGAGCGTGATGATCTGTAACTACCTCGAAGGAGTGGCCGTAAAGTAAGGGCGGAACTTGGTTACAGCCCACACGATTGCTAAGCACTCCTTTTCAGTAACGGAGTAGTTAGACTCGGCTTTGGTAAGAGCACGGCTTGCATAGGCGACAACGTATTCGGAGAAGCCAGGCTTGCGCTGGGCGAGGACGGCGCCGAGGCTGACACCACTGGCATCGGTGTGAAGTTCTGTATGTGCAGTAGGGTCGTAATGGCGAAGGATTGGCGGTGACGTCAGAACATTGCGCAGTGTCGCGAATGCATCATCGCAGGCTGGCGACCAAGAGGAGAGGTTAGGGGTGCCTTTCAATAGCTGTGTAAGGGGGGCTATGATGGTTGCGAAATTGCGAATAAAACGACGAAAGTACGAGCAGAGGCCCACGAAGCTTCGCAGTTGTTTCAAAGTGGTCGGTTTCGGAAAGTCAGCAACGGCGCGGAGCTTCTCAGGATCAGGCAGAACTCCATCTTTGCACTCAACATGTCCGAGTATTGTGAGCTGGCGGGCACCGAAGCGGCACTTTTTGAGGTTCAGTTGAAGGCCGGGGCGGGTTAGGCAGGTGAAGACCTGGCGAAGTCGAGTCAGGTGGGTCGAGAAGTCGGTTGAGAAGACGACGATATCATCGAGGTAGCATAAACAGATGTTCCATTTTAGGCCGCGAAGTACAGTGTCCATCATTCTTTCAAATGTGGCTGGGGCGTTACAGAGTCCGAATGGCATAACATTAAATTCGTATAGTCCGTCTGGAGTAATAAAGGCGGTCTTAGCGCGATGCTCCTCTGCCGTGGGCACCTGCCAATATCCAGAGCGCAAATCGAGTGAGAAAAAGAATTCTGCGCCTTGCAAGCAGTCTAGGGCATCGTCGATTCGTGGGAGGGGATACACATCACGACGGGTAATTTTGTTGAGGCGGCGATAATCAACACAAAATCGTATGGAGCCATCCTTCTTTTTAACTAGGACCACAGGAGAAGACCATGGGCTACAGGATTCTCTAATTACTCCGAGTTGCAGCATGTCATCGACTTGTTGGGCAATAACACGGCGCTCAGTCGGGGACACACGATATGGCCGCTGATGGAGAGGTGGATGAGCGCCAGTGTCGATGAGGTGGGAAACGGTCGTCGTGCGACCCAAGGAAGACTGCGGGATGTCGAAGGAGGAGCGGAATTGGCGTAGATCAAGAAGTTGCTCGCGTTGGCGCGGCTCTAGAGCGCTGTCTACAGAATGGTCAAAAAGGTCCCGCTGTAGCGGATCGGAAGCCACACGAGTTGGGGTCAGGGCGTCAACTTGGCAAACAGGGAACGACTCATCATCAAAGGCGAACAGAAGGTCCACGGGCTCGATGCGGCCAAGGCACTCCCCTTCGATCAATATAGCGGGAGACGCCAGGGAATTGGCTACCAGGAGTGTGCTGGCGCCATTGTTCATGTCAAGGACGGCAAACGGCAGCGGTAAGTGGCGGCAGACAACGTTAGAGGGCACAAAGAGGACTGTCGCGGCGGTAGTAAAAGAGGCAGTGAGGGGAACCAGAAGAGCGCTAACGGGTGGGATGGTTGTGTCATGAGCTACGAGGAGTTTGGCCGCAAAACGTGGACGCGGCTCGTGGAGCAGGGCATCAGACGGTGCATCCCTCGATTCAATGAACTCTACTTGAGGACTGGCGCAGTCAATGATAGCATGATGCTTGGACAGGAAATCCCAGTCGAGAATGACGTCATGAGAACATGTGGGGAGGACGACGAATTCGATGATGTACAAGGCTGCAGCAATGATGACGCGAGCAGTGCAGACAGCTGTCGGCTGTATACTGTGAGCGGATGCGGTACGAAGCGATAGTCCCTCGAGGGGCGTAGTCACTTTTCGGAGGGAGCGGCAGAGTTTTTGGCTGATAACTGATACAGCGGCACCGGTGTCGACGAGCGCAAGAGTATGAACACCTTCAACGATGACAGGAATAACATTTGCGGGATTAAGACGAGGACTTTGAATTTCTGTCGAATACGCAGTTCGTGCCTCGCGAACTGCGGAGTTTAGTTTTCCGGCTGGGTAACGGGTCGTCAGCGCATTGGCGAAATGGAGCGGCGACGTGGTGATGGCGAACGACGAGGGAGGAAGTCCGGAGGATCAGGGGGTGCTGTTGGAGGACCCGATGGGACTGGGAACTGGGGGGCCAAATAAGGTGGCGCAGGCCGTGCAGCAAAGGCCATATTTATTCGGCGCCGGCAGTAGCGTGTAGTGTGTCCAGGGATGCCGCAGTGGTAGCAAATAGGCCTGTTGTCTACAGTGCGCCATGGAGATGGTGTCTGACGCAAGGGGGAGCAAAAGCTGTTGGTGCGGACCGCATGGGGGGCGAAGCATAGGCATATGCTGGCTCAGGCGGTGGACTTGAAGTGACTTCGGCATACGTGCGACGCAATACTTGAGGAGGAGCCGGCGCGAATGCTGGAGCGTAGCTCAGTGGCGCAACGCCGGACGATGACATTGCGGGCCTGGGGAACGGCATTGAAGGTGCGACCGGAGCTGATTGAGGACCAGGATTAGGGATGACTTCAGACACATGCTGCTGGATTGCACGGCGAAGCTCCGGAACAAGGCCAGTTGGTGTCGACTCCTTAATATATGGCTGCAGAGACAGTTGTCGCGCGACCTCCTAACGTACAAAAGCCTTGATGTCTTCAGAGAGGCAAGATGACTCGCTCTTCGTGGCTAGTTCAGCAAGTGATGCTTGAGACTGGCGAATCAAAACACGCTCCTTGCGGAGTTCGTCGTAGCTTTGACAGAGGTCGTATATTTCCTTGACCGTAGTGGGGCCTTTGGCGACGAGCATGTTGAAAGCGCCGTCATTAACTCCTGTGAGGACATGACGTATTTAACGGCCTTGGTCATGGTCGGGTCAACGCGGCGACACAAATCAACAATGTCCTCAATGTAACTGGTGAACGATTCACCGGGCAGCTGTAGTCGCGATCGAAGATGCTGTTCCGCGCGGAGTTTTCGGACGGTGGGGCGGCCAAAGACATCAGAAAATTTGGTCTTGAAATGCGCCCAGGTGGTAAAGTCGGACTCGTGGTTTCGAAACCACAGATTAGCGACGTCGCTCAAGTAAAAGATGACATTATTAAGCTTACGATTGTCGTCCCAGTTATTGTGGCGGCTGACCCGTTCGTAAGTGGACAGCCAATCGTCGACGTCGTCATCGCTGCTTCCACTGAAGGTAGCGGGGTCCCGTTGGCGAAGGGAACCTGTGCAGGTGACTGGCGGATATAGGTGCGATGAAGTAGGCTCCGTCATTGGGGTAGTCAACGTTCTGCTTCGAAGTTCCAGGGCGAGATGGGTACAGGGAACCTCAGCTTGACCTCCACCGAGTGAAATGTGGATTTAATAGATGGTTTGAACGTCTAGCACTGGCAGTAAATCGGGCACAGCAGGATCGGGATACCAGCCGCAGGGCACAGCTTCAGCGCGAGAGAGATGGGCGCCGGAGACCAGCGATGGTGATGGCGATGCCGCAAAGTTGTTTCTTCTTCGTCTTCTGTACACTGACAAGGTTTCCTATCCTTCTCAATGGTCCATAGATGATGTGAAGACCGTGACCCAGCGGTGGCGGAACCTAAGAGATACATACTGCAAGAAATTAAAAGAACTGAAGAAGAAAAGTGGCTCTGCTGCAGGAGACGCAGCATCATCATGGCCATATTTCGAAATTAAGGCCTTCTTGCGGGACATAGTCGAGCATCGTGAGTAAGTAAAACAGTTCAGACTTAATTCTTGCCCTTTGATATGCTCTGAATGCTCACTGTTCAGGTTTCCTTAGCACATGTTAGCCGTTCTTTACCTAAGCAACTCAATAGAATATGCATTGCAGTTGACGGTACTGATGTGGAGCAGAAATATTGCTTTAACTGAAGACCACGTGGAAACGATGAACAAAAACATAGTAAAATAACTCTGCATATGACTGTATTAGGTAGTGTAGGCTTGTAATGTGATAGATGACCTTTGTCCTGCAAAGGACCTTAAGAAATGCCAATTGAATATGTATTTTTACGTCGTTAATTTGCGACCGCTGCTGTGCAAAGGCTTCTCCGATGTCCAATCAGTGAACTATCTTGTGCCATCTGTGCTTGCCTTCTCATAAACCTCTCTCATAGGCCGATCAGACTATGCTTCTTTTTCCCAAACTTATTCACCTCTGGATGAATTGTCAAATATTTCACCATGCCCATCACTTCCATCTCCTCGCAACATTTTAGTAGCATTAGCAAAACCCGCTAGGCATCAGCCATATACCAGCCCTGCAAATGGAAACAAAAAAACAAGCAAAAAAGAAAAAGTGACACATTTGATTCGGAAATAGAAAATATAAACAAAGAGCTAGAAGAAAACTTAGGTCCAAACGAACACTTCTGCTTGTCCCTGGCCAAGGAAATCGATCAGATACCAGAAGGAATGCAGGGTTACTGCAAGATCCACATAATGGATGTCATTATGCAATATATGTCTGGCAAGCGCCTACCAGTTTGGTGCAGTTGCGGCAGCCAGACGAGTTGTGATTTTCTAGGTTACAGTTAATACTTTTGAAGATTGCTAAACATAGAAGTCCAAAATGGAAAAAATATTTGCAAGGAACACTTTGAGCATTGATGGATACAATTTACTGCACAACACTCCTAATCATAGCTAATTATTTGAAACTCACTAACTATCTAATTGCTACACTCCTAATGGCAATGCCAATGAAGAGTTTGAAGTTGTGGACAAGACGATGGCATACCAGTTGTTGAAACAATAAACCAGTTTTCTGAAGCCCTGCAGTAGTAGGAATTCCACAGTTTCTATTTTATCCTCATTAAACCGAAACTGGGCATATTACATGCGCAGGGAGCTTGGTGCAGATGCGACATCTGCTGATGATGCGAGGCAACAAGGAATATGAAGCAAAAGTATGTTATGCCCATAGCATCCTTGTATAACGAAGTGACAGTGCAAACACCACAAATGGCTGACCCCCCTCGTGGGAATTCACGACTATTACGACAAGACTACTCTGCTTCCATTTAAAAAAAAGCTGGCATCTCGACCTCTGCTTGATGTACTTTCAGCTACCTGCACTACATATAAGGACGCATCAATTATAGAAAATGGCGGTAGAGCAGCAGCTACTAGCCGAAAACATAGTGAACTAAAGGTACCTAATATGTTTCAGAATACCCGGACCCGCTTGTGATGGAACTCTATGCAATCCGCGATGCTATGAAGGCCATAAATAATATAACAGCCCACATCTATACAGACTCCTTAGTCACCATAAAACAATTGAAGAAATGGACAAAGACACTATGTGCAACCCAGGAAATCCACACACGCAATAAAAATACAAATATACGCATCCAGATACATTGCATACAAGACGATGCTAAGAGCGCTGAGCAGAGAAAAGTTGACCACCTCACATACGAAGTTCCAAACATTAATTCGCCCCCACCAGGCTCCCTTTTGATGCCCGCTCCTCTGTTCCCATCTTAGCATCCTCTTTAAGGAAAGTACACTTGCCCACATTCCCCGTGTACTTTCCCCTTCCCTCATATCGAGACTGGAGGAGGTTTCCCTTAGAAGGATAAGAGCTGGGGCGGCCCTTACTCCATCGGTAACATGCCGATGGGAATCTCAAGAAGCCATCGGAGACACCACCTGCCCAAAGTATTTCAAACCAGCTGCAAAAGTGGATGTTCGCCACCTGCTGTGGACTTGTGCAGGGACAAGGGTATCAGCGACACAGATTCTGCAGGAATTGGAACTAACCGCAACAGGGCAAGAGGACTTCTCCAAATGGCTCACCGACAACGAGAAGAGCGGGAGCCTTCTCCGGTTCCTTAGGAAAATAATTTACATAAGTTTTTGTGTAACTAAAAAAATTATACCTGCAGGCATTATTGCCACACCATGTAAAATATTTTACTTGCAGCTTGCTGTAAGTGAATATTTCACTTGCACCCTGTATGCACCATATATTACATTGCACGCAACCACAAAGGCAATACTCTCTAGTACAGCACGGCATCCTGTCAAGGCACTCGACTAATATGGCTGCTAAAATATTGACAGTACATTTCCCGAACGTACCGGGCTCTCTGTCCAAAATTCCGCGCATTGCAGCGCGCCACTTGCAAGGGTGGCTGTACAATCAGTTGACGCCACTAGCCAAGCCTCCTTTGCCCATTCCCATTCACTACATCTGCATAGCCCGGGGCACAGTAGACATCCCTTTCTTCTGCATTTCGGTCCATCAAAAAATTGTGCACAACACACAATGCCTTCACGAGCTCATCAGCATGCTTGGGAGTTTCCCCCAGTGTCCTTTCAAGTATTCTCCACCTGCTCACGAGGATGCCAAAGGCATTTTCAGCGCACCTCCTGTTTCAAAAAAAAATTATTTCATGCTTGGATAGTGATGCTCTACCAGGCTGCACTTTTTTATATGCGAAAACATATTTGTGGTTTTGCTGCAATCGCAACGCAAATGCCACAATTTACCAACACATTCAGTGCTTGTAAAAAAGCAACAACAAAGAAAACGCCACATGCGCATCTTGCCACAATTTTTTTATTTAATGCTTATGCAGGATTTCATACACTGCAAAAGCAGGGTTTGTAAATGCATCAAAGATAGCACTGATCAACTAGGAGCACTAGTACAATTCCAGAATGTACGTGATTATTTTACAGTATCTACCATCAATTGCTACTGCTATGCCAAAATGCTATTCCAGCAACAATTGCAAGGTAGTGCCTAATGTGCATGACCTTGATTTATTCCTTCAATTGTGACGAAAAAGAAATAATGGTCTGCCCATTTTGCATTTGTAACCATTTGCCACCTACTATCAATACATGGTGTTCACACATTTTGCACATCTGCCACAACAGCATTGTCAACTGAGTCCGGAAAAATGCGGTGCTGCATCTGCAATGAAAAAGTTGCTTTTGAGATACCTAAATAAAGTTAATAATGGTCCCGGAAACTGTCCGAATCGAGTTTCTTCATTGCAAATTTTGAAGCAGCGAAACGTGTGGGACACATGTGGTAACCGACTGGCTCTCCTGGCCATGGATTTGACAGCAGCAAAATAATGCTGATCTTTGAGACAAGGCATCGACAGGTGTGTGAGAGCACAATTATTCAGTGTGGTCATCGTGATTGGCCCAGATCACTCTTACCTTGTGTAATGCTGCCAACATCTTGTGAAATGAAGCAAATATGCTTGGGTAAGATGAACTGCATAGTTATGGCTTCACAACTGGCGATGCCAAGCTCATGTTCCTGCTGCAAAATCAAAATTGTAGAATGCTCACCTGGAGCAAATTCTGTAACCAGGGGCCTTCACTGGTGCTTTCATTAACCGCGTTACTTCAATCGGAGCTCGTTTGAGGCTGCTGGAATTGCACTACGGTCGCAATCACGGCAATTTTCAAACCTCAAACGGCTTATTTCAAATACAAAAAAGAAACTGTGCTCAAGTTTGAGAACATCTATGGGGACAAATCTCAAATGGGCATTTCTCAACTGTCCGCAACTTTTCAAGTGTGCGTTTTATTAAACCGTCTATCCAGCATAGCTATTGTACAATAACACAGTCTGTAAATTTAGACTGCTCGTCATCTTTTTTTTTTTTTTTCTGTGGCACGCCTGCCGTGACAGCGTGCCGTAGAGGTCACTTGGGTGGCTGGAAGTTCTCAGCGTTAATATCATACGTACAGGATCATGTGGCCGGTGTGGACACATTGATCGCTAACTTTGTTCAGGTCATGGCACTGGTCACGCAAACAGCCTAGCTACGCAAATGGAGAATGGTCTAAAAACAGCCGCCTATAGGTTAGAACAACTATCTGCAAGCTTGCACTATTCTGAAGTTCACGCATTGTAACTTTGTAAATCTTGGCAAAAAGCTGAAATAGCGTCACATCCACACAAAACATGAGAAAACTGCTCGAAATTGAATTTGCACATGCTGAAGACCCTTCTCAAAAATAATATTGGTCACTCTCACTACTGAACCAGATACTAAGCCAAACTTTGTGCATGTTTTGCATGTTACTGTCAATGTACTCGAACTAAGCAATGAAATTGCAAATTATGCATGCAATATTTGAGGCCGTATCGATTTTAGGAGCGGCAACTTCCCTGCTGTTACCTTTCTCGACTGAGGCGATAGTTGAAGATCCGTTTGCTGGCCTCCAAACCGTGCCCAGGGTACGGCCTCGAAAAGTCATACCGCAACTGGAAAGCCTAATCTCCGAAAAATACACAAGACGCACTGAGACCTGTCCCAGGCAGACGCAGGTTCCTAGGCAAATCTAGTTGACCTGCTTCCAGATGTTTTCCGAATGTTGACTCCTGGAGTACCCCTCCATCGCTCTGCTTGCCATAAGCGCCAACGTCTGCAACAACAAATTTGTAGGCATTATCAACTACGGCAAGCAGAACTATGGAGACGGTGCCCTGAAATGAAACAAATGTTGAAATGCTCAGTTTATGAAGCGTCCACAAGCTTCCACAGCATATGAAACATGTCTAACGGGCACCTTTCAAATGTAGTTTATCAACATCTGCAGAATGACTATGTCCACTGTAGGATAAAGGCCTCTCTCAAATCCTTCGAATTAACCCTTCAATGTGTCTTCTATAGCAGTTTTCACAAAGTATAAACACAGTTTTCTGGAGCGCCTATTACATATATCAAAGTTCTAAAATACCAATACAAGTCTTCCATTGGAAACGTGCCTTGTATTTGAAATACATACCGCTAGACTTGGCGGGGGCCTTAATGTGGACGTGTTTACCATCCGCAGCCCCAATGCAGTTTGGAAACTGCCAAGTACGCCCAAATCCTTCTGCAACACGCAGCCAAGTAATGAGATCTGGATCCTGAAAAAAAAAAGTTAAAGTCCATAAAGAAAGGAAAACAGACACTGAGGCAAAAAGCAATAAGCAATATAGCAGGTATTGATTGAGAGGCCTTATTACTAATAGTAATATATGTTACTAATAGTTTTACGAAGCATTAGTCTTGAAATTATTCTTGAAAGCAAATGGGCAAGTATGAAACGCATGATGCCAGACCACCAAGTGTTTTTGCAGGTATTATGCAGGATTATATTATCTAATCATTAAAGCACACAGATAGGGCAACTTGATTCTGATCTTAGAAGTGGCACCTGTTCAACCTACACACTGAGTGCTTCATTCCACTGTGTGCACATGATAAATAAAGGAATACGTTACATAAACACTTCTATGATTACACATCCTTAAAGTTACCATGCAGAGACAGAGACAGGGATATATTTTAATGGCAACAGGAGATGTCTGCCTGGTGGTAAGCCTAGCATACTACTCCTGATGAGGGTTGAGGGATGAGGGTGACAGATTGTGGGAGGGGAAGGGGAAATAAATGAGAAAAAAAAAGAAAATCGGTGTCGCACACTTTCACACGCACATAAGCACACACAGATGAGTTTTAAAGGGTATTGATCAACCCTGTGTCCTTAAGAAAAGTTAACTTTCATACGCACATAATCACACACAGATGACTTTTAAAGAGTATTAATCAACCCTGTGTCCTTCAGAAAAGTTAGTAAGGCCTTGGTAGCTCGCGCAGCAGACGATCCGTCGCTCCAAGGACCCAGGACATGTTCAAGGCGCAAGGCTGTTTCTTTAGGTAAGCTTAAATTATTGCGCAGTGTCCTGCGATGTGCAGTAAACCGTTGACAGGAGGTTACCAAATGTTCAAAATTTTCACACACATCACAAGTAGAGCACAGAGGCCTGCTCGCTATGCCTATTTTATGTAGGAAGTAGTTTGTGTATGACACATTTAAGCGGATTCTGTGTAGACAGTTTCGATGCCACCTGTTCAAATTGTAAGGAATTCGAAAGACGCAAGTGGGATCTATTCGGTGTAGAGGTCGATATTGATGGTTCGGGTCACACCTCAGAGAGCGTTGCAATCGCCACGATTCAGTTGCTACAAGTCCTGCTGCATCTCTTCGTAAGAATGGTATTGAAATTGTCCTTGTGGAATCATTTAGTTCTTTTGCAGCGGCGTCTGCGAGGTCGTTGCCCGCGATGCCGCAGTGAGCAGGTAACCACTGTAGCACAATGCTGTGACTCAGGTCATAGGCCTCTGTGTGTAGCTTATTTATGTCAATGACGAGCTCTTCCTGAATTCTTGATGATTTAAGCAATTGTAGTGCAGCGCGACAATCGCTGAAGATAACCCATGCTGCAGGGCGTTGTTGTAGAATATATATAATTGCTTCTTTCAGAGCTGTTAACTCAGTAGCCACAGCTGAAGTGCGATGACTGAGTGTTGCCGAGATTGTGGTGTGCATTGATGGTATCCACACGCCGATGGATGAAGAAATAGCTGTGACAGAGCCATCAGTATAGATGTGGCAATGATGACTGTAGCGTGTGTAGAAGACCTTCACAAAGTGCTCCATAAAGCCGAAATAAGGAATCGGTAGAGCAGCCTCTTCTGGTCGTTGAGAGCATACGGAATATAGATACGTATGAAGAGAGTTTGGTCTTAAGTTGTTGAACGTGTGGTGACCATGAAAGGGACCTATCAAAGGTCACACCTAGAAATTTTTGATGGTTGACATACGGTATAGGAGTGCCAGCAACTTTCAGTACATAACGGGAGAGATCACGTCGTGAAAATGAAATTGCTGCGCACTTTTCTGGAGATATAACAAGACCTCGCTTGTTTAAAAATAATGCAATGCCAACTATTGCTTTTTGTAGCCGAGCATGCACAATGCGCCTGTTTCTTCCGGAGCACCATATGCAGATGTCATCT
Source organism: Amblyomma maculatum (assembly GCF_055883805.1). Taxonomy (NCBI): domain Eukaryota; kingdom Metazoa; phylum Arthropoda; class Arachnida; order Ixodida; family Ixodidae; genus Amblyomma; species Amblyomma maculatum. The sequence continues at coordinate 141,670,373 of NC_139349.1, read as the reverse complement.
GCGTAGAGGGAGATTTGAACAGTAGGTGGCAAGGACCTGTCCAAAGCAAGAAGAGATATATTGAAGAGGGTTGGACTTAAAATCCCTCCCTGAGGAACGTCACGAGACACATGATGTAAGGACGTGTCACCTTGATCCGTTGACATGTAAATGGTCCTATCCCGAAGATAGTCATACCATGCAGAGAGTAATACCACTGTCACATGGGCATTTCGAAGGCCTCCAAACTGGCAGTCTATAGAATAAAAGTTTATGAGCAGGGCTACACAGGCGGTTTCAATGGCCATCAAGCAAGTAACAGTTTTAGAATAGGGTTGGAGTGCTTAGGCAGGCACTAGCCACACCCTTTGCACATTTAGCACAGCATTCCGTGTATGTGCACTGGTGCCCCGCTATTACCCTAGCCCCTAACCTATAATGCCATGATATTACGAACTTTCCAGCTATGGTGGCACCATAAAACCTTGGTCCGAGTGATGGATTCTCTTGATGGTGATCAAGCTTGCCATAAAGCAGTAGCACAACTCCTTCGAGTTTGGTAGCGATTGAGAATCTTGAAGGCTCTTGACTTAATAGCCTTTGTATCCTTACGACGGGTATAACACAGACTTCTGAATTTGAATCAGAGTGCCTGGCTGATATTCCTAGCTATGAGTGCAGCAAACTTCTTGAAATAGAATAACAAATGCAATGCACGAATACTAATATATGGCTGCAGTGTTCATGTTAAACTTTTTATAAAAAGTTTGAAAATGCTTTGTTTCAATAGGCACATTTTTGTTTGAACCATAATTTCATGTTTATATCACATCTGGCCGCATGTAATGAAGGTCTACAAAATCCGAGTACTCATAGGCATGTACAAAGGCTGGATCCTAGCCCACAAAGCTCGACATGTCACGTGGACTGCGGCTCGTGCTGTAGAAATTCCCACCCGGAAGAACAGGGCTATGTTCCGCATGAGGTCGCCCGATGACAGGTACCTGTAAAATCGGTGTGCAGGCAGTTGATGTAGGGAAAGAATTGAGCGGACTAAGTTTCATGCATGAAACAAATTACTTAGAATGTGATCCCAATGCCTGCCAAAAATTGCAAGATTGATGGGAAATTCAGAAAAAAAAAGCTCCCAGCTGCTGCAGAAGAGTTAAGTGATGGAGTAGTTGGTTTGATGACAATATATTCTTCATTTAGCACAAACAAACGCAGGGCCAAAAAAACACAGCAATGGAGAAACACTGTTAAGCCAAGCGGTCAAAATATTTATGTGGCTTTGCATCCCCTTGGGACAAACTGTCGTATGGCATATGTGCCTCATGTGATGTTATTTTCGATATTATGTTTTCGTTAAGCCTTAAGCAAGCTGTTCGTGAATACACCAGAGAGTCATCTGTTCTTGACCTATTCTTTGACTGAAGATAAAGTGCACGGGATCTTTATCTTCAGTCGCTGCGCTTTATCTTCAGTCAAATTACAATGCACCATCTAGCCCAACTTCAAGTTTTGTTAAAAGACCTATTCTTTGTTAGCGAAATCTTTTTTGATGGAGTGCTTGACGTTGAACCGGGAATCTCAGATCATCGTCTATTACAGTTTTCTTGTACTTCGCCTGCTGCTACCGGGATGCGTCCAGTTAAATAGGTAAAGGACTACGCTCGTGCTGATGATAATGCAGTTATCGACGCCTTACAATCACTGTTGAACAGCTGTGGCGGGAATGACGTTCATAGCTTATGGCTGCATTTCAAGAATGCAGCGTAGTACTGTACTGAACACTTCGTTCCGCTTAGAAAGGTTCGCACCCACCGTCACAATCCTTGGGTAACTCGTGAAATTGATCAAATCAAGCGCAAAGTGAAGCGATGTAGGAAGAAAAAAACAGCTTCCTTACAGCACTTCCAAGTTCTGAAACAGAAACTTGCCTCACAATTAAAACTAGCGAGATCTCATTATTTCAATACGACGCTCCCAGAATTCATCAGAAGTGACCCCCAGAAATTTTGAAATTTTCTAGATCGAAAGGTTGAGCAGTTGAGTAAGGTTCGCATTGATAATGACATTGTCACCGACTGCACGAAAATAGCACAAGATTTTAACCAGTACTTTCAAAGCGTGTTTCTGACGGTGACGGCAACCACAGCTAGAGTTCGAATTAAAGACCAAGGTAACATACCAAATATTTCTGTAAATGGTGTTCTGTCTATGCTGCGTAAACTCGCCGATAAAAAATCTGCGGGCCCTGATGGGCTCTCAAATGTCTTTCTTAAACGTTTTGCGGCGCAATTATCCGAGTTTTTAGCAAAAATCTTTCAAGTTTCTTTACTTTCTGGTGAAGTGCCGGAAGACTGGAGAATGGCCCGTGTTGTTCCAATTCATAAGAAAGGCGATAAGCTAACCATTTCTAATTACCGTCCAATTTCTATCACTTCTTGTTGCACGTTATTAGAACACATAGTCTCTGGTTATCTTAACTCCTTTCTAGCTGAAAATAACATTTTATCCTCCTTGCAACACGGCTTCAGAAAGGGTATGTCCACTGTCACGCAGTTGGTAACTACAGTTAAGGAATTTCAAGTAGTTCTCGATAAATCTGGGCAGATTGATGTCCTCATTTTAGACTTCTGCAAGGCCTTTGACACAGCTCATATAGTAAACTCATTTATAAATTAGTAAGTATCGGCGTCCCTAACTACCTTGTTAATTGGATTAATGCTTATCTTACATACATAAATTATGTTGAGGCATGAAAAGGAAAGAAAAATAAAGAGCCCCTGCCCGTTACCTTACATACAGGAAACAATACGTAGAGGTTAATGGTTTCAAATCAAACGAGCTTCCAGTCACATCAGGTGTACCCCAAGGGAGCGTGTTAAGACCGCTGCTTTTCATAATTTATATTAATGATCTGTCTGTTTCTCTGCCTGATAATGTCTCCTTAAGGCTTTTTGCAGATGACTGCATACTTTTTAAGACCATAAATGAGCCTAACGATAACTACACCTTGCAAAATTCTCTATTAGCTGTTCACCAATGGTGTCTTAAATGGGACATGAAATTAAACCTCGACAAAACAGTCCTATTGCGAATTTAACGTAAAAAACATATCAGTCATTTCTCTTACAGCCTGCTTAATCATTTAATTGAGGAGACTACACATTATAAATATTTAGGGGTAACCTTAACTCATGATTTAACTTGGTCTTCTCATATTTTCGACATTTCTTCCTCCGCATTTTCCAAGCTGTGCTACTTGAGGCGGAAACTTAATGATGCTCCAAGTAAACTCAAACTTCTTGCATACACATCATTTATTAGGTATAAATTAGAGTATGCTTCAGTTTTATGGGATCCTTATTTAAAAAAAGACATACATAAAATAGAGATGGTGCAAAGGAAAGCGGTTAGGTTCATTTACAGTAAATACAAGAGGTCAGACTCACCTACTACACTAATGAAATCTAACCCTATTCCACTACTTGAACTACGCAGAAAAATGTCCCGTTTATTGTTTATGCACAACCTCTTAACACACAAATTAAACATACCTCGCCCTGAAATTCTTAACCAATTGTCGCGCAGGACACATCATTCAAGAAGTAACCTGCTCGAACCCATTTTTGCAAGGACTAACTCTTTCAAGCACAATTATTTTCCACGGACCATTTCCGACTGGAACTGTCTTCCTCAGGCCATTCTCCAGTCTTCCAATTTCATTAAAGCTCTAGAGTTGCATTTTTTTGAATGATAGAGTGTTGTATTTTGTTGACTTGTTCATTTACTCTAATCCCGTGTTTTCATTTTTATTTTTATTTGTTGTTTTAATGCCTTGTATATCCACTCCTGCCTGGGCCAAAATATTGGCCTGCAGTATTTAGAAATAAATAATAAATAAATAAATAAATAAATAAATAAATAAATAAATAAATAAATAAATAAATAAATAAAAGACCTTTTACCTTGCTTCACTAGAATAAAATTTATTTTCTGCATATCTAGTAACTTAGGAAAAGAAATGCACACAAATACATGGACAAGAAGGAAATAAGGACAGGCGCAACTATATGGCAAACGGTTCACGTGAATGGTTCACATATATTTCAAGTTTAGCAACAGCTGCAAGTTCGCAATGTGATGCTTGAAAATAATAAATGAGCCTAGCATTTAATGTACCTGAGCGTGATAGCCAGCCTTTCAGCTGGGCATATTGGTTCTCTGACTGCATGGTTCTTCACGAGGTCCTGCCTCACCAGGTCCAGCACAAAGTCGAATTCTTCACGAGACATGAGGCAATATTTTTGGAAATACCCCAAGTCCCCTTCTCTCATCTTTTTCATCTGAAATAAGAAAAGGGAACAGCGGTTACCCATGCTTCTCACTTCTGGGGAAAAAAATGCGAGGATGACGAGGCGTCATTCAAGTTTGTCCAGCCAGAATTCGTATAATTTTCACATTATTAAAACGCAACTGGTCAACACAGGCCCATGGTTTGAGCAGTAAACATGCATTGATAGCAGCACATCATGGGATGACTGTTCGTGCTCACATGGTTGTACTGAGTCGGATTTTCTGCTTTTATTGCAGTAGCTGACCATGAGCAGCCAGTTGCCTATCTTTGTATGATGCATACGTACGGCTCACGGCTGTGCAATATGCCATGCAGCAATCGAAAAACAAGGGAAATGGAGGGGGGGGGGGGCAACAAAAGCAGAGAAGCGTGAGCGCTCGAGCGGTGAGCTGCGGAGCAAATGAGTGAAAATTGAATGCACCTGCTTTGCTATGAAGAAGGTGCATGTGCATGAATGGTTTGTCATCTAACCGCGGATGTACAGGAGCGCAATTGTTTCTAAAACTCAGTAAATGCTTTCAATTTGCTCCGCAGAGTACCGCGAGCGCTCTAAATTTCCGCGCATCGCCTTTCTGTGAGCATATTGCAGCGTTGTGTGTAGGAAAGCAAGATGCGTTGCTTCGTATGCCAACGTCCTTGATTGATTACGTATAAAAAAATATCGAAGCTGCCCGAATGATTACAACGATTCTTACCGTAGTGAAGAATTCGCTGTCCGTGCGGAGAGCTCTCCAGGCTGGTCGTACCCACCACCTGCGCTTCACTTTTTCTTGTTTGTCTTTTAGGACCAGCAGCTTCTTCTTTAGAAGCAGCAGCTTCCTTCGCCGGGAAAGCTGCACGGACATGTTTTAAAAGACGGAACGAAGACGCCCGAAAATTTACGGCTCAGCTACGTTAGCTGCGTCCCTCAAACGAAACAAAATATAGAATATGATTGTTGCCAGCGACTTAACAAGAGTTACGCTAATGTTAAACATTTATTTTATACTTCCGACATCTTCAGTACCATAACATGTAATAACACCTTTATAAAGTACTAAAAGTGATAAACCAATACGATATATACAATGAATTCTTCGTTTATTTTTAATTACTTTTGTGTGAATGCAAAACAGTTCCCCAGCAATCCAGTAACCGACGCCGCTGACGTGCTGCTACCGTCTCCGCTCCCATGTGTCTCCATATGCAGTGCTGCGGCAGTTCAGAAGCGACGATCCGCGCGGCTCGCCGCTGAAGCTTTCGCACATGTCTCCCGCTTTATGAGCGTGATCCCATGACGGCGTACGAATTGGCTTCTGCAAGCCAAGGCGTGGAGGAATCCTGGAAATTTGAACAATTGTCCCCCGTCCTTAGCAAAATCGTTCTATTCAGCGACGACGGTAACTTACTGGGAAGGATGGGGGAGGCAAGGGGAATAAAGGCGCAGGCATGCGCGAGGACAAAAGAGGAGCTCTTGCTTTCCCGGAAACGAGTTTCGCATGTCGCGGAGAGGGCTGCAGCTGCCCACGCGTGGCTTTTCATTGGTCCCCACCTACGAATCATTTCCGGCATCGAGGCTGAGATGGGGCAATGCTTCAAGCGCAAGAATTGCGCCTTCGGCGACGCTCATTTCCGAGATGCTGACGCAGCTCCGAATAAAGGCTGCCACGTGGCTCGGCCTTTAGGGGACGAAAGAGCTGCTCGGTTTTTCAGCGAAATGCGTTACAGTTCGGGGAACGTCACGAGAAAAAAATAGCTATTTGGAGTACTTGCCAGAATGACAAACAAACAAAGGCTCCTACCCTTTCTCCCTTTCTAGTCTTGCTTTTGCTGCAGAGCCCCAGTAATTTGTCCCTAATGTCAACATAGCCAGGGAAGGGTTGTAAGTCGTCTCAGGACGCACATTTCTTTCACTCGTGGCATAAGCGCCTCCCAGCACACCATTTGTTGGCTCTGGTCGTTTGCAAAAGATTACCTTAGACACCCCCGCCCTTACATACTTGCTTAAAGGAAGGAAGGCAATGACAATTTGAATTTGCTATTTAAGCACATCTAACATGGACTAACACAATGGACTTCTTTCCAGTAGGGCACTCCTTTTGCGGCCACCAGGCGAAGTACGTTTGACGGGTTACCGAGAAATTTTCCAAACAGTATTTTAGTTCAGGGCTGGTCTGGCTTAGCCTTCGCAGAGACGCGTGACTGATGGGTGAGCACACCGTGGTACTCTCCCCAAGCCACACATGGGCTGCCTGGCGCTGGTGAACCTCACCCGGTCTTTTCTCTTCAGGCGAGCTAGGAAAGGCGGGGACAATGCAGTGCGCGCATTCCAAAGGCCTTGAAGGTGCTTGTCGCGGACATCGTTTCGAAGAAAAGCAGGTGCTTCGAACCAAGATACTTTGTTGGGCGAGTTGGTACTTATTCATTATTAATATAAACAGCGCGAACACGAAGACAAGGGACAAGAAACAAGAAAGCCACAGTACAAGCGCTGACTCACAACTAAGCCTAAGCCCTTTACTAAAAAGCCCAGAAAAACAAACATGAAGAAAACGAAAACAGTCACGTGAAACAACCCCTGGGTTCACCTGCTGCATAAAAAATTACTTTAAAAAATCACTTAAAAAAGACACCTCTTTGCTTGAAAGAGCAAGTCTTGCTGACACACTTATTGTCCGTTGAAATAAAATACGATTCCACTATCTCTCTCGTTATCTTCTCTTTGTGGCGATATAAAATCTTAACACTGTCAAACTTAGGAGTGCACTTCTTCTTCTCCTTCTTCATTATTTCACATGACTGGCAATGTGATACCCCCCTCCCCCCGTCTTTCCGTGTGGCATCCGGCCGAAAATGGCGGTCTGGAAGATTTCCCGCATGCGCAGTTGCAAAAAGGTCCATTTGTAAACTACGAATGTCCGATTGACATATTTTGTGCGGCAAGGTAAATAAGGGCCCACGAATCCCTACCTTAAGTGTAGCGGAGCGCATTTAACAAAATGATGTGAAAAAGAAACAATTTTTGATAAAATTTGTCCTCGAGCGTGGCATATATCTTTCACCTACCCATCAGCCTGCCTCTAGTTAAGGCTATAAAATAAATAATTCATAGCGAGGAGAACGCCAAAGTTTTGTCCTGAGAGTAGAAACAATAGCGCCTTTAAATCGCATTTCGATTCCTCGAATTTTTGGCATTAAGAGACGCAGAGTTTGGCAAGGTGATAAACGCTTTTAGTTGGCTTGGTTTTCGGAAAAGGAAGCAGCTGTATCTGTCTCAGTTCTCGGTGAACGCCAACCTTTAAAATGAAAGACATGCGATAGGAGGTACAGCTGTCCAAATCTAACTGACGTGCTCATGGCGGCCGTCTTTTCTGTGCTCCTGCGCCTTAGTGCGGATACAACTTGCCAGAAGGTCAAGGTAAAGCAAGGGCTTTGTAAACCTTTCATTATAATTGGACTTTGCGCAGAAAATGCGGACGCCACGCACACCAGTTAAAAATTGGGGGCTATACATATGTCGTCGGTTTGAACCTCAGTCGCCAACCAGCCTTCAACATGACTAGCAGATGGATGCTAAATGTGAAACGAAAAGGGTATGACACCACCTGCTATGTGAAGCAACGAAGCCACGAGAAGCCACGAAGTGTGTTCCCACCAAGATTCGAGTGTAGTTGCGAGCATACAACTACCCTGTAAGCTCGTAAAAAACAGTTGCATCAAGATTTTGATATAAATAAGAGCGCATATTTTCCCATGTGTTGCAAGTTTTGGCGAAGGCAATAGCGACGGCGATGCCTTTTCGATCGAACGAGTTGTATGCGCTTCGGGTGAAATAAAATATCTGCATAATTTTGTTGCTGACCAATACGGCACCCCTTTCTCTGTTCTTTTAATACCATCTTTCTTCCTTCCCCATGTGCTATGCGATGTCAGTGCACGTTAAAGAACCCCAGGTGGTCGAAATTTCCGGAGTCCTTCACTACGGCGTCTCTCATAGCCTGAGTCGCTTTGGGACGTTAAACCCCACAAACCAAAACAAACCTTACAATATGGTTCAGGTGTCAGGTGTCCGAAGTGTGACAGATACCGAGCCTTTCCTTACCTGTCAACCAACTATTATTATTAATAATAATAATTATTATTATTACTATTAAGCAGCTGAGGGAATAACTTTGCGCAATGGCCCATTACAGTTCGCTGTGCAGTTGCAGCGACTGGACTGCGCCTAAAACAGACCGTGTACTGCCCGAGCATTACTGCCACAAGCAGAAAAAAAAAGGAATCTGCTGTTTCATTACAACTTCGACACATTTTTGCAGTCACGAAGTCATCCCACAAAAATCATAGCACACCTACAGCATGCAGTTCCTGAGTGGGGAGAGGGACCCAACCCCGCGAGAGAAAGACGGGGGGCGGGTGGCACAAAAGGCGTCCTCACTCTGAACGCGACGGAGCGGGATCAAGACGTGGTGACAAAATGCTGCACGAGCTCTCCACCGTGACATGCGCACAAAATATTTACCCTGCCGTTTAAGGGACAGGAGCAGAAAAGCAGTTACAAACACTTGTAAAGAGGGTAAATAAGGTGCTAGTTTTCTAAGAGGGGGTAAGTAAAAAGAGACCTGCTTTCAGCAGGTGCAGAGTTACCCCCATGGCCTTCTAAAGAATGTAAATGTCCGTGCTATGCCCTTTTTACCCCTTCGCACTCTTTTTTCAAAGGTACCTGACCAGTATAAGGCGACGATTTTCCTCTTTCCAGCACTACGCTGCCTATCGCACCGTTCTACACTTCCTTGGCAGTTGAAAATTAGTTAACAAGCTTCCCCTCCCAACCTCGTGTTCTGACCGAGTGTTTATAGGCACGTCCCCATAAAATCGGAGGTTACTCAAAAGTTCACGATAGAACTTTTATCTCCTGCTCTTATCCCAATCCAGTCCTCTGAATGCATCCTGCAAACACGACGAACAGCCAAGAAAAATTTGTCACGTCGCTTTACTTTTCATTCGCGTTTTATCCCTTTTATTAAAGTAAAGAAATTTCTGCTTGTATTACCAATAGGAGTGAGGGCCTCCACAAGACTGAAAATTTTTAATGGGCTTTACGTGTTCATGATGTTTTCGTGATGCAGTTCTTGTAAAGTGGCCTACATCGTCCACAGCTGGAAGGCGGCAACGAAAGAAAAGAAAATACGCTTCAGTATGTGCGGAAAGATCTCCCATGGTCCCCTTCAAAGTCGGCTTTCCCCAGGCGGCAGTTACTCTAGCTATCGCGGAATGGCGTCAACATTGGCGGTTAACATTAACAATCGAGAGCTGGCGCCAGCGTCGCAGAAGCACAAGCGCCACCCCTGATCTTGTCACCGTGCACGCGGACAAAGCCAGCTCTCTTTGGCATCGGGAACTGGACGCGAGCGGACTTTTCCTCGCGGCACTCCGCAGTCGCCGGCGAGGTGAAGCCTCGCGGAACATTTCCCGCTTGCCCGTTTTGTCCGGCCTCGGAGTTTATCCCCTGCCCTAGAGTGGGCGAACATTCGCGCCTGTAGTCTTGATGGTGAGTCAGATGACCTGTATTCATTAGCGTGTTTTACTGCTAGCTGGCGTTGTTGTTACTGCAGCAATAAATGCCTGTTTGTTGTCAGCACCTGTTGTTCCTTTGTTCCCAAGGGCACGGCCCGCAGTGATCGGCGTGCGCTAGGTAGGGCACGCGATTACTGGGTAGGGTCGGCGGTTTGGACTGTCAGCCGCTATTAAGCGGGGAAAACGTATTTATCCCCTTATTACAACTACACATATGGCGCCCAACGTGGGGCCGCTCTTGTAACATTGGACGACTGCTTGTTCGTGGCAAGGGACGTTCTTTATCCGGACATGACAAGTGCTAGGCCTAGTGTGGATTTTGATCGCTAGACCCTCCGGCATTCGTTTTTGAGTACGAGGTGATTCCGCTGCAGCATTTTGAACTTTTCGACATGCTGAGCGCATATTTTGTGCCCTTTGGAGAAGTTTCTTCAGTTTTAAAACCACATGGACCCCACCGAGGAAGCGCGAGGCCTAGCGCCCGCGTAGTCACCCAGCCTGTAGCGAGTGAGTACGGAAACCACATGAGTGGTCCGAGTTTTCTGTACATAATTTCTCATCTGTCGCTTTTGCGACTCCGGCAGTCACGGGCTCTAGGAGCCGAGTGGCCTGGGACCACGGGTGCCACGATGCATGAGCTTGCTGGTATTGCAGCTCGGCACCGGGCGTTCCGTCACCGTCCGGGCGGTGGGCGCCGATCGCAAATCCGCTTCGTGCGGTGAGCGGAGTAGGACCAACCCATTATGCTGATGTCTCCTCGTGGCTGTGTACGCGTAACTCATTTTCTGGTTGTTTAATTTTTTATGGCGGTCTTTGTCATAGTGGAAGTTAGGCCTAAGCTTTCGTAGCTGCCTGCACCACGCCCGAAGAAACGACAGCTAGGAACGTGGTGTTGTAAAGCGGAGGTGCATTGCTGCCCACTTGGTTATTTTTTGGTTTTCTTGTATCCTCGGACGAACTGAGCAGTCTCGTTCAACTAAAAAAAAAGGGCTTTGTTCACTTGAGCTTTGCATTTTACAGCTGCATGACACGTTTTTGCTAGCGGGCTTAGTACGAAGCCATGAGGCCCGTGCGGACACCAGTGCTCCCTCCCACGACTTTCTTTAAAGGCATGTGGACACGTGGAGAGCGTTCTGTAAGTTATGCAGGTTCGCTGGAGCCACCCAGGCTTACTGGCCTCTGCACATTGTCTCGCTGCCGCCATGCTGCAACGGAGCTGCCTGTATCCTGTTCGGCACATCCACCTGGGACAGCGGCGGCACGGACTGCAGTCTCGACAGTGTATCGCCAAATTTCCTCTCCCCAGTGTTCAAGAAACAATACATTTTGGCTAAGAACAACAATCAATTACTTACCCGCGAAATCATTGAAGCCGCCGCTATCAACGAGCAAAAACATTAGTGCGTTCGGACTCCTTCACTTCCGTTGTTAGAAAAAGAATTTTCATTCCTTTCCGCCTAGTATCAGTTTTGTGCATTCTTTTAGCCTTCGCCTTTGTTGGTTAGTACCGCGTTCAGCCGTCGTAATTTTTAATCGAGCAATTCTGTCTTTGCCCCATCGTTTTATTGCCATAAGGTTTCGTGCACCTGTGGTATGTTTCTTTAGCCCGTCCTGTTTTTCAGTGTTCTAGGCGTATGATGTTTTTTTTTTCAGTGTCCTTTTACTTGCCTTTTTCGGTTTGTCTGATTAGATTTCTGAGTTTTCATTTATCGTCTTTTAGTTGTTACTCATGTTTTCCATCCTTTTTCCTACTTTATCGTCTTCACCTTCGCTGACTTATACAGCCTTGCCTTTTAGACTGAGCTTATGCCCGCGCTGTTTTGTTGTTTTTATTATTGTTCTCATGCTTCATTTTCGCTTTTAGCCATGTTATTTGTTGGTTCTGTTCAATTATCGTTTTATCTGGGCTTCACGTGCGCCCCAGTTCCGTTCTTTGCATCTGCCCCGCTCCATACTTTCCGTGTCACAGCGTTAATTTGTGTTCCATATCAAATGCCGTTCCTTGGATGCTTGAGCTCCGATAACCGTTCTCATGCGCAAATTTAGTCTTTGTATGTATATAAGGCGCGGATCGGCTGTTTTCCAAAATAAAATTGTTAGTGAGTGCATTTGTGTGTGTCCTCCTCTTCCCGGTCCGTCGTCTGCCAGTGTTCTTTCTCTGACCAAATGTGTTCCAGCTAATGTTGCTAAAACAACCGAGGGCTGTTGAGAGTCGCGTAGCCTAGACTGCGGCACGTATCGTTCTCGAACCTTTGCTCACTTTCAAATCATATGGTACCACAAAAAACTACTGCTAATGCTCTAGATCGTCTTCAGCTGAGAGAAGTTGTTGCATCTGCTGCCCTTTCTTTTACGTTAATATGCACTCCTGTGAGTTAAGATGTCTGCTATGTTAAGCGTATGTGAGGCGCGTTGTTTCGGACTCAACGTAAAAATAAAAATGCTTCGAATGAAACGCCGTCTATTTCGGTTAAGATAAATGTTCGCGCCGAATGCGAACCAGGGTAGCCCGCATTGCTCTCACGAGGTATACACAAGGAAATGGCCATGAGAGGTAAAAAAAATGCTGCGCGCCCCGGCGCATAAAGCCCCCCCCCCCCCCCCTTCTTTCCCCATCTAGCTTATTAATTTTTATTTTACTCCAGATAGCCCCCTTCTTACCCCAGATGGCTTCAATGCAAAGTCGCGCAGAACAGCGGGAGAGCTGTACAGCGGAAGAGCGTTTTCTCCTCGGCGTGGAAAGGGCAGGGCACTAGCTAGAGCCTACATTGCTATGAGATGAAATGAGCACAAATTTCTGCATCACGCGTGTGTCACATGCTGGTTGCAAAAGTATGCCGGCTCGTCGAAGTGAAGCTTCAAAACTGCGTCGCCACATTTTATATAGACGTGCATGTAACACGCGTCTTTGCGGTGGAAAGATATGGCCATATATTAGCGCTACGTGCTATGCCTGTGGCGTACGGAAATGCTTGTAGATTGCAACAACAGCTTCATTGTAAATGGAGCGAGATTACATGGCTAGACTGCTGGAGCCTTCTAAATACTTGGAGCAGCAGGGAAAGCAAACAAAGAAAAAAATGCTGCCGCTGTGAGATGAGGCGGCGAAAAAAGTATGCTGTGCCAACGCCATTTTTAAATGATACCCTTTGAACTAGTTTCATGCTGTCAATATGCAGCTTTATCCCTTCATGCATAGGGCAGTAATGGGGGCCCTGGACTGTACAGAGCAAACAAATCCCCCCCCCCCCCCCGCATAGCTATCCCTTCTCATAACACTTGCAATATGCCCTGTTTCAATTTAACTATAACGAACTAAAAGAATAAGAAGATGTGATCACTGTGTTTAGTGCAAGAGTGATGTATTAGTTTGGCAACACACATAAGAGCACAACCGTAGCTATGCATGAAAGCTCAAACAAGGAGGTAAATAATAATTAAGAGACTAGTCAGATATACCCTCTGACACGGCCTATTTTCCTCTCCCGCAGTGGGTAATTTCAGAGATGTAAGGCGATGGTAATGATGGAGGCGGAAAAAGATTTTCCTCCTTATGTCATCTATTGTTCCTGTTGCTCACTGTTCAAGGACGGAGGTGTTCACAATAGACCATAAAAAGTAATATTTTTTAATCCCTAAGCAAGTGCAGTGGGGAAGTATGGTTTCTTGCAGATCAAGCAGGTCTTCCCAAAACCTAATGAAGTCAGATTAGCCGGAGGTCCCGTCCATTAGTTCAGGTTTTCTCTCTTTCCGTTATTGGGGTTGCATATATGAAGCAAGTTGCAATAAATGGGCCCCCTCCTTATAGACTCGGCGACAAGGCTCTCGTCTGCAGCCTCCTTAGTGCTGACCTTAATCCAGCACTGCTTCCAGTTATCCTTTCTTTGGTAATGTGGGATCAGGCAATGCACAGATATTGCCGCGAAACCTTCAAAACTGTATTTGTTGTTTTTCAACAGCTGCCGGCATACAGGCTTATCACTCTGATTCTGGATCGCGTATCAGTTCCATAATCTTTGTTAATGCTCGATGTCGCGAGTCACACCTTTATCAGTTTCATTGTAGCGCAAGGTGCACCGAGATCTATCTCGAAGATTCCGGCCACTTGTGTGTCTTTCCACAATGTTCCAGCCCGTGCTGGTAGCTGTTTGCGACTTTATCTAGATTGCTCTGTGCAGCCTTTAAATTGAGCGTTGACGAGTGTGACGGGAATTCTTTGTCCGACGACCGACGAGCACGTTTGTTGCTATCGCCGCCGCCGAGTTGCTTAGTTGTTTTGCGGGCGCAATTCAGCCCTAATACAGAGTTATTTCAGTACCATCACGCCTCTGTCTTCTTTTGGCGTGTGCAGCCTTGTCACCACTACGTGACAATGTGATCTTGTCGTGGGGCCATAGAAAAATTGTGAACTGATATGTGCGCCAGAAAACCCAGTTAATCGCTGTACAAAGTGCACGCATGCTTTGAAGTTTGAGCAAACAGTTCCAGGTGTGAGGAAAATGCGTCAAGGACTAGAGACATGTGAAATGCATTCAACACTGCTTGAAGATGCAATGCTTGTGTATGCCCACTATCATTATCACCCAGCAAACAAGTAATCGTGGGAGTTACAGGTAGTCACATCAAAATGAAAGCAGCAAACAGTACGTTCATACCCATCGATGAACCTAATGGCATCGGAGATACCTCAATTGGAGCACCTTAGCAAAGAAACGCAGCTGAATAGCTACTTGATATCAATAAAGCCGAGTTGACATGGGGTCTGGTAAATGTAGAGGCATCGATGCTATAATTTTGAGAGGTAATGCATGCAACTCGATAACAGCATCATATCAGTATAAATCCTACATCATTTGTTCAAGTATTTGTGTAATATACACTTCAACTGCACAAAAGTATGCACACAAAAATTGGATTGTAAATAAAGTGGTTTGCTAAAATTTTTTTTCCCTTGGGTTTAACCAAGTATGTTTTTATGCACAACATATTTACATACACTTTACTAGGAACCAAAGCGTTCATATCATGAGGCACAATAGTGTGTGGTTTGCCTGCTTTCGCAAGTGTAGCCTCCCGGCATATAGTATTTTCTTGGGGGGGATCACGTCAAATGAAATCTTTACAAAAAACCCTTATGTGGTGACATGTTTAGTTTATCACATACAGAAGTTGTGCTCAGTCGTCTATCTAAGAAATATTTTTCGGCGTATATCCAGCAGGAAATAAAAAAAAGCTGCAGAAAGGTACTCTCAAAGTGACAGCTGAAGAAGGATGCTGTGACAGTTCAAGATAGAAACGAAAGGGCAACAAACACAATGTAGTCAAGCCTGAACCGGCCCAGATACAGCCGGGAAAGGTAGCAAGATATGGAGAGGGATCTACTGGTGAATAACCTCAAGTGTGAACAAGTGCAAACTCTCTTTCCCCCTTCCTTCCCCCTTCTTCTTCATGAGGACAAAGAGTACAATATGGAACAGGGATGTAAAAAGGAAATTGGCAGACCCAAAGACACTACCTGAAGAGCCAGCACGCATGGGCAAACAGCTTATTCCCAACTGACTGATTACTTGGATGCAGTTCATTTATGATACGTTCAAGCTAAAGATCAGAATTTCAGAAATATGTATAGCAATTACTATGTGGGAATAGAGGCTGGATACTTGCCAAGGCTGGCAATTAAGGTATATATACATCACCTGCAGTTTGCCCCTGTTGTTGCTGTATAATTGTTCCACAGGGCATTTGTGCTGCTTTACGAAAGCACTAGTTGTCGGGTGAATGCTTTATTTTCTGCTGAGAAATTACTGTGCAACTAAACACATTATTTTAATTAAAGAATTGCAGAAACGAAATCAAAGCATATTGTGTAATGTGTTTAAAACAGAAGCTGGCATGACATTAACAGAACCGAAGGAGAGCATTGGAGTGTTTTAACACCAGTTGTCCTAGCTTTCAAAAAAAGCTTGTGTGCCTATAGCTAGCCCACTAGCTAGGCGCACCAGCTATGGCTGTTGAGGGTTCCCTGGGAAGCAGTAAACAATCTAAAAAAAACAGCTGGCAGAAATGTTCGTACCCAGGTGCCCTTTATTTTGCACTTTTTTTTTCATAATCTTAAATAGGAACAAGCACAACACGAAAATTTCTGCATAACAGCAAATCCACCGCAATGTCCATACACTGAAATACTCTGCATGATGTTCTTCATGTGCCCTGTGTGATAGATATGCATGAGAAGCTAGTCAAATAATAGCTCTGTTTGGAGGTTAGTAAATAAAGTTATGTAAATCGTGCCTTGATGCAAACATTGCACTTAACTCTATTTCTAGACTACTTACAACTTTACAATTGATGCTTTGTTCCTCAGGCCAATAAATAAAAACTGCAGACTGTGTTTTTGCTAATAGGATAACTACGGCAAATGAAAAGCCACTGGAGGTATGACAGACTAAACCGCCTCTATCCTTAATTTGGACAGACAACTTAACAGTTTTCAGTTGCTTTCACTAGCCTAGGCCACTCTGTCTTAATTAAAGGTTTGATTGCATTTAAGCTTTCCTCTTGGGGTCACCTTCAAATGAAATGGTCATGACACAGTGGTGGTCCCATGAGACCGATGTCCCCCTCTTTTTTTCTCTTAAGCATTTTGTAACAAATAAAATTTCCTGCTGATTATATTTTGAAATCGAGACAATGACCTTGGAAGTAGCACAGTATTATTCAAGCTGTAATATTTTAAGATAAATATAAAAATGATTACATATATGAATATCGCTCATGTATGTATAGCAGTTGCATGAAAAGAATAAGTTAAAGTAAAAAATTTTGGTTGTTCACCATTTATTGTTTAAAAAGAGACCACAAGCATTTCACAGACAAAGGCAGTCTTTTCGCTTCCCCTAGAACCAAACCCTGAGGCTGCCGCTGCCATGACATGTAAGGGATTGATTACTCGTACATTTAAGATGTATGCACGACATGGACTATGTCATGCTTAGCCAGATCATAGTGACTAGCTTGAAGGTTACCGTGCAAAGAAAAGAGGCATCAGCTTTGGTCACGTTGCACATTGGAAATGCATACAATAGCATGTAACAGTGCTCTGCTGAACAAACAGGCAGAAATTCTGCAACCTTTTTACCAACAAAGACAGAGCCTTTGCTTCCGACATATGCTTGCACTCTAGAGATGTGCATAAAGAACTGGCCCCATGATTGCTATTTAGCATTCCACTAGTCAATATACCTTTTCATTGACATGTTGAAGAATGTGTATTACATTTGTTAGTGCTGTTAGATTCACGAGCTGTGCCAGTCGTAATTTTTATGTCTAGAAATCAGCTGGACAAAATACATGTCTTCAATATGAAGTGAAGTATCATTCTTGATTGCCAATACATTCTTTACAGGTCAGGCTATATTGAGACAAAGTACATAGACTGAGCCAGTATAAATAATGTCAGTGGCATATATGCAGTGCGCAATTCAGATGCATGATATTGGAGTTTGTATGCCCTTGGGATCATGATGAGGACAGGCAGCACGGAATGCTATATGCGCCATGGCTGTTTACTGTTTGCTTATGAGGCGTACGAAAAACCAAGTGGTTATGTGCCTTTGCTCTGGAGGGCCACAGTATAAGGTGGAACCGTTGGAGAGGCATACTCAATATTTTGGACCAAAATCTGTTGCATATGTCAGAGAACACTGTGAAGCACCCATACGAAAGTAAAACTGGTGCTTCGTGATTGTGACTTTACTAACATCTTGATATGTGTTCAGGCATTTCTTTCGTCTAAATTAACCCTCATAGACTGTCTTTACAATTGGCTCTATTTTCAGGTGCTCATTGGCTGAGACATAAGATTGGACGCTATGTTTCTACAAAGCCTGCAGGTGTTGACTGGTTGAGGCCTGACATTTGATGAAAAGTGTTTACAAAGCCGTTATTATTCAAATTTTCAGTCATATCTAGTTGCTACCGCAGGTTATCCACTTCTTCAAGTGAATAACAGGTTCCGCTTTCCAGTTCCACTTTGAGCACAGATTTTAACAATGCAAAAAAACCTCCCTTCCACTCTGTGCTCAGTGGCCTAAAAAATTCTTTCCATTGGTGCCTGTAAGCACAGAAACAAGGCTGCCATTGATATTCATTTTCCAGATACTATACTTATAAGTTATTCTATTGCAGTCAATTGAATTCAGTTTATTTCTTCTAGATGTGCGCACAATCTTCAATCGGCAAAGCAGGTGAAAACTACTACTTGAATAGGACTGTGCACCGAATTCACAGTTAATTTTTAAGTCCTTCTAATAAACCACAACAAGAAAAGCTGGCATAAAGAAGGACTAACTGTACGGAATAGTAAGCAATGTATGCAAACTGCAATGAAAAGAGGCAAAATACAGAAGCATCCTTAAGAAACTGCATGTAGACAGTCCAGTATAAAACAAAACTGTATACTGCATAGCTGCGATTGTAACTAAAAGCCCCGCTGGCAATATGAACGGCCTATGATAGGTATAGAACTACAGATTATGTGGCAATATTTGTTATCTAATTTTTTACACTGCACAGAAGGAAGTGAGTAATTTATAATGAAACAAAAGTTGAGTAGGTCAGCAACCTTTGCCTACACATAGTGGTCTGCGCTAACACTGGCAGCAATCACTGCAGCCATGGGAACGAGACACGACTAGCACAAGTTCGTTTTAGCACCAAGAAAATATCGCATATGGGTGACAAGCGTTTAGAATATACTGTAGCCGTGCTTTGTGGTTACTGCTAGCAAACCTGTAATCTCAAGCTGAATTTGCAAAAGCACATTTCCAGGAAAAAACCTATGATGCCACAAAATAAGATGAAATGGTAAGCCGTTTTAGTGTGTGCGCAGCATGCATGCGCATGTTCGCACATAGCTTTACAGTGATATTTCTGGCATTTTTCTGACAAGTAAAATAATGAGGGTGAATGTAATGGTGATTCTTTTTTAAAAATCACAAGGCAATAGATAACATTGCTAATTACTAAGTGGTGTTATTGTCTTTTGAAACTAAAACTTTCAGAAGTGATTTTGGTGGCCGACTAGTAACATTTTCAGCCTAATATAGCTTCTTTTGTTGTTAGTTTGCTTTTAGAAGAACAAAATGCAATTTATCAACAAGCATCAGAAACTTGGAAAAGGCCATGTTGAAGTTAGGCGAAAGAACACCGAGGAAAAAGAAAGGGCAGCTGTGGCTTGCATCTTTCACTGGCATCCTTTGCTGTGTACTGAAGCTTGTCTATTTTCATTTTATTTAACTCTGTATGCATTCTTGCCTGTGTTCAATTCGCCATGTAACTGGGGGACTATTAGCAAGACACACTTTGAGGCCAATGTATGATGATGCGGGTGATCATACAGTGTGCATTACAAGTATACATACACACTGCTTCCTGTACTTTGTCCTGTCATCACCTTGGTTAATATTCAAAGATCTTGATGCAAGTGCACTGTAGGGATACATGGTGGCTAAACAAAAAAGAAAACTGTGTGGGGAGAAAGAAAAATAACAAGAATTGCTTGCCTGTACAGTGGCATTTATTCTTTCCTACTGACCTTCTCCTTTAGCAGTATTTTTTTGCCAGCACCACAGGACATATGGTAATGTGTTGTGTAAAAGTATTCACGGCAGGTTAAGTCGAGTTATTTTGCAATCAACACTTTCTGTTCCATGCAACACAGTGTTGTAATCGTCTCGCAGACTTTCCAGAGAGAAATGCCCTTCTTGAGTCCCACAGTTTAAAAACACACAGCTTGACTGTTTGTCTCATTTCCATAACTAAATAAAAAGTTCACATATAAAGCTGTGCCTCGTTAACATACCCCCTGTTAATATAGACATGAATGACTCTTAATACGAGCAGTTTTCCTGCAGATGAAACTTTCAATGCATTTACGCTTCATTGACATGGAAGTTTGGTACTTGGACAATACACAAGAGCCTATTGGAGCCCTGTGACCCATGTATTCTTCATATATGTGCACGGCAATGCTTGCAAAGAAAATCGGCACTGTGGTAGCGAGGTTTATATTGTAGAGTGTGAGGTCTTTCAAGGCTCTTTCGTTTCATAGGAAAGTAAAACAATGAATCACATCGGCTGTTACTCTGTGAAACTTTCATCATACCGTTCCACTGTGCACAATATTTTCTGAACCCATGAACTGGGAGGCACATTGAATACTTCCGATCACACTGTCTGGCTCTCGAATTACTTTTAACCTAGGCACAGTTTGCTTGCCTCGGATCACCATGGCGTAGTGTTTTGTTGTGCTCATGGGGTCTCGTCAGCTACAAAATGAGTAGCGCTTCAGTAGAGTTCTTGAGTGCTTACATGGTCACCACCGTAAATTTGAATTGGTCTTTGCTCGCATGGTTCGTAGCTGCCGCCGCATTGTCTGTCCACTTTTCTGACTTTTTAGTATGCCTTCGCTGATTTATCTAGATGTTTCTACGCCGAATTTAAATTGAGCCCTGTCGAATCAACACGCATTCATATTTCGACGACCGATGAGCACGATTGCTACTATAGACGAAGCCGTTTTGCTTTATTGTTTTGTTTGCGCAAATCAGCCCAATAAATAGCTATTAGTTGCAAACGTAGCACGCACCGGTCCCATTGATGCCAATGTATATGAGTGCAGTGAGAATAAAAGACAAGAATCTGTATTGGCGACATTCACCAGGCGGTAATATTATGAATGCTGAAAGAAACATTAAAACAGGATTTATATGACGGTTCGGGCATGTATGCGATACAGAAAAGGGGTACAAAAAATCTAGTGGAGCCTCAACCAGCGCAACCCGGGAAAGATAATAATTATGGAAGAGGGTCTACCAATGATTAGCCTCAAACAAATGCAAGCTCTCTTTTGCCTTCCACCACATTCCCTTAAAGGAAAATATGAAATATGGGACAGATGTGTGAAAAAGAAATAGCGACTTAATGTGTTACCTGAAGAGAAAATCAGTTCACTCACAACTGATTGATTTCTTGGATACAGTTCAGAGCTGTAACATAACATGTATAGCTATTGGCAATTGCTATGTGGGAATAGAGCCATGGTAATTAGCGCCCAGGAAGGCAATTAAAGTATTTACATTAGCTGCAGTTTGCCATGTTGTTACTACATGTTTTTTTGCACAGGGCTCTCTTCATGCTGCTGCTTTGTGAAAGCATTGATGTCGGTTAAATGCACTTTATTCTCATTTGAGAAATGTTTCTGCAATAAAACACAATATTTTAATCCTAGAGTTCCTGAAATCAATACTTAACATATTGTGTGATGTACTTAAAACAGAAGGTGTCTATGACATTGAAACAACTAAGAGAAAAAAAGACCATGCAGTGTAATATATACCAGGTGTCCTAGCTTTCAGAAAATGGATGTGCCCTAGCCCAGTGAATTAATCCAGCTGCGGGCTGTTGAGAGTTGCCTGGCCTAGGCTGGTGTTTCATTATTTAACCTTAAAATGATTAGGGCTATATAGTCAACATTTAAATTATTGGCTTCAAGAACAATTAGTATCAATAAGCAAGTAGTAAACTGTCTTCCAAAACAGCTGACGGAAATGTTTGCACCAAGGTGCCTTCTACTTTGCATAATTTCTTTTTCTCTGTCTTGAACGGCAACAAACCCAATAAATAAAGTGTCTGCATGACAGCAATTCCTCTTCAATGTCCTGAAACGTGGCTCAGACACCAAAATTGGCTTTTGTCAGAAGTGCTCTCCATGATCTTGCTTCGCATAATGTGGGTGAGAGATATGTGCGAGCAGCTAGTCATATGGTAGCTCGATTTAGAAGCGAGCTATGGAAATCATACCATGAAGCAAACATTGCGGACAGCTGTTTTTCAGCACTATCGGCAACTTTAGCACTAAAGCTTTGCTCCTGAGGCCAATAAATAAGTCACTAATTAGTTTTTAGTACCTGCAGAAAAACCATGGCAAATGGAAAGCCACTGGAGACTAGGGCAATCAACTCTGAATAGTTCTCGGTTGGTTTCACTAGCCTAGACCAGTCAACCTAATTTAAGTTTTGATTAAGTTTAGCCGGGATACTTGGTATGCATGGTTTTTCTGGGATCTCTTGGGGTCAGCTTCAAGTGAAACGGTCATGACGCAGCGGTAGTCTTAACTGATATGGTGGAAGCTGTCCTGTAGTCTCTCATCAGATGCTTTATATTGTAAGGGGGTGCATGCTTCTGGGCTCATGATGAGAATAAGCCGCACTTTGAGTCCAATGGTTTGGTTTGGCTTGTGGGGTTTAACGTCCCAAAGCAACTCGGGCTATGAGAAACACCGTAGAGGTGGACTCCGGTAATTTAGACCACCTGGGGTTCTTTAACGTGCATTGATATCACACAGCACACGGGTGTCTTGCTTTTCGCCTCTATCTAAAAGCGGCCTAGGCCGGGATTCGATCGCGCATCCTTGGGAACAGCAGTCGAGCGCCGTAACCACTGCGCCAACCCAGCGGGGACTTTGAGGCCAGTGCATATGAGATAGCTAACTATAATGTGCATTACAAGTGCACATACACACTGCTTCCTGTAATTTATCCTGTCGTGATTTTGAGTAAATTCCAAAGGGCTTGATCCAAGTGCACTGTAGGGATAGCTCGTGGAAAAAAAAAAGAGGAAAGTGCATGAAGAAACAAGGAGAACAAGAATTGCTACATAGTACAGCTGCATTTATTCTTTCCTACTGTCCTTGACCTTTAGCAGTGTTTTTGCCAGCTCCACAAGACCCATTTTAATGCGTTGTGCAAAAGTTTTAAGAGCAAGTTAAGCCGACATATTTTCCACTGAACAAATTTTTGTTCCATGAAACACAGCGTTGTATATATCTTGCACACTTTCCAAAGAGAAATGTCCTTCTTGAGTCCCACAGTTCAAAAACACACAGCCTGGCTGTTTGTGTCATTACCGTAACTAAAAAAGAAATAAGTTCACATATATACAGCTGCGCCTCGTTAAAATGTGTTGTTGTCACCCATGTATTTTCCATTAATAAGCACAACAATTCTTGCAAACAAAACTGCCACTGTGGTATCGAGGTTTCTGTTATAGTGTGTGAGGGCTTTTAATGTTCTTTGTATTTGCGTAGGAAAGTAAAACAGACTGAATTACATGGCTGTTACTCTGTGAAACTGCCATCATACCGTTCATTGCACGGTGTACAATGTTTTTGTGAATTCATGAACTGTGAGGCACACTAAGACCTTCAGCTCACACACTCTGCTTCCGAAATCACTTTTTCTTATGTTAAAATAGTTAGTTGTAAGTCACCACTGCAATGCTTGGCAGCTCATTTGCTAGTCATTGTACAAAATGACTTACGCTGCCCGCTTAGATTGTAATCATTCTGTTATAACCTTATGCTGCAAAGCTAACACTCTACATAGGTGCAAAGCAGAGTAGTGAATCTGTGAATGCAAACAGCAAATCCAATCCAAGCAGAAAAGGAATGAATTCAGATTAAGTTACATGTGACCCTAGTGTCAACAAGTCAGGTGTAACATCCATGCCTCAGAGCTTTCATAGTGGATAACATCAGCATTATAGAACCAATACCTATGTGATAATGCTCAACACACGATGAAAAGATACGGTAATTAATCTTTGCAAATGTGGTATGAGACCATGCACAGTGGTGGTTATACACCAAATGTAAACTGATAAGTGAGAAAACCCAGTTGATCACTTTGCAAGGTGCAAAAAAGTTTAGGCGAGCCGCAAATGCAACAAGGACTAAAAAAGAACTATAATGCATTCTACATTGTTGTAAGGTTCGCACACGTACATCATCGATATCACTCAGTAGGCAAGTAATCATATGCGTCACAGCAAAATGAAAGCAGCAAATGGGCATGGACATGAGCATCGACAACATCTGATTTTGATGACATCGAAAATATGTATATTGGTACCTCTTAGCAAAGATATGCAGCAGAATAGCTGCTCAATACCAATGAAACTGAGTTGGCATGCAGTCTGGCGAGAGTAGAGCTGTAAAAACAACAAGTATGGAATGTGATGTGTGCAACTCCATAACAGCATCATGTCAGTATAAAGCGTACATTGCATCATTTGTCTAAACAGTTGTCCAATGAACTTAACTCATCCATGTTACGCAGGAAGAAAGCAAATTGCAATAATTTCTTCAATTGTTTTCTTTGTTTTTAACCAAATATGTTTTCATGCTCAACATGCCTTAGGTACACCAAAGTGTCCATATCATGAGGCACAAATGCATATGGTGTGCCTTTTTTCATAAGCATAACCTCCCGCCATACAGTACAATTTGTTCTGGTATCGCGTCTAAATAATGTTTTTTAAAGACCTGATATGCTTATAAAGTGTTTAGCCCATCACATACAGAAGTGTTCAGTCGACCGATTCATCGCACAGATATTTATTGCAGACATAGGTGCACATAGCTAGCAGGAAATGAAAATAAACCGGAAGGTACTCTCAAAGTGACAGCTGCCGTGAAAGTACACGATATTTTCACAGTGTACACAGTGCCGTCGAGTACCCATATCAGCACAAAGCGCAAACCGCGGAATAGTGGCATATTAGTAGCTCGAAAGCCGTCCAGCTAACGGGAAGGGCTCGGCAAGCGCAGCACATACACGGACGACGATCAACACAGGTGATCGACACGTCGCGGAAACAATGTCGTGCGCTCGTTTCTGTGGCGGTCACTGCGACCAACAGAAGGGGTGCCAGACTAGCTGTCACCAAGTTAATTTCAGCATTAGAAAAACACAGTGTGTGACTAATTTTGCAAACATGGACAGTACTCTTCCTTGCTAGGAGGCAGTCGCTCAAGTCGTAAAAACTTTCGCAAAACATGCACGGGCACTTTTCGATGCGCAGAGGAGCCAATTCGTGCGCATGAAAATCACCGTGCTGGCCATCGGCCGTGAAGATCCTCGCTGCTAGCGCTAATCATAAACACAACGTGACACCGGTGCGACCTAGTACACTTCGCCGGTTGGAAGATCACTGTCTTCAGCTCAGCGCAGATGACAGTGGCCCATAAGATCCGACTTGAGGGGAAATCACTATCGATAGGAACACTAGTATTAGCAGTGCGCGCTAAGTATATTGGTTTTTGCGGGAAAGCAACAACCACAATCTACGCTTTGCTTCGCACCACTGGCGGCCATGTTGCCCTGGCGAGATCGGGGAGGAGGAGCCGGGACGTCGCCTACACTGCAACCAATAGCTGCAATCCGGTCGCCTTGCTGATCATCACGTACGGGCAAAAAGTTCAGTTGAGTCAACGTTTCTGCGAACGAAGGATGCAGGTGTGCGCTATTGTATGCCCCTCCGGACCGGTCGTCTCGGCGCGCCCGCATATGTGCGGAGCGGGTCTAAAAAGCAACTGTACAGCGGCCTTTAAACCGGTACACGTGTACGTTTACACATCTCCCGCAAGCTAAATATCTCTGATGTCCGCGAGTTTTGGCGAATCTAGCCCAGCGAAACATACCCATCGGCCTATCGTAAACGAACCTTTTTTTTTCATCTGTACCCCTTATGCGACGTCGTCCTTTTGCAGTCGAGTTTTTAGTGGCGGTTGAGAAGCTATATTCAAAACGATGCTTTCCGGGAGGGCAGCTACAGGCGCACGTGTGCCGCTGCAAGCTCTAGGGAACAGAGCATGCACCAACGAAGATGTGAACGAGACAACCGCTGGATACCGCCGGCCGAAACTATTTCTTGACGTCCACTGGACTATTCCTTTTTCGACCAATATTTCAGAGTCGCATGACGTACACAACATCTAAACGATGGATCATATGCGTGGTACGCCAGCTGGCGTATCGTGATGTCACGTGCGAGCCTTTTGCCAGCACACCATGCAGCACAACGTGGCGACATTCGTAGCACTCGCTGTCAAACACAATCTCTAGATTTTGCGAGAAATACAACTAGCTACTAAGCGCACACAAATTAAGAACCTCACTTTATCAGCCAGACTGCAGGGCAGTGTTGTCCTACTGTTTGACTGTACGCATGTGAGATGAGCTCGCCTGAAAGATTTAGGTGCACTGGGAACATGTCGTCTAAGCAACCTGCAATCTGTCAAGGCATGTCTTCATTTTGATAAAAATGCAGCTTTGTCGCCAGCTGAAAAGAACGCCCGAGACATGTAAATTTACCGCAAGATTCTGCGCATTCTGTTCTGTTTTTGCTAGCCGTGTCACTTGCTGTGCGAGCCTGAAGCTCCCAGCGAAATATGAATGCATGAGGGAGAAAGTACAGGGCCAAAAGTATATTCAGAAAAGCACAAAACGGCGCGAAGCCCCCAGCTATTGCACGTGAAGGTTAGGGGCTTAGCACTACAGGCGAGCGTTCACTGTAGCACACAATGCAGGGGTACAAATGGTGATTCGATGACCATGTTCAGGACCTTAGTGCGCGCGAATAGCCCCCGCATAAACAACAGTGTACCTGGGCGTAAAACACATGCACGCATAAGCAGTGCTTGCACGAGCGTGCGTGTCACGTCTTGTCAACTAAAAAAAACAAACCGCTCAGAGCACTAAACACAGCAACCCTGGATGCCAGGAAGAGGGAGGGGGGTAATTGAATACATTCCTTGGTAACGCACGTGGGGCGGCACTACGCGGGACTATCTGGCAAGGAGCAGTCGGGGTATGATGTCATCTGCTCGAAATACAATCAAAGGCTCACCATCGTTCGCTCACGGGTGCACGCACTACCCCGTGGCCATAAGAACTTTGTAAGATTTGTCGGGATTACACCGAGCGCCTTATAGACCACGAGCACTGCACTGCAATGAGAAGACCTAGGTGGCAAAATATAGTAGAGAACACTGCACATATTGCCACACGATATTCACAGCTTAGCGTAGCCTAACAGTCGATCACACAGGATGAGAATTACGCCTGTCTCAACAAAGAACTGTGAAACAAATCCCAATTAAATTTATTCAGGAAAAGGACAGGAATCAGGACGTCATGAACTACCGCAATACATCGCATCTATTGTTTGCTCCGCTATGCACTCCGTCGACGCTTCGGCCCACGCCAATCCATGAGCAGCAATTGAGTGCAACAACAAATACTGTCGACGAGCCGCATCCCCTTCCGCTGCCGACGACGCCCCCTCCTTTCCCTCGCCGACCGTCCCATCGCATATCGCTCTCGTGAAACGCCGCACTGGGATTGGCGAGAATACCCACTGTGATGTACAGTGTCCACACGAGAAAGCGCTCGGAAAGAGCCTAGAAAATAGTCGAACGTTCAGTCGTCTTTCAAAGCGCCCTTTCTGTATTGTTGTCCACCCACCGGCTCTCACTGTTCCAAGGTCGCATAAGCCACGCGATATTCTTGGCTCGAGTCGGGTGTATCTGACCCCTAGCCAAAACAGATGCACATTGAAAAACACGCATACCACTTAGGATAGAAATAATTGACGCGTCCCCATCTCAAGCAAGATAATTTCGACTTCTCCACTTTTGTAGAGAAAACAATTACATTGAAAAAATTTCCCCGGTTATACACATCCTTGACAGTCCTCACTAGATATTTTCCGAATAAGGTAAGCCGTGGCAGTCAGAGAGCCCTATGCACGCATGTCAATATAGAACACGAATGTAGCACGTCAAGCGTTGCACGGCAATGACTCCCTCAGAATGACAGCTCTGCTTGCTTAGGAACTACGGCGTGAGACAACAATGCTTCCAAACAATACAATTTATTTAGTTGCTACTGTGACGAAAACATCGAAGACGGCGCCGATCCCTATGGCTTTACGATGAACGCCGTCAGTTCGCCTGTCGGCGCCGATCCTCCTGAAAAAAAAAGGTTATATATCAGAACACTGCAAAAAACATGGACAACAACCTGACTTCAACAACATGTACATGCATTTTGAAACGTGCGGAAAACCAAACGACAAAACAATTGCTGTGCAAATTGGAAAGCATGGCGACTCCCGTATTAGTAGTCCCTAGTTCAATTTCGTTATCAGCTCAGGAGCTGACATTTCATCGGTTCAGCGCAAGAACGGCAATAATATGGCATGTGTTCTCACGCGTTGTGCATAAGGCGAACGTTTTTTTTTTGTGTTTATCGCTTGGCCGAAGCGCCTTACATCCGTATTGTCCGCTTTTTTTTGCGCCAGTTGTTTGAAGAATGTCGAACCAATTACTCGCCCAACAGCACGCTATATAAACTCTTACATACCTCTCAAAAAACCAATAATTCACGCGCCGCTTGCCGCGCACAAAGTGGCGATGAATCTCCAACGCCAGCACGCTGCCTGCGAAGGAATGAAAGTGATCATTAACATTTGCTGGATTAAACGCTCATGATCCCGAGCTTACCTCTGCTTTGTTCTAGGATCCATCGATTGACAAAATTTAGAATTCGCCAGTGCATGGTATTGCGGGCTGCGCGGGCGACTGGCGGCAACGTCAACAACACGACGGCCGTACAGCGCCCACGCAGCCACTCCACAATAAGTGCCAGGCTTGCAACAAGCCTGTCGGCATCGCCCATGGTCCGCACCTGCAAGTAAATAAACACAGATATGAAAACGCGTGCACAAATGTTACTCATCCCCAAAAGCGTGCCCTGGTAAGGTCGTTAGTCCCGACCAGGACGACGATCATGGGCTTTATTGTGGCCACCCTGCGCAGCCGATTGGGGATCTGCTCTGCTCTGGCGCCCGAAATAAGAGTAGGACTTTCTGTGCGGTGCAAGTGTTAAGAAGACAATGCAGGTTCGGTACGTAGTGTGGGGCTCCGCAGCCCCTTGAGGTGTTTTAAACCGCGCGCGCGTCTTTCTATTTGTATTGTGTTTACACGGGCAGCGGGAGTGCGCGTGAGCAAGCAGATAATCTTGGGGGGCGTGATGTTAGAGGCGACAGATGAAGGGAAGATAAGAGCGTCGGAAGCGAGTCGCGGGGCTTCTCTGCCCCGGCGGAGGGTCCGGCGCGGGGTAACCGGCGAGCGTCATGGGCCAGCAGGGTGTGCACGGACGACTGAAAGAAGATCGCCGACTCGAAGATGGAAGCAGTGCCTGCACAAACAGCCTAGGCGTATTCCTGTGAGTTGCTGTCCCGCGAGGAGCAATCTTTCTTGTGCCGTCGTTAGCGCTTTGGCCCCATTGCTCGTTTGATTCGCTCCGCAGTGTGTCTTGTTTCGCCGCGGTAAGGCCCTGACATTCTTCCCGCTTTCCGTTGCTGTTCTATTGTCGCGCGCATGAACAGCCTGTTCTGAGCGAAGTAGTGCCTTATGTTTCTTTGTTCTGCTTTTTTTTTTGCTTATCCGGAATAAACCGGTGTTTTTTAGAGACTGGATTTGTCACTCGTCGGGCGAGACCATGGCTCGCGAACCTGTTTTTGGAAGGCGAGGCCTTCAGTAGGTAATAACCACAATTTACACTTCTGTACATGGAAGAAGTAAACAGAAAGCATTCTTACCGATGTTTCTGTGCCTCAGGCCAGAAACCTGCTTCGCTAAACGCATCAACATACTGTCTCCAATTAATTGGTGATGGTGTAGCGAAGCGGGATTGTTTTGAAACATCTGCATCAGAAAATTAAAAAAAAACTGACAATTTGTAACGTGGTTTCAACAGCAGGGAGCAGACGGAAAATGTTGATGAAAATAAGTGTACCGCGGGATCGAGGAAACATTGCCCAACTTAGGCGAATTCCACTTAAAACAGTGCTTTCGTGTGTCGCAGAGAACCTTTAAATACTTGGTGGAATCGTGCAGGCGTGACTCGTGTCAACAGGACACGAACATGCGGGCTGCAATCTCAGTCGAAAAGCGAGTAGCCATCGGACTGTACCGTCTGGGGTCAACCGCAGAAGATAGAACTATTTCGCATCTATTTGCTCTCGGCCGGTCAACCGTAAACGAGATCTACAGGGAGCTTTTCAAGGTCCTCCTCGAGAATCTGGAGGCTAAATGGCTTCGCATAGTACGTCGCGACGAGATGGCGGAGCACGTTCTACAGTTTCATGCTGTCCACGGTTTCCCGCCCGCCGTCGGTACCCTTGACGGCTGCCACTTCGCGATATCGCCACCAAAAGAGCATGTTGCCGACTACTTCAACTACAAGGGGTGGTAAGTTTTTTTTCAAATATGATCCCTTATTTTCAACCATTTCGATTTAGATTCTCAAAAAGA
The DNA here is from genome assembly GCF_055883805.1 of Amblyomma maculatum. Lineage (NCBI taxonomy): Eukaryota > Metazoa > Arthropoda > Arachnida > Ixodida > Ixodidae > Amblyomma > Amblyomma maculatum. The sequence goes on along the minus strand of NC_139349.1, from coordinate 141,640,254 downwards.
TAAAAGAAGAGCCAGTTGCATGATTTTTCGTGTCAGGTTCTTCACTTCTGGAAAAAAATTTTACCTATGCAGTCCGTTCCCTAACTAGAGTTATTTTATTGAAATTTCATCAAAATGTAGGAATTCTCTCTGCAACATAAATTTCATGGTTATTGATTTAGTTGTAGAAAAGATGTCTGTGTACACGGTGAAGCTTATTTTATTTTATTTTATTTTTTATTTCCATTCAGGCACTCGTTGACCACCACTACCGCTTCCGTTACATAAATGTCGGAAGCCCAGGCAGGTGCCACGACGCCCATGTGTACGGCCGTTCGCAGTTCAGCAAAGTGGTTGAAGGGGAGCTGTTTCGTTCCCCTGTGGTGCTGATAAGAAACACCTGTGAAACCAATAATCTTGTGTGACTAGGCATTTCCGCTCACAACCAACTAGCTTAAGCCTTATGCAAATGCAGGAAACGGCACTCCTGAAGCAGCATTTAACTATAACCTCTCTAGAACTAGGACACTTGTAGAAAATGTTTTTGGACGGTTAAAAGCTCGTTCACGTTTTGTTCTCAGAAGAAAGGAATGTTGACTTCAAAACGCAAAGCAAAAAATCCGGGCTGCCTGCTTGCTTCACAATATTTGTGAAATCTTCAAGGACAGTGTTGAGCTGCTGTGGGAGCAGGAAGCGAGTGGACATGATGCCGCCAATGGGCAACAATCTCACATTACCACAGTAAGTGATGTGCAAGGCGAAGTGGTGCGAGATGCTCTGGCCAGTTTTTTCTGGAAGCAAGCGCAGTTCACAACTTAACGTGCTGGTAGTCAGTGATGCCTATGTGTGCTTCGGCGATGCACAGGTTTGCCTAAAGGCACATTCACGTTTTTGTGACTTTTCTACAGTCCGCACAAAATACCCCTGTAACTTGTCTGACCGTTCGTCGTTTTAGTGATGTGCAATACTGTTTTCTGTGTAGAAATGTATACTAGGCTAGAAGTCAAGGATGAAGGCCCATCGCTTCCTCTGTATTATGGCGAGCTGCCAGCGGCAAGAGCGACGATGCAGAATGTGTTCACTTGCAGTTGTTGCTCAATGTCGCTTATTCTGTCCGCTTGTTTGTCGACGGTTAACTGCAAGGCTCTGTGTTGAAAGTGACGATGCGCACGAATACACAAATATGCTGCGAGCACGCTTTTCCAAGGACCTCCTTCAGATAATGGTGTTGGCAGGTTCTCATGACTGCTTGCATGACAATTCAAGGGATGGCACATGCGAAGCTGCCTTAGGACAGTGCTCTCTGTGTAATGTCATGCCACTCCCTGCATTGTCCCGTTCGCAGGGTCATTAGAATCGGTCAAAGCCAGGAAAAGTAGCTTCATTCTTGAGCTGCATCCGAAAATAGTGGTGTGAAGCTCACTAGTGTAATAAACATTTGAAATGATTTGCTCCCTTACAGCTGGCTACATTTATTTATTTTATTTGTTTACAAGTTTTTCAAGGATATCGATGAGCCGGTTTTCACGAATGGCAGCCCGTTCTTCCAGAGCTAACTGCCCATACAAAAATTTCCTATGGTCAGCTATAGAAAATCTTTTGTATGGTCGGCTATAGAAAGTTGGCCCAAATTCTATAGCCGCTTCTATGGCTCTGTCTTTAGGTTTTTCTATAGTCTGTTCCATAGAAGTCTTTAACCTGTTCTATAGACTTATGGCTCCCTATGTACTGCAGTTTTTAGCGTTTTCTATGGTCGCATACAAACGTTTATGGCCAGCTATATAAAATCCTGTGTATCGTCGGCTATAGATATTTGGCCCAAAAAGGTACAGCCTGCTATAGAATTCTATAACCTATGGACTTATTCCGGTGTCCTAATTTAAGTATTTGCAGTCTTCAGTATTTTCTATGGTCAGCTATAGACAATTGCGCGCGCGTATGTATGTATGTGCGTGCGTGTGTTTGTGTATGCGCAAGTGTGTATGTGCATGTGTGTCATGCTCTATATCTTCGGTTTTATTTTCAATTGGATTAATATAGAACTAAAAATTGGCCAGCAGCCCCCATGACTAAAACCATCATGTGTCCGAGGTACTCACTGCAGGCGTATACTTCCATGCGGCGACATTGCTCCCACCAGTTATACCATGATTGTGACGTAATCCTTTTGTCGTACAGCGTTGTAGTTGATGACATACGGTTTCTCGTTGCATACAGCACACAACTCTTAATCAAGCTAGAGTACAGGTTGCGCGAGGGATTCGAACCGACGATATATGTAGTTTCATATAAGGGTGTACGCCTACTGGTCTATTTGTTTTGGTGTATACAATATTCTATAGCCAGCTAAAACAGGGTTTATGACTTGCAGTCTGTAGCTTTAGAAGCATTGACATTTGTATAGACTGCTAAAGATAAGCTACTAGTCTATAACTTCGAGAACATGCACTTTTCTATAGGCAGTTAAAGCAGCTTATATGAATTGCAGTCTGTAGCTTTAGAGGCATTGACATTTCTATAGAAAGCTAAAGATAACTGTATGACTACTAGTCTATAGCTTCAGGAGCATACACTTTTCTATAGCCAGGTAAGCAGCTTATATGGCTATGAGTCTGTAGCTTTAGAGCCATTAAAATTTCTGTAGACAGCTAAAGATAACTGTATGACAAATAGTATATAGCTTTAGGAGTATTGGCCTCGAGATCGAGCAGAGTCGCCACCTTGCGGCTCAGCGGCGAAACCTACTCAGTGTGGATGCGTTTTCGCGTCGCGTACCAGCCCGCAGTGATTTAAGCGCGCGCATGCGGCGTGTACAGGAGTGTTTTTATTTGTTTCGCAGTTCCTGTGAGATTTTGCTTACCTATATGCCACTTGAAAAATAAATATGAACACCCTACAACCCTACGCTTCATTAAAAAATATATATACTTGTCCGTATCGAGCATGTCATGCTTGGATAAGGACATCATCCATCGCGGTCTTGTTGTGGTCTTCGGCGTTTGAGATCCTTTGACATGCAATGTCTCAAACGAAGTGGTACTGTCGTTACCGCCGTGTCAAAGCAAAACAGGTCGCTGCCGTCAATAAAAGTTAATGCAAACGCTCAGAAATCGCATATTCCCGTTTCTGTTTGGAATACCGCAGCTACTAAAACATATGCCACCGCAGACTGCTTCATATAGCAGAATGCAGTTTGAACAGGCCACTCTATGCCTGCTATGCCTTCTGTATGCACGAAAGAGTTGTGTGAGTACTTTTTTGTTTTGCTTTTAAACCTCTGTCGCGGTGTCTCAATGGTAAGGGCTCTCGACTACTTATTTCGAGAACGGGGGATTCAATCACAGCCGTTTCGAAAGGCGCTCCTTTGCTGTGGGATTTGACTGCACAATAAACAATCCCACGAGGTAAATGTGGTGTTAATAATGAAAAAGAAAACGACACCAAAACCAGCATCTGCAATCATCCGTCATAGCCGATGCCGCTTGCATGCGTTACACCCGGGCCAATATGCATTTATTTTCTTTTTTTTTGTTGTTGTTGTTGTTGAAGGCTTCTGTGCATTCGAAAAAGTTTTAGTGAGCACATTTTGCTTTAGAGAAGTGCTCGAAGGTTTGGGAAACATTCCCTGCACCTAATTGTTACCCTAAATATTACATAATACACCTAGATTAATATACTTTACTGGTAGCCTATTATAATTATTATAATCCCTTTTCGTCCAAGTGCTGTCTTCTGAGCAAACTTGTCGTTTCTGACAAGGGGAGTAAAACAGCTTCATGCGGGCTTAAATATCAGTGTTTATATCGGGAATAAATACATCTTTATAGTCGCATGATAAGATGACCTCCATTTCTTTCGGAATAGTTTTATATCCGGCCTCTATTTTGGAAGCAACCCTAATATTTTACTTCGTATAAGATTCAGTCACTGGTAAATAATTAGTGAGAAAGAAATTTTCAGCCTGTAAATTGCTTCCCAGAGCATGACAGTGCCCATGCGCAGTTTATAACGATGTCTTCGCAGCGAGAAATTCGTAGCTTGCACTTTAACGTTACCGAAAATTAATCGCTGATTATTGTAAATTCTGTCAAGTGTGTAAAAGTTCTCTCACATGGTGTAATTTATTGGCATTGCAAAACAAAATAATTACGCTACTAATTTACCGTTATATATTAACGTCACACACATCAGAAATCCCTTATACTTTCGTCAGTTTCAGGAAAGCATTTATAGTTAGTGGCGCATGCAGTAATACGCTATCACATTCTATGACAGTGGCCACAAAAAGCATCTCGGCAAATTCAATCCACTCAGCGCTGTACACGTGAACAATCAGCTTTCCTGTGCGGCGAGGTTTCCTGTATAGTGTCGGTGTGATCTCATTTTTGGGGAATACTTGTGCGTGGCTGTCTGGGCCAGAGTTGATGTGCACTCAGTCCAAAGCAACTCGCCATGCAGTGCACTGCCAGTGCAACATCTAACCTGCTTAATCCTCGAGTCAAGTACGATATAATGAACCAGGCCTTCTCGATTCAATCTAAAGTACTGCAGGTATCTGCGTGGGCTTGACACTAAATTCGCCGGTCTCACTCGCATGATACACGCGCAAACTGTTTAAAAGTCGATAAGAAAAACAAAGCTGTCGTTAGGCACGTGTGCGCGGTACAGCGCAAGAAACGTGCAAAGTAAATCGAGAAGTCTGGTGGTTGCGTGCTTTGTTTTCCTAAAATCCGCTCTTCTTCTGCTGCATTGGCGAAATTCATCAATTTTTTTCTGCAATATTGCAGAAATACAGCAAAAGACACGTTTTCATCGCCAAAGAACCCGCCGTAAACTCGGAAGCAGACCTACGCATCGTGCGTTTCTGCGTGCGCCGCCGACCGCCGATCCACACTACCGGAGTGACGGTGGCGCCACCTCTAGTTCGATCTCGCGGCGAATACAATGTTCCATAGCCAGCTAGCAGCTTATATGGCTTGTAGTCTGTAGCTTTAGAGACATTCACATTTCTATAGACCGCTAAAGGTAACTGTATGACTAGTAGTCTATAGCCTCAAGAGCATAAACTTTTCTATAGGTTTGCTAAAACTGATTCTATGGCTTGCAGTCTGTAGCTTTAGAGGAGTTCAAATTTCTACAGACGGCTTAAGATAACTGTATGACTAAAAGTATATAGCTTCATGGACATATGGTTTTCTATAGTTAGCTAAAGAGGTTTTGTATGGTCCAGAAGCTATAGACAAAGTGGTATAGAATTTTCTATAGCTGCCTATAAATATTTTAATGGCACTTTATAGCCGACTATAAAAGTCCGTAGATAGACATAGCTGACCATAAACTTTACCATTGAAGTACATAGACCATTTTTATATGGGTGGCGATCCTTGAGCGCTCGATCCTTGGTTCTCTGTTTTTCTGCAGCACAGCGTAGCTGCCGTTGCTATTCAAGCAGCTGCTGCAGGGCAGTTTGGGCTGCCAGCCCCTTTGCAGCAGCTGCCCTCTACCTTTTAGGTGCATGAGGCAAGCTTGCCGCGTTGGGGCTCTCCACTGCTGAAGGCAGCGGCGAAGCCGTCGTGCATGGGAAGTTCTCAGGCTCTTCTGGAGTCGCAGCTGGAGAAGGAGCGTCTTCATTTTCATTACACACCGCATCTGGTTCCGCGGACTCCCTTTCTGCTCCCTCCAGCATGCTGTAGAAGATCTGAAACAGTACACATGTTCTGCGTTAAAGTAGCAGATATGGTTCTACATGCAGCTGAAGGGTACTGTAATTTCAAAAAAATTTGAATCACGGCGTAATGAGGTTTCCCCAAGTATTGCATGCTGTTACTTCAAACACGGGCCGCATACAGAGAAATCTGTTTTGTTAGCGATCTTTCACACTTACTACAAACAAAAAGTCACCACAACTACACACCAGCTCAGCAGATTCGTTCTCCTTCTGACTGCGCGGCCTGATTCCTCCATCAGGCTGCAGTCATTGACTGGCGAGGAACCCAGGAACCTGTGAATGTCCCAATAATAAGGCCAGGAAATACCTCCTGACCCTGTAGTTTTCCCACGGCTGAGAAACCTGTAAAGAAAAAAGCATTAACTGTGATCTACACCGCTTTACCTCATGGACTTTATTTTAAATGAAGTTTTAGAAAAATACGGAAATTTCGCAACTTTAATGCATGGACTGCTCTTATTGTTGGCTATTAATTTCTGAATTGAAGATATTGCTGCAACGTAACGTGTAAACACGGGAAGGAACATTTGCATGACAAAGGTTTCCAGCAGTTCCATGTGGAGGGAAATTTATGAATGCATATAGACGCAGAAACACCTTAGATAAGTTGTACATACAAGCAGGTGTGAAGCTCTTCTATTTGCCGCGGTCACTCGGTGCCTATAGCAGTGGGTTGCTAAGCCCAAGAGCAATGGAGCATTTTAAACCGTAATCGATGTAGAGTATACCTGAGGGTGATTATGACCATGACAGAATATAGAAAATAGGCTAGCTGACCACAGTCTGTGGTGTTCACCTGACATGCGAGGTGTGCAGCTTGTTCAAAATCACGCAAAAGAACACGCGGGAGCATTACATATCATGCCAATCTAGGCGAGAAAATAAGTTAGCTGACGCATATATCTGGCTTGCACGTGCAGCGCGCGAGGTTGCATCAACAAACATGGAGGCAAGACTGCTCAAAACAACACAGCAGTTTACGCGAGAGCGATCCAGGAATAGGGCTTAGTCGGGCTGGTTTGTTCATATTGAACGGAACGACGAAACTGCTGATAGACGGGATGCGAAAGGAGACAGACACATGTGCCTCTCTTCGCCCTCGTCCCCACCTGTCAGCGCCTTTTGGTCATTCCGTTCAGCAGAGGCGATGGAAATCATGCCATTTTATGAGAGCGTTTAAAATATAAAACTCACCTATATTTGTTGCTCAAGTTTTCAATTTTTTTCACTTCCTTTGTTGTTTTCACAATGCCGGCGGCTTGCAGTTTCTCGGCGATGGCCGCGTATACCTTTGCATTGCGCTTCGTGCGCCGGAGGTCGCCGAGGCTGTCTTCCCAAAGCCTTATCAAGACATATATGTCTCCGACTCCGACCATGATTTCCGCTTTCTGTTTCCCTCGGCCGCTGGGCGGAATGCCATCTTGTACACTGCTAGAAACACGCTGCCTGGACAGCAGACGGAGCAACACTGCCGCAACATAACCATTAACGGTCGCCGCCATGAGAGCAATCAGCCATCGTAGCAATGTCAATGCGGCTCCCCTCACGACTATTGCAGCTGAATGAACGAATATTGATTGCAATTTTTGCTATATATATATATATATATATATATGTAGATATATACATACATACCCTACAGTTAGCGTAAATTAAATTTAAAAGGTCAGAAAGGTAAAAACGTTAGACAAAGAAAGTTTTCTCGGCAACGTTGCATTTTATTTTTGGAAAGCTACTATCGGGACTACACACTCACCTGCCGGACAAAGTGTAGTGAGTTCCCCAAAATCACTCCGCGCTGAGTGCATTCAGCAGCGAGTGTCATTAAAGTTTGTCATCTGACACGATACGAATGACACTAAAGGCGAGTGCACTCGTTGAAAGTGACACGAAACTTTCTTATCTGACATGGGTAAGTCAGCTTCTCTTCAAGGCTTGTTTTCCAACTAAAATGTCTAGTTCCCAGACGCCGCACTCGCATTATTTGAAGAAGTGAGCAGAGGCAAACTTCGCCTTCTAAATAAACTGTGGAATGTGCAGTTGACTTCAAGATGACTCAGGGAGACGCACCAAAAAGGTACAATGGTTGAATGCCACCCTTTCATATGTAAAAAAGAGGATGAAAGGGGTGGAGATTGTCAAGCCCCTTGCTGCTCCAGTGTGAATGGTTTCGGCCCATTCGTCACACTCACTCCCTCCTCACTCCCTCCTTGTCTCACTTTCGCCAATCGCCAGCATGAATGCACCATTGAAAGGCGCATTCATGCTGGCGATTCATTGCTTCTTGAAACAACTTCTTTCGGTAGCAGATCCGGTTTCAAACACTCCACAGAGGAAGAATTTCGACAACTCTCATGCCTCTTTTCGTTTCAACAAAGACTGCGAGAGTGGCGTCTGGGAACAGGGCCTTTTGGTTGGAAAACAAGCCTTGCAGAGAAGCTGACTTACAGATTTCCGCAAATCGTCTATTGTCCAAAAAGGATGAATTTGAACTACTCCCTCACCCCATGTAAAAGCTACAATTGACATTATTGCAGTAGCGCAACTGTCTTGCGACCGCCAAGAAGAGTATGTTTGACAGGACGGGTTACCGAGAAAATGACACAAATTTGTTTTCCAAGCAGTGGTTCAGTGCATGGTTGGTCTCGCCTAGCCTCCAAAAATTTTACGGAAGGGGCTCGCGGGGGTAATGGAAACGCTGTACACACTTTTCGAAAATTCATTGCTTCTTGAAACAACTTCTTTCGGTAGCAGATCCGGTTTCAAACACTCCACAGAGGAAGAATTTCGACAACTCTCTCACCTGATGCAGAGGCTACAATTCATGATCTAGAGAAAAGCAGAGAGTGTCAGTCGAGTGAAAGGAATGAATGAATACCTGAAGGCACCACTCGATTGAGGACGTGGTGCGAAAACCCCGAGACACCACTGGTTCTTAGCACAAGGAGACGCATCCACATTAAGTGGAAACACAAACAGTTTATTAGGGAAGGACCGCGGAGTGAGTTTTTTTTAGGTGACAAGGCATGAAACGCACGCTGCGTGCGTGCACGTGTTTTGCGCGCATACACTGTGGTTTATGCGGGGTCTATTCGGGCGCACGAAGATCCTGAACATGGTCACCGCATCACCCTTTGCACCCCTGCATTGTGTGCGAACAGTGGACGCTCGCCTGCAGTGCTAAGCCGATAACCTTCAGCCCAATCACTGAGGGGCTTTGCGCTGTTTTGTGCTTTTCTAAATATACTTCTGGCCCAGTACTTTTTCCCTCACGCTTTCATATTTCGCTAGGCACTTCAGGCTCGGATGTTTAGGCCCAATGGCCTAAACAGCTGCTTTTCCCCATCCCGCCAGGTGCTTCTGGACAGTCTCTGCTGTGCAGGGTGCCTTCTCAACATTCCTAGTTGCGTCAAGTGTTTCTTCAAAAGTAGTTACTTTGGCAAAGTCACGTCATGTGTAACATTGTGCTTGGTTCCCCGCCTAAGTAGTAGGCCAGATTATACATCGTGTGATGCTTTTTGTTCAAGGTACTGTATTTGGCACAGTGAGAGTCCATACTTTGGTGATTATGTGTTCTTCCTTATTTATATTCTTACTAGGTATGGAAAAACTTCTGTTCACCCTATAATAGTCTGTGGTAACCCCATCGCTTATTAGCGGACTCGACGAGTTCACGGGAGAGTATGATGGCTGCATACAGTCAGCTGCCTACTACTGGACGTGTTTGCGCGCCAAGAGATCCGGAGGACCATTGCACTCTTTGGTGTGTTCCAGCAGGGTTTCCTTACTCACCCTTCGAAGAGATCCGCATTGCTGTTTGAGAGACGGACATTACTGTTTTGTTTCGCTGCAATGGATGACAAGAGCTATCTATGGCTATTTCTCCCACTTCCATTGCGTTCTGTACGCTGATTACTTCGCTTTTAATGAAAGAGCTTTATGGCATTGCCATCCTTATTGTGGCTATTTAATTCAGCATCTACGTGTAGTGTGTCCTAGAAACTGGATATATATTTTCTTTTTCTATCACTCCTTTGCACAGGACTGGGTGGATCTTTTTTGATACGCTGGAGCTTACAGGTCGTTCTTTCTTGCCAACTACTCGATATGATATGGCGATCTTTAGCCTTTGAAGGTTTTGACATAGGCAGCCTCATTATTTGGTTCATTCGGCACTCCTCGTTACGTTCTTCAAACATATTTTGAATGCCGAGTCACATGAGCCTGTTCATTGGCATGCAAAGTGGATGTCATAGTACCGCTTTGACTGCACTCCTGATGTCTAGCTGTCTTCCTCAGCTTTAGGTGTGGATAGCGAACGTGATAATACATCCATCCTTGCAGTGCCATAACCATCAAACTTCAGTCGTTTCCTCAATTACCTCAAACTCTCATTTATGTTTTCTACAGCGATTCACAGGCTGCTCTCCGTTATAATCGAAATAGTATGTTACCCTAGACTTAAGAGGGGTCTCTAAAAAGCACTGTCGGCTCTCCATTCATAACCCATCACTCTTAGGTGAATTCCTGGCCATAAGGTATTGTCGGAAATGATATGGGTAATCAGTTAGTCTGCAACATTCAATACTGGGCGTCGTCAATCCTCTGGGACAGCCCACCTACAAGTGTTGAAGCACTGGCCAATTTGGTCCTGCTTGGACCAAGTTGGTCCGATGATATGACAAATAAACAAAATGTATAAAGGTGCCTCTTTGTCTCAGGTTAATGGGTGTGAATTTCTGGTTGCATGCGTTTGATGGTCTTTCTGTTAGAGATGAAGTGTGATATAGTGACAACGCACATATTTCTACACAGTGATTACCGTGTTTATTTTTCAATGCAATTCTACGCGCTGTGGCAAATAATGTTTCAAATATACATACTGCAGTCTTGGAATTAATGCATCAATAAACTGCACACATTTCCTTACAGTTATTGCTAAGGATTCCACCTTGCGGTAGGCGATAAGGTGGACTTATTCCAAATGCAGGAGAAATAGTCCCAATTGGACTTGTGTGTAGTAGCAATGTGTGGGCCTCAAGGCATAATTTTCACCTTCAGGTAAAATATACGGCACTTTCTTTGCCTCACAAGGTCAGAATTTTTTTGTTTTGCCTAGAGTAGGACTTTTCACCTCTAGCAAGATGGCTGGCTTTCGATTTTTAAAGACAATGCTGTCTTGGCTGAAGCCCAGTCATGGAACTAGAGGGTTCACACAAGGCCCATTGATGACATTGCATTGCCTGTGTTCAACATATACTCCTCCATAGCTGGCTTTTCACGAGCCTTCCCATATCTCGTGGCGTCGTTGCCTGCAAAGTTCTGTGTCAGTATTTTTCTGACCTTGGCTTCCCAGCTCTGATCTGGTGATGGCACAAATCTGTAAAATGTGTGTGCCTTGCTTCCAGTTATCTGGAGCATTCGCTCCCTTTGGCATTTTGTGCTGTTCTGGCCAGCTGTCTGATCACAAATGTTTATTGCCTGTGCTGAACTCACAGCAACCATGTCGGCATAAAATTTTGACAGACGAGGACACAGGTCTGTCTTTAGCGCTCTATAAATTGTGCATTCATTTCAATCCTGAAATGCAATTTCGTGAAACTGAAGTTCCTCAAACATCTGGGCATGTTGGCTGGCAAGGATATGCTGCAATCATAAACTGGGCTCACATCTTGTGTTTGTGTCACACATGTCCGCAGCACTTTCTTCGACATTATAACTCTGAAGGCAGCGGCCCTTAACAAGCCTTGCTAGGGCGCTTCGTGGAGCAGCAGCAATACGCCGCTGTCGGATGTCAGCAAGTTTTTGAGGCCCCAACCGGATTCTTGCTTTGGAGACCACATGACACAAGTCCTTAACCTTTCTTGGCTGATTAATATTCTTTGCTTTCAGCTTCCCCCATGATTGCATCGTCTGTGGACGTTAGTACGTCCAAGTTCTGGATGCCAGTTCTGCAGCAGTGAACAGATGGCATTGCATAGTAATAAAGCATTTGCAACAGCAACTCTGGAATTTTGTTTGAAAAGAGTACTACATCCACACAGACAAGATACAGCCCACAAAACTGTGGCAAAAATGTTGGAAAATAACAACATAGGCAGATTTATGTGAAAAGATCCTATTCGGCTCTGGGATCATCGCTGCGCATCCTTACCTGTGTGTAAAAAGCAACAGTGCAATCATGTGCTTGCAGCAGGAAAAATTCCCTGCTTTGCACAAGCAGTCGCCCTGTAAAGAAACACCAAAACATTCACTCCCTGGATTTCAGGAAAAGCATTTTCATGTTATGATTCATTACTCTCCAGTATGCTTTCAGCAACGTGCATATATTTCATATTTGGAGTAAACAGCATAGCTAATCTCCACAATATGTGCTATTAAAGTATTCAAAAATGACTCAACGCCCGCGAGCCAATATTAAAACGACGAATTAGTAATGGAGGCAACATGTGCGCTAAGGGGCGTTTTGCAGATACGTTTCATCGAACGATGAGCAGACCAAAGCAATGCTCGCACTGCATTAAAATCTGCTTTCTATAATGCGTGCATGAGTGAACGTTCGACTTGTACTGTACGACAAATCCCGCTTTAGTGATCACATGCAAGCAAATGCATTTCTTTACAAGCGCATACAAACGGTGCCTGTTTTTGTTTGCAACGCGATGGAAGAGTTCGAACACCGTTCAGGTTGGCGTAGCTTAGCCTGCTGCCACACCTTGCATAACCTCAGGCGCACTTCTTTTGCAAGGCGTATTTCGGCCCACTGCCCTAAAGATATTTCTACACCTGAACAGCAGACGCGAAGAATGGCCTACTTTGTTGACGCAAGTAAACGGGAATTCCATTGTTGAACAACGGCGCGACATAGCAAACAAGGACAACAAATTCAGCTAGTAAATAGCGCAAGCACCCACCTTTATAGATTCGCCGCTTCCATACTCGAAGCACAGCCCGTGCGGGCTTCGCCGTACGTGTGATGTTTGCGGGCATAATCCTTGGACGGTATACGAGGAGGCTGTACATTCCTTCACAACGGCGCAAATAATATGCCCTGCATTTAAAACTTCTCCTTCAACAAGACACCAAACACGTGTTTCTGCTCATCCGATGTGGGACATAATGCATCCTAGTGTCAGTGGTCTTTTAAATAAAGACATGCCAACATTTAAGGCGTGGGTACCACGGCGGCCATCTTGGTATTAGTTCAGATTCTGACACCAGGCTACGCCACTGATTCACGACTGAGAAAGTGCCTACCGGTCTCGCCCGCAGTGGCTGAGCGACCCAACCTTGGCTATGTAGAGAAGCTTTCTTTTGTTGGAGGGTGGGTCTTCAAAGCCCCATTCTTCTCCTCGCCATGCGCAGGGGGAAGCTTTCACCTGTTCCTGTAAATATGAAAGCAATCTGCACTCATTTTTCTTTTCTAGGCTGATTTTTCTTGCACATTGTTTATATCAACGGGATACCAATGCAGATCAGGTAATAGACTTGTATCAGCTGCTATCAATTGATCTGAAAGTACCTCTTCGGGGGAGGCGTTGGTATCCGAAGGAGGCATAGATTCCTCATGAGCCTGGGATCATTTGCTGGCAGCGATCGGAGAAATCTGTGGATTTCCCAGTAAAACTTCCAGGGCATGCCCCCGGACCTCGTCTGAGTACCAGTCCTTGTCAGCAGCCTGAAATATTATAAAATAAGATTTGTAACAATACAATCGAAAGAACATAAATCGTGAAATTACTTAGCCGCTGCTTAAAAATAGCCATGAGGATATCTCCAAGCAGTGACTGTGTGAATGCTACGGCAGCGGAAAGTAGCTGACGACTAATGAATTAAAAAATAGATTTTCAGAAAACTTCAACCTGTATTTGTTTCCCAAGTTCTGGATTTTTTTTAAATCTCCCTTGTCGACCTATATATGCCAACGGCACGAAGCCGTTCGGCCATGATGAGATATAGGTTTCTTTCGGTTCGGCGGAGGTCCGATAAGAGGTCCTCCCAAATTCTATTTAACGCTCGCGTTTCTTCATCCGTCCATGTGGTCCTTTCTTTGCATTGGCCGTTCTTCTCAGCTGCCATATTTTCCCGGCGCGTTCACTGCAAAGGTTTTTACTGCCCACTGAGAAGACTGCACGGCAATTCCCGGCATAAAAGATCTGCCGGAAAGCTTTCTGCGACCAATAATGCAGAGTATACATGTGGAAAAACACATACCGGCGATGAAACACGATCACGGCAACGATCCCACGGTGAACAAAGAAGGGAACAGGGCGCAGGAGGATTTCGCACTTCGCACAACGCAAACTATACTGCAAACACAGGTAGCATACAGGCCAGCAACAAACCACCACTATCACCACAAGAAACTCTATGACCACCACCGCTGCCTAGCTGCAAATGGCTTCGCTGCAGTGGCGCGAACGCCGCGGTGGCTGCAACGCGACACGACACGTTCGCCGGGTACGCTATCCGGCAGCCGGTATCCCCTCAACGAGAGCCATATTGAATGAGTGCCGCCCCCTATAGGAGGTGAAAGTTGCGAATAGCTCCCCTCTGCACTTCCCCTCGCTATCCTCTACCCATGATTTTGCTTTCCCGCCAGCTGCAGCTCGGGTGCTTCAGATTTTAGATAGCAGTTGATGCGGCCGGCAGCACTCTTTTCCTTCATTTTGTTTAAATAATCACCACCCACACAACCTATAATAGGCAATTGTTCTCCCACTGTCATCCTTGTCGATTCGAGGTGTGCGTCGGAGCACAATTATCCATTACAGTTCGCATTTGAATGGGCCAGGGAGCCCCTGCCATTCGCAGGGGTGCAAATCTGTTGTGAGTCAAAGTATAGTATACAAGGGCCACATAAATATTTTACATCATGTCGCACCTTTCCATTTTTGGTATCCACTTGAGCTATCGTGAATGTATGTCGACCATGTATTATGAACTCGTTCAAGCTTCCACTCTATCAAGAACAGTGAACAACAACAAAACGAGGTGACGATTAACGTACTTTTCATTTACATTACGCACATTCGGTCATGGCCGAATCGAGCGGCGGCGGTGTGCGTCGTCGCTCAAGTTCAGCCGTGGTAAGCAAGCTAGCACCCCGTAGTCCTGATATCCGCTGTAGTTAAGCTAAGAACAGGTGAACGCTTTCCCCTGCGCACGGTGGGGAGAAGAATGGGGCTTTGAAAACCCACCCTCGAACAAAAGAAAGCTTCTCTACAAAGCCAAGGTTGGGTCGCTCGGCCAACTGGGGGCAAGGCCGGTAGGCACTTTCTCAGTCCTGAATATAGTGGCGTAGCCTGGTAGCAGAATTTGAACTAATACCAAGATGGCCACCGTGGGACCACGCACCACTTTGGCCCACGCTTCCCATAGACGGCACCTCCGTCCTGACCCAACCGGGGGAAACCGCGGCAGTCGCCCTTTCCTATCCTTCCCTACATCTTTCGCTTTCCTATCTTGTACTTTGCAATAGTCCTGTCTCCTCTTCCTTTCCTGCTTTTTCCATTTTTTTCTGGCAGCTCGGGTTAACCCTGTGTTGCTAACCATCCTGTGTTACGCCATATTTGGTTATAGTCAGGGTGTACGGCTGGTGTGGGCAAGAATGCCTTGCACGTTCATGTCCCATCCCCTCGTTGGGCTCCGTGGTGGGCGAACTCCACCCTGACCGAATAACAAACTTACCTTTATGGCTATAAATCCTCTAAACCTGATCGCCCCGACAAACGGAGGCGGACCAAAATTGCAGAGGAATTCCTCGGAAAACCAAAGAAAAGCTATGCCAAGTTCTCTTTCATTCACTCCAAACTTAAAGAAAAACCAGCCCGAACATTGTCCCCATTCTTAGTATCAAAATGTTTAACAAATGCCTTAGGCCCAAAGTATAAAGTGTCTAAAATAGCAAATGGAGACTTGCTTCTAGAGCTATGCCACGAAGTTCAACAAGAGAAACTGGCCAACATCCAATCTCTTGGGGATGTCCCGGGGACCGTGACCCCACATAGATCCCTAAACACCCTTCGGGGAGTAATATCTGATTCTGACTTCCTTGAAATAACTGAAGAAGAAATGCTAGATGACCTCACTGAACAAAATGTCGTGAATGTCCATAGAATCAAAATTAGAAAGGACAACAGGAAAATCGGAACAAAGCATCTGATCTTGACCTTCAATTCCAGCTCACTGCCAAAGACAATTGAAGTAGGATACCTTAAAGTCGAGGTTCTTCCATACATACCGAATCCCCGAAGATGCTTCAACTGCAGAAATATGGTCATGGATCACAAAGCTGTCGTGGACAGAAAACTTGTGCTTAATGTGCTTCTAAAGAACACCTTGCGGAAGACTGTGATGCTCCAGTGCCACACTGCATCCATCATATTCACGATCATGTCCAGCCTGGAAGAAAGAAAAAAAATTATCACGATAAAGACAAAAGAAAACATATCGTTCACAGAGGCAAGAAAACGGCTAGAAAGAAAAACAATCCATTCATCTTCACCGCTAAGACACACTACGCGGAAATGGCGCGCAGGGGCGGAGCGCCAGACCGCAACCTGGCACCTACCAAGGCGTCGTCGCACCCTATGGAAGGGCCATCCATGCCGCCCCAGGCAGATGCAGCCAAGGCTCCTCTGCCAGCTCCGAAAGAGGGTCTGGCAACCTTTGAGCCGGGAATCTACAAGGTTTCCCAATCCAGAGGGAGGCCGCTAGCTAGTTCGTCCGTGGGATTGCCGCGGGCCTCCAGCGCCTCCAGTGAGGCGATGGCGTCATCCCCAACACGGTTGTGTTGCAGGGAGGCGGAACTCGTTGGAAAAAAGGGAAAACCGAGGGTAACTCCTCCCGAACCTAAATAACTTTTATCCCCCAACACATCAAAATATGGCCTATATAGTACAATGGAATTCTAGGGGTTTACTCCGAAATAGTACAGACATCACAGATATACTTACAATAATGGCACCTACAGCTTTGGGCCGCCAAGAGACAAACCTTGATCCAAAGAACACAAATATCCTTAAGAAATGTAAAACCTTCCGAAGAGACCGAGAACAGGCAAAGAGACTCTCAGGGGGCGTTGCGATCATAGCACAAAGCGACGTCCCTACCACAGAAGTACCACTGAAGACTAAGTTTGAAGCAGTGGCAGTTAACATAATCAGCCACAAAACAATACCAATATGTTCTGTATACTTACCACCACACCTAACCTTTACAGTAAATGACCTAGAACTCATTCAACAGTTACCGGATCCATTCGTGGTAGTTGAGGATTTTAACGGGCACTCTTCCTTTTGGGGGAGTAAACGAACCGACCCGAGAGGGAAAATCATAGATTTTATTTTGTCTAATAACACAAGTCTATTGAACATTGGAAATCCGATATATTGCTGCCCCAGCTCAGGAAACATGAGCTGCCTTGATTTAGCTGTTTCATCATCATCCAATAATGATTTTAACAGGGATCTTTTAGTTGACCTTAGGGGGAGTGACCATTTACCCGCTATTTTAAAACTATCATCCTCTACCCCATCATCCAATCACGGCCACCGCGTTGGAAGCTTCACCTCGCTGACTGGTCAGTTTTTAAATCAAATGCCACATTAGAAAAATAATACTCTGAAGAAATAACTACAGACGAAATAAATGAAAGGTTCTCCACATGCATAATATCAGAAGCCTTATTAGCAATCCCGCAAACATCTGAATACGCAAGTAGAAAGCACAAAATATGGTGGACGGAGGAGTGCAAAGCAGAAAAAAAGAAACAAAAAAAGCTTGGGGCATCCTCCATCGATACCCGACTGCAGCGAACTTGATAACCTTTCAAAAGGTAAGAGCTAGAGCGTGATACGTCCGGCGAAATGCCGACAAAGCCTCTTGGCATAGTTATGTATTATTCATTAATATCTCAATCCCTGAAAAGAAAATGTGGGAACAGGTTCGAAAGTTCACCGGTGTTTGTGCCCTATTTCTTCTTTCAATGTTGACACCTGGAACACAAACAACACTCGAAGAACAGGCGAAAACTTCTCCAATCGAACCATCACCAACTCGCCTACGCTTCCACTCTTGCACTTCTCTAAAGTTGCGAGCTCTTCAAACTATATAGACACATTTCAACAACACAAGGTAATAACAGAGAAACAAAAATTTCCCTTTCGTACAGGCACAAATGAAGAATACAACAGGCCAATCACATTACAAGAACTAGAGACAATTTTATCCCACGGTAAAAGAACAGCACCAGGCCCAGACAACATACACTATACTATGTTTGCACACCTCTTTGAAGCTGCCATAGAGGCCCTGCTGCAATGTTTGAATAAAATTTGGGACACTGGAATAATACCTTAGGCGTGGAAAAAAGCAGTAATAGTACCGTTTTTGAAACCAGGAAAGCCCCCTACAAAACCTGCCAGTTACAATCCAGTAACCTCGACCAGCTGTATCGCAACATGGTTTGAAACTATAATAAAAAACCGACTCACTTTCGTTCTCCAGTCCCGGAAACTACTAAATATACATCAGTGCGGGTTTAGAGAGTCATCTTCTACAACTGATCACCTGGTCCGCTTTGAAAACACAGTCAGGGAAGCGTTCATCCACAAACAGCATTGTATCGGGGTCTTCTTCGACCTGGAGAAGGCCTACAATACAACGTGGGGGTTTTGCATCCTGCGTGACCTAGCCGAACTAGGTGTCCATGGCAGAATGCTAAGCTGCTGGAGTGACTTCCTTACCAACCGTAAATTCAATGTCCGCTTAGGCTCAACTTTTTCAACTAACTTTGTGCAGGAAAACGGTGTTCCCCATTGCTGTGTCTTAAGCACCATGCACACTCTTCATAATTAGGATAAATTCCTCAGCAAAACTGATCCCAAAGTTCGTAATGTATTCTCTTTATGTAGACGATGTCCAAATAGCATACACGTCGTCCAACATGTCAGTCTGCGAGATGCAAATACAAATCACTATAAACAAAATGTCCGCGTGGGCAGACAACAACGAATTTGTTCTCTCCAAAAAAAACGGTAGACGTTTTATTCTCGCTCAAACGAAGATTGCAAAGAAACCCTACACTTCACCTGAACTAGAATCCATTTCTCGTTAAACAAGAACATAAATTTTTAGGTGTCACCTTTGACAAAACCCAGCCTATCTTCCACACAGAAACAACTTAAAGAAAAAAGCATCCCAAGCCCTCAATGTGATGAAAGTACTAAGAAAACGCTGGGTGTCCGATGGCATGT
This sequence comes from Amblyomma maculatum, assembly GCF_055883805.1. Taxonomy (NCBI): domain Eukaryota; kingdom Metazoa; phylum Arthropoda; class Arachnida; order Ixodida; family Ixodidae; genus Amblyomma; species Amblyomma maculatum. Next base: position 141,621,288 of record NC_139349.1, on the reverse strand, counting down.
CTTTTACATATTTACCGTTCTCTAATACGCTCTCAGACTATGGCTCAATATTATATGGCTCGGCCAGGCGATCCTACTTAAAACGGCTAGTCTAGTTCACAATCTTGGTTTACGTTAATCATTTGGTGCTTATAGAACTTCTCCAGTAGCTAGCCTCTATGTGGAAACTAATGAACCTGCTTTAAAAGATCGAAGAACTGCACTTACGTGTACATACGTCCACGAAATTCGTTCTATGCCTTAACATCTATGTCACTCTATTGTCACAAAATGCCCTTCCCGAATACTCTTCAACAACAAGCCTCAAGCAATTAAGCCTTTGCTCTTGCGCTTCGAAGAAAAATGCCGAGAGCTGGACATATTGAATGAAACTGAATGTATTGCACCAAGACACGAACCACTCCCTTCATGGTATACTCTCCCTGCAGTTGTTGACCTCACGCCACCACAGTTTCAAAAAATGCACACTCCAAATGCTTCGAAGAAAAATGCCGAGAGCTGGACATATTGAATGAAACTGAATGTATTGCACCAAGACACGAGCCACTCCCTTCATGGTATACTCTCCCTGCAGTTGTTGACCTCACGCCACCACAGTTTCAAAAAATGCACACTCCAAATGCTTCGAAGAAAAATGCCGAGAGCTGGACATATTGAATGAAACTGAATGTATTGCACCAAGACACGAACCACTCCCTTCATGGTATACTCTCCCTGCAGTTGTTGACCTCACGCCACCACAGTTTCAAAAAATGCACACTCCAAATGCTTCGAAGAAAAATGCCGAGAGCTGGACATATTGAATGAAACTGAATGTATTGCACCAAGACACGAACCACTCCCTCCATGGTATACTCTCCCTTCAGTTGTTGACCTCACGCCACCACAGTTTCAAAAAATGCACACTCCAAATGCTTCGAAGAAAAATGCCGAGAGCTGGACATATTGAATGAAACTGAATGTATTGCACCAAGACACGAACCACTCCCTTCATGGTATACTCTCCCTGCAGTTGTTGACCTCACGCCACCACAGTTTCAAAAAATGCACACTCCAAATGCTTCGAAGAAAAATGCCGAGAGCTGGAGATATTGAATGAAACTGAATGTATTGCACCAAGACACGAACCACTCCCTTCATGGTATACTCTCCCTGCAGTTGTTGACCTCACGCCACCACAGTTTCAAAAAATGCACACTCCAAATGCTTCGAAGAAAAATGCCGAGAGCTGGACATATTGAATGAAACTGAATGTATTGCACCAAGACACGAACCACTCCCTCCATGGTATACTCTCCCTGCAGTTGTTGACCTCAAGCCACCACAGTTTCAAAAAATGCACACTCCAAATGCTTCGAAGAAAAATGCCGAGAGCTGGACATATTGAATGAAACTGAATGTATTGCACCAAGACACGAACCACTCCCTCCATGGTATACTCTCCCTGCAGTTGTTGACCTCACGCCACCACAGTTTCAAAAAATGCACACTCCAAATGCTTCGAAGAAAAATGCCGAGAGCTGGACATATTGAATGAAACTGAATGTATTGCACCAAGACACGAACCACTCCCTTCATGGTATACTCTCCCTGCAGTTGTTGACCTCACGCCACCACAGTTTCAAAAAATGCACACTCCAAATGCTTCGAAGAAAAATGCCGAGAGCTGGACATATTGAATGAAACTGAATGTATTGCACCAAGACACGAACCACTCCCTTCATGGTATACTCTCCCTGCAGTTGTTGACCTCACGCCACCACAGTTTCAAAAAATGCACACTCCAAATGCTTCGAAGAAAAATGCCGAGAGCTGGACATATTGAATGAAACTGAATGTATTGCACCAAGACACGAACCACTCCCTCCATGGTATACTCTCCCTGCAGTTGTTGACCTCACGCCACCACAGTTTCAAAAAATGCACACTCCAAATGCTTCGAAGAAAAATGCCGAGAGCTGGACATATTGAATGAAACTAAATGTATTGCACCAAGACACGAACCACTCCCTCCATGGTATACTCTCCCTGCAGTTGCTGACCTCACGCCACCACAGTATCAAAAAATGCACACTCCAAATGCTTCGAAGAAAAATGTCGAGAGCTGGACATATTGAATGAAACTGAATGTATTGCACCAAGACACGAACCACTCCCTCCATGGTATACTCTCCCTGCAGTTGTTGACCTCACGCCAACACAGTTTTAAAAAATGCACACTCCAAATGAACAGGTATACTCTCCCTGCAGTTGTTGACCTCACGCCAACACAGTTTCAAAAAATGCACACTCCAAATGAACACATATTGCAGGCATTCCTGGCCCTAAAAGAAAATATATGAATTACATTGTATTTTACACAGATGATTCAAAAACAAGTAACTGTGTTGAAAGTGCAGTAGTACAAGATGAAACAAAAGCAATAACAATTCTACCTCCTTATACATCAGTTTTCACTGCACAGTGGTATGCTGTTTGTACTGCTGAAAAAAAATAATGAATGAAAACATTACAAATAGGATCATTTACTCAGACTCTAAGTGTCCTTACTGCATTAAACTCTAAAACTACAGTTGAAGCAATTGTTGGCAACATAATACACATGATAGTACAGCGTCCCAAAAACATGATATAACATTCTGCTGGGTCCCCAGTCATGTCGGGATTAAGGGTAATGAGAGGGCAGACGCATGTGCTGCACAAGCAAGATCCAGAGAAATGAAACGTGAGAACATACCACACAGGGGTTGTATAAAGTTGGTGCACAGGAAACTAAGAGCTAGATGGCAAGCTGATGGGGAACATTAAAAAAAGGAAGAAACTAAATCCTGTAAAGCCCTTTTTAGGGGAATGAAAATTGTGCCGATATCAGGAACCTTTTATTGAGGTTATTTTATGCAGTCTACGCATGGGACACACACACGTCACTCATAATTTTCTCTTCACAAATAAAGACCAACTAGTGTGTGAATTGTGCGGAGATGAGCTCAGATTCAATCACATTTTAAACTCATGCATGCAACTTAAGAATCTCACGAAAAATATTCTACTGTATTTTATAATGCACACATTCTATTTCATCCTACATTGCTTTTAGGGGAACAAGCATTCGTCGATTTCTCTCTAGTTTGTACATTTCTTAAGGAAGCCAATGTTTTAAATCGAACATGGAACCACAACACTTAAGCACTTCACATGACAAATCATCTAACCTTGTGTTTGGCGCAATATAGCCATAGCTGCTCTTGGGCCATAAACCCTCGTATAACTAACTAGCTAGCCATGAACTGCTGCACAATAATTGCATGCAGTGCTAGCATCTTCTAGGCCTTTGGAATGGATGAATTGTAAAGTGTCAGTCTCCCGCAGCCTGCCTAAAAAGAAAGACGTGACCAGGTTCACCAGCTTTCTATTATTGTAGTGGAGGGGGGTATGTTCACAGATGACTTACGTGTCTCCGCATAGGCTAGACAAGACCAGCCCTACGTACACTGTACTGTTGGGAAGATTGCACGAATTCTTGGCAACGCGACCCGTCAGTGTACTTTGCCTGACGCCCGTAAGAGGAGTGTGCTATTGGAAAAAGGTCGCGGTGGTCGCGAGACTCGATTCGTCATGGAGGTGGAGACCCAAACGATACCCTAGCCATTGTTTGGACGTCCTCCTCCATGACGAATCCGCCGCAAGACATTCCATTGTGTCCAGACTCACGACGACAGCGTTTATATGCTTTCTGCCGCGCGGTTAGGCAGAGTCAAACCCCCCCTGCACCGGAGTTCGACTCGACCACTCGACCCGACTCGCCAGTGTTTACGTCCCTCTCTCGATGGAAAGGAAACTGCAGAGTGAAAACGTTGAGAAAACATCATATCTTCTCGTAAATACCCCTTGATAAAGGTAAAGCCCTTTGATAATTTGAAAGTTACCGTATTGCAAAAGCCAGCGTCTTCCAGTGTCTTCCAGTGCGAAACCAGTAAGATTTTCGCACTGGTTTTCCACTGGATCAGCTGGGCACGCTGGAGGTCTGCGATATTCAATGGAGCAGTAACTGGAAGACACTGGTTGCACTGGTGCGATGGGAGAAAAACGTTGGGATTAGCTTTTTGACGCTGGGTGTGTCGCTGGCATCCGCGATGCACTGGGAGAAGCTCTGTATGTGCGCTGGAGCCGCACTGGTCCCAGTGCCCCAGTATAGCCGGTGCGGCCTGCGGCGTCAACCGGAGTAGCATCCCTCAGGGGCCAACATGGCAACAGCGTACACGCAATCGACCATCGTGGCGCATGTGAAAAATGTGGCTCAAGCAAGCGCTTTTTGCTGCGAAGTCATTGCGCACATGTATGAAAAAGGCAGTATTTTTTTTCTACAGTTTTCATGTTACAATAGGTCGTTTCGAGACAGACAACGACCCCCGCGTCTCTGATATCTCATAATTGTCACCTGACGCTGTGTTTTCTATTCCTCCTGCTTGCTCCTTAATATTTTTGCAGCGTTGCATAAATATAAGGTTGTTCTCTGCAGCATGCTGAATATTCTGCGAGGCTCCATCATTTCGTACGCTGCCGACATCTGTAGTCAGAAATACAGCACTGTAATCTGCCTTTTGCTGTCAGTGATAACTGGAAAAGTACAGCCTCTCGATTGCATTTGTCACGATTGTGCCAGGATCCCTGGCCTCCTTTGCTAAAAATCAAAATTGGGGCTTGTAGAGGAGCTAGTCTTTCCAGCTTGTATTTGTAGTGTGCGTCGGTTACTTGGGAGCAATGAATGCTAGCCCTGAAAATTTATTTGGCAAGTAAACCCGCGGTATTGTGGGTAATCAGCACTGGCTAGGTCGTACTGCATTTTTTTTTCAATTCTTGAATATGTCTTGTCATGCCTCCATGCATGCGTGGGTTAATAAGTATGTCTTCGTTTTATCAGGAATACCGCCAATGTGCAGGGGGTGTTCACATGATCACACACGTTTCACTTTGAGCATGACTACTAGGAGTTGGCAGGTTACCTTCACTTTGAAAGATGGAGCTCTTTAACCGCTATTCCGCGTATTCATTTACTGCGGGAAAAGTTTTCCCATCGATGTGAAATCAGCCGGAATCATTGCATCAATTTGCATTATTTACGAAACTTAAACAATCAATAATTAATATAGATATGATGTACACATAGGGAAAAATTTTGCGACCAACTATTCTTAGCACCGTAACATATTACTCATCTGTATACAAGATTTTTTTTTCATCTAGCCTGAGTGATTAATTCATCGCTCTATGCTCTAGCTACATTTCACTGAAGACCAGTTTGAGTCGCGAATATTACACGAACTCGAAAAAAAAAAAAAGCAGGAGCCCAGCGCAGTTACATCAATCTTCTCTGACCGACCTGTCCCGAAGCAAAGAAAGCCTCCTCGACAGCGACATGAACCTAGCACTGATAGTAGTCAGTTATTTCTGTGGCTTGCTGTTTCACACCTAAATTCATGAGAAAACAAGGAAGTATAAGCAATAAAAGTGAATGTATAGTTGTCTCGTCAGATATGATGAGATAATAGAGATATGACTGACAACGTAAGTCAATGAAAATTAAGTTATATCAATGGGTCATGCATGGGACGTCATCAGATTAAATAGTGATGGTTATGAATAGTGATAGCTAATGATGGTGTCTGTTAGAGATATTAACAGTAAATGATAGTAATAGCATCACTAGATATAGTGATAGATGGGGTTGCAATAGGTAACGATTTCGCAGTTATATGCTTTCGCATTTCCGCACGTTGGAGACTTATGTGCACCCTGTAATTTTTTTTATTTGATTGTTACGTTCAATGAAATTATTCTCTTTTAATAGCGCATGAGGCCACAGCATGCTTGCCACAGATCTGCAGTGTGTCGGCAACAGGGCCCGCCACTTCTCCCAGTGTATACTGATGTCTTTTACCCACACGCGAAGTCAGTGAGTGGCCGCGTACTCATACAATTATTTAATTCCTTCATCAGCATCATATCAAGACTGCCATGGCGAACCGGTTCTTTTCCCCGAAGCGGCAAGGAACAGCTCAAAGTTTGGTTTTATACAAAATAAACTAATTAACGCAGATTAATGCGAATCGCTAACTAGAAGAGTGCCATTACACTTGGCGTCAGCTTTCCAATAGTATACGGTTCGATGCTGCAGCTAAAATTGTGGTTTTAACTGCAATTTACTAAATATCAATTAGTTTGGCCCAGTAATTGATTAAAATACATGCACAATTAATTAATAATCCAAACTCGTTGTTGATCACGTGACATTTCCATTGCAGAAACCAGTGCCACTGAGTGCCAGCGCCCCAGCGCTATACCTGACTATGGTCCCAGTATGACACTGGAAACTGGGCGCACTGGCACGCGGCATACTGGCACGCTCCGCACTGGCGGCACTGTTCGCCCGAAAAAAAAAAAGCCTGGGATAAAAGTTAAAAGGTATAAAGTAACGAAGCAAGTTAGGTACATAAAAACACAAAAAAGTAATAAGTAAAGAATAGCACCTAGCGCAATTCGAACTCGGTACTTAGGCACCTATTCAATCCTTAACTCTCCACGCTAACCACTCGACCACGCCGAGAATTTTTTTTTCTTTATTGCATGGAAAAACTTCCGTAAAAAAGGAACAACTACACTTACTTAAACATGTCTATGTCTAAAGTTACCGGGCTGCTTAATACGAGCCCGTCATATCCCCAGCCCGACAATGCACAATCATCAGAACATCAAAAGTCAGGGAGACATACACATGCGTCTAGATACGGCATCCAGTTTGGAGGTCCTTCCCGTGCAGCATATACACTTCTCAGCAAAGCACACTGCTCCCGAAACACGGATTTGGACTATCTTGGTGGCTCTGCATGCCTGTCGTTCATGTGGCTTTTCCAAAGGCTGAACAGTCCCATCAACACAAATAGACCGTAAGGCACGACAAAGTTTTTGTCAGGAGGCAAAAATCTAATTGTATAAGGCGTAATTTCAATGTCCGTCTCAAGAGTTCTCTGTAGTATGTCCCAAAAGAACATAGCATCACGGCACAGAATAAAGCAATGGTCAATTGTCTCAGGCACGTTACAGAGACGACAATTTACCGACCAGGGCACAAACATCTTATTGTGAAGAAATGCCTTGACAGGCAACGTCGCTGTGTGTAATTTGAAAAAGAACGTTTTTGCAGCTGCCTCAATGCACATTTGCCTAACACGCTTTAGAACAGTGGTGTCCAAAACCCCTAGATAAGGCTGCCGATACAACGGTGTAGGGAACAAAGACTCAGTGAGAGCCTGGGTCATCTGCTTTCTCAAGAGGCTATACAGGTAATCTACAGAGAAACACACAGTGAGAAATTTGAAAGTGTCAGCAACCTCCTTAAGGAATCCCCATAAACGCCCCTCACGAGCTTGTCCAGTTGGTGCGAATAGGTAAGGCAAATGTGGACTAAGACGCCTAATGAGCACAGTTACAAGAAACAGATGGTTTGCCGATTTGAAAAAGAAAAAACGGGAAACAAGTTGATGCACAAACAAGTGAACAAGGCCCACTCCACCAGACTCTAAGGGAAGAAAGTTGTCACGCCTCATGGGCTCCCATTGAGAGCGCCACACAAATGTTGCAAATATTCTGTGTATAACTTGTACTTTCCTCCTCGCACAATGCAGGACTTGAAGGACATACGCAAGCTCCGCAAATAAAAATATGTTACAGACTTGTGCCCTAGCAAACACTGAGAGTTTCCTACCCATCCAAGCCTGCGTTTGTCTCCGCATAGGTACGATTTGTGAGTCCCAGTAGGCTGCGCTGTTACGAACTTGGTGCAGCGGAACCCCTAGGTACTCAAGAGGACTACAGTCCCAGCATATGCCTCCAAACTGGCTTGGTCTAGTGCCCCAGTGTCCCAACCAAAAACCTTTGGTTTTATCTAAATTAAGGGCCGCGCCTGATACATCGCAGAACTGTTCAATCAAGTGTAAAGCCTCAAGTACACTCTTTTTGTCAGAACAAAAGAGGGCGATATCGTCCGCGTAAGCTAAAATCTTAACTTCACATTGACCCAAAGAGAAACCACGGATGGCTGCACTTTTAATTATACTGAGACAGAAGGGTTCCAGATGTAAGGCAAACAGTGCAGACAGTGGACATCCTTGACGAACAGATGATTCCAGTGGTATTGGTTTCGTTAGCTCCTGATTAACAATTAGTCTTGTATACAAGTTCCTGTAGCACAGCCTTATGCCTTTGAGCAAAACGTCACCAATGTTTGCATTCTCCAAGACCGCGGACAAGAAATTGTGCCGAACTTTATCTAACGCCTTCGCCAGGTCAGTTTGAATCAGAGCTACTTGGCCTGTCTCATCTGATACTGTCTCGATTACTGAACGTGCAATATGGATGTGTGTTTGAATACTGCGCCCTCTGATACCACATACCTGATGCGAACCTATCAAGTCCAAGATAACCAGCAGCAAACGAGAACAAAGGACCTTGGCAAAAATTTTGTAATCAACATTACAGAGGGAAATTGGACGATCTCCTTCAACAGTTTTCAACCGATTAGTATCTTTGCTTTTGGGAATTATTATTGTGTGGCCTGAATAAAAAGTGGGAGGCAGAAAACCCACATCATAAGATGCTTGGAATACTTCCATCAAAACAGGCGTTAGGCAAGGCGAAAATGTTTTATAAAATTTGCTAGTAATACCATCTGTGCCAGGAGATTTCTGGTTCTGAAGGTCTGAAATGGCTGATTTAATTTCGTCCAATTTCGTCCAACTACAGCACACTTCTCATCGTCTAGTAGCGGAAAGTTCTCAAGTAAGGAAATATAATCGAAACCCTGATTTGGATCTTTACAACTGCCGAACAGCTTTCGATAATAATCATAGACAGCAGCAAGAATACTAGGAGCATCACTATATGTGCAATCACCATACTGAATTTCCAATATTTCCTTCGTAAGAGCATTCTCTCTTTCATCACTGAGGGCCCGACGTGAAGGTTGCTCGTCGAGAAACCTTCGAGTCCTAGATCTTATTAGGGCCCCCTTGTATCTTTCCGTCGCAAATTGTTGAAGCTCTGTCCTTACGTTATTAATTTCTTCAACATAGGCACCCGGGCTAACCCTCTCTAGCTCATGTAGCTCAGAGTGCGCCCAAGCTCACGAAGGTGGCGTCTCTTTAGGAACGTGATTCTTGCAGAGGCTTCAATTGCTAAGTTTTTGGTTTCCAGTTTAAACAAGTCCCATTTTTGAAAAACCGACAGATCATAGCGTGACCATATGTCTTTCAAACAAGTAGGTACAGCACGCTTAAAGATTTCATCTGAGAGCAGACAGTTATTCATCTTCCACAGTTCCCACCGAGGGTGAAGTATCTGCCGACTGTACCTCCCTACCTGAAGAGACACCATACAATGGTCACTGAAGATGTGCCGCACCCAGTAACCAAACACATTTGCTAACGTGTTTGCAGAAACATAAATTCTGTCAAGGCGGGCATAAGAGGAGAACTGAAAATGAGTGAAATGAGTACTGTCGCCTTTTTCCTGCCCCACATCCACAAGGTTATATTCACAAGCCAAATCGTTAAGTAATGCAGCACTAGGGTCATATCTCTTACATAATGCTGATCGGTTCTCATCCCTACAAACACAATTAAAATCTCCCAACAATACAATTTTGCGTTCTGTGCACAAATGGTTAACTAATGAAAGAAAAAAATGCCTTCTGTCTCGCTGTTTTACAGGGGCGTAAACACAAGTAATTCGCCACTGCACACCTGAGATTGTGAGGTCACAGCATATAAGTCGCCCCTCGTCATCTATGCAATAAGACATGGCTGTCAACTCTAGTGTTGGAATAGCATACACCCTCCGGACAAGCCTCTAGCGTGGCTAACAATAATGTTATATTCCGGCAAAAACGCCTCAAGAGCAGCTTCCGTCTCTTCATCGGAGGACAACTTTGTTTCCTGAATTGCTGTACAGACACACTCCATTTCTTTAACAGATGTCTTAACTGCTGCTGTCTCCGACGATTACGCATACCCCTGACGTTAAGAGTAGCGACTTGATATGCTGCGACGCAAGCCATTTTTGGTACTAGTCCTTTTAAACATCATCCCCTGGAATGGGGTGGCCTGCCTGAAAATTGGCGGCCTTTTGGGCAGGCACCGCCCTCCTCTTTAAAGTCACCCTTCCAGTGGCCTCTACACAGTGTGCCTTCTGGCCAGCACCATCGATACACACCTCATCATCTGCGGGACGCTTCAACGGCACTGTGTTGCCCATGTCCTCCTCTGAGACACTCAAGGCTTCGGCCCACGAATCTGATTGGAGCACATCGCTGGCTGCGACACTGACAGCCGACAGGGAACCGGACGCACCAGAGATCGGCGCCACAGACGGCTCACTGTTGCCCTCCAACGACGAAGGAGAATCAATGACGAAGGAAGATAGGCGAGCATCCACTGGCAGTATCTTCTCCATTGACTCCATAGGAGGCATATCCGGACGTCCTTCAATGACAGGTGGTTCTTGGGCAGCAAGCGCAGCACTCTGAGTGGCACTCACAGGCGGGCCCGGATCCGGCGGTTTTGGCTCTGGAGACGCTGGTTCTTGATGGCCAGTCACTGCAGATTCTTCTGAGTTGATGTGAGGTGCAGAAGGCTTCTGGTCCCCATCAATTTAAGGTTCACGACTTAACTCACCAGTTACATCAACAACCTCTGACACATCCATGATATGTTCGGACGCCACGTCATCTTCTCGTGACCACTGGCTTTGACGCAGTCTATCGGCATAACTTAATGCACCCAATAAACATTAAGAGTGTGAGGAATTGTACTTGCTGACACTCCGTCCTTGAGCGTGAGGGAGATTTCACGGTTCGCCGTTTCCATGTGCTCCATCCCTGGGCACCGCCACTTTTCACGCTCCACAGATTGAATCGTTCCATAAGGCTCGAAAGCTTCCACAATCCTCCGTTGCTCCATATAGCGGGGAAGCCAAAGGAGCTTAACCTTGACATTCTTTGTATCCGGGTCGAACACCATGCACAAACTAAGCTTTAGTACAAACTTTCAAGGAGAAAACTGCGACCAAGCTTTAATACCGGCAAACGCGGCAGCGACGACACGATTTTGCATGTACGTAAACCTAATTTGTATGTAAACATTTCGGGAAGCGTTACGATGAATAGCGCTGTATGTTTTTTTTTCTCTCGTGGGCCCTCGCTCGGTAAACTACTCTCTTCCTCGTTTTATTTTTTTTTTATTTCTACTGTTTATAGTGGGCCGTGGTGCAGGCTACGCTCGCCTGCGATTGAGCCCACATTGAACATTTTGGCAGTAATCATTGTGTTAGAGTGCCCTTAAAATCAGCTGTGAAGTTTGTTATGCATTGTAGCCCACATTATTAAATTCCAGCTTTAGTTGTACGTTAATCGTCAATGTGCCATGAGATATCAGAGATGCGGCGGTCGTGGTCTTTCTCGAAACGCTCGAAATGACCTATCGAAACATGGAAACTCTAGAAAAAAATACTGCCTTTGTTTTCTTACATGTGCGCAACGACTTCGCAGCAAAAAGCGCTTGCTTGAACCATATTTTTCACATGCGCCACGATGGTCGATTTCAAGTACGCTGTTGCCATGTTGGCCCCTGAGGGATGCTACTCCGGTTGACGCCGCAGGCCGCACCGGCTATAGGGGCACTGGGACCAGTGCGGCCTCAGCGCACGTACAGCGCTTCTCCCAGTGCATCGCGGATGCCAGCGACACACCCAACGTTTTTCTCCCATCGTACCAGTGCAACTAGTGTCTTCCCGTTACTGATCCATTGAATATCGCAGACCTCCAGCGTGCCCAGCTGAGCCAGTGCAAAACCAGCGCGAAAATCTTACTGGTTTCGCACTGGAAGATGCTGGGAGACGCTGGTTTTCCCAATAGGAATATACTATGCTTAGACAGATAGCTTGACAGTAGCCAAATAGACTAATGCCCCTGTCAAGCGTGCAATATAAAGTGCACTTACGGCGAGTGTCACTTACGAAAAGTGCACTCTACCGCTGTTGAACGGCGTAAGGGAAGTGCATTTGCCAAAGCGCGCACTCAGGTCGGAGTGCGTTCCCAAAACAGACTTTGAGGGCCGAGCTGGGCCGAGTGCGTAGCTTCGCCGGCAGCAGTTTCTTCGTCACAAAAATGTATCATGTAATAAGATACGCATACAAGCTGATAATACGTGTTTTATATACATTCTTATTTGAGTATTTTGACGGGAAAAATATCACATAAAGAAAAGACGATATAATCGCGTACGCAACTTTTACATTAAGCGCCGTGCGCCACTTCGGCGACGTTATTTTCAACTAGGCAGCGGTGGTATTCATAGAGTTTCTTGTGGTGGTAGTGGTGTGGTGGTAGTGGCCTGTGTTCTACCTGTGTTTGCAGTATACTTTGCGTCGTGCGAAGTGCGAGATCCTCCTGCGCCCTGTTCCCTTCTTTGTTCACCGTGGGATCGTTGCCGTCATCGTGTTTCATCGCCGGTATGTGTTTTTCGACATGTATACTTTTTGCATTATTGCTCACAGAAAGCTTTCCGGGAGATTTTTATGCCGTGAGTTGCCCTGCAGTCTTTTCAGTGTGCAGGGAAATCTTTGCAGTGAACGCGCCGGGAAAATATGGCAGCTGAGGAGAACGGCCAATTCAAAGAAAGGACCGCATGGACGGATGAAGAAACGCGGGCGTTAAATAAAATTTCGAAGGACATCTTACCGCACCTCCGCCGAACCAAAACCAAAAGAAACCTACATCTCATCATGGCCGAACAGCTTCGTGCCGTCGGCATATATAGGTCGACAAGGGAGAATAAAAAAAAATCCAGACCTTGGGAAACAAATACAGGTTGAAGTTTTCTGAAAATCTATATTTTTTTAATTCATTAGTCGTCAGCTACTTTCCGCTGCCGTAGCATTGGCACAGTCACTACTTGGAGACATCATCATGGCTATTTTTAAGCAGTGGCTAAGTAATTTCAGGATTAATGTTCTTTCGATTTTATTGTGACATACCTTATTTTAAAATATTTCAGGCTGCTGACAAGGACTGGTACTCGGACGAGGTCCGGGGGCATACCCCGAATGTTTTACTGGGAAATCCACAGATTTCTCGGATCGATCGCTGCCAGCAAATGATCCCAGCCTCACGGAGGAAACTAACCCTCGTTCGGATCCCAATGCCTCCCCCGAAGAGGTACTTGTCAGATCAATTTGTAGTAGCTGATGCAAGTGCATTACCTGATCCGCATTGGTATCCCGTTGATATTGCCACCTGACGGTTCGAGGTAGCGCTTGAACGACGAAGAAGTTGGAGACTCTCGCGCGCTTCGGCTAGCTAGGACTGTGGACTCCAAGGGCCCGTGTTCGGGTGGAAGGCCCAGGTTCCTCCTGTTGACGCTATGAACTGGCGTGTCCACAGGCAAAAGCTCGGTGTCGTTGGTTCGCGGAGGGGTGTGCGACATTGAGGGGACAATTACCCAGCGGCTCCACCAAAACTGTCACGAAGACAGGGATTTATGGGTATCAGCAACAGGGGCAGATACACACAGTCAAGACAGAGGTTCCCTGGAAACGGTAACACGAAGACACAAGCTCAAGAGTCCACAGTCCTAGCTAGCCGAAGCGCGCGAGAGTCTCCAACTTCTTCGTCGTTCAAGCGCTACCTAAAACCGTCAGGTGGCATTATCCCGCCCCACCCCCTCGAAAAAACCGCAAGCTCACAGAAAAAAAAAAACTGATCCGGATGGCAAATGCGACTTTCAGCGGGTAAAATACGGCTTCATGCGAAGCACATGCAACAGGTCAGACGAGCACTGACGACTAGAACTCGGTACAGTTCCGTCTGGAATAACCTCGTACGTAACTTCTGAGAGGCGACGCAACACTCTGTAGGGTCCGAAGTAACGATTGAGAAGTTTTTCTGACAATATAAATAATGTGCAAGAAAAATAAGCCCAGAAAAGAAAAATTAGTTCAGATTACTTTCATATTCACAATAGCGTTCTTTTGAAGCTTTCTCTCTCTGGCATATCTGTTCGCACGACGATTGCACATTTTTCTGTTCTCAGATTTTCAACAGCATGGTTCACGGTGGGGTGCAACTTGTTTTAAAAATACACAGCGCAACAAACATTGGACAGGCGAGTAGACGGGAACAGCGCTGGCTAGTTGGTGCTTCATGTTTTAAAAATACACAGCGCAACAAACATAGGACAAGCGAGTAGACGGGAACAGCGCTGTTCCCGTCTGCTCGCTTGTTCTATGTTTGTTGCGTTGTGTATTTTTAAAACATGAAGCACCAACTAGCTCAACTCACAGTTCTTCTGGGGTGCAACTTGCTGAGGATTCATGCGACGACCCTCTAGAGGTAGGCGACTCTCACCAAGAACAAGTACCCACTACTCCTGCCGTAGAATCAAGTGTACAACTTGGCCTGAAGCCTGGTGTGGAGCCTGCAGCTTCGGACACATCACTAGGATGTGCTGCAGCAAAGCAGTGGCTGGCTGTGCAATCTAAGCTGTTAATCCAGTTTTTAGATGAACAGCAGCAGCTCCGCTGTTCATTAGAGCAGCGGAGGAATGCTTCCCTGCAATTACAGAGGGAGCATTTAGATATCATGAGACGCAATGAGGAACGCGACGGCAAATTCTTGGACATTTTGCAGAAGATGCTCAAGTGAAATGTTTTTTTTTTTTTCACAAGTGCTGAAAGCTAATTGAAAGTAAAACGTTTCACACATGTGTTCTTTGAAATGCTTTTTTTCTTCTTGTCACAACAAACTAGTTCTTTATTGATTAAAACCATGCATACAATTGCACTTCTTTGATTTTTGACACTGGCACACTGCAGTTAAAACAAGTCTGCTTATGTCACGGTGCACGCTGTTTTTTGACGAAGTACCTGGCTAATGCATCCCTTACCTCATGCCCCCTCCCACTACACGCTTCATTGCTGTGGGATGGCTGTCCGTACATGTCAAGTGCATGTCGTTCTTGCTCCCAGTGTGGATCCACATTGTCACTGAATTCCTCGCATATATTGTGCAGAACACAAGCTGCCCTAATGCTCACTTTTGATTTCTTTATGCGGCATTCCATCCTTTTCATTACATACCGGAATCGTACCTTCAGTCGGCCAAAAGCATTTTCAACAACTCTTCTGGTCTTCGAGAGGTTGTAATTGTGAACTGCCTCTTGAGAGCCGCTTGCATTTGGGAATGGCTTCTGCAAGTTGGAAGTCAGCGGAAAGGCTTGATCGCATAGGATCACAGGCGGTATATCGCTGCCCTCTATCAATGCCGCAGGAGAGCGGAAAGTGTCTCCTTCGACGAGTTCATGAAGTCTTGATCTTCTGTACACGCTGGCGTCGTGACACCTCCTTGCGGAGCCCACATTTGTACATCCAAATCGATACCGGTGATCAACTAGAGCAAGGCGTATGACGCTGTACCTGTTCAGAGAAACAATGGAGTCTATTTACACGTGGGCAATGACAATAAGCAGCTAGCTGCAATAAGAATGGCTGGGAAAGGAGGTAAGGTCGCAAAGGAAAATACAGCTGAACTGAACACTAGTCCTACATGGCAAGAATGCATTGGAATCCCTTATCGGCAGTTAAAGTGCAGTGAACTTTTGTTAACTGCACCTGACTGCCCATAACTGCTTCTGCTGAATGGAGGAAGGTTTTCAAATTCGACGCAGAATTGCATGCAGCATGACTGAGGGGTGCTTACCATAGTTCAGAGAAATAAAGCCACCGTAAGCAATGCATGCGAAGCTGCAGTGAAATGTTTACTGCAACACGACCATATATAAGCAGCACCCCCCCTACCCCCCCCCTCCCTTTTATTTACGGTAGAAAGCCGCAATGTGCTTGTTCCCGAATACTGACTCAAAACAGTCTTGGGAGATTTTTATAAGGTATGCCCACATTCACATAATGCCACTGCCTCGAAAAAATTGATAACAAAAAAAAACACTTCTTTTAACATGCATGTTTGCCCCTGATATAGCACCGTGAGGGTTCCCTTTATTGCGAACCCATCGTTTAACTAAGCAAAAAAAAGTGAAAGAAGACACCTACCTGCCCTTGTAGTTGTAATAATCTGTGGCGTGGTCCTTAGGAGGCGAGCAGGAAAGTGGCACCCGTCAAGGGCACCGACAGCTTGCGGGAACCCAGTGAATGCGAAAAATTCCCGCATATGAGCGATCATCTCCTTGGGGTGCACCATTCGCAGCCACTGGGCTTTCAGCAGGTCGATCACGGCGACACAGAACTCCTTGTGCAGTACATTTACAGTAGAAGGACCGATTCCAAACAAATGCGCGATGTTTCTGTCCTCAGCGCTTGAACACAAGCGGTAAAGCCCCACTGCAATGCGCTCCTCGACCGAAATGGGCTCCATCATGCAGGTGGTCTGGCGTTCCAAAACAGGACGGAGTGACTCTACCAGATACCGAAACGTAGTAGGTGTCACACGAAGTGCCTGTTTAACATGAAAATCGCTGAGATTAGGCAGGGTGTCTTCAAACCACCGCTCCTTCCTCACAAAATGCTGCCTTCCACACAGGAGGTACTCGGCCATTACTGCCGCGATGGTGAAGCTGTTCGCCAACAGAAGATTTTCTATATTCCTTGCAACGGCTTCTGCAGCTTCTACGACCATCTGAAATTGATGTTCCTCGTGCTGGCGTTGCGTTCTCGCGTGCTGATATGCTACTATGACATTTTTCTAGTCCATGCTTGCAGTACAGAACACAGGCTCGCTACCGTAGTCTGCCATGCTGTTGTACTTCGTTGTCGGGTGGTTGCCGGAATACAGCGGATTCCGGACATGCTACGAATTTGTCTTGACTAGCAACACTATTACCCTCTAAAATTTTTGTCAGTCATGACCTGATATCAAGCTTTACATAGTTTTTTTGAGTGTTCTACTACTATAAAAGCAATATTTGGAAGTTTACGCCTGTATATTCTCATTTCAAACACAAAATGTATTTTGTTGAGTTGCTAGTTTCGTATCTACGAGTGCACTCAGATTTCCTGTTTAGCACCACGTTGCGTAAAGTGCCCTTCGAACTGCGAAGTGCACTCCCGTAAGTGCACTTTAGTTTGCACGCTTGACTGGGGTATAAGTCCTGCTTTCACCTTCTCTGATCTTGAAGTTCAAAGCACTAGCCTGGGTCGTTTTCCGAAGTTTTACTGTGGTGACAGATTTCACGCTCTAAAAAAACACACAAAGACAGTCAGAGGCAGTACCGGATTATGCGCAAAAAATAAAGCACCTTATCATGCGACTTATAAAGTGTCCGCAGCACAGAACTCGCTTGAATGCTTTGTTTATCAGTACTCCCCATTCAAACAGTTCTAAGAAGAAACCAATCTCTTCATGAACGTTACTTTCGGCATTATGAATGCTTTTCTGGTAATTTTTCAATACTTTTGTGCACTCCTGGAGCGCAGACCTGGCACAAAAGCTCGCGCTTAACTCACTACTGCGGCCGGCCGGCGGACGCCAAATAGAAAAAGCGTGTCGTGCGCAGCGCTCGCCGCCGCCGCACGAGGAGAGTTGAGGAGGAAAGCGCGGCGCGGAGGGGTGTCGCTACTTTCAAATTATCAAGAGATGGATGGATGGATGGATGGAGTGATTGATTGATTGATTGATTGATTGATTGATTGATTGATTGATTGATTGATTGATTGATTGAATATAGGAGCGTCCCCTTTGAAACGGGGCGGTAGCAATAGCTATCATGCTCATTTTTCTCCTTATATCTTATTATTGCTTTAGATTGGTTAACTATACCATCATTCTATTATTTAAATTTTTGTTTTTACGTAACTAACATTATTTCACTTCTCTGCTTTTAAGCCACCAATCTTCCAGTCGTTTTTTCTAGCTTCAACTGCCGGTTTATTCACCCGGCCACTGGCATCTTTAATCCCCAGAGCTTCAGAAACAGTGACTGCGCCTGCATCAACTACCGGATGGATACCATTACATTCGAGTATAATATGGTCAATTGTTTCACTAGAATACCACATACAGCACATGTGTCATCTTCATTGTTACTTTTTTTTTGTAGCTTGTGGGGCTCCACAGCCCCTTTAAATGCTTTAAATCGCGCGCGCATCTTTCTATTTTTACTGTGGTTACACGGACAGCGCAAAGTGCGCATGAGCAAGCAGATAGTCTTGGGGGGCCAGATGTTAGCGGCGGCAGACGAGGGTAGATAAGCACGTCGGAATCAAGACGCGGGGCCTTTTTTGCCCTGGCGGAGAGGTCGGCACGTAGCAGCAGGCGAGCGTCATGGGCCAGCAGGGTGTGCACGGACGACTGAAAGAAGATCGCCGACACGAAGACTGAAGCAGTGCCTACAGAAACGGCCAATGCGTATTCGTGTGAGTTGTCATACGCGGAGCAATGTTTCTTGTGCTACCGTTTGCACTTTGGCCCTATTGCTCATTTTATTCACTCCGCAGTGTGTTTTGTTTCGCCGCGGTAAAACCCTGAATTTCTTCCCGCGTTCCGTTGGTGTTCTATTGTCGCGCGCATGAACAGCCTGTTCTCAGCGCAGTAGCACCTTATGTTTCTTAGTTTTGCTTCTTTTGTTTATCTGGAATAAACCGGTGTTTTTAAGAGACTGGATATGTCACTAGTTGGGCGAGACCATGGCTCGCCGACCTGTTTTCTTGAAGGCAAGGCCTTCAAGCTGCGTGTTCTAAGGCACCCTGATCTAGCTTCAAAACATAGGGTATTGCCTCTTGATTTATCAAAGAAAGCTTCCTTCCTGATCTGCCTTTTGTACTTTCGGTATAATTTTTTTCATAGAATTTATTAGTTTTTACCTTTTGGGTTTTATACCTGTTGCTTAACGCTCTTTATTTCTCCGTCCTTTTGACTAGCATACTTACTTGTTAGTTTCCTAGTTCTTTTCCTCTATTGTGAGTCAACGCTTTTTAAGTATAAGTATAGGTATTTAAATACTTTAGCTGCCCATCTGTTACTGTCCAATTTCCTCAGGCGTTCCTCATATAATATTTTACTCTGAGCTTCCCGTACTTCGAAAGATGCCCAGCCCATATCTCCCTGTAACGCCTCAGTTGTGGTTTTGCCGTGGGCACCTAGAGGTAATCGTCCAACGGCTCTCGGATTTACTTCTAATTTCGACTGGTACCTCTGATTTTAGGCACGAAAGCGCATTTCCAAAAGTAAATACGGCCACCATAATTCCTTTCCAAATACCCCTCAAAACCACACACTTGTATCCCCACAATGCCCTATGCTTCATTATCCCGGCATTTCTTCGCCCTTTGGCCTTAAGTGATTGCTCATGCTTTCCAATTTATGCCAATCCTTCGATTACCCCTACCCCCAGATATTTATATTCTGCTGCTTTGGGTATTTCATGGCCTTGTATTTTAAGATCCTGAACAATTGAGGCGTTGAAAATCATCAGACCCGAATTAACTGCTCTAAAACGGAACCCTAGAGCGTCGCCTTCGTCTCCGCAATACTTAAACAGAGTTTTCAATTCTCCCAGACTCTCAGCTAGCAGCCCATTATTGTCTGCATACATCAAACCGGGCAGGCGCTGCTCTACCGCCTTTCCACCTAATCTATATGACAGGTTAAAGCCTACGTTACTGTCTTGTATCCACCGTTCCAGGTTTATCATATAAAGCATGAACAGCAGTGGTGATAGAGAAGAGCCTTGTCTTAGTCCTTTGCCTACTGTGACATCTTCCGTACTTCTTATCCCTTCCCATGTAATTTCTACTTTGTTATCCAGCTATATTTCTTGTAGGAACTCTATTACCTCATAACCGATACCACCTTCTTTTAATATGTTCCACAGGTGTTCCCTGTTTACGTTGTCGTACGCCCCGTTTATGTCCAGGAAGGCCAAATACAAAGGTCTCTTTTTGACTAGATATTTCGATGCATTGAGTAAGCACGAACAGGCTATCATCTAAGCGCCTACCATTTCTAAAGCCGTTCTGAAGTTCTCCGAGTATCTTTCTACCCATGCTTGCACCATTATTTCACCGCCTGCATGGCCAACCTGTACATAACAAATGTTATGGTAATCGACCTGTAGGATTTTATGTACATCGTTTCTCCTTTCCATTTATAAATCAAATTCAATTAAGAGTTTGTAGCGCCACTCTCGTGATTTTTCTGAACTGCGACATTCTTAATGCATGTACATTTCGTAGATGGCGCTACCTACTACACTTATCGTGCGTGGCTCTGCTATTCTACTATTATTTGTTTTTTGTACACTTGGTAGTCGATAATTGTTACCAATTGAATAAACGAACGAAAGTCCGAAACTAACAGAGAAAAAAAAACAAGCCATGGAGCAATTTAATCGGGCTTAAAATATTGCATGAACAGCTCGCGCGCTTCAAGCGAACCACGAAGAAATTAGCTGAAATCATCATGGCCGCGCACATTCCTCGAGAGTCGTAGAGCAAAACCGATGCTTACCCTCTGACAGCGAAGTGTGAAATTTTTCCACGCGAAACCTCAGCACCGCTAAAAGCTTGCTACTTCAAGTTTAGCATTTTCTTTTAGCCATTTTATAAAAAACGCTAACTTTGATCACAAATAACGCTTACACTAAATGAAGCAGACGGCTGATATTTTCAGGAAAATGCAAACCCTGCAAGGCCTCCAACTGTGCAAAAATCTCCGCAGCAGAATGCATATCTAGAAAGTTATTGTATATATAGTTTTCTGTTTCATGAACTTTTCAAAGGCGCGTGGCTAATAACCAAAACAACACTATCTAATAAAAATGCTTAATTGTGTTCGGTAGCATCAAATCTCAAAACATCAAGAACGATTTTTTCCTAAGTGCAAAAGGTTTTGCACAATGTTGCATTTCCTGAGACAAGTAGAGCTGAAAAGCCGTTTTTTACCTTTGCGTTTTCCTTTACAGCTTAAACTTCTTTTCGCTATTTATAAACCAAATGCGCCATTCGAAAGCAGTGAAAATAAGCTTTAAAAAAGATATTAAAACCACATTTATAAATTAAACGAGTGAGGCACAGTAGACGTATGAATATCACCAAAAAGGTCATCTCTTCTCCGCTGGAGTGGGACCGCCATCTTAAGCTCAGTGGGGCCCTTACCCACAAAAGACGGCTGAAGAATACGTTCTTTCCTTCCTTGTTTTTAAATAATCACGATTGTGTGCGTAATGACTGGATTTAACTCACTAATAGTATGCGGGAAACAAAAATACCGAACAGGCCATAGTCGTAATATTTTGCGTAGCAGAAAGTACCCTCTATGTCATAGTTGACCGGAGGTGTTTGACGAGATTGCAGCAGACAATCAGTCTCGCTCCAGAAGAAAGGTGTCGCTACAGCATGCATGCATCTCGCCCTCGATGTTGATCCTTCTCAGGGTGCCACCTCCGCGATGCCCAGGGCACCACGCCGTTTTTTTTTTATTTTATTTACAAATGCTGCAGAGCCTTCTCGGGTCCATGCAGGAATGGATACAAAGGAGACAATCCAGGGGAACAAGTAAAGTCTTTAT
Source organism: Amblyomma maculatum (assembly GCF_055883805.1). NCBI lineage: Eukaryota > Metazoa > Arthropoda > Arachnida > Ixodida > Ixodidae > Amblyomma > Amblyomma maculatum. Next base: position 141,599,663 of record NC_139349.1, on the reverse strand, counting down.
CGAAAGTTTACACCATAAAGGGTTTACTTTTAAGCCGTATAATATGACTTCTGTAATAATCGTGGAAGTCAGCCATTGGAGAAGGTAGGACGAAAGCTTTTCTTGCCCTAAGCAAATATGGAAACCTGGGAATGCATTACTAGACACATAGTATGGCTCAAAAGTAGGTCCCCGGGGCTGTAAACTTTTGACAAAGGCTGTGCATATATAATACAAAATAACAATTCATCACCATAGCGGCATGGTGGTGGTAATGATAGCAATTCAGCGATACGAAAATAAGCGGGTTCAGCACGGAAACAAATAATGCTACGCAAAATACAAAATGAAAGTAAGCATCACAACTTTATCGCGGTGGCGTTACACATGAATCAATGCAATTGACATGCTATGAGTGATTCAACTAATTTGCAGTTTACAGAAGCCGAAGGTACTTTGTTCCAGCAAGAAATAACTGATAAAAACAAAGAATATTTATGAGCATTAATATGGCTTAAGGTTGATGAAGCGCTTTCTCATGGTTAGTTCTCGAAGAGCGACGAAATGGTTCCTGTCGCTGCGTTTCACTTGATATGTTCAAATTACCGCGATAAAGTGAGTGCAGACAGTTTAGTATTGAGGTTGTTCAACGTTGTGCCAAGCTGTGAAGATTTGTTTTGTGAAGTAGGTTAGATACGCTGGAATGTCTGGAAAAGTTTGAGTATACAAAGCGTACTCCTAAGTTTTGAATGCGTTCTAGTTTGCTATCACATATTGCTGGGAGTGGACTCCAAATAATGTCAGCATATTCAAAGGTTGGTCTCACGAGCGTTTTATATGCATTAAGGTATATTAATGAGGGCGCACTCAGTGCGCGATGGTCTGGGATGCTATGAGAATGCTATGCAGTCTGGCACGGTGCATTCCGGAGAGTGCTCTACACACTCGCTCCATCTCCGCAACATTCTCAGGTTTTAAGTGGCACGTGACTCGGGTGCTATTATTGTCAGCCAAAAGCTGTCGACCCGTTCTCATCGCGTCGCATTTTATCTCATAGCGTGGATTCGCAGCTGAATGGCGGGTGCGTCAGTGAAGTAGGATTTACCGCGGCTTAGCGAACCAAAATTAAGCATTAGCGATTTCATCGTACGTTTGTGTTATTTTTGAATTGCAGCCCTAAATATGAGCTGCGAGTCACTACCATTATTCGGCCGTTGAAATAAAAGTGAAGTAGTATCAAGGAACAAATTAAATTAAATATTAATAAGATCCCGCAGGTCAACACATTGTACTGTTTGTGTATTAAGATGTCCAAAGCAGCATTCGAAGCAAGAAAATATGAAACTAATTTAGGAGTTTATTGTTCATTAAACATCAAATCCAGTGAACATTGTTGCATACGTTCACGGAGGCGGTGAAGTGATTTTTGGCTTCTGTAGAGCTCTATATTTAGCCGCTTCAATGCCCGTAGCAAAAGATTGCGAAGGAGGCTTATGGTATCACCAAAAGCACCCAGTCGATTGCTAGCAGTTGTTTACTATACTGAAACAATAACTGCACGGAAACAACAGCGAGCTCATTAATGCCAGCCATAGCGTATGGCCGGCGCGCATGCCTGAAACTTGCAGTGTTCAGCGCGACCACCAAGCGGGCGAGTAGAATCGATTACTTAGCGAACTGATACTTTCAAGGTCAGGATGCCTCCGTTTCACCGGCTCGCTGTGTTCAACACTGCCGTCGGCTCATTATTTGATATATGTGTTCCCGCAGGACCACGGGGCGCACGGGAAGTACAATGATGACAAGACGAGGCCTGGGCCAGCAGACGGAGGGCGCCTCTGTGCTAAGCACCGATGCGGCCTTGATGCGGTCGGAAGGTGCGGTCGAAGAGGGTTTGGCGCGTTCTGCGGCTGGAGAAGACATCGCCCACAGCACGGGGGATGACTCTGACAACGAGGATGAGTCTGATGTGTGCCGCATCTGCTTCGGTGGCTCCCAATATGGCGACTTCATATCACCGTGCAACTGCCGCATCACCATCGGGCTCATCCACAAGGTGTGCCTCGAGGAGTGGCTCTCGCGCAGGAACACATACAAATACAGCATTTGCTCGTACCGGTTTCAGGTAAATAGTTGCTTGAACTCCCCTCACCTTGGCAGCGAATCATAGGAAATGCATAGATCAGTCTATAATAAGCGTTCTCTCAGTGTTCTCATATTGCTGGGTCGCCTCTTGCGTCTACCTGACGTGAGCATGGTGAAGGAAATGGAGTGAATTCTGTTAAACTGACTGCCAATGTTCAAAAGCAGTTTATCAGAGCGTTTGTGCACCCGATGAATAGGTGGATATGGTATCTGTGCACTTAACTCCTGCAAGACGTGCGGGCCACTAATCGATGCCCAATCTTGAACCGTGCTAGTCAGGCGCGGGTCGTGAATAATCGGTGCAGGCTGGTAGACAGGCCACAATTGCGGCCACCGCTGGAGAAGCCCTATACCTGAGGCTCCCTTGCGAGCTGCCGAAATAAATGTTTACAGCATCGTTATCATATGGTCATCTAATGCAAGGGCACTCTCGAAGCTCCGTCAGTGTTGTGAGTATTGTTACGAAGCAGATGTCTTCTAGGGCCTCCTTCCATTGAATAATAGTTTAGACCTACTGCCGTTGAAGAAAATTGCTCTTCTATAATTAAAGTTTCATGATAGCTGACATTCGAATATAACCGGATTATTTCGTTCATATTGTCACGGACAACAGGGCTAGACGTGACTGAAACGACGGGACGAAGCTGTACCAGCAGGCAAAGTTCGGCGCGCAGCACGCGAGTCAACTTCAGTGACCTCTTCTTCCAGGCGCAGCAAGAACATGGGGACACCAGGTGGCATTACTCCCCCTCTTAAAAAATGAAGTAAGGGACGGAGCGCGAGCGATGGCCAATGTAAGCGAAAACAAAGATCAGCACATGGACACCATAGATAACGGATGCGGGGTAAGGTGTCCTATGCGACAACGAAACAAGCGCATAGCGCACTACCGCGTGAAATAGGGCTTCATGCGGACAACGTGCATGACCTCGGAGCGTGGTTGCCGACGTGAGGGCTGCACAGCACCCACTGGAAGAACTTCGTATGTCACTTCCATGACTCGGCGCAGAACTTCGTAAGGTCCGAAGTAACGGGAAATCAGTTTATCACACAAGCCGGGCCGACGCACCGGGGTCCACACCCAAACTTTCTCTCCAGGATGGTATGCGACGTGTCAATGACGGAGGTTGTAGCGGCATGCATCCGTGCCCTGCAGTTGCTAAATGTGAATGCGGGCAGGTTGACGAGCTTCCTCAGCGCGCTGAGCAAACTGTTCGGCGCCTGGCGCGAGTGAATGATCATCTGTGCAGCTCGGAAGCATGGCATCCAACATCGTCTGAACGTCACGTACGTAGACTAGGCGAAATGGTGTAAAACGCGTCGTCTCTGGGTGGCCGTGTTGTAGGCATGTGTGATGTAGGGCAGAATTTCATCCTAGTTTTTGTGCTGCGAGTCTATGTACATTGCGATCACGTCTGCGATGGTTTTGTTGAGTCTCTCCGTGAGGCCATTCGTCTGCGGGAGATATGCAGTAGTTTTTCGGTGTCTGGTATGAATAAGCTCGAGCACGTCTTGCATGAGCTGTGTCGTAAACGCGGTGCCTCGATCGGTTACGACTAGGGACGGTGCGCCATGACGCAACACGATTTGCTGCATAAAGAATTGAGCGATCTCAATTTATGTGCCCCGCTGCACTGCCTTGGTTTCCGCATAACGTGTGAGATAGTCGGTCGCGACTATAATCCATTTGTTACCCATCGATGACAGCGGAAATGGGCCCAGTAGGTCGATGCTGACTTGGTCAAACGGCGTCCAAGGTGGAATAATAGGTTGGAGCAAACCCGCGGGCTTGAGAGGAGGCACCTTTCGATGTTGGCACTCGCGGCAGCCTCTGACGTAGCGATGGACGGCGTCAGAAAGTTTAGGCCAATAACAGGCTTGACGAACTTGAGCGAGTGTGCGTGCAAAGCCCAAGTGGCCGGAGGTGGGCTCATCGTGGCAAGCAAAAAGGATATCATCGCGAAGGTCGGCCGGCACGACAAGGAGGTGAGCTCGGTCAACAGGGCTGGAGTTTTTCTTGAATAAAACGTCATACGAAGACAGAATGCAGATAGGTGCCTTCCAAACTGGCGGGAGACGTCAGCAGCGCGACCCTGCAGGTGGTCAATGACAGGCGAAGGCCTGGGTCAGCTCGCTGTCGGGTCATTATGTCTGAGGCATTCACTAGTCTAAGAAAACCTCTGTCATCCGTGACGTTATCGACAAATCCGACGGGTGCCCTGGAGAGCGCGTCAGCATCTTCGTGTTTCTGACCAGTTTTGTACACAATGGAGTAATCAAATTATTGAAGGCGAAGGCTCCATCGTGCTAGACGCCCGATGGGTCACGGAGATTGGCCAGCCAGCACAAAGAATGGTGGTCAGTAACGACTTTAAACGCACGGCCATAGAGGTAAGGCCTAAATTTTATAGTTGCCCACACAACCGCGAGGCATTCCTTTTCCATAGTGGAATAATTTGTTTCAGCGCGAGAGAGCGTGCGGCTGGCCTACGCAATGACCCTTTCCACACCAGCTTGCTGTTGAACGAGTACAGCGCCAAGGCCGATGTTGCTGGCGTCGGTCTGGACTTCGGTGGCAGCGTCCTCATCAAAGTGCGCGAGAACAGGGGCAGTTTGCAGTCGTCTGCGCAGCTCCGCAAAAGCCTCCTTTTGCTCGGCGGCCCACACGAACTGTGTATCATCCCGCGTGAGGCTGGTGAGGGGTGCGGCTATCTTGGAAGAGTCGGCGATGAAGCGGCGGTAGTACGCTTGAGGAAACCCAGGAAATGTTTTTAAACTCCTCTTAGTGTAGGAACGGGAAATTTGGCGACAGCGGCAGTTTTGTCGGGGTCTGGCCTAACGCCTGCGGCACTCAAGATGACAGAGAAACTTCAACTCTTTGTAGCCAAAGTGGCACTTCTCGGGCTTGAGTGTCAAGTCAGCTTACCGGAGGGCATCTAATACTGCGCGAAGGCGTTCGAGGTGTTCTCCAAAGGTTTCAGAGAACACGACAACGTCGTTGAGATACTCTAAACAGATTTTTCATATTAGGCCGACGAGAACGATGTTCATCATGCGCTGAAAAGTAGCCGGCGCTGAACATAGACCGAATGGCAGCACTTCAAATGGCAGTCCGTTCGGGGTGACAAAAGCTGTTTTTTTCGCGGTCCCGCTCATCGACCTCAATCTGCCTGTACCCGCTCTTTAAGTCAATGGAGGAGAAGTACTGGGCGCGACGAAGCTTGTCGAGCGAATCGTCGATACGGGGCAGCGGGTAGACGTCTCTTTTAGTGATGTCGTTCAACTTTCGATAATCAACACAGAAGCGAAAGGGTGCCATATCGCCTGAACCTGTGTCTGAATCGCTTCACGTTCCGTCGTTGAGATGCGGTATGGCTGCTGGTGTATAGGGCGGGCATCGTCGGGAGTAATTATATGGTGCTTCACATGAGGCGTTTGCCGAATTTTCGATGACGTCGCGAAACAAGCACTGTATTTAAGAAGGAGAGAACGCAGGTCGTGCTGCTGTGTTTCCGAGAGATCTGTAATAATATCCAGACGATCAAGGGATGGGCGCACATTTTAACTTCTCCGAACGTAAAACATTCAGAAACGTCCGCTAAGGCGTCGGCGAATGCGATTGCGGTAGCGCGGAAAAGATGGCGGGGTTAGTTCGTGAAGTTAGTCACCAGGAGCTCAGATAGGCCGTTACGGAGATGGATGAGACTCCGCGCCCAGGTGATGCCGTGGGTGAGCAAAAGGGACTGGTTGCCCTCAGCGACCGCCGTTCCGTCACGTAGGTCATCGCAGTTAACAGCCACAAAAACAATGCAACGTGGCGGAATAGAAACGCTCTCGGCAGAAATTCGAAGAGGGGCGCGGCTTTGGCGGTCTGCGCTGTCAGTATCGTCAGCTTTCTCGGTCGAAAAGGTCACGTTACGCTTCCGCAGATCGATAATGGCCCCATACTCCCGGAGAAAATCGACACCAAGGATACAGTCGCGAGAGCAGTCAGGTATCACAAGGCAGCTGACAACAAACGTGGAGTTGCGAACTTGGACTCTCGCCGTGCACTGACCGCTCGGAGTCGACATGCCCGCCAGCGGTTCGAATCTGCGTGCCATTCCATGGCGTCATCACTTTTTTTTAGAAGCGCCGCTAGCTTCCCGCTTAAAATAAAAACATCAGCACCAGTGTCTACCAATGCGTTAACCTTATAGCTATCGTGGAGCACTGGTATACCCAGCGAGAGTCTATCTTCACGTGTACGAACTGTCGTCGGGGCTGTCAAGTCGCGGTCGCTCACAAGTCGCGTTGTCAGGGGTCTTCGTCGCGTCCACTTGAAGCAGCCTCGCCCACTGAGGTCGCTGTCTAGTTTTCCCGGCTCGGACTAGGCGACCGTCGCTGCGCCACCCCGGAGGAGCTGGGCTGCGATGATGGTCGGCGTGGAGACGGAGATCGTGGCTGTCGTTTAAAAGTTGGCGCCATGCGCTGCTGGGCTACGTAGTCCTCAATATCCCGGGGTCGTTGGCCTAAAGGAGGGCTACGCATGTCGTTGGAGAAACCCTTCAGTCCCAGTTGTCGATATGGGCACTGTCGATACAGGTGACCAGGTTCTCCGTAGTGGAAACAGAGGCGCTGCCGATTTGGGGCACGCCACAGGTCTGACGTTCGCTGGAGTGGTCGGCGGTTGTCGATGTAGGGGCTGAATACACTGATACTTGGTTGGGTGGCACTAATTGTGTGGAATCAGTTGGGGGACGCCGCAAGATGTTCGCAAACGTTGGCCGACAGGACTCGGTGGAAAGAATGGCGGGTTAGCAGATGGTACCGAAGGCCGAAGTGCTTGCTGAGCTCTTCTCGGACAATACTAGCGACAGAGCCGACCATCGGCTGGGGAGCACCAAAAAGCTTCTGGAGCTCTTCACGCAAAATGGAGCGGATGATGTCGCGAAGAAGATCCGGAATAGCCCCGCAGGCCGAATGCGGCTTCGTGAGCGAAGCGGCTAGTACTGACCTGTCATAGGTCGTAGACCGCTGCTGGAGCATCCTTACCATCGTGATTGCTTCCGAAAGAAACTCGGCAACTGTGCTCGGCGGATTGCTCACGAGCCCAGCAAACAGTTGTTCCTTAACGCCGTGCATGAGATGGCGCACCTTTTTCTCTTCGGGCATGGCCGGGTCAGATCGTCGGAACAGCCTAGTCATGTCCTCCACGTACATGATTATGGTCTCGTTCGGGATGTGTTTTCGGCGATCCGGGCTGGTGTAGGTGTCCAGGATGCAGCGACAGAACTCGGGCCACGATGTTAGGGCGCCTTCGCGATTCTCGTACTAAGTACAAGCGCCATCTTCCAGGCTAAAGAAGACGTTCCTGAGCTTCGCGGCGTCGTCCCACTGAATAAATGCGGCGACCCGTTCAAACTGGGCGAGCCAGTCTTCGACGTCTTCCGTCTGACAGCCGTGCAAAGCTTTAGGCAGTCGTGGGTCCTGTAGGGTGTAATATGTTGAAGTTTGCATGACAGGTCGAGGGGCGGCTGCGGTGGTGAATTCCAACGGCCCGTGCTCAGGTGGTAGGCCTAGGTTTCTCCGGCTAGCGCGGTGAACAGAAGTGTCGATTGGCACAGGACCTGAATCCTGGTTATGCGGAGGAGTGCGGGCATATACTGGGATCGATACCCAGCACCTCCACCAAAAATATGTCACGGACAAAAGGGCTAGACATGACTAAAACGACGGGATGAAGCTGTACCAGCAGGCAAAGTTCGGCGCACAGCACGCGAGTCAACTTCAGTGTCCTCTTCTTCCAGGCGCAGCAAAAACATGGGGACACCAGGTGGCAATTTTTATATACTTCAGAGTATTCAGTTCAGTCGTTCAGTCGTGTCCGACTCTTCGTGACCCTAAGGACCATGTCACGCCACGCTTCCCGGTCTCTCACTATCTTCCTAACATCACATAACTTCATCTGCAGTGCCTCGAGGATGCCATCTAACCAACGCGTTAGATGGCATCCATTTTTCCGGCGACTAGATGGCATCCATTTCTGCCTACCATTTCTCCGGCGACCCTCAACCTTTCCCAACATCAAATCTTTCTCCAGCGACTCCCCTCTTCTCATCAGATGACCAAAGTAGCTGAGCTTTAACTTTAGAATTTGACCCTCCAAAGAGCAGTCAGGGTTTATGGTCAACAATATCGACTGATTTGATCTTCTGACAGTCCAAGGAACTCTCAAGAGTCTTGGCCAGCACCACAATTCAAACGCGTCAATTCTTCGGCGGTCAGCCCTTTTTCACAATCCAACTCTCGCATCCATACATCACAACTGGAAAGACCATAGCACGAGTTTTACGGATCTTGGTTGGCAGACTAATGTCTCTGCTCTTTACTAGGCGGTCAAGGCTAACCATTGCTCTCTTTTCCAGAAGCAGGCGTCTCCTAATTTCATGGCTGCAGTCTCCTTCCGAGGTAATCTTGGAGCCCAAGAAGAGAAAATCTGTCACAGCTTTCACTTCTTGTCCATTGATGCTCCAGGACTTGATAGGGCAAGACGCTATAATCTTTGTCTTTTTAATGTTCAGTTTAAGCCCAAACTTCTCACTCTCTTCTTGTACGCGCATCAGAAGTCTCTTGAGTTCCACTTCACTTTCTGCCATTAAAGTGGTATCAGCCACATATCTAAGGTTGTTGATACGTTTTCCAGCAATCTTCACTCCAGCTGAAGACTCGTCCAGACCGGCCTTCCTCATGATGCACTCTGCATATAGGCTAAATAGGCAGGGCGACAGTATGCAGCCTTGCCTCACTCCTTTTTCAATCGCAAACCAATCAGTAAGACCATGCCCAGTTCTGACTGTGGCCTCTTGTCCTTCATACAGGTTCCTGAGGAGACAGATGAGGTGAATTGGAACTCCCATCTCTTGGAGAGCTTGCCACAATCTGCTGTGATCTACGCAGTCAAACGCTTTCGCATAATCAATAAAGCAGAAGTAGATGGGTTTCTGGAACTCTCTTGCTTTTTCCATGATCCAGCGAAGGTTGGCAATTTGGTCTCTAGTTCCTCTGCCCTTGCGAAACCCAGCTTGCGCGTCCGGAAGCTCCCGATCCACATACTGCTGCAGCCATCCTTGGAGGATTTTCAACATCACCTTGCTAGCATGCGAAATAAGCGCGATCAAGCGGTAGTTGGAACAATCTTTGGCACTGCCTTTCTTTGGAATGGGGATGTAAACTGACCTCTTCCAATCCGGTGGCCACTGCAGGGTTGTCCAAATCTTCTGACATGATGTATGCAGAATGTTAACAGCGTCATGGTTGAGGTTTTGAAGCTATTCAGCTTTAATGCCATCAATTCCGCTAGCTTTGTTCTTAGCAAGGCTGGCTAAGGCCCATTCAACTTCACTCTTCAGGATGCCCGGCACGAGATCAGTAATCACAACCGTCTTATGTTGGGTTTGCACATTCGGGTCCTTCTTGTACAGTTCTTCTGTGTATTTCTGCCTCCTCTTCTTTATCTCTGAGGCTTCAGTGAGGTCCTTGCCTCGTTTTTCCTTTATCGCGCCCAGCTTAACACAGAAGCTTCCTTTGATATCTTTGATTGTCTTATTGAGTTCTTGTGTTCCTTAATTGGCTGTTGTCCTGAACTGCTTGGCACTGTATGTTCAGGAAGGCATTCTTATCTCTCCTTGCTATTTTCTGAAAATCCGCATTGAGAACCTTGTATCTTTCTCTTTCCCCCATAACTTTTGCCATCCTGCTTTCCTCAGCTATTTGCAAAGCCTCTTCAGATAACCACTTTGCTTTCTTGCATTTCTTTTGCTTTGGAACTACCTTAGTAGCAACTTCTTGTATTATATCACGAACATCAGTCCACATGGCTTCGGGCTCTCTGTCTTCTAGATCTAATTCTTGAAATCGATTCCTCACTTCCAAAGCATATTCTAATGGAATTTGATCCAGACCATACCTGAAAGGCCTTCTAGTTTTCTGCGTTTTCCTCAATCGAAGCTTAATTTTGGCAACAAGAAGCTGAGATCGGTGACACAATCGGCCCCAGGCCTTGTTTTTACTGCTTGTATAGCGCTTCTCCATCTCTGCCGGCAAATATAATCGATCTGATTCCTGTACAGACCGTCCGGTGAAGTCCATGTGTACAGGCGCCTCTTGTGCTGTTGAAAATGAGTATTCGCTACGGTCAGGTTGTTTTCTTGACAAAACTCTACTAGCCTCTGCCCAGCTTCATTTGGCTCGCCAAGACCGAACTTGCCTATAATTCCGGATATTTCTTCTCTCCCGACCTTAGCATTCCAGTCTCTAATGAGAAAAACTACGTCTGATGATGGGGTGCGGTCTAAAAGGCATTGTAGGTCCGCATAAAATCTTTCAACGTCAGCTTCTTCAGCAGTAGTGGTCGGTGCATAGACTTGGATAACTGTTATGTTGAAAGGGTGACCTTGGATCCGAAGTGAAATCATTCGGATGTTTTTGGGGTTGTGCCCTAGCACTGCTTTGCCCATTCTTCTGTTTACTATGATAGCGACCCCATTCCTTCATTCCTTCTCTTGGATTCGTGCCCACAATAAAAGACATAATGGTCGCCGGAGTTAAATTCTCCCATTCCGGTCCACTTGAGCTCGCTGATACCCAAGATATCAATGTTCAATCTGTCCATTTCTCGCTTGACGACATCCAGTTTACCTTGCGTCATAGATCTTACATTCCATGTTGCTATGTGATATATACTTCAGAGTATAGTATCTCGAAATTTGAGCTCTTTATCGAGGAATTAATTTTGAAGTTGAAAAATAGCTTTCTATAAATTAGCTTGCTGGTCTGGAAGCTGTGGACCGTTGAGGCACATGGGCACATTATCCCATGTCGCCTGCTTTTCGGTGTTTGCTGCATTGGGATGTTTCCAGTGTTTCTATGGACACCGTGGGGGTTGACCAATCGCAAAATGTTACTTTGGCGAAATAAAGCTCATTTGGATATTTACTTCTTGTATGAGAAGACTTCAGCAGAGTATGTGAGCTTACGGGTCTATTGAAAATTGGGCTTGTTCTGTGCTTCCGTTGTGCGATTGTGGAGGGAGCCGAAATATATGGGATCATGCTTTATAGTTTAAGGACACATTTGGAAGCATATTATTCGTATATGTGGCGGGTATAATCGCTATTTATCAGTGAAATGCTCCCGAAACGAAAATGGCTCACGTTTTCGCACTGCCATTAGCGCTCCAGACCGGCCACGGTAAAACCTCACAGGAATCGAAAGCTTTGCTTTCCTTATTGTCTCTAATTTGTACCCTCTTGGGTGAATGGGGGCATTCCCAGATGTGTGGCCGAGCAACCCTCTCAATCTACAGCTTACAGACCGGTCTAATTAGACCGGTCTGTAAGCTGTAACGCTGCAACGTTATATACGCCGGCTGTAAGACCGGCGTATATAACGTAAGGTATTAATACCTTACGTTATATACGGTTTACCAGGACTAGGTTTGAGAATTGCAAGTTTGGAGCCGTTTCGACATGAACTGCATGCGTAGTGTCTAATGAGTGATATGCCGGGGGTGTCACTCTTCTCTGTAATCGACAACGTACTGTAATATCCCCTTATTTTGTCATGCATTCGTCGCAGCCTCGAGTTCGCCCCACGTGTTGAGCATCATGGCGCTTGGGATGCACAGCACGAGGGGCGAATTAAGACTGCACCCCCCTTATCGTGCTTGTTTACATAGCTTGTGTATTCGAATGGCTGAATGGCTGTATACTGCTCGTTTTCGCGCCATACAGCGCAAGCTAAGCTCTCATTATCGAACATATTATATTCTGTTTAGTGCTATATGTCGCTTTATTGGTTCGTACATTATAATATAATTTCAAGAAGCGCCAAGAATGCAATCGCTGGTATGGGAATAGTCGGGGTATGTTCACTACGCTATCAACTTGTTTCCCGATAACGTCTGCTTTTGACGTTTGAGCCATAGGTAATCTTAAACTGCTTGATCGCGAAGCAGGCTCGGTGACATTAGGTCAAAATGGAACAGCTAAATATGTAATCTACAAGCAGCGATGGCAGCTGCCGACTGTTTTTAGTATTGTCCAGCCGACAGGGTCAGGTTGGCGATTTCTGCTAAATATTCACGCCTACTGCGTTGTAAGGGGCCATAGATTTGAGGTCACTATTGCCAGAACTACACTCTATGGTCACAGGGAACCGCACCGCGCTTACAATCCGAATGCATTCTTCTCAAACGGCAAAATTGGAGGTCCGAATCTTAAGTTTTCACTATGGGCCGCCTCTTTGCATCTTCACTCAACGGGCCAGCGGGGAGGGCTGGACGGAACTTCACTTCAAAACTAATCGCTGACGAGTGTCAAAGTGTGTACATAAGATGCGGATGCACTTGCTTCGTTACAAACTGGGAAATCGATAACATATACCACGCGGTAATCATTAGGCCAGCAATAAGTCAAATCACACTTGGTTTTTCTGATAAGCCACGTGTGTTGCATCTATACGGCACTTGCAAACTACGGCCAGGCCACTAGCGGCGAAATCCAGGAGCGGAGCCGGCCGCGTTGTCTGCTAGCCGTATGCTTCTATGCAGTACCCGTGTCATGAATTCGTTTTCCCGCAGTGCTTGCATCGTGGCATCAACAGCACCCGCATTCAATGAATGCACTGTGACACAAACTATGGGCCATCTCCAGCCGTAGTTCTCGCTTGGGTAAATATTCGAAAGCTATAAAAGATGCACTGGGTATTGTATTTACTCCTCCCAACTCCTCAAGAAATACGACTATAGAGCGTAGTTTTCAATTTCAGTTCGCGTTTACAAATCGCTTGTCTTTCCTGTCTCCTATTTCGATATGAGAGTATTTCAGATAATATCGGCACATACTCGTGAATTTTCTGAACATCGGCATTATTCGTGTTTAGGTACAGAGGAAAATAATATATTTTTGATACTGAGTAAACCTTTAATAGTTCATTAACTTAGTGCGGTGCTGCACATTTTTATGGTGCTTGATTTTTGAAATTATTTATAGGTCCTGAGAGCAAATTAAAGACGCATATTGTTAACCTCAGGTACAAAATTTATTGAAGCAATTACGGTGCTCCAAGAGCATGGTAAATGCATTAGGATCACTGAATATTTGGTACTTTTACCTAAGCGCATAAGCTTTACGAAGCGACGATTTTAAACGCTCGCTTTGCCGCGTTTCATGAATTTCCGTCGGTATACGCTATAAAACGCGTCATCGACGAAGTCCAATCCATCGTTACGGCTAAGCCCATTTCGCCTATTTTTATTTGTCCTCTCGAACAACTAAATAAACAAAAAACGAGAGGGAGCCCATACCTGCAAACTCTTTACCGCCTTTGAAGCCAATTAAAAATGAATTTAAGGGGAGCAAAAGCTCACGAATAAAAAGGTTTTCTAAAACAGTGAAATAATAACAAAAAAAAAGAAAACAAGGTCCGAGTAGCACGATTGTCTATGTTGACCTAAAAAAAAAACTTTCAGAAGGTAGAAAAAAATACCCTTTTCATAGAATTGTACATGGTGCTCATGCGAACCTGGCTCCCGTGACGGATGCTCTAAACATCGGGCAGCCTACTTGCTATTATATCACAATGTGATTAAGTTGTCGGGCCCCGTTCGCATCACGTATTCGGTAAGTCTACCTTTATTCACCTTGAACCTGTGAACATTCGCTACATATGAGTGTGTGTCTCGCAACATGGAAGTCCTGAGTTCGTCTTACACTCTTACTTAAAGTTGACTCAATTTTCATTTCCACTCAATTACCTTCTTTCAGTTATGGAACTTCCTTGTCAAATCTGGAGTTAATCTGAACATTTCAATGGGCTCCTGAATTTCCTATCGAGTTTTTTCGTCACAGCGAATGACGATGACGCATTTTTCTGCGATACGCGACTATTAGCGACCACTGCATTAAACTCGTGTGAATTCGGCCAATGAAGCGATAGGCCTATAAGAGAGCGGTGTTGGCATGGTGCAACGACGGGTGGCGCAGAATGTCTCATATATTGGATCGAGGCGCTTTGCTATGAATACAAATTAAAGCGCTTGCAAAGCAAAGAAAGCGTAAATGAAACAGAAAAAAGTCCGATTATTCTGTTAAAGTCATTGATCAGTCGATACAACATACCAATACAAGATTAGGGCTCTAAAGTGTAGCTGGTCATTTAGCACATATTTGTAGTAGGCAGCTGGCGCATGTACACACTAGGTTCTCCCGGTTGGCTGCAACATCATTAACGTTTTCGCGTCTACACAAAGGCAAAGCTTAACTTTATGCTTCCGGCCGCCATAAAAAAATCGCCAGCAGCATAACAAAATGGGGAGCGAAAGCATTAGCTACGAGTGACCAAGCGGCCTTCTTCTTGTTCTTCCCCCTCTTCTTCCTCTTCTTGCTCTTGTTCTTGTTCTTTCTCTCCTTCGTCGTCTTCTTGCTCTTGCTCTTCCTCTTCTTCTTCATCGTCTTCTTGCTCTTGTTCCTAATCTCCTCGTAGCTATACGCATCTTCACTAGGTAGCTGCGGCCGCCCGACGTCTTGAAAACCTACCCTATTGTAGCTTTCGCTACAAAAAATTACCCCCCAAACATCGCTAATCCTCGCAGCGATGCATAAGCAGCCACGACTCGTACCCAGGAAAGACTTTTGGAAACAACCGCTAGGCGGCTGGCGTATATTTCACTGATACTACCGCAGTGTTGAGTAGAAGTATATAAAATTAAGCAATAGGTATTTATAATTCAGCTCATTGATCTATGTATTTTAACGTGTAGAGCCATTTACGAGAGCAAGTATAATGGTTACAATAACCAATCTGATAATCATTCAGTTCAGTTCAGTCGTTCAGTCGTGTTCGACTCTTCGTGACCCTATGAACCATGTCACGCCACGCTTTCCGGTCTCTCACTATCTTCTTAACATCACATAACTTCATCTGCAGTGCCTCGAGGATGCCATCTAACCATCGCGTTCGCTGCCTACCCCTTCTCCGGCAACCCTCAACCCTTCCTAACATCAAATCTTTCTCCAGCGACTCCTCTCTTTTCATCAGATGACCAAAGTAGCTGAGCTTTAACTTTAGAATTTGACCCTCCAAAGAGCAGTCAGGTTTTATGGTCGACATAATCGACTGATTTGATCTTCCGGCAGTCCAAGAAACTCTCAAGAGTCTCCGCCAGCACCACAATTCAAACGCGTCAATTCTTCGGCAGTCAGCCTTTTTCACAGTCCAACTCTCGCATCCATACATCACAACTGGAAGGACCATAGCACGAGTTATACGGATCTTGGTTGGCAGACTAATGTCTCTGCTCTTTACTAGGCGGTCAAGGCTAACCATTGCTCTCTTTCCCAGAAGCAGGCGTCTTCTAATTTCATGGCTGCAGTCTCCTTCCGAGGTAGTCTTGGAGCCCAAGAAGAGAAAATCTCTCACAGCTTCAACTTCTTGTCCATTGATGCTCCAGGACTTGATAGGGCAAGACGCCATGATCTTTGTCTTTTTAATGTTCAGTTTAAGCCCAAACTTCTCACCTGAGTTGCTTTGGGACGTTAAACCCCACAAACCAACCCAAACTTCTCACTCTCTACTTATACGTGCATCAGAAGTCTCATGAGTTCCACTACACTTTCTGCCATTAAAGTGGTATCATCCGCATATCTAAGGTTGTTGATACGTTTTCCAGCAATCTTCACGAGTCTTCAGCTGGTCCAGACTGATAATAATTAACTGATGATAATTAATTAGGCAAATCACTATGCTATTTAAACTACATAGTGCAAGATGTTCTTGTATTACTACTGGTGGGAAACAGGTATAATCTGATAGTTTTATTAATAATTGACGCTATTATTTATTTGTACATTTTGTAATGCAAACTTGCATAGATAGGTACTTACGGGCGCAATAAAGCTAGGGAATTGCTTAGCTATTTACAAGACATGCGAAATAGAGCTGCTCGATGAACTAGATTTGACCACATTGAACTCTTTTAGCCAATTATTTAAAACACTATTTCCGGACGCCACAGCAACAACCTGAAGTTTTCACCAGAACTCATCAGCTTCTAGGCTCAAAAGTTTAACTTGTGCGCGATATTTGTTCGGAGTCAAAGAGCTTTATAATCTTTTTGAGTAGAGCTATAATGAATCCTATAACAGAATTACGAGAATGAACTTAACCGCCTAAATCCGTCAACAAAATTTGATGCATGCCGTTTTAAAGCTGCTACGCTCTTCCAACGTAAGAATTAAAGGGAAAAACCAAATAAACTCTCATAGGACCTTGAGCACGATTATTGTAGAGGCATAAATAAATACTTGAATATAGCACACGGCCGACAGTTTGCAAGGTTGTGCCACGAACATAGTATGAACACCCACGAGTAGTCTTGTTTGTGCCTCAGTTTTGTAGGTGGAAGTGCTGCGAATTGCGCCATAGTATGCCAATCTGACGTGTTGCGCCAAGATGCGCGAAAACGGCAATTTACTCGATAATGGATCATCACAACTATAGAACGCAAAATTTACCCTGGTATTATTGTCGGTTCGGCAACAGTAGGATCCCACTACAAAAGGACGCAGCCGCATCCACATCCAAGACAGTTTGAATCACTGCTAGTGTTATTTTTAATGCTGTTATTGCTGCGGCTCTCACGAAACGCTGGCGGCACAAGCCTTTTTGAAATGAAATTAATAGCAGCTAATCGATTCCACTAATGTTTTTAGTAGATTCCATTTGTCCATTTTTCTCTCGCCAGCTCGAGCAAGTCTTTAGAACCGTTGCACTCCTAAATAATTGTGGGCAGTGGGATGCAAAATAAATTGTATGGGTGTTTTTGTACTAACGAAAAGTCTTTATTTCTACCCCCGTCAATTGGACTAATCCTTTAACCTTCCCGACGACCGCGTGCACAAGAAAATCGCTTTCGAATTAAAAAAAAAAGAGAGAGCTGTCGTTTTTACTTGGATGTTATCTCAGATTCAGAAAGCTGTCATGCAGGTGTTCCTTAAATAAAATTACTGTAATGCAAAGTGCTTTCCGTAATTTTTTTCGAGAGCATTTGACAACTCGAAATTTACATTAAGAACAATTTTAATGCAATATTTTCGCGAATCTGAGCACCACCGAATTAAGCACTCCCCCCCCCCCCCCCCCCCTTCCCTAGCTCCTCGCCAGCCTCGCAAAAAAAGTTGAATAAAAATATTTGCATGTGAATCTGCGCAGGCCCTTCTTTTAATGTATGGCATGTACCAATGTTCGCCAAGCAGGCTGTCGTAAATACAGAGCTGTCAGAGTTTCTAGGTGGCACGGCTTCAGCGGCGTTAATAAAGGTACTCTAGGCGTGATATGCGTCATCATGTGTTACTGCGTTCCGACACCACATGACAGATGGTGGCACAGAACGCTGAAAACCAACTAAAAGCAACACCGATCACTCTATGATCGTGCTGTTGCGTGGGTCTGGTACCGAAAGTGCTCTGCAGATTTCAAGTGCATCGCGGGTGCGTGTTCTTTGGTTTGGTTTCAATTGTTTATGTGCCACTACTAGGCCGGAACGGGATTTTAGATGGTTGCCTACAGCTTGAAGTTCGCTCGAACTGAAATCATCTTATTTGCAAATGTCTGGGAAGTTTCTGGTCAAATACATTTTTATTTCTTAGCCCGTCTAGTCGAGATATCCACGCAAAAAAAAGGGGGGGAGGGGGGGCGGGAGTACTTCACTTAGTTTAGCGTTTTCGATTCTAAGCACGTCTCACCCACAACTTTCGGCATAGCATTCGTGAAAAAAAAAAAAGAAAAAAGCGGTTTCTTAAAATTGAGTAAATGCGGAAGAACTTACTGTAGCTGTGTACAGAAAAATGAGCTTAGTACCATATAAGGCGCCACCATGCTCCAAATTGCTCCCAAATTGAGCTTTTGCTGTTCTAAAGCTACGCCCAATTAAGACTTCTGCCGCTCCTGTGTTTTCTCCAAAAAGCTAGAGCCTGCTTCCACACATGCAAAGTATTCTGTATAGGAAATCATCGTCATCAGTAGCATCCTGACTATACCCACTGCAGGCTAAAGGACTCTCCCATACTCCTGCAATCAACCCGGTCCTATGCTAGCTGCATTCTCTTCATCCTTGCGAACTCCTTACCTTCATCCGCCTATCTAACTTTCTGCCTACCCCTGATACTCTTTCTTTCCCTTGGAATACAATTCGTTACCCAAAGCGACCATCTGTTGTCCTCTCTACGCAGCACATGCCCTGCCCATGCCCATTTTGTTTGATGTCCACTAGAATGACATTAACTCCAGTTATTTTTCTGATCCCCTCTGCGCGCTTCCTATCTCTTAACGTTACACCTATCATTTTTGGTTCCATAGCTCTCTGAGTAGTCCTCAACTGAAGTAAAGCCCTTTTCCTTAGCCTCCACGTTTCAGCTCCCTAGGCGAGTACAGCTAAGATACAACTGTTGTACACTTTCCTCTTTAGCGATACCGGTAAGTCATAATGTGCGAATATTTGGCAAATCCGCTCCACCCCATTCCTATTCTTCTAGTTATTTCCCTTTCATTTAGCGATACCGGTAAGCTGCTGGTCATAATCTGCTTTGGCAAATCCGCTCCACCCCATTCTTATTCTCCTAGTTATTTCCCTTTCAGTGTTTGAATCTGCGGTTATTACCTGTCCTAAACAGATATATTCGCCTACTTCCAGTGATTCATTACCTATTGTGAACTGCTATTCCTTCCCGAGGCTGTTGAGCATTACCTTAGTCTCTTGCATATTGATATTCAGGCCTACTTTTCTGCTATGCCATTCTAGGTATTCATTCTTCGCTGTTACTTAGAACACAATGTTAGCGAATCACATATTACTTAGGTATTCTCTACCGACCCTTATCCCTAACTATTCCTATTCAAAGTCTCTGAATTCTTCCTCTAAGCTAGCTAGGAATAATGCTGGAAAGTCGTGTGCCTTTGTCTAACCCCTTTCTTTATAAAAATTTTGTTACTTTCATTATGCAGAACTGTGGTTGCTTTCTTGGCACTACTCAGAGCTTCGGTAATTTCACCTACGGCTCTTCTACACCTTGATTTCGCATGACTGCATGACTGCCGAGGTTTCTATTGACTCAAATGTTTTTTTTCGTAATCAATGAATGTTATGTTAAGGGCTGGTTATATTGGCTGGTTATGACCTGGTTGGTGGTATGTATATGATCTACAGTCGAGTACTCTTTACGAAAACATACTTGATCTTCATAGGAGATA
The DNA here is from genome assembly GCF_055883805.1 of Amblyomma maculatum. NCBI lineage: Eukaryota > Metazoa > Arthropoda > Arachnida > Ixodida > Ixodidae > Amblyomma > Amblyomma maculatum. The sequence continues at coordinate 141,580,250 of NC_139349.1, read as the reverse complement.
TCAGTGGTCAAGCGAAAAGGTGTTAGGAACACGCAGGATTGAAACTGCAAGATTTCGAGAAATCATTTTAACAGCACAGATTAGAATATTCGAAATCGTATTTTTATTGCGAAAGCAATACTGCTCTAGGTTTCGAGCCCTCAGCGTAGCGCGGAGGTAGCCACGTACGTCTTACTCACCTGACGCTGTGACGTCACACCCCACGTCACATTAGGTGAGAGTTGGGCTACCAACTCAAGCGGTCAGCGTATCGCGGCGGTAGCCACGTTTTACTCACGTGGAGCTGTGAGGCCACACCTTACGTGACACACAAGCGAGAGATGGGCTCCCAACTCAAGCGGTCGGCGTGTCGCGGTCGGAGCGGCGGCTCAGTTGGCAGGAGCTGCCAACTTGGGTCTCTCGTTTCACATGGGACGATTATGTTAGAATCAGCCTTCTAGGACCCTGGCATTCACGTTACCCCTATAGGCCACTAAGGCACGTTCATACGCCTTGGTTAAAGCGGGGGTTAAAGCGGGGGTCCAGTCCACATATAAAGCCCCTGTAAAGAATACAGGGGCTTTATATGTGGACTGAGGAAGAAGAAAAAGAGAAGAACGTTCGGTCACCCGCAGCTAATTCTTTCGCTATATATTTGGTTCAGCAGCGTTGAACTCTTGTAATTTTTTTCTACTCAATCATCTACATTGATTTCAGTCTGCGTAATTATGTGGGTAAACATTTAGCCGCATTTGATGTAACTGACTGGTAATAATGAGTGCGTCCCATGGGTAGAGCTCCTCAAGAGCTGACCTATTTCGCATTTGTGAGCGATAGCAAGGGCTGCACGGAACGTAATAAGAGTGAATTCTTCCACACTAAAAGCTGTAGCAACAGCGCCCTTCCTTGTCTCGTCTTTGTCCAGGTACTTTTTTATGCGCTGCTTTTTATGAAAAGGTGTCGGTTTTATTTTATCCCGGACCCACGCGAGCTACGACAGAATTCGAAATGGCATCTCTGAGAAAGAGGTTGATGGATTTGGATTTGATTCCTCTAATATGTGAGTATTCTTGGGGCATATCATGACACATTTGGCATCGCGGTTACGTAGTGCACCTAGAGAAGTGAAAGGGGAAGGTGTCTATAAAGCAGCGTGGAACGCTCAACTGGAGCCTGGGCTTAATTAGCCGGCATCCACCTTCTTTACTTTGCGACGCAAGGTGGGACCTGAAGTAAAAGTAAGCTTCATATACGGGAAAACTCACGCGAACGCGACGGTGACAACAGCGACGCAGTAGGGTGAAGAGCTTTGCTTGTATACAAGTGGCAATTGCTACATCGTTCGGATGATTTCGATTTGCTGAAAAAGAATATTTCGCTGATCGCTCAGAAAGTGCACTTGCGATAGGCCAATCAGACTTTCCCTGGCCATTTCCTGTTTGTGATGTAGATCGATCCTCCCTGATTTCTGTCTTCGCCTTAGTAAGCGCGTTGTGGCCGCTACTCCGACAACGTTGCTATAGAGAATTCGAATTAGCTGTGAGGCAGTCGCAGTATTGAAATAAAAGAAAGCGCCAACGGCGATCTCAAGATTTGGCGACGTACTGCGGCGGTATGCGTTTTGAAGCGGTACAGTTGCTCGATTTCCCTCTGTCGCTGAGCTCTAGTTGTGGGTGCAAAATCACTCTAGGTGCATATTCTCACGTCCATAGTATGCTATCTCAAAACCAGACCAAGGAACAGGTAAAGGGCGCGTTAATAACGCGGGAGAGCTCTGGCACGGGACGGTAGTGAACTTCCGCCGTTAATCCATGATTTCTTTCTCCTTCACAAGAGTGCCGGAACGTTCGTCTTCGCTGTACGTAACTATACACACTCAGGAAAATATTTCGTTTGCCCTGTGCAAGAAGCAGCCCTATACAACTTTAAAATATAAACCAAAAATTAGGTTATGACCATTTGATGAATACGTGGTTATAGTAAAAATCACAGGTTCTTCTTTTTCTTTAAATCTTCCGCACCTGTCCAAGGTAGGTGGCTCCTCGATTCGGCAGGCGACGCGCAGTTCACACACAAACACACTGAGACGAAGGCCAACGAACTTGTAGTAACAAAACGAACATTAACTTTATATAACAAGAACACGAAGCACAGGGTACAGAAAACTTATTCACACCAGACAGAGAGGCGACACACTTTACAAAAGAGACAAAGAATAACTAACGGCAAATCGAGCGCATCACTGTTTTAACGACTCCTCAGTCGGGGTCTGCCTGCATCAACGACTAGCCTCAGAACAAGAGCCAGAACCGTCGGTGCCTGCGCGGCGCGCTGTTAAATAGCCAGCGCCGAACTTTCTAGATGCGGAGGAGGAACGGAAAACAGCTTAGCGCTGCCAAAGCTATGCCTTCCCCCCCTGGCCTTGTGGAGAGGCCTCGAACTTTCTCGAACATGGTTAACACGCGCAGCCCTCCCGCGCGAAGCGAGGAGGAGGGCCGGGACCGTGCGGGGGAATGCACGCTTGTCTCCGCGCATGGCGATGAGGGCGAGGAGGCGCAGCGCGGTGGCCGAGATGACGTAATCGGTCGCGTCGATTTCTCGTAGCTTGGAGAACTTTCCATCGCCGTTTTCTGCGGCGCGCGCGCCGAAACATTAAAGAAAGGGCCACCGCGGCCTTACAGTTGTGATATTTGATGAATGCAAGTTATGATATTTGATGAATGCAGATATCGAAACCGCTATGCATGTCACTGTCGCTTCGTTTATATGGGACGTTTACATAATGAAGCGAGCGACGGCCGTCTTCGCCTCGTCGCATAGTTTGTTTTTCGCGCATGTGGAGCACACACTTTATATGGAATGATGTCAGGGCCGAACATTTGCTTCCATATTGTTCCACGTTGTTTTACCTGTTTTCGTCTCATCGCAATGTGCTAGCGTTTGAACAGCGCGGCCAAAAGCGGCAGACATCCTGTCCTTCGTTGATCGGCAAGCAGTTACAGCTGCCACCGACTGTACGTTTCTTTGCGGGCGCAAGTCAGCTCAATAAAATGTCGATTTCGGAAGTTTTTTGCTCGGTTCTTGACTCTGCTGCCAGTATCTAAAAAGGCGCTTAATTTTTGTTTTGCGTATGTGAGTGTTCCGATCAGAGCTTTGGCTAAGTGGAGGAAAATAATTTATATTGTAATGGTAATGACAGCGGTGCAGTGTTCTAATTCATAACTAAGCATTTCGAAATTCATAAGGGCGTTCTTCATCTGCACCGGGGTAGTTAGCGGTGCAACATGTTAGCATATTCATTCTGCGAATACTGGAAAAATGGTGGCAAAATAGTAATGATATACCCGCCGGAATGACATTAATGTTCTGAAAAGATGAACATGACACACTGCACGATTATTGATTGCATCGCGAGTAAATGTGAATGTACTGCAGTAGCACCCTGTGCAACATTTTTGCGTGTTCGCCGGTGGAAGACTCAGACGCTTAGCCCATGCACAACAACTACCAATAAAACTCCAATCCAACTATTGCTTACCCTGCAACAGGAAATACGGGACATGTCCTCAAACCTGGGGGAAGGTTGGGTCAACAACCTCGGCGCGCGGATGTAGTCGAGGTCTGCTAACAGGCTTACAGCGCACCGCTTAACGTCATGAGTTGTACGGTAATAAGCACACCACTTATTTCGGCAATGTTCCAGTGTCCAAATCAACGTTTCAAAAAATTACACCCACCTATACCAGCGTGCGTAGAGGAGCCAGCTGTGGCTCTGCCGGCAGCGCTGTCCGCTGCAGATCCGCACATGTAAGCTGCTTGCCGTTTAAATGCAAGCAGATTACATGTGCGGATCTGCAGCGGACAGATTACTTCCGATTCAATTTCACGTAAAGTAATAAAAGTGTGAAATAGTAACACGGGTATGAAAATAAGAGTTGTGGGTGCAGCTGTACCATACGCCGAAGCGGCGGCGCACACTTCACGACCCCTCGATCGATGGTGGCGCCAATAGCGGCCGCTTTTATTTAAGTACCAAACTTCAGCGGGAGTTTCATAGCCATGAAAAGTATTGAATGACTTCGACGGTGGTGAGTTTGGATTCACAACCTGCTAGAGGTGCTAAAAAGACAAGCAAACAGGGCTACAACTTGGATTTCAGCCCAGTGCAACAGAAGACTGTAGCAGCGTCGCACATAATGGTGGTGGCCCATTTCTCACTGAACTGGCCTAACACTACGACAATCGTTTTTCAGCGAGAAGTCTATGAGCATGTGTTTCGCGTATGGTTAAAAAACGCAACACAAAATCTACATATCCGTAGATCCTACTCCGGGACGCTTCCACTTTCCTAATATCTGTAGCGAAATACTCTCCGTCTCTTTTTTGTGGGAGTTATAACCATTGTATGCGAAACTGAAATCACAATTTACGAACGCATCCAAAAAATAATTGTCACCGAAATATTTCCATGGTCCGAGAGCATACGTGTGACACGTCAAAAGCATATTTTATGTCAACCATCTGCAGATGCAGAAGTATTTGCATAAGAAAACGATGTCTAATGTTTTTATCCGCATTCCTCGCTATATTAAACTGGACTGCGAAGCTTCGGAACACATGGTTACATCTACAGCCCAGTCATAATAATATGGAGGATGCCAGGATGCCAATAACTTTCCTCATGTTTTACCTAAAGAAATATTAGCAAGTACTTCCTAAATCCTTTAGCATATTTCGCAGGTACGCTCGCGTATGGACCCAAGTGACCATCGCCTCTTCTCTACGGAATTGCGGAAAATTTTCAAACGTTGCAAGAATGCTCCGAAATTGTTTTTGCGCTCCTATATAGACGTGCAGAAATGTTTTTTGGATACGGATTTGCGAACAAAATATTCTGAGTAGTAGGAAAAAGGATATCGATAAAACTATGGACTTAACGAAGCGAAAGACGCGCTGTAGAAAAATACCGCTTGCCTCAATAACGAGGCAACACAGGTTTTTTTTTCCCACGAATTTGTGTCCTGCAAGCTTTTATGCAATGTAGTAAACTGCATTACATCTGTTTTACTCCAAAGCTACCACTACGACCGTTCTCTGTGCAGGTTGAATGGACGCCCATAGAGGTCTTCGAGCGGATCCGCGATCCTATCAGGCTCGACATCTGCTGTGCATCATGGAGACTATCTACATGCTTCTCGTTTGGGCCGTGGTGCTGTTGGTCGCGATATGCCTGTCGTTGGTAGTGACGTTTGCAACATCTCGATCACGCTGATTTGCTTCGCTTACTGTGTCACCTTCGTATAAAAAGGCCAATATTGCTTCGACGACATGAACAAAAATATCCGCTTCCATTATGAGGCCATGCGGCACCGCTACGCCAGCTTAGTACTCCTCGACAGCCCCTGGTCAGAGCGTCGGAAGACGGGAGGAGTCTACTTCCTGGGCCACCCTCGCCCCCTTGAGAGCATGCCGACTTGGAGCCGCCACCTGTTATCCGTTCGACAGCAGTCCGACGACAAAGATCAAGGTGACGAGGAAGGACTCACAATCTACAGATCACTCTCCAGAGTGAAATGCACCCTGGGGTGTAAGTGCGTCTGACTGCACGAGCAAGGCAGTGCTGATAGTTCCAGTAAACGACAGTGGACGGAAAAACTGCATCGGCTAAGCCCTGTTCACTCTTGCGCTTCGAATATGTTTCCAATAGCCGTCGCGGTTCTCCCCCTGCAGCTGAAAGGTGGAGGTTTAGGCCTCGCAGTGATTTACTGCATAACAGTTTCGTGAAAAACGCCTCCGAATAAAACGCAGCGCGAAATCGGTGTCCCTTTCTTTTGTCACATGATCGAAGTAGCAATGACGCTGCGCGCACGCACACACACACACACACACACACACACACACACACACACACACACACACACACACACTCACACACACGCGCGCACCCACACAATGGACCTTAAAAAGTGGGGCAACTCAACCGCGGTGAAATGCTTACTGAGCAAATATCTCCCACCCGTCTGTTCTGCTTCAGCCATTTGAAGGATATAACAATATCGTCACCGGATGTAAATCGGTGAGAAATGCGGCCGCCGTGTCAGTGCTTGGTGTTGCCCGTAATAGGCGTTACAGTCGTACTTGAAGTGAAAACACTTCTATGGCGCAGTACGGCCTCCCTGAGTCCCTCACAGGAGAAAAGACAGTCCTTTTTGAATCATCATCATCAGCCTGACTATACCTACTGCAGGGCGAAGGCCTCTCCCATATTCCTCCACTTAACCCGGTTCTGTGCTAGCTGCCTCCACTTGACCCCTGCGAACTTCTTAACCTCATCCGCCCACCTAACTTTCTGCCGCCCCCTGCTACGCTTTCCTTCCCTTGTAATCCAGTTTGTTACCCTAAGCGACCATCGGTTATCCTCTCTTCGCACTACATGTCCTGCCCATGCCCATTTCTTCTGCATAATTTCCACTAGAATGTCGGTAACTTGAGTTATTTCTCTGACCCACTCTGCACGCATCCTATCCCTTAATGTTACCCCTACCATTTTTCGTTCCATAGCCCTCTGGGTTGTCCTCAACTTAAGTAGAACTCTCTTGGTTAGCCTCCACGTTTCAGCCCCATAGGTGAGTACAGGTAAGATGCAACCGTTATATACTGTCCTCCTTAGCGATACTGGTAAGCTGCTAGTCATAATCTGTGAGTGCTTGCCTTTTTGAATGGCACAGTATTATGAGTGCCGTCTTGCAGAAAACCCTGCGTCGATGCTGTGGTTGGCGAAAATCGGCAGAAAGCAAAGGTACAATAAGCTTTGCATAGCGAAGGACTCGATTTTGGCACATTCCGGTTGCGAAACCACTCAGTCGGTGACTCTTTTTTACATACATGGTATTTAATATATGCGTAGAATCATTATATATATATATATATATATGTATATATATATGTATATATATATGTATGTATATATATATATATATATATATATATATATATATATATATATATATATATATATATATATATATATATATATATATATAAGATGCGAGAACATTGAACGTACTTGGCCGCTTAAAAAATTATAGAGCGAAGTGCACGCTTCATTTAAAGAAACATTTTATTGGACTCGACGTTTCGACCAGAAGCTGGCCTTCATCAGGAGTGTGAATGCAAGCGCTGGGGGTAGGTTCTATACGCAAAGAGTGGAAAAAGAAACAGGTGAGCAGAGGAGTGCAATGGCATTGTAGTGGTGGGTGGTGTAAAAAGTAGATGCAGGCGGAGAGTGAAAGAAAGTGTAGGTGGGGAGAGCAAAAAAAAAAAGACAGCACATGGAAGGAAGCACAGTAATAGGTATGACCCCAGGCGACAAAAGCAGAAATTGTGTGACCTTCATTGTGTGTATGGTGGGGGAGGCTGACATTCCTTTGGGCCACCAGTAAACTTGACTTGGCCGTTTTGGGTGTGTTTGAGGAAGGAATTTACGGGGTAACGGAACTTTGAAGTGGAGAAAGAATACCAAGGCTCTCATTTATACCGGCCTGCAGGGCATTAAACTTAAATATAAAGTATGATTTTCATTGTTCCCATTCGCGGTTGCTATGGAAGCCGCTCTGGAGCAGGAAAACTTTAAGTTTGTCGAATTTGTCGCTGTGTAAGTTTCCCTTAACAATATGACGCAACAACGCACCTGCAACGACGACGAATTGCAGGTGAAGCAGACCGCGTACACCGACGCAGAGCACTCAAAGACTCAGAAGCTTGACATTCGCTAGCAGCTTTCGTTGGACATACCCGTAGTACTGGATGGTCGCCATATTCGAGCTCTGTTGGATACTGGCGCTGATTATTCTATTTTGAGCAGCCAGTTTGCCTCGGTTCTCAAGAAGGTTTTGACTCCGTGGGCTGGCACACACGTTCGCACCGCGGGTGGTCATCTGATTACTCCTCTGGGCATGTGCACAGCCAGAGTTCAAATTCAAGAATCAACATTTGTGGTAAGCTGCCTTGCTCTCAAAAGCTGTTCGCGTGACCTGATTCTGGGTGTAGATTTTCTTCGTGAATATGGCGCAACTATTGACCTCCGGAATTCTAAGGTCTCGTTCTCTACTGAGAAAGCAGTGGCCCTCAGCGGTGCAAAGCGACCACTCAATGTGCTTCGAGTTTATGAGGACAGTCTCACTCTGCCACCCCGAACCAGCACCTTCGTTAATGTCAAATGCAATGCCCTTAACGATGGTGACGCAATAGCCGAAACTAACGTATCGTTGCTGTTGACACAAGGAGTCTGCGTGGCCCGCAGTTTGATACATCTTCACCGTGGTCAGTCCAAGGTACTTGTTACAAATTTTTCGCACGAGTATCGACACCTTTTTCGTGACACTTCCGTAGCTTTCGGCAAAAGCATCTCTGATGTCTCCGAGTGCTTGTCCACAGAAACCGTGCCACCGCCCACATCCCTCAACAATCTCGATGTCAGCTCAGAGCTATCGGTCAGCCAGTGTGACCAGCTGTTTTCATTGTTACTCGAATTCAAAGAGTGTTTTGCATCATCGTCAAAAGTGAATCAAACTCCCATCGCCAAGCACCAGATTGTGACGTTCGATAATGTGCGCTCAATCCGCCAGCACCCCTACCGCGTTTCTTCGACCGAGCGCGAAGTTATTAGGTCACAAGTTAAGGAAATGCTCGAAGATGAGGTTATCCAGCCTTCCAATAACACGTGGTCCTCCCCGTTCGTTCTAGTTAAAACGAAAGACGGCACGTTACGTTTTTGCGTCGATTACCGCAAACTGAACGCCGTAACCAAGAAGGATGTCTATCCCTTGCCGCGGATTGACGACTCTCTCGACCGCCTTCGACGTGCAAAGTATTTTTCATCCATCGATCTAAAAAGTGGCTACTGGCAGATTTAGGTCGATGAGCGAGATCGTGAGAAGACGGCCTTCGTCAAACCCGACGGCCTTTACAAATTTAAAGTTCTACCTTTCGGCCTGTGTTCCGCGCCGGCCACATTTCAGCGAATGATGGATACTGTCCTCGCCGGCCTTAAATGGCAGTGTTGTCTAGTCTACCTAGATGACGTGGTGGTCTTCGCAGAATCATTTGCGCAGCATCTTAAGCGCCTGCGGTCAGTACTCGAAGCCCTTCGATTCGCTAACCTGACACTTAAGCCACAGAAATGCCACTTTGGTTACCGAGAGCTTAAATTTCTCAGCCATGTCGTCAGCGCCGCCCGCGTGAAGCCCGACCCTGACAAGATTGCTGCTGTTGCGGAATTTCCGATTCCACGTGACAAGAAAGCTGTTCGCCGATTTCTCGGCTTGTGCAGTTATTACCGGCGTTTTATCGATAACTTCGCTGATCTCGCTGAACTGCTGACTCAGCTCACCCGGGGAGACACCCCTTTTGTTTGGACTCACGAACAAGAAGCTGCTTTTGCCGAGCGGCGTCTCCGTCTCCAATCGCCGCCTGTTCTAGCCCATTTCGATGAGCAGGGGAAAACAGAAATACACACCGACACCAATAACATTGGCCTTGGGGCGGTTCTCGAGGAACGTCAAGAGGGTGTTGAATGAGTCATCGCCTATGCCAGCCGTACTTTATCCCGCGCCGAGACGAACTATTCAACTACTGAAAAGGAATGCCTCGCCATTATTTGGGCTGCTGCGAAATTTCGCCCCTACCTTTATGGTCACCCATTTAAAGTGGTCACTGACCACCATTCTTTGTGTTGGCTGGCCAACCTGCGTGACCCATGCGGCCGCCTGGCGCGATGGAGCCTTCGCCTACAGGAGTTCGATCTCACTATTGTTTATAAGTCCAGACATAAGCATGAAGATGCTGACACGCTCTCCCGTGTGCCTGTCGAGCTCGCTTCACCAGACTCGGATGTCGCTGGCAGTTTCCTCGGAGCTGTTGATGCTTCAGATATGTCTCATCAGCAGCGTGCCGATCCACATTTACGAGCACTGATTGATTGTTTAGAAGGTCAGCCAGCCACCATACCTAAGTGCTTTTCTCGGAGCCTCTCAACTTTCTGCCTGAGAGGTGGTGTGCTTTATAAGCAGAACTCTAGATCCGAGTCAAGAACCTACCTCCTCGTGGTACTAACAGCTCTGAGAGAGGAAATCCTTTCCGTGTGCCACGATGAACCAACATCTGGCCACTTGGGCTATTCTCGCACACTTGCTAGGATACGACTTTCTACTGGCCCAACCTTGCCACTGTCGTTAAGCGCTATTTCAAGAGCTGTCGGCAATCTCAGCGTTGGAAGGTTCCGCAATCAAAGCCTGCGGGCCTCCTCATGCCCATAATACCACCACAAGCACCATTTGATCAAGTCGGCATGGATCTTCTCGGTCCTTTCCCTCGGTCCTCTGGTGGCAACCGTTGGATAATCATCGCCACAGACTATCTGACTCGCTATGCCGAGGCCAAAGCGTTACCTAGTGGTACAGCGTCTGAAGTTGCCCATTTCTTTGTACACCAGATCATACTATGGCACGGTGCTTCTACCTGTATTATTACTGATAGAGGGACTGCCTTTACTTCAAAAATGATGGCCGAAGTCTTATCTCAGCGGTACGGCGCATCGAAAAGCTACTGCTTACCATCCGCTGACCAATAGGCTGACGGAAAGGCTTAATAAGACCATCGCGAATATGCTGGCGATGTACGTCGACGCCCAGTACAAGACTTGGGATGCGATCGTACCATATGTGACGTTCGCATACAATACGGCAGTCCAACAGACTACACGTTTCACGCCATTTTGCCTCGTTTACGGCAGGGAGGTTCAGACGATGCTGGACGCAATGCTCCCTTGCCAAACAGATACCGAACTTTGTTTTGACGCCGAGCAGTTTGCCCAAAATGCTGAGCAAGCAGGTTCTTCTAACCAGCAATGTCCACCTGGTTGTCGTGTTTTTTTTTTCGTCATCCTGTTGGGCCGCGGGTCGGAGCAAGTGTGGGGAGTATAACAGGTACAGCAGAGAAAAAGAAATCTTCAAAGCCAAGGCCTTGACTATTAATAGTTGACCACTCCTCCTAAAAACCTCCTTCACCCTTGGCGCTCCTATCTTTTAGTGAGAACGAAAAAAATTTTCTCACCATCTGAAGCAAACACGTTCCCCCGCCTGTATTTTCTTTTTTTTCTCTTCTTTTTTTTCCGAGGTTGTTCCGCGGCTCCCTGTATTGTATACAGATGACTCCCGACGGCCGGTGCCTTGGGTGGATGAGCCTTTGGGCCTAGCCTGCTCTCCGCACCTGTGTATGTATTTGTGTGTTGTGCGTGTCCAGCTGGTTCACCTGTATGTGCCCATATTCTGTATGTATCACCTCTTGCCAACACTATAAGAAGACGAACAAGAATCATGTACCCTCAGTCTTGAGAAAGGCAGGGCTCCTGCCGAAACGTCGACTCGAAATAAACTTAACAGTAGCCCTGTATACATGGACGGGTCAAGTAAGCCTGTCGAGTAAAAAACCAGTTGTCGGGTTCATGTATACGCAGTCGGGTCGAGTAAAATAGCCGCGGAGCGGGTCGCATTAACTCGCTTGCAGGGGGTAGGTTAACTCGCTTGACCCGCTTGTCTAAAAGCATGTAGACGCTGTCGAGTCAGGGAGTCGAGTTATGGCGAACTCTGGGATTAAAAAGCAACCGGAACGGCGAGGAGCGTCAGCGAAGCTGAAGGCTTTTTAGCCCTCATCAACGATAATAAATAATAATCGAAGCTCTCGATACTAAAAGGCAATGGAATCAATTACGAGTAAAAAACTTGCACAATAACTTCAAATCTCGACGCTACGCGCCGCTGCGATACTTACTCGCTAGAAAGCGAGTTCATGTAGACACCAATCGGGTCGAGTAATGGTGACCTCGCTTACTCGACGCTTACCCGACCTGGTGCTTTCGAGTCCATGTATACAGGGCTGTATGAAGCAATTTTTCACTTGTATATATATATATATATATATATATATATATATATATATATATATATATATATATATATATATATATATTGTTACTGAGCGGTATTCGCTGGCCGTGCTGAAGAAAAAGAAGTGCGACAGACTCGCAGAAGAAGACGACGCAGACGAGTGCTTTGCTGTGCTAGTGCTGTGCTGTGATTATCCTCGGTGGTGTGGACAACTGCCGTACTGTGAAATATTTCCCGTAACAATATATATATATATATATATATAATGTTAAACGCGCTCAACCTTTGCTGCGCTGCACTGTCTTCAGAAAAAAATACAATTGAAACGACGGGAACGGTAAACGCCGAGTCAACAGCGGAAGACAGTCGGATTGAAAGTCGTTTTCCTCACAATTGTCAGTAGGATCATTACTTGGCTAGAAGTTCTGGGTGGCTCAACAATTTCAGCATAGCGATCCAACATGGGCCTCTTCCATCAGCTACGAGTCCAGTGAGGTGAACCATGTCTTCAGAGTTCTTCCCAGCCCGCCTAAAAAACTAGACTGTGGCTCAGCTCTGGTTAAGCCTGGATATACAAGCGAAACGCTAAGTTGTACCACGTGGTGGTTGTACCGGCGAGTCATGCGATTGTTCTCTTCTGACTGTCTTTTTTCCTCTTTGTAAGGGACCGACGGGCACAGCGATTTAGACAGAAAGTCGGGGAAAGTATGTGGCTTTCAGCCTAGCTCTTCTTTGTTCTCGTAGCAGGAGTGGCCGCAGGTGGTGTGAAGACAGGAGGGCGCCGCGAGGCACCTAGCGAAGCACGCAAAGCTATTTAGGATGACGAGCGTTACGAGCTGAGTGACAGTCACTGACGTGATGACCACCAGCTTACACGCGCCATCTTAACCTCGCAGTCGCGGGCGATACACACGTTCACGTGGGCACTCAATGGAATGCTGTGGCGGGCACCCATACAATAGAAACCTCAACAATATACGCTTCATTTGGTGACCAAATCACAAAGTTACACTGGCTTTTCTCGCAACAAAATATCTGCAGCTGTGCTTGGTGACAGTACTTATTTTTGCCGGTCTTGCTCAACCTAAAGCGGCTGTCGTTTTCCACAACGTCATACTTGCTCCCTTAAACAGGACAGCAAGACTGACATGCTTTTGTATTATCTGGGGTGTGGGGCATTTTATTTCGAGCACTCTATCTTGGTGCGGAATAATGCCATCAGGACTGGCACCAAGCCACGATGTGGCATGCTGGACAACAAGGCCGCATTCTGTAACTTGGGTGTTCTTCTCTTGCTCATACCAGGCACGGGCTTTCACTTCTGACTCCCTCCATACCTTTGTGCGAGAACAGAAATCATGGTTATCAGTACCTTGTCAAATAGCACCCTGAAACGCTCAAAGCCTGCATGCCAAACATGGGTATCAGTAACATTCCATTAAGAACATCCAGCTTAACAGTGTCAGGAATGCACCTTGGAAACATTTTGCTTTGAACAATCGTTCAGGGAATACTTCGACCATGAAATACCGGAATGTATACAAAATATAAATGATAAGTTTACCCACAAACTGTAAGTGCATAATTGTTCCATGCAGATGGGGCCTGCGTATTGCTACCTTGCATAGTGCCACAAGTGCTACAAATTTATAATAGTGCTGCTCTTCCTGAAATGTAATCTATAATGGAAGCACGGTGTTGGAACTGACGTAAAGCCAGCTTCACAAGTGAATTGTTAGCCAAGTTTTTGTGCTATCAAACTTGTCAGAGCATTTATGAAGCAATGTTGAAGACCTAGGCGTTCCGCATGACATGCATAGTAAATATGACTAGATACAGCTCAAAACAAAATGTTCATAGCCTTCAAAGGAGACTGTCGAGGCAGTGATGTTGAAGACTGCCGTGATATTGGGATCAGATGATTATTCCAGGATTAATCCCCGGACACCTGCCATCCTTCTGTGATATTGTGATAGCAGATGTAAAAAGACAACCGACCGGTGTTGTGCCAGTAAGCAACATTGACTGGACAACTTCACATCGATCTTGGATTGTATCCAAATTTATACCGCTTCAAGTCTGCAATCAGTGAGTCTGCTCGGACACAATTATGTTCATACCGCTGAGAACTTCTGAGATCTTACCGTGTGCTGGCGTTGCCATAGAATTTTAGGTGTATGTATTTTTCAACACACTTATCGGGGGCAGCTTTCACAGGAACTATTCGTGGCTCACTCGCAGTTATTCTCAGGAAACGTTCCTCATACCATGCTGCACTTCCTTGGGGGTGTTTTGCCAGGTTTTCAGCACGCTCGGGGGATAGCAGCAAACTGCTCCTGTAGAAATCCTGTCAAGGCTGGCACAGCAGTTTTAAGTCATGCTGCCCATGCTCCTGCTGTAGAGCTGTCAAGTTAAGGAAAACTGCGTTATAAATGAGCTCCTTCGTCTCTATACATTCAAAACAAGTTTCACGTGGCTCAGACCTAAGATGTATGCGATCAGAATGGAATACTGAAAAATCAATATGTATAATATGTATTATTCACATCTTCAGATCACACGAACTTCAAAATAATTTGCTGCCTTATGGCTTCGTGGCCCATGTTTATGGAAGGAGTTGAACCAATATGCTAGGGCAGCTTTTGTGAAGTGATACTGTATTAACGCATTGCCAATATGATGATGCATCCTGTTACTAGGCAACATAGACTGTGTGCATCTGTGTAAAGAAGGTCTGGTTGATGTAATACTGCTTGCACCACAAGATGCATGCTGTACTGTAAAGCTTAGTACTCAACTTTACAGCACTTTCACACATTGTGATCTTTTTAATTAAGGAAATGTTATCTATAGTTTCAAACTCCGTGACAGCATTGCTTACACATCAATATATTCTAAGAGGCAATCGTACATGCACGTTGCGTTGATCTTCATCTGCAATAGGTTTCTTTCGCTGTGTGAGGACAGAGCGCAGCATGGCGTTCTGCAGCTGGCTGATATTCAGTGGGCATTTTTCAAAATGTTCCATCATTGCTCTTTCAGAAAAGAACTGTAAAACCTTTGCGCTGTTTTTTTTGTGACAATAGACTTTCTCCATCATTTCTGGAGTCACATTTTCTGACGTTGATTTATACCATGAACTCTGCTTATCTGTGGTCAATAGTCCAGTAAGCCCCCTCGATGTGGCCTCAACAATCTTCATTAAGAGTGCACAGGTATGGCTGCATCTTTCACTCAGTCCTGCTTTGCATGTGCAGCTTGCTATGACAGTCTGACCAAAATCAATCTGGGTGTTGTACACCTTGCCGACTGTCTGCGATGACCTAATGGTTGCTTTTATGCTGCACCCACCATCTTTTTGCTGGCACAGTGCCACACCAACATGTCCACTGTCGAGCAGCTTGCTGCCCTCAGCAAAGCCTCGATTGTTGAGAGCTGGTTTTCCGTCGCAGCCTGATGCATTAATCATGTAGTTGTACCCAGCTGAAATAAAAGAAAATACATCAACATTTTCATCTGCAAGTATTATTTCCATAGTTGGCTGAATCTTGAAACAATAGAAAATTTTTCCCCGTATCAGAAGTTAATGTGCATACCTATTATTAATTGTCTACAGGATATTTAGTGAGCGCTTGGGGCGGGGCAAACGACTTCATTAGCGGGGTCTCCCTGCACTGATGTTTGGCGTCATAGCGGGAGATCGCTTGGTGAGCCGGCCGTAAAGTGTTTCGCTGAAGCGCGCCGCTGTTCCCGGCCGATAAGGGTGCGTCGGCCGTCGCTTGTTCGCGCCGCCTGGGGCCGAAGGGACAAAACAAACCAAGCCTACTGCTGGCTCCGCGGAGCGTGGCTAGCGCCCCTTTTCACTGCGGTCTTACACCGGGTTGTTTAGCGTGGACACATCCACAGCACACGGCCACATTTTGTGCTCCACTTCCATCCAAATGCGGTCGCCACAATCCATGAACCATGCAATGACATTCCAATTCGTTTTCGGTTTACTGACGGCTTTAACTTATGACTCCCACTCTAGGCTGCAGCTCCAGCTTGTTGCATGCAAGGGTGCCGCAACTCGCCGCGGCATGTAAAGCAGCAACAGCCGCGTAGGAAGCAGATTTCGCAATTTTCAAAGCGCACCGAAACCAGTACGTGTCGAATGTCACTTTCGTTATGAGAAAGTACGAAAGGTAAACTCTGGCACCTTTCTGGCAGCTTGCCAATGCAAGCACGAAAAATATCAACTCAGGCGCAGTAGAACGTCAAAGGAATCGTCTGTTCTACTATCTGCGGTGGATCGCACACAGGATTCGGCTCGCTGGGAACTTGAAAAAAGGCTCATGCGATAGCAGGTAATGAAACGCAATCAATCAACTCTTAATATGCATTACCGCTTAGTGCACAATAGCGAGAAATGTCTCGAAGTTTGGGGCAGTTACGCACCGGCTCCATAAATATGCAATCTTGTAAAATTAACTAGACGCGCTGTTTCATCAGCTCTTACATCATACATGCATACGGAAAAGCTGTAGCAAGCACACAAGCTAACAGTCGATTTCCAGCACTGCATTTCTATTCAGAAAAATGCGGTAAAGAAACAGCGAGAATGATATCTTCAAACAACGCGGAGGCATGAAGGCCACGAAGCGACTCGAAAACAGGGCCAAAAAAGCGTACTTACACGGCCGCTGAAGGTTTGGTCAAAGCTTCGCGTCATTCACCCATCCCGTATTCATTCCGGGGGTAAATAACAATATTCCAAAGGTGCTTGTTGTTAGAAAAAGGGCGTACAGCGTCCACACAGGCAGGCCGCACGGGCAGGCAGCGGAAAACGAAGTCCACTGATGGCTTCCGACGTCACGTGACTCAATATGGCAGCCTACGTGTATCAGCGCTGTAAAGGGTGTATATACGCGAACACCCGAGAACATTTCGGCAACGGATCTTCGTCGGCCGGCGGAACCATGTTGGTGCATATCTAGGGTATAGTGCAACAGGCAAGAAAAAAAAAAAAGCTCAGCCAGAGAGACCACGCAGGATTAGTAACAACTTTAATGATACATAGTTGCAAAAACGTATTCTGTAATTAGCAGACGCTGTAGAGTAGTTCTGCTGCAAGCTTCATTGAATACGTGGCGTACGGCGGAACTTCTAATGCCTAATTTCCTGCGGTGCATTGTTAATATATGAACACTACTCACATAACTTAAAATGTATTCGAGCTTCTTGCTGAGCTTGCTTTTTGACTACCGCGCATCCTTCAGCTAGCGGCTTCGATGGGCAGTTGTACTCGGACAGCGCCAATTGGTACGGTACCTGCTTTGAAGCGCTTCTTTAACACGACCGTAGACAGTCCGAAAACTTCTTTTAATGTGCACGCAGTCTTCATGACATTCTGGCGCAAAATGTTCCGATCACAAGCGGCGTTGGTTGTATGGAGGCAAATTGACGCTGTATACGTGCTGCTTCTAAAACGAAACCTTTACTGGCCTTGTGCATCCAAAGTCGTCGCCACCACAATTTGAGCTCAGGTGCGGTGCGTGGGGCCGGCGGCACTCCCAACTTGTTCTGCTGCTGCCTCGCTTCCTCTACGTAAGGCCACAAATATACCTGGAGATTTCCAAACCTATTGGAAAGAACATAAGACGGTGTCGACCCTAAGTCCGGAAAGCCTACTTGCAAGTTAGGTAACCACGTGACCTCACAATACGGTTTAGAAGCTAGTAGAACCGATGTGCTATGCGGTTGCCATTGTGGGTGAAAAGGTTCCACTTGGATAAACCGTGTAATATTGCCTTTCGTCATTACTTTGAAACAAAGGACGGGCTGAACCACAATCACATATAGCACTAATGGGTTGCAGATCCCGCCAGATCTACACGCTGCTAATAATGTACATTCACAGGGCCTACGACGACATAAATCACTAAGAGATCTTGGCCATTCTCCATTGATTTCATCTATCACGCCTAGTACTCAACTTTGTGAGTTCGTTCTTGGGAGATCGCTCTGTCACCATATGTGTCGGGAAATGACTAGTTGGCAAGTTAACTATGGTATGATGTGCGTCAGTGAAATGTGTTGATTTCCATATTATCGTAGCAGTGCTGTAGACGAAGCTGGAAGAGCAGTGTAAGAATGGCAGCAGAATAATCCGTTAGGAAAACGGCTCCTCTGGGTAGGATGTTCTGGCCGATAAGTTTCGCAGGCCGGTCGGGTCGATGCCGTCAGAGGACTGTACCTGAATGGCGCGCACCGATTGCAGTATCGGGAAACATGATCCATTATACCACACCGGTAGGCCACTGGAATAAGCCGATCAACAAAAAGCATGTCGGCGTGCTTCTGAATGTTAGGACGCGACGAATATGCATTTGGCGGTTCCGGTACAATATAGCTGTACGGTGGTCGGAGCGACGTATGTGCGGTTGGAGTAAGAGCGATGGCCTCTTCTGTGATGGCCCAATAACTGTTGTTTGGTCGGGTCTTAGTGGCGGGTCGTAGAGGTCGTCGCAACAGGAAAAGCATATGTGACATTCATGACCCCGCAAGGGCACCTTGTGTAAACTAGGTGTTGGTGCTTGGTGCCACCACGGACCCTGAGCCCCCATATTGAAGCTGTAATCCGTACCGTGGCGATAGGTTGAGAGGTGAAGGGAAGAAACCTTGAACGGTTGCGGTCGAGGCCATGGTCAAGCCTCGGCCGATGGGCTCCTCGCCTGTCCACCAGGCAAGGGGCTCCGGGACCTTCCTCTGCGTATAAGGGTGAACCAGAGGCGACATATATTAGGACCCCTTAAAACAATCCATACTGCATGGAAAAACTACCTTTAAAAAACCTGATCGACCCCCGAAAAGGAGTCGCACCGAAGTGACGCAAAAAATCAGTACACCAACTGAGAACTTTCCAAAATTTCTTGTCTTGCACTCTGTAACCGAATCTCAACCAGTAAATGAACTGTCAGTCTTTCTGATTGCCAACTCTCTGAAGGCCATCATTGGGGCAAACTACAAAGCGAAAAAACTAGGATCTGGTGACCTGCTAATAGAGGTATCAGACAAAAGTCAATCTGACAACCTTCTCATAACAAAAACGTTTGCTCACCTTGACGTTCAGGTATCACCCCACCGCAGTCTTAACAGCTGCCAGGAAGTTGTCTCTGAGCGAGACCTCCTAAACGAAACAGAATCAGATCTCCTTGAGGGCCTACAGAACCAAGGTGTAACAGCAGTACGAAGAATAACAATCAGGTGAAAGAACGAAAAAATAAAAACGAAACATATTGTTCTCACCTTCAACCAGAGCACACTTCCTGAATTTGTCAATGTGGAATTTATCCGATGCAAAGTTAGCCCGTACATACCAAGCCCCCGCAGGTGCTTCAAGTATCAGCGGTACGGGCATGGTAGCCAGACATGTCGAGGACGCTTTACCTGTGCAAAATGCAGCGCGCATGACCATGCAACCGATAAATGCAGTGCAACTGACTACAAATGTGTGAACTGTGAGGGCACCCACCCTGCATACTCACGGTCCTGTGCAGCCTTTCAGGCCAAAAAACAAGTAATCAATATACAGATAACTGAGAAGATAACATACGGAGAGGCCCGAAAAAAGCACAGAATGCTTTCCTCCGCTCCCTATGCTAACGCAGCCCGCAGAGGGGCCAGGCCGCGTCTAGTAACGGTGGGCACGCAGTGCAATGCTGCTGACGTGCTCCCACCACGGCTCCTCACTAAGCAGCCACCGGCTGCACCAATCTTTGCAATCCCGGAGGTCACTTTCCCCCAGACGTCCGGGACACCAAAGACATCTGAGAGGGACTTTGTTCCTCTTGAAAAATCTCCTGCCTCCATGCCTTCACCAGAGCCGATGGAGGTGAGCACGGACTCCGCACCGTCAGCGGCGCCTAGGGAGTCCGCCAATGAGAGGCGGGGCCTGCTGGACCGTCTCAAATAAAAAAAACATACACCAGTTAAGCCCTCTGATAAGGGCGGCGAGTCCTAACCCTACTCTATATTCCTTCCACACCTACCAAAATGGCTACCGAGAGTATCATTTATTGGAACTGTCGAGGACTCCTAAAAAATATGGATGACGTATATGAAATCCTCGCCGAACACCAACCAAACATAGTTTGTCTGCAAGAAACGCATCTGAAACCAACAGACACAAGTTTTCTCAAGCAGTATCGTATATTCAGGAAAGATAGGCAAGGCAGTACTCACCCCTCCGGTGGCGTTGCCATTATAACACAGAAGTCAATCGCTTGTCGAAACATCTCGATTAACACAGACTTAGAGGCAGTGGCAATACAAGCCTTAATATTCGGTAAAAAAAACAGCGGTATGTTCGCTGTATATTCCGCCAGATCATAGGCTATGCAACAAAAATTTTGAAAAGCTGATTGACCAACTCCCAGAACCATGGCTGCTGGTCGGAGACTTTAATGCCCACCACCCATAATGGGGATGTACAAGAACGGACTTCCGAGGTGCACTAATTGAAAAGTTCTTGTTGTCCTCAGGATCATGTTTACTCAACTCAAAACAGCCAACATACTACAGCTCAGCTCATAATACGTACACAGCCATTGACTTAGCCATTGGCTCTCCGATGCTCTTGGCAGCTACAGAGTGGGTTGTTATTGACAATCTATATGGAAGCGACCATTTTCCCATCTCTGTGAAGTACACAGGCAATAAAAATGTAAATGCATCTAGTCCCAGGAAATTTAAAGAATATGTTGCCAACTGGGAGATGTTCAGGGAACACTCAGCTCTGCCCTGTTCATCAGTTACTGGCTTAGGCGTTGACGAATCTCAACTCTTGATCACGCTGCACATTATAGATGCTGCAGAAAAACACATTCCACAAACATCAAGTAAGCCACGAAACAAACGAAGGCCGTGGTGGAATGCAGAATGTAAAACTGCCCGTAAAACACAAAACAAGGCATGGTCGAAGTTACGCCGATACCCCACGGCTGAAAACCTAATAGAATTTAAGCGCGCAAAGGCAAATGGCAAACGTGTTCGACGCATCTCCAAGCGAGAAAGCTGGTCATCATTCCTTTCTTCTGTGAACTCTTATTCTGATTCTCACAAAGTATACAACAGAATAAGAGCACTCAAAGGAAATAACACTCTCCCAACACCCCTTGTCAGCACTAGTGGTGACTCTCTTGAACACCAAGCAGACACACTAGGGCAACACTTCGAATATGTATTCAGCTCAGCGCACTATACAGATTCTTTTTTGCGGCGCAAGGTAACTGAGGAGAGGAAGCCTATATGTGATAAAAGACCGTGCACAGGAGGGTACAATAGCCCTTTCACCATACAGGAGCTGAAGATTGCACTTGGCACATGTGGAAACACAGCACCAGGTCCTGACAGGGTCACATATGGAATGCTCAAACACCTCCATACGGGCACGCTTGAAACCCTACTTTGCCTGTATAATAAAATATGGGCCACAGGACGCTTTCCTAAAGCATGGAAGGAAGCGGTCATCATCCCAATATTAAAACCCAGAAAAGAACCCGCACTTGCTGCTAGTTATCGGCCTATCGCACTAACCAGCTGTCTATGCAAGCTTTTTGAGAAAATGGTAAATCGTCGCCTTCTTCATTTCCTTGAATACAATGGTCTTCTTCATCAAAACCAAGCTGGTTTTAGAGCTGGGCGATCAACAGCTGATCAGCTCATTGCCTTTGAGTCTTATGCAAGGGATGGTTTTGTACATAAACAATATTGTTTATCTGTCTTTTTCGATCTTGAAAAAGCAAATGATACCACTTGGCGTTATGGTATCATCCGCGACCTCTTCTCTCTTGGCATCACAGGAAACATGTTGAACACAATTCGAAGTTACTTGTCTGAACGGACCTTCAAAGTTCGTGTTGGCAATGCATATTCAAAGCAGTACATTCAGGAAAATGGTGTCCCTCAAGGTGGTGTTCTCAGTTGCACACTTTTCGTAGTGAAAATGAACTCTTTAAAAAGCGTGCTGCCAAAAACTATTTATTGTTCTATATATGTTGATGACGTCCAGATAAGCTTCAAATCTTGCAATTTGGCCATCTGTGAACGACATATTCAGCTAGGTGTAAACAAATTGTCCAGGTGGGCTGATGACAATGGGTTTAAATTTAACTCTGGAAAGAGTGTTTGTGTACTTTTCTCTAAGCAGCGTGGCATCAGGCCTGACCTCAACATTACACTGAATGGTCAGAGCCTTGCCTTTAAAAAAGAACATAAAGTTCTTGGCGTAGTTGTTGACGAAAAACTTTCCTTCATTCCCCACATAAAACAGTTGCGACTTAAGTGTCTGAAAGCAATGAATTTGCTAAAAATTCTCTCTCACCAGTCATGGGGCACAGACCGCGACTGCCTTCTAAACCTTCTGAATAGCGTAGTTCTATCACGCATTGACTATTGCTCGATGGTTTATGGGTCAGCATCATCCTCTGCGCTAAAATTGCTCGATCCCGTGCACCACCTCGGCCTTCCCCTCGCTACGGGCGCTTTCCGAACTAGCCCAATTGCTAGCCTCTATGTCGAGGTGAACCAATGGTCACTGCAACGAAGGAGACAATTTACTTCTCTAACTTATGCTATGAAGGTACTATGCCAACTGGACCATCCATGTCGTCGGCTCCTGCTTGACAAAACTGGCACAGCACTTTTCTCAAAAAAACCATCTCTAACACCACCATATCCAATCAGAGTTGCCACGCATATTGAATATCTGAATGTTTCGGTTACCAGTCTTCATACAACTTCCATAAAAGACCTAATTGCTCCTTGGAAAAGGCACGGTGTTAATTGTGACCTGTCGTTTCTTGAAGTGGGCAAACATGCATCCCCTATTGCCATACAGCAGCACTTCATGTCACTTCAGGAGAAGTACACTTGTGATGAATATTACACTGATGCTTCGAAGTCTGCTCAAGTCTCCTGTGCAGCACATGGACCACAGTTTTCACAGTCAAAAACCCTGAACAGTTATACTAGTATATTTACCGCTGAATGCCATGGTATCCTTTTAGCTGTGAGACACATTATAGAAAATAAAATACAGACATCAGTCATCTACACAGACTCCCTCAGTGTTTTAACGTCCCTATCCGTTTGGAAATTGCATAATAAGAACCCAGTCCTGAACTCTCTTTATAACACCCTTATGTTTGCCCATGAACTAGAAATTAAAATTACACTGTGTTGGGTGCCAGGCCACCGCTGTGTACCGGGTAATGAGGCAGCTGATAGGCTAGCTGCGGCAGCTGCCCTTCGAAATGGCACAGACATTGATAAGATAACTTATCATGACCTCAAACCACACATAAAAAACATGATTCGACAACAATGGCAAGAGGAATGGGACGCAGCATCAGAAAATAAACTACACACAATAAAGCCAAGGATAGGCAGATACACCACAGAAAAACAAGACAGATTTAAAGAAGTAGCCCTGTGCAGGCTGAGAATTGGTCACACATACATAACCCATACATATCTTTTAACCAACTCTCCTGCACCGCACTGCTCGAGATGTGGTGATCGGCTCACTGTTATTCATGTTTTAATCATATGTGTACAACTGGAACAAGAAAGAAGACGTCATTTTCCCTCCTTGTTCACTCATCAAATACCTGCACACCCATCCATTTTTATTGGCGACAACCCAATGTTTCCTTTAAAACAGGTGCTTAAATTTTTATCACAAGTAGGCTTTTTCCATTAAATTTTTTATCGACGTGGGTCTCAGCCCGCTCCTCCTTAAGAGGACGGATGAGATCCTTTAAAACATCTACTTATACATTGCACATCCATTATATATCGCAAATGAATTTTAGGCCCTATACACCATTGTTTTTAGCAATTTTACAGAGCGAATACATTTTTAGGCCCTATACACCACTGTTTTTTATTCTTTCGTGAAAAATCACAACTATTCCATTATATAAACTTGAGTACACCGTTAACCTTGAGTCTGGCGCTCTTTGGCCTGAGACGCCCTTGCGCCATTAAAATCCATCATCATCATCATGACGTTCATGAATGTGTACCTGGACGTCAGTGGGCTCGCATGCGCACGGGTTAGAAGAGCATATGCGTCACATGCCAGCCAGAAGGCCGGGAAATCGGCCCGCGCCATGCCATCTCATACAGAACAATTTCACGGATGGAGCTCTGAAGAGTTTAAGATGGGTCTTTCGACACATGACACGCTGGTAACATTTCACAACCGTGCAAACTTCAATGTGATGCGGCGAGTGCTGAGGTTCTGGAATGTCCGGTAGTGTCGATAATGTCGCAGCCCGGGGTCAAGTTGTACTTGGCACTAAGGAAGTGGTAGACGTCTTCCCTTAATGCCCTTGAGCAGGTGGCCTACTTTATCTTCATCAGTCATCGAGTTTTTAGCGCTCTTGCTGAACTTCAGCATTGTCTAGATTAGGCGGTGCAAGCTTCACCTGCTGCCTTTGGCCGTCTAGGCAAGACGAGGGTCTGCTCGGCCTTTCCTTTTTCGCAGTTAAATCACCGAAGCATACCTTGATGTCTTCTACAAAACTCTTCCGAGTGGTCGATGAGTGTTCGTGGTTCTCATGCATCATCAAGGCGCTCTGTGTCAAAACCACGATATTAGCGAGCTTGGCCACAAATTACCTGTAGTTATAGCGGCTGACACGTTCATAACGCGTGAGCGACTCTTCAACACAATCTCTTTCTTGACCGGCGGTGGGACGATGCTCCCCAGATGGTAGAGTAGCGCTCGTGAGGGTGGTCGGAATCGCCAGTCGTAGACGAAGGGTCCTGCTTTGACGTTCATGAATGCTCGTTCGTCTTCTGGATTTTTACGCGGACGGGAGGGAGACCAGCGAGACTACAGCTCCGGCGAGGCTCCAGCGGTCGAGGATGTCATAAGAGCAGGCGTACCCGCTTATCCACCAATGTTTTACAGACGGAAGTTTATTTCTGGAGCGCTGAAAAGACGACAAAAGCGGAGGGCTCAGCTGGTCAACGGCTGCGCGTCCGGCATGAAAGTTCAACCCAGCGCCTCTCTTGTTCTTCCACTCCTCTTTTGAAGCGGAATCATCACACGTAGAAAGTCGGTCTTCGCGGAGACTTCGATCTGACCTTCACTTGACCTTCAAAAAGCAGGAAGACAAATTGTTGCAAAGGGGTGCAGTGTCCACAGAAAAAGGTCACAGGTAGTTTGTCATTCATTTCCTATAAACCATCACACAGCGTCAGCATGGACTAGGCATTTTTCCTTCTAGGAGCCACAGGACAAAGTGATCATAGATATAATGTACAGCTTTTTTCAAAAGTGTAAAGCCCAGGAGATCTCTTTCTGAGCCGTGTAGCGGCGCTGCTTCAGCATTGGAAGGCCCCGTTTATCCTCTCCTAGTGAGCGCCTTCACGCGGCGGGCCGAGGAGACTGTCACGTGGTAGCCGCCACGCCGAGCGAAGAAACGACTATGGCCGAAGTTGTTGTAATGGCTGTAGGAAGAAGGAAAATAAAATGCACGGGCCTGCTACTGGCTCTGTAGCTGAGCCACCTCCGCTGCCTCGTGCAGACCGAAGATAAAATAGCTGACTCTGGCGAGGACATTTTATTGCGAAAGCAATACTGCTAGCACATTTCTGCCGTCGGTGGAGGTCGTTCCTTCGCTTCGTGACGTCACGCTGTCACGTGGTGCACGACCACATGACAGCGTGACGTCACGACCAGAGGAGAGCAGGGGCCCTAACTCGTCTCTTCGGCCGTACTCCCCTGATGGGGCTGGGACAAGGAGGTCACTTTGACCTTTGGGTGACGTTTGAATATCCAAACGTTGGAGAGACTGAAAAGAAATATTTTGAGCCCTTCCACGGTGGCAATTAACAAACCCGACTAATCTACCCTAGCACCAGAACTCGAATCCGACCGCACACGCCTTCGTTTCGAAATGGAGAGGCGTCTGAGAGAGAGAGAGAGAGATATATATTTTAATGGCAACAGGAGATGTCTGCCTGGTGGAAAGCCTAGCATGCTACTCCTGATGAGGGGTGAGGGTGACAGAGTGTGGGAGGGGAAGGGGAAATAAATGAGGAAAAAAAAGTGAAACGGTGTCGCACATTTTCAAACGCACATAATCACACAGAGATGAGTTTTAAAGGGTATTGATCAACCCTGTGTCCTTAAGAAAAGTTAGTAAGGCCTTGGTAGCTCGTGCAGCAGACGATCCGTCGCACCAAGGACCCAGGACATGTTCAAGACGCAAGGTTGTGTCTTTAGGTAAGCTTAAATTATTGCGCAGTGTCCTGCGATGTGCAGTAAACCGTTGACAGGAGGTTACCAAATGTTCAAAATTTTCACACACGTCACATGTAGAGCACAGAGGCCTGCTCGCTATGCCTATTTTATGTAGGAAGTAGTTTGTGTATGACACATTCAAGCGGATTCTGTGTAGACAGTTTCGATGCCACCTGTTCAAACTGTGAGGAATTCGAAAGACGCAAGTGGGATCTATTCGGTGTAGAGGTCGATATTGATGGTTCGGGTCACACCACAGAGAGCGTTGCAATCGCCATGATTCAGTTGCTACAAGTCTTGCTGCATCTCTTCGTGAGAATGGTACTGAAATTGTCCTTGTGGAATGTTTTAGTTCTTTTGCAGCGGCGTCGGCGAAGTCGTTGCCCGCGATGCCGCAGTGAGCCGGTAACCACTGTAGCTCAATGCTGTGACTCAGGTCATAGGCTTCTGTGTGTAGCTTATTTATGTCAATGACGAGCTCTTCCTGAATTCTTGATGATTTAAGCAATTGTAGTGCAGCGCGACAATCGCTGAAGATAACCCATGCTGCAGGGTGTTGTTGTAGAATATATATAATTGCTTCTTTCAGAGCTGTTAACTCAGTAGCCACAGCTGAAGTGCGATGACTGAGTGTTGCGGAGATTGTGGTGTGCATTGATGGTATTCACACGCCGATGGATGAAGAAATAGCTGTGACAGAGCCATCAGTATAGATGTGGCAATGATGACTGTAGCGTGCACAGATGTGCTCAAGGGCGAAGTATTTAAGTGCGGATCCTGGAGTGTGGGCTTTTCTTTTGATGCCAGGTATAGTTGTCCAAATATGCCATGAAGCAAACCTCCAATTTAAAGTTCTACCTTTCGGCCTGTGTTCCGCGCCGGCCACATTTCAGCGAATGATGGATACTGTCCTCGCCGGCCTTAAATGGCAGTGTTGTCTAGTCTACCTAGATGACGTGGTGGTCTTCGCAGAATCATTTGCGCAGCATCTTAAGCGCCTGCGGTCAGTACTCGAAGCCCTTCGATTCGCTAACCTGACACTTAAGCCACAGAAATGCCACTTTGGTTACCGAGAGCTTAAATTTCTCAGCCATGTCGTCAGCGCCGCCCGCGTGAAGCCCGACCCTGACAAGATTGCTGCTGTTGCGGAATTTCCGATTCCACGTGACAAGAAAGCTGTTCGCCGATTTCTCGGCTTGTGCAGTTATTACCGGCGTTTTATCGATAACTTCGCTGATCTCGCTGAACTGCTGACTCAGCTCACCCGGGGAGACACCCCTTTTGTTTGGACTCACGAACAAGAAGCTGCTTTTGCCGAGCGGCGTCTCCGTCTCCAATCGCCGCCTGTTCTAGCCCATTTCGATGAGCAGGGGAAAACAGAAATACACACCGACACCAATAACATTGGCCTTGGGGCGGTTCTCGAGGAACGTCAAGAGGGTGTTGAATGAGTCATCGCCTATGCCAGCCGTACTTTATCCCGCGCCGAGACGAACTATTCAACTACTGAAAAGGAATGCCTCGCCATTATTTGGGCTGCTGCGAAATTTCGCCCCTACCTTTATGGTCACCCATTTAAAGTGGTCACTGACCACCATTCTTTGTGTTGGCTGGCCAACCTGCGTGACCCATGCGGCCGCCTGGCGCGATGGAGCCTTCGCCTACAGGAGTTCGATCTCACTATTGTTTATAAGTCCAGACATAAGCATGAAGATGCTGACACGCTCTCCCGTGTGCCTGTCGAGCTCGCTTCACCAGACTCGGATGTCGCTGGCAGTTTCCTCGGAGCTGTTGATGCTTCAGATATGTCTCATCAGCAGCGTGCCGATCCACATTTACGAGCACTGATTGATTGTTTAGAAGGTCAGCCAGCCACCATACCTAAGTGCTTTTCTCGGAGCCTCTCAACTTTCTGCCTGAGAGGTGGTGTGCTTTATAAGCAGAACTCTAGATCCGAGTCAAGAACCTACCTCCTCGTGGTACTAACAGCTCTGAGAGAGGAAATCCTTTCCGTGTGCCACGATGAACCAACATCTGGCCACTTGGGCTATTCTCGCACACTTGCTAGGATACGACTTTCTACTGGCCCAACCTTGCCACTGTCGTTAAGCGCTATTTCAAGAGCTGTCGGCAATCTCAGCGTTGGAAGGTTCCGCAATCAAAGCCTGCGGGCCTCCTCATGCCCATAATACCACCACAAGCACCATTTGATCAAGTCGGCATGGATCTTCTCGGTCCTTTCCCTCGGTCCTCTGGTGGCAACCGTTGGATAATCATCGCCACAGACTATCTGACTCGCTATGCCGAGGCCAAAGCGTTACCTAGTGGTACAGCGTCTGAAGTTGCGTCTGAAGTGATTGTTTAGAAGGTCAGCCAGCCACCATACCTAAGTGCTTTTCTCGGAGCCTCTCAACTGGAGTGTGGGCTTTTCTTTTGATGCCAGGTATAGTTGTCCAAATTTGCCATGAAGCAAACCTCCATGGTGCGAAAGAGGACGGTACTGCGCGTTGATATTGCACAGGCAGTAGATGGGAGAGTGATGTCCTACTTTCCTCTGAAAACGGGTGGGTAGGTTCACGTGCAAAGCGCAGCTGGGCGCGAAGCAGCTCCGGCGGTATCAGCACGGTTACAGATAGACGTCTGCTATCCGCCAGAGTGCCCACTGCGGAAATGTTCTTTGGAAGACCAAGGCACACTCTCAAAGCTTTGGCCTGCATGGCTTCAAGTAGTTTAATGCTTGACTGCGAGAGGCCTTGAAGAACAGGGAGGCTATAACGCAGGAGACCTTCACAAAGCGCTCCATAAAGCCGTAATAAGGAATCGGTAGAGCAGCCTCTTCTGGTCGTTGAGAGCATACGGAATATCGATACGTATGAGGAGAGTTTGGTCTTAAGTTGTTGAACGTGTGGTGACCATGAAAGAGACCTATCAAAGGTCACACCTAGATATTTTTGATGGTTGACATATGGTATAGGAGTGCCAGCAACTTTCAGTACATAACGGGAGAGATCACGTTGTGAAAATGAAATTGCTGCGCACTTTTCTGGAGATATAACAAGACCTCGCTTGTTTAAAAATAATGCAATGCCAACTATTGCTTTTTGTAGCCAAGCATGCACAATGCGCCTGTTTCTTCCGGAGCACCATATGCAGATGTCATCTGCGTAGAGGGAGATTTCAACAGTAGGTGGCAAGGACTTGCCCAAACCAAGAAGAGATATATTGAAGAGAGTTGGACTTAAAATCCCTCCCTGAGGAACGCCACGAGACGCATGATGTAAGGACGTGTCACCTTGATCCATTGACATGTAAACGGTCCTATCACGAAGATAATCAGAAAGCCAGTTATACATTCGTCCAGCAATGCCAAATGAACGCAAGGCTGAATGAATCGCCTCGTGCGTGACATTATCAAATGCTCCTTTAACGTCAAGGAAAACGGCAATAATTAAAGACCGCTAAGCTTTGCTGCGCCTGACACAGTTGGCAAGAGCAATAACATTATCAATACTGCTTCGGCCTTTTCGGAAGCCAGACATTGATGGAGGGTAAATTCCCCTATTCGTCAAGTCCCAGCTAAGACGTGAATGAACCATTTTTTCCATCAATTTCCCAACACAGCTTAGCAGTGCAATAGGACGATAAGAGTTTAGATCAATTGATGGCTTACCAGGTTTAAGGACGGGTATGACGCGCGCAGTCTTCCAGCTCTCTACAAGGCAGCCAGCTATCCAAGAGTTGTTATAGATGGTAAGCAGCTGAGTTTTGGCTTTTCTTCCAAGACGCGACAGCGAAGTGTAGCTAACACGGTCAGGCCCTGGGCAAGATCTTTTGTTGGTAACTGCTAGCGCAGCTTGAAGTTCTTCCATCGTGAACAATTCGTCTAGGAAAGAAGTGTTGGGCGACGGGACAAAGGTGGGGAGCACATTTTGCAGTGAAGGAGCTGGTAATGGAGCAATCATCTTTGAACAGAAAGTCTGCTACATGAAGACAAGTAGTATTGGCATTTAGAGCCACGCACTCGAAAGGATGTAATTGTGAAGGCTGTCTTCTTAAGCTTCGTACAATACTCCATACTTTAGATAGTGGCTTTCTAGGATCTAATTTTGCACAAAAAGATGTCCATTTTCTTCTTTCTAGCTTGTCCAAATGGCGTTGAACGTCTTTTTGTGCTCGCCTAGATGTCCGGATATCGTCTCTAGAAAGTGTCTTGCGCGCTCGTCTTTCTGCTCTGCGACGTATTGCTCGAAGTTTTTCATATTCGGCGTCAACAGCTGAGTACACCTTTGGCAGGTGGAGGACTCTCGTGTGCAATGTTTGAGCATGTGCTACTGAAGCAATGAAGGAGTCATAATTTAAGTTTGACAGATCCTGCTTTTCTACGGCATCAGCGAAAGCTTCCCAGTTCGTGTAGCGAACTTTATGCCGCTGAGAGGCGAGAGAAAAGCCACAAACCTCAATATATGTAGGTAGGTGATCGCTGCCATGAGTCTCGATGTCCACAGACCAGGTTGTTGAGGCTGACAGATCAGCAGAGGTCATGGAGATGTGAAGAGCACTGGACCGTGCTCCTTGATAGTAAGTTGCTTGGCCGTCGTTGAGAAATAATAAATTGTTGGAAAGTGCGAAGTCGAATAGCTGCCGGCCTCTGGCTGTCGATCTGACGCCTCCCGAAGCAGGATGGTGTGCGTTGAAATCTCCCGTTATAATGTGTGGCACAGGGGTACTTTGCATGATATCTTGTAGGCGTTCAATATTGAAATTAGCACGAGGTGGTATGTAGGCAGCATTTACTGTAAACTGCATGTTCATGCACTTTAAAGTGGCTGCAACGTACTCATTATGTGGATCAGCTGGTATGGGATGCTGGATGAAGTTGACGTCTTTCCGGATAGCCAGAAGAACTTTACTGAGGTCTGTACCAGTTGTTGATTGCAGTACTGTGTAGCCTGAGAGACGGATTGTAGTATTAAGCTGAGATTCTGATATAGCAATTATAGGAAAACGATGCTTGAAGACGAAGTGTCGAAAGTCAGAGACGGGGGTGGAGGCTGCAGGCATCCCATTGAAAGATGGTGGCCTTATTTCGGATGGCTTGCACGCTGAGTGGAGCAGACGACTGATTGTCTGCTACCGCCAGTGCGCGATGAGAGGAGATATGAAATCAAGAATTGTAAGGATGGCTTTCGCCACCGGCGAGGAGAGTGGTATAAGAAAAGCACGAACAGCCTCAACAAGTGAGCACAGTTGGGAACTATAAATGTCAGAGTTTCTGCGAATAGAGGTTTCGCATGAGCGGTTCCGGGATGCACACCTCGAATGAGGCTGCTGTGCAGTAATTTTTTGTGGGCTTGGTACAGATGGTTGTTGAACCTCTGATTGTTGTGGGAGAGGAGGAAATTCAACCACGTCATCAATTCTTGGATGACCAGCAGCATCTTTCTGTGACTGTCCTTGTGATTTCTTTCCCGTCAATGGTTTTTTTCTGTGATGACTACTCCTGATTTGATTTTGGTCAATTAAAGCAGCTTTTGCTGACTTGTAGTCGGTATTGTTGGATATCTTGTACTTATAGATTAGTTTCTCCTTTTGGTAGGCAGTGCAGCTGGAAAACGTTGCCTCATGCTGCTTTCCGCAGTTGGGACAAATGGGGATGTCACTTGGGCACGTGGTACGGTCATGATTTCCCCCACAGCGTGGGCAGCGCAAGGCTAGTCGGCAAGCAGTAGTCACATGGCCGAAGCGCTGACATCTACCACATTGTCGTGGTCTTTGGACGTATTCATGCACACGATATCTTGTATATCTAAGAATAACGTATTGTGGTGCAGATTCTGTCACAAAAACAATACGGATATTTTCGAAATTTCCCAGACGGCGCAGCGATTTTATTGGAACTCTCTGCAGTAGTGCCGAGTAGATATCTTCTTGAGAAAGATCCAGGGGCACACCCTTGATTACTCCTACGCCACAGTTGTTCGGTCGGGGCTCGTATGCTTGCACTGCAATTCCTGCTATTGATCGTATTTGTAAAAGGCGTTCAGTAGCGACCGCGGTTCGGATGTCAACTGCCAGAAGATTAAGCCGCTCGTTTGGGCGAACTTGAAGGACGGCATCTGGACCCAGAGATTCAAATGCTTGCCTCATTGCCAGTGGATTAAAGCGCGTAATACGGTATCCGGTATCTACTGGTTTTATGATTACTGTCAGGTTGCACTTGGGCGCTTTAGAAGCGTTAGTTGCGTCGACACTTAAATTTGACCGCCTCGAGCTGCGGCGACGCTTCGATGGCACTTGAATAAATTTGTCTGGCTCTTGAGCAGACTTCGCCGCAGCATCTATACAGGTAATGGCAGACGAAGTATCTGAGCTATCGGGAAAATCATTCTGACCTGTAGGCATCAGCCGATCCCAGCTTGCGGTAGAAGGACCAGATGCTTGTTGTAGATGAGCATCAGAGGGTGAGAGTCCTGAAGTACCTGGTGATGACAGGTGACTGCATGATACACAGGTTGGGATGACGGGTGATGATTGCAGAGCTGGCACAGTCTGCAGAGGTAGGCCTGACGCGACGCCAGAAGAACACTCAGGTGATGATCCAGGGTGCGGCATCGGTGGAGCCGCACCCGCCGCTGATAACATGTCAGGATCTTGCAATATAGGCTATCTGGGACATATATATCGAGTAATAAATGGAAAATCAAACAGATTTCGCAGAGACGAGCAGGCAGCTTGACAGCTCCCTGACTTCTTCGTCTTCTCTGAGGCGTCTGAGTGCTGTGCATGTCAGTGCGCGTGAAAGATCCCCAGGGAGTCGAAATTACTCTATAGCCCTCCGCTGCAGCTCTTCTTTTCTCCTTCCACATTCACTCTCACCTTCCTTCCCTTACTGCGCGGTTAAGCTTTCTACAGAAAAAGTGTGACTGATACTGCACCTTCCTATATGAAAAATAAAAAAAAGCGGATTTGACCATTAGCCGAAGTATCCTACACGACTGCAGATGCCTTGCGAGACGCGTCGCATTAGTAAACTCACGCTCAACATTACAGTATTTTTGTTTAATGGTCGCGTGTTTCCACCTGTGCCCCTTTCACACACATAGGGGCTTGAGACATTAGGACACAGGCGCACATTTTGCAACTTGCAACAATATGCAACTCTAACAGGCATTCATGCCTTTTTATTCTCCATTATTTTACTTTCTAAATGCTCCCACGGCAAAAATACGCAGCCGTCTAATTTGATGATTTTGCCAGGTTTTCCTTCAATCCATTACATGGAAGTGTGATTTTGCTTTGTACATATTTATGGTATATACTTCCCGAAAACAACAAGAGCAACAACAAATGTCGCCCGCAAGAAGGCTTGCGTCCGCATAAAACAGCTTATGTTGCAAAGTCCTTTTCGTTTTGTGTTGCGGCCATCGCGCGGCAGCTCGTTTGGTTATTCTGTTCGACTAAAGCCGTGAGGTATTCAGCGAAACTTGCTGTCTTCAGCCTGGCACATCCGAGGGGCCTGCCTTAAGCTCATTTTCTCCCAGGATGAACGTTCGAGGGAAGGCGTCTTTGCCGACCATGACATAGGCTCTTAACTACTATGTAAACAGGTCGATCCAAGTTGGATGCCAGCCACGGCAGCCGCGCTTGAATGCAGGCGAGATGCAAGGCGATTGTGTGCTGCCGGATCTCATGCACGTTGGAATACCATCTATAATATCCGATGCAGCTTTGTAACCTTAAAACTCATTAAAACGTATATACAGGAGGTGGCAGATCATCTTACTCTCTCATCGAGGCGTGCTTTAGAGGTTTACAAATCAACGATCTTCTACAGTGAAAGTAATCAGTCTCTTCAACAAGTTCGCCTAGAATCTATATCTCTATAAAAACCGCACCAACATTTCTGCGGGGTATAAAGAGAGCTCTTAATAATAATAACTGGTTCACAGGAAAGGAAAGGCGCAGTATCTGTCACACTTGTCTTGTGGACACTTGATCGCGCCGTAAGGGAAGGAAGGTGGGAGCGAAATAGAAAAGAGAAAAAGGAGTGCCATAGTGGACAGCTCCGGAGTGATTTCGACCACCTGGGGATCTTTAACATGCACTGACATGGCACGGATAGTCTAGAGGGTGTTGACAGCACACGGATGCCACTTCGTTTCGCCTCCATCGAAATGCAGCCGCCGGCGGTTGGGACCGACACCAGGTACTCCCCAATAGTCGGGAGTCACTACTGCACCCCCACGGAGCTCATCCATTGGGACTTGAGATTCTAGATACATGCTATTAGTCTATTAGAACCGCACGTAAACATACCCGGCACCTCCTCTATTTTTACAATTAGAGGAGGCGCTGATTCAACAAAGATTTCTTGTCCACTCTTACAAGTGCTTTTGAAATGTGATATTTACTAAACGTGTGCATCATTTAACCTTCTGTGTTCGCAAGCATCATAACGGTTGAATGAAAAGCCGCTCTTAGGAAATCAGGTTTAGCGCTGTTCTCGGATCAGGAGAACAAACTTTAAAATCACACTTGTTGCTGCATAAGTTGCTACATTGTTGTTACTAATATTCTCGTCTTTCTAAACTCTAAACAGAGAACCGCAAATTTAATTTTTCTTCTTCTTTGTCATTCAGTTCCTCAGTTTACCGTTCCGTTGTTATTCACTTTTTGAGAACCTTTGTTCAGTTGCAATTTCAACCTAAGACAAGATCATCAATGACCTGCTATTCTGTGTTTAACCGCTAGCGTTCAACACCAACCTTTTACGACGAAAAACCGTTTACATCCGAATCCCCCACTCCCTTTTGCAGTCCGACCCTTGAATTGTTATTTTGATGATCTCATTGAAAAACACAGGTCATTGAAAAACACAAAATTCAGAAATGCCAGTATTGCACAATGCCCACCCTATCATGACTTTAGCGACATGCCATTTAGCGACTAATATTACCTCTGCTACTCAACGTAGCGATAAGACTTACAAAAAACTCGGCAAGATAGAGAATATCTCCTACGCAATCCACGTGGACGACTTAAAAATATCGACGACCACAGGATTCCCAGCAGAAAAAGAAGAGCGGCTTCAAAGTGCAATTGACCAAACTGAACAATATGCCAGGGCCAGAAGACTATCGTTCTCAGCAGCAAAATCAGAACACACACGAATCAAGAAGGACACAAGGAAATACGACTCCCATGTCACTCTGAAACTTGGAAGTAAGACTTGGAAGTGAGACAATACTAGGGAGAACGGAAGTTAGGAGCACTTGGAATGTGGCTGCAAAGCACAGGGCGCTGTAGCAAAACCATTGCCTGCCTAAGAATACAACAAATCAAGTCGCCAGAATTGTGCGAAGATTCAGCAGCAGAAAGAAGAACATGAGGGAGCAGTACACATTTAGACTCATAGACAGCCTCGTCGCGAGCAGGGTAACGTACAGCCTACGTTACCACGAACTAAACAAGTGAGAGGTCCTGCAAATTGACACCCTACTACGCAAAGCTTACAAAACGGCGCTAAGACTTTCCTTGTCAACACCAACCGAAATTTTAATGGCGTTGAGTATTGAACAACTTCGATGAGATACGAGAAGCGCAACGTAAGACGCACCAAAACAAGAACGGGTAGACACCTAATGGAGATATTAGGCATACCCATGGCCACACAAAAAGACAGGGAACCGATTAAGGACGAAAACAAACAAAAAAAAAGAACATAAGGGTACGACCCATACCCAGACACACGGACCCCAATATGCACCATGACAGAAGACAAGCCAGAGTCTGTGCACTCAACAGAGAATTCATCGACAATCCAGGCGTAGTCTACACAGACGGAGCAAAGTACCGTTACCAACGGAAATCGGTCGCTATGGTAACAGAAGCTGGAGGTAAAAAAATATGCGGCGCAACAATAAACAACCCAAGCATAGAGGCAGCTGAAGAAACCGAAATCTCGCTGGCAATAGCCCACTGAATGCAATGGGACAGAACCTCACTATAGTGACGGACTCTCAAGAAGCGTGCCGAAATTACACAAGGGGTAGAATTGACAGAATCGCAAATCGTATCCTACAAAAGATGACAAGACATATAACGAACACTAAACACAGTAAAGTATTGGTTCAGGGACACGAGGGGATTAGGGGCAATCAGGCAGCAAATGAGACAGATCGAGGGTCCGTCGAACAAGCGGACTCAACACTCTGCACCACGGGCACCCTTGACCCTGCTATCCCCCTATATTCCAATATACTAGATCATTACAGAGGTCCGCGAAAACGCCACCCAGCCCTACAGAAAGGCTAACCAAAGAGGAGGCAGTTAAACTGGCGCAGATTACAAACCGGCACCTAATCATACCTACACAAATTACACAGCATTTTTTCTACGCAATGTGAAGATGAATGCCCATGGTCACATGGTACACCGACACTCGAGCACATCACATGGACTTGCCCTGAGGCTGATATAGACCCCAAAATAGAATGCTCGAGTGTGACGCAGTGAGGGCACTTTCTGGCCAGCGAGGATGAGGAAGAGCAAATATTTCTCATACTCCGAGCCACAATGGCAGCATTGAAGTGCGGCATTCTGGACCGAGGATGCGCCATGGCGCTCAAGTGACCAGCAACAGTCACAAACACGCCGAATCTGTAGAAAATCAAGTTTTTTTCCATTCCATTCTAACCCACCGGGCGTCCGATCCAGGTGTCCGTGCGGCGCTTTTCATTTGCCGCTTCTTCGAACGCCGCATCACACAGCAAACAGAAGCAGACACAATGCGCAGGAGGCGTTATTACAGCAATCATCAGCGGCGTTTGAAACCAATTTCTGGGTACAAAAGGCGAAGTATCTGTCACGGACACCTGTATCACGCTTTAAAAGGAGGAATCAAGGTGGGAATGAAAAAAGAGAGGGAGATAGAGGTGCCGTAGTGGAGGGCTAAAATCCACCGCGCTCTAATGTTTTTCACCTCATGCCACTTTAGGGGTCCAAAGTGCCCCCTAGATTTTTTTGTTGAGTGAATATCAGCATTCCTTCAAAATAAACAATTTTACTGTGCCTTAAACGGTGTCCATTCTGGCAGATATCAACAAAGCAGAGGTTTTCTCAAGGGGCAGTTCTCTCGCCCGTTGAGCTATTGAGCTCAGTTCCCACTCATCAACAAGGTCGCATGTATGTCTATGCGGATGACATTGCCTTTTCTTACAGCTGCACCTGACACTCAAACCCTCAATGTGTGCCTACAACTAAATGTATAAAAGTGCGCTGTCCTTGTTTTCCAAATTAGAGGTGCGATAACAGGGTCGTTCGACGCATTGCCGTTTTATACTTCTGTGAATATTGTACAGGTCTGTTATTCTACTCGCAAAATTTCAGTGCCTAGCGCGCGGCGCAAATACAAAAAAAAAAAAACGCGTTAGAAATCGGAATTCGGAAGCTCCTCCTACCGAGAGCGACCGCCATTTTGAAATACTTGTGTGACGGCACATCTTATACACGGCGAAGCGTCGTCTGCAAGCAAAAAGGACTCGCCTTTTTTTTTTCTTGTGACGATTGACACGGTGGTCGTTCCTTATGTAGAAGTGCTTGATGAAGATGTTACCGCACGAAAGCGATATAGAGTAAGGCATATTTTCTTCAACATAAGGAACGCTCACAGTTAATGGGCTGCACAGTTCCTTAGCTTATCGACACACTGATCATTCGCATTACACCGGCGATGACGCCAGCACAGCCAACGGTTGCCTATCACCGTAATTTCAGGCAATAGCTTCTTATCAAGGAGGCTATCGTGAGGTTTTTTGTGACGCCGACGAAACTGATCTGCGGACAGTCATCGGATCTGTTTTGGTCGGATCTGAGACCGAGCGAGAACTTGACACCCGATGCTCGAGTTAACGGCCTGAACAGCTGCGCTTGTTTGTAGCTTAACCGAGTTAGAAAAGGCAAAACAAGAAGCTATATCTTTCTCCTTGTCGTCAGCAATGACCTTGGCCAGAAATGTTAGTCGGCGCCGAACTGCCGGCTCGTTCAGCGACGAGTAGGCCTAGCTCGAGTTCGCGCTTCCGGGTGTAGAGTTTCGGCAATTACGGAGCGCGTGTTTACAAGCTTTAGCGGTCGCATGTGGTCATCGAGCGTAGTTCTGGCAGTAGCGACCACAAATCGACGACTGCTTACATCACAAACGAGTGAACTTTGAGCGGGAAGCGTCCATATATGTGATCCTGTCTAGCGAGCGCAGCCGGCAGCTGTCGGCACCGCATGTGTGTATACCGGCGAAGGCAGGGGACGTAGCATCCACGGCGCTTCTTGCAGCGCAGTTGTAGTTCGTGAACAAAAGGTGCAACTGATGCGAAAAGAAGGGGATAGTTTTGGTATTGCTAGCTCAACTTGCATTTTATGCCCTGCGAACAAGCAGCATCCAGTCATTGCAAAAGCTATGTAAACAAAGACGCTGGGGGCGCAGTCGTAATTCGCCAGTAGGCGCACTCCTGCGGGCGTTTAGGGTTCACACACTAAATACTAAATGATGTATGCTTACATTGAAGCACTCACTAGTCATTTTCTGGAGAAGCACTAGAAAAATGGAAGGTGATGCTCGTGAGTCCGTCGCAACCGCGCTTGCTGCGGCGGGGGAGGCGAGACGCAGACGGCGGCGACTGGGAAGCTCTTGTTCGGTGCGGGCATGCAGTAGAGAGCAGTCGAGTAGCGTGGCGATTTGCGATTACGGGACTGAAGCGGTAGCGGCGGCATATTCTTTCGTGCTCTGGCCATGGCCAGACTGAGCATAGTTATGCAAAAATGTTCTACCAGCCGAAAATAACTAAGTCTGACTAACACGCGCATATAACACCAAGTCATGAGGTAGCAATTCGTTCAAAAGTTTTGGCTGCTCCTCTAATGTCGCAAGGAATGCTCTCGTATCAAGGTATCCCTGTTTGAGATTTGCGCCTAATTGTTTGACCCAAAGAGCGACGGCAAAGCTCAACAATCCGGAACATAACGATATCCCCTCTCCACTTTCGCGGCACATGTACACGACCAAAGTAAACATTGGACAAGTGCCTTTTTATATCCAGGAGCGCTTGTAGCTAAAAGAAGCTAACTCTCATAACGTAACAATACGTTTCTGATTGCATGCCTAATTTATACAGCATGAGCCCGTCGGTTTCGGCATTTTCGGCAATCTCTGTGGGCAAAGCCCAAAACAAGCCCGAGGATCTCTAAGGTCGCGTATTATATAGTGAAGGCTACTCAAAGAAAAGAGAACATGTGAATAAAATATTTTTGCTGAAGGAAAAAAAAGAACTTGGAGACCACCATCCACGACCTGCATACAAGAGAGCAGCAGGCACCGCGAATAGCAGACGACATGGAGACGTCACGGTTGACGTTATGACGTTAGTGGTCAAGGGTGTCCAGACCAGAAAGTTGATTTCGATATTAATAATAAAAATTATTTTAGAACTATCCACTACATGGAATGAGCTAAAATTTTGAGGATTTACAATTTAACCTGTGAGGAGTGAAATTTAATAATCAGTTTATGCTCAATGGTTAGCTGTCATGACCCTTTTAAGGATCCTTTAATTCTTTTTCTACATTTCAGCAAGAAATAGCTCCTCAATATAGTCTTGAAGTCTGATGATAATCAGAGTGGAGGGCTCACATTGACCATGTTGTAGCGAAAGTAGCTCGGACTGTGGTGATGTTGCAGAGGTTTAAGGTGCGATGAAAAGCTTGCAGCCGTGCTTAAGTAAGGCGCACGAGTTATCGGTATTCTGTCACTATTCAGTGCAGCGCAACAATGTTTAGGCTAACTTCTTTAACAACACAGTTCCGTTCAGTTCAGTCGTTCAGTCGTGTCCGACTCTTCGTGACCCTATGGACCATATCACGCCACGCTTTCCGGTCTCTCACTATTTTCCTAACGTCACATAACTTCATCTGCAACGCCTCGAGGATGCCATCTTACCATCGCGTTCGCTGCCTACCCCTTTTCCGGCGACCCTCAACCTTTCCCAATATCAAATCTTTCTCTAGCGACTCCTCTCTTCTCATCAAATGACCAAAGTAGCTGAGCTTTAACTTAAGAATTTGGCCCTCCAATGAGCAGTCAGGGTTTATGGTCGACAATATTACCACACCGCTGACCATCTTCTGGCGCCACCAAGTGGCCGAATGTCTTGGCACGTGGCTAAGCGTCATTCTCGTCTCTCTCGAGTTTTCACTTGATTAAAAAGGGCCAGCTCGGTTGTTGTGCTGCTTGCTACGTATGTTGGTGACATTTGGTGGATTGTGCAGGGTAAGATCCCATGTACGTTGCCCCCGAAGACGTCAGTGACGCTGCTCATCAAAGCGTGGACGCGACTCCTGTCCATAAAGCCAGCCGTCGCCTGCGAGGCCTACAACCTGCGTTTGAACCGCTGTCCGCCCCGCTACGAACCATGACATCCACGACGAGCAGCCAGACAAGCCAGCCTTCCAGCAACACTCCACCGTTCGTCCTTCTCGCACCGCGATCACCGCCATCATTTTATGGTGACCGGTTAGAGGATGCGGAATACTGGTCGGCCAGTTTTGACCGTGTGGCTGCATTTAACCAATGGGACGACGAGCGGAAGCTAATGAATGTGTACTTCGCGCTGCAAGACTCGGCCAAGACGTGGTTTGAGAACCACGAGGCGTCCTTTGTCAACTGGGCAGCCTTTCGCCGTGAGTTACTTACAACATTCACTCGAGTGCGCGCAAAGAAAATGCAGAGATTGCAATTCGTTCAAGGTCTCAACAGTCAAATGAGAGTGTGGCCATGTTTGTCGAGGACATGACGCGACTTTTCAATCGGGCCGACCCTACCATGCCTGAGGCAACGAACGTACGGCACCTCATGCGCGGGGTGAAGGAGCAGTTGTTCGCTGGCCTCATGCGCGACCCCCCAAGAACTGTCGCAGATTTCGCGAGAGAAGCTACCAGCAAGGAACGTTCCCTGCAGGAACGGAGTACGCAATACGGCCGCCAGGCAAGCGTAGCGGCCACACACTGCTGCGCGTCCGTGCCAGCAGCCAGCGACGAGGCATTGCGGGAGCTTGTGAGGAGCATTGTCCGCGAAGAGCTGCAAAACCTCCACTTGAATGCTCCCTCTGCAAAGAATTATTCTACCGTGGACGTCATCCGTCATCCGTGGTGGCTGCATCGGCGAGCGGTGCAGCCACCACCACCACCAGCACCACAACCGGAGCCATGCATCATGACTTATAGTGATGTCTTACGTCGACCTGCACCCGAGCCAGATCCATTCCGTCCCGTTGTCGGACCACCGCCTCGCTACATGCGCCCCGTCGAGCAACAACAAGATCTGCGCCCCGTCGAGCCGCAGCAATACCAGCGTCCCGCTATTAGCAAGGCGCACTTGTGGCGCACGCCCAACAGACGGCCGCTCTGCTATCACTGCGGCGAACCTAGTCACATTCTTCGCAATGGCCCATACCGGAGAATAGGCCTGAGAGGATTTCCACCAAACGCGCCTCGACCCCGCTATGGCGAAAGACCACAGGAGATTGAGGAGTACCTGGCTGCTAACGAGATGCAGCCAACGTCACCACAACGGCGGTCGCGATCGACATCTCCGAAGCGTTTTACTTCGCCCAGTCGGTACTCTTCCTCTAGGCAATTCAGAGGCACGTCCCCTCACCGGGAAGCGTATTTGGGTTTGCTCGGTACGGTGGCTCCGCAAGGGACAAAGCAACAGAAGAGACGAAGAAAACAGGCTGTTCCGACTAGCATCTACCGCCCCCAGGAGCCGAGCAGCCTAGCGATTAGCGGCGCATGCTTTTTCAGTGGGCGTCACGTTGGACGCGGCACTAGCTTGAGAGAGCCTATAATACTGCTACTACTACTACTACTACTACTACTACTACTACAACAACTACTACTACTACTACTAAATAATAATAATACACAGTGTAGGGGTGTGTTTATTCGGTGAACCCAGGTGATTCCAGCCGCTCAGGGGAGACTCGCAGCGAAGCGTCAGGCGTGGCGAAAGAGCAAGGCAGCGAACAACTTCTTCGTCCTTGAGAGCGGCAGCACGCGACGCATGTCAGTGGTTATATCGATGAAGATTACCACACTACAGTTTCCCCCCGGGCAGAGAAGGAGCCATCCTGGCGACTTATGGAGCCGACAGAACAGACGGATCGTAGTGTGGCTTGATTCGGTCCACATGAACTATTTCGCGTCCACGGCGACGCAAGTCCGCAGATGGCGTAACCGGCTCAACTACGTAGTTCACAGGAGATGTTTTTTGAAGGACTCGGTATGGACCGTGATACCGAGCAAGAAGCTTCTTTGACAGGCCGGCGGTTGTGGCAGGAACCCAGAGCCACACCAGGGAGTTGGGCGCATATGAAGGCGCCTCACCAGTGTCACGATGGTGTTTTTGTTGCCACTGATTTTCCTTTGTAAGCGAACGAGCGAGCTGACGGCATTCTTCTGCGTACTGGGCGGCGTCCGAGAGTGGCGTCGATTCAGAAACATCAGGGCGGTAGGGAAAAAGCGCGTCCATTGTGCAGGTTGGCTCGCGCCCGTAAAGAAGAAAAAAGGGAGAAAATCCGGTGGTGGTCTGTATCGCAGTGTTGTACGCGTAGGTTACGAAGGGAAGAACGTGGTCCCAGTTGGAATGAGCGTCGTTGACGTACATGGCCAGCATGTCACTCAGAGTACGGTTGAAGCGTTCTGTCAGGCCATTCGTCTGAGGGTGGTAAGAAGTAGCGGTGCGATGAATGATGCGACATTCTTTCAGTAGGGCCTCGAGAGC
The DNA here is from genome assembly GCF_055883805.1 of Amblyomma maculatum. Lineage (NCBI taxonomy): Eukaryota > Metazoa > Arthropoda > Arachnida > Ixodida > Ixodidae > Amblyomma > Amblyomma maculatum. The sequence goes on along the minus strand of NC_139349.1, from coordinate 141,537,199 downwards.
GTCGCACAAGAAAACGCGTCCGCGGTCACTGAGCAGTTCCTTCGGAGTCCCGTGGCGAAGAATCAAGTTGTTGAGAATGAACAAAGCAACGTCTCTTGCAGAGGCAGAGGGTAACGGTGATGTTTCAGTGTAGCGAGTCAGATGGTCTACTGCCACAATAATCCACCGGTTTCCAGCAGGAGTAGTCGGAAGAGGGCCATAGAGATCTATGCCAACGCGGTCAAACGGACGAGCAGGGCAGGGTAACGGCTGCAACGAAACAGAGGGCTTCTGAGGAGTTTTTCGGCGTTGACAAGATTCGCAAGCGCGCACGAAATGTCTTACGAAGCGGTACATTCCACGCCAGTAAAATCGCAGACGTAGGCGCGTGTAGGTTTTCAATACGCCACCGTGAGCACATTGTGGGTCACCATGGTACGCAGCACAAATGTCGGCACGGAGATGACGCGGGATGACTAGAAGCCACTTCCGTCCATCAAGCAAATAATTGCGGCGATAGAGAAGACCGTCACGAATGGAGAAGTGGTGGGCTTGGCGGACGAGCGCTTTGGATGAATGACCGGGAGTAGGACTTGAGAGAAAATTCAAAAGTGCATTGATCCAGGGGTCATTCCGCTGCTCGGTAGCCATGTCGATAGTTGTAAGAGTCGACAAATCGTAGGCACAGACGTGGTCAGACGAATTATCTCTAGGCAATGGCGAGCGGGAAAGAGCATCCGCGTCCATATGCTTCAGACCTGATCGATAAATGACATGAATGTCAAACTCCTGGAGACGAAGAGCCCAGCGAGCAAGGCGACCGGATGGGTCTTTCAGAGAGGCAAGCCAGCACAAAGCGTGGTGATCGGTCACAACGTAAAACGGTCGACCATACACATAAGGACGAAATTTTCCGATAGCCCAAATAATGGCCAAACATTCCCTTTCTGTGACTGAATAATTAGATTCTGCCTTTGTCAATGTTCGGCTGGCGTATGCCACAACATACTCGCTGTAACCAGGCTTACGTTGGGTAAGGACGGCACCAAGCCCAATACCGCTGGCATCAGTGTGGATCTCCGTAGGCGCAGCCGGATCAAAGTGGCGTAGAATGGGCGGCGAAACCAAAAGGCGGCGTAAAGTGTCGAAGGCTTTATCGCAGGCTGGAGTCCAGGCGGAAAGGTCGGAGCTGCCGGCAAGGAGCTGGGTCAGAGGAGCGATGATAGAGGCGAAGTTCAAGATGAAACGTCGAAAGTAGGAGCAGAGGCCGATAAAGCTCCGAAGCTGCTTCAGGGAGGTTGGCTTCGGGAACTCTGCAACTGCGCGAAGTTTGGTGGGGTCGGGAAGAATTCCGTCCTTAGAAACTACGTGGCCTAAAATTGTGAGTTTTCGGGCGGCAAAGTGGCACTTCTTCAAATTCAACTGAAGCCCAGCGCCGGCGAGACACGTGAGGACATCCTTTAGGCGAAGAAGGTGAGAAGAAAAGTCGGCAGAAAAAACTACGATGTCGTCCAGATAACAAAGACAGGTCTGCCACTTGAGTCCACGAAGAACAGTGTCCATCAGGCGCTCGAAAGTAGCCGGGGCATTGCAGAGGCCAAAGGGCATAACGTTGAACTCGTATAATCCATCCGGTGTTATAAAGGCAGTTTTCGAGCGGTCATTATCAGCCATCGGTACTTGCCAGTAGCCGGAGCGCAAATCCAAAGAGGAGAAATACTCGGCTCCCTGTAAACAGTCCAAGGCGTCGTCGATTCGCGGCAAAGGATAGACATCTTTGCGCGTGATTTTGTTAAGCCTACGGTAATCGACGCAAAACCGGATGGAACCATCTTTCTTGGTGACCAAAACAACCGGAGAAGCCCATGGACTGTTAGATGGCTGTATGACGCCCCGGCGAAGCATGTCGTCCACGTTGTCAGCAATGACTTGGCGCTCAGAGGCCGACACGCGATAAGGACGCTGTCGTAAAGGTGCGTTTGTACCAGTGTCGATTGCGTGCGTAACGACAGACGTGCGACCCAGAGCAGTGTGAGGAAGGTCGAAGGCAGAAGTGAAGCTCTGTAGAAGAGCAGCGAGTTGATCGCGTTGTGCGGGTGGGAGATCTGCGTCAATAGCTTGTTGAAGAACATCGGGTGGTGTCGAAGCGGTCACTGTATCGCAAGATCTGAGCACATTAACGTCTAATGAAGTAGGCGTTGCAGGAAGAGTATTTACAAGCTCGGGATCAAGTTCTTCAATACGACCGAGACACTCGCCGCGTAGCAGGACGGACGGGCACGAAAATGGATTTGAGACGTACATTGCACTAAGGCCATCTTCGAACTTGAGGACAGCAAATGGAAGCAGGAGGCAGGGATGGCGTGAAGCGGCGTCGGAAGGTGTGAAGAAGACAGTCGAACTAATAACGCTTTCACAGGAGAGTGGAACGAGGGCAGCAGAAAATGGAGGAATGTCTGTGTCACTGGCGACGAGGAGTTTTGCAGGCCGGGTAGGGACGTCACACAAGACGGTATCACAAAGAGGTAAAAAGGAAACTTCCGCGCGGGCGCAGTCAATAACGGCATGATGAGCGGAAAGGAAATCGTAGCCCAGGATGATGTCGTGTGAGCAGTGAGCCAGTACAATAAACTCGATGGTGTATAAGACGTCTTCGATGAGGACACGGGCCGTGCACGCTGCTGAGGGATGAATGCGCTGGGATGAAGCGGTGCGAAGCGAAAAGTCGGGTAGTGCGGTGGTCACCTTGCGAAGACGACGGCAAAGAGATTCACTGATGACGGATACGGCAGCGCCCGTGTCAACAAGAGCGAGTATTGCGACACCGTCGACGAACACTTGTATTACGTTTGCGGGAGAAGACGGAGGACTTGAAGAGTTCGAACCAAGCGCAGTTCTTGCCCCGGGAACTGCGACTGTTAGTTTCCCTCAACAGCGCCGGTAGAACGTCGGGGAAGCGGTGATGGTGAACGGCGACGAGGGGAAGATGATCGGCGAGAGGTATACGTTTGATTGTCCCGAGGAACGAACTCGGAACCGGGTTGAGTTCTCGGCGAGGGCTGGTCGGCGTCGTACGTGTAGTTCCAGGGGTCAGGGCAAGAAGGTGGAAGGCGTTGGCGGCAAAGACGGGCTACATGGCCCGGCAGCCCACAAGAGTAGCAAATTGGCCGGTTGTCTGCGGTGCGCCAAGGGTTCGTAGGGCGTTGGCGTACCCTTGGAATACGGACATGGAACGCCGACCCAGGCGATGGTGAAGGATGGTTGGAAGGGGCGGCCTGGTAGGAAACAGGTGCGGTTGGCATTAGCGGCCTGGCCGCAACTTGGGCGTACGTTAGTGGTGCCGTTACTTGCGGTGGCACGGGGCTGGTCGGAAGCACTGGGCTGGGCGAGAGCACGGAACTGGGCGAAAGGACATCAGCGATATGGTCTTGCACGGCACGCCGTATGGTAGGGGCCAAAGACGGAGCCATGTCAGGAACAAGGCGACCAGTGTCTTGTAATTGAGGGACCAGGGATAGCTGGCGGGCGACCTCTTCGCGAACGAAGGCTTTTATCTGTTGAATCAAAGGGCTGTCCTCAGATGAAGTAGAACCACCCAGTGCTAGTGTAGAAATGGTGTCGTCTCTAAAACCGGACCGCCGGGTAGAAGCGCGCTGCTTTCGAAGCTCGTCGTAGCTCTGGCAAAGTTTAATCACTTCACTGACGGAGGCAGGATTTTTCAGCCAGAGCATCTGACACGCGTCCTCGGAGATACCTTTCAAGATGTGTCCGATCTTAGCCGCTTCGGACATTACTGGGTCGACACGTTTGCACAGGTCAACGATGTCCTCTATATAACTTGTGAATGACTCGTCGGCATGCTGTGTGCGCTCACGCAAGCGTTGTTCTGCTCGGAGTTTGCGAACTGCAGGACGGCCAAACACTTCCGAAAAATTCTTCTTAAATGCAGACCAAGATGGCAGGTCTGCCTCATGGTTGCGAAACCAGAGGTTCGCCACGTCGGTCAGGTAAAAGATTACGTTACCTAGCTTAATAGTGTCGTCCCATCTGTTATAACTGCTGACACGTTCATACGCCGACAACCAGTCGTCGACGTCTTGGTCAGCCGTGCCACTAAAGAGGCATGGATCACGCTGCCGTAGAACGCCAGAACACAGTACCGTGGTTGGTAGGGGCGCCGATGTCGAGGTGGTCTCGTCTGGCATGGTGGAAGCAGTGGTCAACGTGCGGCTTCTAAGTTCCAGGGTGGATGGGAACGTACCCAGCAGCACCTGCACCAATTGTAGGGGTGTGTTTATTCGGTGAACCCAGGTGATTCCAGCCGCTCAGGGGAGACTCGCAGCGAAGCGTCAGGCGTGGCGAAAGAGCAAGGCAGCGAACAACTTCTTCGTCCTTGAGAGCGGCAGCACGCGACGCATGTCAGTGGTTATATCGATGAAGATTACCACACTACAACAGTAATATTTTTCTGCTAATTATTATTATTATTATTATTATTATTATTATTATTATTATTATTATTATTATTATTATTATTATTATCGTTAGTAGTAGTAGTAGTAGTAGTAGTAGTAGTATAGAGAAAGACTCGTTTCACGAAGTTGGCACTGAATTGTCTAGTTAACGGCCGAATTAACTGGCTAAATATTTTCACAGCTTTAATTCATAATAATAATAATGATTCGTTCACAGGAATGGAAAGGCGCAGTATCTGCCACACTTGTGTCTGTGGACACCAAGGGATGAAGGTGTCCACAAACACGTGTGACAGATACTGCGCCTTTCCCTTCCTGTGAACCAATTATTATTATTATCATTAATAATTAAAACTGGGAAGATATTTATCCAGTTAATTTGGTCGTTACCTACAGACAATTCAGTGCCAACTTAGTGAAACGAGTCTTCCTCTATACTACTACTACTGCTACTACTACTATAATAATAATAACAATAATGATAATAATGATAATAATAATAATAACAGTAGTAGTAGTAGTAGTAGTAGTAACAGTAGTAGTAGTAGTATATGCTTTCTCAAGCTAGTGCCGCGTCCAACATGACGCCCATTGAAAAAGCATGCGCCGCTAATCGCTAGGCTGCTCGGCTCCTGGGGGCGGTAGATGCTAGTCGGAACAGCCAGCTTTCTTCGTCTCTTCTGTCGTTTTGTCCCTTGCGGAGCCACCGTACCGAGCAAACCCAAATGCGCCACTGGGAAAACTAAACACGGCGACCTCCGGGGGTGGGGCCGCCGCTACGTTTCAGATTAAACAGCCTCCACCCGACGATTTGACGCAACGGCCCGAGCGGCGACGACCCGATCCGATGAACTTCCCGACGTGCTGCGAACGCATTGTTTCCGGGGATATTTTTGTAACCGCCGACAGTTGTGATGTGACCGCACTTGTGGATACCGGCGCCGATTTCTCCGTCATGAGCAGCCAGCTAGCCACGACACTCCGCAAGGTTTTGACGCCTTGGTCTGGGCCAATGATGCGTACCGCCGGTGCTCATGTAATGACGCCGATTGACATGTGCACTTGCCGCATAGAGATCTGCGGTTTTACTTTTACTGGCACATTTGCCTTATTACAAGAGTGCTGCAAAGATCTGATTCTCGGCATGGATTTTCTTCAAGAGTATGGTGCCGTTATAGACCTTCGGGAGCAGCTCATGGTATCGTTTTCAACCAAGCGAGCCGTTGATAGCAACACGGACTTCCGAAAAACGATGTTCCGCGTTCGTGACGACCACATAACAATCCCTCCGCGTGCGAGCAAGTTCGTCACAGTCGAATGTGGTCACAGCACCGGCACGCGTGGAATTGCTGAAGCTAACATGTCACGGCTTCTAACTCGACAAGTATGTGTAGCTCGGGGCCTTGTCGAACTTGTCCGTGGCCAAGCCAAAGTGCTAGTGACAAACTTCACATGTGAACCCCAACATTTGACGGCGATTCGACGGTCGCTTATTTTGAAGAACTTAGAGAATGTACAGGCCAGTACGCTTTATCCAACACTTCAGACCTCGACAATGCGACGCCTACAGCCATTCAGACTGATGTGAACCCGCACCTCTTGCCCAGTGAGAAACGCTGCATAGAGAATCTTGTCAATTCGTTCCGCGACTGTTTTGCATCCACTTCCAAGGTCCGACAGACGCCACTAACGAAGCACCGAATTATAGTTGCCGATGACCAACGTCCACTATGTCAGCGTCCTTACCGGGTGTCTTCAAAAGAACGGGATGCCATCCGCCGCCAAGTAACAGAAATGCTCCAGGACTACGTTATCCAATCGTCGACGAGCCCCTGGTCTTCGCTTGTTGTCCTCGTCGCAAAGAAGGATGGAACCTTGAGGTTTTGCGTGGATTACAGACGCCTCAACAACGTCACGAAAAAGGATGTGTACCCCCAGCCACGCATAGAGGGTTCCCTCGATCGCCTTCGCCATGCCACTTACTTTTCGTCCCTTGACCTCCGCAGTGGATATTGGCAAATAGAGGTTGACGAGCGAGACCGTGAGAAGACCGTTTTTATTATGCCGGACGGTTTGTATGAATTTAAAGTGCTCCCGTTTGGTCTGTGTTCGGCCCCTGCCACATTTCAGCGAATGATGGACACTGTACTCTCTGGTCTGAAGTGGCAGTCATGCCTCGTATATCTCGACGACGTTGTGATTTTCTCGGACACGTTCGACGAGCACCTGAAACGTTTGCGCGCTGTCTTCGAGGCCATCCGATCTGCCGGTCTCTCTAAAACCCGAAAAATGCCACTTTGCTTTTAACGACCTGAAATTTCTCGGCCACATTGTCAGCGCTCGAGGTGTTAGCACAGACCCAGGGAAGACGGCCGCTGTCTCTTCATTCCCCAAACCAGCGGATAAACGAAGCTTGCGTCGATTTCTCGGCCTCTGTGCGTACTATCGTCGCTTTGTTAACAATTTCTCCAAGATCGCTGAGCCTCTCACCCGCCTGACAAAAGACGCCGAGCCGTTCTTTTGGGGCCCCGACCAGCAAAACGCTTTCACGGAATTCAGTCCCCGTCTCCAATGTACGCCAATACTTGGCCACTTCGACGAAGAGGCCGACACGGAACTGCACACGGATGCCAGTAACGTTAGCCTCGGTGCGGTCCTTGTTCAGTGGCAGGACGGTGCAGAACGTGTCATTGTTTACGCCAGTCGCACTTTGTCCCGTTCCGAGGTTAATTATTCAACTACCGAAAAGGAGTGCCTCGCTGTTGTGTTTGCAGTCATGAAATTTCGTCCGTACCTGTACGGTCGTCCGTTTCGTGTCGTGAGCGACCATCACTCTCTGAGTTGGCTGGCAAACCTGAAAGATCCATCAGGTCGGCTTGCTCGATGAAGTCTTCGGGTGCAAGAATTTGACCTTACTATCGTGCACAAGTCCGGCAAGAAACACAGTGATGCTGACTCTCTGTCCCGCGCCCCTACTCCCTGCCACCCGGACGGCTCCGACGACGATTCCGTTTTTCTCGGTGTTATCGCGACGTCCACCTTATCCCGAAAGCAGTGGACTGACTCTGAACTTTTGCCCCTCATTGAATACCTTGAAGGAACCGTGTCATCTCCTCCTCAGCTCTTCAGGCGCGGACTGTCGTCATTTTGCCTGCGCGATGGTGTGCTCCACAAGAAGAACTACGGTCCAACAGAAACTGCTTATCTACTTGTAGTACCCACAACGCTACATGACGAAGTTCTTCGTGCGTGCCACGATGGCCTTTCTTCCGTCCATCTCGGGTTTTCTCGCACATTGGCACGGATACGCCGAAAGTATTACTGGCCAAGGCTAGCTGGCGTTGTGCACCGCTACGTCCGTACCTGCCTTGAGTGCCAGCGGCGGAAAACCCCACCCATTAAACCAGCTGGGCTCTTACAGCCTATCGATCCCCCGAAATTCCCATTTCAGCAGGTCGGCATGGACTTACTGGGCCCATTTCCGAAGTCCTCCATGGGTAACAGGTATATAGCAGTTGCCACTGACTACCTTAGTCGCTACTGTGAGACCAAGGCCATTCCCCGTGGTACCGCAGATGAAGTTGCGCATTTCTTCATTCACAACATTGTACTCCGTCATGGTGCGCCAACAGTCGTCTTAACTGACAGAGGAACCTCGTTTACGTCGGCACTCACGAGTGAGGTACTTCGACTCAGTGGCACCACCCACCGCAAGACAACAGCCTATCATCCTCAAACTAATGGACTGACTAAGGGGCTTAACAAGACAATTGCCGATATGATTTCTATGTACGTAGACGATGATCATGGGAACTGGGACCGAATTCTGCCGTACATCACTTTCGCATACAACACTGCACTCCAGGAAACAACACGTTTCACTCCATTCCATTTGGTTCATGGACGCGAACCCTTGACTATGCTGGATGCCATGCTTCTTCCAGATTCTGCTCCCTCCACTGTCGTGGGGGCTGAACAATTTATTCGTGACGCAGAAGCTGCACGCCAGCTTGCCCGACAGCGAATTCGGCACCAACAAGTACACGACGCACAGCGCTACAACCTGCGACACCGAGAGGTGACTTACACGCCAGGCGACCAAGTCTGGATATGGAGGCCAATACGGTTGCGAGGGCGCTCTGAAAAGCTTCTGCGGCGATACTTTGGACCTTACGAGGTGCTCCGTCGCCTCAGCGCCGTGAACTACGAGGTGCTACCACAAGGCACTGTACGCTCCTCACGGCAGCCCAAATCTGAAATAGTTCACGTTGCCAGAATGAAGCCATATTACAATCGTTAAACCATTTCAGGGTCCAAACCAGAGCCAGAGACCTTCCCGTATAACTTGCCCCGCTTTTCCACTATTCCCCTACGCTTGCGGCATCGGGTCGATGCCCCTTGGAAGAGGGGTAATGCCACACCGCTGACCATCTTCTGGCGCCACCAAGTGGCCGAATGTCTTGGCACATGGCTAAGCGTCATTCTCGTCTCTCTCGAGTTTTCACTGGATTAAAAAGGGCCATCTCGGTTGTTGTGCTGCTTGCTACGTGTGTTGGTGACAATATCGATTGATTGAATCTTCAGGCAGTCCAAAGAACTCTCAACAGTCTCCGCCAGCACACAATTCGAACGCGTCAATTCTTCGGCGGTCAGCCTTAAGTCTAACTCTCGCATCCATACATCACAACTGGAAAGACCATATCACGAGTTATACGGATCTTGGTTGGCAGACTAATGTCTCTGCTCTTTACTAGGCGGTCAAGGCTAACCATGGCTCTCTTTCCAAGAAGCAGGCATCTCCTAATTTTATGGCTGCAGTCTCCTTTCGAGGTAATCTTGGAGCCCAAGAAGAGAAAATCTGTCACAGATTCCACTTCTTGTCCCTTGATGCTCCAGGACTTGATAGGGCAAGACGCCATGATCTTTGTCTTTTTAATGTTCAGTTTAAGCCCAAACTTCTCACTTTCTTCTTGTACGCGCACAAATATTCTTATTAAAAATGATGCTGCTCCTCTCCCGTCGCTCTACTCATAAACTCATATACGCCTCAGCGGGCGCCCAATAAAACAAAAATGTCCGGCACGACACTCCTCTCATGGTGCGCCACGAAGTGAGGCCACTGACTCTCGGTTTGTTTGCTTCCGTTGCTGCGATTTTGTTTGCGTTTCGTGCGTCGGTCCGTTCGATTCAACCTGCACGATCTACACTAGTTCATGCAGTGCACAGCAAGTGCCTTGCAAGTGGATGGATGGATGGATGGATGGATGGATGGATGGATGGATGGATGGATGGGCGGACGGACGGATGGATGGATGGATGGGCGGACGGACGGACGGATGGATGGATGGATGGATGGATGGATGGATGGATGGATGGATGGATGGATGGATGGATGGATGGATGGATGGATGGAAGGATGGATGGATGGATGGATGGATGGATGGATGGATGGATGGATGGATGGATGGATGGATGGATGGATGGATGGGCGGACGGACGGATGGATGGATGGATGGATGGATGGATGGATGGATGGATGGATGGATGGATGGACGGACGGACGGATGGATGGATGGTTGGATGGATGGATGGATGGACGGACGGACGGACGGACGGATGGATGGATGGATGGATGGATGGATGGATGGATGGATGGATGGATGGATGGATGGATGGATGGATGGATGGATGGATGGTTGGATGGATGGATGGATGGATGGGTGGATGGATGGATGGATGGATGGACAATGGGAGCGTCGCCGTTGAAACGGGGTGGTAGCAGTAACTATCATGCTCAAGTGCTACACTCATGCAGGGCCAGTTCAGACGTGCAGGCGTAGCGCGACATTAGCACCAAATAATAACGAATGCTAAAGTGAGAACTCGTGTAAGCCTTCTGCTTCGTTTGCGACGCGTGCGCACGCTTGTCACGACTGTCATTGTTTGCCGTGTGTTTTCTGGGCTACGAAGGTAAAGAAAACGAACTGAGACCTTGTAATAACGGTTAAGCAAACAGCTGTGGAGCTTGTAGACTCCGACTCAATGACCTAGAGAAACTTGAGAAACTGCGGCGGCGGGGACGTTCGGTGATCAGCCGGCTGGTTAGCCCGCGGTGGCTGGTGTTGTCGCTCAACATCGCTTACACGATTGCGCAGTCTTTTATGGTTGTGGCTGTAGGAAGAAGGAAAAGAAGATGCACGGGCCTGCTACTAGCTCTGTAGCTGAGCCACCTCCGCTGCCTCGTGCAGACAGAAGAGAAAATAGAGAAGAAAAAAAAGAAGAGGGAGAGAAAGACGCGCGCCGCAACAACGGCCGTCGTCCACCATCACCGAAGCGGTGGCGGGTGCAATGACGGCCTACAACAAATAAAATTTGGTGGCTGGCTAGCCCCCGCCGCGAGCAGCGTTGGCCCACCGTCCCAACCCCGTAGGGCCAGGAACTGCCACCAGGACCTGCCCATTCCCCTGCGTAGTCTGCGCAAGAATATAGATATTGATGTTTGAGAGCCACCTCTAAATAAAGCAGATTAGTTAAAATCTGAGTAATATTAGCTCTGAATAAAACTTGTCATAGGTCGGAAGAGAAGAGGCGACGCACACACGGCTGGATGGAGCCAAAGTATTTAAAAACGTTGAATAGCAAACATGCCAAGATATCTGACTACGAACATGGTTAGTACCAAGCTTATTTGCGTGGGGCAAAAGGAGGAAAAAGCGAGAAGCAAACTAGAAGAGTAAAATAACAGAACAAGTACCATACAAGCACGACGTCAACGCATGAAGAAACATATGCATGTGCTTCTCTTTTTGTTGACCGAGCGTACATATATCCATCCTCTGAGCAACTCTCGATTCGAAGAAAAACTTTCTTTGTCGCCAGAAAAGAAAAAAAAAACAAAGCTATCATTTTATTCGTCCACATAATTTTCCCTCTTGCCGCACTTTCGTTGTTTCCTTTTTTTAGGAACACCTTGTAAAAATAAAATTAAATGAATCTCTGAAACTTACCGTATGTGTGGATGACAGAATTAAAAGTGCTAATTAACATCAGACTACCTCAAGTATCACTTTATCGCATATTTTCGTGCATTCCCTTTGATCCTGTTTGTTTTCTAGAGATAGGAAGGTGGACAAGTTAATTCAAGTCCCAGAGAGAGGCCTTTCATGTCACCAAGTAAATGTCCCCATACCCTTCTTACGTGCATTTCACCTGAACTAATAAACCATGTCGCTCCACCACATGTAGGAAACTCTGCAATATACTTGCATTCCTTACATTCCAACAAAGATCTGATATGGAAGGATCGCTCTTGGAAAAAAACAATTGGCATTATTTCTATATCATCTAGCTGTAATTTTGAGAATAGCATTCCAGTTGCTGCGATATATTGAGACTTTCAAAATATGTCTGACAATATTGCCCACAGAGTCATCTTTAAATGTTTCCATTTTTAGTCTTGATGCTTGCGTGTACGATGGATTTGTGCTTTGTTTACAAACCGACCCCAATGTGTTTGTGTTCAGGTGTTCCCCAGCGTACCATCTTGGGTCTCCTACTCTTTCTGTTATACATAAATGACTTCACTTTAGACAGTTTATCTATCCTTTGGAATAGTTGAAGGCAGTGCAATTTCTTGGTTCTTAACAATAACGCCATTCTTCTTGCCATCCAACTGACCATTACGTGTTCAATATTGGTGTAAACCCTGGTTAATGTATTTAGATGTGAACAAAAAAAACATCTTTGGCTTCCTTTCATCGGCGACACTTTAACAAACGCCAAATCATATAGTCTGCTGTAGTCGCTATTTTTACATCCTGATTTAATTACCAAGAAATTAACATATCACAGGATCTTCCTTCGTCCGCTCATGTTAGAGCAATCACTAACGAAGCTAATCGCGGTCTTTTTACACCTTTGTTTACCATTACCTCTTTCTTCGCTTCGATTGTTTCTCGCGTGTATATATATATATATATATATATATATATATATATATATATATATATATATATATATGTATATATTGTTCACCCGAATCTGTTATACGCACGCCCAGTTTGGAACCTTCATATTTCTAATTTGGCTAAAAAATTGAAGCAATTTTAAGCCGCAAAGGTACATTCATCTACAGTAGTTACACTTATTAAATTGTACCAGTATCAGTGCCATACAATTTAAAGCTAATCTGAGTGCTCTCCAGACACGGCCAAAATATACAGAGAGCCCCTTTCGCAAATGTTATCCCTTCTCCCTCGCATAATTTAAAGTAGCTCAATACGTTTCCTTTCTGACCGACCACGCCAAAGCACTTTATCCGCCTCGCGCACACACTATTACGCATCTGCATTCCTCCTTTACTCAAACGGCAGTCAGCTGGAATGGCCTGTTCCTGAAGCCAGACTGCGCACCGGCACCGCTCATTTTAAAAAAATCATCGAAAATATTATGCTCCAAAGCCAGTGTCAATAATAAATAATAATAATTGGTTCACAGGAAGGGAAAGGCGCAGTGTCACACTTGCTATGTGCACACCTGAACCGCGCGGTAAGGGAAGGGATGAAGGTGGGAGTGAAAGTGGAAAGAGAGAAAAGGGGAGCCGTAGTGGAGATATACGGAGTAATTTCGACCACCTGGGGATCTTTAACGTGCGCTGACATCGCGCAGCACACGGACGCCACTTCCTGTGGCTTCCATCGAAACGCCGCCGCCGTGGTCGGGAAAGCCAGTGCCAATAATTTTGTATTAGTGCTTTCTGTTGCATGTTATTACACCTGACGCGGTATACTATTTTTAATTTTAATTCCACAATTTATTTATTTATTTATTTATTTATTTATTTATTTATTTATTTATTTATTTATTTATTTATTTATTTATTTACACCTCAAGGGTCCCCGTGGAGCAATAAGCTCTTATACATGGATCGATGCTCATCAGCCGACAGCTTGAGAAATAAATAAAATGTTGGGGTATTCAAGAAGACGAAATTACTAGCTGCAGTCACTCTTCAAGAAAAACGTTCTGCTAGTGCTCGATTACTCCGATGGAAACATGGCATAAATAGGAGCTTGAACATGTTCAAACCGTCTACCATAGACTTTAAATTTCCGCAAAAAAAAAAAAACAAAAAACAAAACGAGTGCATTGGACGCACAGAAATGCAAGGATAGAAGGCCATTCAAGGCAGCACTCCTGTTGCAATGCGTATTCTGTCACATTTCATTGACTAGGATCCTGGCTCTAGTCCTTCCGAATCCTCAGAGCCATATGCCATACAGCCAGCATGTTTGATCTACTTGTCTTAACGTCGCTAACCTACATCCGAGGTTGACAATAGTGTTAAAATGTTCATTTTGCCTTGCTGATTTACGCGGCCACATTTTTACACAATGGCTATTGAAGCCCATTTTAATCATTGGGCTTTTAAATACAGAAAAGCACCTTTCACTATAGGCAACCTGCAATGGAGTTTGCTGAGACATGTGGCGCCACCTGGCGACCGACGGGAGCTAATACTGAGGCGGCGCAGAAGTAGACGCCGTATATGTTGCGGCCGCTGTGTTCCTTCTGCGTTCGCGTTTTGTTATCCCAGTGAGTATGATTTACTCATTTAGTGACTTCAGTGGTCTCGCGCGATGCTTCGACTACTACGGGTATGAACAAGAATAAAAATAAGCGCAAGGGCGGCGAGAAAGATTGCCACAATCACGAAGGAAACCTAAGCGTACCGCTTGCTGGGAGAACCTGGGGAGAATGATGAGAGAAGGCGATATTGGCTGCGAGAGAGTAATGTAGCTGAAATTCGTTTTGTTATGGGGCCATTGGCGTACAGACGCCAAGAAGCTAAAATACGACGATTGCCCGTGAGCGGAGGAAACGGTATAAACTTCTGACTCGGGGAGTCGCACGCTGGTTGGGGCACACTACTCAGTACGTGCTCCGCGCTGTAAAATGTGGCGTGTACTGGTATATGATGTGCAAGATCGAGTGGCATACGTCCAAAAAAGCAAAGGCGCGCAGCCGCAGCATTGTATTCCAGCCGCATTTCAACGGAGGCGAAAAAAAAAAAAAATGTTCGTGGATCTGTGAACCGGATTTCTAATGCGGTGTCTATTCGGAACCACAAAGCCAAAATATCTTAAAAACTTCCAATTACAGATTTCAATAAGCATATTTATCTGTAAATTATTTCTTAAGGTGCTGAAAAAGTTGAAGTGGCGGAGTGTAGAGCCCCGTGATACTGTGTATGCTGAGGAAGGAACTTCGTTCTATCGTTCCGCGCCAAATATTTCTTTCACCGATTGCTCAAGCTACTCAAGAGTCTCTTGTCCCAGACGATAGACTATTTCATCATTAGTAGCAACAGTAAAAACTTCTAACTCTTAACGACCTCCTTTACGAAAGCTTTGCCGTTGAGTGCCAGCATTACCCGCCGGCTTTCCCCAAGATTGAGGTACGGAGGTACAAATGCATGCCAGTTGTTGTTAAGAGCTTTATTTTCTCAACGGTGTAGGAGGCCCCCTAATCCCCGCCCCCGGCACGCACAGTTTTCGGTGATGACGCACGCTACAACCGCACAGTGCTTGCAATCGCCACGACATCCGTAGCGGGTACGTACTGCACCATGCCTCCTGTAACTTCCGCGGCACTGTCGAAAGGTACACCACGAACAAAAGTGTTCGTCATGGTATTAAACTGTAAAGCAAAACCGCGAGGAAATTATTATGCTGCTGTAATCAAACAGCAAGAACAAAAAAAAAAAAGAAGAAACGGCGATCAATCTCTTCTCAGGTTCTCTCTGCACTTTCAATGTTGAGGTGTGAACGCAATAGGTAAATGAAAAGCTACGTTTACTACATTTTTCATTCATTTAATTATTTCTTAATTCATCATCACATATCCGACTGGTGCCCTGAGGGAATAAAGTTCGTTAAAAAAATTCAGTCTACACACGCGAAATTCAAAGCTGTGCGCGCGGGTGTTCCGTCGCGAGCGGCGCGCACTTCGCGGTGACGTCGACACAGTTTACGTTTTAAACACGAGCATTCTCGAACAGGCGGTGTCCTTTCGTCAGTATTATAGTTTTCGGAAGTAGCTCTGAAGACATTCGATTGCCTTAAAACCGCAGAAAATGAGAGCCGAGATGCTCCGAACGCAACCCGACCGCGCCGGCCTACTCAGATTACTCGGCGCCGCCGTTGGCGGCGCTGAACGCTGCGCTCCACTAGCGCCGCCTGGCCACTGCAGGTTGCCTATAATGCGAACAAAATGTGCTGAGGGCTCGTGATGAGGAATGTGAAGGCCCACTTCATCTTTGCGATAGAATATATTTTTCTATAGTTCGCCCTTCTTGTCGAATCATTTATTATTGCGTGCTTCGCGCAAACAGCGACACGTGAAACTGTCCCTGCACCAGCGGACGGCGGACAATGTTTACCCATCTTCGGGCATGGCTGCCCCGAATAGCATCGCACATGGCGGTCCTAACCAGCATCTGTGGCAAGAAAAGCGGGAATACGATTAAGAAAACAGCAAGAAAGTTCCAAATAGATATGATTATATGATTTTGAAGTAGTAGTAGTCTGGCAGTAGTTTGGAGATGGGAACAGTGAGCGAAAAAAAGACACCCTGGGACAACCCGAAGAAATCTCTCGCCTCAGGACAAACAAAAATGTTCAAACATTCACCAGATATTTTTTCTTATTCGTTGTTTGAGCAATCTGACCGGAACAGGAATGTCCAAAAGGGGTAGATTTAATGAAAACTGCGCAATGAAAATGGTGTCCACAAGGCAGAACGGAGGGCTGCATACGTAGAGGGAGGGATCGAGAAACACAAAAACCTGCGACATACGTCACAAATAAGACAAAAATAACGTTTATTGATTTACATTAGCCCCTTCTAATTGTAGCGCTTTTTGTAAGCGTTTGAAAAAGCGCATGCATGTGGCACTGTTGCAGCATCCATATAAATGCATTAATTGTCATTAGCAGTAAGACAACGCGGGGTACTCATAGACAGCTGTAACTGCATAGGCAGCTTTTCTGAGTCTTCTCTTCTTTTCATCCTCTCTTATAAATATACAGGCCACGTTTGCCTTAGGCGCTTATTACCTGTTAGTTCGCTAGTAGTCAAAGGCCATTGAGTTGCGTGTGCGCAGTATTAAGCTTTTTTAACGCACTGCCGATGCGCAAAACGGCGACAAAAATAAAGCCACGTGAGTTCCTCATTTCATCAGTAGCTCAGTGGCCACGCGAGAGGTTTTTTAAACTAAAGCACGATGCTACGTGCAGCTGCTGATGCTTTTGGTCAAATGGGCTTTTGACATCTTTAAGCTTTCTTTTTATGACTAAAGCCGATTTTTATACTTCCTCTTAATAAGCATTGTATAAGAGACGACACAGCGGTAAATGGAAGGCAGAGCTGAACATAAACAAAAACATGAAATGCCCTATAGAAGCTTCAGAATGATCAGAAACACCCGATTACCACTGATGTACGAACCTAAATTCTGCGTCGACAAATACCGATCTATATTTACATTCCTCGATTTAGACATATCGAAAAGAACATGGCAGATTGACGCGGAGTATTCTGGAGCAGCGTGCCATAACTCGAAGGAGTGTCCCACAGTCGTATACGCTTCCCTCCCTTCCCGAAGCTCAGCGGCTGGATCCCAGAGTCAAGGGCCGTTTGTCGAAACCCTTAGTGTGCGGTAAGACGAACAAGAGGTAAAAGACATAGCAGAGAAACATCCATCGCCTCTATTTTGGATCCCGGTCGCCCCCGCCATCTTTGAAGCGGAAGGACGAGGGGCATTGTGGGAAAGAAGGTAGGTATTCACGAGCGGTTGGCAAGACTATTGCGGTTGGAGAAAAGGCGAGTAGCAAGCGGGCGCAAAAGCCTTGAACTGGGTTACACGCCGTCCCTTGCATTCCCCGGGCGAGGCCATACGCGGGTTCCTCCGACGCAAACAGCAGCCGGGCGTCTCGACTCGCTGCGACACGGGGACAACATGGTTACACAATCTTCGAGCCACAGACGGGGATCATCCCGTCGTCTACGACATGACGCCCCCCCCCTCCCCTGCGACATCGCTCCCACAGGATATTTCTATTATCACCACTTCCGCTGGCCCCTGCTCACAACGGCCGCGCAAAAGCGTTTGAAAGCGCGTCACAGAGAGGCAAGAAGCGGAGACGTCTTTTCGAGCTGGGTGCCGTTGTAAGAGAGAGGAGGAGCAGACATGGAGGGTCGCAAGAAAAAAATAGGCAGGGGTGGGGATCGCAAAAGGCGACAGCGGCACCAGGCTTCAGAGTTAGACGCTGGGACCGACAGCGTTGGTGCAAAGTACGTCCTCCCCCGCTTGCACAGTGTGGTGAGCATTTGTTTCTGTTCGTGATGTTCGCGTGACGAATGCTAAAATAAGGAGACAAAAAAGCAATTTTACACAGAGCCCGTCTGTTCGCTTGTTTCGATCATATTTGTTATTGCCGGAACTGTGTGTACCTTCGCAGACATTGCTGAGGATGGTCCCAGATATGTGCTTGAAAATGTCGGCGTTCCGTAGCTTGTGAATGAGTACACTGTGGCCGCCTTTACGTAAGGCCTACATATGCACATTCTTAAACTAGATATGAATTAACTAAATATATTAATGCTTTGGGACTACTCACTACAACCGCGCTGAACCGAAACGATGCTCAATATTTCCAACGAAATAAAAACGCAACTGGATATTTTAAAGACAAAATAATAATTGGTTCACAGGAAACGTAAGGCGCAGTATTGGCACTAATTTGCGTTTTTGTGTATGTATTTGAAGCAGGTTATTGTTCTTCCCATTCAGCTTTAGGATATGTTCGAACAACTATTTTCTCGAGAGAAAATTATGCCTTCTGCTGAGGAGTGTTGTCTTTGTGAAGGAATGCTTTTATTTCTCATTTTACGCAGTTTTTTTTTCTTAAATCATTTTCAAAGCACGTTGCAACGCAGAAATATATACCGTCTGGATTGTTCAACACGTATTCCGGATAGATCAGGGATGGACGGAGCGGCCGCGTTTTGCTGGCCTGAAAATACCCTCGGTCTTTAAATGCTTCAGAATACCATAATCGCACCTCCCTTCTCGGGAAGCAATAATATATCTTGTTCAAAAAAAGCAACAGCAAAATGTGCCTTCTTCTAGCTCAACTCTATAGAAAACCTTTACCCGAAGAACGCCGAGATCTGTGCATGCTCATATCCGTATTTACTCACAATCTTACTGGTATTTCTTGCCTCATTCTCAAACTCATCATTACCAGAACAATACAACGCTTGCTAAACTACTGTGACTCGTTTTTGCGTTTACTCCAGGGTCTCCAAACTCACTATGGCTCGTCCAATGAAAAAGACATATCAGAAACATGCGGTTGCTGTTGCCATATACCTCGCACTTCTCGGCGCCGTCAACGCCCAGTAAGTATCCCCTATCTGTGGGCAATGGTCACGTCTCCGTGAATCGCGTTACATCTAAGCGCACTGTTAAAAGGGCTTTCTTTTTTTTTTTCGCAGGCCATAACATTTTAGCAAGAATGCTTCTGCGCTCTACGGACGGTGCTGTGGTATGCCACAGTGCTCCGTTTATTTTCCAGCATTCCAAGAACTTTCTACGTAGTGCATCAGGCAACATTCAACGAAAGAACGTAGCTTTTTTAACAGGACAAAAAAGACGAAGAAAGGACAGAGCTACATCTTACACAGACCTCTTTTCTCTCCTCGTCTCCCTTGTTAAACGCTACGTTTTTTTCTTTGAACTAATGTTTGACCCACTGGCCCCAAAGTAGACTCCGTTAAATTTCAAGCAACGTTGTCATCTTCATTCGGCAGTCGGCGTAGTTAGCACAATGTGTTTACGCATCGCAGCGCACCTCCAGGTAGAACGTAACGCTAGCGAAAAGCTTTGAGCAGCGTTTACAACGTCTTACTGAGTGGGGTGGTACTAGAGCGGACTGCTGTGCTCCCCCCCCCCCCCCCCCCCCAAACGTAAACAGCGGAGTTACGCTGAAAAAAATATGAATCGCGTTTTATTTTATTGTACTAAACCTGCTAAATAGTGGCATAGATTTATTTCTATAACTTATTTCTTTAACCTTGCTGGTTTTAATCTAATAGTACGTACGTTGTTTTAGAAAAGCTTAGCAATTTAGTTAAGCATTGGAGGCCGCCATGTTTACTTCACGACGTTCGCTCGCTTGCCGCGAACTTCTTCGCGCGTACGCATTAGCGTGCTCCCCCCTCCCCCACATTTGTTCATGCACTCCACTCTTCTGGCCGTACAACCGCTCTGCGTCTCTGTGCCCCGCCGGGGTGGTGCAGTGGTAAGACGCCCGACTACTGTCCGGAGTTCCCGGGTTCGAACCCGACCACGGCGGCTGCGTTTCGATGGAGGCGAAACGAGGTGGCGTCCGTGTGCTCTGCGATGTCAGCGCACGTTAAAGATCCCCATGTGGTCGAAATTACTGCGTAGCCCTCCACTACGGCTCCTCTTTCTCTCTTTCCACTTTCACTCCCACCTTCCTTCCTTCCGCGCGGTTCAGGTGTCCACATAGCAGGTGTGACAGATACTGCGCCTTTCCCTTCCTGAGAACCATTTATTTTAAAGGTCTCTGTTTATCTTACCCTACAGGACAAGGCGTATCCCTCATACATAAATCCTAATGAGTACGAACATCGCAACTGAATTGGTTTGGTTTGGTTTGTGCGGTTTAACGTCCCAAAGCGACTCAGGCTATGAGAGACGCCGTAGTGGAGGACTCCGGAAATTTCGACCACCAAGAGTTCTTTAACGTACACTGACAACGCCCAGCACACGGGCGCCTTGCTTTTCACCTTCATCGGATTGTACTTCTTATTGTGATTTCGCAATCATGCTTTCTTTTTTTTTAGCATTGAGTGCATTCGGCTGACCAAACATTAGCATATTGCCAGAAAAGCAATCAAACCCTCAATATAGGCAACAGAAAAATATGGATGAAGTTCTCGGGGTCCCTGGTAGAAAATGAAACCTTGCCTTGCGCACAACACGTCCACAAGATCGCTTTTTAGAATTAGGCGTGCGAATAGCACCTTTTCCGAATCGAATAGAATATGAAGCCTATACCTTTTCTGCAGAATCGAATTCAAATTCTGCAGTTTCCCTAGAGAATCGAATACATGCAGAATAGTGATCGCACAGAATGGAACGTTTTGATTAATATGCTTTTACAATTGCTAATAATAGTACAAAGCGAGCAAGCACTACTGTTAAGCATTGAAGAGTTAAGTTAAGTTAAATTGGTTCACAGGAAGGGAAAGGCGCAGTAACTGTCACACTTGCTCTGTGGACACCCGAACCGCGCCGTAAGGAAGGGAGGAAGGTGGGAATGAAAGTGGAAGGAGAGAAAGAGGAGCCGTAGTGGAGGGCTACGGAGTAATTTCGACCACCTGGGGATCTTTAACGTGCGCTGACATCGCACAGCACACGACGCCTCTTCGTTTCGCCTCCATCGAAACGCAGCCGCCGTGGTCGGGTTCGAACCCGGGAACTCCGGCACCATTGAAGAGGCAGCATCGGCACTGTTTACGCCGCTACTTTGTGGAGTTTAAGCTATAGATTTGAAAAGACCCAGCAGTAATCTTTATTCACGGGTCTCATTACGAATTCAAATGTTATGCTATGTTATGTTATGCTATGCTATGTTATGTTATGTCCGTAACGTTACGTTATTTTATGTGGAATGTATGAGTTTCAAGTAATGCTTTTAGGTATACAAAATTCTAGGGGGCGCTTTGGAACAGTAAAGTGTAATGAGGCGAAAGCCGTTGTTTAAAACGCCGCTGATTCCTGCCAATTGCCTCTGCTTCTATGTACTGGTTGGTGTGGCGTTCGAAGAAACACCAAATGAAAGGCGGTACACGGACGCTGGGATCGAACGCCCGGCGGGGTGAGCCGTCGCTACCGGGATCTTGGCAAGGCCTGTGTACCTGAGCAGCCTACGTCACCACAGGCGGATGACGATAAAATGCCGGCAAATGAAGGTGCGAGCGTGAATATCAGTCGAGTCACATGATCTTATCTCGCCCCTTTACCCAAGCCTGTAGGCGCAGAATAAGTGGCTGATACCTTATCGCTCATCCGATTGTGGTGACGTTCGCTGACGTTAGAGAAGGTGATGCAAAGGCCTTGTTGGAGTCTCGGTGGTGTCGGGTGAGCATGCATATGTGATGTCATCGGTCATAAACAGACGCGATGTCATGAGCGGTTGTGACGCCATGATCACGTCACATCCGGTCATTCCGATAACATCATCGGGTGATGATTTCACAATGATTTCACAATCCGCGAAGGCACACACGGATGGATACGCTGGCAAGTCATGAGCCATTAAAGGCTTTCACATTAAAAATTACCTTTCCTTACTTTTGAGGAAACTGAACAAAATAAGAAACAGACGGCTAAAAATGCCTAACGTCTCAGAATGCGAAACCATTAGACTGTAAGTCATGCCCATGGCTATAAGTCACGATTACGTCTACAATATATAAACAAACCCTCCACGAACAGTCAGTGATTACTTGACATGGCTGCATAATGATTGTATGAACCCTGCTCCTTACAGTGCGTCACTGTGTAATTCTGATACATGTTACTCTTTATGACTGTAGTGAGTCATGCCTATGGCCATCTCTATTGACTTTCACATTACGTTTCATGGTCCATGACTATACATGCACTGCTACACCGGTATGACGTCGTAACCTGGCGAAGTGAGGTCATCCAAAGTTTGTGTCACTTATGGCCAATGATGTATGGCCCAAAACCAAACGCTGAATAATCTAATGTGTGGATCTTCAATTCTCTATTAAAAATGTTTGAGTACTCGCACTTTCTTTTGCTGGGGGCTTTATGTATCTTAGTTTTCAAAGAGCAGTGTAGCTGCAGTTAGATTCCAGTTATACGTTGAATAGCTTTAAGATCAACTAATGACCTTCAATCCTTCATATTAGCAAACGCTGACCTCCTCCTTGCTATTCTAAATACATTTCGCAACCTTTAGATTTCTACTTTTTGCTATCATGTTTAGATCACTTTACTGTAACTTGGCTTTTCGTCCTTACCTTTGTATATTTAGGCAAATGACCTAATGACAATGTCGATAAGTCCATCCGCTCATTATTTGCAGGAGCAACATCCACTCATACGTTGGACGAGTGTTGAACGACATTCTCAAGCCGGAGAAATACGACACCCAAGTGCGACCAGCAGGGACAAACGAATCGACAGGTATGTGGCACAGAAAATAGGCGTCATTTTCAGTAAAGGTGTTTCTCTCGTAAATAAAGAGGAAGATGAGGGCTCGAGGAAAATGTGAAAGTGCCCACTTGAAGACCTATGAGCACCCTACTTACAAGGAACACAGTGAGAGCTCAGAAAAAAAAAACGCACATCATTACACACTTATAACATCTGATACGCAGTCATTCTTTAGCAACAAAAAAGGAAAGTTTCAGAAAATTTCAGACATTAATGTGCGATAGTAATGTCTTCAACTGGAAGGTTGTCAACTAGAGTAGGAGGGGCACGACGGAGGATGAAAAACTACTCTGAGTAATGGAACAAAAAGCATAAATAGCTTCCATAGTCTCCGATCAATACATGATGCATTTTTAAACATCTGACTGAAGTTTCTCGAATTTCAAATTTGAATATTTATTTTCTTTTTTAGTGCCTGTCTTTTTTTTTCCTTTCTTTTTCTTCCCTTCTCTCTTTCTTTAGTTAATTCTTCCTTTACATCCATCCTTTCTATCTTCCGTTTCTCTCTTTCTTTCTTCCTTTATTTACTGATTTCCATTCTAAACAACGATGGAGGCCAAAATAAATGCTGTAAAATTGCAGCTTTTGAACCTGCGACCACCTTAATGCACAGCAGCACAAAAAAGCCTGATTATATATATAGAAGCATGTAACTCAACTTTTCTGATTATCCTATTTTATTTTACCGACAGTTTCGGACAGCGCACCGCACTTCAGGGTAAAATTGAGTCTCAGTTTTAACCTGAATAAGGACAATCCGCCATCTGGATGTCGGTAAAATAATATAGTATAATCAGGAAAGTTATGTGATATCCTAACTGAATTTCCCTGGCCCATTACTCAAAGGCCTGGTACTAATATATATATATATATTGTTACGAAGCGGCAAGCCGAAGAAGACAGGAGACAGAATATGACCAATGACGATGGAAGATGACGTTTAATGAATGTTCGCGGCGGGCCTAGCGCGAGCGCTCCTGTCCGCGCCACTGCCCGCTTCTTCTTCCTTGTCGTCCGTAACATGACCCGGGGCCACCGAGCGATCGTCCCGATCGTGGACGAGGAAGTTTAGCGATGTTAATGATTTTATGGCGTGATGATGGGCGTGTCTGGATGCTTGAAGAAGAGGAAGAAGGAAGAATAGAACGGCTTGCCGGTACGATGTCTGATGCGTGGGTGATCCGCCTCCCTTGGAGCTGTCAACCATCCGTCACCAGAGTCCATGGGACCGATGGCTCGAGGTCACGTCGGGCAGCTTGGGCGGGGGTTGCGTGTTCGTGTCCATCGGTTCCTTCGGGTCATTCGGGTCTTTCGAGTCCTTCATCTCGGTTCTGATTGGTCTGTTCTCCTTGTCTTCAGGTCCGGGCTGGGGGCTGGGCGGTGGTAGTTGTTCCGGTCTGGGCTTGAAGGGCTGGGGCGAAGCTGCTCGGCGATGTCCCTGGGCCCTCGGTGATGGTCCCGGCTTGAAGATGGCCTCGATGCTCCAAGGCGAGGATGGGGATGTTGCACCCAGCACCTCCACCAAATGTTACGAAGCGGCAAGCCGATGAAGACAGGAGACAGAATATGACCAATGACGATGGTAGATGACGTTTAATGAATGTTCGGGGCGGGCCTAGCGCGAGCGCCCCTGTCCGCGCCACTGCCCGCTTCTTCTTCCTTGTCGTCCGTAACAATATATATATATATATATATATATATATATACATATATATATATATATATATATATATATATATATATATATATATATATATATATATATATATATTTATTCGGACATCGTGGGTTCGGTTTCCACCATCGGCACGTTGTTTTTCCTTCTACTTAATGTTTATTTATCTTTCCCCTAAACACATTACATTACTAATTTATGTGATTATCAAGTAAAAATTACAAAAAAAAGACAAAGTACAATCCCCAATGCTTTACTTGGCCTTGCCCACTGTTGGCTTCTTTCCTTCATGTATTGTAACAAGCACCCTCATTTCCCCTTCATTTATCTGCTTGTAGCTTACGGGGGTCTCGGTTCTGGCAGTCTTGAAGCCATTGGTAGCATAAGAGGGTTCTAGCACAGTTTTTGCCCTCACTTTTGATCACGTTCTACGTGATGCTGGCGGTAAAACAGGACGTTCCACGTCCACCGCTATAGTTGAGGGTGGCGCTGGTGAACTCTCTAAAGGGTCGTATGCAGACATTAATACACAAGAAAGTAGCAGGGGAGACAGCGGCCGATGTAGCTCAGTTTGAAGAGCACCGGACGCGATATTCGGAGGTCGTGATTTCGGTTCCCACCATCGGCACGTTGTTTTTCCTTCTACTTTATGTTTATTTATCTTTCCCCTAAACACACTACATTACTCAAGTAAAATTATCAAGTAAAAATTAAAAAAAAAGATAAAGTGCAATCCCCAATGCTTTCCTTGGCCTTGCCGACTGTTGGCTTCTTTGCTTCATATATATATATATATATATATATATATATATATGTATGGTGTTACTCCTACTCGTTAAAATATAAAACAAAGTTAATTAACATGATATGTGCAGAAGTTAGGTCTCCTTGAAAAACAATGATTAAAACTATTAATACAAGGAGATAACAAGAGAAGAATCTATTGCGAAACATTAAACAATCACAGTGAAAGAAGTACTGAACAAAGTCGTAAATATGGGTGTTGCTGATATTTATGCTAATATATTTAGGTTATTCAGTAACCACAGGTACATTATTCTCAACTGTTTATATGCAGAAATTTATCTTATATGTTTTAACGTACCACTTTTTGAAGCAGCGTTTCCTTTGGGTTGGAACATTTTGACGTAAACTAGTGATGTCAGGTAACGTAAGATTATGTCCCTTTCCGCTAGAAGTCGCACAGAAGTCAAAATGCGTAAATATTTCACTTTTTTTCAAGCGATATCTATCAAAAGGAGTACTACGTTGATCGTAGAACGCATTGGCAGTGAGGCGTAATGTCATTTTCTCATGACGAAAATAATAATAAAACTTCATAGATTGCACTCCATGCCAAAAAGGACAACTAACTTGCGAAGCTACCAATATTTTGCATTGTTGTCGTTTTACAGAAATATGAAGGATGTATCTGTTATTTAACAAAGCAACTGAGGGTATGAGCTGCATGAGGACAAAATTTTGCGATCACCCTTTTGTCAGTTGATTGAGAACTATACACAAACAGTTTTAATCGTATTCAAAACCTGGAAACGCAGAGTCGAACTTTATAACGTGGTTTTCTTGGATTTCTTTACATTCCGTAAAACATTACTGCGTTGGTTTTAAATCAGTTTTCATTCAAATAATTGTTTTAAGACAAGCATAAACCTTGTTGCGAGGTACGCGGTTTAGTTCAATGAGGCAATCGCGACCTAAAAGAAGAGAGCCCCAGGCCCTTAAGAGGTAGCGAGCTCCCCAAGCAAACGTTCTCGTCAGGGGCTTAAGAACTACTTCTTCCTCGCTGCTAGCCGCGCTCCGCAGATCGTGGTCACGTGGCGCAGGCGGAGAAGCGATGGTTCTTGTGTGGCCGGGCCGGGGTCACCAACGAGTTCCGATGCCGGAGTTCCATGCAGAGAGAACCGAAACGTAACTGACTCCTCCCTCCTATGAAGTGCTTCGCCGAGGCTACGTTCCCAGATGTAGGGTCGGGAGAAGGCGAACACAAGGTACAACACTCGCGCTCGCTTTGCACGCACACACGCACGTTCGCGAAAGCCTTTGTAAGTGGTACCCTAGCGGCGAACGACCACCAGATGTTTTCTACTGAAACTCCCTTCTGCTGGTTCTCACTGACCAAGTATTCGGTTTCAGGAGGTCGTTTTTATTAGAGTGATCTCTCCCTTAGGAGCCTTTCTTTCGCTGCTTTTCTTTTCGTGCAGTTTCGAGCGAGATGCCCTGGCTTTCTACAATTATAACATGTCAATGGCCTCTTTTTACAAGTTCTGCCTAATGATTATTACTCTTCTCACACCCTTACTCGTCGGTTCTGCGTGAAGTATCAGGGCGCAATGAACCACGGCCTTTGATGTGAGTTCTACACGAGTCTTCTGTTGCTTTCAGAGTTGAGTTTATGCCCCTGATAAACGTTTCTCAAATCTTGCCAAGACTTAGCCAGCCTAAAGCTGCAGCTTGCCACGTAATTGCGCTGCTTTCTCCACGGACAGTCCCTCTTTCCTGTCCCTGATCCACAAACGAATGTTTTCAGGCAAGGTCTCATAGAATTGTTCAAGGCAGGACCATTCATTTAGCTTCTTGAAATCTACCTTTTAGCCTTTAACCTACTGCGTTGTCACTTAATGTGCAGACAAATTCCAAGAAGCTTTCATTTTGTCTTTCTCCAGACGTGCGAAATCTGCTACGGAGCTCTTCTGTTGATATCCTATACTTCGCGAGCAGGCTCGACCTCCCCAGATCCTAGTCACTCGCTTCATTATTACTCAAGCGTACTACGACCTGCGAAGGTTCTCCGGGAAGCAATGCCGTCAACTTTTCTGGCCACATGCCGCGGATAATTGAGTGTCTCTCGCGCATCCTGTGAACATTGATGAGATAGAGAGCTGAAGGAATCAGCCGTTCAAAATCCCTGAGGCCTGACGACAGTTTCACCACGTTGCATCCTTGCCCGTTCGAGCCTTGTCTTTTTGATCTCGAGCTCAATCCTTTAGCTTTTTATCTCAGCTTCCTACTAAGCCTCCCTCCTTTCCTTCTCCTTCTGCTTCTCTTGCTCATCAGATTTCTCTTTTTCAATTCGGCATATCATTTCCCAAGCATAATTTAGCTCGTCTTTTTACTTTGCGGCTTTCTCTTTCTTTGGTAATTACCTCTTAACCTAGTTCAGTTGCCAACAGCAGCAGTTTATCTTAACTTCTTTAGGTCCATGGTTGATGAAAGCTGATTACAAAGTCTTCAAACTAATCGCACACCCGGTAGTGATTATTGAAGTCCCAGAACAGAAACCAGTTCTAGCTCGTCTAGCAATACATAGTCCCTCCAGCACTCACCCAACCTAAAGTCTGCGATAGCCGCTGTGACTCCCGGAGTCACAAGCTGCGAAGTCCGGCGATGCCAGATTAAGGTCGCCCCTTGAGCTGCGGCTTTCACGCCTTCACATTGCACAGCGACGAACGTGACTCCTTGAGCCACGTAGCGGAGCTCCGTTCATCCCGGATCGTCGAAGACGCTCTCCGGTCAGCAGTTGTTCAACAACCTTGCCCTCATCTCGTCAATTCTATCAGAGTGTTGCAAGCTACGGCGGCAGACTTCTTGAAAATGTTTAAAACAGGTCTTTAATTATTTATTTGCGACCCAAAACAAAATAGGAGGGCCTTAGACCCTTAAGAAGTAGCAGATTCCGCGTGCTGCCGTTCTCGCCCGCGGCTGGAGAAGAACTACTTCTTCCTCACTGCTAGCCGCGCTTCTCACATTATGGTCACAAGACCCAAGCACGGTTCTAGGAAGTGATGGCTCTTGGGTGGACGAGCCGGGGCCACCCCCAGGTCCAATTCCGGAGTTCGATAAACAGAGAATCGGAACGTTACAGCGTGAGAAAAAGTTCATTTTCCATTCCAATCAAATCTGTGTGACCATAAAGGACGATAGAAAAATACTTATGTAATCGGCAAAAATTACAAATTTTGCTTGATGGCCAATGCATACTCGATCATTAACATATAAGTTCAAATTACCGCTCGAGAATATTTCTCTGTCGTAAACGTCAAATTATTTTCCTAGTTTGACAATTGACCTCATTTACTGAGAACGATCAGTATCGGTTTTGTAAACAGGAAGATACAGCGGAGGTGGTTTGCCCCTAATTCCATACCATTGTAGTTGACTTAGGAGAAAACTGTGAATGGACTGATCAAACTCCCGCGTGAAACCGACAATATTAGTATAAGGCAGACTATTTTCAAAGGATCTTCATGATATTAGTACCCCTTCTTATCTAAGAGTGCCTAAAAGCATGCGTCACAGCCTCCTGCAATTATTTTCGTTGGGATTTGCAATCTGCGCACGCACTTATTCTTTTACGTTTGCATAGACAACAACTTGAACAAGTCGTTTGCACATGACTTTTGTTAGGTTTTCGACTTGAGAAGAGGAAGCACTGGCTACTATGTTGTTTGTAGAGCGCAAATTCGTAAGGTATAATTTCGAAAAACGGTAAACCTTATTTCACCTCATTTCCTAACACTTTCCCTTTAACCCAATCCACCTGCGAATCATATGAAAAATTCCTTGGTGGTATAATGCATTGAAATAGTTGCAACGCCAACTGCGGCGGCTGCTTGATTTCCATTCTGCGCTTATTAACAAAAGCAACGCTAAAGCGATTACGTGGGAACTGAACATTCTTCGTGAACTCCAGGACTTGGTGAATTCGAGACATTTCTTTGAAAGATACAACCTAGAGCGCATATTTACTTTGCTGTGCAAAAGCCTGAAGCGCGCTTTCTTTTGGATGCATGTAAAAACGTCAGCGCAAGCGAGTACGTAATTCCAATACAAAAGGAACACTGTATATGGTTACCAACAGCGAAATTATGTACGCTTGAGAAAACCAGAACTATCATTGGTGTAGTGCGTCCTATCGTCATAGGTATTTTCTAGTACTTTTGAAGTAACTTCGAGGATTCACTGCAGTAATGGCTCAACATAGCTGAAGGTTGCTGGGTCAAGTGCCGTGAATACATGAGTCTTGAACAGATGACTTGACCTACATGACCCTTACGCAGGGGTTTACGGCTGCGCGCACGAAAATATCTCAGCACATCATTCTAGCACGCAGCTGATGATTGTGTATTGACGTGCCCAGTGGATTTAACATAACAAGTCGGCTTTCCTTCGAATTTCAGGTCCGGTGGTAGTCAGAACCAACCTGTTTGTCCGATCCATAAACGACATTGATGACAACGAAATGGTAAGCGAGAAAAAGGATTCACTATTAATATTTCTTTTTACTTTATTTCCTTAAAAGCCCCATTAGGGCGCATCACCCGTGAGTTGCGAAGTTTGCGAGAGAATTTTCATGGGATTATCTGCTTTTCTCATTATCAATGCACTTCAATGAAACAACATTACTTGAAAGGCTGTTCATGTCTGCAGCTCTTAGGAGAACAAGTTAATAAGAAATAGTTACAGTTCTTCATCACACTTCAGCCTTTTTACTGAGCGCTGCTTCATCGACTAAGAAATACTTGACAACAATTAAATAGCATAATAGTATTTACTCTAAGATAGGAGAAACATGTAAACGATTTAAACTTGCTTTCATGAAGGCGTCATATAAAAAGTTCCTACATAATAACTTTGCTGAGTCAATTTTTCTTCTTGCTCCTGGTTGCCTGTGTTCAGTCCTTCCGTAAGAAACGGTGCCATTTTGTGGGGGCTTTTATTCCCAGGCCTATAGCGTGCAGCTGACGTTTCGCCAGCAGTGGAAAGACGACAGACTCAAGTACAATGACCTCAACGGTCAGTTGAGATACGTCAACCTGGACCAACCATCAAGGCTCTGGCTACCGGACCCGTTCTTCTCGAACGAGGTCACCGGAAGTTTCCACAACATCATGCAGCCGAACATCCTTGTCAGGATATATCCCGACGGCACTGTACTCTACAGCACAAGGTAGGAGAGTGTCCTGGTACAGGAACAGGGCAAGCTCTTGCTGTGCTAGAAACGCGAGATCGAGCAAACCTCGTAGTCTTACACTTTCTATCATCGCTGTTGTAACGTCAACTGTCTTGTAGACACTGTATATTGACCCATTTTACATTGACAACTTATGATAGCGGATATCACATCTTTAGCTTCAGTGTTTTCTTCCTTCTGAAGAGAGGTGAAAAGCACGAGGCCAGGCGCCAATGAAGTGAGGGCCAGTCAGCACGCGCGAGTCGCACCGCATTCACCTTTCTGTTCCTCGTCTTCAAGCTAATCATTTGACAAAATCATTTCCGGCTCTTTAAACTATCACCCGCATGACAAACAAACCGATGTTCAATTCAGATTTAGCTGCCTGTGGACGCACAAGCTTTACAGCGGGCATGCGATTGCGAATGAGTTACAGCGTTTGCGAAGGCCAATCTCGTCGTGCAACAGCACGAAGACACAATCCATATGTATGAAATCTGAAAGCCGCTTCGAATCCAGAAGAAGACTAGTGTAAGGATGCATCACCGGATGAAGTCATTTCGAGAAATCAACTCTCGCTGGCATTCACAGCATCTTCTGAGGATTTGAACTGGCCAAACTCAACGTTAAGAGCCATGAATGCAACATGACCGAGGGTTGTTCACTGGACACTGCGCGTTCGTAACAAGGCAGAACACACTATAATGAAAGAAGCCGCAGCCCAGGCCGGAAGTACTGTACACGCAAACGTACCACAATTCCGAAAATCCTAGCTATGTGCTGCCTGTAGCAAATAAATTTATCGGGAACATGCTGTGTTACGATGAGACGAACCTGTAGTTAAAATTCCATTTTCCCCTGGGAAGCCCTTTTGTATTTTAAATTATGTAACAATTACGGTAACCCTGTTGTGTCATGACTTGTGTAGCGAAAGCTACTCTGGGGTAGGTTTTTAAGACCTCGGATGACCACAGCTACGTCGTGAAGAGGCATAGCTACGAGCAGAAGAAGAAGAAAAAGAAAAAGACGACGATGATGAAGAAGACGAAGAAGGAGAGGAAGAAGAAGAATAACGCGCGGTCACCCGCTTCTAACGCTTTAGTTCCACATTCGATTCCGCATCGTAGAACCCTTTTCATTTTTTCGTCTTATTAATTAGCGCTCGGCCATCTGTTTCTTTTTTTAACAGCAGACCTGAAAACTATACTCCTAATTTTTCATGTTTCTGGTAACCGGGAGAAAATGGTCAATTTCATAGATGTGGGAAATACCTTAACCTTTTTGGGGATAATGGTGATAACGAGAACAAAATGGTGCGCTTACAATAAATACGTTATGTAGCTGTTTTCCCAATATGATGATGTTTGTACGGCGGTCAAATACACCAGTAATTTCAAAACGTCTAAATTTGAAACTTATTCCACAAATGCGAATAAAACTCCTGATGCTTAAATCAAAAAAGTGAACTGTCAATCGAATGGTGACACTGTCTATCTTCAAGGATATCCGCACTAAAATTTCTGAAGCAGTGCAGATCGCTTGCGAAGACGGCGGAAAGGATTGATACCTCACTTTCGACGTTTTGCGTTTTGTATCTAATACACGCTCCAAGCTTTCTGTCAGTGGGGCATAATGTTCGTTACTGTTCGCCGTTTTATCAAACAAGGAAGACAAATACAATAACCAGTCTCTCTTAACAACATTTTTTTCTGGACTAATTTGCGATTACGTGCTGAAGCCATGGGATAATAAACTAAAAAACACGACAGACAAGGCAAAAAAGAATAAAATACGGCACCTAGTTTTACTATCTTTCTATGCTTCCTTCTCTTGTGTGTCGCCGTTTTTAGCGCATTCTATTTGCAATGGAAATGTATCATGCGTCAATTTAAAATTCGATGTTATTTCTTTGCAGTTGATTTAAGTGGATAGAAGTAGCGCCTATTTTGAAAAATAATTACAGTATGAGTAAACAGAGCGTGTAAAGAAACAGTGTTAAACGCATGAGTTTTTATACGGGGAAATGGATTTAATATTTTCAAAATATACGGAGAAAGCATCGTATCTATACACAGTAAGCCTAAAGCCCAGTCTCAGTAAAGCTTGTCCCCGAACGAGTCTACGCGCAACCACTTCCACTTTGTCCACTTCTTTCACTTGAGCGACCGTCCACTTCGTCCTCCTCTTTCACATGCGCTACACCGCGCGGCTCAGCGACGTAACGGTTTCCCCCGGGACAGATGAAGCTCGTCCTCGAAAGAGTCAAGCAGATTGCGAATAGCAGCGTTTCATCGTGCCACATGAGCCAGCTGAGTCGTCCGCGAGCATCGATTTGTCGATGTTACTTTGTTACTTTAGCGATAAGTTACTTCACCTCAACGACTTACAACAACGAAGGGTCCGGCGTATGCCACAAGAACTTCTGGTAGAGTCCGCGACGTCGTAATGGCGTCCAAAGCCAAACCGAATCTCTGGGTTCATAGCTTACCGCAGCATGAGCCGCATCATACCGAACCTTCTTGCGGTCTTGGGAAGCGATAGTTCTCAAACGAGCAAGGCGACGCGCGTCTTCAGCGCGACAAAGATGTTGCGACACCGATGGGCCATTGTGCACCAAGAATGGAAGAAAGGTGTCCAGGAAGGTTGATGTTGACCTCGCGTAAAGAAAGAAAAAAGGAGAATATCAGATCATTTGATGCTTAACTGTGTTATAAGCGTCAGTTACAAATGGCAACACGGCGTCCCAGTTCTTGTGCTTTGATGTTACGTACATCGACATCGTGATACCGGGTCAAATAGTCAATTGCTACGATAATCCAGCAACGACCGTGAGAAGATTTGGGAAAAGGACCAATCAGATCAATCCCAATTTTCACGAAAGACGACCTAGGGGGCTTGACAGGTTGAAGAAGGCCAGCAGGTGGCGTGGTGCTTCGTTTGAGACGAAGAAGGTATCGGTTATGGAGAAAATAGAGTTCCTACAGGAAATATACCGAGCTAACACAGTAGAACTTACGTGAAAAAGGATAAGAAGTACGGAAGATGTCAAAATATGCAAAGCATTAAGACAAGGCTGTCCTCTATCACCGCTGCTGTTCATGCTTTATATGATAAACCTGGAACGGAGGGTACAAGACAGTAACCTAGGTTTTAACCTGTCATATAGATTAGGTGGAAAGGCGGTAGAGCAGCGCCTCCCCGGTTTGATGTATGCAGACGATATTGTGCTGCTGGCTGAGAGTCTGGAAGAATTGCAAACTCTAGTTAAGTATTGCGGAGACGAAGGGGACGCTCTAGGCTTCAGTTTTAGTGCAGTTAGGTCGGGTCTCATGATTTTCAACGGCTCAGCTGATCAGCGTCTTAAAATACAAGGCCATGAAATACCCAGAGCAGCAGAATATAAATATCTGGAGGTATGGGTAAACGAAGGATTGGCACACATTGGAAAGCATGAGCAATCACTTAAGGCCAGAGGGCGAAGGAATGCCGGGATAATGAAGCATAAGGCATTGTGGGGATACAATAGGTGTGAGGTTTTGAGGGGTATTTGGAAAGGAATTATGGTGCCCGGACTTACTCTCGGAAATGCGGTTTTATGCCTAAAATCAGAGGTACAGTCGACATTAGAAATAAATCAGAGAGCTGTTGGACGATTACCTCTAGGTGCCCACGGCAAAACCACAAATGAGGCGTTACAGGGAGATATGGGCTGTGCATCTTTCGAAGTACGGGAAGCTCAGAGTAAAATATTATATGAGGAACGCCTGAGGAAATTGGACAGTAACAGATGGGCAGCTAAAGTATTTAAATACCTATACTAAAAAGCGTTGACTCACAATGGAGGAAAAGAACTAGGAAACTAACTAGTAAGCACGCTAGTCACAAAGACGGAGAAATAAAGAGCATTAAGCAACAGGTGAAAAACACACAAGGTGAAAATTGGATACATTCGATGGAGAAGAAACAGAGCGCGAAATTATACCGAAAGTGGGAAGTGCAGATCAGGAAGGAAGCTTTCTTTGATAACTCAACAGTCAGTGCCCTACTTTTTGAAGCTAGATCAGGGTGCCATAGAACACGCAGCTAAAAAGAGAAATTTAACAATGAAGATGACGCATGTGCTGTATGTGGTAACTCCAGTGAAACAATTGACCATATTATATTCTCGAATGTAATGGTATCCATCCGGAAGTTGATGCAGGCGCAGTAACTGTTCCTGAAGCTCTGGGATTTAAAGATGCCAGTGGCCGGGTGAATAAACCGGCGGTGGAAACTAGCAAAAAACGACTTGAAGATTGGTGGCTTAGAAGCAGACAAGTGACATAATGTTAGTAATGTAGAAACAAAAATTTAATAAATAGAATGATGGTTTAGTTAACCAATTTAAAACATTAATTCAGATATAGGGAGAAAAAGGAGCATGATAGCTACTGTTACCACCCCGTTTCAAAGGGAACGCTCCTATATTCCATCCAACCGACGTTGGCAAGGGATACAACTTGCTACATAGCGCTTCGTTGTCGTGCACACCCTTGGCCATTAAAATCGTTGTCGGACCCTCGCGAGAGCGCGCGCAAAACCAAAATGACCTGAAGTGATGCCGTCATGCATTGCATGTAGGACAGCATGGCGAAGAGAAGGCGGGACAACAAGCGGAAGACGGGCAACATCAGTTAAGTTGTTCTTTTTGAGGAGTAGACCATCTTGAATAGCAAAAGGTCTAGATGCTGATTTGCACGCCTTATCAAACAACGGAGTAAATTCAAGGTCTTGACATTGCTCTTGCCGGAACTTTAAGTGATCTGGTAATGTTTCGCTCACAGCCGCCAGACAGTCGTCCAGATCATCTTCACCTACTGCCGTGCATGTAAGAGGAAATCGGGACAAAAGTCAGCGTCGGCGTGGCGGCGACCACTCTTATAGGTCACGGGAACGTCATATTCCTGTAGACGTAATGTCCACCGAGCTAATCGACCGGAATGGTCGCGCAGGCCAACAAGCCAACACAGGGAGTGATGGTCGGTAATTACGTTGGAGTGACGGCCGCACAAATATGGGCAGAACTTGGTAACGGCGAAGATGACGGCGAGACCTTCCATTTCTGTCACTGTGGAGTTGCGTTCTGCTTTCGTTAAATTGCGTCTTGCGTATGCGATGACATGCTGGGCGTCGTTCTGGAGCTGGATGGGAACCGCACCTACGCCCACGCCACTCGAATCGGTGTGAACCTCGGTGGTAGCAGCCGGATTGAAATGGCTTACAACAGGACCAGATGTGAGCAGAAACTTCAGCTGTCGGAACGACGACTCGCATTCCAAATAGAAAATAAACGGAGCGTCTTTTTCCAGGAAAGAGGTGAGTGGATGGGCAATTTGGGCGAATCCTTGAATAAAACGGCAGAAATATGAACATAGCCACAGAAAGCTTCTCAAATGGGTTACGTTTTGAGGTTTTGCAAAGTCTCGCACAGGAGCAATAGTTTGGGGGTCGGGTCGAATATCATCCTGATCCACTGAAGATTCAAGTACCAAGGTCTGCCGTTCACCGAAGTGACACCCTTTAGAGTTAAAAATTAGTCCGGCGTTTCGGATACAGTCCAGCCGAAGACTAAGTCACTGATTATGGCCCCAAAATGTCCTTCCATAGATGATGATGCTATCTAGGTAGCACATGCATACCTCCCAATTTAAACCACGCAAAATTATGTCCATAAATTGTTCGAATGTCGCTGGTGCATTGAACAGTTCAAAGGGCATCACGTTAACTTCATAAAGTCCGTCAGATATCACTAAGGATGTCTTGTCTCGGTCCGACGAATGCATTGGGATCTGCCAATAGGCAGACTGAAGATCTACTGACGAGAAATAGGACTCGGATATAAGACAGTCTAAGGCATCGTCGCAGCGTGGAAGAGGATAAATGTCATTGTTTGTTACTGCGTTTAACCGACGATAGTTCCCAATACATCTCCACGAGTTGCATTTTTTCTTCACCAAGATGATGGGGGCTGCCCAAGGACTGAAGGACTCCCCTATAACACCTTCCTTCAACATGTCCTGGACTTGATCGTTAATTGTTCAGCGCTCGACTGGTGATATTTGGTAGGGCTTTTGTCTGATAGGGATCACATCACCAGTGTTGATCTTTTGTGACGTACGTGAATGTGGCGGAACAGAAAAGTCGGCTTCTTGAGCAAAGTCAAATACAGAGGCGTAAGGTGCCAGAACTTCACATAACTCTTGCTGGTCGGATGACAAAAGCGATTTACTTATCATCCGGGTTATATTCGCGCCGTAATAAGGGTCCATACGATGGTGTGGATGAGGAGACACAGACCCTATAGAAAGGACCTCGTAGCCGTCAAATGTAACCAACCTGAGGCCGGATGGCAAACAAACGGGCTCTGATGAAAGGTTTACAGTCCACAAGAGGGCACAATCATCTACGACGTCGATGACAACACGGGGCACTACTAAATTTTTCTTCATGGCATTTTTCATGTCAGCTTCAACAAACACAGAGTGGATGCCTGCTCGCTCGACAGAGTTGTGAACCGGCACAAACATTGCTGCCATAGAAGGTAACACTACATCATTGGAGACATAAAATGCGCCGTCACTAGAGCTAGGTGTCTCCTCGACAAAAGCAGACAGAATATTGCTGCGCAAAAAACGTCACTGGCTGCGCAATCGACTATTCCTCTACAACCGCACAGAAAATCGATTCCGAGAATAACAGCATGTGTGCCTCTTGCTGAAACTACAAATTAAACTCGAAACGTTTCCATAGTAATGACCACTGACAGGCAGCAGAGACCCACTGGACGAAAATGTTCTCCCTCAACACAGTGAAAGCGGCACTTCGGTCCCAAGCGAACATTATTGTCGGTCCAAGAGGATTTTTAAACCTGAGACTCATCACGGAAATTGTGGCGCCAGTATCCACTAAAGCTAACGTGTTTACACCATTTACAGTAACGTGCACTTTGTTCTTAAACATCACAGTAGGCAGAGCAATTGGCGTAGAAGACCGTTTCGCGACCTCACCTCCGTCGGCAGCTCCTGCTAGTTTCCCGATGGTTGCGTAGGCGAGCGTCGACGTAGGGACGTGGACCGTACTCGATGCGGGGGATGGGGGGGGAGCTGCGATCAGAAGCGGGAGAGTCTTTGCGGAAGACGCCCGGACGAGGCTGTAGTGGACAAGGTTGACGCCACTCAGTGTTGTCGTGGTCACGGAAACCTACCCAAGGGCGGGTCCAAGAACGTGAGGCCTGCTGTCGCCGGCGTTGATAAAATCGTGCTATGTACCTGCGGCGGCCGCAGTTGTAAAAAACGGGCGACTCACGAAAAGCGCAGGCGCTGGATCCGGAGGAGTTTGACGATGGGAGCTGCATGACGCACGTTTCACCGTAGAGGAAAGTGGCTGGTCAGAGGGGGACAGGCGCGTTCATTGCCATAGGAGTAGCGCGGAAGTTCTCGCTGACACACACACGAGGCTGGATGTTGAGCCTGTTGTGGCTGAACTGCGCATTCCGAGTACACAGGTCGTGCATCGGCAATAAGTCCATTATGTGACCCTTTTTCCAAGCATTTCACCCCAGAAGAGCCGAGCACCAGGCCGGAGGAAAGCTTGTACCCATTGAAAAACCGGTGGGTAACCGGCGGCACCAGGGATCGAACCCGGTACCTCTCGAATGCGAGGCAGATGCTCTACCACAAGGCCACCGCTTCGGTTTAAAGGGCCACATAATGGGCTGTTGCCGCGCAAGGGGGACTTATTGTTGTCCGATGGCGGAACGAATCACTGCCACATCGGCGCAACTATTTGGGCCGTGACCCCTTTTCCCAAGCATTTCACCCCAGAAGCTTTCCCCCGG
Source organism: Amblyomma maculatum (assembly GCF_055883805.1). Taxonomy (NCBI): domain Eukaryota; kingdom Metazoa; phylum Arthropoda; class Arachnida; order Ixodida; family Ixodidae; genus Amblyomma; species Amblyomma maculatum. The sequence continues at coordinate 141,498,883 of NC_139349.1, read as the reverse complement.
CACCAGGCCGGGGGAAAGCTTGTACCCATTTAAAAAAAGGTGGGTAACCGGCGGCTCCAGGGATCGAACCCGGTACCTCCCGAATGCGGGGCGGATGCTCTGCCACAAGGCCACCGCTTGCACGCTTTACAGGTGTTTGGCCAGCTCTTCACTCACTACTCTGCGGAGCAGAGAGGCGAGATCATCATGGACAGTGTAAACAATGGCAACTGTTGGAACGTTAGAGAGGCGTCCAAATTTGGGTAAAATACGCCGCATTTTTAAAGCTTCAAATGTACGGCAGTAATGAATAACGTCCGAAGTACTGGCTAGGGTTTCTTTTGTGATAAGGAAATTATAAACATCTACGGCGAATCCTTTTAAGAGATGAACAACCTTCTCTTCTTCGGGCATGCATCTGTTACAATGCGACAGAGCTTCCGGCCTTCCTCTATGTATGTCGTGCAAGTCTCTCCAGGTAACTGTGCTCTTTGGGAAAAGGTTTGCTCAGCTTTGCGTCTTTTTGATGTGGAGTCTCCAAAACAGTTAGTTATCTCTTCACAAGCTTGTCCCAGGTAGAAAGGTTGTCTTCATGGCTGTCCTGATCTCAAACTACAGCAGCGCCGTGCCGGCCAGTAAGAATACCACGTTCGCGAGTTGCATGGCCGAGTCCCAGCGATTGTATTTGTTGACACGTTTGTAGTGCGTCAGCCAGTCCTCGACATCTTCATCGGCCAGACCAGAAAATGTTCTGGGCTCCCGCTGATACGGCCACGAGCTGGACGGTGCTTGGTGCTCCTGGACTGAATTAGAAGCAGCTCCAGTTGAGCGGGAAGTGTGACCTTCTCTGTCGTGGTCATGGCTTGCCATGGCTGTGAGGTCAGGAGGGAGCCCGGCCATACGCCATCTTCGTCGATGATGTTTGAAAGGTTCCAGAACTATCCAGCACACTCCACCAAGCTGTTACGGGAAAATGAGTTTAATATTTACAAAAGATATGGGGAAAGCTACGCACAGTCAGCCTAAAGAACAGTCTCAGTAAAGCTTGTGCCCGAACGAGTCTACGCGTAACCAATTCCACTTCGTCCATTTCTTTCACATGCGCAACACCGCGCGGTGCAGCGTAATTGACGTAACAATATTGTATTGAATTCCGTGCTTTTATAACCATAATAAGTAAGCATTCATGTTCCGAACGACGTAAACATGCATGAAAGAGGAAAATTTAGCTTGCAAACACTACATAGTATTGGCGTTCACATAATGTTCATAACCTCCACTTTCTGATGTTTTCTGACGGGATCTTTATTATAGTGTATAATTCAATATTGCAGAGATCGTCGCTAAGGTCGGTAAATATAGTTCCACAAACCGCGCAAACAATACAGTGGCGTACGTTGAGACATACATACAGCCGCTTCTACTTGGTAAAATGCCGCAGGAGCATAACTTCTTATTTGTAGCAGAATTGTTTTAATCTTTGGCTTAAAATATCTTTTTCTCAGGCTTACCTAACGTTAAAAAAAAACGCAGTTTTGTCTATTTCAACCCACTTCTGCTGCTTGTATTGGTTTCAAGAAAATCATAACGCTTCAGGTGCAAGTTCAACTTGCATTCATTCCGTAAAGTGTCTAGAAGCGTCCAAATTGCTTTGCTCTTTCTGCGCAGGATATCTTTACGGCTGTCGTGTCCCATGAATCTCATGAACTTTCCATTCGACCAGCAGGTGTGTCCCATGACCATAGTAAGCTGTAAGTATAACAGTGTCATCTTTGCTTCCATGCTTTACCGGAGAAGTGAAAACCTTGTATCAGCATCGCTTACAGAAGGAGCGAGCGATGTTAGCCAACGTAGCGTTTTCTTCTTACTTTAAAGAAGAATAAACCCAGCAGGCTTTCACGTCACAGGAAATAAGCCGATTTGTGCACCACTGTTTCCCCATTTAGCTGATATTTCTTATGACTGGAAACGACAGCACTTTCTGGCCGTTTTCATTTTTCAATTAGTAAGACAATCATTTTGAGCACTATTGCTGGAAGGCTTAAAACCTAAATCGCGCGTCGGCCGTGTCAACAGAAAGCCGCAACGCACTAAGAAATCGCATTGCGAACCTCCCACAAGGAGAATGGTAGGTTGAAACCTGAAAAAGCTGGAGACCGCACAATATCCAAAGCTAGAAAGACGAGGCAGAAGGCAACAGACGGAGGAGAAAGGGAAGAGGTTCTCATTTAGTCCACAGTGGAGGCACTGTTCTAAAAGAAAAACAATACAGCAGCAGTGCCCCTTCTTGCTATTCCAGGAACAACTGATTGACGTAAGCGGAGATGCTCGGCAAGCCGCGACTATGTCTTCTTCACACGCTCGCCTTCTTCTCGCAGCTTCAGGTGCCGTGGAGAAACCAACTCAGGATCTAGAGTCTCATCATAAATCTTAAAACACAGCCTAAACAACAAGAAAGGCAGTCCGTGTGGCTGCTCGCAGGAGTTTGTATTGGCCACGGCCGAAGCCCAGCAGTCGCGTATTGTCTCTGCTTCACGGACATGCTGGAATGAAATGTGATTCGACCGGATTTCGTGACTTGGAATGGCGTTTGGACCGGACCGACTCCAGTTATAAAAATTGTGCAGAACTGTGCTACATGACAGTTTTATACATATTTGGAAACATCAACATGCAATAGTTGCATTTCAACTGCGCTGTTTTTCCTCAAAGTCACCGCGGCAACAGTAGCCCAGAAAAGACACCCGCGAAGTGGAGCCGCGCTGGTATCGAAAATGCTTGTGTTTTTCTCCAACTTGTCCTGATTACAAATAGGCGACACCAGTGACTGCCTGTCACATGTTCTAAGAAAACAGACAACATCCACTGACGCGAAACATATCATATGAGAATTTGTTTATATTTATAAATGTGAACTACTAGCTAATCGTGTAATTGACTTAAAAGTAGAAGAAAAACAATCGCGTGCCAGCGGTCAGATCCGAACTCAAGACCTCGGAAAACTGATTCAGGGCGCGAAATTCACTATTATATAACTGCTAGTACAAAGAATCACTATCGGCTGCACTTGGCTTTGAAGAGGCTTCAAAGAAGCACAGCGCCTAAATAATGAAACACTAACTTGAACATTGGTGGCGTGGTGCTTCCTTGCGGACATTTTGCCTCGTCGCACATCAAGTAACCCCTTGAGTGTCTGCAGCTATGCGAACAATCTTCTTTTTTTATTATTTTGTTTTATTTTTTGCTTGGCCCTTCGGTTTATGACTCGGTCTTCCCATTGAAGAGGGTACAGCCAGTGTATATCTTTTATAACGAAGTCCTTCATATTTCCGGCATTTATTTGTTAATTGCCTTTGAGATTCATTGATTCATTTATTTTTGGTTTTATTTATAACGTACTACGGAGCAGCCATGGTGCAAGCAGGAGAGGCACATTACAAAACAATTTACAAAAACTGTGGCCTCAAAGAGAATTGCCACCGACAAACATACACCACAAGAACGAGCAGTGCATACTTCCACAAGACTAAATGGTATACGTATAACCACGCATCAACGCGCATCAGCAGGAAATAAACAGTACAAAAGTGAGCGTCATATTATTTTAGAACGAGCTTTGGCCAATTATTTAGTCGCTGATATGGAAAAAAAAACATCGCATGCGGGAGCAATTCGGCAGTGCATTCCAGTTTGAGGTCGTGTTGCTAAAAAAAAAAACTTTATAGACAACTGCTCACAAATGCACACCTCTTCGCTGGCCACGAAAGAACGCATGACAAATTCTTATTCTATATCGCAAAAAAAAAAAAGACTAGTAGGCTTCACTAGTCTGCGTATTGGAGTGTGCGGTATCGGTAATGATTGATTATGAATTCTTAAGCTTTAGCAAGTGCAAATTGCACTGCGAGTAGTTTGCATATGTGTGAACCAAAATCGCATGTTGCTTACAATGTAGGACACGCGTACAATGTACGGAAAGTGCCGATGTAACCAGACTACCGATCAGTATACATTACGCGGCTATAAACTGTCTGCATCGCACGAGAATAAAAAATAGCACGCAATTTCAGTTACTGCAGCCAGTTAGCGAATGTTTTTCTTCGTAAGATGATATATTAAAGAGTGAGCTTCACATCATAGAAAGCAAGGACAATGATTCAGAAACATTGGTCTTAAAAGGTGCAAGTTTGCTAACGTTTGTTGCGAAGTGTGTTGCGCAGATTATGACTAGTAGCTTACCGGTATCGCTCAAGAGGAAAGTATACAACAGTTGCATCTTACCTGTACTCACCTATGGGGATGAAACGTGGAGGCTAACCAAGAGGGGTCTACTTAAGTTGAGGACAACTCAGAGGGTTATGGAACGTAAAAAGGTAGGGGTAACATTAAGAGATAGAAAGCGTGAAAAGTGGATCAGAGAAATAACTCAAGTTACTGACAATGGGCATGGGCGGGACATGTAGTGCGAAGAGAGGATAACCGATGGTCGCTGAGGGTGACAAACTGGATTCCAAGGGAAGGAAAGCGTAGCAGGGGGCGGCAGAAAGTTAGGTGGGCGGATGAGGTAAAGAAGTTCGCAGGGGTCAAAAGGTATGCAGCTAGCACAGAACCGGGTTATTTGGAGAAATATGGGAAAGGCCTTCGCCCTGCAGTGAGTATAGTCAGGCTGATGATGACGATGATGACGACGATTACATTGCTTTTTATCAAAGAGTTTCCGTGCTGGGTAGATGAGTAAAGGCCCAACTCCAACGACATATCCTGGGCGTCGGCGCTGTCAGCGCCGTGCCACAGTGGGCGTCACACGCGGTGCGCATCACCATGGGACTCGGCGCTGGAGTCGTTGGCGCTCACTGCTGACGCTTGTACTCGCGCTGGTGCGTGGTTGCAGTTTTAATATTCACTCTCTGAATTCTGCTTTTTAAAGTGTTAAGAGACGTAATTTAGACATGGAACTTAGTTACAGTTTACACTTTCTACTTCTGCACAAATAAACGTACATCTTCCACATTTTTCTCGCCTTTTCAATACAGTGTGACACGCCATCGACGCAACATCAATTTGTCCCGTTTTCCACGACCGTAGCTGAGACGAGTCTTTTGCGTTTTGTTCCTCCACGGCTGAAACCAACCGATGGGCGGCGAAGGGTTTTGCCATCACAGCCACGTGCGACGATGCAAAGCGATGACAAAAAAAAGTAAAAAAAAAATTACCGACGATTACGTTACTTCCTAATGCGAAATTTGAGCGCAGCAAATAAGCTGTTTCACCTTTTCGATAGATTGAGGCAAAGAAATCGAGCAACACATGTATGCGCTATCACAGAATTTTTTTTTATTTTTCACACGTATTCCTTTAACAAAGACACCACTAACAGTTCTTGACAGTCATGAAGGAAGCTTTGTGGTCGGAGAAATAGACTGATATATGTTCGACTTGGTCCCTCTGCTCTGGCAGCTAGTTCAGCAGCAGCAGCAGCAGCAGCAGCAGCAGCAGCAGCAGCAGCAGCAGCAGCAGCAGCAGCAGCAGCAGCAGCAGCAGCAGCAGCAGCAGCAGCAGCAGCAGCAGCAGCAGCAGCAGCAGCAGCAGCAGCAGCAGCAGCAGCAGCAGCAGCAGCAGCAGCAGCAGCAGCAGCAGCAGCAGCAGCAGCAGCAGCAGCAGCAGCAGCAGCAGCAGCAGCAGCAGCAGCAGCAGCAGCAGCAGCAGCAGCAGCAGCAGCAGCAGCAGCAGCAGCAGCAGCAGCAGCAGCAGCAGCAGCAGCAGCAGCAGCAGCAGCAGCAGCAGCAGCAGCAGCAGCAGCAGCAGCAGCAGCAGCAGCAGCAGCAGCAGCAGCAGCAGCAGCAGCAGCAGCAGCAGCAGCAGCAGCAGCAGCAGCAGCAGCAGCAGCAGCAGCAGCAGCAGCAGCAGCAGCAGCAGCAGCAGCAGCAGCAGCAGCAGCAGCAGCAGCAGCAGCAGCAGCAGCAGCAGCAGCAGCAGCAGCAGCAGCAGCAGCAGCAGCAGCAGCAGCAGCAGCAGCAGCAGCAGCAGCAGCAGCAGCAGCAGCAGCAGCAGCAGCAGCAGCAGCAGCAGCAGCAGCAGCAGCAGCAGCAGCAGCAGCAGCAGCAGCAGCAGCAGCAGCAGCAGCAGCAGCAGCAGCAGCAGCAGCAGCAGCAGCAGCAGCAGCAGCAGCAGCAGCAGCAGCAGCAGCAGCAGCAGCAGCAGCAGCAGCAGCAGCAGCAGCAGCAGCAGCAGCAGCAGCAGCAGCAGCAGCAGCAGCAGCAGCAGCAGCAGCAGCAGCAGCAGCAGCAGCAGCAGCAGCAGCAGCAGCAGCAGCAGCAGCAGCAGCAGCAGCAGCAGCAGCAGCAGCAGCAGCAGCAGCAGCAGCAGCAGCAGCAGCAGCAGCAGCAGCAGCAGCAGCAGCAGCAGCAGCAGCAGCAGCAGCAGCAGCAGCAGCAGCAGCAGCAGCAGCAGCAGCAGCAGCAGCAGCAGCAGCAGCAGCAGCAGCAGCAGCAGCAGCAGCAGCAGCAGCAGCAGCAGCAGCAGCAGCAGCAGCAGCAGCAGCAGCAGCAGCAGCAGCAGCAGCAGCAGCAGCAGCAGCAGCAGCAGCAGCAGCAGCAGCAGCAGCAGCAGCAGCAGCAGCAGCAGCAGCAGCAGCAGCAGCAGCAGCAGCAGCAGCAGCAGCAGCAGCAGCAGCAGCAGCAGCAGCAGCAGCAGCAGCAGCAGCAGCAGCAGCAGCAGCAGCAGCAGCAGCAGCAGCAGCAGCAGCAGCAGCAGCAGCAGCAGCAGCAGCAGCAGCAGCAGCAGCAGCAGCAGCAGCAGCAGCAGCAGCAGCAGCAGCAGCAGCAGCAGCAGCAGCAGCAGCAGCAGCAGCAGCAGCAGCAGCAGCAGCAGCAGCAGCAGCAGCAGCAGCAGCAGCAGCAGCAGCAGCAGCAGCAGCAGCAGCAGCAGCAGCAGCAGCAGCAGCAGCAGCAGCAGCAGCCGGAGGACTTCCACCGGTCGTCTCGCTCATGGCTCAGAAAGAACTGGCAAATAATTTCGCAGTGGCGAACGGCAGAGGCAATTTCGGCTCGGGCGGTGCACATATACAGATCCGCCACCGATCTGGCTCTCCGACTGCCACCGCACAGGGGTTGCATTGGAGGAGGAGCGAAGAAAGGAATTAAGTTCGAGCCGGCGCTTTGACAACCGGAGGCTCGCAGGAAGAGGGGGGAGGGGGGGGCGTGTACACCCAGCGGCAAACGATGGGGGCAGAAGCGCGCGCAGCAAACGGACAACGCGATAAAGGGAGGAGGGAAGAGATAGCAGCGACTGACTGATGCTGCTGACGCCGATAGTGAGTCAACCCCAGCTGCGGAGTTGGTTTCAGGGACAACGCCGCCGATGCCGACGCAAACAATATGATACCCTCGCTTCCGCTGCGCCAAGAACCAGGTCTAGCCGTGGGAAGGTGGTCACGTATTCGTCGACGTGCCGGGGCCTACGTGAAATAACCGGCGCGTCGGCAACTGAAGAGCACCCTATCCGCCACACAGGAACAGGGGGGGGGGGGGGGGGGGACCCTCTCCTCTTCTTTCTGCATGGCGGCGACGGTGTTCTATGCAGTCACGTTATCTTGACTCTCTAGCGGCCTCAGCGGCATCCAGCGGTATCAGTCGGTCGCTGCTAGCGCTGGGGGGATGAAAGGGGGGTGGAGCTGGTTACGAGGCCGACGACGACGCCGACGCCGACGCGAAACCCAGGAACGGACGCCAAATAGCTGCGCTCTTAAAAAGAAAGCACGCGAAGACTCAGCGCCAGCGAAAACTCGCAATCCGGAGGATGCGGCCACCTTGTCCTCTCATTGGTGTACGGCGCCTAGACGTGCGCCAATGAGAGGCCTACGCGGGTTAGCAGCTCGGCGCCGGCGTGAACGCTGACGCCGAAATCTAGCACGGACAGATCTCGGCGCTCCGCTCAAGTTTGCTGGCGTCTCGTACCGTGCGCATGATCAAACCGGTTTCTGGATACGCCAACAGCGCCGACGCTTAGCGCCGACGCCCATGATATGTCGTTGGAGTTGGGCCTTAAGAGTATAGACGGCATTTATTTAGCAAGTACTGCATGATCTATTTTGCAGACAAGTAAGAGAAAAATGTGAGCAGCAGATATAAAGATCAACCACTACAAAGCCAAACAAGTTACTCAGCGCGGCTGCACACGAGGCGAACAATGGCAACCTTCAATTGTTCGACGGAAACTATGTTCGCACTTCGAACGAAATCGAAAATATGGAATTTCTGCGCAGTGGTCATTCAGTTTGAATGTAATTTTGAATCGCATGCTGTCGAAAAACTTTGTGTAGCAGCGCAACTTTGTGTATTGAACTCGAGTGACATTCAGTCGGGGTCGAAACGTCCATCAGCAGATGAAATTTGGCAAGGCCAGTGAACTCGAGCAGCGCTTGTCACCGCTTGGAAAAGAGCCCTCAAATCTCAGCGAATAAAGCCGCGCGAACCGGTATCCGAGTAGCGAGGGGCAACTTGGTCTACAATTGCGCTTCCACCGTCTAACGCGCTATTGCTACCGCTGTAACATCGAAAATCACAATATCATGAATTATCCATTATCTGTCTCCATACTCGCTAGAAGACGCTTGCAACGCCTGTTGCAGGCGGGTCGAGGGCGAGTCACCTATTTCGGTTACGATCTGTCCATCCGCACCCGAAGGCAAACAGAGCCCATGGACAGCATTCTCACGCCAATTCTTCCCCTCCTTTGAAAAACGTTAAAGGACGACGTATAATATTGCGAACATTTTATTTAGGCAAATAAGTATTTCAAAGTTCCAGTACATGCAAGCTTCGATCGAAAGCGAAGCGTGAAGCAAATGAAAAAGTGTTATTTAGTACGACGGGAGGTGCCAATTAGCCCCGAATGGCAGGCGGACAAGTCGAATTCGTTTCAAACATACGATAAATCTTCTACAATGGAGTACCGCCGGAGGCTCTGCTGTGCCACTACTGTTGGCTAGCCTTCGCTAGTGAAAATATAGGACTTGATTTATTTCTTTTATTTTTAACCAACATTGGGTATCGCAGTCTCTTTCGCTTGACAAATATACTGCGTAACTAGCAATAGAGATCAACAGATGAATTTTTACGCTAAGCACACTCGATCAAACAACCCTAAATACACCATGCGCTCGCTTTAAAGTTGCGTGAAGGGAAGGAGCACAGGCACCATAATCATTCCTGAAGGCCTACGCTGCATATTTGTCAAATGTTTTCAGATAACAGCTCAGGTTCCGCTTCCCGTAACAAGCTTGCGTGAAATCTCGAGATTCGAGTTTAAAACGATCCCTAGAGATCTCGGCGCGCTTTGCATAGGGCCTCTGTTTCTCCATTTCAAGGAGACTTTTACTGTTGTTTTGGTGCCCGTAATATCCTCTTAAGTGAAACACAGAGGGTGGTAATATTTTACGAGGTGTTTAATATGTTTCCCCCAACCGTGGAACTTCCTCTTTTTATATTGTGAGTGAAAAATGCTGCTTGGCTGTGCACACATTTTTGCATGTTACATTATGTAATATATAACCACCGAGCAGTGATTATGTGGGAACCATAGATAGCTCGTATCACATTTGTATTCGGATATGGAACATATCCTCGCTTAAAATTGCCGCGGTTCCAAACTGTGATATTCATACAGGTTTACTGCTTGGTGCTGTATTAAACTAGTTAAACTGAGTGTGAATATTCTTTACGTGCTATAAGTATGATTGTGCCTGTCAAATGCGATGCCTCTTCGATAGTATTTATGGAAACTCTGGCGACGTTTCTTCTGTGAGGCAGGATGTGAAATCATACGAATTAGATTAGCTTAATTACTGCATGAGGATATCACTGTTCTTTTTAAAGCTCATTTGGAAAAAAAAACCGAACCTAAGTTGCGTGTTTCGGATAACATGGCTGAGTTTACCTTAATAACAACAAAAAAATTCGCACTGTGTTTGAACATGTGCATTTTTAGATGGCCACACTACCGAGGATCTAGTTTTCCTGTGGAAAGAAGGCGATCCTGTTCAAGTGAAGAAAAATCTCCATTTGTCCCAATTCACTCTATCCAAGTTTGCAACTGACTACTGCACATCGAGAACAAACACCGGTCTGTATATTTTTATTCCATGATTCACTCCACCTGGTACAGGCGATTTTCTGAATTCGACCCACGTTTGCAATATTACTGTGCATTTTTTTTTTTTACAATCTGCTCGCAGTCCCAGCAAACTGCTGAGGTTTCTGCCGCTAATCATCTGCCATTGGGACTGGAATGTCATTGTCACTTGACATGTTTTCAGAGATGCTAATGCTTCATTATCATCAAGTCATTTTTGCAGCTAGCTAAGAGTTGTGACCGAAGCTTTTGTAAACTTCGTTTTTAATTTTGCAACAAGTGTGGGATATTCTGAGATTCTATTATCACAACGTTCATTTTGTAACTGGACTAACCTTCCGATTGCTAGCAATAGCATGCTTTTAGATTTGGTCCTAGGCAGTTAACTAAGGCTGTATTAAAAATTCATCAAGTTGACTCGGTATAATTGTGAGGCAGATGTTAATTATTATATGGCATTGGTATGCGCATGTTGACAGCCGTAATTAGTACACGCGATGTGTAGCAAAATCTTTCTTGAGGTTTGTACTGCGCACCCTCAGAGTAGTTGCCCTAAGCAACCAATAAGATGCGTTCTCAAGAATCGGTAACAGATGACGGCAAACTTAAGAGGAACAGCAAATATATTCAATATTACGGTGCAATCATAAGATATTTATTTCATTTGGCTGATAGGGCACCATGTCCCAAAACGATTGTTGTAAAAAGTACAGTATCTGCAGTCGCGCATAACTGCAGCCTTTCTGAAATAGTGTGGTACAAGGGTTTTAAAAGATTTTCGTTTATTACACAAAAATGAATATACAAAAGTAAAACTTCAGGGACCTAACAAAATTTGTATAAGGGTGCCATCAAACAAACTAATCATTTCTTTTTGATAGCCTAATATACGTATTTAACAAAAAACATGAAAGCAGTTAGAATTAACGACAATGGTGACATCAAATAAAGATAACTGTTCATACACTACGAACAACATTCACGAACACAATAAAATACAAACTGGCGCGAGTTAAGTAGATAACGTTTGTTTCTTTTTTCTGAAAATCACAAAGTGTAAGTAAACATTGAAAATTATAAACAAGACTATTCCATAGATTAGTTCCATAAGTTAGAGTGGGAGTATTGTGCATTTAGTAGGTGCTGTGCACACGTCGCCTTCTAAATCTCATTAATTTTTGGATAAGTTGCTTTTGTTCCTTGCTTCTCATGTAAGTGAGCACACAAGACTATTAATGGCTGGCGACTTCAATTTGTCACATATTAGTCGGCAAACATTGTCAACAGGTAACGTAGAAACAAGCAGTGCGAATAAAATGATGAAAATTATGTTTACGCATAACCTTAAGCAAATGGTAAAGGGTTTTACATGGGTTATATCAAGGTACCACTCATTGCCGACTTGGCTTTTTTATCTAGTAAAGTCGGAGATAACGTTGTATATGTCAGGCCGGGTTTATCTGACTCAAGATGATCTTTTTGAATGTGACGTTGTTGAATACACAAGTCCGCAAAAAAAATCGAATGTTTTAATACGTGCCAAATATTAGAGCCGGGCAAGCGACACGTCCATCTTAGACATCTTATTAGAAGCAAAGTTCAATTAGTTCACAATTGCATCAGACCGTGAAAGAGACGAGGAATTGTGGCACCGTTTTAAGGGCCCACTAAGATATTGCATTGATAAATTTCTTCCTACTCACTCAAAAAAAATCGAAGCAGCCCAATCCTTTGATCCTTAGAGAGATCATTTAGTTAAAGATTAAGCTAAAAAGGCTACGAAAGAATACAATAGGGCAGCGGAAATATCAAACAGCAAAAACAAGCTCAAAACAGCGGCATTTGATGCGAAAAAAAAACGTTCTTCATTACAACACTGGCTAACTTCCTCAAAAGCTAACCGCGAAAGTTCTGCAGAGATTTTTCAGCCAGGAAGAGCGCAATCAAACACGTATGGATGGAGACGATGAGGTGAATGATATAAATTATTTTCGAAATCTGTTTAAGGATTTAAGGAGGGATAAGAATAACATTGAGAGTAATAATACTACAATTTACACGTTGCCATACTCGATGCACGACATTCGCATCAATAGGCAGGACATTTGTCAGGAGCTGCTGTCCCTGGACCCGAAGAAATAATGCAACCCCGATGAAATACCGACGGAATTCCTTAAACGGTATGCTGAGTGGTTGTCCTATTACTTGCAAATTTTATTCGAAAAGCCATTGCGGGATGGTTCTTTACCCAATGACTGGCGTATAGCAATAGTAGTTCCGGTTTTTATTGGCGGTAATCGACTTCTCGTAAAGAACTATAGACCGGTTTCACTCACTTCCGTACGTTGCAAGGTGTTTGAGTGCACATAATAGCTAAACACATCATTCATTTTTTGGAACTAAACCACCTGTTGTGCCCATTACAGCATGGTTTTCGGACCGGCCTTTCGACAGTGACGCAGTTGATTGAAACAGTCAACAATTTGTGCAAGGTTATAGACGAACGTCACCAGCTGCGCAGATTAGGAATCGGTGAAAATATAGTACCATGGACTGAGGCTTATCTAGGTAACCGCTGTGAAGTTGTAAAAATAGAAAGCACAGTATCAGATAAGCGTAAGTTCTGTCGGGGGTGCCACAGGGATCCATTTTAGGTATACGCTTTGTTTTTGTAATATATAAATGATATTTCTGTTATTATTGAATCGCTTGTCAAAATGAAAATTTTTACAGATGGCTGTTTAATTTACTCTCATGTGGCTTGCCCAGCAGATCAGATGTATATAAATAGGTGTCTTCAGTCGTTAAACTCGTGGTGCCTGAACAGGGGCATAGACATCAATGACCAAATATCTACTGACATGCTTGTAACAAGGAAGTAGAATATTATGCATTTTCAATATAATATCAGTTAAAACTCTTAGGCGAATTAAAGTGTTTCAGATAATTCGGAGTGACACTAACACATACTCGTAATCTTGTTTGGGGCACACATATTGAAAATATCTAGTCAGAAGCCTACCAGTAGCTTTCTTTCCTGATGAGGAAGCTGCCGAATGCGACTAGATAAATTGAATCTGTTGCGTACGAGACGTTCGTGCGGCCAATCACAGAGTACGCAAGTGCAGTGTGGAGTAAACATCAAAAGTGTTTGAAACTAAAACTGGAAAGATTTCAAAGGATTTCGACGCGTTTTATATGCTCTAAATACCGCCGCACTCATTCAGTGACAGAAATGCAAAAACAGCGTCCGTTAGAATGACTAGCAAAGAGAACAAAGTAGAAATTTAAACTTTTTTTCTTACAATGAATGATAAAGTAAAACATGAAAAATGGCTTAACTCTGCTGTGGCTGGATATATGTAGCGAAAAGCAGTGACTACCTCGGGATCAGAAGTGGTTAATTTCTCCAGTCTTCTGCGCCATTCGCCAGCAGCTAAATTCTCCTTGGTTTCCATGTCGAGCGCGTCTAAGTTCACCGGCCTTCTATAATTCGTTTATAGGAAAGGAAAGGTGCCACATCTGTCACTCGCAGAAGGCAAGAAGCGCCGCCCGGCGGCTTCGGAGCACCCTCGTTCCCGCTTGGTCCTAATAGCACACAGCAGATGGGTGACGTCACATCCTTGACGTCACCCTAATTGAGTGGCTTTGGTACTTTCACATTGCGCGCCAATCACAGTATCTGTCACTCGCGGAATCCCGCTATCATCCTCGCGGTAGACAAGCGCATTTATGAAGAGCGTTTCACGAAATAGTCTGTGTACATAACCCTTTTTGCATAATAAATACCATGTCAGAAAAAAAAAAAAAAAAGAAACCCGTGGCGTGCACAGCGGTAAAGCGCTCGGCAGGGAATCGAAGGAATGGAGCTTCGGTTCCCGGCTAGACTATTTTTTTTAATGAGGAGGAATTGCACACCTCTTATGCGTTGCTAGGCAACGCAGGTAGAGCTTGGCGACGTGGCCGCACAGCTGCCCTTGGCTTTGACGTCACTCGGTGGCGGCATAAATCATACACGAAGCTCAGCTCCGACCCTTGTAGTCAACCGTTTCACTTCAAAATTAAGCAACACTATGTTGCAAGTCCTCTGAAGCATTGCCCACGAAAATATCGTAGTAAGGTATTGCAACCTGTTATTACACGCACTGGTGTGTATCGCTACTCCTTTTTCCACGACGAAGCAGAAATCTTGAACCAACTGCTACGTGAAGTTCTGGACCAAACAGAAGTAGCAAAATTGGAGATGGGGTCAACGCATTCCTGGGGAATTGCTGTGCAAATCTGTAATTCAGTCTTATAGAGTGTATTTTAGAGAAGAAAATTGAACTTGGTTTGCAAACGTTTCCCTTCCTGTAATGACCCTGATATAAAGTGTTAATTGTATGAATAAAACTAAACAAATAAAAACTCAGGGTATGATATACGCCGTGCGTTTCTCTCAACTACATTAAGTGCCAGTTCATGAAAAGCAGCAGGCTGCCACTACGGACTAGCTATAGCCGACTGAAGGTAACCGTACACGTCGCGGAATTTCTTAGCCATGAATCTTTCTGAATTTTTAGCTGAAGTTTTATCCCATGCGATCCAAAAGAGCGTGAAGATATCCAGAAAAGTGCAAAGTATTGTAGAGCCGCAAATGGGATGTTATATATGGAAGCGCCCCTTGTCGACACTTCCTTCTTGCCCCTTGCAAGATGGCGGACGCCGGCTTCAGTTTTCACGCACCGCCTCCACTCCAGAAGTTCGATATAACCTCCTTGCAAATATTACCTCCTTGCAAATTAGAGACGAAAGAAAAAGATGGTTGGTTAGTTGGTTTGTGAGGTTTAACGTCCCAAAGCGACTCAGGCTATAGAATAGGGAGAGAAAGACGCGCGCGGCAACGGCCGTTGTCCACCACCTAAGCGGTGGCGGGTGCAATGACAGCCTACAACAGATAAAATATTCGGTGGCAGGCTAGTCCCCGCCGCAAGCGGCGTTGACCTACCAGTCCCAGCCCCCTAGGGCAAGGAACAGCCACCCTTCAACACCTCCACTGCGGAATATACCAGTAGCACACCTAGTTCGCTTTCATAGAGCGGCCGTGCCAGTAGCGCCGCTACGGTGGTGCAGTGGTTAAGCTGCCCGACTACTGTGTCGGAGTACCCGGGTTCGTTCCCGACCACCGGCGGCTGCGTTTCGATTTGTGCGAAACGAAAAAGCGTTCATGTTCTGTGTGCTGTCAGAGCCCGGTAAAGGTTCCCAAGTGGTCGAAATTACTCCGCAGCCCTCCACTATGGCTCACCTTTCTCTATTTCTACTTTTACTCCCACCTTCCTCCCATCCCTTACGGCGCGGTTCAGTGTCCAACAGAACGTGTGTGACAGATACTGCGCCTTTCCCTTCCTGTGAACCAATATTTATTAAAGCGAAAGCCTTTACTGCATCAAACTAGCAGCGTCCGGCGTCCTGTCTTACTATTGCTATAAATCATTTTGACAGCCGTGCCTGGCACGTGAGAAACGTATCTTAGCTGTTGTCTCGGCGCTCCGCGGTGGTGCAGTGGTAAGACGCCCCACTACTGTGCCGGAGTACTTGAGGTCGATCCCGAATGAATGAATGAATGAATGAAAAACTTTATTTCACCACCATCATCATCATCATCATCATCATCATCATCATCAGCCTGACTATACCCACTGCAGGGCGAAGGCCTCTCCCATATTTCTCCACTTAACCCGGTTCTGTGCTAGCTGCATCCACTTGACCCCTGCAAACTTATCCTCATCCGCCCACCTAACTTTCTGCCGCCCCCTGTGTCACCCGTTAATAATTATGGGGGTATTATTAACGATGCGCCCTTAACGGTGCGCACACTCCCAGACACCCTTAGAGTGAGTGGGGGTAGCTGTTCCGGTCGCGAAGGAGATGCCCTCGACCTGCGTGGCAAGCTCAGCCGGAATTCAACTACCTTGTAGTGACAGAAGGGGGTGGTCGTTTGGTGGCCAGCGGTCGCCGGTTCAAACCAGAGTAAGGATCGGAGTCAGAAGTAACAAACAAAACACAATTTATGCACAGCAAGAGACGATACAAAGGAATACACAAGATCACTTGAAATATAACAGGCGAGAGGTTCACAGAATACAAACGCTAAGCATGCAACTACAGAATGATTGAATAACACTGGCTTTACAACAGATGAAACACGAGAGAGTACATAAACAAACACCAAATTGTTCACCGGGCACTGTTGCAGTCCGACGCCTCAAGAGTCACGATGTGGCCGCCATACGAGACGAGCGCCGCTCCCTTGAAAGTAGTGGGCTTGCCAGCAGCGGGTGATCCCCGGGAGTCCAGTCGAAACACAGGCGAGCACGTCGCAAACCACTTGACGAAATGACTGACTGACTGACTCAACAAGCGGCGCGGTCGCTTTAAATAGGGCGCGCCGCGTCTGTTTGTTAACACGCGCCAAAGCTAGCGCGCACACACACATAGCTTCGCTGGTTATAGCTCCCTCTTCTCCTCCCGTCGAGCCGCGCGTCGTCATTGGCCAGGTCCCATAGAACCTTCTCGAAAGGCCTGGTACATTCCAGGCCGATGAACCACCGTCCTCCCCGGGCAATGGGGAAGAGGGTCACGGCAACGCGTACAAAGCTACGCGCTCTCCCGCGCGGGGAAGGGGGCTTTTCTCTCCATGCCTTCCACGCGACGCCGTGCGGGCCTCGCGCCGTACCGGCTTGATGAAAATGGGCGCCGATTTCGTGACACCCTGCTATGCTTTCCTTACCTTAGAATCAAGTTTGTTACCCTAAGCGACCATCGGTTATCCTCTCTTCGCACTACATATCCTGCCCACGCCCATTTCTTCTTCTTAATTTCTACTAGAATGTCGGTAACCTGAGTTATTTCTCTGACCCACTCTGCACGCTTTCTATCTCTTAATGTTACCCCTACCATTTTTCGTTCCATAGCCCTATGGGTTGTCCTCAACTGGGTTGTCCTTAACGAGCGCTAACATCACATAGCACACGGACGCTCCAGGTGGTCGAAATTACTCCATAGCCCTATACTACGGTTCCTCTTTCTTTCCACTTTCACTCCCATCTTCCTCCCTTCCCTTACGGCGCGGTTGAGGTGTCCACAGAAAACGAGTGAGACAGTTAGCGCGCCTTTTTCTTCCTACAAATCAATCAATCAATCTTCGTTTCGCCTCCATCACAATGCAGTCGCCGAGGTCGGGTTGAAACCAGGGTATTTCGGGACAGTAGTCGGGCGTCTTATTACTGCCCCACTCGGGCGGGGCGCACCACTGGAGAAAATAGACAAGGAAGAAAAAAGAGAAAGACTCGCACCGCATCAACAACCGTCGTCCACTACCGAAGCGGTGGTGGGTGCAAAGCGGCATTGAGCCCTCCACTGCGGCTCCTCTTTCTCTCTTTCCACTTTCACTCCCATCTTCCTCCCTTCCCTTATGGCGCGGTTGAGGTGTCCACAGAAAACGAGTGAGACAGTTACCGCGCCTTTTCTTCCTATAAATCAATCAATCAATCTTCGTTTCGCCTCCATCACAATGCAGTCGCCGAGGTCGGATTGAAACCAGGGTATTTCGGGACAGTAGTCGGGCGTCTTATTACTGCCCCACTCGGGCGGGGCGCACCACTGGAGAAAATAGACAAGGAAAAAAAAAGAGAAAGAAAGACTCGCACCGCATCAACAACCGTCGTCCACCACCGAAGCGGTGGTGGGTGCAAAGCGGCATTGAGCCCTCCACTACGGCTCCTCTTTCTCTCTTTCCACTTTCACTCCCATCTTCCTCCCTTCCCTTACGGCGCGGTTGAGGTGTCCACAGAAAACGAGTGAGACAGTTACCGCGCCTTTTTCTTCCTATAAATCAATCAATCAATCAATCTTCGTTTCGCCTCCATCACAATGCAGTCGCCGAGGTCGGGTTGAAACCAGGGTATTTCGGCACAGTAGTCGGGCGTCTTATTACTGCCACACTCGCGCGGGGCGCACCACTGGAGAAAATAGACAAGGAAGGGGTGGTGCAGTGGTAAGACGCCCGACTACTGTGCCGGAGTTCCCGGGTTCGAACCCGACCGCGGCGGCTGCGTTTCGATGGAGGCGAAACGAAGAGGCGTCGTGTGCTGTGCGATGTCAGCGCACGTTAAAGATCCCCAGGTGGTCGAAATTACTCCGTAGCCCTCCACTACGGCTCCTCTTTCTCTCTTTCCACTTTCATTCCCACCTTCCTCCCTTCCCTTACGGCGCGGTTCGGGTGTCCACAGAGCAAGTGCGACAGTTACTGCGCCTTTCTCTTCCTGTGAACCAATTAAATTAAAAGAAAAAAGAGAGAGAAAGAAAAACTCGCGCCGCAACAACAGCCGTCGTCCACCACCGAAGCGGTGGTGGGTGCAAAAAGGGCATTGAGCCCTCCACTACGACTCCTCTTTCTCTCTTTCCACTTTCACTCCCATCTTCCTCCCTTCCCTTATGGCGCGGTTGCGGTGTCCACAGAAAAACAAGTTACCGCGCCTTTCCCTTCCTACAAATGAATCAGTTTTTAAATCAGTTGTTGTGGCTGTAGGAAGAAGGAAAAGAAAATGCACGCGCCTGCTACTGGCTCTGTAGCTGAGTCACTTCTGCTGCCTGATTTTGTTCACATTTGATTTTGTTCACAGGAAGGGAAAGGCGCAGTATCTGTCACACTTACTTCTGTGGACACCTGAACCGCGCCGTAAGGGAAGGGATGAAGGTGGGAGTGAAAGTGGAAAGAGAGAAAGAGGAGCCGTAGTGGAGGGCTACGGAGTAATTTCGACCACCTGGGGATCTCTAACGTGCGCTGACATCGCACAGCACACGGACGCCACTTCGTTTCGCCTCCACCTCCACCTCCGCTGCCTCGTGCGGACAGAAGAGAAAATAGAGAAGAAAGAAAAAGAAGAGGGAGGAAAGACGCGCGCCGCAACAGCCGTCGTCCACCACTGAAGCGGTGGCGGGTACAATGACGGCCTACAACAGCTAAAAAAATCGGTGGCTGGCTAGCCCCTGTCGCGGTGTTGCGCCGACCCACCGTCCCAGCCCCGTAGGGCCAGAAACGGGGGACTTCTGTCCGCACGAGGCAGCGGAGGTAGCTCAGCTACAGAGCCAGTAGCAGGCCCGTGCATTTTCTTTTCCTTCTTCCTACAGCTACAACAACCAGGTGGTGAAAATTACTCAGTATCCCTCCAACCGGCTCCCTTTTTTCTCTTTCACTTTCACTCCCACCTTCCTCTCTTTCCTTAAGCGCGGTCCAGATTTCCATAGAACAAGCGACAGATAGTGCACATTTCCTTTCCTGTCAACCAATAATTATTAAAGCGAAAACCATTAATGCCTCATCGTTCTCAGCAGGAGCTGTTGGTAGATGCTGTCTGCAGAGGGTGTCACACTTTCAAGAGCGCACCATTGAAATAAATAAACCAATAAATAAACCTTGACTCTACCGGGAATAAAACTTCCATCCCTTGTATCCCCAGCGAAGTGCTTTAACCAACTGCGCCACGCCATGGTTTTTTTTGCTTATTGCCTAGCTTTGGCATACAACATAACGTGAAACTCCGATCAAAACATAAAAATACATACAAGGCAGTATATTATACATAAATGAATGTCATGATCAGCCAGCATTAGACTGGCCTCGTCACATTAAAACACCCGCCACAAACCACGGAACGTGAAATGCTCATCATTTCAACCCGAAAGCGTTACTTCGCTATATTCACAGATTTCTGACCGAATACCGCGTCCGCAAAATCGTGTCCGCAGCAGGTGCGAGTAACTGAGAAGTGGTAGAGGTTAATGGGAGGCGTCAATTCATAGAGGATGACGTAATGTTGTGTCCGAAATAATAATTACGCCAATAAGATAATTAAGAGGCAAAACACGCAAAATCGTGTACGCAGCAGTTGCAAGTCACTGAGAAGTCGTAGAGGTTAATGAGGAGTGTCAATCAATAGAGGATGACGTATTGTGTGCGAAAAAATAGTTAGGCCAAATAGTTGAATGGTTAATTAATTAGAGGCAGAAAATTAAACAGTAAAGGCGAAAATGTTCTTATTAGCAAATGGCTCGGCGCCACATTTGAATGTGTCAATTACTAAAATAGTTAATTAAATCAGTCAATAAAGCAACCTGAAGTAGAGCCAAAAAAGGGCAATATTTGTGCAATTTTTGGTGCACAATCTGGTGCAATATTTGAAAGTACCAAAGACTAAATTGAATAAACAAGTAGTGAATTAATGTGACGTAGATGATGTGGCGTTCCACACCCGGAAGTAGAGACGGAAAAGGAAACAGGAAGGGATTGGAGCGCATTTTGCAAAATCGTGTCTGCAGCAGTTGTGAGTAATTGAGAAGTTGTAGAGGTTAATTATAGCTGTTAATTTATATAGTGTGATCTAATGTTGTGTGCGGAAAAATAATTGGGCTAATGGGTTAATTAGGTCATTATTAAAAGGCAGAGAAGGACAACGTATAGGCAAGAATGGTCTCATTAGCGAATGGCTTGGCGCCACATTTGAATGTATCAAATACTAAAATAATTAGGGCTGTCAATTAGGGTGCGAAACCGGAAGTAGAGCCGAAAAAGGACATAGGAAAGGACTGGCGCGCAATTTAAACGTACCAAAGACTAAAATGGGTAAACAATAAATGAATTAATAAGACATCACGGATGTTGCATCACGCAACAGGAAGCAAAGCTGAAAAAGGGCATAGGGAAGGATTAGCGCGCACCTTGAAAGTACCAAAGACTAAAATGAATAAACACGAAGTGAAATATTGTGACGTAGAGGATGGGACGTCACGCAACCGGAAGTAGAGCCGTAAAAGGGCATAAGAAGAGATTGGCGCGCAATTTGAAAGTTCCCAAGACTAAAATGGGTGAACAAGAAGTGAATTACGCAACAAGAAGCAACCAGAAGCAAACGACAGCAGCATCCGTGCTTTCGTATTACTCCAATGCAGATTCTGCAGGGCTCTTTATTTCTCAGCCCCGCCGGGGTGGCGCAGTGGTTACGGCGCTCGACTACTGTTCCCAAGGACGCGAGATCGAATTCCGGCCTCGGCGGCCGCTTTTCGATCGAGGTGAAAAGCAAGGTTCCCGTGTGCTGTGCGATGTGAGTGCACGTTAAAGAACCCCAGGTGGTTGAAATTTCCGGAGTCCTCTACTACGGCGTCTCTCATAGCCTGAGTCGCTTTGGGACGTTAAACCCCACAAACCAAACCAACCGTCTTTATTTTTCCACTTGTCTATCGTGAGTAAGAAGTGGGATTCAGCGAGGAGCCTTACCTTTTCTGTAAACGAATTACAGAATGCCGGCGAAATTTGATGCGTTCAATAGAATTCAAGTTGTGTTCGACAAGGGATGTGCGATGTACCTTTCACGACTGGTCGTGACGTCACCAGGCAATAATGCATATACAAAGCTGGCCCCGCCAGGCGTCCAATCCAGGCGTCCGTGCGGCGCCTTTCATTTCGCGCTTCCTCGAGCGCCGCACCAAAAGCAAACAGAACCAGGCCCAGTTGTGTTGGTGGCGTTACTACAGCAGGCATCAGGGGAGCTTCAAACTGATTTGCAGATGGTGCAGTGGTACGACAGCCGACTACTGTGCCGGAGTACCCGTGTTCGATCCCGACCTCGGCGGCGGCTTTTCGATGGTAGCGAAACGAAGAGGCGTCCGTGTGCTGTGCGACGTCAGCGCACGTTAAATATCCCCAGGTGGTCGAAATTATCCATAGCCCTCCACTACAGCTCCATTTTTCTCTTACAGCGCAGCTCGGGTGTCCACAGAAGCAAGTATGATAGATACTGCGCCTTTCCTTTCCTGTGAACCAATTGGAAAGAGAATGCACAATCTGTCACAATTTTGCGCGGATACATGTACCGCGCCGTAAAGGAGGGGAGGAAGATGGGAGTGAAAGAAGAGCGGCAGATAGAGGTGCTGCAAAGGAGGGCAACGATGGTTGGTTGGTTTGTTGGGTTTAACGTCCCAAAGCAACTCAGGCTATGAGAGACGCCGTAGTGGAGGGCTCCGGAAATTTCGACCACCTGGGGTTCTTTAACGTGCACTGACATCGCACAGCACGCGGGCGCCTTGTTTTTCGCCTCCATCGAAAAGCTGCCGCCGAGGCAGGGATTCGATTCCACCGATATATATAGTGGCTTTCCCTTATAGCACTCTAGTGGCCCAAAGCACTCTCTAGAATATTAATTCTTGTCTAGCGTTATGCCAGCGCAGTTGCCGCGGAGACCGCCACTGCTAGTTAGTGGCAGATAGTGACCGATGTTGATAGTTAGTGGTAGTTCGTGATTGTGACAGCAATGATACTGACATCATCAAAACGTTGTAATTCCACCGAAATGAGACTCCTTTTGGACCCCCCGGCACGCAGGCCTAGAGATGACTGACTATGACGTCACCGCCTAGTGACGTCACATTCGTCATAACGTCACCAGGAGATTCACGCACATACGAAACTGACTCTGCCGGGCGTTCGATCCAGGCGTCCGTGCTGCGCCTTTCATTAAGCGCTTCCTCTAATGCGGCACCACAGAGCATACAGAAGTCCACATAGTAAAGCAAACTGCAGCGGCGTTCCAAATTGGTTTGCAGGAAACAAAATGGTGCAGTATCTTTCACAATTCTCCGCGGACTGATTTAAAAACTGATTTATTAATAGGAAGGGAAAGGCGCGGTAACTGTCCAGCCGTAAGCAAAAGGAGAAAGATGGGAGTGAAAACCAACCTATCCCTATCAGACCTATCTAATCAATCAGCTCGAGGCCATCCAAAATCGCGCGGCCCGTTTTATCACATCGCAGTATGACAGACGACATAGCGTAACTGTTATCAAATCATCCCTCTATCTTCAACCCATGGCACTTCGGCGTAAAACTTCACAGCTTTGTTTATTCCACAAATTATATTACAACTTTCCACAGCTAAGATCCTCTGTCCTCCACACGCCGCTTCGCACTCCACGCCGACTCTTTAACTCTTTAAGTTTACAACGCATACACGGCTCCACTAACTCTTTCAATAAATCTTTTCTACCCAGCGCTATTTCATTATGGAATGAACTCCCTGATGCCATTGTCACTGAAACAGAACCAAATAAATTCAGGCAATTATTAACAGTACATTTCAAGTACTGAATGATTCTTCCGCGCTTCTTAGTGCGTGTTGTTTTTTCAGGTTGTTCTTGAGCAGCAGTGTCTTTTATGTTGATGTTTAACGTTGATGTTTTGTTTTTAGAATAGTTACAAGATGAACCCTGTACCATGTATTTCTGTTTTATATTATTGTATTATCGACCAATGTATTATGTCACTGTTGTTCCCCCCCTTATGTAATGCCCTAACAAAAGGGCCCTTAAGGGTAAATAAATGATGATGATGATGATGATAAAGATGATTGATGATGATGATGATGATGATGATGATGATGATGATGATGATGATGAACGAGGTGCAATAGTCGGCTGGGACCACCGCGGAATAGAGGCGTTCGCCTCATGGCGCTTTAAGGGTTCAATGTGCACCCCCAAAATTTCATTTTTATTATTACTCGTCGCGGAACTGCCGGCACCAACGGTGGCCGAGAGCCATCCCTTCCTTCAAATAAAGGCTTCGTTCGTTCATTGATTCAGTATTACTATTATCGTTATTATTAATTATACCAAGTGTTTTATGAAAAATTAAGACAAGCACAGCAGTACATGTGATATTTGTTCTTGGTATTTTTTGTAGCCACGCGGCAGCCTAAAGAGTACTCTGCGCCGCGCTCTTGTGCTGTTTGCGAGTAATAATAATATTTGGTTCACGGGCAAGGAAAGGCGAAGCATCTGTCACACGTGCTGTGGACACCTGACCCGCGCCGTAAGCAGACGGAGGAAGGTGGGGCTGAAAGTGGAAAGAGAAGAGCCGTATTGGAGGGCTAAGGAGTAATTTAGACCACCCGGAGAACTTTTTAATTTGCGCTGACATCTCACAGCCTCCATCGAAACGCAGCCGCCGGCGGTCTGTTTGCGAACGCTAACTATAAAAATAGAAACAAATATTCAGATTTACATACAGTTCCTACCACAGAGACAGTTCTAAGGAGCAACCAATAACGCCGATACGGAGCTGAGATATTTCTTCTTTAGGCTAGGGGGAAATTGTTGCTCCAAAATAAAAATACAGCTTTTCAGTCTGTGATAGTGGCGAATGTGCCTAGGGCAACAAGCCTCTCCTCCTTTGCCGCTGATAATTTTCTGCATACCGACCTTCCAATCTTCACTATCACCTTACACTTCCGTGAATAAAAAATGAAACGTATTTTTTTTCTTCCCGTTCGGTCAATTAAATCTCGAAGTTGAATGAAATTCTTACCGACTACAGGATTATCCTGGCCTCAGTGGCCACTTTTTGATGGAGGCGAAAAGCAAGACGCTCGTGTGCTTTGCAATATCGTGCACATTAAAGCACCCCAGGTGGTCGAAATTTCCGGAGCCTTCCATTAAGGCATCTCTCGTAGCCTGAGTCGCTTTGGAACGTTAAACTCCTAAACCACAAGATTATTATGCGGCTACTTTTTAACATTCTTTTTGTTCAGGGGAATACTCCTGCCTGCGGTTGAGCTTGATTTTCGACCGTGAGAGGGGCGGCTACATGGTGGGCGTGTACATCCCGTGCATCATGCTGGTCCTGCTCTCCTGGGTCACCCTTTGGATAAGCAACAAGAACACGGTTGTGCGCATCCTTATGCCCCTCATCGTTCTTCTGGTGGCGGCTACCCACGTCAGCAAGCTGAACCAGGATATGCTCCCACATACATCTTACACCAAGGCGGTGGACATGTGGACCGGTGTGTGCCTCACTTTTCTCTTCATCTTGGTCCTCTACGTGGCCACGGTTGATTACACCGCCCGGGCGTTGAAGAGCAGCGGCCAGCAGGTATCCTCTTATTCAGCAAAGGGCGAAACAAAGGCAAGTTGTTCTATGTGTTCTTCTGAAATGTCGTGTCCAGCGTTTAGAAGACTGTTCTGAGGGAGTCGGCGGTGAACGCGCTAATTGAACATTGCGTATTTACGCGCTGAACAAAGGCAAGCGCAGGTCTAAGTAAACCCTGAAAACCACCAGATCAAGCTGTAGGTAGAAGTGGTGTGATAAAATTATTTGTAATTATCGTATTTTTATATTCATTTCTCTGTTCGCACTGGCATTTGGAGTACAAGTTTGAGACAATGTACTATTTGTCTGCGCTTACAATCCTTTTGTTTTGAACGTGCTCCAATTTTCTCGAGATTCGCATTCCCCGTTAAGAACCAATAAGCCCCAATGAGGACGGAGTTTATCTCTGGCGAATGCTCCCTGCTGGGCCATTTTTGAGTACGCCTGTTGTGGCTGTAGGAAAAAGGAAAAGAAAATGCATGGGCCTGCAACTGTAGCTATACAATAGCCCGTTATACTAAGTGGCACGGGCAGAGGCTCTTTATTTTTCGTTCCTTTTCATGCCTCAACATAATATATATGTAGCTATACATTAGTGGTGCGGGCGGAGTCTGACTTTGGACTCCATCTTACCTTGTTGGCTCTGTAGCTGAGCCACCTCCGCTGCCTCGTGCAGACAGAAGAGAAAGTAGAGAAGAAAGAAAAGGAAGAGGGAGACGAAGACGCGCGCCGCAACAACAGTCGTCATCCACCACCGAAGCGCTGGCGGGTGCAATGACGGCCTATAACAGATAAAAATTCGGACAGGCTAGCCCCCACCGCAAGCGGGGTGTCTACACACAGCGCATCTGAACCCCTTTATGCTCAGTTGCTCAGCATATATAGATATATGTGGTAGTTTAAGCACGGCTCAATTAGTGCAGCCATCTAAACAGCTGCAGCATCACTAACTGCGAGTTCTCTATTCCTTTAAAACTGCCAAGTAGTGGCGTGTGGTGCTGCAAATTGTTTTTTCTAGGTTGGAATTGAATTGTATGCATAACAATAACGATAAATGTGGACTCATTGGCAACGTCTAGTACATTTCAGGAAAGCGTATTAAATCGGCATAAATGGTCCTATTCCACACGAATGGCACAACGAGAAACATTGCGCAAAGTACTTAAATTTCCCGTGAGAATTCTGAATGCGTGACAGACCGCATTGTTTTCCTGTGGTAATTGGAACCAGTTATTTAGAGCACAAGGAATATTTATAGTTCAGGCTTTGGAGCCAGGAAGAATCGACCCCTGTGATAATGACTATGCTTGTGCAAAATAAGTCCGGCATTCCTCTGAAACTGCAAATTTAAACTATATCTCGAGTTTCCTTAGTGACGCTGTACTCGCGGCGAAACACGATGCTAGTAGCTGAATGCCCAGAATAGTCGGACACGACTGTTGGTTTCGTTCCCGGGATAATACCTCTCAGATGGATTGAGACTTCGAGGTATGGCACAGTGGAAGACACTTTCATAAATTCGGCTACTGCAGCTTCGTTAACGTGCACTGCGGCCATACAGTACAAGGGCGCCTGGCGTTTCATCTCCAACTAAACGCGGTCGCCGTGGTAAGGATAGAACCCGCGTCCCTCGGGGTCCGTGGTCGATCCCCTAACAAGTGAGCAACCACGGCGGGGCCAACGGTGAGCGTGATTGCTGCACAGACAGATGGGAATAAATTTCGAATAAACAAGCTGCTCTTAAACCTGTCCTTTCTTATTTTCTTTTCTTCAGCTGGAAGAAGAAACTGGCAAAGCCGCTGCGGGATCAAAGGAGCCGTTCACGTTCAGAAAAGTCTTGAGGGCGTGGCTTCAGCGTCCGAAATCTTTGCAAGACAAGATGGATGTCGTGGCACGCATCGCGTTTCCCCTCTGCTTCTGTCTTTTTCTCATTATTTACTTCAGCGTGCACTCCGGCTCGAACGCATATGATTAGCCCCTGCCTGTTCGGACTCACCTCATGTCCATTTATATATGGCTATCGAGAATTATTTCTTGTGCCTGCCATCATTTTTATTTCCTCTTTCCCTGTCTACTATCTCAAAACCACGAGGCCGCAGAGGATACAAAAGAAAGAGTTCACAACTGGCCCTTTGTAAGCTCTAGACCGCAAGCAGAAATGCTTATCAAATTCTAGAAATATATATCATTGGTCAATCAGATTTCGTTTTTCTCCATGACTGATAAGCCGAAAATATTCATTGGATGGACACGACAGCTCAGGCGATTTCGCTTGCTGTCCGCTATAATAATGAGTGGCTTGCCACCGCTCCAAAGTATTTGAAAGGAGGACTTCCTCATCAGGTTGAAACAATAGTTCAGCAGACTAGAAATATTTTAAGATTTATGCTATATACAACAAAGGTACCAGCGGTGTAGGCAGTAAGCCAAATCTGTAGTAAGATCGACCTTTCATGTGTTACCTTGGGGAAAAAAAAGTTATCACGTGTCGTTCTGCGAGTCTATAGATGCTACAGTTGTGCACAGGAATATAATATCCTTGGGGTTCTAATATGTGTGACGTCTTAACGCTTAAACCGGAAAACGATTTTTCGGTTTTGTTTCTCGAGTGGGTGTTGTTTGCAATATTTGCTGCCTCTTTTAAGGAAACATTCTTGATTTTGACAGCTATTTCACCTTCAGTTCCTCCTTTATCTTTTGCTGTAATGCTTCCATGTCGCTTGTGCCTCACGATCCCCGAATTACTAGAAATATATAGATCTGTATGTTGTCTAAGTGATGCACATTGTTGAGAACGTGTAGTCTGCTCAGATTACGATTATTTTGTGCTCTGTATTATTTGTCCACGCTCTGTCGGCCTTCTTGAAGGGCTGCGTGAAGTTTGCTGGAGTTTGGCCCAAGAAAATATTTTTCTCTCCATTTTGTATACTAGTGAAAGCAGCAAGCCTCATGTAACAAAATGGCCACAGCCACATTTTTATATTGTACCGGCTGAACAATTACTAACCAATAGGAAAACGCCTGGCACTTAGGGCTAATTCTGTTAGCCCTAAGTGTCAGGCCAAGAAGATATCTCGCCATCTGTTCGATACAACATACATTATGTGATGTCACTGGCTGCGAGCTTTAGGCAAGCATTTACTGGAAGATCACCTATACTACAGGTTGCTTCAGAAGGCCAGCGGTGAAGGACTGGTCACCAGTGGCTTGAGAAGAAATCCAAGAGCTCATGTTATTAACTCTCTTTTTGTACTGATGTTATGGTTGTCCGGTTGTTGTTGTGGTTGACATAAAGTTTTAAAATCCAATGAAACATAACATTTTGTTGTTGTTCTTGCTTTTTGGCACCATTTACTGACACAGGGCCACGCATGTACGGCGCCTCCAGTGCTGCTCGATGAAATTGCTTCGGAAGAATAGAAAGATAGGCGTTATTTCGATGCATCCTTATCCTGAGAAACGTCCATATGCCAATACATAGGAGCAGCGCTAAATTTCTACACTGACTACACTTAAAGGGGTGCGCATACAAAGCGAGTACCAAGAAGTCCTTAAAAGTTCGATATATATATCAAAAAGCAGTAGAGCGGGGAGCTGTACCCCGCACGAGAATAGAATGTAAGTTGAACGGGAGGTGGATATATTTGCCCGAACCCGGCACGCAAAAGGGGTATGACCCCACAATACGCAGAGTGGTGCTTTGTGTGTCAGTTTAAGTTTTCGTAGGCCTTGAACTCGTAAGAGAGCACAGGTTGCCTTGGCTTTCGTTTAAGCCATTTCGTCGAGCTTTCGCGAGCTCACAACTCACCCCCAGGAAACGTCTCTCTTGTCACGCGGCTTAAAATTTAGCTCAAATAAGGACAAGTACAATTAATACCGATTACTCAAGGATCTGGACAACTTTTTACGACTTCATGGGCTATGGGAATATTTCTTCAACAAACAAAACCCAACTAATTCTAGGTACCTCCCACCCTGGGAACAGTGGACACCCTAAACTGGTAGCGATAAATATTTAGACAAATACATAAAGGCAGTACTGAAAGATATCCTCCAAGGCTTCCGGACATGAAAATCTGGCCCCCCTAACTTCAAGAAAAAAGAGCGTAAGGCCTTACACTCGCTGGGCAGATGAACTGACATTATCATTAAACCCGCGGAAAAAGGTGGTGGTATCGTTATTTTAGACAAACATGGTTACATTCGGGAGAGCAACCGCCAAATCAACAACCCAACATTCTATAAGAAGTTCTCATCATACCCGACCACTTAATACAAAAACATCTGAGTAAAAACTCTCAGTAAATTAATAGGTGAAGGTGCGTTACCACCACTAGTCAGTAAGGCGAGCATGTAGAAGCGTCCCGCAGAGGCCAAAATGCCTCTGCGGGACGCTTCTACATGCTCCCCAAAATACACAAAGCAAACCATCCAGGGCGACCTATTGTTTCTTGTATTGGCACACTTACAGAACCTATCCGACTCCCTCATTAATCATATACCTCCGAAACATCAATCCCACATACGCGATACTAACCATTTCCTAAAAGAATTATCCAATGTCACCTTAAACTATGATTGACTGATAAATATGCGAGGATCAATTTGAAACGTTCACCTGAGTTATTTTGGGGCAACACATCATTGTTTGAGATAATCATTCGAGACACAAAAAAAATAAATATAGGTTACCCCGTTAAAGACATATAATGAACGATTTCTTCGACCTGAATACGCAGTCCATTCCGAACAATGTGAGCACAACGAATATCTGGACGCACGAATTCAGAAGGTTTGATGCAATTAAACGCATAGAGCACCCTAGCGAGCTACAAAAAGCAATTTGTAGTGTATTTTCCCGATGCTAATAAAAATAAATGTACTAATGATTCTCTAATCTCTTCTAGTTGCCAGAGAACAGCGCACCAGTGAAGGCGAAAATGCCATAGTTTACATACACAGTTGATAGATGGTAGCATGTGTTTATGTGAAATTTGTAGGAAAATTGTAGATACACGATGTTGCGATCTTGCTCTGTTCATCAGTAATTTGCAGGCGTGCAGTGCCAGTAACCTTTGGAAATTTGAAAAGGAAATGGTTGGGATGCTGATAATAATTACTTTCTGGAATTTCAGAGAGAAAAACAGCGAAGATAAATATACGGCTTTCTGTTTTGTGTCCCACTTTACAAATTCTTATCATTCTTAGTCTGCCGCATACCTACCTCTGCACGAGAAGCACACGTTTATACTTTTTCTGGGTTATATACCATAGCTCGCTGGTAAGAATTCAAAAAATGTCTTCTTGCATGTTTCTGGCCTAATGACGCCTGGCACAGTGCATTTTGTTCAATATACCTCACAAATAGTCAGGTTTCGCCGAGAAGCCTTGGTACTCCGCGATCGTAGTTTTCAGAGAAGCGAACGTGATTGATATGTGGCGCCATCTGCGCGGAGAAGAATCAAGCAGCGACGGAAGATCACGGCAGCTCACATATAGGGCGCGCGCACGGTGCAGCACATCTTTTCTGGTACTTTCTTTGCACATACGATCGAGTAATGACCTTAATTTATCTACAGGAGCATTTTATTTCATCACAAACATTTTATCAACAGAAGTACTTTGGCAGCTAGTAGGATTACACGATAAAATTCCCTACAGCCGTTCTCCTTAATGTGAAACTTGGTCTTTTACGCCGTTAATTTAAGATGCTGTTAATTTTTGGCTTTGTAACTTTAGTATGCAATATTAGAGGGAACAATTTCATTCCACTAGCAACAATTGCTTGCTGCCTGCAAGAAGGAAAAAAAGTTTGACATATGAGGGGCGTCGCGGTGTGGTGGTGCCTAGTGCTAGGACCTCCATCTATTTTTCTTTATTTGTCATTTCAAAACTCGGACATGCGCTCTGGTTCTGTATGTAGACAATTTTAAAAATGTTCAAAAATTGCAGGATGACCAGAGGACAAGCAAGACCCAAAGAAAGACACGCAAAAAACAAATTTCTTGTATGTCAAGGTTATACTCTGGTCTTAGCAATATTTCCTTACCACCATCCGCAGATATTTCTACCAATGTGGAGAAACGTTTCCTCATGTCTTGAAGAAAGTGAAAAGGGGTTTAACATAGTAGAGGGCTCTAGATCACTCCTCCAGAGGTATCATGAGACAAAAGTTTTGCATTTAGATTTTATAAAGATTGGGCCCTTATCACCCACTAAGGTAACCTCTGCGCTGTAATTAACTTCCAACCGCCTACGATTCATTAACGTGCACGCATTATTAGACACCAACAGCGGTACGGCGCTCAGGCGTACTGCCTACTGAATCAGCGTGGTTGAGCCACTTTTAGTTCCTATGCATTAAGGCATCCTTCAGGTTTACAACATCGTCACCTATTTCCTGATCGCTCTCGTACATCCACACAACATATCAATTTGGATCCTATAAAAACCAATTGAACACGCTGTGTAATTTTAACACTACAAGTCTAAAATCACTGAGGCATGTAGCACTTTAATGTTCTTTTTTTTTTCATGAGCTTGTCATACCAACCATTCTCGAAAAAACAAAAAAGAAAAGACAGCTTAGAAGCACAGTATATGCATGGCATTCGCGATTGTTATTTGTCTGCAGCCGTGCGACGGCCTAAAGAGTACTTGGTAACTATAAAAATAAAAATACAAATTCATATTAAAAAGTAGATTCAACCACAGAGACCGACTAAATGCTAAGCAACAGCCATGAACTCTGTTTCAGAGCTGAGACGTCTCTTCCTGACGTTGGGGTGAAATCTTCTTCAAGGAAAAGTGGAGGTCCTGATACGACTCGAGTTTCTGAAACAAGATGAAGTGATCGAAGGAATCAAATGCTTTGTTGACATCAATAAAAGCTGCGCCTGATAACTTTCCTTTGTCGATAGCCAGCCTGATGTAATCTATAGGAGAAGCTATAGGAATATCTTTAGGTAGTCCGAGTCCAACACTGTGTTGAGATTTTGTCCATATGTTGTATTTTTCAATATATTCGGACGCCCTTATTTCAATTATTCTTCTTAAATTTTGCCAAAAAAAAAAGGAAGAATGGCAATCGGCCGTTAATTATTTGGCAGAGCGGGATCGCCTTTTTTGAACACTGGCATTATTTTCGCTATCTTGAGCTGCTGGGGATAACTACCGTTTATAAAAACAAGATTGGAGATGTAGCTCAGAACTGGTATGAGCATTAATCGGATAATGTTCGCATGTTTTATGCATGAATATTGTAAACGCCGGGACCGGTCATCTTTATGTTATTAATTGCCAACATATCTTCTTCTGGGCAAGTGGGGGTAAGAAAGAAGGAATAGGGAAAGCGCTCAAGAGAAGGGGCGCACGACGAAGAGGAAGGTTAATTAGATCGTTTGAAAAAATAATTGCAATAATGTGTTCGCTATTACTTCAGGGTTATTTAAAAGAACATCATCTTGTAAAATAGATTTAACTACGTTAGGTGACTTTCCATTGTTAAAAAATTCATCAATGATCTGCCATTTTCGCTT
This sequence comes from Amblyomma maculatum, assembly GCF_055883805.1. Classification (NCBI taxonomy): domain Eukaryota; kingdom Metazoa; phylum Arthropoda; class Arachnida; order Ixodida; family Ixodidae; genus Amblyomma; species Amblyomma maculatum. Next base: position 141,466,276 of record NC_139349.1, on the reverse strand, counting down.
AGAATTGTTAGATTGCTTGAATAATTGGTTTTCATAATAGTTTCGTTTAGTGTTTTTTAGAAGAGATGGTAGTATACTAAAATACCTGATGTTTCGCGGTTTAAGACGAAGCTTAAATGGCTGGAGTTTAGTTTTCTTAAACATCTTTTATTTTTTTCTGCAGTGAGGTTAAGAGAGCAGTAGTTATCCATAGGGAAAGAGGGTTATCATACTTTCGCGAGGATGATAAAGGTGACGAGCATTTATTAATTGCTGATATGGATATAGTCGACAGCTCGTGAAGAGCCACTTCTGGATTCGAGAGACCCAAAAAGTACGAAAGATCGGTGTTAGGCATGGTTTCAATGTATTTCTCTCTATCGAAAACTGATTCCTGTGTAGACTTGTGGTTAATACCATAAAATGATAGTGCGTAAAGAAATACCGGAACATTATTAGTGATATCACATTCTATCATGCCAACTTTAGGAGCGGTGGGAAAAACGGAGAAAATGTGATCAAGTCATGAATGCCAGCCGCAGTCAGTCCAACGTGTAGGGGTGTTAATCAAATTTGTGTAACCATAGCTGTAGAAGCAGGTCGTGTAGTCGATACTGATAGGATTAGTCAAGTCAAGCAAATTAATGTTAAAGCCACCCATGATGAAGACATTATTTTCGAGGGATAGATTATGCAGTGCTTGTTCAAAAGCTCGGCAGAATTTAGGCGCATTATTGGAAGGGGATCTGTAAATAGCGCAGCATATAATATTATTTGTGTGACCAGTAGATTGATAAGCAAGTTCGATCTAAACCGATTCGCATTTGGGAACATTCAAGCAAAAATCAAAGCACCTTTTGTGGGCGATGTCCTTTGAAACGTAGATAGCAGAGCCGCCATAGGCATTATCAACGTGGTTTGGATATTCGCATGAATGACCAAAAAAAAAAAAAAAAGCATACAAGTCTTTATCAAGGGAAGATAGACAAGTTTTAGAAAACGAGATGATGGAAAATTGATAACGAAGGGAAGTAACCAAAGACGTTAGGCTATCGTTATTCTTCCGTAACCTACGGGCACTGATGTGGATGGCAGATATACCCCTTGATTCGGATAGGATCGAAGAAGCGTCTTTCGGTGAAAATGAAGCCATGGTGGTTTGAAAAAGTGTAGAAAGTCAGCAGCGGTAGGTATGTTCATTTACGGAAAATGTTCAGGTTGTCTACATATGCGATAAATCCTGCTGTTCTGCTCCTTCTTAGCCAGAATAACGCCGTTTGACGTCCACAAGAAGAACTACTTCTTTTTCTTCTTGAGCTTATGCTGCTTTGAAAAAAGGTCCTTGTTCTCGGGAGAGAGAGAGAGAGAAAACTTTTAATTACTAATCAGTAAGAATTCACAGCAGCTGGGTGGTCGGTGCCCCTAGTCCAGGGCTCCGCTGGCAGCAGTTGACTTGCGGACTAGCTGGATAATCCAGGCTTGCTGGTCCAGGTTGTCGCTGGTCAGGGCCGCCTCCCACTGCTCGTGTGTCGGGCATGGCACTAGTAACGTTGGGTCAGTTTTGTCCTGGCATTCGCAAGAGATGTGATAGAGTGTGGGGCTTGCACCGCACCAAGGACAGTAACTCGTGTATTTTGTTGGGCTTATCTTATTTAAAATGTGAAGATTAGGGAATGTGTTTGTATTTTTCTCCAGTCTATAGCGTCCGAGGAAGGAAGTTGTTTGTGTGGTGGTGAGAAAATTCTTCTTTCTGAACGTAGGTGTTCCAGCCTGTCGCCGTAGGGTCCTAGGAGAGGGGTGGGGTAGGGATGGGGATCCGCCCGGTTTGTGAGAGCTCGGGCTAGATCATTCGCTACCTCATTTCCTTCTAGGCCTTCATGTCCAGGTGTCCATGTAATTGTGTGCGTCTGGAAAATTGAACGTAATATAGCCACGCTCTTCTGTGAGGTTTTCCGGCCAGGTAGTCTCGGGGGAAAGATTCTCATTGACATAAACGGAGCATCCCGCGCTTCAGGGGAACCCAGACATGCCATGGTAGGGTGAGGTTTTCTAGCCTTGGCAAGGAATTCCGCCTTGTTGTTTCGCGAGAAGAAAACGAATGATTATGTTATTGTTGTTTTTTCATTCTTGTTTTGGGTTGGAATTCTGTGCACGGTATTCTGTGACAAGTTCACGGGTCAGTCAATCTTACTGCCGAGAGCCTCAGCGATCTTGGTGCCATCCCCGCCCTGCGTCACCGGGGCACCTATGATTTCAAGGTTGTTCCGGCGCGAATATTGTTCCAGGTGGGCAACCCTGCGCACAAGGACCTCATTGCTCTCCAATAGTATCTCGTTCTCAGCAGCAGGACCGGCGTTTCGATCCTTTATGGTTTCGAACTCATTGATGATGAATTCAATAGCTTTTTTTTTAACTCAACGACATCATTTTAAAGTTCCCTGATGACATCACCACTACTTAAGGCCGAGGAAGATTTCACAGTGTCCAGGCCAACAGTGAGCGTTTAAAGTTTTGCTTCAAACGACAATTTCAGTTCCTCTAGTTCCTTAGTGACAACAGCAATTGTTGAAGCCATAACGCAAGGAGCGATCTGAGACTATAGCAGCCCAAAATTGGTATGGGCTGAAAAAATGGGTACAAAGATTTGCCTTTTACCTGGACAAAAGATGGATGGGATGGATGAATGAGGAGATGAGTGTTTCATGTGCATGGATTGTAGATATTTAGCGAAATACTTATTTTTCCTTGTTACTCAGTGCGCAATGTTCCTCGTTAATCTGTTTTTGCTATACTTTTTTCTCTTCTAGGATGTATTGTAAATGATCTGTAAAATTCTAATTTTTTTTACCCACCCCTGTATGAGCCTCTCAAAAAGGGTTACAGTATTAATAAATTAATGAATAACTAAAACCCTCCATTCACGTTGATTACTCTCAGCATTCTACTGGTGCTTATGCAAGCTATCGTAGATAGCCAAATATAGACCAGAGGACAGCTTAAATAAAAATTATGCAGTGATCAACTGCATCCCCAAGCGCGGCTCACTGGACGCGCACGGCAGACTGAGTGCACGTGCATTCCTTTTTTTTCGGGAATGCCGATTAGCACCATGCAGATAGTGCAAATGCCTATAAGGAGCACGATTTCTTTTTTTTTTTGGCGAGTTGAGAAAGACTGCTAACGCAGGTGAAGGTATATGTGCCCTCTTTTAGGCAAAACACTTCGCGGAACATCTGGACGCGGCAAATCCCAACATGATTGTCAGCTCACTGCTCGTGGGACGGAAGCGATCTAAACTTAGAGTCGCTTCGCTTCGTAAACCTTATTTTGAGACGTGAAAAATATTTTATCAAGCAAGTTGAATTGTGTGCAACCCAGCAACCCAGAGTCTGAAACCTAGCGAGGCATTTGTGACCACATAGAATGCCGCGAATAGAAAGAACGAACGGCAAATAGGACCCGCACACAGCAGATCTGCAACGTCTCCGCGGCGCGGCTGGGCGCACCCGTCCAAGTAAGAACCTCCGTCCCACAGCGAGTGGCGTGCGCATCGCGGCGCGAGTTACCTCTTCACGGTGCCCTTTTGTGGAGTTCCGAATAGTATCGATGTTCGCAGTCTTGTACGGTGACGGGTGGGAGCGCGAGCGTCGATGAATCACCGTCTGTCGTCTGCAATCTGCTCTTCGATTTCTTAGAATTGAGCGTTTACGTAGGTTAGAACGGCTGGAAACTCCTCCTAGAGGAGTCTGAGCATCTACCCCAACGCCGTTGTGCTCACGGATTACCAAAACGCCTGCCGCAGCATTTAAAAAAAAAAGAAAAAAAAAAGAACTTCTACAACGTTTTGATGCACAGGTTAGGGATGTTATTGCTGATTAAAGATCCACACAGCAAAGCCTCGGTCATCCGGTTTTATGGTGACCTGGAAACACCAGGAGGAAACGAAGCCGCCCAAGGGCATGCTCGAGCTCTTCTATGCCGGGCGTTTCCCCCTTGATGCCCATGGAGGGTGCTGCGGTCGAATAGGTTGAGCAGTTTATGCTAACAATCTTGCGCCCTACAGAACAGATAGGAAAGTGTACACAACACCACATAAATCTCTTAACATGTTAAAGGAGAACACCCTTAGGAAACCACAAACACATACCCAACGTCAGCTAGGTTACACCAGTGGTACCCTACACTATACTCTCCGCAATGCAGAGAGGTAGCTAACCTCTACAACATGGTGTGGGCATGCCGATTCAATCCCATAGTTGACCCTATCCCAAACCCATCAGAATAGCACTGGGAGGCTATTCTGCTCAGCGATGATCCTGACCATTGCCACTGGCTGGTGGGGAGGGCCAGCGCGGCAGCAATATCCGGTGGACTACCGGACTAGGTGGCACGCCCACTTGGTCTACAAGAATGTAATTAAAGATGTTTTCAGTAAATAAATCGATGCATCATCAACGGACTTCACGTCCATCTATGGCAGCGCGTTACATCGAGGCACCCTACATGCATCGTACTTACAGCGCCGCCTTGGTAAGTGGAAAGAAAAGACTGGCAGAAATACTTACGAAGTACTACAGAGGTGGCGCCTGCAGTCCTACCGCTTCCAGCTAGGGACAGCACGCGCTGCTTTTGAATCGTCCTTCTGCTCGTGACGTCATGAATCCGTCAAATTTATCGTCATAACCTCCTATGCTATTTAAACGAACGCGGACTACACTTGCAGAAAACCTGGAGGCACACAACTTCTCTAACACTTTTTCCGGTCTTCGGCATTTGTTTTTTTCTATTTCACACGTCAGACAGATTTATGCTCAACCGCGCAGTTTGAAAGAAAGGCATCGCAATTAGTGCTCGAAGCGCACAGTTAGCGACAAGTGAACGAAGGTTTATGTAGAATGCATTGTGCGCCAATGTATGTGACAGTCTGAATCAAAAGTGTCGAGCCTAAATGGTTTTCTTTTGAGCCATACCGTCGGCTCATAATTCATTCCCAGTGTTCCAAACCTCCTCAAGGGAAGATTTTTTGTTCTATCTTCTTCAACAGGAAGGGTTTGGGCTTTTATTAATACTAAATGAACTCTACTAAATGACTTAGAAGGAAACCCCTGGGTTTTAAGGGTTTTAAAAGACTTAGATTTTTGTAATACTTAGGACGTTAGCGTACTGGGAAATACAGTACGCCTTACTGCCGAAACGGCAGCCTTGAGGCAATGCGTTCGCCACGCATTCAAAAGGTGATGGGTTCGTCTCTTTTGGAGGAAAATGGTTCGAAAAAGGGCACTAGAATAAACCACTAAGTTTGGCTGCAAGCTGGGAAAAACGAAGCGCCGTCTAATAGCCACATTTCCAGCACGGAGAAATCAGAGAAATCAGTGTATAACCGTGTTTTCACTCGCAGGCCTTATTCAAGCATGCGGAGCTCTTCAGGCATCGGTGCCCACAAAAATGGGCAACGGTGAGAAAAGTATGACTTTGAAATTTTGTGTATCTCCAACCGTTTGTGTGTATTGTTACCTTCTATTCCGTTCAGTCTGTGTAATCGCTCTAACACACGGGTGCGTTGCAAGGATCGAATGGAGTGGAATGAAACGAATTCTAACATGGAGACCTGACATTTATCTCATGCCTTATACGCGCCGCTTACCAGCAACGGAGCGCACGAGGCACAGTTGGTCTGTCTGAGTTTTCATAAATTTTTGTCGGCAAAAAAAAAAAAAGAAATTAAAAATTGTTTCCCCATTTCAGCAACTAAAGCAAAACGTGCTTAAGCGAAGAAAAAAATTACCTCTTTATTGGACTTTTTTAGGATTAGATTATTGGAACTTTATGTGCACATTTAAGATGGCACAATACAAAGCAGAATTTACCAGCACGAAACATACGAAACATTTTGGGGTAGATTTCACAGTTTAAGCTGCAGAAACACTAAAGGGCAATTTTTTCTGGGATGCCTTCTCAAAACATCATGAAATCGCTCTATCTTCCATTTTCAGTGCTAACTGGAACGTAATTAGCGCTCCTTGTTTTGCCTTCCATCCATCGTGGAAGGTCACTGTCGATGTCACTGATTTAATGTACACCTGAAGCGCGGGCCCAACATGTTCTTCTACGCTCACAGTCAGGCTACTTTTAAACGACAGAAAGCGGTTTCTGCGATATATAGTTTCGTAGGTATACCTTTAGGGGGGGGGGGGGGGGGGGGGCGCGTGTCTATATTTGTTTTAGGTTTCCAGACAAGGGCCGAGATCAGGTGGCGCATGGCATTATGCAGGCTTTTCTGATATAAAAGAAATGCAGCAGATGTCTCTCTTATGGCTCTCTTTCTAGTCGAAATTAATAGATTTCTTTCCCGGCGCATTTTTATAGATTATTGCTAGAATTGTATGATATTTTAATTCGTTTAGGTGGTGGAGTTAGTGATTGATTTGTACTCTGTATGTCACTGATTTTTCTCTCAGGGTGCCACTCTGTTTTCGCTGTGTCTGCTCGCAATGATTTGGTTTCGGTTCTTGGAAAACGATTTGAATAACACATTTGTTATTTTCTTTTTTTAAAAGGAACATTTTCAATATGGCTTACCTTTTTTCGGTGGAATGGAAGGATTATGCAAGATTGCTATGGTTCATGTGCTTGGGTGAGAAGGAAGAAGTTTGGCTCCTTGTTTTCTTTCTAACAATTCGAAGTGTCCATTTGCACTGCGTCTTTTCCTCTGGGGTTTTGTCGTTACGCCGCTGTTCTTGGGAGATACAGATGCTTAAACCTATTTTCACTTGTATTTCTCGGTAAAGAAGTTAGGTAGAGAAATGAGCACAGTCCATTTAGAAGAAATAATGATGCATAATGAGACGAAAATTAAGCACTTTTTGTAATACACTTTTTGTAATTGTATAAGGTCTACAAATTAGACCTTATACTTCAAAACACCTGGCTAAGGAGACCGGAGCGCATGGCACTAATACAGTGGCTTTTAATACAGTCTAAAATATTTATGGCCAACATTCTCAGCAAAATAGTAGGCAACAGCATTCGTGATTGCGCTCAGCATTTCGCTCCTGCTACTGTTCTTGTTGGTCTCCAATCAAAATTTATGGCTTCACACGCAGTGCGTTACGTCATTGCACAGACCAGTCGCCGCGACTTGTGAAAGCTAGGTAGCACAAAGTAGGCTATGAAGGGTGAGCCCCGGTGGGTCCGATGTGGGCAATGCAGGACAGCCCCGGTGGGCTCAATGTGGGTGCTGCAAGAGGGGCCGACGTAGGCCTGAAGGGGGCTGTCGACAAAGCCCCGATGGGCCCCACTAGGGACCGATGCAGGCAACCCTTGCGGGGCAGCCCACATTTTCCCGGCATTGCCAAACGGGCACATCCCGCCAACTCCCCCCGATGGTCCTACTTTGGACAGATTTGGGCAGCCAATCTGAATGAATTTTTTTTTATTTCGGTTAGCCCCTCGAATAATGACACAGGACCTATGCGGGTGTTATAGCGCAAGCCGCACTTGGGCTTGCCAAAATTATTCTCAGGGTTACGACGCAGGAAATTGATGGAAAATCCTAGTCCAATTTTTGCCAATCAATATTTATGCACATAATAAAGTAATTATTTTATACATGTCTGCACTTTCTAAACAGCCACAATAATAAATTTTACAACAATTCATAACATTCGTCTAGCCTAAATCACCAAGTACATCTTGTTCAGGCAACGGAGGTGTGTGGTCTTAACAGTAATATTGTTGTTGTGGCTGTAGGAAGAAGGAGAAGAAAATGCACGGGCCTGCTACTGGCTCTGTAGCTGAACCACCTCTGCTGCCTCGTGCAGACAGAAGAGATAATAGAGGAGAGAAAAGGAAGAGGGAGAGAAAGACGCGTACCGCAACAACAGCCGTCATCCACCACCCAAGCGGTGGCAACGACGGCCTGCAACAGATAAAAATTCGGACAGGCCAGCCCCTGCCACAAGTGGTGGTGACCTACCTGTCCCAGCCTCATCAGGGGAGACCAACTGAGAGTTGCAGGCTTTTCACAGCAACCGCATAAGGGGCAACATTTGGAAATCAGTTTGTTTTAGTACTTTTAGCGCAATATACATAAGCGCGAGAACTAAAGCCATGTAAATTTCTAACCGACTAAACATGGCAACAACTGTTATACAAATCATCTATAATAGTAATTTAGGACAACAACTAAAGCAAATAAAGGTTGGAAACAATTATTACGCAATTGCATGCACGCCTTGTAGCCCCATTATGGCCGATGTGGGACCTACAGCGGTTTTGTGTGGGCAGCCCCAATTGGGCTGGGTGTTGGTTTTGAACCTAAAGCCCACTTTCTGTTGCACGTGCCTTCAAATTTCCCACAAGGGACCGATTTTGGTATCATGCGGGCCTTTCCGCCTTCCCTCATTACGGTCCTTGTGGAATATAAAGCAGTTTTGTGTGGGCAGCCCAAATTGGGCTGGGTGTTGTTTTTGAACCTAGAGCCCATTTTCTGTTGCACGTGCCTTCAAAGTCCCCACAAGAGGCCGATTTTGGTACCATGCGGGCACGCCCGCCTACCAGCCCCATTACAGCCTATGTGGGACCTAAAGTAGTGCAGCTAAGGCTGCCTCATTTGGGCTTCACGAAGGCTTGCCCAAATTGAACTCATATATATTCCTCCTGCCCTCAAGTAACCTACAAGAGGCCGATTGTGATATATATGCCCGTTTTCTTGCCCCACTACGGCCGATGTTGGTCCCATAAAGATTTAAGGGGGGCGGCCTCATTTCGGATCTATGAGGGCTTTCCCATAAAGAGCCCACATTTAGGTTGGATGGCTCTCAAATACCTGACAAGGGACCCTTGTGGTCTGGATGCAGGAATGTGCTCTGCATTAGCCCGAGCAATGTCGCAATGGGACCCATGAAGGAGGAACATTTGGGCTTGCCCACTTTTGCTCCATCGGGGACCGATGCAGGTTTTTTGATGGTTGCCCCAGCCCCATTTGCCTACATCGGACCTACTGGGGCCCCACATTCTGTGCCCAATGCACCAATGTCACTGTTTTGACGTGCTCAGATAGAGCTAAACACCGATAGAAAGTCGCGCTGAAAAACGGCGATGACGATCGAAGTGTCCTTGATAAGGTGGCTTCTCATCGCCCTTGTGAAATATCTGTTCGCTTAAGCAGCAGATCTTCACTCACGCCATCCGAGGAGGCTCCAGACATCCAGTCACCATCTGGTTAAAGGCATGCACCAAATGCCACACAGTTATTCCTGCAGCTGAACTGTGCACCGAAGCTAGGCCTAGCGCCCTCGGTGAAACGCTGGTGGAGCTAGATTCGTCGACGTCACAGGCCTCAACGGCACTACCTGCAGTTTCTGAACATGGGCCAGACGTGCAGATTCGTAGTACCTCTTCACCACCTAAACAGCCTGTCCCGCCTTCCGCACATGTACGCCAGGCAGTGCCCTCTAGGCGGAACGCGGCTCTGCCTGCTCAGCCTATAATCCTGGATCGACCTCCAGCCGCACTGCATGAGGAGCCGGGCACTCCCATGGACCTGTCATCGGCTCCGCTATCCGTGTCGCCGGGCGTTCGCGCATCTCAAAAGCGTCCTTCGGCTGACGGTGCACCGGGTTCCTGCTCTCCCAGCGGCGGCTCTCAAGACAAGCGTTCCTTCTTAACGATTGACCAAGCCGATCTGGCTACCGCAAACGCAGCGAGCTACAAAGTAACAATCAAATCTCTGGCAACCAAGAGCCTCACAGATATAGCAAACAGGATTGCACAGGCGAATCTGGATGCATGTCTAGGAACGAACGGAGATAAATGAAGGTGCTCGTTTAATACATGAAGGAAAGAAGCCAACAGTCAGCGAGGCCAAGGAAAGCATTGGGGATTGTACTCTGTATTTTTTAATCTTTTACTTCAATTACCACATAATTAGTAATGTAATCTATAAACGGAAACGGAAAACCATTTGCATGAGTTTCTATAATATGCCTCATGGCAACCTTGCGTACAAAAAAAAGAAGAAAAAACAACGTGCCGATGGTGGGAACCGAACCCATGACCTCCGTATATCGCGTCCGGTGCTCTTCCAACTGAGCTACATCTACCGCTGTCCCCCCCTGCTACTTTCTTGGGTATTAAGGTTGTCTGTAAGCGAACCTTGACAGTGTTCACCAGCGCCACCCTCTACCATAGAGTTGGACGTGGAACGTCATGAGTTACCGCCGCCAGCGTGACGTAGAACGTGATCGAGAGCGAGGGCGAAAGCTGTGCTAGAACCCTCATACGCTATCGATGGCTTCAAGACTGCCAGAACCCAGACCCCCGTAAGCTACAAGCAGACAAATGAAGGGGAAATGAGGGTGCTCGTATAATACATGAAGGAAAGAAGCCATTCTACGTGACGTTCTACGTGACATCACGTTCTACGTGATGCTGGCGGTAACACAGGACGTTCCACGTCCACCGCTATGGTTGAGGATGGCGCTGGTGAACACTCTCAAGGTTCATTTACAGACAACATTAATACCCAAAAAAGTAGCAGGGGGGATAGCGGCTGATGTAGCTCAGTTGGAAAAGCACCGGAAGCGATATTCGGAGGTCGTGGGTTCGGTTCCCACCATCGGCTCGTTGTTTTTTTCTTGCACTTTGTGTTTATTTATCTTTCCCCTAAACAGATTACATTACTAATTCATGTGGTTATTGAAGTAAAAATTAAAAAAAAAAGTCAAAGTACAATACCCAATGCTTTCCTTGGCCTCGCCGACTGTTAGCTTCTTTCCTTTAGGGACGAAAGGCTTTCACGGTTTTACGGCCAGAAAGGAATCCAACACCACTGCTGTGTGGCTCCCGACTTTGGCTGCTCTAGAACGTCTTTCAATGCTCCACACCAATATTGGGGGTATCCTACTTCAAGCGCTCGTGGTAGGCGTGTGCGGGACGCCTTCGCTGATGCGTTATTTACTCTTCTGAACAATACCGGCACAGCAACGCGGACTGTTTGCAACAGCAGCACTGCCACATATGCTCCTGATCTGACGTGGTGGTCTGGCCCTGGCACTCCCTCGTGGCGCATTGAACCTGACTGCTGGGGGAGTGACCATCACCTCATCATCATTGGTGTTCATCCATCGCGAGCCCGCCGGTTACGCCGTAAATGCACGGTGGTCAACCAGGATAGTTTCCGCACTATTCCGCAAGATCTGCCTGTGGAGTAACCACTGCTTGTTGACCGCTCAAACTGCACGTTAGACAAGGCTACTACTAGTACATGGACAGATGGCGATCGACCGGTTCCTGACATCGGTCTGCACAACTTGTAGGCTGCTCGCCGACAAGCCGAGCTGGCAGCTTCATGAGACCCTACATCAGATCAGACACGTACAAGGGTGAACCATATCACAGCTAAGGCTCGCAAGTAGGAACGGGATCTAGCACGATGGCAGTGGTATACTTGGTGTGAGCAGTTTAATACCAATTCATCGAATGCATCTCTCCGGCGAACTTTCCGGGCAATGGAACAACGTCGCCGTCGTCCCGACGCAGCGACTACCACATGCTTCGTAGCTAACTTGTCTACAGACAGTTTTGCCAGAGAAGCGGCACGGAAGGTTTTTCTAAAATATGATGTGTTGCCTCTCTCAACTACCATTTCTAATGTTGTAGGGATTTCAGCGCACACAGGCAGACTGCCAACAGCAGACGACACCGATGGTACTGCCTGTCCTTTCTCCATGCCTGAGTTGCTGGCGGCAACAGATGAGGCCAAACGGAAGACATCACCCGGTGCGGATGTCATTCCATATGAAGTGTACAAGAACCTGAGTAACGCTCTACTACCTCTATTTCTGGACACCATTAACAAGGTATGGCTAGACGACTCTGTACCCGAGACCTGGAAATCAGCCATTGTGATCCCAATTCAAAACAAGGGAAGTCATCGACGGATCTCGGCAACATTCGGCCGATTTCTCTAATATCAACACTGTGCTAGCTGACAGGAAAAATGTTAGCCACACGACGGTCCTGGTGGCTGGAGCAGCACGGTTTCTACCACCCCGCACAAATTGGCTTCCGTCCATCCATAGGCACTGAAGATGGGCTGGCTGTTTTGGCCTCGCAAGTTGTGTCGTCAACCCGCAGCCACAATGTGCGCACCATTCTCGCGATGGATGTCGAAAAGGCGTATGACAATATTAGCCACGACGCCATTTTGAATTGTATCGACACGCTGGACTTCCCTCTTAGGGTAAGCAGTTTCGTAAAATCCTTCCTTGAAAACAGAAGATTTGCAATACCGCTTAATGGCGATACCATCGGATCATTTCTCCCTGTTCGCGGTGCACCCCAGGGCTCGGTACTGTCACGCATGCTGTTTAATATTGCTTTTATTCTCCTTGCTTGGCTCTTACGTAATGCCCCTGAGGTCAACGTTTTGATCTATGCTGATGATATTACGGTGTGGTGTACACACCATGACAAGTTTACTCAAGCGGCAGCCTTGCAGTCAGCCTTGGATATTGCTGCCAACTATGTTAAATCTATCGGCCTAGAGCTTTCCATGAGCAAAACTATGTTCACGTCGGTCGCCAACCGCTGGGGTCGCCGTAAACTCTCGGCGACGCCGATCCGTCTCCAACTATCTGGAATCCCCCTTCACGAAAGTGAAACATTAAAAAGTTTGGGATTATCGATTCATCAGTCGGGAAAGGGAACCACCTGGCTTTCTCAGGCTAAAAAGCAGGTGATGTAGACCTTGAGCCTAGTAAGACGTATTGCTCCTAAATCCGGTGGCGCTCGCTCCCACGTCGCACGGCATTCGGTGACAGCGGCTCTGCAGCCACGCCTCATTTATCGAACACAGTTTCAGCACTTGACGATAGCTCAATGTGATCGTCTAGAAGCAGTAAATAGAGAGGCTATGAGAACCATTACTTGTCTTCCTCGCATCACACTGGTCGTGGCACTACAAGAGAACGCTCAGCTCAACAAATTCGATGAACTAGCACAGCTACGCCGTGATGCTCGTAGCCTTAAGGCGAACCTTTTACTCACCGCGAGCACTCCGGGCCTATGATACATCCCACACCATATTGCCGCCGACATCGCCAGTTCTTCCCCGCTGGAATTTTGTTCAGCTGAACGAAAACAAACATACTGACCTTCATAGACCAACGACATCTTATGCGGCATCATCCCTTCTTGAAAGGATCGCAGAGCAAGACACCAAGCTGTCCCAAGGCTCAATAGTTGCATATGTAGATGCCAGCACTGGCGGATGTGAAACGAGAACTGCAATTCGTTGTCCTTGTGGGCCGGCACTTATTAGCACATCCAGATATGAATTTGCAGAACCTCCTCCTTCTTTCTGTGCTGAGCTGGTTGCTGTCCAAGAGGCTCTTCGCTCTCTCTCCGTCACGACCGTACATACCTACAACCAAAATTGTAATCCGCACCGACCCCCTACCAGCAATACGTCTGCTCCGAAGCGTCAGTCGCAGCCCATAAATCTGCCAGAATATACATCGTCTGGCGGCGCGCATCTCTCAAACCATTCGGATTGAGTGGGTGCCACGTGACCTACTCAGTTCGCAAGTCTCTGCAGATTCTGCAACCCGCCAGGAGAATCACGCTTAATCAATGACACGCTTCCTCACTATGGATGATGCCACTCTGCTTCTCACGAAAAAGGAGCACCTCCGGCGCCGCACACGTGCTCTTGTCCCACCGTGTACGGTAACCCTCGCCAGCGGTCTTAACCGCGCTGAGAAGGTTGCGCTACGGAGGATCTGGGTCGGGGTTACCCTCACACCCGTGGTGACACGAACACGGCAGCAATAACGATATTTATATCAGTGTCCAGGATGTACTGTCTGCAAGTCACCAGATCATGAGGCAGATATTCACCGCTTGTTGTGGGTTTGCCCGGCACTGAAGCCGATGAGAATTGGGCACCTGAAGGAAGTGGACCTTTCGCCGAACAACTCAAATTCATACATTGAATGGACTCAAGGGCCTTATCGTCGTTCTCTTTTGAACTTTATTAGAACAGCTAACCTTTTTTCTTTCATTTATTACCCCCTTTAATTTTTGCATATTCCATTATGCTCGGAGGCAATAAACAACGTTATTAAAAAAAAAAAGTCGCACTGTTCAGGTCAAATATCTCGTTTCAATTGGTTGTCACTGCCACTACCTCTGAGCTTATATTTCTGGACAGCATTATGCTCGCAGCAACCGACGTTTCGCGATGACCGATTTGCAACCGGACACATTCATTAACGCACTACAATCCGAGCTTGTACAGCCGTTCGCTCAAGACAGTGAAGCTGGCGGAGTTGATTTCTGATAATTCGAAGACCATGCAATTCACCACCTCAGAGGTTCATTATATTAAATCGCGCTTCAATGCTATCCAAACTCACATCTGAATTCCTTTTAGATGCCATCCGCCCTGGACTTAAGCATATTTTAGATTTTACTTTATGCCTTGGCAACAGCCAGTAATAAACGCAACTACCCACAGTTTGTGCCATGTGTGAACTCGAACCTTCTTTCTGATCGATTCACAGCTTTGGAGGCATCGGTTCGTTGTTATCATCTATAGCCACAAAATAAGAGTTACCGAGTTTGCGATAGTCGCCGTCAAAAACAGATCTAGAGCGTGAGAACCGCACTCTGTTAATTAACGAAGAGCCTGTACAACACAAAAACAGAAGTGGGGCACATAGGCATAAAGTACGAAAGAACCGCCGTTCGGCTAGCTGGCAGGGAACGCTTGCCGCAAAAGGCTGTGCAAGATGCTTTGTTTCTTTTTTAACGAAGATTTCTTCTGATGCATTTCTAAACAGAATAAGTAAACTAGTTGAGACCATTTTACAAATCGGGACAGTTCACGGATAAAAAAAAAACATCGGCATAGAAGTCCGTTGCGGGGCCTCCTACCACGCGACTTAATATGCAGCGCAGTACAACCAGTATAACCGCAGTACAACCAGTACAACAACCAGAGCAACCAGTGCAACCGCGCAGTACAACCAGTACAACGAACCCTCCTGAGCAAGTGGCGAATCCCTGTCGCATGCAGTGCAGGTGAGATCCACAGCAGCCGTATTTTGCTAGTAGGTTTTATTATCTTCGATATTTTATTACCTAGTGCCAATACACTCTCCCGCATTTGTGTCTTGCAAACGGCAATGGGACGCTTCGAACGAAGCAGTACTACATGGCGTACTGATAGAAATGGTCGTGACGGTTTGGCGGAAGTACGGGCTAGCGTAAATATAGCTTCAGCGCTGGTTTTAATGAATCAGCGGTGCACAATTTAAACCTCAAGTATTGTTGTACAGTCTGCACTTCAAGCTTCGCGAATCACGGGGAAATCATCTGTATGGAATTCCATGCCATGCAGTTGGAGTTTCCTCTAGACAACAGCAGCTCGATTGAGAAACGTTATTCTTATGTTCGCCAGAACAGAAAAGAGTAAAAGTTTCCCCATTATTGATGGTATTCGCTTCATCAAAAAGCTGACCGAGCAGCGCATTTCGTAAGTTATAGAAATTTGATATGCTTATCTAACCTGACTTCCTACACTACGTATATATAGATACTCAGTATAGAATGTTGAGAGCTAACTGGGACCAGTTAGCTGCATTTCACCACCAACTGGGACCAACAGACTCCAAGCTGGAGGTCAACTGGAACCAGCTAATGTCAGTTGCTTATCAGCTGGGACGATTTGAACCAGCTGAAACCAACTAAAACCAACTGAATATTTTCCATGTGAGTATATATGATAGGTGCACCACAGGGCGCCGAACCGGAACCGCAAACTTATCCAAAATCAGGCCTTGTTCAAGAATCAAAATTCTCCTAAACCAGCTCCAACGCGATGACGTTAGAGATCCAGTTCCAGATGTAATCCAGTGTCGGCATCGGCTTTGTCGGCGTGGGCGATGTGAGCTAAAACAACAACAACAATAAAGAGCATGGCGCTGGGAGGTGGTAGCTGGCAGCTGACACTGCTCAGTATTGATTCTCCGATGGCTTATGCAGCCTAACGAGCACAGCATAACGGTGAGAGGAGCTGCCAACATCGGTTACTAATTTTTTTATTTTCTTATTTTGAAGCTTGACCCAAACTAGAATGATCCAAAGGAACAGCTTCGTAGTGGTTCGGGACGTGGTTGAGGCCCACATAGAGCACTGTTCTATCTTAATACACCAGTTCCACACCGACAGGTAAACAATGATCAATAAGGGCGATCAGAAAGCACTCTTAAAAACGCTATTGCTTCTGAAATGTTTTCGTAAATTTTATCAGGTTCGAACAAAATTAAATATCTCTCCTGAGCTAAACGCGGAATCTAGCTCAAAATGCATTATATCGAACCCTAAAGGAACAGAAAAAAAATCCGGTTCCTCATCCTGGTACATGAAAACCTTCATACAGTGGAGGCATTGTGTAAGGTGGAACTCTTTGATATCAAGACGGCCTTGCCTACTTTGCAGGCATATATAATAAGGAGACATTCTGTTTCGTCACTATATAATGAAAGCGTCCTCTCTGCTTATATCGTAGCCCTGGCACTGCAAGCGCAGCGGATCAGCCGCGTCGCACCGGCAGCCCACAGCATGCCTCGGATTGGCACGGCCTCTTCGCTTCCTTACGGGACCGCCCGAAAAGAAGGCAATTGTGATACAACTTGGAAAATATTTTTTTATTCAATGACATTTTCTACTAGCTTGTTGTAACATATATTGTTATGCAGCTAAATGAACGCACTTTCACGAGAAAAAAATTGAGATGCCTTAAAAATATACATGACATCACAAAAAAATCTCAAAATATACCTTTTCTTCTTAAAAAAACATAAAAAAGAAGGAAATTCTTGAATACGGAAATAAAAAAGAGTAATAAAAATATTTCAGAATATACAAAATGTGATACAATGCCTCTTTTCTAACTTCAAGACAAAAAAAGTGGGAGGCTTATGTACAACATTTTTTTTGTGTGTGCTTTCTTGCGGCCTGACGCGAGGTTGACGCCATGGTTCTCAATCTGCGCCGCCGCCGCGCCAAAGATTAAAATCTCTCCCGCGTCGCCGCCTGCCGTGAAAAAGGCAAACTACACCAAAACCGAAAGTTTAGATACTAGACTACTCCCTAGATGACGAAACGTGTTCCAATGAGCGGATATTTGAGCTTGAGAGCGCGCGCGATTTGATCGTGCATTTTTACACGATGGCCTATGGCGCGGTCCCGGCGCACCCCAGTGTTCGAGTTCGTGCGTGGGCGCTGCGGTGGGCGCATTCCGTCTTCAGGCGGCGGTCCCAGAGTGCCGGTTGTGTTGTGGTACACTGAAAAAGCAATCGGCATTTCGTCGTCCCTCAACACCAGACGTCGCTGCTGTGAAGTGACGTCGCCGGCGACATGCCAAGTGAGCGACGGATATCATGCTTCCGCCAACTGCTTCTTTCGATCCGTTTCTTTCTCCAGAGAGTGCCAGTAGTATAGCGTTAATTAAGTACCTTGGTGGTTTCCTGAGAGCACCAAAATGTTTGGTTTAAAACCACCGTCAGGATAGAAGAATGGTTTCAGCCGGTATCCCTCGTAATCTGAGGCGAGCGCCAGATGGGGGCTACCATAAAAACCCAGTTTCTTCATGCAACATTTTTGGTTCGCAATGGTTGGCGCAGACATACGGCCAAGTAGGGTTCCCTTGGGGTGCCAGAATTACGTGCATGACGCCAAAGTGGGCTGACATCAATTCTAACGAATCCATGTGCGCTTTTGATTGATGCTAGAGACAAATTGGGAATATTGTATACCGAAGTTGCAGAAATTTTTAAGATCAATGTGAAGGTTTCATACAGCTAGATGAGATGGTAGAATTCTAATTAGGGTAATTGTTAAGGCCCAGGTTTGGTGACGAATTCGCTACTCTTTCTGGCCTAATTACAAAGTCTGCCTATCTGTGCCCTCCCATTCTCAAGTTACAGATTGTATATGCATATGCGGTCGGCGTGGAAGCAAGAACGGCGTACTGCGATGGATGGAAGGTGCTCTCACATTTTTGGCACTGGCCACGTTCTGCGAGGGACAGTGAGTGTTTCACTATACTCAACACTCGTTTAAAACGACATCCACCCTAATAAAGCTGTACTTATCGGGCAGTTGTACTGAATAAGTAATGCTTTTGAACCTTATGTAATTGTTCACAATTGCTGCTAGTACCAAGATAAATAAAATTGACTACACATTTTTCAATCTGGTTTCGGAAATACAATGCTCGTTTACGCACTCTGTCCGTTTAAAGCTATTATTTTCGCAGTAGCTTCAAGCAGTAAGACGTTAATATTTTCCTCTCTGATTTTGCACCGCCAGTGCCGAATAGTGTGGTTTCGTGCGCAATTAAACTACCTTTTAGGGTAATACCAGTCTAGAGCAATCTAATTGTTGGGACTTGTGCAATCAACAACGATCCTATCAGTTCAGTCGTTCAGTCGTGTCCGACTTTTCGTTACCCTGTGGACCATGTCACGCCATGCTTTCCGGTCTCTCACTATCTTCCTATATGCAACAATAAAAAGTTATCTTATTTTTGCAAAAAAAAAAAAAATCCCAATTCAAGACACATTTTCTTCATACCATGGAGGCCATTGATTGCCCTAGGTGATATGTAGTTCAATGGCGCTTGCACTTCATACAGAACAAATGTATTCTGTTGTGCAGGAATTTGCCAAGTGGTCTTTCATTGTATGTTTAGGTTTTCTTTCCCTCACTGTATCGTGTGTTTATATCATAGATATTCTGTAAGATAATAAAGCCACCTTTAACTAGGAGGTTATGGGGATGGTGAAAATGATTTTAAAAACAACCCCATGTGCTCCTATTTGTTCTGAATGCATTTCTTAATAAAATGAAATAAGAAGCTTGCCAATTACTAGCGTTACCTCGTACTTTGTTCAAAATTTATAGAACTAAGTGTAGTTTCTCCTGACTATGACTATTGTATTTGCTCTAACATTGGCTGCTCTTTGCTCTAGATGCAGCTAAGCCGAGAAAACGCGTTTATACTAAACCGGGCTGCATATCCATGTGCTATGATGCAGCTGATAACCAATGTAAAAACGCTGTTTTGCAAACTTTTATGAATCAAGGTAATTAAACCATCTCATTTTCACTATTGTTCGTAAAAAAAATAACATGTTCGTAAGGTGAATGCTGCTAATAGTTACTTATCTATCGAGGAATAAAGCAACGACAATCCGAACGCGGTTTCCGAGAGAAGACATCATGGGGATCACCGCGGGTCATCGTACAAGTGCTGGCCAACAAAGCAGTTGCGATTGTCAACCCCAGCTTCGGAACGCAATGCTGCGGTGTAGGAACGCATTGCTGTCTATATCAACTGCATAAGAGCTACATAGCGAAGTCTTGCCGAGGCAAAGGCTAATCCCGCAGCATGGATCTTCAGTCGCGCAGCCAATCTACATAAAAACGCATTTCATTGCTGAAAATTATGCCTCATTCCAGCTTTATGACACAAGCGTAAAACCTGCGAGGCATCGCTTTGAAATGATACTAAAAAGGTAGTCAAACTTTTCTGCATATTTTTTTTTCTCTTAATAACTACTACGTCTACATATCTTGAAAAGAATCACCGCATTTCGTCAATCACTCATTGGAGATGCCTAAATAATTTGTAAAAGCTGCGGTGAAAACGGTATCCTTGATAACCAATAACTGCGTCATTGTGACTTTATTAAGTCGGCCGTCAGTGTTTTGTACAGTGTGCCGCGTGCGCGAGTCGCAAACAGTGACATGGACACAGATCTATTGCAGAGGCCCGCCCGATGGGCCGAGTGATCAGTGACGAGATATTTGCGGGTGGGCCTCAAACAACCTACTGTATATTGCGCCATAGTGTATATATTTCTTTTTATTTTTGCCTACCCTCCTTTCTTCCTATTGCTCACATCTCTGACTTCGTCTACCCTTTCCTCGCTATCCCTTTAATTCCGCCGTCCCAGTTCAGGAGCTTGCGATATCAGGTAGCAGATGCCGGGGTTGGCAAAGATATTTTCCCCCCTTTTGTATATATAATAAAACAACCAGTATTACTTAATTGCCTGCTTGAGGAACTGGTACTGAGCCTTGCCGAGAAGCAATGTTTACCAAGAAAGACCTTCGGCCGCAAAAAATGCCCACTTCATTTTCTTTCATTTGCTAATAGTCCCTGGAAAAAGTTTGCATATTTTTCATTTTCTTTTCGCGCCCAATTTAGGATTGAAAATTTCCGCACATGATCACAGTTCTCCAAACAAGGATTACTCGAAACTACGAGAATGTGAGAAACTAAGTTGGCTGAATGCCACGATTAGAAGAATTCTAAGACCCATAACGACGCTTCCTATTGTAAATATGTAGCGCAGATCTTTAAGCGCTTTTGCGATTTATTGAGACAAACAATTCGAGAGACGCTTGCATGTATATGTATGGGCAGTTTGAAAGAGCTATATTTCTCTATAAGAGAAAGAGATTTCTCAGAAGAACAGAAACAAATGCCGTCAGCGAGCGGCGCAGAGCTTGTGACTCTTCTTTCTCTCCTTCTGATAAATTCTCTTTTGACTGGTGGCTCACGACTCTATTTCGCTCGGTGACATCAACAACGAAGAAGCGGCAAAGAGAAAAAAAAGGACAACAAGCGAACTGGCAAGATTTAAATTTCAGTAAAATTCTAGTGCACTCTAGCAGAGCTCATGACTTTTGTTGAACCCTATTTCGATCCGTTATAACGGCACCAGAGTCTCGACTGTCGAACGGGCACACAAGTGACGCGCTCTAAAGAAATGTCTCGAAAAAATTGCATCCCTATCACCGTGCATCCCAGCTCAAACATTATTTGGGCGCGAACGGTTTCCAAGTGTCTCAAACTGCTTTCCACCTTGGTGTATATAACCGATGAAATATAGCAATAAATTTATGGAGGTTTTCCTCTTTCAACAGGCGCTTCGCAAAGCCACGGCTTTGAGCTAGTTTGTGAAGATCTCGCAGGTTGTTTGGCTCGTGGTTTTCCGTGATTTCAATACTTGATCACCAACATTTGGCTTACAAGCATAACTCCTCTTAATCCGTGATTAGTGCATGACCCCGGCTATTATGTGAAACCGGTCTCCTGCAGTCACAACGCAGTTTCTTGCATCGGAAAGCGATACCTTTTACTTCCGACATCTTTTTATAGATGCAAATGACACCCTGGAGCTAGAGAGGAAAACTAAAACTGAATGGGAGCGTTATCTGAAATGAACTAGCTAAATGTTCAATGCTTCCATTACAGGTTCTTCTTTATCAAAGACGAGGAACCTACTCATTACAAATTTTTCCACCTGTAAACGATGAAGTTCACATGACAATGTTTTTTTTTTTTTATGTTTTCTAACAGAAGTTGGACCTGTACGCTTAGTGGCATATTCGGATTGCCGATCCGCAGTAATACTTCTCTTCCTATAAATCAGCAGAGCATGTTTCAATGGAGGATTTGGATTCTGACGCTGACCGTTTAATGAATGATGATTAATATTTTATTAAGTGGTACATTAGAATAACGTACTGCTCTGAGTCACTGACCGGAGTACGCCATAAAAAACGCTGCTGTTTGCTGCAAGAACATTGGCACTGCCAACGCAGGTACAAGGTTAACGAGCGGAACGTGAAGACTATTTACGACATTCTTGGTGACCGCGCACGGTACCAGCGTTTCCTGCATCCTACGGGTCATCTCAACGCCTCGACATCAGGTGAACAAACACCTTTACAACGAAGTGACATTTCCAGCGGTGCGACGTCGATGGCGTTCGGGAGAAAAAAATAAATAAATAATCGTGCCTGGACGAAATGAAGCGCATTAGTAAAAAGTAAAGCTGAGCCTTTAAATATAGAAAAAAGAAGATATTGCGCCGGTAAAGTAACGTGCTAATAATAATAATGCATTTAGAGGAAAAAAATTTCCGACGTTTTGCGTTGACATTTTTTCTACACTATAAGTATACAAACGGCTGATTTCCATCGTAATCAATTTTTTAAGATCATATTTATGATGTACATAGCCACTGACACTCGCTAGCTAGACAGTGCTGAGTTCAATTCTATGGTGGTAGAGACTTATATATCAGCTGATAGGTCTCTGAAAAAGCTGTCACCGAGGAATAGGATACATAATTATATATATTTGCCACAATGCATACATTCGGCATTTTTCGGGACTGAAAGGATGCATCCGCGTTTGTAAGTGTATTTCGCATGCGGTGGACAATACAACAAATTGAACTGGAAATGTACATCCAATAAATCCCCTGCGCGAAATCACTTTCCCTCATTTGGGCACAAATCAGGTTTTCGGAAACTTTCAGGATGCCTTTCGGAACTGCCTTAGCGTCTGGTGAGAGAGCACTACAAGTCTTGTTCACGTTTTCCAAATGCGTTTTTATTCTTTCTGCAGGTCCTCTCAAGTGAGCGTCGACGTCTACTTGAGACTCATAACGGCTTTGTCAGACGACACCATGGTAAGATGGCTGCTAGTCTTTGGTCATTTTGGCGAAGACTAACGATGAGTGCACGGTAGGTGCTTGCTCGAGAGGCTACGTGCTCAGGTGCAGAGAGCCTTAATCCCATCGCCGAGTTTTCCATCACGGCCTGCACTCTCCGCCCACGACTGAGTTCTCAATTAGGTCACAATCTGCCGCTATATATTACCCTGTTAGTACTAGCTGGAGCAATAAAGCGAAAAATGAGGCGTGGGTGCTTTCCTTATTCCCAAAGGACAAATTTTGCGTGAAATATGTTGTTTATATGAATTAATATTATAATAAAATTTCCAGCCGAATGGGGCATCCGAATATTTCTTTCTGCTGAACGCCGCTTGTAGGGCAGCTTTCCTATGAAGCTAACTACTCTGCGTTTTATATCATGCTTGGACCACCGCGTAGTAGGATATGGTTTCAAAAACCCTTTTAGGCTTTCTCCGTTCCTTTGCCGTTTATAAGAGAAGATGTTGACACCCAGAATGAATCGTTTCGCAAATAAAACCCCTGATGTTCTTGTTGCCATCAGCCTGAAAACAAAGTATGGCATTGCGCATCAGTTGTCTCGATTAGTTTTTCACATTGCGTTATTGCCTTAATGCGCTGCTCCCTCACGACGCTCAGCTCAACACAAAGAGCGTTCTTTTGTAAATAAAGCTCTTATATTCGCGCTAGAGAAAATAAGCATAAAGAAAGAAAAATGGCTACAGTGTTGTATAGAACTGCGGACTCTTTAGAGTACTCATTTTCTTTTTTTCGCTCTCTACTTGCGCTCTTGACGCAGCGCATGCTGTGTGAAAACAGCTACTTGGAGTGATTTGCGGTGTTTTGTAGAAATATATTGAGGTCTTCATCAAGTGAAAAGCGGTAAAGCCTTTCCTAACCTAAGGCCTTTTGGAGAAAAAACACATCAACCTTCGCAAAGCCTATTCTAAAATAGGAAATCAATTTAATGCTCACATTTGATGGTAGATATGCGGCTCTAGGTGATTGTACGAAGGGAAATAAGTGTTGGAAGAGTGTTTGGGAGGGTACAGAAAACAAGGAATCAATTGGCTAACACTCGTTCGTTAATGAGAGGAAGAGCAGGAGGAAGGAACATTAAGGATTTCAAAAACTGGGTTGTCGCTATAAGTGCCCGAAAGTCCATGAGCATCGACGACCCGCATGGCCCAGCGCACAGTCAACACGGTTTCCTTAAAATAACAAGAGAAGCATAGCGTGGGAAGAAGGAAGAATGGCGACGAGAAGGAACAAGCGTTAACTTTCATGACAGCGTATTTACACTAGATAAAGATCATATGTGTGCATCTAATACTGCTGAGGAAGGAACGATGTAAAAAAAAATTATCAAAATTGCTACATGCCATCATGCGGTGAAATCTAGCTCTTTTCTTGAAAATGGCACAGACGGCCTGCGTACGCATTTATCTCCTGTCATCGCTATCTCACGCGCGTTCTTAATATCTCAAGTCAGGTCATTGCGGTGCCGATGGAAAGTGACAATCCTATCGAACATAGGATGACAAGGTGGCTTTTAGTCACATTTGTTTACTATGGGCTGCCATATGGCTGTCTGTGGCGATATTGCCCACTTTACTGTTATGCTCTTTGAGACACACATTCAAACGCCGGCCCGTTCGGGCCTATGTAGTATCATCTAGAGGGAAGTGGATTTTTCGAAATAACTCCATTTCTGCAAGAGCACTGAACAAAGGTAGATGCGAGCCTCAGTTCTCAAGCCGAGTCAACGTTTTGGCATTGTCTTCGACCAGAAGAAGACAAGTCCGCTCCCCAAAACGTTGGCTCGGCTTGCGAACTGAGGCTCCCCCTTTACTTTTTCAGTGCTCTTTCATGGTGCCTAGCCATCTTCTTTCCCTCGTTCTACCCTGCATCCATTCCTGCAAGGCTCGTAGGGACATCTGTGTTCAATTCCGCAGCGAGGTCTCCGCATTCGAGTAGGGTAGGTCTTTTTGGACAGACACAAAAAGCTTTCTGGTGCCGGGAATACCACCTTTGCGCTAGAACGTAGCCCTCCCTTCCTTAAATCGCAAGAGACCTCCTACAAATAGGGAATCATGTCTACCTTTTTTATTTTATTTTTTCCTTCAGTTCTCCGTTCGTCCTTCATGCGTGACGGAACTTTCCTTCACCGCTTAGGCCTTCAGACCGCGATAACGATATGTCTGGGATAGCCTGCCTTCAAACGATCTACCTGCTTTTGTACACTTTCCTCCACGGCAAGTTCGCAAGACTTCCAGAGAGCGCTCGACAAGAATCCAAAAAAATTTGAAATGTTCAGCGCAGCTGAACCGTACGTGGAGAGCGAAAGCTTTAGCTGCGGACCACCGAGCGTTGCTTCGAATACAGCCAGTGTTCCGTTGAACGCGTCGAAGTTCGCGTTAAACGTGCCCGTCTCGCGGCGCTATATTCACGGCGTTTAGCCAGTCGTTCGGCGCTCTGTTCTTCTGTTTCCTAGGCGATTCCTTTCCTCTTCAACTCCTTCCGATGCCGACTCCAGGGCTCGTATTCCGAGCTTGCGTCGTTATCGAACTGTCGCTATCTCACGTGATCTCAAGTCACCTGTTTAGTCGGAACGCCAGAACCGGGTGTTGCCCCTATGGAACAGAAAAAAGGTGGCACCATCATGTCCTAATGTTTTCTCCAATCAGATAACTCGAGCGATACTTCGATAACGACGCAAACTCAATAGGGGCCCAGGCCTCGTCCTGCTTAGCAGACTTGTCGCGTTGGCGGCGACGACGAGGCTCGCCAGCTGCGAGCTGTGACGTCACTCAGTCATCGAGCATGCGCAGTATGGTCACCCGAAAACCATGCGAAGCCTACGAGAGTGCGGATAGTGTACCTCACGCTACAATAAGAAATGAGCAGGTGTCTCTCCATTTACAGACAGACCATAATGGTATTGTCACATGGTGTGAGAAGCAAAAAATGCAACTAAATACAAAAATATTTTCCCCTCTGATATTTTCACGAAAAGTAAAAAAAAGTAAAAAAGTAGACACCCATTATTTTGACACTAATATTTTTATCCAGCAATTTAGGTACAAACATTTGGGTGTGGTAATTTCAAGATATTGTTCGTGGAATTCCCACGCCAGTAATGTTGCAAAAGCTGCCGGAGATTGGTTGGTTGGTTGGTTGGTTGGTTCACAGGAAGTAAATGTTCTAGCATCTGTACAGGAAGGAAAAGGCGCAGTATTTGTCACGCCGTAAGGAAAGGGAGGAAGGTGGGAGTGAAAGTGGAAAGAGAGAAAGGGGAGGCGTATTGCGAAATGTCGTTTAGAGCAATATGAAATCCCCCCCTCTTGCTCTACAAGCACTGCTTATGTGTTATTTGTTCGACCACTCCCGGAGCGTAATTGTGGTGGGTTGGACCCTCATCTTGATCGTCCTCATGGAAAGTGTACAAAATGTAGCCTCAAGACTTCTTCTAGGACAGGAATAGCGAGGGCAGAGCCGCACTAATAGGAAATGTGCGCCGAAACGGGAAGTGCTCACTTCACACCGAAGAAAGTTGTGCTTAAAATATTATTGCAGATGCATAAAAGCTATACTGGAATTAATGATGACCCTTAATTTTTATGACTACATTATATATCAGAAAGAATTGGTCATCACTTTAAAGCACATGAATATCGCCCTAGAACAAGCCATTATGGATTTTTTTTTCTGAGAATTGTAACAAAGCGTGATTGTTTATACTTTAACTAAGTGCGCCGCGATAACGAAAGCTTATTTTTCCAGTGTTGTAACTGATGTTACTTAAATGCCTTTGGGCAAAGATCTTTGGATAAAGAATAAAGTCTTCTGGCCTTGAACTGCACAGAGAAGCTTCCCATCGCTCCTGTCGCTCAGACCGGTCAAGAGTTAGAGAGGTCAAGGCTAGTTGGATAAATTGCAGTATATATGAATTATGTCTGCCTGAGGAAGCAAGCAGGGTCAACAGTTGGCTTAAGTGTCACATGGATGAATTAGTGAATTAAGATAATGAGACTGCACGGTACTCGTTCGTAGCTGGAGCCAAAAGAATTGTTTGGAAAGAATTGGAAAAAATGCAGATAATGTGCTTGTCGAAGATTGATATGCTAATTAAAAGCGTGATTTAAGGCCACATAATGAACATGATCGTGGCATACCTTAGAGAAGCGATATACATTTAGTAAATTACGATCTAGAGCCTAAACACAAAAAATGCGTGGAAAAGAGCATCATTCATCGAACTCCTAAATGAGCAGAAATACGCTAGTGCGGACTAGTGTAAACCATGTCCATACATCCCGTATCAAATGTAAAGTGTCCAGGAAGGCCTGCGCTTCATTGTGGCTGCTACTGTGACGGCCGCTAGCTCATCGTGTCCGCTAGTCTACTCAGCAGGCAGTCAAGTCTTGCCTTCTGGTGTCACCAAGTTACGGTTTGCATAGCGTTATGCTGAAAAAGTTCCAGCACCTCATGGACAGAATGGGCATCCTTGTTTCTCAAAACATCGCTACGGGTAACAAGCTGGCGGCCGCAACTAAGGGAATTGTAGCTGCAAAGAAGCAGATGAAAATGCCTCATATCAGTGTTTAGTTCATGTACTCTTACAATCCGCTTAGAGCAGACCGCCGCCTCAGCGCTGTCTGACTCTCCTGTGTACGACTCGAACCTAGGAGCATATAAACCGAGGCTCCATCATGCTCTGTCCCAATTTTGTCCCCAATGCGCAACATGTTCTCTTCATGTGTCCTGTTGCCAACGTTTCTGCACTGTTCTCCGAAAAGACTTTCCTAAACTTCAGCGTTTTACCTATAATAGTTTAGCTCAGATGGATAAGTAAGTTCCGCGGAACTACGAACCTACTCGGTCAGCACAGGAAAGGCGGGCTATATTAAAGTTGGACTGAAACATATCCCGAAAACTTTGTTGGGAAGAAGCGATGAGAATCCGCGATTTTAGGAAAAAGGTGCCACTGTCGCAGCAAAACAGTGCAACACCGCTTACCTGGTGCCTTAAAATGAACCCTCAAACCTTAAAAGAATCCTTAAAATGAAACCGGAAAGCAAATGAAACAAAGGAACTTGATAAAGCCAGTGAGCGCATTTGCGCATTTTATGTGGCTAAGGATCATAATATACCTCCTTTCGATGGACTGCAGCAGATTTGCGAAGCATGCGATGGTTAAGCTACCATGCTTCAGGTATCGCTGCCACGTTAAAGAGGCATCCATGATCTGCCACTGTTCGGCTCGTTCCGAAAGCACGAAACAAAGGACGCGTGGTTACACGCTCAGGAGCACTTTTACCGTACTTTTAAGCTGCGCGTCGCAGAGCCAACGTAAATTTCATCGCCGACGTATGCAGGGCAAATTGAAAGGGCAAAAGAAAGGGGTTGCTGTTAATGCACTGCTTTCACGAACATGAAACACTCAATAAATAAATAAATAATAATTAATCAGTGTTTATTTTCGCATACAATGTACAGCAAAAAAGGGTGACTGGATAAAGAGCTGCTTTGTTTCAGCTTGACTGAGCTCCAGTCACCCAACACCATTGGCGAATGATACCATATTTATGTTTATACACAGTTTGGCGCTTAGCAAAAGGAAAATTAACATGCGAAATACATAAATAAAAGGTATACACTTTCGGAAACTTCGATGACTGGGACACACATGGTATAATTATACATCAATACATTGCGTAAACGGCACTGTCTAAAAGTTTCAAAATACCTTTTGCGAAAGTAGTGTGATATCAATTTGTAGTGGTTGTTTGTGGTTTGTGTGGTTTAATGTCCCAAAGCGACTAAGGCTATGAGAGATGCCTTAGTGGAGTACTCCGGGGTTAAAGAACCACCTGGGGTTCTTTAACGTGCATTGACAGTCGTGATTAAGTATGTTGGTAACATATGTTGAGTGGCCATTTTATCACAATTAGTTCGTAATGATGAACCAGCCAAAGTGATTGATTACGAAAATAATAGTTAATGAGTTTTATTTTAGTTGGGCTAAATCTAAAGATAAGTCTAAGGTAGCTTTATTAGCCCGTTTTTAGGGCCAAAGTAATTTATGCGTAAATATGTCGTCATCATCATAATCAGGCTGGCTATACTCACTGCAAGGCGAAAACCTCTCCTATATTTCTCCAATACACACGGTTCTGTGCTAGCTGCATCCACTTGACCCCTGCGAACTTCTTAACCTCATCCGCCCACCTAACTTTCTGCCGTCCCCTGCTACGCTTTCCTCCTGCCTCGTGCTTATTATATATCTCGTGCCTTAACGATTTTGTGTGTATGAAAACGATCTGCTGTGTGTTCCAAGGATGACACATTTTCAACTGCATCGAGAGCTTGTTTCTCTAGGACAGAAATTTTATGTATATTTGTTGCAGTGGGTTTGCCAGATACTAAATTATAATAAAAGACAATAACGCAGATAGGAAGGGAAAAGATCGTACGTTTTACTGCAGTTGGAAACAAATGACGACATCAGTTTATTATTCCCGCTGCCGGGCTTAATTTTGATGACAGGTAATTTTACCCGATCATTGTACGACATGTGTTCCTGAAAGGTTACTCCAAGTGAGTTGACACTTTTTTTTAACTGCATACGTTCTTAAAAACTGATTCACGCACTACGAATTTTTTGTTTATCTGATTTACAATAAAGCCCACTCCTGGAAAACCAATGACGCACCTCACTGTTCGTTGAATCTCCTCGGCCGTATATTCGCTGAACTATAACCCGCACAGATAATTTTCCTTTTGATGAGCTCTCCTCCAAACACAGGAGACTCTTTTCTATTAATCTAATGCTGATCTTAACATTTAATTGTGTTGTTCCTCTTCATTAAGAATCGTACAACACATTTCCCGTAAATGGTGCATCACTGTTCTGCAGTAATGGGTGTTTGGCGCAGGATTATGACGTGCAGTTAACGTTGCGGCACCAGTGGCGCGATGAGCGGCTCGCCTTCGACGACTCCCAAGGGGTCAGCCGCTTCGTCAACCTTTCCGACGATTCGTCCATGTGGAAGCCGGACACGTTCTTCTCCAACGAGATGACCGCACGAATCCACGACACCGTGCAACGGAACGTCATGGTTCGCATCTACCCGGACGGAACCGTGCAGCACAGTATCAGGTGGGCACGCGGTTCTGACAGGATATGGCACATTGAACGAAGATTTTCCGTTCGAACTAGGGCTACAGGCCTGCTTCTTTCAGGGGACGCGTACGGAGGAGAAATAAATTATATAAACGTGTGGCGCAAACGAAGATAACTTGATTTGGTTTTGGGGTTTAGCATCGTGAAGCGACTCAGGCTATGAGAGATTACGCTGTGGAGGGGTCAGGATATTTGCCGCCTTGGTGTTCTGACGAGTACTGACATCGAAGAGAACACGGGCGCCTTGCTTTTCACTTCTATCACAAGGCAGCCGCCGTGGCCTGGATGGCCTGGATTCGATCCTTGAGAATGGGAGTGACATTCAAATCGTGGGACATTGTAGCCTTAATTGTTTACATGGACCCTACAGCGGGGGTCGAGTTGAAGAGTTGAGGGGCCTACCGAGTTTACATGAACGCGACCCCGACGAGCGCAGAGCCGGCTCTGGATGAATGGACGGACGGATCGAAGTATGTATGTATGTATGTATGTATGTATGTATGTATGTATGTATGTATGTATGTATGTATGTATGTATGTATGTATGTATGTATGTATGTATGTATGTATGTATGTATGTATGTATGTATGTATGTATGTATGTATGTATGTATGTATGTATGTATGTATGTATGTATGTATGTATGTATGTATGTATGTACGTATGTACGTACGTACGTACGTATATATGTATGTATGTATGTATGTATGTATGTATGTATGTATGTATGTATGTATGTATGTATGTATGTATGTATGTATGTATGTATGTATGTATGTATGTATGTTAGGAGCGTCCCCTTTGAAACGGGGTGGTGATAGTCATCACCATGCTACACCTTTCTTATGTCTTTAACTTAATCTCTCAACTTTTCCGACTTTCCATTTAGTCCCAGGCTATCTTTACATATCCGCAATTAATTTAGATTTAGCTTTCATGTGTACCCTCCCGGCTATTTATCCACCAATCTTCCAAAAATATCTTGTGTACCTCTATCGCCGATTCGTACACACTTGCTTTTCACCTCTAAACACTGAGGCCTAGGCTAGAATGGTTGTGTTCGCATCGACATCTGAATGGATACTGCCACACTTCAGTATAACATGTCCAATTGTTTCTGGGCGTCTACCGCACATAGCGCAAGTTTAATCTTCTTGATTAAACTTCCTTCTGTAGCTTCGGGTTCTAAGGCATCCTGATGTAGCCTCAAAAAGAAGGCTGCTGCCTCCTGAGTTGTCATAGAAGGTTTCCTTCTTAATTAGAGAATTCCATTTTCTATATAGATCGTTTTACCGAGAGCGAGCAGGAGAGGAGGAAAATACTCTTTAATCAGATTCATTGCGCCGGCCCATTGTTGCCAGTACCGAGTGGGCTCTGCATTCGCACGCTTAATGCATAGCAGAACAGCCTTGCACATCGTTATATTGTCGTTTGAGATACTTAAATACCTTTATTAGCACCCCTTTTAGTGGCAATGTCATCGAGACACCAATGCGTGATCGTGGACTGCACGAACAATCAAAGAAATTGCATGATTGCGGAGAGCGTGTGCAGAAAGCATGCAACGACAGTCCGAGTGCGGCTGTAGTGTGCTTCTGCTTCACCGCTTTCCTGTCTATCCTGATTTATATCGCCTATGAATGTTTTGCGTAAACCAGATAGACTTATTACTAATGACGGACTGACGAATATGATGCCCATTTTACTTCCTCCGCTGTAGTAAACACGCACGCCAGCAGGACGTGCCTCCCGCAAGCCCTCCGCGCGAACGATACAGTGGGCCTCTTACGCCAGCGCAAGAAAAGCGTGCTGAAATCTGTCCTTCATTTAAACAATAAGCCGACCACAAAAAATAAATCTTTCTTGCGGATTTCTGACCTATACCGTGTTATTGATAATTGCAATGCAACAGATCGCCGCTGGTGCGGCGCGCGGCTCAGCGTCTGCATGCTGGCGCCGCTGCTATGGCGTCACTGAAATTTACATCTTTATTTTACTAATACAACGGGATCGGCAGTAAGATAGTTCCACGAGAGGCTATTTACTCTAGCGCTGAGCTATTACAAAGCACTGTCGGATGTGCCTTTGATGCGAAACAATTTAGGCCTAGTGACGACTAGGGAGTAGAGCTTGACGAGAGTGCCGTGGTCCGCCGCGTTAGCGGGCGGCGCCGCTTTCGTAAGCACTGCTGTATGTGCTGCGAATTTGTCGTCTTCGTTCATGGTCCAGCTGAGAGTGCAAGTTTTTCAACCTTTTGCTTAACAATACGTCGTGCAAACGATGCTGCTACGACGTACGGGACGGGGGTATACGATGTTGTTGCGCTGCAGGACGAACACTAAGGCTGCATAAAAACGTCGACGGATGGTACTTTAGACACTACTTCTTTTATGTGCTGGTCTTGAACCGTGGTTTAACTTGCAGGTATACATTGTTGAAGCTTGTATATCGAAATGGGTCACACTTCACGTTAAATCTATGCGGCGAATAATGGAAAGCATCTCTCGTAGTATCTGTATTCCGCGTTCGGTAGCTGCCAGCACGGTTCATTCGCTTTGTGTTTATGCGTACAGTTACCATTGCGGTTAGAAAATATAATTGAAAATGAATGTATCGTGAAAGATACAGCAGACACATTCTCACAGCTCACTCTAACGAGTTCGGCCGGCGGAAGCGGAGCGCAGTCCTTAGCAGTCACCCCGGACGCTAGTGCGGCTTCCAATAGCTGCCGCCATGCCAAACGGATGGTATACGGTTTGCTAGCGGGCTCAAACAAAACACAAAATAGCACCAAGGTGTCGGATAGCTTTTACGACCACCGCGAAACAGCACTTTTACACTGCCGCATCGCCGCATTAACAGCACAGCCCAAGATGGCATCAAAAGGCGCCGGAGCGGACTTTCCCAGTTTGGCTCATATGGGGCGCCACCATTACACTAAGATGACTGCACTACGCTAAAAAGGCGACTAAACACTTAACGAACTGGACAAGCGGAGACTCACAATTAAGTTTATTTGAACACGCAGATGAGGTATAAATACATAGAAACAGATGCATCGATGCAGAAACGCCAGATTGTAAAAAAAGAACCCTTGCGTTTTAAATTTTACAAGGTATAAAAATTTACGCACCGCAACAGAGACAGAAGGCTGACTGATGCACCTATCACCTTGTTTCATGATATAGTAGGCCTCCTTAACTTCTCGCCTCTGTGATGGAAAAGACTTCTAGTTTGCGAAAACAGCGGTAGCAGCTTTGTCTAGCTTTATTACCTTTTGGATTTTTTTATTTCGATGCAATTCCTGCAATGCACAGCCACGTGTCAATAATTGTCGGATGACTTGGGGGACGCCAAATGCTCCTTCAGTCGTACATTTATACATCATCACGTCTGGCCAACATACACCTTACCGAAAGACCGCAAGAAGTCTGTTCACAGCGAAGTTTGGGACATCCGAGCTTGTCCAGTTCTTTAACTGTTTAGTCATCGTCTTTTTCAGAGCAGTGCATATTTTCAATCATGTCTAATAACCAACTCGCTCAACGTTCTACCTTACTAAGATGGCTGCGCACAAGCATCAAAACTAACATCGTCTATGTGTCTAGGGTCGACTTCTTTTCCATTGAATCACTCCAGTTTTTAGCCTCTGTTGTTTACCGGTAGTTTAATGCTATTTCTCCGTCCTTCATTTCTACACACTGACTTGTTAATTTTCCGGTCCTTTCCGCCACTGTGTATCAATATCCTTTCGGTATAAGTATTTAAATACTTTAGCTGCCCATCTATTGTCGTCCATTTTCCTGAAGCGTTTTTCATAAAATAGTTTGCTCTGAGCCTCTCTTGCCTCAAAAGACGCCTATCCCATGTCTCCCTGTACTGCTCCGTTTGTAATTTTGCTGTGGGCTCCAAGTGCTAACCTCCCCACAGTTCTTTGATTAATTTCTAACCCCGACTTGACTTCTGCCCTTAAGCACAAAACCGCGTTTTTAGAAGGTCATCCCTGGTACAATTATTCCTTTCCAAATGCCTTTACGTACTTCATATATGTTGTACCCACATAATGCCCTGTGCGTCATTATCGTGGCATCCTTCCGCCCCTTCGCCGGGGTGGGTTGCTCATGTTTTTTCCATGTATACCTCTCCTTGGTTTATCCATACCGAGACGTACTTATATTCAAACAGTCTAGGCATCTCACTCTCTTGTATTGTGGACTTTTTATCACTTAAATCGTTGAATACCATTAGACCTGACTTAAGTGCGCAGTAGGTAAAGCCGACTGCATCTATTTCATATTCACATATATAAACGAATAGTTGTAAATCTTCCTGGCTATAGGCTAATAGAACAGTGCCGTCCGCGCACATTGATCCTAGAAGTGTTCGTTGTACGTCCGTTCAGCCTAGCTTATATGAGAGATTTAAACAAAGCTTGCTTTCTTGCAGACTCTTTCCATATACTAAATATAAATCTTGAACAACAGTGGGGATAGCGGACATCCTTGCCTTATTCCTTTGATTACCTCGACAGTAGACGTACTTCTTAACCCGTCCCATACAATCTCAACTTCATTATCTCCGTATATTTTCTTTAGTAATTCAATTACTCCTTTATCGATGCCTTCAGATTTGACTATGTTCCACAGAAGTTCGCTGTTTAAGCTATCGTATGCACCGCTTAAGTTCAGAAAGGGTAAATACAATGGTCTGTTTTCCGTCCTCGCTATTTCAATGCATTGGGCTACCACGAAAATGCTATCATCTAGGCGCCTACCACTCCTGAAACCGTTCGGCAGTTCGCCCCGTACGAGCGACTGGACGAGCGGCAATTACGGCGGCAACTTGCGTCGAGGGGAAGAAATAGCAGGCGGCACGCGATTCCGGTGTTTCCCCTGCGACTCTTTAACGTTTTCTGTACTGTTGTCCTCTCCCACTTTGCCCCGACTCAACTCTATCGCGTTTACATGCTTCCTGCAGTGGGGTCGAGCTCCGTCTACCCCCCACCTGCTCCGGATTGAGTCGACTCGACCCCTCGACTTCTAGGCCCAACCCGACATCGTTTATATGAACCCTGTGCCCTGTTTTCGATCCTATGACTCAACTCAACCCGCTTTTGTCCGGTCCATGCAAACGCCGCTTATATCTTGTGTTACGACCTGATGCACTGGGGTAACGGAAAAGCATAGGAATGCTGTACGTTAAAGCGCACACTCCCTGTTTCGCTCTTTGCAAAAAAACACCAAAAGTTTTCACTTTTCACTCGTGCTACACAGCTATTAGCCTTTGTGTTCAGGTTGACTCATGTTCACTTGTTATTTGCAAAGCCTCATTATGTTTTTGACACACTGGGTACGGTTTCCTTACTTTAGTCGCAGCGACGTACTTTAAATGGTTTTCAGGTGTATTGCAGGGCGTCAATGAAGCTCTGGTGCCACATGCAGAACGAAAACTTTCCATTTGACACGCAGGTGTGTCACATGACCTTGGCAAGCTGTAAGTAGCAACTATCGGCAGATATGCAGGGTCAAAACTATCTTACATTGCGCGCGTGTTTGTGCGGAACTGGTTTTTTCATCCTTTCAGTCGAGTCAAATATTTCAAGGGCGTCTTAATTTTTGAAAATTAAATGAAAACAAAAATAAAAATGGCACTCGAAAACTCTGGACGCCTATATTATTCGGTTCATTTTTTGGCTTTAGAATACACTTGATCGCGCTGCGCAAGAATCTCGAGAAATTATACTGCATCAGTGGTAGAATATTCGGATGTATTGTAGTTAATGTTATACGGGATAGTTGTCACGTGGTTCGCTGCTGTACACGCTGGTGTGCAGCTACACTGACGCATATTTGTCTAGCGGAAAGCACGATATTCCTTCCAAGATTGCATAGTTCGCAGCTTAGCCAAATATACCGCATCTACTCTGTGCCCTTCAAACTGCTTGAAGTCGGTGTTGTGCAGTCTTTGTATTGCTTTTTTTTTTTTTTTTTTTGAAGACGCATACACTACGGATGACATAGTCTATGACTGGAGGAAAGGGGATCCGGTGCAGCTGAGCAAAACCCTGCACACCGGCAACTTCCGAATGACGCAACTCACGACGTCGCAATGCACGTCCAAGACCAGGACAGGTACATAAGCTGCGTTCTCAAAACGCACTGCTGGAGAGAGCTCTGTTGCATTTATCGAGAAGAGTGTAGTAAACGAAAGCTATT
Source organism: Amblyomma maculatum (assembly GCF_055883805.1). Taxonomy (NCBI): domain Eukaryota; kingdom Metazoa; phylum Arthropoda; class Arachnida; order Ixodida; family Ixodidae; genus Amblyomma; species Amblyomma maculatum. The sequence goes on along the minus strand of NC_139349.1, from coordinate 141,430,330 downwards.
TATAATGACGCCCTAAAATCGGATGGCAGCGCTGTCGCGAAGGAGCGAGATTAGGTAGTAAAAAACTGACAGAGAACTTTAATGAAACGTCAGTATGTTTGCGTGCTTTCAAGTATACTAATCGGAAAAAGTGCTATTTGGACTGCTATTTGAGTGACTGATAAAAGTGCTATTTGAGTGACTGATAATTATTTAACTTTATTAGTGTGATGTCATCGCTTTGACATGTATGTCGGAGGACAAAGATAGGTATTCTTATTCAGTATAGTACGATTCCTAAATACCTGTCGTTCAAAACTTGATTGCAAAAACATTTTTTTTTGTTAGGAGAGAAGAGCTTACCTCAAGCTAGCTTTCTTACCAGTGACACCTATTAAAACCAAGGCGCCCGTGTGCTGTGCGATGTCAGTGCACGTTAAAGAACCCCAGGTGGTCGAAATTACCGCAGTCCTCCACTACGGCGTCTCTCATAGCCTGAGTTGCTTTGGGATGTTAAACTCCACAAACCAACCAACCAACCTAATAAAACGAATAGGTATGTGGGACAAAACGTGCGTCTCGGCTTTAAAGAGATTCCAATTTCTGCATGATAAATTGCGTGGGTTCCATAAAATGCATGCGTATTCTAAGAAAACGCGGACGCTGGCTTTATACGACAGTTCAACATCTCGTGGGGCGTTTGAAGTTTCCTTTTATAAAGTTAGATTTGTCATCTTTTTGGGTACATTATCGGTTCAATTAAATTTTATTTTACCACCGTTGAATACATTCCAGCATATACATACAGAAGGAGGTCCCAGATTCAGCGACTGTATCGGCACCTCCTATGAATGACAGATGAACGTAGATTATAAATACATTGATAATAAAAATACCATTATTTTGCGGCATAAAATGAACTGAGCAAGTAAGTTAAACACCAAGTCAAACAGTAATAAAAGATATGCATAAAAAGGCATGAAAGTACAGACTTTAAACATTTTAAACCAGATAAATATATATATATATATATATATATATATATATATATATATATATATATATATATATATATATATATATATATAAATATATATATATATATATATATATATATATATATATATATATATATATATATATATATATATATATATATATATATATTACGCAGAGCTGATAACGTAGTGATTATTCAGTATCAGTTATTTTCTGTTGCTAAAAAGAAATGTTTAACTTTGGATGCAAATTTGTTTTTGTTGAGGGATTTGATGATGGACGGTAACGCGTTCCAGACCATCATAGCAGAAAAATGAAAAGTTTGTTTCCCATAATTTGTTCGTACTTTAGAAAGTAATAAACTTTCGTTTCTTGCAAATCGCGTTTTGTTATCCTTTATTAGTAAACGTTGTGGGTTAAGTGATACTGGAAGCTCGTCGTTTAGTAACTTGTAGAAGAATATGCATACCTTGTATTTAACGAGTTCAGCAATAGCCAAGATTCCATGGTTACGAAGTAAATGCTTAGCGCTGGAGTCATGTTATGTTATGTGATGTTAGGAAGATCGTGAGAGACTGAAAAGCGTGGCGTGATATGGTCCATAGGGTCACGAAGAGTCGGACACGACTGAACGACTGAACTGAACTGAGAGTGATTGAAGGTGTAAGTAATTATTATAATTGCAGGATTTCAATCGTTTGTAGAGAAATGAGTGTTATATATTTCCCCAGGCTACAATGGCATAGGAGAGCTGGGAATGTATGAATGCTTAATACAAAGACATCAGTGTAGCATGTGAAAAGAAGGCTCGTGCTCTGATTAGAATGCGCATGCTATATGCTAGTCTAGTTTTGACGTGGGCAATATGCAGATGAAATTTTAAATATGAATCCAACTTCACGCCCAAGTAGATGCAGTAATCGCTTGCTGTAATTATATGCTGGCCAATTCGAATACACGGTGAGAATGCAATAGTTGTCTGGATTGATGTGAACAAAAGGAAAAAGTGTTTGAAGGAATAGTCGGAAGCATATTAATTTCGTACCAGTCTGAAATATGAGAAAGATCCTTGTTAAGGTTACTGATTACTACTGTCGATACGAATTGCTCTGAAGTGAAGATTGCAGTATCATCGGCATATAAGACGCATTTTTAAGAAGTGAGGCGGTTGGGCAGGTCATTAATATACACAAGAAAAAAAAAGCGGGCCTAGTATTGAGCCTTGTGGTACGCCTATAATAGTAGTTTTTTCATCGGAATAAATGCCTGAAATACTTACTAGCTGGCTGCGGTCTTTTAAGAAATTTCTAATCAGTTGCAATGGTGGGCCTACTGCTTCTAGTTTCATGTGATAATTTCAGCTGAATATTGCACCTAAGTATTTTGCCCTGTTTGCTTTCGAAATAGATTCGCTAATAATATAGTACTTCATATTTATCGGTTCTTTGTTCCGAGGGCAACAGATATGCTTGCATTTCAACATGTTTATTACTCAGCGATGTTTGACACCACGACAGAATTCTGCTGAGGCCATTTTGAAGTTTCATTTGATCGGAATCATATTGAACTGCTCAGTTTAAGAAACAACCATGAACATATATTCGAATTATTTAAATTACATCACAGCAATCTCATTTAAGAAGACCAGAAAACGAATAACATAGGACTGACCCTCGCTCATATCTGGTACTACAGTAACGTTTGAAGACTGAGAACTATTAACCAAAACTTTTTGAGAATGACCCTTTCAATAATTTTGAAACCAGCAAAGTATGTTGTTCGAAAAGTCAAGATAGGACAACTTGTGCCTAAGAAGGGTATATGAAACGGTATCGAAGGCCTTTGGGCAATCTAATTTTACGCAGTCAATTTGTAATTTTTTTTGTCATAAAAACAAAAGATGTCATGCGGACATGTTTACGTTGTTCCCATTAGGCGAAACGTATGTAGCTTGTTCGGTCGCGAAGCAGCCATTGCTTGTATTTATTTATTTATTTATTTGCGAATATCTGTAAGGCCCCATTGAATGGGTATTCCATGAGGGTTGTGCCGTAGTCCATCAAATCAGAATAATGGAACCAACTCATCATTATGCGGTATCCTGTCATACTAAAGGCGCTGGGTCTTTGCGTCGCACTCCGTGGTAGCTAAAAAAAGTAGATGAAACAAATGAACGCGCGCCATCGCGTCGACACGTGAATCGAAACTGAAGCGCCCTCTTAATTTTTGGTGGCAGTCAAGGACCTATATTAAAAAGCTAGTAGTGGTTTATCGGCGAATTTTAACGCCTATCAATTGACGAGAGAGTGCCGAAGAAAATCATTCGACTCTTGTCTATATCAGTAGATGCGTGAAAGCAGAAGGAAAGCCTATTAATGGGGGCTATTCTCTTGTTTTGCTTAAGGAGAGGTGCACCGAACGTCTCCGAAGACGTCAGAATTTCTATATTATTTCATTGTTTTCTTCCTCATTGCCGATATTGCTTTAAGGCGTGCGTCGTCTCTCTTCTCAGCACATTTAAAAACACTCCATTGTGCTTGCGTGCTTCCACTCGAAGCCACTGGGCACCTCGCCGCATCGCGACTGGAAATTGATCTAGGACTTCTTTGGCGAGACCATATGGCCACACTCACTTCTACGATGATCTGTATTCTCCTAGGTGCCTTCCGCTCCTTGTTATTAAATATTCGTGACTCCGAAATTCAGCACTGGCGGTCACGTAAGCGTTCCAAAGCAGTTGTTTTTGACAGATAACATATGAGCATATCCACACAATTGGGTATAGCCAGGAATTGTGCGGCAAGGGGGGGGGATATTATGTGTATTTTTATATTTACAAAAATGAAATGATTAGAGAGGTAGAGGAACATAAACAAAAAGGTGAAGGTAATGAAATAAACTGTTCTGAAGTTTTGTTCGTTCTCTTCACTTGCGCGAATACTGTCCATGCGGTTTGGTATGATTTCAGTATTCTGCTATAAAAGGCGGTCAAAATGGACATAGGCAAGAAAACACCTTTTTACTTTCCGGTTCATTTCTTTGCGCTTTATGAAACTCGGCGCCTATTTTCTCCTTGCAAAGTGACTGACTGACAAGCTTAAGAGCTGATTCAAGAATTTATGCATTTAGTAGTTTTTAAAATATTTATCCACACCACTTAGTCGAGTCACATATATTACATTCCGAAATCATGCACATAATGCTGCTTAAATAGATTCTCAGCTGTGTGCATTTTGCGTATGTATTGGGAATTTCAGTGTCGTGTGTCAAATTTATTTTTGTTTCATTCTTCACAGCCGGACTCCCAGAACGTGTCAACTTCAACGAAGGTTTCGTACTGGTCACCCATCCAGAAGTTTCTCAAGAAGCGACGGTCGGTCGCTGAATGGGTGGACTTCGCCTCCCGATTCGTCTTCCCGTTGGTATTCGTTCTTTTCGTTATTATTTACCGATGCTCGTACACATCGAATCAAACAAATCTCACATGGTCGCACCCGGCCTATTTCGGCAGTACTGTCACCTACCTGTGAATGGCGAAGTGGTAGGCGAGCCCGGGATTGCGAGCGGTCTTGCGGTATCCAACCGAGGTGAAAATATCTTCCGTTATCCATACAAACACCATTTCAGTGCTCTCGAAGAGACACCAAAGTACGAATGTTCGATACCTAATACGACGTTTTACTCTAAGGATGGAACCAAGAAACCATTAAAATGCCGGTCGCTTTAACCTGTTTAGTGATTCATCAATGTGCAGATTGCGGGAAAATGGTACATAAGAAAATTTTATGCGGGTACCATTGATATGTATTTTTATTTGAGTATGTGAACAGGTAGTCAGATGTCATCGATTTCAGTTGCCTATTCTCTCTACAGTGCCCGTTTCGTGCGCCATTTTTCGTCCCTTCCGTTCACGACCTTGTTGGTATCAATCAGAACGGATCGATGATCTACGTTCAATACAAACGTATTGTTGAAAAAGGAAGATGAAACGATGGGTGAAAAAGAAGCGCAAGCGCTTGCTGTATTTGCTTGTGCGACATCTTGTATTTCTTTTTTCCATGCTTTGGTTTGATTTTGATTATGAGTATTTTGTCTTCAATCTCAAAATATCGCGGTATGCGTCAAGGAAGCTGTGTCGTAAAATAACATTGAGGTTGCTGCCTTAATACCACGAAGCACTGTGAAGGCACATTTGATTCTTTTAGTGTAGTGGCTTGGTTTGTACCTCGGTTTAAACGCTCAGCATTTTACCCATAATACGTATTTTTCATTTTTGTGCCCTAAGATGTTTTATAGGGAAGGCGACACTTATTTCTTTCAGAACACTATTGCTGACTGCCTGCTTCCAGTGCTAGAAAGAGTTCACGAGAGGCTACAAAATTCTCATGACTGTAGAAACTGGACGTAAGGACTCTTTCTTAGAACGATATATTGCGTTTTCAGGCCCAATCAGATCCTCCTGTATTTTTACCATTAGAGCACTTTGCTCGCTAAACTAGAATTATTTGCCGCTACGTGGCGCTGCCCATAGGAAACGTGGCGCTGCCCATAGGAAGCGGCCTCCAGAATTGATATCTGAGGCTGAGAACTTCAACGACTGGAGCGTTTGGAGCTGAGTTTCGTCGCTCTCTGTAATGTGGTGCCACTGAGTTGGCACTTTACCACACAAACTTGGAAGAGACGCGTAAGCTTGCTTACAAGGCAAGCAGTGAAGAAGCATAGGAGAAGACTTTGAACGGCCGAAGGAGTCTTATCTTATCTGGGTGGCATTGAAAAAAATAGAGGAAACGCTGACACAGCAATGGAAAGGCAGGTAAAGATAGTTCCTCGTAGCGCGTAATGGCGCCCGTGAGGAGCACACAGACATGCGCAGTTGAGCTCGTGTTCACAGTAGTTTCTAGTGCATGTGGCCCCCTTGGACCCATCGTCGCATGTACATGAGCATTTTTAAGCCTTTAATGGCTCATACTGTCGTCCGTCTGCGAGAAGTGTAACACTTCTTCGTGACACTGCGCGGAATATCGCGAAATTGGAACATCATGACCTGGTCTTGCCTGCTATGATGGAAATAGTCAAAAATTTTTAAATAAATCTTGTATCCATCGCGAATCGAAACTCCATACATCGGATCCACAGGCGAACGCTTTAACCAACTACGCCAAGCCCCGGATCGTGAAACGCTCATCATATTTCCCCGTGCTCGATGGATATAGTTCGCTTACATCGAGTGGCCGTGTACACCGTGAAAATGATAGCTAGAATCCACGAGTGACAGATACTGCGCCTTTTCTTTTCTGTAAACAAATTATAGAACCCCGGTGAACTTTGATGAGTTCTATGGAAGGCTGGTTGTTTTCGACAAAGAGCGCCGGATGTGACGTCACGAATGGTAAAAGCCGGGCGTCCGATCCAGGTGTCCTTGCGGGGCAATTGATTTGGTGCTTGCTCGAACTCCGCGCTATATAGCAAACAGAAGGAGACTCATATGTATAGGCGGCGTTAGTACAGCAGGCATCAGCGGCTTTTCAAATTGATTTACAGGGAAGAGCAGGCTCAGTATCTGTCACAATACTCCGCGGACATATGTACCGCGCCGTAAAGGAAGAGAGGAAGATGGGAGTGAAAGAAGAAAGGGAGATGGAGGTGGCGTAGCGGAAAGCTACGATCCACCGCGCTATAATGCCTTCCGCCTCATTGCACTTTAATTCTCCAAAATGCCCTCTGGAATTGTTTTTCTTAAACTGTGGAACGCAGTACGAGGGTACAGAAAACCATGCACACGTTACTAGTTTCTGTAATGTTCATTGGCGCCCGGTCTGCTACCAGAACCCTATTTCAGGGTGATTCCTGGGTGAAGATGTTTTGTAGTGAGAGCAACCTGTTGTGCAGTCTCTTTGTAGACCGTCCAAGCCGAAAACTAGACTGTGTTCTATGAAGCTATTCCTTGGAGCCTTACTCGCATAAAACGTTCATTTAATTATCGCAAGCAAAAATGAACAGAACTGCGGGCTCCACAACAGGTTCTGATGATATGGCCGCAGATTCATTGAGAAGTGTCCCACTGGATATCAAGCAGCATATAAAGTTCAATGCAGGAAAAATGATCGATTATATAGCTATGTACACCCCTGCGGAAAGTAGGAGAGAACACGCGAATGGCTCCAATTATTATTTTTCTGTATAAAAACATCCACCTGGATAATTTACTTGGGCAAGATGTCAAGAATATATGCACAAATAAAAAATAATCGGTTCACTACCAGACAAAGCCCTTGTGCAGTTTAAACAAAATGCGTAGTCTCTCCACGTTTGCGCAAGGGTGTACATGTCTATTGCATATGTATTTCGTCTAGTTTTAACTTATTGCAGTGCTAAAACATTGTGGTTCATCAACATTAGCAACGAAATAAAACCTAGAGGGTTTTTATTCGCTATCATGGTGTTCAAGGAGGGTTTGTCGGTCGTTTTGTTCTGGTATCATAACTGCAGCAAATAAAGAAATCACACAGAGACGAAACACACAAGACACTTTGGTGGCCCATTGCGGGTCATTCGAAAGCACGAAACTTCACGGCAGCAGTAAGAACAAGAACGCACGAGAAGTCCTGAATATCACATGCGGAATAGAGACAATGACACAGTCTACGATGCGCAAGTGTTTGCGTACGTAAGATCACTTTACGCGGCAAAAAGAGATGTTTGTGGTTCCAATTGTTACGCAAATATACTCTTTCATTGCACTCAGACGCGAGCAACAATTACGTTCAGCATGGCCATTTTACCATTAGAGGCGTATTGAGTGCAGTAGTCCGTGTGTTGTCCGGTTCTTCTGTGTGTGGTCGTTTTTATTCATTGCAGTTAGGATTCAAAAATGCAACCTACTAGTTTAAAAGCTTGCCTTATAAATCGCTCGGCGGTAATTGTTAGCTCTCGCAGGACAGTTATTTGCCTTCGAACTACCAACCAGCCCTCTGGCGTCGCTATGACCACTATGACAATGACGAGATGGCAAAGAGGAAAACGTGAAGTCCAGATTGGTTCAGGTTCGCTTCTCCGCTCCATGCCTATTTGGCTCCTCTTGTCCCCTCAGAAAGGTGTAGGCACGATCGATGTATGCACTGAACGTCAGGCTACGCCTATTTAAACTGATAATGTAAGCCCAATTGATTCATAATAGTAAACAGGCTGCCTACTGAACCTGAATCTCTAATAAGATGAGGCGCTTTTAGAAGCCTCATTATTTGCTCTTAGATTCTCAGCTTTATCATTCAAATATACAAGTTTCCAAGTTCTGAGTCTTGAAAACAGAATGACAATGAAAATGGAACAAATACACCATTTTTCCAATGTTGTCCGAGGATACCGATTTAATGCACCCGCCATTCTAAAGGAAGATTTGATATGTATGCCAACAATAACGATATCACCTAACCTAGAGGGTGCGCTCCTATTACAGCATGACATCACTCGCACTTAGTTTTTGCGAGCAAGCACGTATATTCTTTCCTGTCTGACCCGGCGTATGCTCGCGCGCCACAGAGAATACGATGCTACAGCGATGGTCGGCTCGCGTTTCGCCTCCGCCGGCATCAGGCAAGATGAGCTGAAGAACGTAGCAGTTACCAAACTGATGCAATATTCATCAAAAGCATCATATAAAATTTGTTGTTTTTTTTTTTTACTATTATTACAAGCACGGCGTCATATAACGCTTTCCTTTTTTTTTCGACACAAAACAAATTCCAAGCAACTAGCGATGACCAGCGCCAAGGAACGCAGAGTCAGAATTAACAAGCAATCCCAGCACAGATTATCGAAAAGAGTCATGTTTTTTTCCACGTGTCTTCGAGGACGACGGACGTTCAACAAACGATGGGCGTCTAAAAAATCTAAGACGCCCGCTTGAGGCTTCTTTTTCCTCTCCTAAATTAACATGTTGTGATTAAATGAAGTGCCTTTAAGCAGATCTTGTAATTTCAGATCGAGGTTCTTTTTTATTTGCAACCTATGTACTTCTAATATGCTTCCTTGACCCATTCTCGTTTTCAAGCTGTTTTGTTTTTCTATTTTAGCTTACTTTGTTGTGTTTTTTTATTATTATTAATTTGTCGTCACGAAGTTCAGTTTTTGGTAGAAGTTTTATTTTTTAAGTTTCAAGCTTCTTCTCACGGGAAAAAGATTCCACCACTTTTTATGCTATTTACAGGAATGCTCACACTTACGTTTCTGTTTATCTCTGAAACAAGAGGTACAGTGTCACAAGCTGCCTCACCTATTATACAGCGGAAGATGCGGGAGCTTATGGCTGGAATATAGAGCGAAATTCACGGGACTCCGTCGCTCCTCTGGACAAGATTCGACAAGCCGATGGGGCAGTGACCGCCTGTCCTTGACGGGGCTGCTGCGTAGTCGGCCGAGGGTATAAAATAACCGACAGCAGAACGCCCTCACCAGTGCGTTTGGGAAGATTCAAACTTCCGGCCACTCCGCGGTGCTCCGAAAGCGTATTGTGTTCTTCGGGCCCGCGATCGACGCATCGTCCTCTGCACCTGTACGGCCGCCGCTACCGAGCAACACAGCCTTCGACGCCTCAGCAAACAAGAAAGACGTGAGAACTTCGGACTGTTGTTCAATCGAACATTATTTTCGCTTTGTTAACTTTTGACCTGACTTAGTAGTATTTTACGCTGTGTTCTTATGTAACTTTTGCTCATACTTATAATATCTGAAATACCTGCTTTATTATCTTTATAGTCTTCATATTTTTATCACAGTGTTTTGTTCATTGTCGGGTTATTTTTTTTTCTCTTATCATTTATTTCTTCGTCTTTATCAATATCTTGTCGTGGCGTTGTATTCTCTTTCATTGTACTCTATTATTATCAGTGTAATTTTGGTCTGCTATTTATAAACCTTCAATTGTTTGTAAAAGAAAGTGACCTATTTGTACTTATTCCTCAATCACACACCGACACACGTGCTTCACGGGTTGACCGGCCTAACTTTTAAATGTGTTCACAACCCTCATAGAGGAACGACGAGTAATCGTAAAGAGGATCCCGCACCTCTTGTGACCGTAAAGGCGGGGGTTTGTGACATAATTGGCGTCCGCGAACAGGACTGGTCAACCAAGTGTCGGTGAGGGAGAGAGGAGTAGGTGCAATTTTTTTAGTGTTGTATCCTAGCACTGCATAACGCTTTCCACCTAACATGGCTGATGCAGAGTTAGAACGGCTTGTTGAGTATGGCCGAACTTTTGGCTTTGAGGGTCAAGAGCTGCTCAAATGGGTAGATCAGGAGCGAGCTCGTCGCAGAGAAGAACGCAATGAGGAACGTACGCGGCGGAAAGAGGAGGCAGAACTAGAATCTAAACTCCGGATGGCGGAGATGGAGAAAGAAAAGGAGTTACTGATGCTCCGACGAGACCTACCTAATAATCCGGCAACTGACGCTAACAGCACCGGAGAGTCAAGGTCAGAAACGGGGGAGAGTCAAGCTGCTCGGCCCGAACGCATAAGCCCGCACAAGCTGATGCCGGTTTTTAATGAGGGCAGGGACGACCTTGACGCTTACCTCATGCGTTTCGAGCGCGTCGCTGAGAGTCAGAATTGGCCTCGCGACCAGTGGGCTACAGCCCTTAGTCTATGTTTAAGCGGCGAAGCGCTCAGCGTTTTTAGTCGCATGTCTGCGTCCGAGTGCTTGGACTACAACAAGCTCCGGCAGGCACTCATGATTCGCTTCCGTATGACAGAGGAAGGGTTCAGAGAAAAATTCAGGTCTGCTAGTCCCCGGAACGAGGAAACGTGTTCACAGTTCGTGACGCGTCTTCAGAACTTCCTAGACAGATGGATAGAGCTGTCGGACACAAAGAAAGAGTACGCAGATCTCTTTGACCTGATTCTAAAGGAACAGTTCCTTTCTAACTGCGCCACTCCGCTACAAATGTTTTTGAAAGAAAAGAAGGACACATCCTTCTCTGAAACAGTAGCAAGGGCAGAAAAGTATATGGAGGCCCATGGCTGGTCAAACTTCGGAAAGCGAAGCACCCCGAAGAATAAGGCAGAAAACGCCGCCTCCAAGACGACCGAGAGAAGGGAAACTTTGCTTCAATCATCGGATGCGAAGAGCAGCGATGAAAAGAAATGTTGTATTTGTTCACGCACGGGACACCGCCCCGAAAATTGCCGGGCCGCCCCATCCGACGGATCGGGACCGCCCAAGAAATGCCACAAATGCGGAAAACCAGGTCATCCAAGCTGGAGATGCTGGGCAAATGGGGCCCCGAAACAGAGAGAAGAAAATCGGGAGTCCGCTGCAGTATGTGTTGAGAACGGATACCTCGAACTTAAGGATGGAGGGAAGATCCCCGTCATCAACGCTGGGTTCACCAGTAAAGAATGCGCCGTCAGGGAATGCTTACCTGTCGTAGCCGGCATGATCGGAGGCCAGACAGTCCGAGTCCTGAGAGACACAGGCTGCAACACGGTGGTGGTAAGAAAGGACTTAGTACGGAAAGAAGATATCACCGATACGAAGTCTCCAGTTTACCTACTTGACCGCTCAGTCCTAATGCTCCCAGAAGCTTGGGTCGATGTCGACACCCCGTACTTTCAGGGACGACTTCTCGCTAAGTGTATGGAGAATCCCTTGTACGATTTGGTGCTGGGAAATGTGGAAGGTGCTAGGCCAGCAGACGACCCCGATCCGAACTGGCACAAGACAACAGAAAGCGAGACTACGAAGTCCACTGCAGTAAAAGTTGAAGAGCTAGCGCCTGACACCGAGAGCCCCGCACCCATTTCGGATGCCGTTGAAGCTTGTCCGGTAGTGACTAGAGCGCAGGCGTGCAGGGATAAAACGCTGAAAAAGCTTAAAGTCCTGCAAGGCCTCCCTAGTGTATGCCGCGAAGAGTTGGTTCAAGAGCAAGAGAATGACGCGACCCTACGCTCGTGTTTCGATCGCGTAGGCCCGCCGCAAGCGAAGAAAGGAAAGGGTAGCCACCAGTTTTTCATTGCTAACGGCGTCCTTCAAAGGAAATACGTCGCCGAGTCGGGCGGGGAGTACACTCAAGTTGTTGTGCCCCAAAAGTACAGATCAGCTATTCTCAAGCTGGCACATGATGGGTTGATGGGAGGCCACCAAGGCGCGAAGAAAACCCTACTGAAGCTTCAGACAGAATTCTTCTGGCCAGCAATGCAGGCTGACGCTAAGCGGTTCGTTGCCTCTTGCGATCTGTGCCAACGCACAACTCCGAAGGGTCACACCACACGAGCGCCTTTGGTTCGAGTGCCCGTCATTGAGACACCGTTTCAGAGGGTGGCGATCGACATCGTTGGTCCACTCAACCCGAAGTCCGCTCAAGGCAATCGGTACATCCTGACCATGGTGGACTATGCCACTCGGTACCCTGATGCAGTCGCACTTCCTAGCGTCGAGACCGAAAGGGTAGCCGAAGCACTTGTCGAAATGTTTTCCCGTGTAGGAGTGCCCAGAGAGGTCCTCAGTGACAGGGGCACGAATTTTACGTCCGAAGTAATGAAGGAGGTTAGCCGTCTGTTGTCAGTAAAACAGCTGCATACCTCTCCCTACCACCCGATAGCGAACGGCCTAGTCGAACGGTTTAACGGCACGCTTAAACAAATGCTCAAGCGCATGTGTCAAGAGAGACCAACCGATTGGGATCGCTACCTGGCTCCACTTTTGTTTGCATACAGGGAAGTGCCCCAAGAAAGCCTCGGCTTTTCCCCATTCGAACTGTTATATGGGCGAAATGTGCGTGGACCCCTGGCTGTACTTAGAGAGCTTTGGACGAATGCAACCATCCCTAACGAGTTGCGAACGACGTACGAGTATGTGCTTGCTCTACGGAACAGACTGGAAAATACCTTTAAACTTGCCCACGAAGAGCTAGAGCGCGCAGGAGAGCGTTACAGCCGCTACTACAACATCAAGAGCCGCAAACGCTCACTCAAACCGGGAGAGAAGGTTCTTATTCTTCTTCCCACAGAACACAATAAGCTGCTCATGCAATGGAAGGGTCCCTTTTCGGTCATCAGCCGCAGGGGCGATGTCGACTATGAAGTGGATTTGGGCCATGCCACAAAAATATTCCACATCAATATGCTGAAGAGATACCAGCAAAGGAAAGACGACCCCATTGTTGCAGCTGTCGGTGCAGTAATATCGGCAGAAGAAGACACAGACGCTGGAGAGATTGAGCTTCCTAAGCCCTCCCAGACACAGTCTATCGGGGATGTACACATTTCCGAGAGATTGAGCCACGTACAGCAGAATGAAGCCAAGAAACTTCTGCAACAGTACGAAGGTATATTTTCGGACCTTCCGGGAAAGACCACGCTAATCAAGTGCCAACTGAAGTTACAGAGCGACCGGCCGATAAATGTAAAACAATATCCGCTACCGTACGCTTTGAGACAGGCAATTGCATCAGAAGTGGACGACTTACTCCGATTAGACATCATTGAGCCATCGGAGTCGCCCTACAATTCCCCTGTGATCGCCGTACGCAAGCCCGACGGGACGCATCGGCTATGCATTGACTTTCGGAAGTTAAACGAAGTCATCGCAGACGACGCCGAGCCCTTACCACGTGCGGACGACCTTATCGCCTCGGTAGGCCGCAAGAAATTCTTTTCCAAGCTGGACTTATCCAAGGGATATTGGCAAGTACCGTTGTCACCCGATTCAAAGGCGATGACTGCTTTCACGGTTGGCACGGGGCGCTTTCAATTCCGATATATGCCCTTCGGTGTTAAGACGGCGCCAGCCATTTTTACGAAGCTGATGCGGAACATCTTGGCCGATATTCCCGACGTGGCGTACTACTTCGACGATGTTCTCATTGCCAGCGCGACATGGGAACAGCATCTCCAAACATTGTACGAGGTCTTTGCTCGAATTGAAGCGGCTGGTCTCACCATCAAACCGCTGAAATGCGAGATCGGAATGGAAACCGTCGCATTCCTGGGCCACCAAATTGCGTCCGGAGAATTGTCACCCCTCACCAAGACCCTACAGAAGATACAAGAAGCTTCACGGCCGACAACAAAGAAGCAGGTCCGATCCTTCTTAGGACTCACGGGTTACTACCGTGATTTCATCCCAAACTATGCTGACCTAACCTGTCCTCTGTCAGATCTAACACGGAAAGGTCAACCTTCAGTCGTGAGCTGGGGCCCCGAGCAAGAACGGGCTTTCAAGAACTTGCGGGAAAAACTGGCTGAGGCACCAATTCTGAAATTGCCAGACTTTGACCGGGAATTCGTCCTGCGAACAGATGCTTCTGATAGAGGTGTTGGAGCCGTTCTGCTTCAATCGCATGACGGAATCCTGCACCCAGTTTCCTATGCGAGCCGCAAGTTGCTCCCTCGAGAGGTAGCCTATTCAACCACTGAGAAAGAGGCTTTAGCGCTCGTTTGGGGAATCGAGAAATTTCAAGTCTGCCTCTACGGGAGAAGGTTTCTCGTCCAGACGGATCACCAGCCTTTGAAATTCATAAAAGAAACAAAATCTGCAAACAGCCGCGTTCTTCGCTGGAGTATTAAGCTTCAGGAATACAACTTCCGTGTCGAGTATATTAAAGGCAGCGAGAACGTGGGAGCAGATTACATGAGCCGGCTGGAATAGTTGTTAAGCTTGCACTACTGCATAGCTGCATTGTGTTGATTGTGTAATGAAAATCGTACACGATGTGCCTGTATATATGTGCACTTGATTGTTATCAGTGATCCGTGACTTGTGACATGTGCGCAAGACATGACTGAAGAACTACAGTGTTGTGGTGTGTGCGGGTTCAGATCAGTGCGTATATGGTGCGCGTCATGAACGGTAGTGAGTGACGAACGATCTTCAGTGCACTGAACGGACCCAATCTACTGCACCCCTCTATAGGGGCGTAATAACATCGTTCTCGGCGCTTGTGGAGTTCTAGAATATTCCGAGGCAATATTCTTCAGTGGGGGGCAGTGTCACAAGCTGCCTCACCTATTATACAGCGGAAGATGCGGGAGCTTATGGCTGGAATATAGAGCGAAATTCACGGGACTCCGTCGCTCCTCTGGACAAGATTCGACAAGCCGATGGGGCAGTGGCCGCCTGTCCTTGACGCGGCTGCTGCGTAGTCGGCCGAGGGTATAAAATAACCGACAGCACAACGCCCTCACCAGTGCGTTTGGGAAGATTCAAACTTCCGGCCACTCCGCGGTGCTCCGAAAGCGTATTGTGTTCTTCGGGCCCGCGATCGACGCATCGTCCTCTGCACCTGTACGGCCGCCGCTACCGAGCAACACAGCCTTCGACGCCTCAGCAAACAAGAAAGACGTGAGAACTTCGGACTGTTGTTCAATCGAACATTATTTTCGCTTTGTTAACTTTTGACCTGACTTAGTAGTATTTTACGCTGTGTTCTTATGTAACTTTTGCTCATACTTATAATATCTGAAATACCTGCTTTATTATCTTTATAGTCTTCATATTTTTATCACAGTGTTTTGTTCATTGTCGGGTTATTTTTTTTTTCTCTTATCATTTATTTCTTCGTCTTTATCAATATCTTGTCGTGGCGTTGTATTCTCTTTCATTGTACTCTATTATTATCAGTGTAATTTTGGTCTGCTATTTATAAACCTTCAATTGTTTGTAAAAGAAAGTGACCTATTTGTACTTATTCCTCAATCACACACCGACACACGTGCTTCACGGGTTGACCGGCCTAACTTTTAAATGTGTTCACAACCCTCATAGAGGAACGACGAGTAATCGTAAAGAGGATCCCGCACCTCTTGTGACCGTAAAGGCGGGGGTTTGTGACATACAGCAAATAGTCTGCACAGGAGCATTTACCCCATGTCTTGTTAATAAGATGCTCTCAAGTAAGCCAAGAATATAAATGTAAATAATGTGCTCACCTTGTAACTGATTGGGCTCTAGCGTCACACAATAAATTATTTTTGAACCATCCTCACGTAACCGGCAGTCATGTTTGAAGGCAATGTTATTACCCATCACACATGCGCAATGTTAGCCACAGAGCAGTGGCTGAATTTTATGGTTGGTATCGACTGTATCCGGGAAAAAACCATATATATTTTTTTAGATAAATAGCATATCTAAGAGTTCAAACCTAAATAGACTGTCATTACACATTTTTCATGCTAACCAGCTATTTTCTTGATCTAAAAGCACATCGTCAGATGTTTATTTTATCAAAAAGGAAAGTGGTGCCGGCAGCTTGCTTTCAATATATGCACTGTTATTTAAGCTGAGAGACTGCAGCCTGCACTCAGTTACCCCCTTTTTATAACATGTTGAGATGTTAAGTAATTTTGATATGGAAAAGCTTGTAACCGTAGGTTATGTGCTTAAATTAAGAGGAGCCATGTAACACTGACATACTTGCGTATAGTTTGACCGTGATTGAGAAGGTTTCTGCATATTGATATAGCAACTCGCCGCCCGCTGAATAGTGCTGCTGTCTTTGCTTTGAACGTGCCAACCAAATCTTTAGTTACTTTCCAACGACTGTTCCCGGAGGGAAACCCTTGTAGTACTGCTGTATGGAGGAAGTTGCTTTTATCGTACATAGTAGATGATCCTGTTGTATTGTGTGCTCATGATCAATTAAAAAGGCTTGCATGTTGTTTGTCGATTTGCCATTAATAAACGAGAGAATAAACTTGTAGCATGCTTGTTAAAGACCTTTTGTTTCTTTTCTTTAGAAGTTATTTTTCAGAATAATGGCTTCGAGTTTTCCGCTGTGCTGATAATAAAGTCGATGTAGTTTTCATGTCATTACTTTGAAGCTCGGTTCATTGAATATATATGCAGGCAGTGCTGTCACGAACAGGAGAACAAAGAAAGACAAAAGACATCATGAGCAGCAAACTTCCTTCATTGAATATTCATGTTCACTCGGTAAAGCGTACGTTTTCTTTAGTTATACGTCAGTGTTTTGCTTGCACCTAACAAATTATGTCTCTACATACTTCAAACTGTCACAGATCCACTTCGATCCATGGCGGCATCCCTCGTCATCCAAACTTCGCAGTTACAATCGCTGGAATTAGGGATACGGGGAAATATACATAACGAAATCGTTCTTTTAGTTCATTTTTATTATTAACAGTAGCCATGTCTTCTCGATAGAATATCTGCGTGCTGACATTCTAGAAACGGAACAAACTCAGACTGTACAAGCGGAACACTGCCTGGGCAGCAGCGTTCTGTCGTGTGATTCATCCACAGAGGCGCTATCAAACTCGATGGCAAATCATGCATGACCTACAAGGGAGATACTTCACTGACTCGTAGTACACTCAGCACTGGGGGGTGCGTGGGTGTGAACAAGAAAGCCACGTTTTTCAAACCAGAGAGGGGAGGTGGCATAAAAGAAAACGAGATCAAGAACGTATCACGTTGACACACTGGGGGTCAGTATCAGTGAACAGATCTCCCTCACAGCACGAACTGACACTGAGATGTGAACAGCCTTTGGTACAGTGCCTCATCACACAAGCGTCAACGCACAAACGCGCGAAAGCATGTCAAAGCTAAAATCTGCATCTCCTGTCTTTTTGTTCGCAAAAATGAGACCTGCATCTGCTTCCTTTTTGTTCGCACCCTTTCAAGGGGGCGAAAAATCGTCTGCTGTTGACTTTTGCAGCTTCCCATCAAATTCAAGGTTCGCCGCATCGTGTACAAGCATCTACTGTCAATTCGCGTGAAAAATGTTCAAGGAGAAAAAAAAAGCGGTTAGTAACAAGCACTTCTTTTGATACTATGTGGTACTTAACCACCGGCACAAATGTCAGAACGTACAGCAACTGTGTAGTGTTAGATTCAGGCACCCCAGTTACAAAGTTATGTCCTACTACCTTTGACAATGTCCTGCTCTAAATCCCGAGCGAAGAGTTTGTATTGATTGATCACCATACACGAATGAGAAATACATTGTTTCTCAATCACGCATGTTAACGTTTTGCGAACTTCAACCCAGCTATCATTCTCAGGGAAGGAATGAATGGGAACAAGCACACGCTTTCTTCTTGGCAAACAACAAACGCCCACTTCTACCACATTTTTTTTTACAGACAGCTCAGGTTCACGTAAGAAAACATCAACTGACTATATAAACATTTGGAACATATGTACAGCGAACCCACTTTACACAAGCACTGACGTAAGCATACACCGGGCTACTCATCTATATACAACAGTGACTGTGGACCCTGCAATACGAAATACAGACTTTCATTTTTTTTCGCTCTCTTCTCCTAAAACATCAGTCTTTAAAGTGTCGGTGATGCACGTGTTTGCGTCCAGACAAAGCACAGGCAGTTATATATGTCACCGAAAAAAGTTATATCAACTCGTACATACACGGATGCATGAAGCACAAAGTAACATCGTTCCATCTTTGATTAGAAAATAAACCTTAAGTTCCGAGGAGTGCATATCCTCTCGCAGGTTTCCTTTGCTCAAGTAGTACACCAGATTGTAAATAATTCTTATTTTCGCCATTTTACTGAACCACTCTATGGCTTTCTTGCAAATTACAATTAAAGAACAGTTAGATGAGGCGCCACTACGCCAAGCCGTGGTAATCCGCTGTACCAAAGTTCCGAATGACTGGGAACTCCATCTATTTCCTACAATCTCAGTACGTTAAGTGCATAAAAAGTAGCACTGCACTTATTAAAGACAATGTCGCCCATGTAATGGTTAGCTTGAGAGAGCAAACCGGCGTGGATTTGAGGTGTTTACTGATCGCCCTGTGAGCGAATGTTCCAACGAATGAAATACTGCTGTTTAGTTATTATCTCAAAACGAGAACGAACAGCGCAGCTTTGTGCCTCAAGCTGTACACACAAACATTTGTATAGACGCCTGTTGTGTACACCCGTGTAGTCACGTGCATGCTATATACATGCATAGATGCACGCTTCTTGATCTGTTCTGACAAAGCGGGTTCCGCACCGGGCCAAGCACTTATAGCAACGCCGCCCCGATTCCTTTTTGTTTCTTTTCAGAGGCCTGGCTTGCCATGTTTCCCGTTCACGCTTTTGTGGAAATTACGACAGCTATATTGAACGGTGGAAAGAAGGACGACGTCTGGGCTAAGCCCGGCGCGGAGAGGCGCTTTTGAACTCAAAGTGCACAAACTAACACCACACATGGTGCAACAGACAACAAAGCGATATGGAAAGCGGCTTTTCAAGGGGGAATGGGATAGGATGCGGTACGTGGCGTAGCTACTTTCAAGTGGGTATAGAGTAGCCTCGTGCAGGACGTCCCCGACGACGGCTTGGAAGCAACAGTCCTTCGCCGGCTTATCCATGGCCCACCGTCGGCCTCGCTCGAGAACCATAGCCGCCCAGTTACTCGCTTCCACCGTATGCGTTGGTCGAACTCGACGCGATATGTTGGCTTTGTAAAAGTGCCGCCTGTCCTCTTCTAACGTCAGCTGCGGCTTGTTTTCAGCCACAGATGAAGACGATTACCGCTTAAAAGCAGGGTGAATTTAAATAAAGCTCGCCCATGTTACGGTTTTTCCATTCCATTAAAATTCCTCCACGGCTATAGACCACAGTGGCCGTATAACCCTGCCAATATGAAGGCGAACGGGTGACAATGCTGGTGCCGTTAGATCGAACCTGGACAAAGCTGCGGTAGCTGAAACACTTTATATACATTGATGTCGCCTGTAACGCAAATGGTGATGATATCGCTCTTTCGTTCCATACCGCTTCAACATTGCAAGCCAACTGCCAATCCGTGCTCCATCTGTGTCTAGTTTTACTTCGGACGGGTACGCTTAGCGTTAGGCTCTCAGTGCGAAGCACAGTGCTGAGGAACTGGCGAGCTGTTCTTGCCTACTAAAGCTTGTCGTCCAAACCCGTGTTCCACGGCGAGTACAATGGCAATACAGTAGTCTCTGAAGTTCCGTCACCCCTCATGCTGGACCCTCGCGGTGTCTCTTCTGCCATCGCACACACACGGTGGAAGACTCGGCGGAGCGCGCCCACGTTAAAAAAAAGAGTGAATGCCACGGGTCACCGTCAGGTTGACCTGTGACCCGGGGCAGCAGCCTACATTTCCTCAGCGCACACATAAAAAGCGAGAGAGAGAGAGAGTCGAAGCCGAACTGAGGAACTGCTCAGAGGTACACAGTGAAGTGTCGCGAGAGCTATTGAAGCCCAGAGTCCGGGAAAGGGGACAGCCCCTTTCCCCCACAACGAACACCTTGAAAACACGAGAATATTAATGTATACACGTCAGGACGAGTGCTTACATGTCATTCACGCAAGTGACACAACTAGTGCGTGGGTGCACGCGGCGTCTACTCTCGGTTCTTGGACGCTTCTGCTGCTGCTTCTGGCTCCACGCTTTAAGCCCCACCAATAGACATGACTTCTCCACTCAATACAAAGGCTGATCACATCTCAGTGGACGTTCCCGAAGCAAGAAGAGAGAAGCTATGTTCTCGGTGCGTCGCATTTGCGGCGACATTTTTTTTTAATCTTTTGTGGGACGGCACTACCGTAGAGCGTTGCGAAAATCAATTAAACCTTCGAACACTGAGAATGCACTTAAGCGTCCTGCTCTCTCTAAAAACACGCTGTATAAACACTTGACCCTCTATAAGGACAGTCAGCTTGCTTCGGGGGAATTCGGGGAAGAGAGCCCACTGAACAGGGATGGATATGGAAGCGTCAAAGAACACATTTCCGCATCCCTACATACGCTCTGAACTACCTAGATCAATCTCTACGACTTTGGGAGAAGTTCGTACATGGTATGAATCGCAGTAGCATTCGTTTAGAGCACGCGTGACCCTTCTCCCCAGGCGCTACAGAGCACCTGGCCGAATTGTCCCTCGAGCTATCCCTACCGTGCTCTCGCGGCTGAAGTGCCATTGGCACGCTCCTGCATGACTACGTATGTGATGGAGAGTGTCGTCGTTTAGCCCTCTCAGGGTGGGCTACGGAGCTCTTAGCGATCAATTCTGTTCGCGGGCGTAAAGCGACGAACAAATTAACACTTGGACACCAACACGGTCCTTAAAGGGAGCACAGCCGCGGCTTAACGATTGAAATACTGCACACGAGAGCACACACTCGAGTCCGATGGTCCGTGCCTGAAACAAGCAGTCCAAGTATAAACTCTTCTCGAGTACAGCAACTTCAAGTGCAACAACCAATTGTACAGTAAGACATAACATCGCTATTTCTTGTTGTTTTTTGTTTTTCTCTCCTCCACATGCGTATGATGTCTCGTGTGAAACGATAGTTGCCTCTAGTGACCGAAGAGAAGGTCCCTTCCTCGCTGGTGCTGAGGGGCTGTGCAGGGGCAGCGGGTGACCGCTGTGCAGGCGGCGGTTCAAGGCGAACGCGACGCCAAGCGAAGCACGTGGGGAACCGCGTCCCGCAACTATCCGACGATCCCCGGCGGCATCGACGACGACGATTCGAGCATGCACGAAAATAGTCGAGGCGGGGCCCCCACGCCAGGCCGGCCCGCGGGGGAACCCGTCGAGAGTGTGCGCGAGGCAAGAGTGCGTATTTTGTGACGATGTGTCGAAATGTCGCCGACAGCAGCTGTGGCGTTCGTGTTCGGTCACTCGTCTTCCTTGTCTTCCCGGAAGAGGTAGGTTGTCCAGTAGACGAGGTTGAAGAGGGCGAACATGAGCGGAAAGAAGATCCGCGAGACGACGTCGATGCGTTTGGATCGCGTGGGAAACTTGGAAAGCCAGGCCTTGCAGAGGTTTGTCTTGGGTGTCTTCATGTGCACTTCGCATTGCCGCAACTTTTCGGCATGCAGCTCTCCGTGGTGGTGAACCAGGGGCTTCTGCGAAACATCGAATGAGGGCGAGTGTTCAGAAACCTTGTAACACTCGCGCATTTACACGCTGCGCTCAGAATCGAAAGCACCCAATGTACACGTGACGGTGCATATCTGCAGTTTGTTTACATTGCATCGTGAAATACTCTTTCTTACTCTACATCAAGGAAAGGCACTGCGTTATCGTTACTGGCCCGTTTGACACTGGCACCTGGTATCCTCGACCAATTTGACCTGAGAATAAAATTATCGCCAGTAGTTAAATTGCAGGAGAGGGCACCGGCAAACATAAGCACAATATGATGAACTTCAAAAACCATTGCCACATATCGAAGCAACGAACTGAAGTTTCCAGCGGAGTGCGGAACTACTTATGCAGTAGAAAAAAGAGCATCATCACGCACACAACAGCATACTTCTAGTCTCGTTGCGCTGGAGCTGCTGCAATGTAAATGCTGGTGAAATGCTCAGAGGAAGCGCTCCAAAGTAAGCAGATATGCACTCTAAAAAAAAAGGTAGTTGAGGTTACTACATTTTGGGGTAGCAACAACCGTCACATATATGACTACCTAGGTAGTGACTGTACGTAGTAACTGCAAAGGTAGTAACATTAACTACCTGTGGACAGGTAGCAACAGCAACTACCTTTTTTAACATTTACTACCATAGGGTAGTAAGAATGGTAGCTTACCTAAAGTAGTAACAGCAACAACCTCGTTTACTACCTTAGTAGTAAGCTTAGCTTTGGTTTGACGGCCAGGCAACCACTAACTTCAATAGCATGTTAGAAGCACTATGAAGCAGTTGGCCTATATGGCTTTCAAAAAACAAATTCAACACAAGTGTAGCTCAAAAGGTTTAACTTTATTTGTTGACTCAAACTTTCTCAATTAAGCTGATCGCCCGCATCACGAGGGGTGACCGTGCTGCCGAATTTAGGCCGCAGAAATGCTCCATCAGAGCAAATGTGTTCTTATTCCTGCTAGAATACTGGATGTTCATTATCCAATAAAGTTCCATGAGGGCACTTGTCCCTGATATCAGGTCAATCACTTCCACCTTGTAGGACTCAAAAGTGGCGCATATTTCTGTGGCAATTAGAGCCTTGTTGTTCATGACAAGGGAGGGGTAGCTGTCCTGTAATAAAATAGAATTAATAAGAAACGAGACAATTTCAAGCAAACTACAATTAAAATGAACAGTATAATCTTACTGGTCCTCTCAGAAAATTGGGCTGCTCCTTCACTAAGTGCGGGAGGAGCTGCAGGACAGCAACTGCGAAGTAATCTGTGCACAAAGAAAATTCATAGAACACCCAGAAGATCACAAAAACATAAAAATAAGAAAAGAAATTGGAACTAAAAGACAAAGCTCTGAACACTCACATTTCTTCAAGTCGCCTTCTGTCTCTGAAATCGCCCGTTCAGCTTCGGCGAGGGCACTTTTTGCGGTACGGGACATTTTCAGGAGTTGGAGACACCTCTCTCCATGTGTGTTAATAAAGCTGAGCAACTTTGACTCAAAGTCCACTTGTGTAATACTCATGAACTCCTGGCGAAGCTGAAAATGAACAAAAATGATAGGGGGAATTTAGCACATTATTTGCAAAATACAAAAAGACATCCCGTCGCTCGTGCACAAGTGTCCAAGCCAAGCACTGGACAGTTGTGCTGTTGGTGCAAAGTTGGAAAGTTAGTCCAAAGGCTTCATAGTTGCTTTCTTTCATCATAATTTAGAGGTTGCATCATTCTGATTTCTGTTTAAATATGTCATCAGTGATGCACTGAAATTTTTTCTGAGGGAATAAGGGTGAAGCCAATAATAAACGTCACTATGTACGTTGTTACCATCAATCCCTAATTGTTTAATAAAACAACAGCGCAGGTGTTGTCTTCTTCCTTGTCCTTCGTCTCCACCCTGTTATTCCCTAATTGTTCCTAATCACCTTTGGGAATGCATCTTTGAACCCGTTGTGAACCGAAATTCAGAGCCTGTATCTCTTTGCCTGACATGCACGCTGACTGGTGCGTAAGCATTTCTTCCAACCACTGCAGCTGGAAAATTACGCAGTATCCATAGGCAAACACAACTAAAAATAAAGCAGCAGATGCCCCTCAAAGAACGCCCTCCATCCGAATGCGACTGCAATCATGACCTTGCATAAACATTTTTAGTAGCACATAGAATACAAAAGTGGGACAGAGAGGAACGCAATTATGCAGAAGTGCTCCAATTTCAGCCGAAACATAAGAAATGATTACTTCACGACCCGCTGTGGCTTCAGCAGTTATATTTCAATGTTTTTACGATTACAAAACTGCCCATTTAGTCTACCAAATAAATAATTAGCCCTAACACTCTTTATCAATCACCCATATTCACCCTTCTCCAGCAAACCTAACCTGTTCCTCCCCATCAGATAAAAGTTCTAAATACCCTTACCAGTGATGACTGTGCTCACCCAGATAAGACAAATTCTTCAGTTGAAATGTTTCCTACCAAGCAATATTTCTCCCATGCTTATGTCGGTTTATGTTATCAAAGATGCAATCTTTCTGTTTTACCTTCTGCAGTGGATCTCTGCATCCTGATTTTGCAAACACTGCAAATGTTTAAACTAAATAGAGTCTTTTCTCATAACCTATTGAGCCTCTTACAACAGCCGACTATATACTGCATGTCTCTGTGAAGCCCGACTGATGGCATGCGTACGACCCATCATCAAAAACCATTTCAGGAAACCGGCCTGATGCTACACGTCTTAAAACCTTACCAGTTCACGAAGTGCCAGCGCTGGGTACCTTTCCAGCAACACCGCTGTTGATGGGCTGCTTTCTTGAATCCATTTCCTTCGTGATGAGAAGGTGGTCTTCATTGAAGCTTTCAATTTTGCGATGTCAGGAGTGCTTCGTTTCACTTCTTTAATAATAAATTCTATGTGAGCAGCAACGACTCCATCATCTTCTTCGCCTCCGGTTTCCAAAGCACCAGTTGACTTGCAAAAGAAATGATAAAAATAACACAGTTGAGTAAAATATCACAAGTAATGCCTGTCATATTTTTAGATAATGCAGACCTAAGATTCCAAAATCTTTTTTATGATCTACAACCTGTGCAAAGGTTGTACACAACTGAATATCAGTCTGTTTTGTCAGCCCTTGCTCTACAGCTGTATTACTTACCTTTATGAAGTGCTTTCCTTCCATTCAATGCTAAATTCCTTATAATTCCACCATTGCATGCGTTTTTAGGTATTGCAATTAACTGTGTAGGCTACAGTTTGCTATCTCTTTTGCTCTGGCAAACCTAACAGCTTTTGAAAAGGGATGCAGGACCCAACGTTTCTTTGCTTTTACCTTTGTTTTGCTTGATATAAGCTTTTTGCTCAGCCTTCCCCAACGGCATGCTTCTCCTTCTGTCATTTTTTGTTTCTTGTGTTTCCAGCCGAGAAATAAACGCCCAGCAGGCAGCCAGGACTTGTCCGTGCCTCTCCGTCTTGTGCTGTGTGGCTCTCGCATTGTTTATGCATCACTACATCACTCAAGCTGGCCAAAATTGCCACTATTTTCCTGCGCAGACCCCAATTACATTCCCATGGCTGCCTCTTTCAAGTGCGTGCCCTACCCAGGCGGCCACGCCTGTTCCTGCAAAAATCCTCCAGCACCCACTCGTGGCGCTGCACTGCCTTTTCACCGCGAGTGCTACCCGCTGGGTTTCCGCACGGTGCCGATAGCAGGTGTCACCATCTAAACGGTGAAGCATCCTCAAAACGCAACAGGGCCATTTGTAACGAGGCATCACTGCTACTGTGTCGCACTGCCAAAAGGCCGATGGTAACAGTTGCAAATTTGAAGCAATTCTTCGACAATCCCAACAGTATTCACAAAACATGGCACTTCACAATTCCAAGAAAAATCGGGTTTGCTCTTAACTTTCATCTCAAGTTATGCATAACCCTAATCCCAGTGTTCATTAAATAAAATTGCTGTGATGCAAATAGTTTTCAGCAGTTCTTTAAGGCCAATAGATCAATCAGACCTTTGGAAAATTCTAATATATTGCTGGCATTAAAAGGCCAATTAATAAGATTTTACTATAATTATTTTTTAATACAGCAGTTAAACATACAGCTACTGCTCTGCTTTTTTTATTTTTGCCACTGTGTGTTGGTTACATAGCATAAAGCACCAACTTTCTCCAAATTTCAGCTGTTCTACAGTTTTAAAGTAACTGCAAGTTCTAGAGTCAGGTGTTGTAGTCGCCGTTTTTTTCTCGTTTCATGAAATGCGTGGCCAGGGAGGGGTCTGCACCGATTTCCTGCCTTCCATTTACTTTTGTGGCTATGTCTTGTTTCACCAATGCAATACCATGGTTTTTTTTTTTTTTGGCTGTTATTTGTTCTTTAAGTCAGTATTTACCACCACCTCAAAACAAAGCTGAATTACTATAATAAATTGTGCCTACTTGTGTGCAATGACATTCACAGGGCACTTTAACTTGCAACATTTCTTTTCAGATAACCCAGCTAGAAAAGATGCAAAACTTTTCCAGATATTTGTAATACTGGTGTAAATCAGGGGTTTCACTTACCAGGCGGCACTGCTTCTTTGGATGACATTTGTCTTGAAAGTTCCCCTTCCTACAAAACTTCTTTCTTGCTTCTTCAACCTTAGGATTATTATCCACGGATTTTCGAATATTGCACATCTTGTATTTAAATGCGACCCTCCAAGAATCCTGTAAATCAAAACCATCACATTGGAAATGCAAAATCAATTAAACATCTGCCTAGCAGCCAACAATATATACAGACTTTCCTTGAAGAAAACAGACTCAAACGGCAATAGGCATCATAAATGCTTCCGCACAAGCCACTTGCTCTTACTGCAGGAAAAGAGCTAAAAGCAGCACTGCATTGTTCGAGCCCGAGCCGAAATGCATGAGCAATCTGTGGACGCACCTGCTGCTCAGTACATTATTAAAGCTGCAAATTAACATGCTTAATTCCCTATCAAAGATGTTTGCAAACCATAGTGCATGTGCGGACCTCATGAACATCCTGCAAGGGCATAAGAGAATTCACATCTAATTACTGTATTGTGTTCTATCCCACCAATATTCAAGAAAATTTTGTTCACAAAAAACTGCAGCTAACTGATGCCTTGTAAAATAATTGAAGAGGAGACAATGCATGTGCACAGAACATTCCCAATGTATGCCAGAATGGTCCACAAGCAGCAGTGAATTCCACACGAGAAAAAAATATTACCTCAAGGAAAAATACCACCTTAAGTAAAAAAGTAAGCAGTCAAGAAAATAGGAGGTGAAATTTTGCTTGCCAGGCAGTATGTAAAACATATGATGCAAACACAGGGAAAGAAGCAGCTGTGATGAGGTTTGGTTTGTGGGGTTTCACATTCCAAAGCGATTCAGGCTACGAGAGACGCTGTTGTGACCCCGCACCTCCACCAAGATGTTACGCGGCAAGAGGCGTACACACCACGTAAAACACCGGTATAACGCGACACAAGC
Organism: Amblyomma maculatum; assembly: GCF_055883805.1. Taxonomy (NCBI): domain Eukaryota; kingdom Metazoa; phylum Arthropoda; class Arachnida; order Ixodida; family Ixodidae; genus Amblyomma; species Amblyomma maculatum. The sequence continues at coordinate 141,402,961 of NC_139349.1, read as the reverse complement.
ACAGGGTGCACCGGACGTCGCCAAGTGCACACACACTTCGTCTGTCTCATCTTTGATGGGTCGACCAGTCGCAATATGAACCCAAGCATGGGTTGCATACATGGCTAGTCACTTCATCGCATGCTTTTTTTTTTCTCTTCTTGAGAAAAAAAAGTAACCTACTCAGTGCAAAGCATTTTACAGATACTTTCCTTTTATGCTTCAAAAGACGGCTCGTTTTTATACTTTGATAGTACGAGTAACCTCGGAAGGCGTTTTTGAGGAAGATATTACCAGCTATTTGTTTACAAAGACTAGCAAGCAGGTAGGGAACTTACAAAGCCTGTTCCCATCGTATCCCGGAGAACTGGATATTTCAGAACAAGAGCCCTAGCTGCAGGCTCGTAGAATTTCCCAGGATACCTGCGAGCGCAAGAGAGGTTGCATGAGCAGGATTTGAGCATACAACACTACTAAGTGGTACTTACAGGTCAACTGTCAGCAAATGGGATGTAATCCAAGACACAATGCGGCTTTTTGTGCGACTTGACACTTCTCCTAATGTTGTTCTGTCAATGTCGAACTTGATGTCAACTGGAACTGGAGGCAGTTCATAATGCATTTGCTGAAAACCACTGATAAATGAAGCCACCACTGATGGTCCATCGTTAGTTCTGAAAAAAGAGAGGATGGAATTAAGTGCACCGTAAGTATCATGACTGTAATGTCCCATGTTATAGCTCCAGCACAGGGTTAAAGGTGGCCTACTAACCCAGTTTTGAGTGGCAAGCTTTCTTCATCACAGCTGTCACTGGCAACCAGATTTATCTTGTCGCCATCACAAAATCTGTGTCCTTCCGGGACCTCGACATATGTTTCAAAGCGGGAATTGTAGACCTACAACAAAAATGTGTTTATGAATTGTAAGCCAAAAACATAATAATGAATGTGGATACAATTGATTTAGTAATTATTTCATTACGAGCATGCTGAAACTACTTAGTTTCCCATCTGTTTATAAGATTGGCCTACACATTATGATGGCTTCCAAACTCTCCACGCGCGCATGCATGGAAACACACTACTCTTCCACAGCCCGTGTGCGCGCCGCGTACCTTGAACCCTGCGAAGGCGAACGTCCGCTCCAGCTCCGCGAGGCGCGCACACGTGCAGTGCAGTGTAAAAAAAAAACCGTTTTTAACGGAGTCATGATCCATTTGGAAAAAATTTCTGAAGCAACACTAGCGCTGCAGTTAACAGCGCGACAGGCATCGCTATTGCATGCTCGCCTGTTGCTCACAGCTAAGATACAGGCTCTGATATATATACATCTGGCACCGGTGTCTATCCTAAGCTTGAACGCAAATTTTGGACACAGCACAGGCCTATAAGCAAACCACGATACTACGTTGGCCTGAAGCGCATAACTAGAACGCGATTATATGCACAAGTACGGGCCCTGAAATCAGCAAGCGATTAAAATCTATCGTATAAAAAATGTGCATACCTCTATTCGGTCGCACTGCAACGATGTCCACGATTCCGTCAGCATGGCAGCATCAATCACATCGGACTTCTTGTGATCTCCATTGACAAGAAGAACCTGTTTCCTGCCTTTCCAGGTAACCAGGCATTCGATCGGCGACGAAGACATTGCTTATAGCAGGATAAAGGGCCAGCACATGTAGTAATTCGGTTGTTCTAAAGGAGGGCTCTTCTATCGATTGATGCAAAACATACGCCATTTGCAAAAGTAGCAAAAGTAAGACTACACAACGTATGGACAAGTTATAAAGAACCCATGGCCAGTACTATGGATAGACCAGTTGAAGTCGATCCCTTTCTGGTACTGTAGCAAGCGCCACCTACCAATAAGTAAAGAAAGTTGCTTTTTGTTTTGTACTTTTGAGCCCTCCGAGATTGGCGGCAGCGCGTCGGCGCGCCTCATCACGGAGGCCATGTTTACTCCTGTCACATACTGTCACTGCTCTACCTTTTCAGACATTACGCGTTGCGCAGTTATGTTTGTTGTGCCTGTATTGACAGGCCAAGGTCACTTTCGCTAGTTTCGAGGCTCCGTTCAGTAAGTGGCTTCAGCTAGCGGCGCTGCCGAGGTCTCTACTGCTCTGCTCCAGCTTGCTTTTATCTACACCAAGCCTCTCTCAGCTGTTGCAGTTGACAGAGTGCATCAAATGGCTGGCCTAATGGTGTGACAGCGACGTATACGTCACCCGCAAGTATACGTGCTTCAAAATGATTCATACGTGTCCGCGTTGTCCCTTTACGTCTGTGAAGTTTTGCAAAGTTGTCAGGCACATGGGGACCACCGCTATGATAGCAATTTTTCTGTGATGTGTGGTGTGGAAGGCTGCGCAAAGACGTACCGTCTCTTTGAGTCGTATCGGAGGCACGTTTATCGGGACCACAGAAGCTATATGGACCTCGACACACCTGGCGATGCCGCTGTCACGGAAAAAAAGCAGTAGTGGTGAGCTACGGTTGGACGCTTCGGCGAGTGCTTCCATTGCGGAAGGCGACGTTTTAAGTGGGAATGAACTGCTAAGCTCTAGCCTCCTCATGGACGATACCGATGGAGAACAAGAGGCCGCATCCTGTACTGGTTTTTCAGCTGCCAGTGGAGCTATCGACTTCAAAGCGCGAATGAAGAAGCACCTGTGTTTACTTTTCTTCCGCATGGCAGAAGTACACAAGTTGCCACACTCTACAATGGAAAGCGTCATTTGCCATATGAAAGTGACTTTGTGCGATATGTTTCGCCTTTTTTCCACCAAGATTCAGCAAGACATTCATCCTTTGCCGCTCGGAAAAGACTTGCACACATTGCTTGCTTGTGACTTTCTGGATGAGATTTTTGAAGATGTGGTGAGCAAACACAAGAGAGAGCAGTTTGCCAAGAAATGCCTTCCTTACACAAAACCTGTGGAGCATGTCTTGGCTGCTGGAGAAACATTCCAGTATATTCCTGTCACTAATGTTCTGCAAAACCTAATGCTTTCAGAATCCTTTCGCAGTCATTTAAATGAGGAAGCATCAAATGGAGAATCATCTCCACTATTGCACAACTTTTGTGATGGTTTCATGTACAAGCAAAAGCTGTCGGCACTTATACAGGAAGGATCTCAGTTCACACTGTTTCTTGTGTTTTATACAGATGAACTTGAGATTGTTAACCCGATAGGACCCAAGCGCAACGTGCACAAGCTACTTGTTGTGTATTTCAGTGTATTGAACCTTCACGCACGTTACAGGTCCCAGCTTAGTGCCATACATATAGCAATTATTGCAAAATACAAACTTATTCTTAAGCATGGAATGGATGCAGTTTTGGGACCACTTATCATTGAGCTCTCAGCTATAAGCACAACTGGTTTCACTGTGCAGCTGCATGCAACAGCTGTGAGAGTCACAGCTTTTCTTGTCGCCTTCTGTGGGGATAACCTCTCAATGAACAGGTTAGGTGGTTTCACTTGCTGCTTCAATCGAGGGCACCCGTGCCGTTTTTGCACTGTGGCATTCTCAGAACTCGGCAAAATTTTCCACGAAAAAGATGTACAGGTACGAGATGCAACTGCGCACAAAAAGCATGTTGAACTTGCAGTTGTAAACCAACCACTAAGTACAGCAATTCATGGGGTGAAAAGTATGTCGCCATTGTCAGGTCTCAATTACTTTGATGTGACGCAACAACTGCCGCCTGACATCATGCATGATTTGCTCGAAGGATCCATAACTCATGTTTTAAGACAGATCTTACAAGGCCTCATCAGTTCGAAAGTAATGAGTTACTCTGATCTGGAACGTGTCACTTTGTTTGAGTTTGGGCCACACGACAGGAAAAACAAACCTGAAGGACTCGAGATATCTTTTGTGAAGAGGGAAGCTGCTTATAAAGGCACTGCATCACAGAAGTGGTGCCTGTTTCGTGTCTTTTCACTTATATTTGGTGACATTGTTCCAGATCTCAATGAGCATTGGGAAGTGTATCTTCAACTCAGGAGGATTGTTGACATAATATTTTCCGATGATATCCCACATGACCATATTGCTTTCCTTCAAGAAGAAATTAGGTTTTTTCTGACAAATTTTGTAGCTCTTTATCCTGGAAAAATGACCCCGAAGCTCCATTTTTTGGTGCATTATCCAAGGCTGATCAACCAGTTGGGCCCATTGAAACAATATTGGTGCATGCGTTACGAAGCAAAACACCAATATGTGAAAATGATAGCATGTCGCAACAGAAATTTCAAGAATATTTCGAAGTCAATCGCAGAATGGCATCAGCTGCTTCAGAGCTTCGAGCTGTCTGGAGATGAGTTAAACATGGGCATTCAGACAACGAAGGCCAAGCCTCTTAGACAGGAGGACTTAGCCCCATTCACTCATGAAGTCTTTCCTGAAGGTGTTCCTGTGTGGGGAGTGTCATCCGTTACTGTTGCAAGTTGTAAATACAAAGTGTTAGATGTAGTGGTCTTGGAGAAAGACCTGCTGCCTATTTTTGGACAGATCATAGGTCTGTATATGTACTGTGGGTCAGTCTTTATTCATGTGAGTGTCCTTAGAACTGTGTTGTTTCAGCGACACCGCTGGTCATATACTGTTTGTCGAACAACAGAAGAGAGAGTTATACAGCCTGCAGAACTGCAATTGTCCCAAGTTCTAGACCTGTATTTTGAGAAGGAGCTAGTACTGAGGCCAGAAATAATGATCACAGATTGAACTGGCAGTATTATCTGCAGGCGGGCTACAATTATTTGGTTGAAACTGTTTACACTTCTTTCCTTTGTGCCTCTAGAATAAAGAGTACTTTTGTATTTTATTACCATTTATTTATTTTATTTAGACAAACTGCTCTAGCCTATGGAGAGGCTGTAGTAAGGGTTGGAACACAGCACATATGTCGCTGACAATGACTGCTCACTTTACGGATTTAAAAAATTGCATCGTATATCCAAGGAAAAATAAAATACCCCACCACAAAAGGGTAAAGCATTGAACATGGATGCATCGTGCAGTAAAACCAGAAGGAAAAATGAGTGCAAGTCAGGCACAGTAGTTAGAGGTCGTTGAAAAAGTGCAATTAAGAAATTTAACTAAAGAATCGGACACATACGTGCTGCATATATGTATTATTGAAAACAAAAACAGCACTGGCAGTTTTGTTGCCATTTAGGATGCCCTTTTCATTATATAAAAAAGTGGGGCACCGAGTAGCAATGTCACCAGAAATGTTAGTATACATACACCTGCATATTCCGATCATCCATTTCCATATCAAGGTAGTAACGGTTACTACCAGGGCAATAGTGAGGTAGTGCAAGTGTAGTAACTACCAAAGAACGTAGTAACAACAGACCTCACTACCTTGTTACTGCTTATTTTTTCTTTGAGGTAGTGACAAAGTCGTAGGAACATAGTACATATGTAGTAAGGGTTAAAAAACGTTGTAACAGCAGCCGTTACTACGTTTTCACTACCTTTTTTTCTAAGAGTGTGTAAATATTTCGGGGACACAAACTCCGCTATAGGTGTATGATTCGACAGCGTCAGCGGCTCCTTTAGTGGGTTGTCTTTCGCCTACATTCGCCTGCCTACAGTTTTAACCACTAATCTCAATTTTATCTGCATTAACTCTCAAATACATACTGATTTACATGACTTCGCAAGTTGCAGCATTATAGTCATAAGGCTTAGATCAAAAGCTAGCCTTGCGCAGCCTAGGAATAGCATGTCTCAGTCGGAATCTAGGGGTCCCGGAATGTTATGTCGTCAACTCGCTCTCCGTTTTCAAAAGAGCTACCTGAGTTGACAGCTCGTGCCAAGTTGGCCGTGTTATGTAGTCTCCTGACGTCCTGCAATCTCCTCGACCAGTCACTACTCCGCCTCGTCACCTATAAAAACACCAAAGGCGTGCTAATGATTTTTCGCTTACACCGACATAGTCAGAGTTTCTTGAAAACGGGTACTTTAACCTTATAGCGTTATTAGGGGAAATTATTAGCTTGCACCCGAGCGCAGTCTTACGGCAATAAAGTAAAGCAGCCAAATTTCGAATGCGAAGTTATTGCGAAGGCTTTATAGCTTCTCTTTGAAACCTATAGAGGTTTGGTGGATGGTGATGAGTACTCCCTGATCACAAATCCACTCTATTTAGTGGGGTTGCCGTGATCATTTGACAAATACCCATCTCACTTCAAGTTGTTTATCATTTCGCTCACGCCTTACCATCGAATCTGCTGTAGCCAGCCTTTTGAGCTAAATTCCTACAGCAACAAGTCTGTGAGGCAGTGTTATTGAGTCGCAGTTCGAGGTCAGGGCTACTTTTTCTTCCATCGAGTACCAATCAGATTAGCTTTCACATCGCTATTTGTGCGAAGGTGTTGCGAACAGTCATGAAGATGGACTCAAGCTCCAGAATAAATGTTGATTGTTTGCTTGCTATCCAAGGAAATTAATTGCAATTTTGTCTATTTTATTTATTTTAGTGTAGTGAAATAAAACAGAAAACGAAATACAACAGGCTCTTCAAAATCTTACCTTTATGTTCCTTTACCTCTGCTCTGCTGCCGGCATTGTTTGGCGTTAATTAATTACTGGATTAGGTAGCAGGCTCCTCGAAATTAAGGGCCGCAGAAAAAGTTTTCAATACGGGCAAGTATACAGCAGGGTGACGTCCATGCCACAACGAGCTTTTCTTGCTATAAGCTGTAGTAAGGTAGTAGCGTATTCATCAGTGATTTCAAAAGCGACAGCTTTATAGGACTGGAGAGATTAAAGCTTTGTTCTCGCATTTCTGCCTAAGAATTATGCGCAAGAGATTAGTAAACATGCATCACCGCACAAAATACGTCCAAGATCAGTAAATAATTTTAACTGCATTTCTTTTGCCACACAGTTCAGTTTTAGTTTCAGATTGCCGAATGAAAGTTTTGACGTCACAAGCACATTATATCACGTAGCGTATATAAAATTTGCAACATATTCACTTGCTTGTACTTTTCCATCACGTAACCCTTACAGTAAGCTGCCCAAGAAGCTGGAATGACAGCGACTGGACAAAGAGGTATAATATTGCAATTGTTTAGCCTCAGGTGATCGCATGCTGGATTTTCACTCAACCTTAGCTCGCCAACTTCAAGTTGAAACTGAAACTTTGTGACAAATAATGTACAATTATAAAATATTTACTGAGCTTAGGCAAAATTATCGCGGAGATACATGAGTACTAATGTCTTAAGCATAACTATAAACTTGAAATGCATAAAAAAAAACTGATGTTGCTACCACATTAAAGTATGTTTTCAGCATTGTGCACTCGGCGCCCAGGGTGTCCGTAGGAAAGTCCTGACTGGTCGGCAAGGTCTTCACGTCACAGTTTATAGCCTGGTGCACCAATTTCGCACATTAAACAGTCCTTGTAACCATCGAGTGCACCTTAAAGCATAATGTGAAAGAGCACTCAACAAGGGTAGAGGTGAACCTCAGCTCGCATGCCGAGTCAATATTTCGAGAAGGGGTCTGTGTTCTCGACTGGGCCTCATGGGGTCAAAAGTGACCGCATGATTTAAATTACTTGGTTCTCTGCAGAACTTAACTTCGCTTACAGAAAGTTGTCAAGAATATTAAGTTTCGACAACGATTCGAACCTACCTATTTTGATTGCGAGGCGAATACAGTGTAGGGCACACCACACAAGGCGCGCTCGCGTGGTTTGCGAATGAGAGGGGGTTGAGGTGGGAGGAGAGTCATATGAATATATTGGTCGTGAATTCACTTAAAATGGCCTCCAAGGACTGCATGCTGGTGAGCATATGTGTAATTAGACTAGTTGACCACATGGCGCTGTCCCCTAAACCACTACAAGTGGAGCTGGATTGTCCCTTTAATTGTTTAACTAAATAGAGTTAATGACATCCTTGTCGCGAAAATGAGGCGCTGGAGTTAGAGTTGTGACAAAGAATTCAACGGGCATAATTATCAGAGATAATAAGTTGCAGGAGAAATGGGAGGGCACTGAGTGTCTGGCGGGCATATGTGCTGTCTAGAGACCTCATCACATGGCCCGTACGGCAGGAGCTGTCACCTAGGATTTCTCCATTTAAATGGGCGAGGTAGGCGAAAATCCAGCACACTGGGACACTTTTACCGCGATTCAGACACTGTACTCCTAGCTGAAGCAGGCACGCTCGTGCGACTTGGACAAAGCAGGCCGCCTTATCTACGTCGGGTTATCTTACAATTACTGAGGGAACTTATGACTGTCTGAGAATGATTATCGTATTCATGCACGAGTTAATGCCCTAGTGAATACGCGAGGACATGTACGGGATGGGAATCCTCAAGTTAAGGCGGCAGACAGGGGCCAAAATGCTGCCACTTCACACCCTTTAATGGCGTTGCTTAAGCCTCTCTTCATATGTTCCCTTCTTTGCTAAACTGAGAGGCAAGTGCAGTTTCAACTGACGTGAGAAAACCACATTCTTTTCTTTGAAAATGATGTGTGTGTGTGTGTCTTCTGAGAAAAAACACAGAGTCAAGGGAAACAAAGCACGTCTTTCGAATGAAATCATAAACGGTGCTCACTGTTTAGGAAATGCAGCGCTTTTCAGAAAAGAACAAACGCGCAGTGGACAGCACGTGTGCTAACTTCAAACTAAATTTTATTTAGTGCAGGTATGGATTTTTAAACACTGTTTGGAGACATGAAAGCTAGCGCACGTGTTGTAGCGCACTCTGTGCTGGTCCTTGCCTTCAAACCACTGCATTTACACAATAACACGCCAGCACGCCCGAACGTATACCGTGATACTTTCTACATTCGATCTCACGGATGGGCTGTGTTTTGCGATAGCATTCTAGTATTCACACTGCAAAAATGAAAAAAGACATGGAACTCCTTTCTGAACAAGCTCTTACACCATACAATGTCCAAATAAACAGACACGTCTGCAAACGCAGATGGCCTGCCAGCAACTGCAGAATTCATTACACAGCTGTACCATCCTCTACTCTGTAGAAGATTGGGACCTATTAATTCAGAGCGGCTCACAAATTAGGAAGAAGTTGACTGATGGAATTTTGATTTTTACGTCTGGGAGCTTGTAGCGATCGAAGCCCCAAAAAAGAGATCGGGCATAGATACAGCCTGCTTTTGTCCAAAACATTAAACGACGCTGGCAGGACGCCATTGCTGTCAGCGAAGTTTTTTTCCGGCAATGGCTTATCCGCGCACAAAGGGACAGAAAGCGCGCGGAAGGGTGCGAGGTGCTTACGGCAGCTTGCGCCGAGCCCCCCGCCGCCGCCATGGTGGGCGGCAGGGGCGGGGGCGTCCAGGTGCGCGCCATCAGGCCCTCTCCACCACCGGAGCTCACCATGGCGAAAGTGGTGGCGCCGTCCTCGAGGTGGTCCGAGTCCAGGGGCGGCTCGAGCTCCCATTTCCTCTGCTTCTGCTTCTGCATGTTCTGCCGGTGTGAATCTGACCGCGAGGCGTAGTTGAACAGGGCGAACTCGAGGAGGGCGCCGAAGACGAAGGTCAGACAGACGCCGGTCCACACGTCAATGGCCTTGGTGTAGGAAACGGGAGGCAGCGAGGCGTTGATGCCCGATATCTGCGTGGCCATGGTGAGCAACGTGGTGACGCCGAGCGATACTCGGGCAGGGGTCGAGGTGGGATCGAGCCAGAAGGACACCCAGGACACGATGACCAGCATGCAGCATGGGATGTAGATCTGGATCAGGTAGTAACTGAACTCGCGCTTGAACACCAGGTCCACGCGGAGGCAGCTGTACTCTCCTGCGAAGAAGAATGCGTAGAGCGACGGTTCATCCACCACCGTTGGTCTGACCTCTTCATCAACCATTGTAACCATTGTTCCCATTGCTTGGAGTGAGAAGCAGTGCAGAAGCTTAAATTTTGTGGCGCGCATTCTATCTAGGCGTTCTTTTCCAGCTAATTAATTTCTTCGTGTTAATAGTCTCGGACGTAGGAAGCGCAGTCTGTTTTGGATCTGAGAGCCGCAAGGTACATTAAAGTGACAAGCAAGAAGGCTTCCGTTCACAGAAGCAGCCGGCGCGTTCAGAAACTCCCGAATTTTCTAAACGCTTGACGTCACAAGTGCAACTGTTTGGTTTGTTCATCATAAGATACTCAGGCTATAAGCGACACTCACAGGTGCAAAATAATAACGGAAAAAATTATTAGCGCTCAGAACATAATTTACAGGCGGTGTCAGATGAGAATCTAATCCGGAACCTTGGTCCTAGAGTCAGACGCGCCTCCCGCAAGCCACGCAGGCACATTCGTTGCGGATTTGTTCTAGCAGGACTTTGTGTCTATGTCGCATGGCCTTTAACATAATTTGTTAACTTACGAGTGTACGTTAATATCCTTTTTGAAAGTAGAGAAGCAATATTTAACGCAGTAGCGATTCAGAAAGTTGCAAATAGATTGTGGGTGAAGGGCGACCGTACGCGAACAAAGATTCGCAGGGTCACCTGCTGACGTAAGCCATTAATGCTGTCTCGTTATACCCTTAAGTGCGGAGCTTCAATCTCCGCCAACGTTTAATATAAGTTTACCTGCTACCTAAGAAAATACTAAATACCATATTTCCCATCCTATTGCTCTGACATCTTCGGCAAATTTTCTCTCGTTTTTTTTTCGCAGTAGTAGCGGGTCGCACTATCCATACCTTAATATTTGATCGTAATTAGCTCACTTTCCGAATGTATTATGGTTTGTTGCTTCTTCAAGGGGGTATAGATGCGCACCCCCTCCTTGCCGGCACTGTTCAATACGCCTGTTCTGATCACCACAAGGCTTCGAAAAGAAATGACGGTGTGAAAACCGCAACTGCACTAGAAACATATACGTGTGTGCACTTACCTCAAATTACTACTTTGTGCCGTAGAAAGAAAAATCATAAAGATTGGATTTTTTTAAGCTCAACACAAATAGAGAGGATACAGAATAAATGAAAGGCAAGGAAGTTAACAAGGTGACGCACAGGTGGCTGTCCTGCACGTAAGGTTAGGAAAAAAGGGACAAAAATAGTAAGGAAGTGGTGGAAGCGCAATCAGTTTTGCAAGTGTCTGTCTTGGCTCTCACTGTCAGGGTGCAAGGCCTAGCACTCCTGACAACCGCATATTAAGATATTCTTTAGAGGGTACCACTATTCGCATAGTTCAATCCGCGTTCGGAACACAAACGTGCTGAGCTATCCAACAACAAATAGAGATTATTCAGAATAACGTGTGCTTTGCATTAAAATGCTGCCACTGCACATAGCCAGTGGCTGCAGAAGCCTTTACCGTGTCGAAGGCCCCGTTCTGCAGTAAACCCGACGCAGGGATTGTCGGCATCGGATGTGTGAGCGAGAAATCGCGAGTATGGCAGTGGAAGGTGAAAGTTGGCAGGTGACAGGACTGGGCACTGATTTTCCTACGGGTAGTGTGACGCCCCGCGACAACATGACATGGCCGAGTTGTATGGCTCTTCCAACTCAGGCTTCACTTTGGAGGTGGAGGGTGCGATATGAATTCAGCCTTCCATGACCCTTGGATCACAAGTTACACCCGCTGAGTCTAATGTAGCAGTCTTTTTTTCTCTTTCGTTACTTATTTTCGTATGGCGGACAGGCCTAAAATGCGTTTTTCTTTTTATCTTTAATGGACAACACCTGCCGCTCATTCAGAGTGACTTATCGCGAACACAATTAAAATGACTTTTCGCCACCTTCAAAGACGTAAAAATTACTCCACCCTCAATCACGCTTTCCTTGTAAAGTCAGATGGTCAGGCTACGATGCGAAACGGCTCAAAGACGGCCCAATGAAAAAGGATGAAAGAGAGGACATGCGCTCATCCTCTTTCTGTGTGCCACTTTTGATGCACTTCCAATCATTACTGCTATGAAACAACTTGTACCGCAAAGTGTTAAAGCTCAGCATACTAAGAGCTATGAAGGAGGCTAGTGGAAATGAACGGAATACTAATAAAGGAGGTTACCCTGTATTTGGCCTGAACAGATGGAAATGTAAAAAACAAATACTGGGAAATTGCTTAAGCTTAGCCTTAAGAGCAAAACGCTACGTCTTTTCCTTCTTTTCCTGTTTTATTATACGCCACTGCAGCAGTCATACACATGATCATACCTCCTACAATGCACACCCCAAAAAGAGTAAGGTTTTAACCCTCTTAATACGAATAAGACGCCAAATAGGACGCCGGAAAGCATTTTTGTACAGATGGAAGCCGGAAGAGACGACGACGTGAAATGCACAGCGCTAGTGCGTGTTGCACGCTGCGGCGGTACGATCTACGGCGCCGATGGCTTCCCTATTCACTTCCCACGAGAAATTCCTAATTTCAAGCCAGCTTGTATGTTTATTTTTGCCTGAAAAGTCATAAGGGCGCATACAGGATTTGGACGATTTTGATAGATTCTGAAATATTGTGAACATCTTGATTGGATCTTTCGCAGTAACATTTCCTAGTGAACGTTCGTCGTTTACAAATATTTTCCGTCTTAACTAAAACACGCTATAAAACACATCCTCGATGGATTGAGCATGTCAATCAAAAGACGCGGGATCGAATCCCGGCCGCGGCGGCCGCTTTTCAGTGGAGACGAAAATCAAGGCGCCGTGTGCTGTGCCATGTCAGTGCGCGAAATTTCCAGAGCCCCCTACTACGGCATCTCTCATAGCCTGAGCTGATTTGGGACGTTAAACCTCATAAAACAAACCAAACATCGTTAGTCTAGTAATCACCTACGACATGCCTTGAGGCTATTCGGTCAGTAAAGTTAACGTAACAAAACGGGACGGCCGCAGATCGGCCGGAAAATTAGGCTAAAGAATTGGTTGAAGATCAGCGAGGTGTCTGTCTTAAATTTGGCGTAAATGAGGGCAGTATGACTTGTTCGTGGTGATGCTTATGGTGATTAATAGGCGAACTCTATGGCCCCGAATATTGACGCCATTTTCCCGCATAGAAAGCTTACGTACGACTGCGGGGGTCAGTCGCATACAAAGCTGCACGACCACAGTTTCACGTCAGATCATCGATGTGCTAAGTTCGTCGCTTCATTTATGGAAATGAACTTACCGGTGTTGGTCCGACTGGTGCAGTAGTCGGTCTCAAACCTCTCAAGTGTGAAACGCGGCAAGTGTAGATTTTTCGTAACCTGTACAGGATCCCCCTCTTTCCACAAGAACACCAGATCTTCAGTTGTATATCCGTCTGCACGAAAGGTAGAAAATAGATGGAAAAAAATAGACAGTTAATTAGAGAAATCAATGCGGGCTTCTTTGTTCCCTGTGCATGCGATTCCATATGACTCAAAGATGATTTTGAAGAAATGAGTTGCGCAGCGACGGACGTGTGCTGCAATTGTATCGACAAGGATTCAGACGTCACTGCAACATCCGATCGTCCGGTGAATTAATGCCCATAGCAGTTGCATATAATGCGCATGTACAAGAACAAACGTGAGCCATTATGCAGTCCGTCTCTTGCAATTACATTGGTGACGGCGTAAAACAAACACGCAATCTTCTGCACTAGGTGCATAATCCCCACACCCAACCATGGATTCGCTTTTTTCTTTTACCAGTGGATTTTATCTTGAGAAACAGGCCACATATGACTCTTCCTAACTTCGTAATCTAGCTAATATAAAAAACTGTCAAACTTGTATTTTCTTTCACACTTGCCGAATGACAATACAGCCACCTTATACTATGATACCTATTTCTACTTCGGGCTTGTTCACTAAACCACTAGAATTTCCACTAGAATGTCGGTAACTTGAGTTATTTCTCTGACCCACTCTGCACGCTTCCTATCTCTTAATGTTACCCCTACCATTTTTCATTCCATAGCCCTCTGGGTTGTCCTCAACTTAAGTAGAACTCTCTTGGTGGCCTCCATGTTTCAGCCCCATAGGTGAGTACAAATAAGATGCATCTGTCTCCAGCGCAACCGTTTCGTACACGTTGAGTTAGACTACAGCATGCTCAAATGAGTAGTATATGTCCGGTACAGAGAAGTGCTAATTCGTCCATGATAGATACGTTCTACGCAGCAGTCTAAAGAACATGTCAACACGTCTGACCAAAGATGTTACTACGTCAAGACAGAAGATGATCTCGGCCAGTCGTGAGCGACGGGCAAAACAGAACAAAAAACCTTTATACATGCAACACGTGGAGCTTTGCGGCGGCGCAGTGTTTCTTATTGCAACTTTCCGCACATTAGCACGAAAGGAATGCAATAGACATGCAGACATGCGCCTGGAAGGTTCGCGCTGCTGCTACGGTCCATTTGACGCCATTGGCACCCTCTCAACTAGCTGTAGTGCACATTATGCGAAAATAAAAGAAAGCACGAATCTTTCTGCACAGGAGTGCTTTTCACAAATAAATCTACGTATGGATGACAAAAGCATCACACCGTCAAGAAAGAAAGGGAAATTATTGAGATCAGGCTTTCCAGCCAGCCCCCCCCCCCCCCCCCCTTTTTCTTTAACGATATTTCCTTTCGTGCAAGATGCAGGCGCCATACTTTCGCCAGGCTGGCTGCGGAGTTGCTGTACGGTGCGGAGAATACCTTACAGACAAAGTAGCAAAATTCATTAATGTGACGCTATCATGAGTAATATGGTCACACGCTTAAACTTCATTACTGCTTTAGAAAGCTATAGTGCACGTTAAGGAACCCCAGGTGGTCGAAATTTCCAGTCCTCCACTACGGCACCTGTCATAGCCTGAGTCGCTTTGGGACGTTAAAACCCACTAACCAAAACCAAACCAAAAACCTACTGCGGCGAAGCAACCTATACTGGATGCAACATCTCTAATCGAGTGCTCACTTCAGTACCTGAGAGAAAGATAATATAAACTAAAAAACCGAGAATATTGTATGCATATTCTAATAATTACGGAAAGGAATATTAGAAAGCCATAAGCATTTTAGTGATCTGCTGAAATAAAGAAAATTATGAAGAGTTCATTGGGAAAGTAATTGTTGGATACTGGTGATGAAACTGTTTGCATCAATGAATATAGGCTGCCTTTTTCTAATCCCGAATTTTTTTAGCGGATAATAGCTGCTTTATGGCAGTAACTGCTGCCCTAGTTGGTTGTCAGCCATGATAACAAGTAATTTAGCGCCACATAGAGAAATGCAACAAAGAGAAAACCTCGGTGTCTTATTTCTTGTGAGTGTGTACACAATAAATACCCTATTATTAAAGATAATAGCTGCTTTTTGTGATGTAATATGAACGCAAGATGTGTGTACTGACATCTGTTTATTTCATGTGCGCTTTTCGGTGTGACTTTTGTACGTACACATATTTATCATGTTTGCCATGGTTGTTAGATGATTTAGGAGTCCTTCTTAGGCTCTTACTTTACACTTAGTTCTCGCTTTAGCTGATCTTGTTTTCTGCTCAATTAAAAAGGCGACATAACATCAAATTTAAAGTTTTCCTGACAATCCTTTAGCGTCCTTTGAGTATGAGAGGCGCCAACGTCAACCTTCAGCGATGGAACAGTAAAAAAAGTGAGTTTTATCTCATTTGAAGGACTTCATAACAGGTTCTCTGCCGCTTGTGCTGCTGTAGCTGTCGGCTGGGCATTGGTCAAAGTGATGACGCACATCTATTCCTTGAACCTCAAGAGGATCGTTGGTGCTTTGAAGTTTAGGCCTGATTCTTACATTTCTTTAAAGATTACAGCAGGAGAAGGAGGGCCGAAGTACTTACAGCTCACCATGACGATGGAGCAGATTTGTTTATCCAAAGGATAAAATTTCAGGTTCATTGGACACGAGAGCACCAACGAGATTCTGAAAAGATAAAGAAGTTGAAAGTTATCACAACGTGCACGAATTACTGCTAGCAATAATTCTAAAAAGGAAGTATTTGAGGGGTGTTTTATAGCATTATGGTATACCTATGGTAGCGAAAGACCAACATAACGACACTTTCCCAGTGATCTGAATGCTGAAAATACTGGTCCTCATAAAACGGCGTCTTTTTTTCTATCTTATTTTCAACTCACTTTTGACGTCTGCATTTCAGCTGATGTTATTCGTATTCATTTTGCTATGATGAAATTTTGGTCTGTCATTTACTGGTGGGAACTTCGTTCCACCTGTAATTCATGCGGGCACCTCTAACATGATGACATCATTCTGACTTAACCTTTTGGTCATTCTGACGTCCGCAACTTGTCCCCGTCCGAGCAAAAGATGGCACACATGGTCACTTGTGCAGAGCTATAACTGCCGATTATAATTTTATTTCGCCGATTCCACATCGAATACTTCGGGCACGTGGTGTGTCCGATGTCTTCTTGAGATTCCCATCGGCATGTTACCGATGGGGTAAGGGCCGCCCCAGCTCTTATCCTTCTAAGGGAAACCACCTCCAAACTCGATATGAGGGAAGGGGAAAGTACACGGGGGAGTGTGGGCAAGTGTACTTTCCTTAAAGAGGATGCTAAGATGGGAACAGAGGAGCGGGCATCAAAAGGGAGCCTGGTGGGGGCGAATTAGTGTTTGGAACTTCGTATGTGAGGTGGTCAACTTTTCTCTGCTGAGCGCTCTCAGCATCGTCTTGTATGCAATGTATCTGGATGCGTATATTAGTATTTTTATTGCGTGTGTGGATTTCCTGGGTTGCACATAGTGTCTGTCACTTTCTTCAATTGTTTTATGGCGACTAAGGAGTGTGTATAGATGTGGGCTGTTACATTATTTACGGCCTCCATAGCATCGAGGATTGCATAGAGTTCCATCACAAGCGGGTCCGGGTATTCTGAAACATATTAGGTACCTTTAGTTCACTATGCTTTGGGCTAGTAGCTGCTGTTCTACCGCCATTTTCTATAACTGATGCGTCCTTATATGCAATGCAGATAGCTGAAAGTACATCAAGCAGAGGTCGAGATGCCAGCTTTTCTTTACATCGAAGCAGAGTAGTCTTGTCGTAAAAGTCGTGAATTCCCACGGAGGGGGGTCAGCCATTTGTGGTGTTTGCACTGTCACTTCATTATACAAGGATGCTATGGGCATAACATTCGCTTCATATTCCTTGTTGCCTCGCATCATCAGCAGATGTCGCATCTGGACCAAGCTTCCTGCGCATGTAATATGCCCAGTTTCGGTTTAATGAGGATAAAATAAAAACTGGAATTCCTACTACTGCAGGGCTTCAGAAAACTGGTTTATTGTTTCAACAACTGGTATGCCATCGTCTTGTCCACAACTTCAAACTCTTCATTGGCATTACCATTAGGAGTGTAGCAATTAGATAGTGAGTTTCAAATAATTAGCTATGATTAGGAGTGTTGTGCAGTAAATTGTATCCATCAATGCTCAAAGTGTTCCTTGCAAATATTTTTTCCATTTTGAAATTCTATGTTTAGCAATCTTCAAAAGTATTAACTGAAACCTATAAAATCACAACTCGTCTGGCTGCTGCAACTGCACCAAACTGGTAGGCGCCTTGCCAGACCTATATTGCATAATGAAATCCATTATTTGGATCTTGCAGTAACCCTGCATTCCTTCTGGTATCTGATTGATTTCCTTGGCCAGGGACAAGCAGAAGTGTTCGTTTGGACCTAATTTTTCCTGTAGCTCTTTGTTTATATTTTCTATTTCCGAATCAAATGTGTCACTTTTTCTTTTTTGCTTGTTTTTTCTGTTTCCATTTGAAGGGCTGGTATATGGCTGATGCCTAGCGGGTTTTGCTAATGCTACTGAAATGTTGCGAGGAGATGGAAGTGATGGGCATGGTGAAATATTTGACAATTCAGCCAGAGGTGAAGAAGTTTGGGAAAACGAAGCATAGTTTTCTTGCGTGCAGCAACTTGCCGGTTCCGATACAATTTTTAGTAGCACTTCCTGTGCAGGGGAGTCTATCAAAAGGTCGTCTTCACAACCCAGCAGGATTTTATCAATTGAGTCGCTGTGAACGATTACTGCAGGCAAGTTGCCTGCATTGACACCCGCAACATTGCTAGAGGACCTAAGGAGAAATAATAGGGTTTTCATCAGCATAACACCACCATAGAAGTCTGTGCCATTGATTCACAATTCTACGTAGATACAGCCGATATACTGTGCCAATTTTATTTTTACCTTTCTACTCACAACATGAATGTTTTGCATGAGGGTAAAATCGTAAATAGATATGATCTGTCATTCTGCAATCTGTAATCGTGGTTGTGTAACATCGCTACTTTGCTGCATTATTGACGGGCTTGTGTATGGGCCAGGACTGCTTCCACTGACATTTTTATCTTTGTGCAAAAAACCACGTCTCGCTGCTTTCACAATTGTTGTCATGCCGTTGAGTACATTGAATGCCAGAATGTGTAATGGCCACAAGCACTTCGAGTTTATCGCTTGAAGCAGGTCGACTGGGGCCCTTTATTTGCAGTTGCAAAATAGAGTATTAACTAATTTAAGAAAGTCTGATCGGCCAATGAGACAGGTTTATGAGAAGGCAAGCACAGATGGCATAAGATAGTTCACTGATGGGATATCGGAGAAGCCTTTGCACAGCAGTGGTCGTAAATTGACGATGTAAAAATACATATTCAATTGGCATTTCTTAAGGTCCTTTGCAGGACAAAGGTCATCTATCACATTACAAACCTACACTACCTAATACAGTCATATGATGATGATGATGATGTTGGATTTTATTGGCGCAAGGGCGACTCAGGCCAAAGAGCGCCAAACTCAAGGTTAACGGTGTACTCAAGTTTGCATAAAGTGATAGTTGTAATGCTTCATGAAGGGATAAAAAACAGTGGTGTATAGGGCCTAAAAATGCATTTGCTGTGTAATATCAGTAAAAACAGTGGTGTATAGGGCCTAAAATTCATTTGCGATGAATAATGAGCTGGGAAAAAATTTAAGAAAGTATATGTATATGCTTTAAAAGATCTCATCCATCCTCTCAAGGGGGAACGGGCTGAGACCCACGTCGATAAACAATTCCATGTAAAATACCTACTTCTGATAAAAATTTGAGCACCTGATTTAAAGGAAATATTGGATTGTCACCAATGAAAATAGATGGGTGTGTAGGTATTTGAAGAGTGTACAAGGAGGGAAAATGACGTCTTCTTTCTGGTTCCAGTTGTGCACATATAATTAAAACATGAATGACAGTGAGCCGATCACCACATCTCAAACAGTGCGGTGCAGGAGAGTTAGTTAAAAGATATGTATGCGTTGTGTATGTGTGACCAATTCTGAGTCTATACAGAGCTACTTCTTTAAATCTGTGTTGTTTTTTTGTGGTGTACCTGCCTATGCTTGGCTTTATTCTGTGCAGTTTATTTTCTGTTGCTGTGTCCCATTCCTCTTGCCATTGTTGGCGAATCATGTTTTTTATGTTTGGCTTGAGGTCATGATAAGTTATCTTATCAATGTCTGTGTCATTTAGAAGGGCAGCTTACGCAGCAAGCCTATCAGCTGCCTCGTTACCCGGTATACAGCGGTGGCCTGGCACCCAACACAGTGTAATTTTAATTTCTAGTTTATGGGCAAACATAAGGGAGTTTCAAAGAGAGTTCAGGACTGGGTTCTTGTTATGCCATTTCCAAAAGGATAGGGACGTTAAAACACTGAGGGAGTCTGTGTAGATGATCGACGGCTGTATGTTATTTTCTATGTGTCTCACAGCTAAAAGAATACTATGGCATTCAGCGGTAAATATACTAGTATGTCTGTTCAGGGTTTTTGACTGTGAAAACTGTGGTCCATGTGCTGCACAGGAGACTTGAGCAGACTTCGAAGCATCAGTGTAATATTCATCACAAGTGTACTTCTCCTGATGTGACATGAAGTGCTGCTTTATGGCAATAGGGGATGCATGTTTGCCCACTTCAAGAATCGGCAGGTCACAATTAACAGCATGCATTTCCCAAGGAGCACTTGTCTTTTGGTGAAGTTGTATGATGGCTGTTAATCGGAACGTCCAGTTGTTCAATATGCGTGGCAACTTTGACTGGATATGGCGGTGTTAGAGATGGTTTTCTTGAGAAAAGTGCTGTGCTAGTTTTGTCAAGCAGGAGCCGGCGACATGGATGGTTCAGTTGGCATAGTACCTTCATAGCATAAGTTACGCAAGTAAATTATCTCCTTCGTTGCAGGTGCCATTGGTTCGCCTCGACATAAAGGCTAGCAATTGGGCTAGATCAAAAAGCGCCCGTAGCGAGGCGAAGGCCGAAATGGTGCACGGGATCAAGCAATTTCAGAGCAGAGGATGATGCGGACCCATAGACCATCTGGCCATAGTCAATGCGTGATAAAACTACACTAGTCAGAAGGCTCAGAAGGCAGTCGCGGTCTGTGCCCCATGAAAGGTGAGAGAGGATTTTTAGCAGATTCATTGATTGAGACACTTCAGTCGCAACTGTTTTATGTGGGCAATGAAGGGAAGTTTTTCATCAACAACTACGCCAAGAAATTTATGTTCCTTTTTAAGGGCTTGGCTCTGACCATTCAATGTAATGTTGGGGTCGGGTCTGATGCCACGCTGTTTAGAGAAAAGTACACAAACACTTTTTTCAGAGTTAAATTTAAACCCATTGTCATCAGCCCACCTGGACAATTTGTTAACACCTAGCTGAATCTGTCGTTCACAGATGGCCAAGTTGCAAGATTTGAAGCTTATCTGGATGTCATCAACATATACAGAGCAAGAAATGGTTTTGGCAACACACTTTTTAAAAAGTTCATTTTGACTATGAAAAGTGTGCAACTGAGAACACCACCTTGAGGGACACCATTTTCCTGTATGTACTGCTTTGAGTATGCATTGCCAACACGAACTTTGAAGGATCGTTCAGACAAGTAACTTCGTATTGTATTCAACATGTTCCCTGTGATGCCAAGAGAGGAGAGGTCGCGGATGATACCATAGCGCCAAGTGGTATCATATGCTTTTTCAAAATCGAAAAAGACACATAAACAATGTTGTTTATGTACAAAAGCATCCCTTGTATAAGACTGGAATGCAATGAGCTGATCAGCTGTTGACCGCCCAGCTCTAAAACCAGCTTGGTTTGGATTAAGAAGACCATTGTATTCAAAGAAATGTAGAAGGCGGCAATTTACCATTTTTTCAAAAACCTTGCATAAGCAGCTGGTTAGAGCAATAGGCCGATAACTGGCAGCAAGAGTGGGTTCTTTTCCGGGTTTTAATATCGGGATAATGATCGCTTCCTTCCATGCTTTAGGAAAGCGTCCTGTGGCCAATATTTTATTATACAGGCAAAGTAGGGTTTCAATCGTGTCCGTATGCAGGTGCTTGAGCATTCCATATGTGATCCTGTCAGGACCTGGTGCTGCGTTCCCACATGTGCCAAGTGCAATCTTCAGCTCCTGCATGGTGAAAGGGCTATTGCACCCTCCTGTGCACGGTCTCTTACCACATATAGGCTTCCTCTCCTCAGTTACCTTGTGCCGCAAAAAAGATTCGGTATAGTGCGCTGAGCTGAATACGTTTTCGTAGTGTTGCCCTAGTGTGTCTGCTTGGTGTTCAAGAGAGTCACCACTAGTGCTGACAAGAGGTGTTGGGAGAGTGCTATAGCCTTTGAGTGCTCTTATTCTGTTGTATACTTTGTGAGCATCAGAATAAGAGTTCACAGAAGAAAGGAATGATGACCAGTTTTCCAGCTTGGAAATACGTCGAACACGTTTGCCATTTGCCTTTGCGCGCTTAAATCCTATCAGGATTTTCAGCCGTGGGGTATCGGCGTAACTTCGACCATGCCTTGTTTTGTGTTTCACGGGCAGTCTTACATTCTGCATTCCACCACGACCTTCGTTTGTTTCGTGGGTCACTTTATGTTTGTGGAATGTGTTTTTCTGCAGCATCTATAATGTGCAGCGTGATGAAGAGTTAGATTCGTCAACGCCTAAGGCAGTAACTGATGAACAGGGCAGAGCTGAGTGTTCCCTGAACATCTCCCAGTTGGCCGCATATTCTTTAAATTTCCTGGGACTAGATGCATTTACATTTTTATTGCCTGTGTACTTTACAGAGATGAGAAAATAGTCGCTTCCATATAGATTGTCAATAACAACCCACTCTGTAGCTGCCAAGAGCATCGAAGAGCCAATGGCTAAGTCAATCCCAGTCGAAAAATACTACAGGAATTTTCTGTTGTACAACACAAATTTCTGTTGTACGACATAATTTTTTGTTGTACGACACGACGCTGTTTTGTTGTACTACAGGAAAGTATGTTGTACAAGAGAGCGCTTTGTTGTACAACACAAGACTGCTCTGTTGTACTAATGACTGCCGTGTTGTACTACAGACTGCTCTGTTGTACAACAAACCACAGTAAAACAGAGCGCAACTCTGTTGTACTACAAATTTAGTTGTACAACAAACTGGTCTGTTCTGCACTGCTTATGAATTGCATATTCATAAAGTAAATTTCGGTGTCTGACTCGCATCATCTATATGTGTGGTTTGACATATAGATGCAGCCTTTTATCGGTGCAATGCTGCTTGCTTACACCCCTTAAAAGGGTCCATCAGTACTTCAATGCACTCTTTCTGGAGGGGGGCAACTTAAAGCAGAAAAAGGACATACATATGTCTATTTGGTCATTGAATAATTAATGATGATTGTTGTATGTCCGAATGATCAACCTAAAAAATAAATGTCTCTTTGTCATAATCACTGAATTAAGCAGCTTTAAATAACCGCGTGATTTCCTTGGCCTTGCACACATGGAATCTTGCCCGAAAACAGCACATTTCATTATTGCATGCAGTTGAGAACTATCAGTTCAAATGTCAAAATGTGTGGGTCAATCTCTATAGGTGTGTGTGTGTGTGTGGTACTTGAGAGCTCTTGCCGTGCACATGTATTTCATCTCGCAAGGTTAAAATATGTATATTTCAATGAACATGGGAGAAACACTACCAGGGGGCTGTAATTAGGTCTCCAAGCTTATTGTGGTGAATCCATAGCTTTAAGTAGTACTTGGTGACCTTTGTTGCTTTTTTACCTGATCAAAGTTGAACATGCTAAATTTTACTTGTACATGTTTTTTGCCCAGTTTATTGTTTAATTTTGGATTATGTACTTCTCGAGAAATTTTATATGGTATGTGACTTGAGAGGCTAAAGTTGAATTGTTAATTGCATCACTTTGCTAATTGATTCCTATTTAATACTAACAATTAATGTAGTCCATTTGCATTCGATATAAGCTATCCAAAGATGTATGATTTGATATATACAGCAGGATTTTCAATTTTTATTCTTATAATTAAACCAATTACCTGTACTGTTAATAGACCAAGCAAATATTTCAGTGCAAATATACATGGCATAAGTTATCTAATGATATATAACTTGATGATGTACAAGCAAAATGTATTTTCCAAATAGCTAACAAATCATAATTAAGACCTACAATTAGCCCTCTCAACATAAGCTATTAAATGATATGATATATGACTTCCTATTTGATAGGATGAAATTTATTTTTAAATAGAGCCTGCAATAATTCCGGTGAATATTGAGATAAGCTACTCGTTCATACGTGATGATTTCATGGCCTGAGCTTCCATTTTTATTCACATTTACCCAATGACACTTCATTAAGGCTTGCAATTAGTCTAGTGCAAATACACTCGACATAAGCTCTCCAGATATATGACTTGATGCAGTGTAATGTCGAATAATAAACACTACTATCTAACTATGAAAATTAATTTTGACCTGCAATAACTAAGCACAATGGTACCCAATGTAAGCCATATATAATGAAACACGCAGCTGAATAATGTAAGCTAACGAACAATTTATCATTTCATGTATTTAGTTCATACCTAATCACAATATATAAACAATAACAATTATAATTACAGTGTAGAGTTGGTTTCATTCAAATATACTTGACATAAGCTATTCAGGGATATTTGACTTAGAATGCAATAAACTCAATTTAGTCACATTTAACCAACTAGCAGTGAGACCTACAATTAGACACTTTCAATTACACTTAACATAAACTATTTGAGACAAATTGTGCTCAACATAAGCTGGACAACCACTGCAAATAATTACGGTATACACATTTTTTGTCGACATTACTACCAATCTTCTACTTTTGTAATCAATGACTTTGACTGAGCGATGCATCATGCCACCTTCAGAAAATAATCAGAGCCTCAAATTTAACTAAAAACAAAATAGCTTTTTATACTGATATTAAGGTATCGTGCATTCAAATTGGAAGTTGTCACTTGCTGATTTTGCATGTCAGTAAGCGCAATGGTATCCATGCAACACATACCTGCCATGCATTAATGGCGCAAGTTTCATTTATTTAGTTATGCTCTAAAGCAAGCGAATTGAGAAAATTATCAACAGCAGTGGTTTGCCTGGAGTTGAAATTTCTAAATCTATAAGGAGGGCATAGATGGTAAAAAAGCGGAATTGAATTTTATTTTTTTATTTCTGGTAATGTGTCAGTGAGGACTGCAGCTTTTATAACTGCGATGCTCGTGAGAAAGAAAGCAAACAATTACTTCATGAAAGAACAAAGGCTGTGTATTTGGAACAGAAAAGCTAAAGTACAAAAACTTGTTGAGAATTAAATTATGCAGCATTTATCAAGGACTGTGTAAAATGTGCCGAGAATCTATGCAGCATTTCAGGCAACTAGCAGTTGACATTATCAAACCAACTTGCTCTTCAACACCACTCACATATTACAGAGATGCGAAATGCTGCAAAGTGTGCACCTTTGCACTATAACATATTAGATAACCATAATAATTGGTGCACATCAGGAACGTACATAATAGCTAGGGTAGTCGCCACACTCACTGTACATATTTTTGTACGAAGTCATGGTTTCTTTCACCACAAGCCAGCTATTGGTGTTGTGGCTCTTTGCATACATGCACATCTTTCAGCACTATTAAACAAAATTCCTCGTAATGTGTAAATAAAATATTTGTTACAAATGAAGGCGATGCCTTCAGAGACACAAGCAGATATGTAGGAAAGTATACTACTCAGCAGAGAGTCTATTTTGAAGATGTAGTGCCCAAATCGCTTCATTGTTGAGTACCTTTTTTATAGGCTCAATTCATGGAACGTTAAAGGCAAAGGTTATTGCATAGCTGAATGAGATGACATAGGACAAAACTTGCCAAAACAAAATTATACAGCAACACGAAGCAGTTCTATTGGTGAATGTCATACAATGTTGTGCGCAAAGCACATATTGCCATTAAATGAGCAGTTTGCATGGCACCAAACACCAAGCAGCAAAAGGCTAAAAGATTTGGCAGGTGGATGCGGCTCTTGCCACCATCATTGAATTTCTTAAACACCAAGTGTGGCACTCATAATTACCACCGCTTGGGTAGGAATGAGAAAAGGCAAATTGATAAATTAAAGTAAACTGAGGTAAACAGTCTAAAGAAATCAGACAGCGGAAAAATAAAGTAAAAGCACAGGCAAAAAACAGTACATAGAGCAAAGGCTAACATCTGTTATGGAGGACAAAACTTCTCATATTATACGTGGAATTCAATCTAGGCTGTTCTTGTTTGTACACATAATCACCTCGTTTCGTAAATTACCACACAAGAGGTTAATAGTTCAGCTTCCAGCTCAACAACAGCAGTCTGAGACCACTGCATGGCTAACAGCAAAGCTGCGAACTTCTTATATAGTCACACATCCTGGGCACTTAATTGTGCCAGCATGCACTTACGGAAAATATTGAACAATGCATGTTAATTAATAAAAATAATGCACAAGGAAAAACCAAAATCATGAGTTATTAAATATACAGTACAAAAGTTTATATTGTGGACATGTAAATTAACCAAACAGTAATATATTAAGAAAGCACATCTGTGAACAATTAAATGGATAAGACAGGGAAGGTGAAATGAATCAGAAAGGCTATTATAAAAATTTGGCAAAGTCTTCATGATATAATTACCACCGTCATATGCACTGCTTGCATAATCTTAGGCTTTAAACAAGGTAGACAAAGCAATGAATATAACTGTGCATTCTAGGAAAGCAATGCAAAAAGGATGAAACAAATGAAAGCATGTGATATTAACTAATGTGCAAGAAAAGAAAGCACACAGCACTTGTACTACAGCACATCCTGCCTGTTTTTTAGCTCTTTCCCTCTTCCAAAGGCAACATATAAACTATCTCACTTCTCGATCACATAACACACCAATTTTTAGACCGAAGTAGTCTCTGGAACCTGCACAGGGTTAAAGCTTTGATAGTCACGAATTCCATCTTAATTTGGTTTCGCGCCGGAGCTCCAGAACAGCCTGGCTAAACTAATTGGAACTCCATGCTTCTGAGCACCTAGCACGGAGGAAGTATTCCTTTCTCCATGGCGCCTAGAGATCCACATCAGTGTCCAAGCTAGAATGCCGGCAACCAGCTTCAGTGTTCGAGCAGTGGTAATCTTAACATAGCGGCTGCCTCAGACTATCCACTTCGAGACATGAACCCACGAATGTGAAGTGTGCTGCTGGCCATAAAAAAAAAAAAATATAGCTCTTCGTCCATTTGCTTTTGTCTCCACGGCTGGCAAGATAGTCAGAGAGTGGACTCGAATTCTGACTTGGCGTGCCCTTTTCTCCGCCTATTTTTGATACTTTATGATCTATCTTTTTCTCATTTTTGCCAGGGCCTATTTTTCCCAATAACCAGCGCAGCCCAAGACAGCGTACCATGCAGTATTAGTATGCCACGTCTAGGGGCGCTGGGCCTCAGCGGCGCTCTCGTGGCGCTGATTTATGGGTTGTTTCGACTCAGAGAGCACATGCACGGAAGATTTCGAGCGGCAATGACCCCTCTGTGACACAATTTTCTTCATAACGAAGGCTGCACATCGTTGCACAAGTATCAAAAAGCACAAATCTCGAGCAACGACGCTCGCAATGCTGAACAAGGCCGGAAGAAAGAAAATAACGAGGTCCTTTTAACGGTCTTAGCACTAGAAACTACAGAATACAGCTAGATAACTGCACTGCAACCTTCGCACCACCTTAGGTGTTTGGCAGTTGGAGCCAAGGTTTCAGTTTCGTTATTGCAGCTAAATAGCTTTTATGTAATTTAGTCAACAATTTTACCTAGCACACTGTGCTTTATGTCATAGCTAACAATATTTTAAATTTTGTTTAATGGAAAACAATACTACCCTTTGCAAGGATATCGCATCATTTCATTAACTTCGTCAAGACACAATGTTGCAGTGGCCTAGTACGACTAGTGAAACTGCCGCGTTCATCTACTTTCGACTGAAGCGCCACCAGATGCGCGCAGCTTTCTTTTGTGTAAAGTCTACTTTGTAACAATTTTGTACCTAAATTGCTTGTCACGAGCTGGATACAAAATCGGAAATAGTTTTTTGTACTTTCATGGTCTGGCATGCTGCAAATTGGCAGTCACAACCTACATTTGCTGACGAATTCTGCTAGGCGACTTTAGCGCCCCCGTGTTGTTCGTCGGTGGCGGAGTGGAGCCGCTGAAACGTAGTCTGCTGCACTCACTTTGCTAAGACGATCCATGCGTGACGCGTAGTAACAGCGGCATGGCGGCGTCGTAATGCGAGTTGTTCGTTTTTGAAGTTGAAATACTTCGCTAAAGCCGGTGTTTGCGTTCGTCGATGATTGCTGCGCTTTGCTTTGTGCGTCCAGCGTGCAGTGTTCTATACGGTTGGAGTTGTTGGTTGATATAGCGGAAACGTCAAACGCTTGAGAAGCGCGGAAGCCCCGCACCTGGAAATGCGTTCGCGTTCAACGCTGCAAGCCTCTGCCGGGTTTGAACCGCACCGGAAAAGAAGCACTTGAGGGAAGTCATCGACTCTTCATTTGCAGGTAAAGCATTCATTATAGTAGTTGTTCTGCCTGTGCTGCAACGCTTGCGATGCACTATTGTGTACGCGAGCATCTGTGGCTAGATACCTCATTTAGATTTAACTGCGTAGCGCAGCGATGGTCCTTGTTATTTTCTTCGGTGCGCCTTGCACAACCCAGTGATCGTAGAACCTTTGCATCGCTGTTTGCAGTTCCTTTTAATAAAGTGCTTCTACTAGCAGTTCAAGGAAACGGAGCTTAGTTTTCTCTTGCGCATGTAATATGCGCGTTTCAAGGTAATGCCGGAAACATCGACTGTAGTGTAGACTCGTAAAACGTGAGGAACTACTGTTCGCATTTCAAAATTTGTCGCGTTTTCTTGTGATTTGGAAGCCCTTCAATGTTCGTCAGCGACATGCAGAGAGGCTCAAAGGAAGTTTCCAAACATAGTCATACAAAGAGCTTTACTTCTATTTTTTTTTTTGTCGCCAAGTCACATTATGCAGGCCAAGCAGGAGTCTCATGGCCCTACTGCGAGGCCGCTTTCCATGGGCTTACCAGTTCATAGTGGGTTTGAAAAGACATATGTTATCAGATTTTTTTTTACACAATGAAGCAGCCGTGCTGATTTCACAGTAGCAATAAGGGACCGTTGACATCACAGACTGGGGAATACAGCGCTACTTGCTAGATGGGGGACAGGTGAAGGACAACACACGAATGAACCTGTCCCCGGTCTATCAAGTAGCGCAGTATTCCCCAGTATGATCAACCAACTGGCCCCCGTGTTTTCATTGTTGACATTACAAAATCAATGTGAAAAGCCCTTCATTGTTTGTCAGCCATATGCAGAAAGGCTGAGAGGAAGTTTCCGAACAGTCATACAAAGAGCTTTACTTCTAATATTTTTTTTTTGCAAAGTCGCATTATGCAGGCCAAGCTGGACTCTCATTCCCTACTGCGAGGCCGCTTTCCATGCAAGTACCAGTTCATAGCTGGTTTGAAAAGACATATGTACTCAGATTTTATTTTTGTTTTTACACAATGGAGGGGGGAGAGAAGCAGCCGTGCTTAATTCACAGTAGCAATAAAGGACCGTTGACATCACAAACTGGGGAATACAGCGCTACTTGCTAGATGGGGGACAGGTGAAGGACAACACACGAATGAACCTGACCCCGGTCTATCAAGTAGCGCAGTATTCCCCAGTATGATCAACCAACTGGCCCCCATGTTTTCATTGTTGACATTACAAAATCAATGGGAAAAGCCCTTCATTGTTTGTCAGCCATATGCAGAAAGGCTCAAAGGAAGTTTCCAAACAGTCATACAAAGAGCTTTACTGCTAATATTTTTTTTTTTTTTTGCAAAGTCGCATTATGCAGGCCAAGCAGGACTCTCATGGCCCTACTGCGAGGCCGCTTTCCATGCAATTACCAGTTCACAGCGGGTTTGAAAAGACATATATCTTTTTTTTTGCACAATGAAGCAGCCGTGCTTATTTCACAGTAGCAATAAGGGACCGTTGACCTCACAAACTGGGGAATACAGCGGTACTTGCTGGATGGCGGGCAGGTGAAGGACAACACACGAATGAACCTGTCCCCGGTCTATCAAGTAGTGCAGTATTCCCCAGTATGATCAACCAACTGGCTCCCATGTTTGCATTGTTGACATCGCAAAAGCAATGTGAAAACCCTTCATTCTTTGTCAGCCATGTGCAGAAAGGCTCAAAGGAAATTTCCAATGTAGTCATACAAAGAGCTTTACTTCTAATTTTTTTTTTCCGAAGTCACATTATGCAGGCCAAGCAGGACTCTCATGGCCCTACTGCGAGGCCGCTTTCCATGCAAGTACCAGTTCATAGCTGGTTTGAAAAGACATATGTACTCAGATTTTATTTTTGTTTTTACAGAATGGAGGGGGGAGAGAAGCAGCCGTGCTTATTTCACAGTAGCAATAAGGGACCGTTGACATCACAAACTGGGGAATACAGCGCTACTTGCTAGATGAGGGACAGGTGAAGGACAACACACAAATTAAAGTGTCCCTGTCTAGCAAGGAGTGCAGTATTCCCCAGTATGATCAACCAACTGGCTGCCATGTTTGCATTGTTGACATCGCAAAAGCAATGTGAAAACCCTTCATTCTTTGTGAGCCATGTGCAGAAAGGCTCAAAGGAAATTTCCGAATGTAGTCATACAAAGAGCTTTACTTCTAATTTTTTTTTTTGCGAAGTCACATTATGGAGGCCAAGCAGGAGTCTCATGACACTACTGCGAGGCCGCTTTCCATGCAATTACCAGTTCATAGCGGGTTTGAAAAGACATATATCTTTTTTTTTACACAATGAAGCAGCCGTGCTTATTTCACAGTAGCAATAAGGGACCGTTGACATCACAAACTGGGGAATACAGCGCTACTTGCTGGATGGCGGACAGGTGAAGGACCACACACGAATGAACCTGTCCCCGGTCTATCAAGTAGCGCAGTATTCTCCAGTATGATCAACCAACTGGCCCCCGTGTTTTCATTGTTGACATTACAAAATCAATGAGAAAAGCCATTCATTGTTTGTCAGCCATATGCAGAAAGGCTCAGAGGAAGTTTCCAAACAGTCATACAAAGAGCTTTACTTCTATTTTTTTTTGCGAAGTCACATTATGCAGGCCAAGCAGGAGTCTCATGGCCCTACTGCGATGCCGCTTTCCATGCAATTACCAGTTCATAGCTGATTTGAAAAGACATATGTACTCAGATTTTTTTTTTTTAGAAAAAAGGGGGGGGGGGGGAGAGAAGCAGCCGTGCTTAATTCACAGTAGCAATAAGGGACCGTTGACATCGCAAACTGGGGAGTACAGCGCTACTTGCTGGATGGCGGACAGGTGAAGGACAACACATGAATGAACCTGTCCCCGGTCTATCAAGTAGCGCAGTATTCCCCAGTATGATCAACCAACTGGCCCCCGTGTTTTCATTGTTGACATTACAAAATCAATGTGAAAAGCCCTTCATTGTTTGTCAGCCATATGCAGAAAGGCTCAAAGGAAGTTTCCGAACATTCACACGAAAAGCTTTACTGCTGTTTTTTTTTTTTTTTTGTGAAGTCACATTACGCAGGCCAAGCAAGAGCCCTCGCCAGCAGCAACATTGGCAAGTCTCACAGCCCTGTTGCGAGGCCGCTTTCCATGCAATTAACAGTTCATAGCAGGTTTGAAAAGACTTATGTACTCAGATTTCTTTTTTACACAATAAAGCAGCCATGCTTAATTCACAGTAGCAATATGTGACCGTTGACATCACAGACTGGAGAATACTGCACTGCTTGCTAGACGGGGGACAGGTGAAGGACAACACACAAATGAAAGTGTCCCTGTCTAGCAAGTAGCGCAGTATTCCCCAGTATGATCAGCCAATTGGCTCCCATGTTTGCATTGTTGACATCGCAAAAGCAATGTGAAAACCCTTCATTGTTTGTCAGCCGTATGCAGAAAGGCTCAAAGGAAATTTCCGAATGTAGTCATACAAAGAGCTTTACTTCTATTTTTTTTTGCCGTAAAGTACCATTATGCAGGCCAAGCAGTAACCCTCGCCAACAGCAACATCGGCAGGTCTCACAGTCCTGCTGCAAGGCCGCTTTCTATGCAATTACCAGTTCGCTGTGTGTTTGAAAGGTACTTACTGAGATTGTTTTTTTACGCAAAAAAAGCGGCCGTGCATAATTCACAGTAGCAGTACGTAACCGTTGACATCACAAAATCAGTGTGAAAAGCCCTTCGTCAGCCGTATGCTGAAAGGCTCAAAGGAAGTTTTCGAACATAGTCAAAGAGCTCTACTTCTAATCTTCTTTCTTTTTTTTTGTCGCGACGTCATTATGCAGGCAAAGCAGGAGCCCTCGCCAGCAGCAGCACCGGCAGTTCTCACAGCCCTGCTGTGAGGTGGCTTTCCATGCAATCACCAGTTCATGGCAGTTTTGAAAAGACGCAATTACGGAGGTTTATTTTTTTTGCACATTGAAGCAGCCGTGCTTAATTCACAGTAGCAATACGTGACAGTTTACATCACAAAATCACTATGAAATTTAAAAATTTTGCAGAACGGATGAATTGATTGAAAGAGAACCCTTCTTGTGCTGCTTAATGAGTATTTTAATATGTTCTGCCAGTTTGCTGGACAGCAGTTCGGATGAAAATATTCTAAAACATACAAATCATGAATAACGTCATGACATGCGGGTTTTCAAGAAGTATTTGCTTTTACTCTGAGCACAAAATGGCCAGCGTCTGGGGGGATTTTCTGAACATTTAGGTCTCACTTACACAGCAAAAAGGCATGCAATTGGCTATCATTTGCAACCAGGGAGCAACTTGATTTTGCAGTCATCAGCATGGCAATCTATAGTGCTCAGATAGTGTACCTTGGGCTGCATGGATGTCATCTGCAAATAATTCTTTTATGATAGCGTGCATTTATCATGCATCCCCACACTGATAGAGCTTCCTTGAGCTGTTTTATCTTTTCCATTAATGTCATCACGTTTATGACACAGTAGGTGACAGTTATCTAAATATCAAGCTAAGCCATATTGGGGAGTTACCAAGTTCTGTGCTGTTCTTTACCAAAAGGAAACGCTCTGTGCACTATGAATAATAATACATTTGACGAGTGTTAGCAAAAGTGAATGCGGTGTATTAATGTTGCTGCACACAAATATTTAATACAGCACATGCATGCCTGACTGTTCTCGCTACACTTTGTTTTGTGTTTCTGCGGCACCTTTGTGAGCAGTCGCAAGTAGTAAAAGCTGTATACAGACTAAGCACAGACGTGAAGGCACTCCCATCAGTATGTCAGCACATCCTCAGATGCAGGCTATTCGAAACCAGTTGTTCCCACTAGATGCCATCGGTGCAGCCAAATGCGCCTCGGTTGAGCGCTGTAAATAGCCGTACTGGCAACTGTACCTATGAGTTATTATAAGTGTAACTGACTGGTCACCATCCCACAACTCTTGGCATCGTCATGTCCAAGAGTTGCCAGTATTACAGTAAAATGTGATAGGGCAGCATGTTTGTATATCAAATGCATATCCCATCATTCCTTTTATGTGCTTCCTTTTGTTATGCTTTGTCTTCTAAAAGGGCAGTTGGTCTTGACTGTTAGGTAATGAGAAGCTAGATGTGGAACAAGCATTCATTACATCCGAGGCGCTGCTTATTTCTTAGCAGCTCCAAGGAATCGAGCAGCATGCAATTGGCCAGCAGCTGTTCCTTTTAGGCCCACATTGTTGCAATACCTTTACAACTCGCAAGCTGTGACTGGGCTTTTACATGTTGTCTGCTTTTAAATTGTTGTGCTTGACATATGCACAATATTGTATGGCATAGAACATGTCCTCGAAAAGAAAATCATTTCAGCTCTCCATTGCAACCCAGTCACTCAATACTGTTTCCTGCTCGTCTTTAGATAGCTTGATACCTTTTGCTGACAGACTATTTATCTTGATGCTATTAAAGAGCATGAAGTCAAGATCAGAAATGGTTTTGTAATTTGCATTACACTTTACGTTGCTCAACAATCTGTTCATGTCCCTTGATTTGCTCAGTGACATGGCACCCAGTTTTTACTATATAAGAATGAGCTGACGAGAGGGGAACTCATATACTAACCAATCAGCGCATCTCTTGAATGGACATCGAAGCTTTTTACCAGAGCCTCTTTCTTTTAGTTGTCCTTTTATGAAGCCAGAGGAAAGACAACCAAGCTTTGGAGGGGCTAAAAAGACTAGCAGAATGTCATGCCTGCTCACTACCTTGTTCACGTTGTGGGATGGCATGTGCGGGTATGTCACTACTGGTCTCACCTTTTCTCTAGACTCATCTGCACCAACTTCTACAGCCCGTCACTTCTGGGTGTCTTCTGTAACTCCTGTCAAAAGCAAACAATGGGCCCCAGCTGAAGTCAGCCTAGCCGATTGAATTTCAAAACTAGAAGGGAGCTTGGGGACACATGACTTCCTGATCACAGATTCACAGTCACTCATTCCTTTCACTAAATTTTATCTATTTGAAAATCAATTGGAAGGAGGCCCTTTTTTAATGTGGAACAAAACATCAGCATACCTGATTCATTAAGCACTCAGTGCTTTGCTTAGACTTGCTGTTCAAATATTGCTATCAGCATACTTGCGTCAGCTTCCCTCACCAGCATTGCGTCGCGGGATCCTTGAGAAAAGGCGAGACTGGCAGTTATGCAATATCTACCTAAGCTGTCCCACAATTTGAACATTGCTGTGAGCATGCATGACAGTCCGCTTCTCTTTTTATTTCCAATGAAGCAGTGGTCTTTGCTGTCACATCGGAAAAGGCGAAAGAGGTTTTGGTACCAACAATGGATGGTCATTCACGAAACATGTAGAAATGGTAGTGTATGAGTTTCACTCTCAAGCAGCCATTCTTGTGCAAGACAAACTATGCACTGTGCAAATGAGGGAGTCTGGGAACTTCAGTGAAATATTGAGCAAAAGAAAATGGTCTCTAATTTACCACAGCACATTGGATCTTGTCCTGTGAGGTCCCATGAGGCATGCTGTGGTTATGTGTACTACTGTTATGAGCAGAAATACAGAATCGCAGAAACTGATTGAAGCCTTCTATATTAGCAAGAAAGGTAGCCTGTGTGTCCGCAGTACTTATTTGCCATGGTGAAAGGCTCAGCACAACATTTTAAAAGTTCACTGTTATGCCACACTTGATGCATTGATGCGTTCTTTGCACATGCAGTGGCAAAAAGCATATAATGCATACTTTTTTGCAAAAAGAGTAATTTGTTATTCGCACTCTGTTACAATTTCTCTCATATGTGCTGTGCTTTTTGGCGCCCTTGAATGCTTCAGACGAATAACTAGCAGTTTTTCACAAGTCGTCATAGTTTGCATGAAGCTATATCTTAAGTACTGCTGAATGTTTCAAATGAGAGGAAGTTGTGTTTGCATGTTGCCCTTCAAAGCGAACATCTAAAGTAGTAAAGCTGTGTGCATTGTTTCTGTAATGTAATTGCATTATGGGATGCAAAGCAGGAAATGGCTTGGATCTCGTATTCTTTTACAGAAGTGCTCAAAACAATTCGCTGATGATGACTGAGCCATAAAAGGAGCAAAGCAGAGCTTTATTTTGAGTGCATGAATTTGACAGCTTTACTATTTTATAGATAGAATGAGAGGAAGAAGAGGGTTTGCACGGTATGAAGAAGAACTAAACAAGGGTAAATAGGGTACGCCTCAGTTCACAGATGAGCCAACGTTTGGACAAGTGGACTTGTCTTCGTCTGGGCAAAGCGATCATCACTGACAGGGGCTTAAATACGCTTTTGCTTCCGAAGAAGAAAAGCTGGGGAGGGGAAAGTGGGTCCGATGAAAGTAGGTGTGAAAAAGTGGGGAGGAGAGGATGGGTGAGAAGTGGGTTATGGGTTATGAAGTGAAAGAAAAAAAATAATTTTTAGTATGTATCTCAACCTGGAACCAGAGATCCTGTGGCCTGCAAAAGAAGTAAAAACGGCAGTACTAGGAAAAACCAGAGTACCGGGTAGATGATTAGTCACCACTTAGGCGGGTTTGGTGCAGATACACCTTACAAAGGGACAGGCTTTGGGAAGGGCCCTGATAAGGCATATATCTAAGGGGGACAATTCTTAAATCTTTCTGCAAAGGTGGAGGGGGGGGGGAGAAAATCACAGAATTACCGCACAGGGAACCTCAACTGACATGAAAAAAAAATTAATCATAAAAAAAGTTTGAGGACAAACTCAAGCAACAAGTGATCAGGAGCAAATGTGTTTAGAGGAACATGTAAGGTTATGCTATTGTGGAAGGGAATAGAGTGTACATGCGTTGTGAATAAACTGTACAATTAACACTATGTGGGATTGCTTTCCCGAATAGTTATGATGCAGAGGGAATATACCTAAGGGTTTCTAACGTTCCCTTAGATATATTTATTCCTGCTGGTTCCAATGCATATCTAATTCATAAATTTAGAACATTGGAACCAGCAGGAATATTTGTGGTGACTAATCATCTACCCTGTACTGTGGTTTTTCCTTGTACTGACGCTTTTACTTCATTTGCAGGCCACAGAATCTGGTTCCAGGTTGAGATACATACTTAAGATTTTTTTTTGTCAGTTGTGGTTCACTGTGCGGTTATTATCCTGTGACTTTGTACTCCCCCTTTCCTCCCCCTACCTTTTAAGAATTGTCCCCCTAGATACATGCATTATCAGGGCCCTTTGCATAGCCTGTCCCTTTGTAAGGCATATCTGCCCCAAACCCGCTTAAGTGGTGACTAATCACCTACCCGGTATTGTAGTTTTTCCTGGTACTGCTGCTTTTACTTTTGCGGGCCACAGAATCCTTGGTTCTAGGCTGATAAATACATACTGAAGATTTTTTTTTTCTTTTTTGCTTTCATTTCATGACCCACTTTCTTCTCACCTATCCTCTCCTCCCCACTCCTTTACGCCTACTTTCTTCGCACCCACTTTCCCCTCCCCAACTTTTCTTCGTCGAAAGCAAAGGCATATTTAAACCCCTGCTAGCGATTATCGCTTTGCCCAGATGAAGACAAGCCCACTTGTCAAAACGTTGGCTCATCTGCGAACTGAGGCGTACCCCATTTACCCTTGTTCAGTTCTTCATACTATTTTATAGTCATTGGTATTACTATTTTTCAGCAATTTTCGGTCATCTGGAGGATTTCGTGTAGCAGAGGTGGCCAAGGATGCAGGAGGAATTCAGCTTCGAACATCTAGAGAAGCACCTGCTCAGAGCTCTGGAGTGGTTGAAAGCAGCAGGCATTGCTCAAAGCCAGAGGAAGAGGTGAGTGTTTTTTTGCTTCCTAATATTTCGAACTGTAACAATCATTTTTAAACCGACATTCTCAGAAATGTGACTGTTCACACTTCCGGACTGCTGTCCTTGTCTTTAAAGTGCTGCATTTTTCATAGCCGAGTCTCCTGAGCATTTTCAGCAAAATGACGTGTTAACGAGGCCAGTTGTGTCCAGACATCAGCTCAGGAACACTAGGCCAGTCACACCAAAACGATCACAGCAGTACTTTCACATGCCTGTATCTCAGCTCCGGTGGTAAAAACATCAGACGTGGCTTGATGGATATGTTGATAAGGAGAGGCAGTGGGAACAGGTTATCAGAATGCTTACTCAGCAGTTCAGTGTGATAGGGAAGTACTGAATGTATGGCTTCTGCCCACACGACTTGTTGCCCATTGTCGTCATTTGCATGGCACTGCTACAGTAAACAAAGGCAAAAGGCAGTGATCCTTATGAAGTAACTTTGCATCACTTGACGTTACTAATACCTGCATTCACAAATGCGCCTCGACTCAACATTCCACCTCCACTCCACTGAGTGGAGAAAACAGCTGCTCCTCCACCCCAGGGCCAATTCAGATTCCTGAACCCCCCTCGGCATTTCCTTTGACAAGGTCTGTTTGAGATTATGTCCTCCACTCGAAGCAGTGCAAGTACACATGGGAACGAGGTTAAGGTGAAATTATTGCCCGAAAACTGCGTGCTGAAGTGTGTAATGCTCAGTTTTTCATGTCGAGTCTTCTAAACTTTTCCAAGCAATCACAATGTTAACAGCATATTGGAACTCGTTTCGCAGGCGGGATAAAAAAGGTGGCTGTGAAAAATGGCAGAAAGCACTTCTGCATATGGCAACAGTCGCTGCTGGTGACGAGTTTACGTAGAACATGAGGCAGGCTTAGAGAAATGGTATGAATACCTCGGTTTGCTTGTTTGGTGTGAGGTCTATGTTCACCCTTTGTCGCTTTCTTTTATTTTTATTGCCAGGCTTTGACAGACAACTGAATACATTGCAGAAAAAGAATTAGCTGCCAACTCCTACGAGCATGCTTTTGGCCATCAGAGTGCTCGGGGGAGAGCATTGAAAACATTTGTGTTTCTTCAGAGTGCGTTGCAGCGCATGCACACTGAATTCGGCTCTGCAGAAGCGAATGCTGCCTGCAGTTTCCCAACAAGTTAAGAACCGTAATTTAAAACGTGCCTCAAAAGGCATACCCTTTGCCGGCTGCGAATATCCCTTCGTAGGGCAAGCAAACCAATGTGCTCCCTCTACAGCGCCACTCGTCTGAAGATGTTAGTATGTACCCACGAGCGACAGACATGCCATTGGTGTTTGGGGTGTAGCACAGATGCACCCACAGCTCCACCACCCCTCTGGTACGCCCCAGCTTACTGCATGCAACACGCTGTTCCCCCACAAGTTCGCCATCGTCTGTGGAAGCCACCACGCAGGGCGAGCCAGCGCGAGTAAAATATCACACAAATTAGCTCCAGCCAGTGACTCTCGGGTGCTGCGCCCACGCTCCGGATTTCGCTTTATGAGTGCATCATTTTCCATATCTAAAAGGAAAACACAGTACTCTAACTTTCTGTTTAGTAGCGCCACAATAACCCGACCCCGCTCACAGGTTTTATGGCTGCCGGGCGATTGGACAGCAGGGGACTGCGTTAATGAGTGTTCGATTTGAGGCAAGCGAAGTGCTTCGCCAGTCTTGAGTAGCAAAGGGAAAACAAACATAGGGGTTCTGAACTAAGAGTTGTTGTTTTAGAGCTAATGCTATCTTTCCAGGAACTGTGCACCAGCGCTTGCATAACCAAACAGTTCACAGACGTCCAACCAGTCACATACCCTCTCTAATGGATAAAATCTGGCAATGGGAATCAGTGTAAATTGATTGCCAGTTTTTAGAATTCTGAAATCCTACACACAGCTTCCACGTGCCATTCCCCCAGTCTAGCACACTGCCCGCACACATGCTCGAGCCACAGCACGATATATTTCTCACAAAGGTGAAGGCGTAGTGTGTACAGAGTCAGACTAGTTAACCAATGCTAGCTTCCTGTGTCGAACACCTTCACTATCTTTACCAGACTGTCCCGAGCTGACCACATTTTAGGCCTCTGCTTCTATCTTTTCAATGTAGCGCTGGTGTCAAGTCTGGTCAACACAATGCCTGCCCTTAGCCCTGCGCACGCAGAAATATTACGGTACGTCTCCAAATTTGGTGTCAGCGGCATGTTGTTCAGGTTGGGATCGCCGATTGGCATTCTTGACTATTTGTTGCTTCTTCCGCTACCCTATCCTGGCTCTAGAGATTTTCTACCTTTTCGAGTGCGTCACCACTTATCGATGGTAACTCCGGCAGCAAGGAAATAGCTGACGTACCACTCACATTTCCGTAAGCTTCTTGCACTCTGTTCGCTCTTCCTGACGCTTGCATTGGCTGCTCAACTTCTCCTTGGGTTAACGTGGCACCTGCTGTGGTCGAAATGCAGATCTCACTTTCATTGCTGGAGGCGCTCATTCCGAATGATCTTGGGGCATTCTTCAGGGCTCACCTGCTCTGGTACTGCAACATTCGACTGGCAGAATTTTTTTGTGCCTGCTGGCCGGCCTGGCCATCATCTGGTACATTTCTCTCATCTTTGTAATCCCCTGCGATGGATAGCAATGACACCTGTGTGTTTGTGACATTGGCAATGCCGGCCTCTGCTAAAGCTGCATTTAACTTTGCGGTGGTAGCTATGGTTGGGAACAGCACCGCAGGCTCTGCCTCTGCTAAACACACAGTGGGTCTTGACATTGGTATCTTATTGCTACAGGCCTCGCCGTTTTCTGAGCCATCTTGTGGACTCACGTGCTCGTCTTTCTCCTCTGGGGCTGGCTCCTTCGTATCTACTAAACCTTGTAGTGATACGGTAGCCACACTTGTTTTCTCTCTGGAATCTGCATTTGCCTCCACTGTTGTATGCATATTGCCAGCATCGCAATATGCTGGACCAATTTTCTTGGGCTTCTGTGACAATTTCTGATTTAGTGGTGTCAGAAGGGCACCCATCGCTTTTACTCAGTGGATGCACAACAGCAGTGGTGCAACAGCTGCGGTGCCTTATTGATACAGCTGCGTGTTGCTGCGCCATAAGCGCGAAATTCGTTAAATGTGCGCAACATTGCGCCCAAATGCCCCGACTAGCTGCAAAAGTTGGCCATACGCAGGGAAAGCTTTCTGTTGTGATATGACCAGTTGCGACGTTTCATATACTGCAGCATGCATCACTGGCCTTTTATTTTATTTTGAGATGACGTTATGCCATCGTAATGCCTACCCGTTATTTTTCTCTTGCATCGACATGCTTTTCCGCGCTTCGAGTATGCTGAACCGTTGTGGTTTGAGGATGCTTCACTGTACAGGCCACGGTCCATGCGGTGAAGCATCCCTCTAAAGCAATGTGGCCATTTATAATGAGGCAGCACTTCTATTGCGTTGCACTGCGAAAAGGGCCGTGGTGGGGCTTGTGATTTTGGAGCAATACTTCATGCTGAGTTTCAAGCGCTGCACGCTTCTAATGGATATA
Source organism: Amblyomma maculatum (assembly GCF_055883805.1). NCBI lineage: Eukaryota > Metazoa > Arthropoda > Arachnida > Ixodida > Ixodidae > Amblyomma > Amblyomma maculatum. The sequence continues at coordinate 141,362,596 of NC_139349.1, read as the reverse complement.
TCTAGTTTTTCGTGCGGCTCTTGGAGGTTTTTTTGTAGTTGGGCCATTCATGTTAGCAGGGTTGTTTTTGTGCTGTCTCATCGATCGACACTTTCCCGTCGTCTGACAGAGGTGTCATCAGTTATGGCTTCTGTGTTTGTGAGAATATATTTTGAGGTGGAGGAGGTAATTGTTTTTCTTTTTTTTTGGGGGGGGGCGCGGCAGGTCAGGAAACATGCAGCAACCTTAGATTTTGAATTCCATAACACCGCATTGGAGCCCAAGACTGCCCAAATTAACATTTACAGATTCTAGAACATTGAAATACTATAATGTCTGCACTGTGCATGAAATGTATAATCTAATATGCTGTCATTGCCAGTCCCTATAGGGACTGGCAATGACAGAAATGATAGGGACTGGCAATGATTTATGCTTTCTATAGAAAGCATAAATCACAGGCCAAAGATGCGCTCGCTCAAGTTTTCTTTGCTAATACAGGTTAATCTCGTTACGAGAGGCACTCGGTTATAAGAGACATCTTTGTGAATCATCTGAGGGTGCACGACGAGCATGTAAGAGTGCCTCAAAGGTAATAAAGCAAAAGGAAGGCTTGCAAAGGGAAGTGCTTTACCTCCAGAATTTGGGAAGGAATACACTCTGTACTCACAAAAATACATACTAGTATGAATAACTTCTTTAAGCTTTCTTGAATAATTTCCTGTTAATGTGTTCAGTAAACTGATCAACACAGTGCCTTTAGAATTTTTGGTTACAAGAGACCTTGCTTACAAAAACACGTTTTTCGGGTCCCTTGAGTGTCTCTTGTAACGAGGTTTTACTGTAACTTGCCTGCATATTTGCTTTTGCATCAACATTCTTTTTGTACTGCGCTCATTTCTGGACTTTTTGGGCATGTCTGATTGGAGTCGCGGCTTTAAATTGAGCTCTTTCGGAGCTGCCATCGCACAACACTAGCTATGGTTTCGCAGACATTAAAACATAGTTTTGTGAGTGTTGAGAGCAAGATAAGATCCCGTGATTGAGGTCAAACCACAGTAGAAGAAAAAAACTGAAATGCATATTCTCTAGCTTTTTGTATTTTCGCTGACCCCGAAGTTTGAAAAATAAACCTTTTCAGTTTCATGGCTCACATTCATTTCTATATTTTAGTTGATATCATGCCTCATGTTTTTTATAAACTAAGCTCATGTTTTTTGTAGACTAAGATGAGTGCAGTGCAACTAGTAACAGAAAACAATGCCAGGTTTATTATCTCTGCCATGAACAAAAAGTGTATAGTAAAGCTTAACCATGGATTTTCTCAAACCTGCCAAGACTTGCCTCGTCAGCAGTCAGTGACTTGTAAATGTAGCATCCCTCCAATGGGGAGAGTTGGATAATGTTTTTACAAATTCCTCCATCTTGCTAAGCCAATCGCACTTGTCAGAAATGGCCCGTCATAACACAGTTCCACAAATTTCAGTGCCGCGCCATGCTCTGGCGGATCTGCGCAAAGCACAATGGAAGAACGAAGCAATCGCCTCTCGCGTCGGCTGCTGGCAAATGTTGGCGTGTTGTGCTGCTGCTTTCTGTTGTCATGTGTCTTCTCGTGTGCATTGGTGGTGCTTCCTTGCAAAATTCAGCAAGCACCGGATTGCTTTGATAGTTAGCTACTAGTCTGCAATTTTCCGTGACTTTTGAAGTGAAAGCTTCACTATGTCATGTAAAGCCAAGGTTGCAGTGTGTGGTTCACGCCGCCACATCGAACGCGTCGTTACCATCGCATCCATCTACGCCCTTCCAAGGTGTTCCACCGCTGGGCTCCAGATATGCACGACGCGGAGAGGGGAAGGGTTTCCGCGCTGCGCATGTGTGTGCCACTATGGAGAGCCTCAGTGGGCGAATGCCAGACTTCGTGTTGACTGATGATCCATGGATTTAGAATGCAACATTCAACTGGGCAACACGATGCAAAGGAATGGTGGACACAAAAAAGAAAACAGCGGGAAGCAGCAGCGTAGCAAGAATGCCAAGATAGCAGAGAAAACTTAGCCCGAGAAATGGCAGTCAGAGAGACGTGAGCGTGACGCTTCGCTTTCCCAGGGCGCTTTGCGTGGCCACTCGATGACGTGGCGGAATAACTAGGAATGTCTATTGTAAGGATGCACTTAGAATATCTCTACAGTTATTTCACCCCGTGAAAATAAAAATTTCGTTATTCTGTAGCTGACACGTACTGCATGAGAATTGGGAGAAATTAAATTCTCTTTTTGAAACAAACATGGTGGAATCAAACAATTCTTTGAATTTTATCCAGTAATTGGTTGTGTCATAATTGTAACATTGCAGAGTACCTTGCTGTCTATGGTAGACGAAGGAGCCTTTTATGAGCACTACGCTTGAGGTATGGGGCTTAATTCTCAACCTACTCAGTTGAATATTACTCCAATGTTTTCTCCTCTTGCTTGTTTTTCTTGTTGCTTTTCTTTCAGCAATGTAGGCATTTAGCAGCTTTGACCTTGGAACATATGTCAATTAAAAGATGTATGCTTTGTCTGCATGCTGACTAAATGAGTGCTAACTAGCTTTGAGAATCAGGAAGCAGGTTATACTTCTTTATGGGCTTTAAATTGATTCTTATGTTTTGCGTTCCTTGCTTCCATGCAGGTTCAAAGGTGGTCGTGGTCTGCGGCAGGTCCAGCTGACAATAATAAAGTGGATAAGTAGCCCTGCATATATGTCCCAGTTCTTACTTATACTCCGTACATAAAGGCATGCTTTTATTTCACAATTAAGCATGATGCTTTGTAGAGGCACATGTGCACTGCTCTAGGATCATATATGAATAAAAGCAAGACCACAATTTATTAATTGACGACAGATGCCTCAGATTTAGGACATACAAGCATGATGCCTTGTAGAGGCACATGTGCACTGCTCTAGCATCATATGTGAATAAAAGCAAAATATCAATTTTTTTAATTGACGAGATGCCACAGATTTAGGACGTACAATGCCACGGAAAACACTGGAGGCACGATGTGAAAACAATGCCGCGACACAATACTCAAGGTACGACAGATAACTATACGACACAATGTTACGACATAGAACACACAACAGTACTACAACGGTCCCATTTTACGACAAACAACAGTACTACAAACAACAGACAACAGTACTACACACAACAGACAACAGTACTACAGACGACAGGGTTGCAACTTACAACACAAAATAGTACAACAGACAACAGGGTCCCATTTTACAACAGGCTAGATTTGTGTTGTATTTTTCAACTGGGATGGCTGTATACATATTATGAGCTGAGCTGTAGTATGTTGGCTGTTTTGAGTTGAGTAAACATGATCCTGAGGACAGCAAGAGACAGCAAGTGGCAATTCTCGAACTGCCTAGGTGCCACGGACGGCAAATATGTCATTCAGAAGCCACCACAACTGGGGTCCATATATTTCAACTGTAAAACGTCGTTTAGTATAGTCCTGTTTGCTGTGGTGGATTCAGGTTACAAATTTATGTAGCTTGACGTGGGAGCTCGAGGGTCACAAGGTGATGCTGGAGTTTGGCAGAAAACAGCACAGCAATTAACTATGAAGGACGAGAGGACCAATTTTCCTGAATTGGTCAAAGTGGCAGCTACACCAGACATATGTCTGCCGCCTGTCTTTGCGGATGATGATGCCTTTCCGATAGGCAACCTTATGAAGCCGTATGGATGCATCCTCCTGTCAGTTGATCAGAGAGTCTTCAATTACAGGTAAGCTCCGAGGTACATGCTATGAATTTTTGAGAGTGCATGTGTATTCCAAGCTGGAGACTGAAATAGCTAAAATAGAAACCTTGACATTTTTGCAGTGCCGCAAATTGTCAAAATATCTGGAAAACAGGAGTCTCTGACACAATGTTAACAGCCACAATAAATCAGTAGGTACTGTACACATTATGGACACACTATAGAAATAAACATACCACTTAATAGATTACCATGAGTTTCAGTGTGAGACCATTAATGTATGAGTGAACATAGTTATTGCATTCATTTGTGATTGTGCTCCTTTTGTCAATGAAGATGCAGCATGCATGAGTGCCCGAATAGACTCCTCTTGCGCCTTTAACCATTTATTGTGAAATGCAAAATGCTGTCACGTATTTCATCTGCTGCATTTTGATTTATAGAGAAAAAGGGTATGGCCTTGGCCAGAGATATGCAGCACATTGATTCTTACTCAAATATTACATAGGATAGGAATGCTTCTTCCTTTTATGTTCATGTAATACTAGCAGTTATCATCAAATATGTATGTACTAGCCCCTGCACAGGGTTTCAGGAAATGAAAGGATTGAAATGCCATCAAATGTTCTCTAATGTGGGACAGCTATGACTGTCTGTGCTTGCTGTGGAATACAGTGGTTGTGATTACTCTTTCCATTTCTTCCACTTGCCCAGTCATAGCCGGGTAATCCTATATTTTATTAAAATGAACCAAATAGCCCACAAGGCTGTTTTACGGCGAGTGCATGACTTTTTTTTTAAGTTGTCAACCTTCATTTTGCTTTATGGTATAATCTGTTTTACAGGCAGTCTAGAGCTTGGAGGGTCGCAGAAAACGCCTTTGGGATCTTGGCCAATCGTTTTCGAGGTCTGCACACAGTTACTGAAGCAAGACCGGACAGAGTTGTACTTGTATTCGCAGCTTGTGCCCTGCACACTTTTCTCAGCCTCGAGATGCAAGCTCCACTGCAACATTCTGTTGGAGATACTATTGACCACGACCACACGTTTTGGTTTGCAACAGGCAACACGTGGACGCCCCATTTCATTTGGGACTGCTGCGCGTGGTGCTTATACTTTAAGGACAGATGTGCAGTGTCGTGGCAGCAAGACTCTGCTCACCGCAATAGCCACCTCACAGATAGAGTGTACTGAAGAAACAATCCAGCCAGATGACTTTTTAATGAGCAACATAAAGCGTACAGTGCCATGGCAGAAACATCACTGATATTAACCACTGCAGCACATCGTGTTTCAAATAAATAAATAAACATTCAGTGTGATATCCTTCGTTCACCTGCATTCAGGTGTCTCTCAATTACTTCAAGACGATCTTTTTGACATTTCAGATGTCTGGTAGTGCTCATCTGCTTCATTAATGCACCAGCATAATTAGGAGAATGCATTGTTGCATCAGGGACAGGTGGCTTTTGTATTGCATATTTGGTTGCAACAGCGTTGTCTCCCATTAAACAATTTCCCCCTTTATCTATAACCCGGTTCTACTTTCTTTGGATCTTTTCACCTAGCCAGCTTATATGGTCACAGAATTTTCTTGGTCCGCCTCTAGTGGCATCGTGTATGTCATCCATCCAAAATAGGTGAACTGCTTTATTTTACTTTTAATGAGGCCTGTACATCAAGTTTCTTTTATCGATATGATTCCAATTTTTGGTCTATTTCCTCCTGAGATACCTTTGCTTTCTTTGCCTCTCGTTGTTCCCTTTAAGCTGCCCGTCGTTTTTCAATGGCTTCCCTGATCTCCCTATTCCACCAGCTCCGTGGCTTCCTGTTTTCATTCCAACGGTTTTCTGATTTAACCTCCTTAAGTTTTCTCTTTATGAGTAGTTCTACTTGTTCATAATGCCAGTCTTCCACTGGGCTTTCCTCTATTGCTGTTGTAGCGGCGTGTGCCGCATATGTACAGAGACTGCCAAGCAATCAAGAAATCCTCTTTATTTCAGCCTGCAGTCACTTATATACAAACAGCGACACTGGTGCCTCTGGCGGCCTGTGATCACATATCCGAACCGAAACCAAATATACAACATATTCCCTTCTTTATAAAAATGGCTACATGGGTTAGTAATTTAGTAGTGGCAGTACGTTAGTGCTCGATTGCCGAATCATATTTACAGTAGCGACAACGTGCTTGTCCTAGCACTTAATACAAAATTATATAGAAAACAAAACAAAAAAAGATGATACACTTGAAATAATGTCAATATCTTTCAGACTCGAACTCAGCACTCGTGCAGAGAGTGACAGGTTCATGTTCACTGCAGCACAACGAGTCCTTCCGCACTTAGTATCCATAGCGGTCTGGGGATCGTCTGTTCCTTGGTGGCTGTACTTTACGCTGTGGTCCCGGTGCTTCAGAGAGCCCACTGGCGGCAGGCGAAGTCTCTTCCGGCTCACAGCAGGTCACTATTGGCATAGGCGGCTGCTTATCAGCAGCCACGGCTGAAGTCCCGGATGGCGCTTTTGAAGCGGGTCCGTCCATGATAGGCGGTGAGCTATTTTCCGTAGCGCATCTGCTACTCGATTTCGCGAGCCCTTCCGGTACTTTATTGTATAGTTGTACTGCAGTAGGCGCTCCGCCCACCGTGCTATCCGCAAAGGACGCTTTCCTGGCCCTTGAGTAGACGCCCAAACACGCGCAAGTGCTTCGCGTTCTCCTACTGAATATCGCCTCTCTGTGGATGAAACCGTTCGAGAAGTAAAGGCGACAGTGTGCAGTTCCTCTCCATCCACCTGTTGGAGAACTGCTCCTAGCCCACAGTCAGAAGCGTCAGTGGAAACAATAACGGGAAGGGATGCATCGAACATCCGCAGGACTGTGCTGGACGCCAAGTGCCTCTTTGATCTTTCGAAAACTAGTCTACCTCGCCAGACCAAACAAATGGTTGCCCTTTTCGAAGAACACGCATCGGTTCAACCATATTGGCAAAGTTGGGAACAAAACTAGAGTAGTATTCGACCAGTCCAAGAAGGCTGGCCGCATCGGTGGGTGCCGGGGTATCCTTGATGGAAACAATCGTTTCCTCCAGTGGAACAATACCACTTGCTGTGACCCTGTGACTCAAAAATGAAGGTTCCTGCGTATCGAACATACATTTCCTGCTATACTTGAGTCCTGCCTCTTTAATGCGTTTAAGTACTGTAGCGAGGTTATATACTATGTGCTCCTTGCTGCCCCGCCCGAAGACTATAATATCAATAATGAAAAGCACGCCCTTACATCCCTGCAGGATTTTGGACGTCATACGCTGAAATGCAGAGGGCGCGGAAGCCAGCCCGAAGCACACTCGTTTAAAACAAGAGGCCTTCGTTAGTTAAAAATGTGGTCAGATCACGACTCAAAAGATGAAGCATGACCTGGTGGTAAGCGGTTGCGAGGCCTAGCTTAAAAAAATGTGTTGCCCCCACTAGACTCACTAAACTATGCAATAGCTCTTCTTTATGAGGAAGGGGAAAGCTGTCTGCTACGGCAGCTTTGTTTGCATGTCGAAGGTATACACAGAGGCGAATACCTCCCTCTTTCTTTTTAACGACCACAATGGGTGACACCCATTCAGATGCCTCCACCTACTCTATCACGTCCATATTTTCCAGCCGGCGGAGCTCTTTCGAGCGAGACAAATGGTCGCAGTGAGAGCGGAAGGCGCCGAAGTTTTGATTGGATTGGCTGCACTGTGAATCGCGCTTTGACGTGGTGCACAAAACCTTTTGCGAGGCCAAGGCCTGGATCGAAAAGAGATCCAAACTCGTCAACTAATTCCTTTGGGAGGTTAATGTCCTGCACGGCTTTTGTATGGTCAGAGCGCTGTTCCCTTCGAGAATTGGATGTTAGCGTCGTTTCAAGGCATTGAAGGAATGACCCATCGATCTGTAGACCGAGCCTTGATGGCATCGATACCCAAGAGTGAGGTGCCTTGTTCTACAACATAGAAAAGAAGTCTTGTTGTGCCAGCTTTGCATGTACGTAACCTCAGCGAAGAAACACTCAGGAACCGGAATTGGCTGTTTTGAATAGTCTAGCGCGACACGACGCCGATTTGGTTTGCCAACAGAGCATCTTCCTGATGTCTGCCTCTATGTCACACTGCGCCGACGGAAACAGTCGGCCGATTGTCGGCGTCCTCTTCGTGTCGGTCGCGAGACGGCTGTCGGCCGACGGTGTGCAAACTCCCATGTCACACTAGCCAGATAACCCTCGAAAACCTCTCGCAGACTTCACGCCCTCTCGTTCTCGCTATTCTCGGGATATCACGAGCGGGGCGCACTACAGTGTTAGTTCCGAGATTTTCTTTCTCACGTTGTCATTGCGCTGCTCGGCACCGGCCACAGACTCCGCTCTCCGCGATTATGGAAGCCATTGAATCGGCGACGGCTGCTGCTACCGCTGCTTTAGTAGTTCTAGAGCTACTTGACGAGCCACCCGCAAAGAAGCCGCGGACTTTCAGGGTGTCGTCATGGCTACAACGCAGGAAGCAAGAGGGCGCTTACGAGAACCTTGTGCGCGAGCTAGCCCTCGAAGATGGCGAAAACTACCGCCGTTGGATAAGAATGGACACGGTTACGTTTGCGTCCCTGCTGAGTGCAGTTTCGCCGCTTATCACGAAGCAGGATACACCTTTCCGTGAAGCGATCCAGGCTGGAGAGGAGGCTCGCGATCACTCTCCGGTACCTTGCAACAGGTGAGCGTGCATGGCGCCTGAAGTACATTTTTTGGCATCGGACACAAAGCAAAAGCAGCACAGCTTCATGGGTGGGACTGTGTGGGCGGCGAAGTTTGTTGCCTTTTCAGTGTTTTTAACTAAACTCTTAGTTTAGTCAAATACATGATTTCAGCATATCGCTTGCTGCATTTCTTGTGTGCGGTCGCGATGTGTTCAAGCAAATGAAGGCAGAGATGAAAATGACTGTTTATAAGCGAGCACTCAACCGTCTACGGAGCACGTCACCGGACCTCACTCGGGAAATATGAGTTCCAATTACATAAACAGAACAGACGCTGGCGCGGTACGAGCCGCCGACGAGCAGACATTATATATATATATATATATATATATATATATATATATATATATATATATATATATATATATATATATATATTTATATAAACACTGTTAGGGTTTATTTATGTGCTAAGTAACAGATGGTGAGCTTCCTCTTCTTCTTTCTCTATTCCGGAGAGCCTCTTTTTGCACTTCCTTCTCCTCTTCTGTGCGCATGCCTGACATTATATATATATATATATATATATATATATATATATATATATATAATGTCTGCTCGTCGGCAGCAGCAAGACAAAAGGATATTAAACTACAGGTATGGTCTACGTAATATTAATAAAAAATATTTCACTGTTTTCAACTGTTCGTTTTTTTTTCAGCCTTTGCAGTTACTTCTGAAATTAGTGTAAAAAACTATTAGTTTCATGCCAACAAGCTTTTTGGTGGTGGGAGCTGTGTTTGTGTCTTGAGCTGAGGATGATAAGGGCCAGGGAGAAGGTTGCACATTAACTGAATTTAGCCTCAGGTAGCTGATTTCCCAGTTTTTCGATGCAGTTTAGGCAGAGTGGTGTTGCAACTTATTTAGTTTGCATTATAACTCATTTTCTTTCATTCAGACTGTCTTATAGTGCAGTTAAACCATGCTTTCAGCATTGCCCTGGAATGTTATGCACTTTACGAGAGCATTTACTGTTCAGTCATGAACGCATAAAGCAGCTATGAGGGCTCGTTTGTTTTACATTTGTCCTCATGCTCGAACCTATTCATTAAAGGCTATCTCGTGCCAGACGTACCTCCGAGAATGCCTCCGGCATTCTTGCCAGCTGCTGGCAGATATATCGCGCGCCAATGAGGCATAAGCCTATCAAGGCCATGAAGCTTGTGCTAGCAACTGTAGCCTTGCACAATTTCCTGCGGTCGAGGAGGGCATCTAGGCAACTGTATACGCCACCTGAGAGCCTTGATGCTGAAGATGTCTTTACAGGCAAGATACCAGTTTCTTCTACCTTGTAATATTTGCAGAAACCTTGGTTTGTCTGTCTTGAAACAACACCGATGTTTTGACCCTTACTTTTTTTTTGGTGCTGTGAACATTTTAAAATATCTGCCTTAAAGTTTTGCACTCCTAGGCTGCATAAACATACAGGTCGCTGATGACCTAACTTAACGCAGCCATCTGCTTGTAGTACTGATTGCTGGAGCATGCACAGGGCCAGATGTCATCACAGGTAGCACTTTATCTTTTTGCAAGTGCAGTGGTGAAATTCAGTCATTGGGTACGAGGATAATGCACCGGAGGGTCCAGGGATCTTAATCACAAAATTGCTGTCCTTTTCCTGAACATTTTCCCCTTCACTATTCATTTTTTTTCAGACTGGTCTGCCCATAGTTATGAGCCACAACCGCACAACCTTTCTGTCCATGTTGCCTGGTAGAAGTTTTCATACAACAGGAACAATGTGCATTTCTGCCCATCATATAACATGGATAAAGATAGGAGGGTACACTTTCATTCAAAATGAAGAATACATCTCTCTTCGACGCGCCACTACACCACCTTATAATAGGATAAGCTGGGTTCGGTGCTTTTCAATAGCGATTATGTGTATGCCATATACTTTCTGAAGTTTTTCGAAAATTCGTTGGATATTTTTTAACATTTATATGCTTTCTTGAAACTATTGGTTTTAAACTAGTTGCGTGGTGCGAAACTGTAAAACATGACAATTATTGGTGAAAAATAATTCTCAAAGCATGCAGCTTTAAATAACAAAGACAATTTGCTGACTTTGGAGTAACTGCTATTAGAGCTTATTGTAATAGACACAAGCATATCTACACAGACTGTCGTGCGCCTTTCTATTGAACGCATGAAATTTTGAGAGTACTCGCTCAGCATTAGTGCATGACGCAGGAAAACGTAAAAATACTTGGGCTAATATACTGGCCAGTCACATGCAGTTTCCAAAACAAAGAAGGCTAGATAACAACGCACACTGTGTGCTGGTGGTAACTCTCATGTGCCAAACTTTTTGTACCTACTGAATTCATCTAGCAGCTCTCCTACTACTATGGCAGAATGAATGCGGGAGTATTGTCTGGGAACTAGTCCTTGCGGTCAGAAAACAGGCATGGGGGAGAATCTGACTTATTGATAACTGGAGATGCTAGCAAGTGTTTCGCCAGCCAGCAGGGTGGAACCTCTGGAACCCCCCCCCCCCTCTTCCCCCCTTCCCTGACTTCTTGCTTTTTGAATGCTAGCTAGCCACTCTCTGTACTCTGAAGGGAAGGGAAATGGAAAGCTTTATGTCAAGAGTAAGTCATATGTTAGCACGAACATACCAGAAACCGGTTTTTTAGTTTTCAGCAGTGCCACAATTTGTTTTACTGGTGGATGCTGATTTGTAATCTTCAGCTAAAACAAGAAAGTACATGGTTCAGTTATGAGGTATTGTAAGGATATTTTTAAGCTGGATACCTCGAAATAAGTCATGCACTGTCAGCTCTTGCAAAAGAAATGGATGTGGAAGGACCTTAGCCATGACAAGGTATTGTCATGTTCATGAGCTAAAACCCATGCTTCATGCTGCTGCTGCTGCATATTGCTTGCTCACATGCAGGTCATATCCGTCAAGGAACGTGGCGAGATCAAGCAGGCCCTTGTGGTGCCATGCAGCCCCTGCCAAAGATTGGTGGGAACTCCAGCAGAAGTGCTCGAGAAGTCAAAGAACAGTTTAGGCACTACTTCTGCAATGAAGGCCAAGTTAGCTGGCAATGGAGACTTGTCTCTAGGTAAGTAGAAAGATGCATTTAATCTTGCATGTCAATTATATCAAGACACTCCACTGCTGTAGTATGCTTCGATAGGCTTACTTTAACGATAGCCTGACGGGCATTTAACATTGCCAATTGGCGTTCTGGTCCTGCCGGTATTTGCCGCACAGCATGGGCAATCATGCTGCCAAATGCATCGCACTCATCGGCAGCTGCGAGACGTTGCTGACTTCTCTGCAAAGTTTCCACCGTCGACGTCAGCAGAACTTTTCTCTGCTCTTTTGCTTCATCATAGGCCTTCCTCTTTTGTGCAGGTCTTGATGCGGTCACAGCCGACGACTCAGCTAGACTCTTCTGTTCAGGATCAATAAGACTCGCACACATTGGCGGCAAATCTTCCACCTCGTGACTGGCTTCCGGAACAAAAGCTTCAGAATTCCAGATGTCACACTGGCGTTCAATATCCTGAAATAAAGGATACAAAAGCTTGAGACAAAGCGACACAGGCTGAACTGTTTTTCACTGTGTCTCTTATTTAAGGTATGAGACCACAACTGAAACCACACTTCTGCTAAGATTTAGTCATTATTTTATCCCGTACAGTATTTCTCAAAACCCAAAACTGCACACAGAGAATGAGAAATAGTGTAGTGTAGAGCTACTAAATAACTGACTACCTGGGCCTACACTGTACTGGCTTTGCACAGTGCGCGGGCAATTCATGTGTTGCCTTCATCAACATGCAGCAGCTAAGACCAGAACTTAATTCTGCACTCTCTGGCTTATGAGCAAAAGGTCATAGCCACTCGTTAAAATATTGAGGTGAATACTGCGGACACGGTTTCGGAAAACTAAATGATGCCAGGAAAAAATGATGTGCAATAATGTAACCTGTTCAGACAATGAGCTACAAGATGAATGTTGTGATGGATGTTATTAGTTTTGTAGTGAACTACACGAGGATATACGAAGACGAGGATTAAATAGGTGAGAATATCACGAAGACGAGGATAAGGACGACGAAGTGCCGCTGCGCTGCTCGTGCTCGCTTGTGGAGACTGAGACTGGCTGTGTTCTTGTGTGGTTCGCCGTGAAACTTCGACAGGGCTATTATCCCTGTTAAAGCACAGTAAAACCCCCCTTTCACTTGGTGGAGGTGAGCATTTCCTGCCGCCCTGGAGCTCCGCAGCCGCACACTCCCGACACAAGCAATGACCGACGCTACTACCCCCAGTCCAACCGGCCCCTCATCCGCGGTGTTCTGCGCTGGAGCTTTGCGCCAGCGTGATCCTCCAATCTTCAGCGGAACCGGCGACCATGACGTGGAAGACTGGCTGGCCTCATATGAGCGGGTCAGTATTCACAACCACTGGGACGACAACCAAAAACTCAATAACGTCATTTTCTACCTAACGGACGTCGCAAACCTATGGTTCCGCAACCACGAGGCCGATATCACATCGTGGTCTACTTTCAAAGCTAGTTTTGTCGATATTTTCGGCCGGCCTGCAGTGCGCAAATTGCGCGCTGAGCAACGCCTGCGCGGCCGTGCACAGCTTCCTGGTGAGAATTTTACCAGCTATATTGAAGATGTCGTAGACCTCTGCAAGCGCGTGGACGCTTCAATGTCAGAGAGCACCAAGATAGATCACATTATGCAAGGCATTGATGATGACGCGTTCCAGATGCTTCTGGCTAAAAATCCAGCCACCGTCGTCGACGTTATCAACGCATGCCACAACTTTGATGAATTACGCAAGCGCCGTAACATCACTCGCTCTTCGCTCTCAAACCCCGCGCCGCTTGCAGCTTTAACACCTGAAGCAGACCAGTCCACCTTGCTGCCACAAATACAGCAGTTCGTTCGAGAAGAAGTTGCCCGTCAACTATCCCTCGTTCGCCAACGTCCTGACGCTCCCATTCCTTTAGTGCCAAAGCTGCAGCAAGTCATCCGCCAACAAGTTGCGGAAGCACTCCCCACGCTTCCTGAAGCTCCTTCTGTTGCTCCTTTGACATACGTCGAAGCACCAGTCCGGTATAGTCAACCTGCTGTTCCAGCCCCTTTGACCTACGCGGCTGTGGCTGCGCGGCCACCGCCTGAGCCGTCACAACCCATGCAGCCTGTTCTACGCCCTGCACCGCTTTCTCAAACGGCCCCGCATCATCCGCCCACTGCGCGCTATTACAACCCTTGGCGTATTTCGGACAATCGTCCTATTTGCTACTACTGTGGTTTCGCTGGACATGTGGCCCGCCGATGTCGTCGTCGCATGGCCGAGCCTGCGTCTTCTGATTACTCGCCACCGCTACTTCGTTCTGCCCACTCTCCGCCTGCGTATGCCCCAGAACAGCGTTCATATACAACGCATCGTTCTCCTTCTCCGCGTCGCTGGTCACTGTCACCAATGCGCCGGCGACCACCACCTGCTGACGAGGGAAACTAAGCTCCGCGGTTCCTGAGGCAAGAACTGCGTACTCTGCGAAAAGCTCAAGGCCTCATATTCCACCCACGAACATTATAATGATTTCTATCGATGGTCTGTCCGTATATGCGCTGGTCGATACGGGTGCTGCAGTGTCAGTGATTCATGAGCAACTCTGCCGACGATTACGAAAAGTTACGACGTCATTTAACGGTTTGTCACTCCGCACTGCCAGTGAAGAGAGAATTGCACCTTTAGCAGCATGTACAGCGCGTGTCGTCATTGAAGGTATTTTGTACAGTGTCGAGTTCGTAGTTTTGTCATCTTGTTCTCACGACGTGATCCTCGGATGGGACTTCTTGTCTAAAAATAACGCCGTGATCGATTGCGCCCGAGCTGAAGTAGAATTTTCTGCACTGTGCGACGCACTGCCCGACGACAACCGTTCAGTGTGTCCTCAAAAGCTGACCATCGCTGAAGATGTCGACGTAGCACCAGAGGCTTGTGCCCTTGTGCCTCTTTCGTGTCCTGCCGCGTCAGACGTTAGTGTTTTATTTACACCGTCTGCATCCTTCATCCACCGCAAGCACCTGCCGCTGCCATCTGCTGTTCTCGATGTTCACGGCGGCTTCACGAAGCTACTCATCTACAATCCGTCCCCACGCCCGATTACTCTGCTACGTGGGGAATCTCCCGGTTCCATTCAACCAGCCCAACTTCTCTCTGACCTGGATGCCTCCGAGACCTACCGCAGTAACTACATTGATGCTCTGCAGTCCGATCCGACGCCTGATTCGTTGCCAGACTTCTTCCGAACCGCCATCGATGACGCTCTTCCTTCCACCTGCCGGACTCAGCTCGTGGCCCTTTTACAGACATTTCGCTTTGCTTTTGACGCCGCCCACACACCTCTCGGCCGCACTTCAACAGTCGCGCATTACATTCAGACCGGCTCTAACTCGCCTTTTCGACAGCGCCCCTATCGTGTGTCAGCGGCAGAGCGTCGCGTGATCAATGAACAAGTTGAGGACATGCTACAACGTGGTGTAATTCGTCCATCACAAAGCCCCTGGTTGTCACCAGTGGTGCTAGTGAAAAAGAAAGATGGCTCGTTTCGCTTTTGTATTGATTACCGGCGCCTCAACAAAATTACCCACAAGGACAATTACCCCCTTCCGCGTATAGACGACGCTCTTGATTGCCTCCAAGGTGCCGAGTACTTTTCATCTCTTGATTTACGTTCAGGTTACTGGCAGGTTACGAAACTACTCGGAGGAAACAGTGACTTAACTGCGTGGTCGGTCGAGTGCGACGAAGCGTTCAACGCATTGCGCCGTCTTTTGACTTCGCCACCAATCCTTCGCCACTACGACCCGACAGCACCCACCGAGGTCCATACTGATGCGAGTGGCGTTGGCCTCGGAGCTGTCTTGGCACAACGGAAAAACGGTTTTCACGAATACGTCGTCGCGTACGCGAGTCGTATCCTCTCTAAAGCTGAACGCAACTACTCAGTTACAGAAAAGGAGTGTTTGGCAATTGTGTGGGCATTAACAAAATTCCGACCCTACCTTTACGGTCGCCAGTTTGACGTCGTCACGGACCACCACGCGTTATGTTGGCTGTCCTCTCTTAAAGACCCGTCCGGCCGCCTCGCACGATGGGCTCTCCGCCTACAGGAATTTCACATCCGCGTTATATATCGCTCTGGCCGTAAACACATGGACGCCGACGCACTATCTCGTTCTCCCGTCTCCAACGAACCTGCTTGCTCTACGGCGGCTGATCCCGTCCTCTCCTCTCTAACCATCGCTGACATGCCTGCGGAGCAGCGAAAAGACCCGTGGCTCGCATCTCTTATCGAGATCGTGTCCGCTTCTCCTAACGCTGCTGCGCCTTCTCGGGCTTTACGCCGTCAAGCACCACACTTTGCCCTACGAGACGGTCTTCTCTACCGCCGCAATTATATGACTGATGGTCGACGGTGGCTTCTCGTCATTCCCCGCCATTTACGACATGAAATTTTCACCTCTTTCCATGCCGACCCTCAGTGTGCCCATCCTGGTGTAGTGAAGACGTTTCAAAGGATCTCTCAACGCTACTCAACGCTACCAATATTTGCCAACGCACAAGAACGCATATGAAATGTTGGAAGACCGATCGATCTCATGGACGATGTTGCCGAGCTCATACCAGCATATTCGAAATATCGGCGAGCCACAAGCATAGATGGACAATGTTTACCACTGGTTTCCAGACATAGTACCGATGTATGGAAGCAAAGGCATACCTGGCCCGTTGTAACCATCCTATAGTATGGCATGACCAATATCAGAAACATACTGGGAACAATGTGCCGCCCTTGAGGAGTGTTCTGCCAACACATTTCCAATATTGGGCCTGGTACTGTGCTACCTGGGATCCTCGCGGTTGATATGCAGAAAGGATTAGACAATGTAAAACAAAAGGTAGTCCTATAAGAATTAGCAAAAAGGTATCCCAGCCAAAAAGCATAGAGTTGGATATTGCCGCATTAATAATCACTCTAGTGGCGCCATCATGCGGCCAGACTGGATTACCGACGTTTTGGCTGGCCTTAACCACGCTAGTGACCCCGGCATTCTTCGTCTTCCTCTGTCTCAAGCTCCCTCCAGCCTTGCGTCGTTCTAGTGCCGCGTCACTGTGAATAAACCCACCTTCTAACCTTCTGGCTGTTTGACGGTGACAATATGCAGTTTCCTTCAAAGCAGACCTATTAGGCTTCGTGGAAAAGCTTCGTGATGGAGCCCCAGAACCTATTACTTGGATAAGGGGATGCCCCAGGGCTCTATTCTTGGCGCATTGCTGTTTAATTTGGCCAAGACCCGTGTAGCAGATGCTCACGTGAGATACATTTTGACCCGCTTCACCATCTACGAAGTTGATGCACCATATGGACAGAAGCAGTGGATTACCGAAATGAACAGCCTTACAGCTTACAAGCATTGGGACTACAGCTGTCGCCTAAAAAAACGACTCATAAGCGTAGATGGCAAGAATTGCACGAACTAAAAAAAAAAGATTACGCTGCATATGTGATAACAAAACAGCACGACTGAAAACGGGAAGACCAAAATCTTGGAGCGCAGATTTCTAGTTACAAAAGTCCACGTAAATAGATTGGTACATTACAGTGAAAAGGTAACTCAAACATTGAAGACAAGAATGGCACCAACGCCAAAAAACAAATTACACCTCAAACTGGAGAGCACAACATCACGTCTGAAAATGGGCAGACAAAAATCTTGGGGGCACAAATTTCTAGTTGCGACAGTCCTCGTAAATGGATAGGTAAATTACAGCGTAAGTGGTGTCCGGTGTTGAATATGATTCGCCGGATTTCAAACAAGTACGGTGGAGCCCGATAAAAATCATGTCAAGCACTCTCTAGGGCAGTCGTTGTCTGCAGGATTCTGTACGAGGCACCCGCGTATGAGTTTTCTGAATGCGACCTGAAAGGCGTCGAAAAGCTACACCGGGCTAATGTTCGCACCACCACTGGGCTTCCTAAGAGGAATGAAGATGAACTGCTTAAGCTGGTCAGCATACCCCCAATACGAGACATTATCAGAGAAGCAGAAATACGAGTTCGATCCTGACTAGCAAACACGACGCAAGGGAAGCAGATCATGGCATGGGACAACCGAATCAACACTGCTACGAGGTCCCTGGGGATAGACACTCCACTTCCGTGGGGTACTACGGTAATCTGACTAAGGCCACAACGACCTATTAATAAGCGGAACGCTGTGGCTAGGCGCATTTTAGAACAGAGAACGTCTCTCGCAACACCGCTGAACACAGCAGACATCTATGCCCACGCTGTAATTAGAAATGAAAGGGTGAGTGTGGCATGGATTTGTGTGCCAGCGCCCCAACACCACGGACAGCAGACATGCCGCTTACCTGGAGGAAATATTTTACACGCCGAGTTGCTTGCCATATCATCATCATCATCATCATCATCATCATCATCATCATCATCATCATCATCATCATCATCATCATCATCATCATCAGCCTGATTATACCCACTGCAGGGCGAAGGCCTCTCCCATATTTCTCCACTTAACCCGCTTCTCTGCTAGCTGCATCCACTTGACCCCTGCGAACTTCTTAATCTCATCCGCCCACCTAACTTTCTGCCGCCCCCTGCTGCGCTTTCCTTCCCTTGGAATCCAGTTTGTTACCCTCAGCGACCATCGGTTATCCTCTCTTCGCACTACATGTTCTGCCCATGTCCATTTCTTCTTCTTAATTTCTACTAGAATGTCGGTAACTTGAGTTATTTCTCTGACCCACTCTGCACGCTTTCTATCTCTTAATGTTACCCCTACCATTTTTCGTTCCATAGCCCTCTGGGTTGTCCTCAACTTAAGTAGAACTCTCTTGGTTAGCCTCCACGTTACAGCTCCATAGGTGAGTACAGGCAAGATGCAACTGTTGTATACTTTCCTCTTGAGCGATACCGGTAAGCTGCTAGTCATAATCTGCGAGTGCTTGCCAAATGCGCTCCATCTTAATCGTATTCTTCTTGTTATTTCCTTTTCGTGGTCCGGATCTGCGGTTACTACCTGTCCTAAGTAGACATATTCGCCTACTACTTCCAGTATTTCGCTCCCTAATGTAAGCTGCTGTTCCTTCCCGAGGCTGCTGAACATTACCTTAGTCTTCTGCATATTAATTTTCAAGCCTACCTTTCTACTTTTCTTGTCTAGGTCATCAATCATTATTTGCAATTCATCCCCCGAGTTGCTTAGCAAAGCAATGTCATCAGCAAATCGCAGATTACTGAGGTATTCTCCATCTACCCTTATCCCTAACTGCTCCCATTCCACGTCTCTGAATACTTCCTCTAAACAAGCTGTGAATAGTACTGGGGAGATTGTGTCTCCTTGCCTAACACCTTTCTTTATGGGAATTTTGTTACTTTCTTTTAAAGAACTATGGTTGCTGAGCAGCCGCTATATATATCTTCCAGCACTTTCACGTATGGCTCGTCTACCCCCTGATTTCGCAATGCCTGCATCACCGCAGAGGTTTCAACTGAGTCAAATGCTTTTTCGTAATCAATGAATGCTATGTATAAGGGCTGGTTACATTCCGAGCATTTTTCTATCACATGATTGATGGTATGGATATGATCGATAGTAGAGTGCCGTTTCCGAAACCCTGCTTGATCCTTTGCTTGATTGCAGTCTAAGGTTGTCCTGATTCTATTAGCGATTACCTTAGTAAATACCTTATACGTAACAGACAGTAAGCTGATTGGTCTGTAATTTTTAAGGTCCTTAGAGTCCCCTTTCTTGTGAATGAGGATAATGTTTGCATTCTTCCATGGTTCCGGTACCGTCGATTACACCAGGCACTGCGTATATAGGGTGGCCAGGTTTTCTAGCACGATATCCCCCCCGTCCTTCAGCAAATCTGTAGTTATCTGATCCTCTCCAGCTGATTTCCCCCTTTTCATAGTTTCTAGTGCTTTCTTGACCTCGTCCTTCGTCACTGGTGGAACGTCTGACTGTTTTTCCTTACCGCCAATCTCATTAAGGTCCTGACTACTTTGGCTACTGTAGAGATCTGTATAGAACTCCTCGGCTACTTTGACTATCTTTTCCATATTAGTGATGACGTTGCCCGCATTGTCCCTTATCGCATACATCTGGTTTTTGCCTAGGCCCAATTTCTTCTTTATGGCAAGCTGTAAAGAACGGGGCTTCCCCCGTTCTTTACAGCTTGCCATATGGAGAGCCATAAATACCATTACGACAGCTGCAGCCGCACGAGATAATTTCAATGGACATCGGATGTTAACAGACTCATACGCAGTGATTGCTGAGGTGATGGCACCAACTACAGAAGATGCAGTGTCCAACGACATGAGAAAGAGGCTGAAGGGAATGCAGGAAGTTGGGAACGAAATTCAAATTATATGGACATCGGGATACACTGGCACGGACGTGGGAAACAGCCGCGCGCGGCCGCCGCGTCAGCGGGTGGGTTTGCTTACAGGTACAACGCCCCACACTCCAACTCCGTTCCCAACTGGTAGAATTGAATCCCTACTAAAAAATGCTCACTAAAGGCTCTCCTTCCAGAGTTATGATGCACTGTGTAGGCACCAAAATAAATCATGATAGCAGGCTTAGATTATATGAAGCAATACCAACGCCGGTGTTTGACAATACGAAAGGGCTTACTCGACCAGAAGAGACATTTCTCAACAAAGTAATAACAAACGCAACCTACGCACTACATATACTTGACAAGTCGTTTCCCAGCAGAAACGAAACACTCAAACACAACATATGCACCCATTGTCAGAAACAGTGTACATCAGACCTAAAGCAATGCGCATCTTTTGCACGAGGAAGAAACTCAGTTAAGCACATTCGACACGACGACATGTCCACCCTAGCATATCAGACGCTATCAACCAGAGCAGAAGAACAATCCATTGTCACCAATGGCAGCGAAAGCGGCCTGCGTTGAGCAGTATGCGAGACGTCGACTTACAGCGTGCAGATCGATAGTATGACAAAGAACGAGAAACTGCTTGAACAACCGTGAATAAGCAAGAAGCTATGCTCCCATCCCTCCTAACCCCCTAATTACCCAAAGAGCGGTCGAAAGCCATCTTTCAATCAAATAAAGGCGTTATTTATACATTCATTATGGCATGACTAAAACCATCCAGTCGCTTGCTTGCAATAACTGCACGGCAACTCCGGCGTGCTTATTAATGCCAGCCAAAGTGTATGGCCGGCGCACAAGCCTGAAACTTAGTGTGCAACACGCGCACTAAGCGGGCGAGGAGAATCTAGAAACTGGGGCGTGGAAGAGTGTGCCGTTAGTGTCTACATCAGGATACCTCAGTTTCGCCGCTCGCTGTAGTCCTCGCTGCCGTAAGCTCCGTATTCGGCACATTTGCTCCCGGAAGACCACTGTGAGCCTGGAGAGCGGCGATGACTGCACGAGAACTGGACCAGCAGATGGTAGGCGCCTCTGTGCTAAGCACCGATGCGGCCATGGCGTGGTCGGAAGGGCCGATCAAAGAGGGTTCATCGCATTCTGAGGCTGCAGAAGATGTCACCGATAACACGAGAGATTACTCTGACAACGAGGATGAGTCTGAGGAGTGCCGCATTTGCTTCAGCAGCTCCCAATATGGCGACCTGATATCACCCTGCAGCTGCCGATGCACCGTCGGGCTCATCCACAAGGAGTGCCACGACGAGTGGCTGTCGCGCAGGAACACCGACAAATGCAGCATTTGCTCTTGCTGGTTCCAGGTAAATAGTTGTTTGAACTCTGCTCACCTTGGCAGCGAACCGTAGGAAATGTATAGATCAGTCTATAATAAGCGTTCTCTCAGTGTTCGCAAATTGCTGGGTCGCCTCTTGCGTGCACCTGGCGCCAGAATGGCGAAGGAAATTGAGCGAACTCCTAACTAACCGCCATTAGAGAGTTTAGAGAGTTTTAGTTGAGCGTTTTGACGGCCAGCGGAGAGCGGACGAGCGCAGATGCCACTGCGCATGCGCACGTCGCTGGGCCGCCCTACGTCTTTACGACGCGAAGCTTACGCCCCCTGGGGAGCCCTCTCCACCGGAGCAATCGGCAGCGCGCGAGCGTGTATGGGTAATCAAGATGGCAGCCGTCAACACAACCACCGGTGCTGCTCCGTTGTCGACGGCGACCCCAGCTCAGGCGCGTTTAAAAGTTAAGAAGGCCCGGAGATGTTTCAGGTGTCTTTTGCGTGAGGTGGAATCGACGAGGCCGTTTGGAGTTAGGATCGAAGTTGTGCGCATCGTGAACCATGTGATGGGCCGCTAACTTAAGCTGCGCGGAGCAAAAGACCGTGCGAATTTACTAAACGGATGCTGGCGACAGGACGTAAAGAACCTTAAAATGTGAGTTTTATTTTTGCACAACTACAACGTGTAATCTCAGTGTTTAGAAATACAGTTGACGTGAAATGAGAGAAGGATTATGCAGTCTTTTTAAACCTAGTCGATCACCGTCAGTGCTGCGCGGCCGGTCTCGATGAATGATAAAAAAAAATACATTTCTCGATGATACAGCAGCAGGAAAGAAAAGCCGGAACGTGTTTTAAAGCGTGGCACGCGAATGCAGGCTGCCGTATATTGTGGTGTGGAAATTGGCTTCGCTTACTTTAGAACAAAGCACTGTGGTCTGAGCTGTTTCATCGGCAAACCCACCGCCAAACATAAGGCGCTGCGCATCTGTTCGGGTTTCGGTTACCGCTCGGGAGAGAAATTTGAAACCTCACAGCAACCACTGACCTTTAATTGCGCGCTCGTCGGGCCGCCGTGCATTTTCCAAAATCGTTTTTCAACACACTTAAGCGCCTTCACCGCAAGAACTATGTACGCGGCTCTTATACCCACAGATGGTTTGAAGGCGCCTTGTTGATGCAGGTGAGGTTGATTCCATTTTTTTTACACTCTATTGAAAGGCTCTGAGTTCAGCTGCGCACTCTATCAGTTGAATTGTGTTCATTAGGAAAAGCTATTCCAATGGCTTCAAGGAAATATTGCCGATTTCAGGTTATCTATGAGCGTCGGCTAGATCGCTGCTCAAAAATGTGACCCAGTGAACACGCCTCATCACTTTATATTAAGTTAAACATCTCTATGCGTTAGTGCGACTGGGGATCTTTGACGAGAGTTCTTGATTGACATAATAGAGGTCTGTTTGGTCATATGATTGATTTGTCTGATACTTTACTGTCATTATGCGCCCGGGCCGGGCTTCAGGTTACGGCTTAAGCCCAATAAATTATTTAGTTCCGTGGTTTCCTCTGAAGGAAACTTAGCATGCTTAATAGCTGAACCAGCGAATGTCACATGTCATCTGACTGCGTCTGGTACAAACATCTATTTGTGACTATTTTGCTCCAGTGGAGAAGCTCAATTGAATTTAAGGTTGATATAAAGCTGCCTGTCTTTTTTTGCAGGCACCCGAGCGTTACAGCGCATCGGGCTTCAGCTGATCACCATGCGAGAAAGAAACGACTATGGGTTAAGCAGAAAAACGCAAGAAATTGAAAAATAAAACGTTGAAAATGAAGCACGGAGTCTCGCTCTAGAGTAGCGCAGGTTGGACTTGGAGGAGAAAAAGCATAAGCTTCAAGTGAGACGTTATAAGAAAGAAATGACATTGTCCAGTGAAAAGTTCCAAAAAAGAAGTTCTTGGCAAAATCAAAGACATGCAGCTGGGTATCCCAGAAATCAAACTGCGAGTATCCAAATTAGAAGAAAACTCGGATGTGTTTCGTGACGTCTCCAAGAAAGTCAACAATTTGGGCTCGTGCTGAAGGAATCCCAAGACAGGCTTCAAGGCATAGAAACAGCACAAATGCTTTACTAATCCGTTTCAGTGCATTATTAGCTGGCCTAATTGGTATTCTTTTCATCCTAACTCGAATTGTGACCGAGAGGTGGAGCAGCAGAGCAAGCGACTCTACTCCGCTCGAGAATATGTGCGATCCGCCCGGCTAAAACTGTCTAATAGAGAGTTTTAGCCGGGCTCAACGCTCACCTAAAACTCTCCAATAGAGAGTTTTAGGTGAGCGTTTGTGCAGTTTATCAGAGCGTTTGTGCACCAGGAGAAAACGCCGATGTGGCACCTGTGCATCTAACGCCTGCCAGGCGCGGGGCCCACTAATCGGTACCCATTCTTGAGCCGTGCCAACCAGGCGGGTCGTGAATGATCGGCGCAAGTTTGGAGACAGGCCAGACTTGCGGCCACTGCTGCAGACGCCCTAGCATGAGGCCCCTAGGAAGCAACCGAAATAAATGTTTGCATGATCATTATCATATGGTCATCCCTACAACTAACACAGCGTCACTCTCGAAGCTCCGTCAGTGTTGTGCATGTCGTCACGAAGCAGATTAATATCTTATAGGACATCCTCGCGCTGAATAAGTTTAGACCTACTGCTGTTGGAGAAAATTGTCTTCTAAAATTAAAATGTCATGACAGCTGATATTTGAATATAACCTTATTATTTCGTTTATATTCAATTGCGTATTATTATAATACCTTAAAATTGGAACTCCTTCTGTGGGAAATAAATTTTGAAAATTAAATTTCCAGCTTGCTCCTCTGGCAGCTGTGGACCATTGAGGCACATGGGCACATTAATCCCATGTCGTCTGCTTTCCGAACAGTGCTACATTGAGGCGTTTCCAGTCTTTCTATAGACACCGTAGGCGGTGGCCAATCGTAAAGTGTTGGTTTCGCGAAATGAAGCTAATTTGCATATTCATTTTTTATCTCAGAAGCCCTGAACATAGTATGTGAGTTTACGGGTCGCTGAAAAATTGGGCTTGTTCAGCGTTTCCGTTATGCGATTGCCGATAAAGCCGAAATTGATGGGATAATGTCGATACCTTAAACCCATATTTGAAAGCATATTTAAGTATTATTCTTAAAAGTTTGCGGATATAATCGCTATTTTTCAATCAAATGCTCCCGCATATGAAAATGGCACACGTTTTCGCACCGCCAGTACCGCTCCAGACCGGCCACTGTAAAACCACACGGGATTCAAAAGCTTCACTGTCTTGTGTACCGGGCATTCTCAAATATGCGGCCGAGCAACTCTCTCAATCTGCAGCTCACAGACGAGTCGGATACCAAACGTTGTGTACGGTTTACCAGGACCAGGTTCGAGAATTGCAAGTTTGGAACCGTTTCGACTGTACTGCTTGTGTAGTATCTAATGAGGGATATAGGGACTTCCTGGAACTAGACGAACTCTTCGTCTAGTTCCAGGAAGTTCGGAACGACGTTTTTGCTGCGGAGCTATTAGAGCTCACCAATGAAAAAAAGGTTAAGCATCATCGAGGATGTACGACCGTCACCCTTCCAGCGAAAGCGACGGTGTGCGCAGGACAAAACCCGGCTTAATGATGCTGCAGTGGCGGCCAGCGAAGTGCCTGGGTTGCTTCCTGTTTACCACACGTCAAAGCACCTTGTCATGCTGCACGTACATCGCAATGTTCTCCATGGCGGGATGGGCGACGCACTAACCCAGCTGTGAAGAAGATTCCGATTGAAGCGAGCGCATCAGTGTCTTAAATGCGTCCTGTCGAAGTGTGTGACGTGTGCGCATGTTCGGCTGAAAACGGCTGCTGTTCCTACAGCACCGCTTCCATATGAAAGCTGTACCACACTCGACCTCAGGAAGTCACAGGTGTGATTTTAGTGGACCAATGCTTGTTAAACATAGTCGCACAAGGAAAGGTCACATTACCTACATGTGCCGCAGGGGGGGAACTCAATTTGAGCTTATCCTTGGCTCTGCCGCCAAGTTTTGCCTCATGGTGTTGAGGTGAGGTTGAAAAGGGCATCTAGTACACTAGCAAAGCTTTGACACGATTCTCTTAGCAACAAGTGTGCTAGAACGACTAACCGGGTTAGCTGGTAAAGATTCATATCAGCACAGTGGCCCAATACGAGATATTGCGGCTGCGTGTTTAAAGGCCGCTCTTTTCAAAATCAAGTATACCCCACCGCGGAGCATAGCTTTAAAGATAAGGTAGCAAGGTTGACAAGCGCCAGCTTTCCACTCTCCGTCTTAACGTTGGAAAGCGAGAGCGCGCTGTCCCATGAAAGGTCAGGCATGTGCTCCGGAACCAAAAGAAAAGCAAAAGTTTGCAGTGACACTGCATCTGTGCAATTACTCATCGTTTGACAAAATGTAGCCTCGTGGTACGGTTTGCCAGTGTTCTGTGTTCCCAGGAAGGTGGTCAAGTCTGCACATGCATGGGCCGATGACAGGGGGAGGCAGATGTTAATACGGGCTGCAATATTCGACATGAGTCTGGATATGTGGCATGTGCCATAGTCGTAATGGGCAGTATTCTACTATCATGTGGAGAGTTTGCATTAGACAGAGCGCGAAAGTGTCTCAATAAACGTTTATGGGGGCATTTCCGATCTCTATCAAGTCAGCCTTGGATTGCATGCAGTTCTTGTGAAGGGTGTACACCTTTCCTTGACAGCATGGTGGTGACGCCATCCAGGCGTCAAGGCAATTTGAGTAGACAGCTAGCTGACGCCTACCAGATAAAAAAGCTGCACAATAATGCGTTTGTAGTAGCATTGTATTGTTACGAAGCGGCAAGCCGATGAAGACAGGAGAACAGAGGACAGAGAGATGGTCGATGACAGTGAGATGACGTTTAATGAATGTTCGCGGCGGGCCTAGCGCGAGCGCTCCTGCCCGCGCCACTGCCCGCTTCTTCTTCCTTGTCGTCCGTAACAGTATTATTCTTGGCAAAGAATTCACGTTTATTGACACTATTTGACTTATGATGACCTCGTGTTGGGAGATAAGCACTTGACCTGCAAAACAGTGACAGCTATTAATATTGTTACTGAGCGGTATTCGCTGGCCGCGCTGACGAAAAAGAAGTGCGACAGACTCCCAGAAGAAGAAGACGCAGACGAGGGCTGTGCTGTGCGAGTGCTGTGCTCGGATCATCCTCAGTGGTGTTGACAGCTGCAGTACTGTGAATATTTCTCGTAACATCTCTTGGTGGAGGTGAATCTTTCGATCCCCATCACAAGCTGGATCTCCGCAGCGGCCGACGCATCGTTACCACCACTATGACTACTGACGCCGCTACATCTGCTGCCGCCGCACCTGCTGTCGTCATGGCCCATCCCCGTGACCTCGGAACCTTCTGTGGGACCGACGACGTTGATGTCGACGACTGGCTGGCCCTGTACGAACGAGTCAGCAAGCACAACAGGTGGGATCCCACACTTGTGCTCGCTAATATCATCTTTTACCTGACTGGGACAGCGCGGGTGTGGTTTGAGACACATGAAGAGGACCTCACATCGTGTGATATCTGTAAGCAGAAACTCCACGACCTCTTCGGAAAGCCCATTGGACGCCACCTTGCCGCCAAAAAGGCGCTCGCTTCTCGCGCGCAAACGTCTACAGAGTCTTACATCACTTATATACAGGACGTCCTATCCCTGTGCCGCAAAGCCGACCACGCCATGCCTGAGGAGGATAAAGTCGGCCACATAGTAAAAGGCATTGCCGATGATGCTTTCAACCTCCTTCTATGTAGGGATTGTTCCACCGTGGACTGTACTACAAGTGTGCCGACGTTTCGAACAAGCTAAACAGAGGCGCATATCTCATCGTTTCAACCGGCTACCGAACACGGCTGCCAGCTCTTCCTGCGTCGATCTTCCGCCTCCTCGACCGTCAACTAATGACACTACTTTGACCCGCATCAGCCGCCAAGAGCTCGAGGCAATGACTCCTGCAGCTTCACTCTCGCATACCCCCGACAACTCCTTGGCTACAATATCACTCATTCAGGCTGTTGTTCGCCAAGAGGTGGCCAATATGGGTCTCCCTTCTACCTGCCGCACCGACACCGTGGATCCAGGACCTGCCCCTCCAGTGATTGCAGCTGCCTCACCCACAGCCGGTTTCTCACCCCGATATCGGTACCGCAATCCGAATGAATGGCGTACCCATGACAATCGTCCCATCTGCTTTACTTGCTCCCGCGTTGGCCACATTTCCCGTCACTGCCGTAGCCGTTGGTAGACGCCATCTCGTCAATTCACCTACGTCGACAGCCGCGGAGACTATGCCCCTCGCTACAACTCACCTCGCCCCAACCAGACCACTGTTGACCCCGGTGTCCCTGCTCGTGCTGCCAACCGTTCACCATCCCCGCAGACCCGACGCTCGCGTTCTCCTCTTCCTCGCCGCCGTTTGTCCCCGTCCTATTCCAGCCACACACCGGAAAACTAGCCAATGCAGCTCTGCTGACCCCTGCCCTACAAAATAATCGCATCGACGTCCTTGTGGATGGTGTTCCCGTTTCTGCTCTCATTGATACCGGCGCCCAACTGTCCTCATTTCGCCGTCTCCTCAAAAAAGTTCTTACTCCAGCCGCCTCGCCCACAGTTCGCGTCGCCAATGACAGCCCTGCTGCCGTGGTTGGCATGTGCACAGCGCGAGTTACCATTGGTGGTCGTCATGCTCCAGTGTTGTTCACCGTCCTCCAAGAATGCCCCCACGACGTTATCCTTGGCATTGACTTTTTAACAGCCCACTCTGCCCTCATTGACTGCTCTACTGGCCTACTTCGCTTGGACCTTCCGCTCTGCTCTGAAGACCCCTCCTGCTCACCCCGCCTTCGATCAGCACAGTTCTGCCGCCTTCCTCCTAAAGCTGCCGTCTACATCCCTATGTCATCATTCCCACCCGTCCCAGATGGCGACTATCTAGCGTGTCCCATTACTGATGTCATCTTGCAGCGGCACGTCACCCTTCCTCATCTGATTGTGCATATCTCCCAGAACCGTGCCACTCTCCCGGTCCTTAACTTCAGCTTATCAACTCAAGTTCTGCCCGAGGGAATTTCACTAGCAGAGCTGTCGCCTATGACCGATTGTGCCGTTTCAGCTCTGACTACAGATAATCCAAATGCCGTCCCTACAACCCCTCCCTCGTCCTCGTCCACTACATCGCGCCCTGATCCTGTTAAAAGCATGATTGCAGCTGATCTCCAGCCTGAATTCGCCGCAGAGTTGAAACAGCTTTTGCTCACCTACAGTGACCTTTTTGACTTCGGTACCCGCTCATTGGGTCAAACCACAGTTGTCAGTCACCGCATTGACACCGGTGACGCCAGTCCTATTCACAGGCGGCCCTATCGTGTTTCGCTTGCCGAGCGACGCGTCATTCAAACAGAGGTCGACAAAATGTTGGCGAACGACATAATTGAGCCTTCCAGTAGCCCCTGGGCATCCCCGGTTGTGTTGGTCAAAAAGAAAGATAACAGTTGGAGATTCTGCGTTGACTATCGTCATTTAAATAAGATAACCAGAAAAGATGTGTATCCGCTTCCGCGTGTTGACGACGCTCTTGATACTTTGCACGGAGCCAGCTACTTTTCGTCCATCGACCTTCGTTCCGGCTACTGGCAGATCTCTGTCGACGAGAGAGACCGCGAAAAAACAGCGTTCATCATCCCTGACGGCCTTTATCAATTCAAAGTCATGCCTTTTGGCCTTTGCAATGCCCCAGCAACCTTCGAACGCATGATGGACTCTTTGCTCCGAGGCTTCAAGTGGACCACTTGTTTGTGTTATCTTGACGATGTAATAGTTTTTTTGTCTACATTTGAAAGCCATCTCCGTCGCCTTTCTACAATCCTAGCGCTTTTTCGCCGCGCGGGACTGCAACTAAACTCCAAAAAGTGCAGCTTTGGTCACCGACAAATCAAAGTCCTTGGTCACTTGGTTAATGCTGCCGGCGTTCAGCCTGACCCCGACAAGATTCGTGCCGTCAAAAATTTTCCCACTCCACGTTCATCCAGCGATGTTCGAAGTTTTATTGGCCTATGTTCGTATTTCCGACGATTCGTCCCGAATTTCGCCGCGCTAGCTCGTCCTCTCACCAATCTCCTAAAGAAAGACGTTTCATTCTCCTGGGGACCTGAACAAGTTGCAGCTTTCTCGGAACTTATTGCTGCTCTAACAACTCCACCCGTCTTGGCCCATTTCAACCCATCTGCCAATACTGAACTCCGCACCGACGCAAGTGGCCATGGCATTGGAGCTATACTTGCCCAGCGACAACACGGCCGCACAAGGGTGATTGCGTATGCCAGCCGCCTCTTATCTACGTCCGAACAAAATTACTCTATCACAGAGCGAGAGTGCCTGGCACTTGTTTGGTCTATTACAAAATTCCGCCCTTATTTGTTTGGCCGGCATTTTACTGTTATAACAGACCATCATGCCTTGTGTTGGCTTTCCTCCCTCAAAGATCCTACAGGCCGTTTGGGGCGCTGGGCGCTTCGATTACAAGAGTATACATTTTCCGTCGTGTACAAGTCCGGCAGGCTTCACCAAGATGCAGACTGCTTGTCTCGACATCCCGTCGACTCCCCAAGTCCTACCGACTCTGACGATGACGCATGTGTCTTGTCCGTGTCGGCCTTTTCTAACATTGCCGACGAACAACACTTAGATCCTTCGCTCCATTACATTATCCTCCGTCTGTCCTGCGACCGACCTGACCCATCTCTTGCCTTATATGTACTTCACGAGAACACCCTATACAGACTCAATATGCGACCAGACGGCGCAGACCTTTTGCTCGTCGTTCCTCAACATCTGCGTTCCACCATCCTTGACCAGTTTCATGATGCTCCAACGGCTGGCCACCTGGGTGTCTCTCGCACATACGACAGCCTGCGCCGACGCTTCTACTGGCCAGGGCTCTACCGCTCCGTCCAGCAATACATTGCCGCATGTGAATTGTGTCAGCGTCGAAAGAAGCCCGCAATTTTGCCTTCGGGCCATTTGCAGCCGATCCCCATACCCACTGACCCGTTTTCCCGTGTAGGTGTTGATCTTCTTGGGCCCTTTCTAGTTTCCGCCTCAGGGAACAAATGAATCGCCGTCGCCACCGATTATGCCACGCGGTATGCTATTACCAGAGCCATCCCGACCAGCTGCGCCACAGACGTCGCTGACTTCCTCCTAGAAAACGTGATTCTACATCATGGTGTACCTCGTGAACTACTAATTGACCGTGGCCGTTGCTTTCTGTCGCGAGTGGTTGACGAAATTCTCCGTTCGTGCTCCGTCCGCCACAAATTCACCACAGCCTATCACCCCCAGACCAACGGCCTCACAGAACGCTTAAACCGTACCCTCACAGACATGCTGTCCATGTATGTGTCTGACGACCACCGGGATTGGGACGTTCATCTACCCTTTGTGACATTCGCCTACAATTCATCTACACATTCTACCGCTGGATACTCCCCATTTTATCTGTTATTTGGCCGACATCCGTTACTGCCCTTCGACACCTCACTACCCGCGGCAGACGCCACCAGTACTTACGCCAGTGATGCCGTAGCCCGCGCTCATGATGCCCGCCGGATAGCTCACGCCAGGCTCTCTGCATCCCAAGACTCAAAAGTTTCGGTACGACAGTCGCCACCGTGATGTCCACTACACTCCTGGGTCACTCGTCTTGCTGTGGCTCCCGTGCCGTCGCGTGGGCTTATGTGAAAAACTTTTGCCCCGTTACACAGGCCCTTACCGAGTTCTGCGCCCCGTGACAGACGTCACATATGAAGTTGAATCTGTGCCTCCGAAATCCTCGTCCAGAGCGCCATCCTCTGAAATAGTGCATGTGTCCCGCCTGAAGCCCTATTATGCACGTTACTGTGAATATTTCTCGTAACAATATTATTTATTGGAAGTTTAATGGCGCGAGGGCGACTAAGGTCAACGAGAGACAAAGTGATGTTTGTCGTCTTTGGTGTTAGGTGAAAGGGGATGGAATTATGACAACTCTCTCGTCGAGAAACGACGTTTAAAATACAATGTAGAAGACTATTCATGAATATAATAGTAATGGCATTGTTGTGGGGTTGTGACGGGGATTAAAAATATAAAATTTGAATGAGAGTTAAACAGGGTTTGACACAAGCTAGAGGGCGAGAAGTTTATTTCTACCGTGCTTGGCTACGGCGGCCTCTTGCCGGCGTCAAGGTGCCCTTATGAGCAACTTATCTTGGTTACTAGTACTGAAATATTTACAGGCGCCCTAGAACTTCGACTGTGTAATTAATGTATAACACGAATGAATGGCGCTGCGGGGTCGCCCCTAATAAAAGTAATGGATGGAATAGTGTGCGACAGTTTTAAAAGAGTATAGACACCAATATGGAAGCGTCGGAAGGAATACGTTTCCTTCCTTGTTATGCAGGGAGGCTCCCCAAGCAATCCCAACTTCCCACGTTGCCGCGAATATATTTCACTTTTATTTTAAAAACAAACCTGGCAAGTACTCTGTTTTTTAAAACCCAACGACATCTCTATGACAAAAACTTTTACATGTACAGGAATTAGATTATCAAAAGCCAAGCACGAGTTTAAGGGTACAGACTCAGAATTTATGGATGCACTAATCAACATATATATTGGCGATACACATAGTGCCCCACTCCCACAGTTGACGGAGCTCACAAGGAGGATCTGGACGCACCCACCACTGAGGCGGAGGTCAGGAAAGAAATATTGGGACTAAAAACGAAATCGGCCCCGGGCCCTGACGGGATAAATAATAAAATTGTAAGAAACCTGGATGATGACTCCATCAGCGTTCTTATTGAGTATATGCAAGAAATGTGGACTTAAGGCCACCTGCATCGGCAGTGGAAGTCGGCAAACCCCCGAAAAAAGTCGGCAAACCCCCGAAACTAGAAAATCTAAGACCTTTTTTGCTAACCTTATGCATGCGGAAATTGATAGAGCATGTATTCCTGACACGACTGTCGCGCTTTATGGAAAAAAATGACCGGTGGCCGCACGATTTGGTCGGCTTGCGACCAGGATTGAGCGCGCAGGACGTGATGCTCAGACTCATACGACATAATCGACTCACGTTCTGGAGACGCCAAAGTGATTCTCGGCCTCGACTTGACAAAGGCTTTTGATAAAGTTAAACACAAAGCGTTCTTCCACGGTCTCCAAGAAATCGGAGTAGGTGCCCGAACATACTCCGATTTCTTGGAGACCGTGGAAGAACGCAAGGTAAACTGGATATCGCCAAGCGAGAAATGGACAGATTGAACATTGATATCTTGGGTATCAGCGAGCTCAAGTGGACCGGAATGGGAGAATTTAACTCCGGCGACCATTATGTCTTTTATTGTGGGCACGAATCCAAGAGAAGGAATGGGGTCGCTCTCATAGTAAACAGAAGAATGGGCAAAGCAGTGCTAGGGTACAACCCCAAAAACGACCGAATGATTTCACTTCGGATCCAAGGTCATCCTTTCAACATAACAGTTATCCAAGTCTATGCACCGACCACTACTGCTGAAGAAGCTGACGTTGAGAGATTTTATGCGGACCTACAATGCCTTTTAGACCGCACCCCATCATCAGACGTCGTTTTTCTCATAGGAGATTGGAATGCCAAGGTAGGGAGTGAAGAAATATCCGGAATTACAGGCAAGTTCGGTCTTGGCGAGCCAAATGAAGCTGGGCAGAGGCTAGTAGAGTTTTGTCAAGAAAACAACCTGACCATAGCGAATACTCATTTTCAACAGCACAAGAGGCGCCTGTACACATGGACTTCACCGGACGGTCTGTACAGGAATCAGATCGATTATATTATTTGCCGGCAGAGATGGAGAAGCGCTATACAAGCAGTAAAAACAAGGCCTGGGGCCGATTGTGGCACCGATCATCAGCTTCTTGTTACCAAGATTAAGCTTCGATTGAGGAAAACGCAGAAAACTAGAAGGCCTTTCAGGTATAATCTGGATCAAGTTTCATTAGAATATGCTGTGGAAGTGAGGAATCGATTTCAAGAATTAGATCTAGAAGGCAAAGAGCCCGAAGAGATGTGTCTGATGTTCGTGATATAATACAAGAAGTTGCTACTAAGGTAGTTCCAAAGCAAAAGAAATGCAAGAAAGCAAACTGGTTATCTGAAGAGGCTTTGCAAATAGCTGAGGAAAGGAGGATGGCAAAAGTTATGGGGGAAAAAGAAAGATACAAGGTTCTCAATGCGGATTTTCAGAAAATAGCAAGGAGAGATAAGAATGCCTTCTTGAACATACAGTGCCAAGCAGTTGAGGACAACAGCCAATTAAGGAACACAAGAGCTCTGTATAAGACAATCAAAGATATCAAAGGAAGCTTCTGTGCTAAGATGGGCGTGATAAAGGACAAACGAGGCAAGGACCTCACTGAAGCCGCAGAGATAAAGAAGAGGTGGCAGGAATACACAGAAGAACTGTACAAGAAGGACTCGAATGTACAAACCAAACATAAGACGGTTGTGATAACTGATCTTGAGCCGGGCATCCTGAAGAGTGAAGTTGAATGGGCCTTAGCCAGCCTTGCTAAGAACAAAGCTAGCGGAATTTATAGCATTCCAGCTGAGTTGCTTCAAAACCTCAACCATGACGCTGTTAACATTCTGCATACATTATGTCAGAAGATTTGGACAACCCTGCAGTGGCCACAGGATTGGAGGAGGTCACTTTACATCCCCATTCCAAAGAAAGGCAGTGCCAAGGATTGTTCCAACTACCGCACGATCGCACTTATTTCGCATGCTAGCAAGGTGATGTTGAAAATCCTCCAAGGTAGGCTGCAGCAGTATGTGGATCGGGAGCTTCCGGACGTGCAAATTGGGTTTCGCAAGGGCAGAGGAACTAGAGACCAAGTTGCCAACCTTCGCTGGATCATGGAAAAAGCAAGAGAGTTCCAGAAACCCATCTACTTCTGCTTTATTGATTATGCGAAAGCGTTTGACTGCGTAGATCACAGCAGATTGTGGGAAGCTCTCCAAGAGTTGGGAGTTCCAATTCACCTCATCTGTCTCCTCAGGAACCTGTATGAAGGGCAAGAGGCCACAGTCAGAACTGGGCATGGTCTTACTGATTGGTTTCCGATTGAGAAAGGAGTGAGGCAAGGCTGCATACTGTCGCCCTGCCTATTTAACCTATATGCAGAGTGCATCATGAGGAAGGCCGGTCTGGACGAGTCTTCAGCTGGAGTGAAGATTGCTGGAAAACGTATCAACAACCTTAGATATGCGGATGATACCACTTTAATTGCAGAAAGTGAAGCGGAACTCAAGAGACTTCTGATGCGCGTACAAGAAGAGAGTGAGAAGTTTGGGCTTAAACTGAACATTAAAAAGACAAAGATCATGGCGTCTTGCCCTATCAAGTCCTGGAGCATAAAGGGACAAGAAGTGGAAGCAGTGACAGATTTTCTCTTCTTGGGCTCCAAGATTACCTCGGAAGGAGACTGCAGCCATGAAATTAGGAGACGCCTGCTTCTGGGAAAGAGAGCAATGGTTAGCCTTGACCGCCTAGTAAAGACCAGAGACATTAGTCTGCCAACCAAGATCCGTATAACTCGTGCTATGGTCTTTCCAGTTGTGATGTATGGATGCGAGAGTTGGACTGTGAAAAAGGCTGACCGCCGAAGAATTGACGCGTTGAATTGTGGTGCTGGCGAAGACTCTTGAGAGTTCCTTGGACTGCCAGAAGATCAAATCAGTCAATATTGTCGACCATAAACCCTGACTGCTCATTGGAGGGTCAAATTCTAAAGTTAAAGCTCAGCTACTGTGGTCATCTGATGAGAAGAGAGGAGTCGCTGGAGAAAGATTTGATGTTGGGAAGGGTTGAGGGTTGCCGGAGAAGGGGTAGGCAGCGAACGCGATGGTTAGATGGCATCCTCGAGGCACTGCAGATGAAGTTATGTGATGTTAGGAAGATAGTGAGAGACCGGAAAGCGTGGCGTGACATGGTCAATAGGGTCACGAAGAGTCGGACACGACTGAACGACTGAACTGAACTGAACTGAACTGAACTGCCCGAACATAAGAGTACACCAAGCACTTTTTGTCAAACAGAACTGCCTGCATGGAGTTTCAACACCTTCTGTCCCCCACAGTGAAGGTAGGAAGCAGAGGGACGCTGCAGGGCTCGGTTCTTTCCCCGTTCGTTTTCAATGTGGCGATGAGGGGCCTCCCAGAAGCTCTGAGGAGCATAAAGGGGCTACATTTCAGTATTTATGTGGATGACATTAATCTCTGGATATTCCATGGTAGTCATGCGAGCATTCAGGAGCACCTGCAGGAGGCGGCGGACACTGTCGTAGACTACGCTGCCAGTAGGGGTCTATGATGCTCGCCGCAAAAATCGGAATTATTCATCTATAACCCAAAATCACTCCGATACAAGCGCTGCTGGGAATTTAACATTAAAGTAGAAGGGCAACCAGTTCCAAAAGTAGATTAAATAAGAATATTTGGACTATTCAATCAGGAGAATGGATATAATGATGGAATAATAAAAAAGCTAGAGGGATTCGCCACGCAAGCCATTGATATATTTAGAAGGATCGCGTTAAAAGGACGAGGCCTGAAGGAAAGAAGCTTGCTTAAACTAACCCAAGCTTACGTAATAAGTCACGTGAGGTATGCCACGCCATTCTTAAATATAAGGTCGGAGGAGAAGAAGAGATTAAACTCTCATTCTACGGGGCCTAAAGAGGGCCCTGGGCTTACCAATTACCACATCTACAGACGCTCCTTTCTATGGGAGTGCACAATAGCCTGGACGAAACAGCGGAGGCTGTCAGAGTTTCGCAGCCGGAAAGATTAAGTCGAACGACCACGGGCAGAACCATACCCGAAACGGTAGGCCAGGAGACAGATAGGGGACTACGAGAAAAATCAAGTATCCCACAGGACTACCGAGAAAATCTAATCATTCCCCCCCCCCCCCCTCCTCCCTCGTAACATGCATCCCATATTCAACACAGAGAAGGGAGAAGAGAGCAGAAGCACTAATCAGACGCTTCGATTCGATGGTCAGCAAGTCGGTTGCGTACGTGCATGCGGCAAGTGTCAAAATGATGGCAGCGGTCGCCTCGGTGGTCGACGGCTGAGGTGCTCCGGTATTAGCCGCCACCATTAGGAGCCGCAACATGGAAACGGTTGAAAAAGTTGGAATAGCGCTCGCTTGCCAAGGAACGCAAGCTAATTTTATGATCAGCGATAGCAAAACGGCTATTTGGAAATTTAGAAAGCGTAGGGTCTCGCCGGAGGAGGCAAGGATTCCGGCCAGTACACGACTAAATAGGAAAAAGTCGTCCGATTTGGACCCCTGCACACACGTCCGTTCCTGGCAACGAAGCGTCCCACGAGTTAGCCCGAGCTCTCTACTTCCGGGTAACTGTGGAGCCACCCGACTGCTGGAACATGGACGTGCGTCTACAAAATTATATGGAGATTCTTCCAAATTACGGGTTAAGCAGGAGACTGGTGCCACCACCGGATAAAAGTCTAAACAGTAGGGAAGCAGTTGCATGGCGGCGCCTGCGAGCTGGGAACTTTGTAAACCCGGTCTGGGCATGTTATTTACAGATATACGATAGAGGAAACGTTTAATGCAAGCACTGTGGGGAGAAAGGGACCCTCGACCTTATCATCTGGGAATGTGCTAGCTTCCAAGGGGCTGAAACAAATAGAAATTGTAGAGAAGCCTGGGAAGCCCTGCTGCAGAGTGAGGTCCCTGTTGCACAGCAACAAGCCATTCGCCTGGCGTAAGAAGCCGCGAAGAGCCTAGACCTATTTGCCTGCTTCTGATCGCGGAGGTGTCGGCTCCCGTCCCTTAAGCCTGCGTGCCGAGGGCGGGGATTGGGGGCCTCTTTATCTGGTGGAAAAATAGTTATAACATCACATCAAAATGGCGATCACTCTCGGTGAAAGGAGCTTCTCGATACCGCTTTCTATCTCGTTTTTTTTTAAATATGTGCTACGCTAGGCTCTAAATCTTTACGCGCATAATCACAGACCTGCATATTATTCACAAAAGTACGAAACGTCAATACATCGACCGACCCTGTCGTAGCCCCATTAATATTGCCGCTAGACATTCAAAGCTCTATTGTTTTTAGCAATCGCTGGCAAGTGATCTTATTCTGATTCTGGCAAACGTATCAATTCTGTATTTTTGTTTGTTCATATTTGTTGTCGTGAGACGCAGCTTTATCAGTTTCTTTGTCGCGAAAGATGCGCCCAGATGCCTCTCGAAGATTTCGACCACTCGCTTGTTTCTGCAATGTTCCACGTTGTGCTAGTCACCGTTTGGGGCTTTATCTCGGTGCTTCATAGCCGCCTTTAAATTGAGCGTTGGCTGGTGCGACAGGTATTGCTTGTTCGACGACCGACGAACACATTTCCTCTTATCGCCGCCGCCGAGTTGCTTAGTTCTTTTGTGGGCGCAAGTCTGCCCAATAAAAATTTAATTCCAGTGCTATTACGACTGTCTCCTTTTTTGATGCTTACGACCTTGTCGCCACTATGTGACAATATACCTTACAGCTCCTCAGAGTGCCTATTGAAAAAAACCGCTATGCGATTTTAATTGATAGCTCCTGTATGAAATAATATGGGAGTATGTAGGAGCCAATTAGGGACATAAAGGACCCGCAAAGAATCATGCAAGAGTAGTAAGAGGACGCACAGCATAAGAATATATGTCCTGTTTCTGCTTTAGAGACTCCCTTAAGTTCTGTATATCGCATGTGGGATATATATTAGGAGTTATCGGAATTGTAAGGAGGTCCTGTGTACCATGATATAGGAGTTGGATGTGCCCCTACATAAGCATATGTTAATGCAAGGTTACAAAGGCAAAGTTTGATATTACATGCGGTGTCCCAACTAAATAAGATTAAGATTTAAAAGCAAGAAAGCGTTTTCAACTTTGAATGAAGCGAACATTATTGAAAGTTTATTTTGCATTATGCATTATTTTTCATTTTGCATTGCAAGTGCTCCTGCGAGCGTATGCGGTAATAAAGAACCAGCAATCGCTGCACTTCTTCAGACCTTATGTCGCACATTCATACCTTGCTGGTGTGAGTCTGATATGCGAAAGTGCTGGGAATAAATTCTCGTTTCGAAAGGGACATAGCAAGTTTGGTCGAGCATAGCTCAAAACACGTCGCTGCCCGACTAACTATTGATCGATAGCTATTTTTAGAAACTTATCATTCAGCGGTTGTGACTTGTATGTTTGAACCCCTTGCAATGTGCTTCGCGCAACTGCAATAGGCTTCTTGTTATCACTTGAAAGAATTGTTTTAGGACGTGTTTCTTTGCAATAAAAATTTTGTTGCGAGTCAGCGCACGTCTGTCCGTATTCTTCCTTTCGTCGTGTGTCTGTTTGCGCTGTACCTTTCCAGTATGAACCAATATCAACTTGCGTAATTGACTATAATTCTTCTACACCTTTATCACGCTGGTTACTCGCCTTCTCTGGTTTCTAATCTTTGCGAGACCATGCTGCAAAGGTTAAAAGAGGGGGGTAAGAAAACGAAGGACAAAGGAGAACGGCGTGGCAGCAATCGCCTACCTTCACAAGGTGTGGCACAACGTTAAAACGATTGCTGGAAGGTAAGATATGCGGGTCGTCCTTTCCGCCCCATGCAAGCTGTCGAAGATACGTGCAATAAATAACAGACCTAGATAGGCGCCATGCGCTACTAGGCATGCTGAACGATAGACCAACTGCCGTACAGAGGTAATACCCCTCACATGCGGTAGACTGTACATAGGGCAGGCGGTACGGTGATTTAATATTAGGGCCAGAAAGCACTTCTTCAATGTAAAAAACGGATGCGGGCGAAATATTTCAGATCACTGCAACCAGTCTGGCCACAAATGAGAGCCGATATTTGCGAGCACAAGGCTCTTTGGGACGGCAAACACAAAACTGAAAGGGAGGTGATCGAGACTTATTTCATTGCTAAGGCGGGCGACTCTTGTGTCAGCACTCCATCGATTACATTACACGGAAAAGAAATAAGTTACCTGGATTATACCTAAACCCCCTTTTTTAATTGTAAGTTTCTTTGAATGTGCGCATTGTAAATTTCTGCCTGTTGACCCTCTTATTTACCGAACCGTAGACAGGTTTTTTTTAGTACTTTTGACGCCCTATTTCGCCTTGATTATCGTTGGCTTCACCAAAAATTATATAATGGTTATCTTTTTTTAGGTCATGACTGCTTTTGCTTCGGTGTTTTTTTTTTGTGGCATTCACCTTCTCATTAGTCGCTTTTTCGTTTTACTGTTTCTGACAACCCCCTTAAGGCCGCGCCGTTATTAGCCGTTCCATCTTGATCATCCTTCATGTGTCATGCAAGGATGCCACGCTATCCATCTCTGTATTTGGTATCTGGCGCGCGGGCTAAAGAGATTGATGCGGAGGGTATCCTGATGCGGTTTAAAAATAAAGTTCACGCTGTAAACTCATTATATGATTTAAATGTGCTTTGTTTCCTTTCGCCCCTCCTCCCTATGGTCACATTGTCTGCGTTTTGGCTTATATTGTGCTTGGTTTCCTCGAGAATAAACAGTTGATAGTCAGCGCCTGTCCTGTCGTTTTGTGTACCTTTGTCCCGTTTTTTGTGATATTTTTTATGAGCTAGTATGAACCAACTGGCCCAAAGAGCTATTTTGATCAGCTTGGAGTGCGACGAACTGACAGTGGAGATTATGGAAACTTCGCTAATAGCACGATCAGTGGATGCATGGGTTAGCAAACCATCTGTGGCTGTATCAGATACCGAGCTGGACTTCTTAGCATAGGTGGCATGTGAATATGTAGCAGTTTCTCTTCCATTCTTTCTCTTGTTATACTGAAGTGTACATATATGCTTCGCAACAGCAGTAAGCAGTGCTTGGTAGTAGTGCTTGTTCTGTCCTCGCCTCGTCCTTTGTCTTTTTTTTTTGCTTTCTGTGTGACGAACTAACATGCTCAAATATTTTTCCAGGAACTTATCAACGAAGGGATAAAGAAACCCTCACATCTCTTGCGCAGCAAATTACGCTGCGGGTGGTGCAGCAGGTCATGCAGTGCATGACCAAATTGTTATGTCATGAAATGCTCACATTACCCAGGCTCACCACGAACAGATTCTCAGTAAACAGGAGAAGGCCCGCACGAAGGCTAAATCTGGCGCAAACCAGATGGCTGCCACCTTCGATTGTAAACAAGATATCTCCCAACAACAGTGGGGGGAGAACACCGGCATCAAAATTGAAACTATGGCAGTAACGGCAGATCTTTCCGACCAAGAAAACAAAACCTTCTTCAACTCGCTGCGCAAGATAAACTGGACATAATATCTCTACAGGAAACCCACCCCAAGTCACCCGGTACCAGAGAATATGAAACATACTCCTGATAGCACAAGGTGTACAGCTATTTTGGTACAGAATTCCACTCAATGCACAACAGCACCACGTGAGCAGCCTCATCGAGCACACCTTCGTTGAAGTAATCCCCAACAGGAAGACTGCAGCAAAGCCTGTTCGTCCTTAATCCGTACAGTCATCCCAGAGATCCCCTGGCAGGCTTAGATGCCCTTATGCGGGAAGTGGGCCGGTTCACACAAAGGCACAAGCTTATTTTGGTAGGAGATTTCAGCTCCCATGCACCACACTGCTTCGGGATACATCAAAACCAACAAAAAGGGTGTCGGGGTGCGCTGTATACGATGCAGCATCACCAACTAACTCTGTGGAATGACCCCCACACGCCCACTAGAATTTGCAACAGTGTTTGCAGAGACACATTATGATTGGACGTTCACCAGGGGCATCTCACAAGTTACATGGACCAGGCTCGAAGAGACTCTCGGCAATGATCACCACATAATACAGATTGAAATTACCCATAAGAAGAGACCGCTTCTCATAGGCAAAGCTCGCCTTACCAACTTGGGATGCTTTCAGAAGAGACACTGCACCCTTATCCACGGCCGACCTCAAAGCCTGGACCAAATCCTTAATTGAAAAGGTCGAACGTGTCGCGAAAGATATCCAGCTCACGACCGAGACACCGCCTGTGGATTCTCATCTACTACATCTTTGGGAAGCCCGGCGAGGACTCCTTAGAAGATAGAGAAAGCGGAAAGGAAACAGAACACTAAGAAAGCGGATTGCCAAAATCACCGAACAGGCCGAAGAGTATGACGAACACCTCAGACAAAATTGGATCCATTTTTGAGATCGACTATGAGGAACTGAGTACGCGTAATTTCGAGCATTCTGAAATCTCTCATCGGCACCACAGAGTCTAAGTCTAAATCTCGCAAAAACGTGGCTAGAATATTACATTCCCACGATGGAACGGAGCAAGAAATCCTGAATGAGATTAAAAAGTAATTTAAGTTACGTCCCCACCACATCATACACCTGACGTACCAAGGGAGCCGAAATGAGGCTCTAGGTCAGCCTTTTATGATGACGGAACTACTGGCTTCCCTGGCGAAGCTCACCAGGAATATCACCCCAGTCAAGGACCGAATAACCAACAAAATCCAACGCAACCTTAACCAAGAAGCAACGACCTACCTTCTTGAGCAAATAAACAACAGTTGCCGGACGGGGGACATACCAGAAGCGCGGAAATACACTGAGATGTTCATGATTTCCAAGCCTATACACCTGGCTTCATCCGCAGGGAAGCTCTACGAGCACATGGTCCTGAACCGCCTCACAAACCTTTTGGAAGATCAAGAGTACATCCCCAATAATCACTATGGATTCTGACGACGCCTATCCGCACAAGATATCCTACTCCAGCTCAAAGAGCATGTTATTGATCATCTTGACAAATACAGTAAGAGCGTCATTCTTGAAATGGATATAAAGGAACCGGTTGACAACATCTCATACACCGTAATTCTTCGCAACACACAGGACACCAGTTGCGGAGAGCGAGCCTATATAACTATTTTCACACATTCTTGACGAATCGTACGGCCGCCATAAACCAGGGGAACCTCAAGACGGACAAATTCCTGGTTGCAGACAAAGGTACCCCGCAAGGTTCTGTTATATCGCCCTTGTTTAATATTGCTATGATGAAACACCCGAAGGATCTAGATGAAATCAACAGCATATGACATGCTCTATATGCCGATGATATAAGAACCTAGATTCCAAGCGTCTGCCCAGCACAGCAGCAAGACGCCCTTCAGGAACCCATCGACTGCACCAACAAATACCTAAATACTTTGCAGACTCATCTGCGCACCAGTGAAATCTCCACTCCTGCTTCCTAAATAAAGCCAGACCTCGAGGAAGACCACCAAAAGATGACATTCCTGATCCGGAAATCTTTGACAAAACCCTATCCCTCAAGCCGACTCTATCTGCATTCGTGGCCTGAACAGCCTGAAAGATGGGCAAGGTCCGCAACACTCCGGAAACTTGGTCCGGAGCACCTGGTCCGCCGCGTGGCCAGCAGAAGACATGGTATGAAAGAACAAGATACTGTCCGCATCATCCAGGCTCTCATCTTAAGCCGCATAACATACAGAACGCCATAATAAAACCTAAAGAACGCCGAAGTGGAAAAACTCACACTCATCCGTAAACCCATCAAAATCGCCATCGGTATATCCGAACGTGCCTCTATGCAACGCCTCCTCCACCTCGGCCTTCACAACACGTGGGAGGAGATTGCCGAGGCCCACAAAGTAAACCAATTGAAACACTTCAAACTAACAGAAACTGGGCGTGCAACTATCAACAAAGTGGGATACAGAGAAGACTTGGAACCAAAAAACACAAAGCAGCACATCGCGGTCGAAATCTGCTCATACTTTACCGTAGCCCCCATCCCGCGAAATATGCATCTTACATACAACAAGACCGGCGCCAGGCAAGAATTCGGGCCTGGGTAGAGCACATGGAACAAATTCAGAAACGAGATACACTGATGCAGTAAAATACTCAGGAAGACAAACCCTCTCCATTAGTGTCATGGATTCCATATTTACAAAAAAGACCTCTGCAACTATTCCAATAAATGACACTGACGCAGCCGAAGAGGCCGCAAATGCCTCAGCAATCTCGGCGAGCAAAGAACATGTCATGATTCTCACTGATTCACAGTCAGCATGCAGAAACTACCACAAGTAAAGCATTTCTGGCATGGCACATCAAATCCTCCTGTGCACCACAGCTCACCAGCTGCCAGACACCTACATTATA
Source organism: Amblyomma maculatum (assembly GCF_055883805.1). Classification (NCBI taxonomy): domain Eukaryota; kingdom Metazoa; phylum Arthropoda; class Arachnida; order Ixodida; family Ixodidae; genus Amblyomma; species Amblyomma maculatum. The sequence continues at coordinate 141,318,910 of NC_139349.1, read as the reverse complement.
TGTATTCCGGGCCACATCCACTTGGAAGGAAACGAGGCCGCCAACGCCTCAGCCCGAGGATATGCTAACCCCGGGCACCACTTCCAGAGGGATGTCTGAGAACGCAGGATTTACCCAAGAAATTTACTGACATCCTGCATTACAGACTTGATCGAAGAAAATATTCCCCACCCCACACGAAACTTACCACAGAAGAAGCAGTCACCTTCCAAAAAATCGAAACCAACAACCACGTCCACGGCACCTTACTACACGGAATCTCGCCTACCGCCTACAAATATAAATGTGCGTTTTGTAACGTACCAAGCACCTTACAACATAAGGCGTGGGAATGCAAGAGACCAAATGGTACTATAACCACCATTAACTTAACCGAAGAGCAGTGGGAGACTCGGCTGTCGAACCCCATCCTGGATGATCAGCGTAGTCTGGTCAACCGGACTCGAGAGATGGCTCGTGTCCACGATTTCCTGGGCTGAGGAGACTGCCCACCTATGGCTGAATATTTCCCGCCTGCTCCGAGTAAATGTTTGTCTCTTTCTGTGAAGTGCGTTTCACCGCAGTCTGACCTTCACCCGCGTGCATCGCCCGCTTATTCTCACGTGTGATGCAAGGAGCGGGCGCGCACTCCATTCATTTTCTGATGCTTCTTTGCATCTTCTGCTTCGGACACCTGCTTCTTCCGAAACTTCGTTCTTACCGGTATATATCGCCGGTTTCCGCGGAACGCCGTGCGTGACGTCATCACTCAGCTATGTGCCTCACTGCGCATGCGCGCTGCTCAAGTTGCTGCCGCTTGCTTCTGAAGGGTGTCCAAGCTAACTTTAGCATAGGGTTAAAGATAAAACATTTGGGGTAGACCAGACAGTACACTTGCATGCAGCAATCTCGCGCACCTAAGACATTTTTATTTTGCAAATAACTAATTAGTATTTAAGATAATATTACTACACCGCTTTCTCTCTTCTGGTCGAATTTTGCACGATAGTAATGTTAAAATCCTGCATCCGAAGGCCCCATCGAGAAAGCCGCCCCGATAGATCTTTCAGGTTTGCCTACCAACACAGTGAGGGATGGGCGCTCACGATTTCACGACTACCCACACAACTGCGAGGCTACTCCTTTTCCGTGGTTGAATAATAAACTTCGGAACGGAACAAAGTGCGACTGGCGTAAGCGAAGATGCGTTCTGCACTACCCTGCCACTGAACAAGGACCGCAACAAGGCCAACGTTACTGGCATCCGTGTGCAGTTCCGTATCCACCGCTTCATCGAAGTGACCAAGAAGGGACTTGAGTTCTGGTTGTGGCCCCAAAGAACGGCTCGGCGTCTTTTGTCAAGCAAGTCAGAGGCTCAGCTATCTCGGAGAAATCATGAACAAACCTACGATAGTACTCGCAGAGGCCGTGAAATCGACGCATGCTCCGTTTATACGTTGGCTTGGGCAATGCAGCTACAGCGGTCGTCTTTCCGGGTCTGGACTAACGCCTCGAGTGCTGACAATGTGGCCGAGAAACGTAAGCGCAATAAACGCAAAGTGGCATTTTTAGGGCGTGAGTGAGAAACCGGCAGATCGGCTGAAAACAGCGGGCGAACGTTTCATGTGGTCCCCGAACCTGTCCGAGAAAATCAGTGTAGTCGAGATAGACGAGACATGACTGACACTTCAGGCCAGAGAGCACGGTGTCCACCATCTGTTGGAATGCGGCAGGGGCCGAGCACAGACTAAACGGGAGCACCTTAAACTCATGAAACCCGTCTCGCGTAATAAAGGTGGTCTTCTTGCGGTCTCGCTCGTCAATTTAAGTACCCAATGCGGAGGTCAAGTGACAAAAAGTGGCATTGCGAAGGCGGTCGAGGGAGCCGTCAATGTGCGACAAGGGGTACACATCTTTTTTCTTAACGTCGTTGAGGCGTCTGTTCTCCACGCAGAACTTTAAGGTTCCATCGTTCTTCGCAACGAGGACACCAGAGCCCAAGGGCTTGTCTACAGTTAAAAAACGTCGTCGTGGAGCATTTTTTGTTACTTGGCGGCAAATGGCTTCGCGTTCTTTCGAAATTTTAAGAAACTCGGTAAGGACGCTGACATCTAGTGGCCGTTGGTCATCGGCAACTATAATTCGGTGCTTCCTTGGTGGTGTCTGTCAGATCTTGGAGGTTTATGCAAAAATATAACGGACGGAATTGATAAGATTCTCTACGCAGCGTTTCTGACAGGATAAGAGGTGCGGGTTCGCATCGATCTCAATGGCTGTACATGTCGCATAGTCGAGGTCCGACGTGTTGGATAAAGCGCATTGGCCTGTACACTCTCGAAGTTCCTCAAAATAAGCGACTGTCGGTTCGTATTCAAATCTTGGGGTTCAGATGTGACGTTTCTAAATAGGACTTCGGCTCGCGAGTCAGAAGCAGTGATATATTCGCTGCAGCAATACCCCGCATGCCGGTGCTGTGATCACACTCGACTGTGACGAACTTGCTCGCGCGCGGAGGGATAGTTATGGGGTCGTCACACATGCACAAAACTGTTTTCCGGGAGTTCGTGTTGCTATCAACGGGTTGCTGTGTTCAAAATGACAATATATGAGCTTCCGACTGTGTATAACCGCCCCATACTATGAAAGAAAATCCATGCCGAAAATAAAATCTTTCGAGCACTGTTGGTATACGGCAAAGGTGGCAGTGCAAGCAAAACAGCGGAACTCTATGCGGCAAGACCAAGGCGTCAGAATCTTACGGAGTGCATGGCTAGCGGTCTGGTGGTGACAGAAAATTTGGCGCCGGTATCCACAACTGCGGTGACGTCACAGCTGCCGGCGGTTAGAAACATTTCAGCGGAAATCATGCGTTCGGAGCACGCCGGTAAGTTCGTCGGATCATCGCTGCTCGGGCCGTCGCGTTAAATCTTCGAGTGGAAGCTGTTGAATCTGAGCTGTAGCGGCGGCCTCACTCCCAGAGCTAGCCGTGTTTAGTTTTTCCGGCGAGGGGAAATGCCTCTGGATTGCCCAAAGGAGAAGGATAGAGGATAGATAGGCTTCGTCGGTGACGAGTGCGAGCGCCTTTGCGATGACGTCGGGTGCACGCCATGAGCAGCCAGGTAATCTTCAATCTCCGGTGGTATTTCACCTTTGTTTAAATTTACGAACTACTGCCATGGATGAGGCAATACCTCAGTGCCTATGCTTGCCTACAAGCCGAATCTACTCAACCTGTTGACGACGACGCTAAGAAGCGGCACGATGAAGCTGAGAGAGCTAAACGAACGACTCCCGAATAGCGAGACTTGCTAAGCGGTGGAGAAGGTGCTACAAGAACAAGAAAGAAATGATTCGGTCTTATCCACGACTACTACTGCTTTGTATATCCTGGCTTAGCTGAGTTAAGCCCCTGCCAATATTTTTCTTGTCACTGCCACACAATGAAAATCCGCAAACTATTCCTGCAGAGAGTATACATCACGCGGGGAAGCGCGCGGAGGTCATGCTCTGTTTATTCATCCGCAGTGACTCCAAGAGCCCCGCCCTTATCATGTATTTCCCTCGGAGTTGACGCCTTCCCGAAGAACACGAAGACGGCTCGGAGCGAGGAATTCGAAAGGGAGACCAAACGAAGCGCAGATGCGAGCAAGAAGAGACGAGCCTTTACCATCAACCCATACGGCTCTGCACATCCTTCATGACCTGTCTTAAGGTTTATTAAGCAGGCTGGTCTGCTTTGAAATTCGTGATCGGTCCTCCATGCCATGGTAGTCCTCAGTTCAGATTTTGCTAATATGAGGAAGCTGACTGATCGGTTTATGTCCCTTTGTGTCCGGTTCAGCTCATTTCTCAAACAGTGACCGAGGGCATTTAGATTTTGTGGCCTGGTTGCGGCCGCTAGCAGACGTTTCGAAAGACGCCGCGCAGAAGGCTCCTGTACACGATACAAGCACACAAAAATTATAACGAAGCAATAGGGCATCTATTCGGCGTCCTAATCATTGTCGAGAAGCAGTGATATGTAGTGAGACGCAGTTGATTCTATCGAGCTGTGGCTATCAGGTAAAGGCAGCTATTCAAATGCATGGCGTCACTAACAAAGTGACGCAGACAATGTTCAGGTAGTTGTAATAATGGGAAGGGTTGAAATAAATATTCGACACTTTTGGCTCTTTAAAATGCAGTGACAATGCATAGCTCAAGGACACCTTACAAATCGCCCCCCGCAAGCATGCGGTCGTCATGGCAGAGACAAAACTCGGTAAAGCGTGAGCGTGAGCTATTTGATTACACGAAACCGTCAAGGAGGAAAGATTATATAAAGCTGATCATCATGGCATAAAAACTGGTACGCGCGCGCAAGCGAGCCAACCTCTTGCCCTAATCTTGCTTTCACAACTGTCAGCACATACTGGATGTTGCAGTAAGCAGTTAATGGTTACTCAAGCATTTATTGAACACATTTTAAAGATTGCTGGCAAAGCCGACAGCAGACTCGACGGGTAAATCAGTCTCCCCCTTCCTTTTTAAAGAAAATGTGTTAACCAAGCGAGTTGGAAGTCATATCCCCTGGTGATGGCATTGTGAAGAGTGCCTACAAACTGAGCTTCATATTTTCATCGCTCATGACGCCCAAAATAACCTGAAGTATGAACTATTACCAAGCATTAACTGCTAGCGACATGCTGTGGTCAGACACAACTGCTTGTGCAGGCAAAGATGTCTCTGCTGCCAAGCTGGTTGCATGGAGGATGAGAGAGTCAGGGTAACGTCGACTTCTATATTATTATCTGAGCAGATTTCTAGCAACCAGGAAAGCGGTGTATATTATCCCATTCTTTCCGTAACTCTCCGTTTCTCGGGACTGCAAAAAATATATTTGGGACACCTTCGACGTGAACGTAACACTGGTTTTTTCTACACTGAGTCATGCTAAACAAATTTGCGTGAAGTCTTCGTCTTATTGGCTGCGAACGCCTTTTCTTCATTTTAATGGTTGGTTTGTGGGGTTTAACGTCCCAAAGCAACTCAGGCTATGAGAGACGCCGTAGTGGAGGACTCCGGAAATTTCGACCACCTGGGGTTCTTTAACGTGCACTGACATCGCACAGCACACGGGCGCTTTGCTTTTCGCCTCCACCGAAAAGCGGCCGCCGAGGCCGGGATTCGATCCCGCGTCCTTGGGAACAGTAGTCGAGCGCCGTAACCACTGCGCCACCCCGGCGGGTCTTCATTTTAATGAAAAGCAAAATTTCATAGACAAAACGCGAGGACAGCACGCGCGCACAGGTTTTAACGCGGTCGGCATGGCCAAGCGCTACAGTGAACTTGACTAAGTGCCGCGACGCGGCCACTCGGAGAAACAAAATTCGTTGTCATTTGCGGCGCCACCGCTAGCAGGGGCTCTGCTTGAGAGTAAGACCACTACCCCCTTCTAGTACAATTTCACACAACGTGAACATAATATCGCCGAAACCTGCCAACGCGCCATGTGGCGCGTCACTGAACCACGAAAGTCAGCATGAGGGAACGTACTACCTCCCAGCCAGTCCCCATAACAGCACACACAACACTACAGTGTGAAGAGTAACTCTCCGAGCAAAATGAACTCGCAAGGTGCGGCAAACACTCACCTTTCTGCAGCGAGTGTTGAGATACTCCTGAATACCGAGTACATGCAAACTCTGGCCGCAATGTCAGTCACCGGAGTTAGGCGTAGCATGTTAGCACAAATTTTCCAGTAGCGTTCGTTCGCCGAGGCATAGCCGACTCTGCTTCAAAGCACCCACCGCGTTCTTCCTCGCAAACGACAGCCCTCCTATGGACGAAATAAGCATCACGGTAGTACAAACAACACAGCTGGTTACGATAGCAGCAGCGGCAAGGCAGCACTACCCAACTCGGCCTCTTCGTCCATGAGCCTAGTCAGCTTCTTAAAAACGTTCCAGACGTCGGGCTCGTATTAACACTAACCGACAGACGCTGCAGCCACTGCAGTGTCGACGCCCATCAACCCCGAAACGGAGCCCAATCTTTTTACGTCTGCTAGTCTTTTATTTTGCTCCTCTCACTCGAGCGCGCGCAGGCGCTACAAGCTAGGGTGCCTCGATGCGCGCGCACTCCTACAAGCGGCGAAGTTGCAAAGCGTGTTGCGAACGGAGCTGATAGCCGCTCCTCGCGCTCGGTGGCCAAGGGACACAGCGAAGTGGCTAATTGGCTACTGATAAAAACACCTTCATCATTGGACAGGAACTTCGCCGCCACTGCGCTACCTCCTCGCAGCGAGGGTGGTTCGTCTTGAGGGGTGGGAAGCCGTGCTGGTCAGCTCAGACCCGAAGATCCAGCTACGGGCATTCGAGCGGGCTAACGAGGTAGCCGCCAGCCATACACTAGCGGCCATCTAGTACATCTACCTTAGATCTGCTTGAGCGATGAAATCGTTTTCCAATCCAATCGCCTGTTTTGCGCTTTGCTGCGCGTCTCTCTGCCCTTGCCCGCGGGATCCGGCGTTTTACTTTTTTTTTCATGCAAAATTTCTCTTAGGATCGGCAGGCGAATATACCTCGCTGTGTTTTGTTTGCAATCTTCAAGCACTGTGCTTCACAACACTGGCCGAAAGAAATTCGTTCCGGTAAAGAACAGCTTTGTTTGCTAGGTACGGCGTCTTCCTAACTGGTTGTATTAAAGCGTGAAATGCCGCTGAGATTTTTATTGCTAAAGCAATACTACGCTAGGTAGAACCATTCTTCACCGTAGCCCATGGCCTGTCATGTTGCTTGACCTTGAGCCACCTCCGCGCTTAAAAAGGGCAGGGACACCACATTTTTGCGCTGTTCTTTTTCGTTGTAAATAGTGCGTTGTGATTCTTTAATCATAGAGCACGGTGTTAGAAGCCCAAAATCGCATTAAATTATTTATAATCCTATTAATATTATGCAGCAGTTTCACTTTCGGTTCGTAGTTGCCAGGTTTTTACTTGGCGTAAGAAACAGAAGAATGAATGAATGCTTTATTTCCACCGAAATGGAGCCCTTCATCTCCCGCCCCCGGCACGCAGGCCGGGGAGCCGGTCATGAGGGCCCCGCAGGCTGAGGTCAGGTGAGGTTACAAGCTCTCTTCACGGCGATAATATTGAAATGTCACGTGGGCCAAAAACTCGTGACGTTAAGTAGCAGGCGCGTCGTCTGTTCTGTTTGCAATGTGACTCCGCCATATGGTGCAGTCACACTGCTGAAAGAGTTGGTCAATCCCATGAAACGCAAAAAGAACTAGGTGACGTCTAATAAACATCTCGGCTAGACCAAGGCAAAGTCTTGTAGAAGTCTAGTCATAGCTTTTATATAGCTGTAGCAGGCCTGAAGCCTTCCTGCAGCTGTGCTAACGTTACGCTAAAAGTCACCTAAAAACATTTTGCAAGAACATTTCAAGACATACTCTAAACTTTCATCGCTTTTTGGCTAAACCATCCCCTGCTCATTACAATAAGCAATCATGCACTATTTGGTGCCCCCTGCAGCCAAGCAAGGTTTCATCCGGGCTATACTGGCCATTCAGCGATACGATAAAAGTTGGACACATGTAAAGCCGTCCAAATATTTAACTAGGGTGCACAACGGCCACATTTTCTGTGCTCTTATGCCTTAGGGTGGATCAAACATTTGGAAAGGTCAAGATTAGGTAAGGGCTAGGTGAGCATCAGCTTAAATTTGATCTTTTCGCAGGTTAGCGCCTTTGTGATGCACACGAGCACAGAAAACACGGCCTTCGCTCTAACTAGTTAGCTGGATGGCTGCACAATACTGGCACCTTTTACAAATTCTTATTAAAATAATTTTGCATAAGAATATTTCAATATGCTATTCAAAAATAGTGCTCTCCCAAGGGTTTGTGACAAAGACGGCAGAAAAGCTTCAGTCGCAAGTGATGTAGAGATTCAAAGTAAATGATGGCTGTAACAAATGCATTGCAAGTTGGTGATCTGACCTATACTATCAGTGGAAATATTGCCCGAGTGTAACTAAGCGTAAGAAAACACTTCAGTTACTTTTATGAGCACATTTTATTGCCTAAGGCATTTGGCAAGAAGGAGGTCTGCACTGAAAATTTAAAAAGCACTGGTGCAGGAATAGCTAGCCTGAACAATAATAGACGCAAACTCCGCTTCTTGTGCAACGCTGGTGTCTTGGGAACCCAAGCAGTCCACACTGTTAAATACTGGCACTGATGGATTGCACTGCATGGTGCTTAGCGAGCACTGCCTTAAGAAAGTGGAACTACCTGCATTGCCAGAATAGGTACGACAGTAAGGCAATAGTCACATAGCAAATATGCTGTAACCAAAAGAGATGACAAAAAGTTCTGCCAGGAATACACTGACAATATTCGTCTATGTATACCCCGCTGGTCTTTGGTTCCTCTTTGAAGAACATGGTCTGCTCTTCTTCTATCTCTACCATCTTCTCCTTTTCTGCAAATCCCTTTCAGAACTTGATATTCAAGGTTAGTACTGGTTACAAGGCCGACTACTGTTTAAAATTTTTTACTCTTTCCGAAAAAGCCTCAAGTATATCTTTAAATAATGACGATCTTGTACATATTTCACTGAACACGACGCTGAAAATAATCGTGCGTAACGCGACGAGACAGCAGTGCGGCACGCACCGTAGGGCGATGCTCAAGAGCCTTACAAAAACGCCATCGGAAGTCACTATACCCACTGCCTATTCTACTTGTGTCTCTTCAAAACATGCTCGACGTGCACTTTTGATGTGGGCTCGATGATACGCTTTACTCGGGCGCAAACGTGCGTGCTCAGTTCACAGACGCAGGTCCGTGGCGTGGCCTGTTCTCTGGATACATCTTTATGGACGGAAAAATAGCAGGGTTAACAGATGGGGGCGAGCACTCACCGCCAAAGGTGTTCTAAACGTAGCCCAACTGTAGCCAAATGTAAAAATCTCGTAACCCAGAAATAGCCCAATATAATTGTTTAAAAATACGCGCAAATATTATTACTAACAACATCGCTCTCATCTCAATTGATTCGTTCCGCCATTCTCTCCCTCTTCCTCGGATTCTCCCGCCCGTGGAGCTGTCTGCTACTTATGTATTTTTTTTTTCTTTTTTGTAACATGTGAGCGACGCTGGTGGCCCGGCAATAAGTTAAGAGCGCTGGCTCGATAATCATAGTAGACGAATATTTTTAGTGGTGTTAAATGAAACGGTTTTATTCCGCACCACGCGACTGACCCCAAAGCGGCCTACGTAGATGCGGCAGAATACAGTCACCCCACGGCATATGTCACCAGTGTGATTTCTTATAACTTCAATCACACAGTTTCTGCCCCGGTTAAAGCAAAGATGTCGACAGAAGCCGAACAGGTAGCCATAGCGCTAACCATCTCCTCTTCCACTGCCACACTCATTTTCAGCGATTCTAAACCGGCCATTCCAAATTGAGCAAGAGGCAAAATGCACCCAGTCGCCCGTCAAATCTTAACCTCTGGCTCCACAGCTTCCCGACCTATTCACATCGTCTGGCTACTAGGCCATGCAGGCAACCATGGTAACGATGTCGCCCACTCAACTGTTCGGGCACACGTCAACAGAGCGTGGCCTACCGAAGGCTGAGGAAGCACCCGGGACAGACTTCTAACCTATCATGACATAACATTTCACTACCGAGAACAACGACTCTTATATCCCCCACCTCACAATTCTCTCTCAAAACCCCATCAAATAAACTGGTGACAGCTACAAGCCAAAATCTTTCCCTCCCCAGCTTGGTTGGCCTTGACACACCCGGGCCGGTACGACTCCGCATGCTGTGTGAGGGTAGGGACACACTAGCGGGAAGACGCGCGCGGCATGCCGCCGGCGGCAAGCAGCTTGCCGCAAAACCTGCCGCGGCGGCGGGTAGACCTGCCGCGCGCCAAATGGGTCGAGAAGCCATTTTCGGCGGCTTGCCGCGTGCCGCGAATCAGAAGAGCCAATCAGAGACGTCCGGCTCAGCGACGTGCGCGTCAGTGTCGCCATCTCGTGCCTACTACCGAAGTTAACTTCCCGCGGCTGAGGCTGCGAGACCACGATCAAGCGCTCCGTGCCATCAACGACGAAGCGAGCATTCTCCTTTTGTGCCTCCGTGTTGAAAACGTAGCCTGAGTGAGAGAATAATGGAACACTTTCTTGAGACTGCTCGGTTATTCCCCTTTTACTTGAACATAAACCGATGAGCGATCACCGGCAAAGCGTTCGATCTCGCAGGCGAGTTGAGTGCCCGCTGAACATTCACGTAGGGTAAAATGTGAACAGGACAGTAAACTTGTTTAGAATGCTCGAGCGGTGTGCTGCGGAGCAAACAACGATCGTCGCGGTAGATGACGAGGGACAAGAAGAAGCTGGAATGAGGTCTGCTGGCCGAAAAAAAGAATCGTAGATCAGCTCACGCAGTCGGACACAAGGCGAGATCAGCGCTGTCACGTGACCTCCGCGGCGACCGCCGCGCGAAACCGATGTGGCCTCTCTGCCGCGCGGGCGTCCTGCCGCTGGCGGCACGCCGCGCGCGTTCTCCCGCCAGTGTGTCCGTACCCTGACGCACCTGGAGCCACCTTCAATCACATCACGCTTTTATGCGAAGATATCAAGCCACCGCCCCATTGGGTCCTCACGGACCAAGAAGGTTGAGAAATCGCGGTGTCCAGCTCGGACCCAGCACCGCAAAAGAGGCTGGTTGACTGGGCTGAAGCGGTCGCTGCCAGGCACAGCCTGACAGACACCAGCGGAGGTCAGGAACAACCTCAATCCTTGTAATATACCCTGATTCCCACAATAAATGTTTTACTAGCACCATTCCGCATGTAAACAGCACGGACACTTCTAAACACACACACATGTACATACTTATTTACACAACATATATCATCATCATCATCATCAGCCTGACTATACCCACTGCAGGGCGAAGGCCTCTCCCGTATTTCTCCAGTTAACCCGGTACTGTGGTAGCTGCATCCACTTGACCCCTGCTAACTACTTCACCTCATCCACCCACCCAACTTTCTGCCGCCCTCTGCTACGCTTTCCTTTCCTTGGAAAGCGTAGCAACATATATACTCAGAAGCAACATATGGACAAGAATATGATAGAGGCGAAACGAGGTGCATGTGGTTGTTTTGTACTATGTATACATGCACGCACAACTGTATATACGTTCTAAAATAATAAACAGATCAAAAGTATGAAAAATGTCGAGTTACATGTATAGAACGACCACTTTAGCTTGCCTTATATACATGTGTACTATACATATATAACATATTCCACCATGCGCATAACATTTATACAATGCAAACATTGAATACGGGGAAGAATACTTGTACAAGAATGAACATAATAGAAAACGAGGAGCACATACAGAAATACCAGATATACACTGAAAACTAAACCTATACATTACGATAGTGTGTATAATAATTACGAAAACTATTTCAGTTTTACGTTCCCGACCTTTCGGAGCCCGAATGGCAGTTCTATATCCTACTTCATGAGGCCCGCAATGAAGGGCTTGCCGATGCATCAACCGTTGTGCCATACAAAATATAAGAATTGAAACGGGCGAGGAACTCTTCTGGTCGTTTTGAAATCTTTGCAACATCCGCATGTCCTGGCCAGCCCAAACTTGACATGCAAGACACTAACTAGTGTCTCGTTTATCATTCTATTCCTGAGCTCTGTTTTTGCCAGACATTTGACTGAGGACACGTTCAACGGCTGCATTAGATACTGGCGGTGCGAGCAGGGAGATAGAAATCTGTGAAATCAATGGAAACACGGCATTTCCGGCAGAATTCTTTTAAGTGCCACACGCTTGTCCAAAACTGCGTGACACTTCCTTCTGTAGACATGTTGTCAACGTTACGCTGCAGGAACAGGCATTCAGATTCTAGTGCAGGTACATTTGCTGGCAATATAAATTCGGCGAATGTGTGGCGGAAAACGTAAGCCGGATGTCCTCAAACAGCTTCATGTTATCCGGTAATCGTTCTAGCACGCTCTTGATACATGCCGAAAGGAATGTTCGACACCGCTCTAATAGTTCTCACATGCATTACATGACGGTCCCACACGGTTTTCCGGTATTGAGTAAGACGGCAAAACTATGCGTGCCATAAGTGCTTTAACGAACAAGCTTCCATCTGCATAAAGTTTTACAGGGTCTGGATATTCTGATTGAAAGAGATTGTTTACTCGGTTGAAATCGTCAACAATACTTGAGGCTCAAAAATTTAATATGCAGCAAATTCTGCTCGTCGCTGAACATTCCACTGAACATTTCGCTTTATACTTTTGCGTTATAGCATCGTTTTGCCGTTTTAGCTGAGTCAAAGCTTTGGGCTTTCAAAAAACCCCATTGTTTGAGGACTGACCTCACTGCTGGTGCTATGCTTAGGCAACGCATAGAACAAACACCGACGAGGTTTTGTTTGTTGGGTAACTGGCCAACGTTCATAGATGCGTAGGTAGTTTTGTACACCTGTTGTGTTTTTGGCGAATGCGCAAACTGATTGGTCTCCCGGACAATATAATTTATATGTGTAGGCAACACATCAATTTTTTCATTACAAGCCAGTTGCAAGGAATGCACAAGGAGTGATCTTAACCCTTCAGGGGGGTGAGTCCACTGACGCACTGGGGAGCCCTTTTGTGTGAAAAGTTACGCCATCAATGGGGGCTTAAGTGCGTGGGGTGTAAAGTTTAGGCTCAATCAGGCTAACGTTATGCCATATGGTGAAGTGCAAGTATATGCTTCTGGTGAGTAACGTTGCCCTTTCTTAGAGAGACTAATGATTAGGCCATGAAAGTGGAAAAATATGCTCTATACTCTGGTGCATGTATGCCCCCAGTTGGAATAACCTTATGCTTAATCCTAAGGCATAAATTTATCCTCACAGGGTCTACCGTTACCCTTTCTCAGAGAGACTAATGATTAGGCAGATAAAGTGCAAAAATATGCTGTATAATGTGCTGCATGTATGCCCCCAGTTGGAATAAGCTTATGCTTAATCTCAAGGTATAAACTTATCCTCACAGGGTCTAGCCTTACCCTTTCTCAGAAAGATTAATGATGTAAAAATATGCTCTAACATCTGGTGCACGGATGCTCCCAGTTGAAATAAGCTTATGCCAAATCCCAAGGCATAAACTTAACCTCACTGGGTCAGCATTTAAGCCAGCGTAATGAGCTTATTACAGCACTCTGTAAGTGCATCTTTGTACATTCGTATCTTTGTACGCTCCGTTTGGGATGATGTTACCACCCGGAAGAGTATCACAAATCTACATATAAACGTATTTTTACACCCTTTTAAGGTTACATTTTATTTCTTCGAAGAGGTATGTTTGCACCCTTCATTTCTGAATATACTCTAGACGCACAATAGTACGCTAGAACTTTGAAAACCAACCTTCGACTGATTGTGCAGTTAGTCACAAAGCGACGCCGTTTTCACTGCAATAGGAGACATCCTGCACGCAAGCAACTTCGTTTTGCATATGCGTGGTAATGCTGCTTCCGCGGGCCACTAGGATGGCTCTCCAAGCAACCTCTCCTGTTGTAATAAATGCTTTCCACCACCACCACCTGCAACAGTAGACAGCCTTAACATATATACGCCCATACATAAGAAAACCGCTTGGTGAAAAGACGTATTACGACTATACGTTGAGCCAGTCACAGATGTCCTCGCTGCCGTAATTTTGGTTTCTTCGTGCTAGAGGCAGATTTGTGACGTGCCGTGTAGCCGTTCAGTGCGAAGTTTGCACACTGATATTAGTACATAATGTCGAAAGATAGCTTTACTTTTTATTTATTTTGAAAAAGGCAGGATAACTGAACAGTCTTCTGTCATCGTCGTGGTTGGATCCATGCTCCGAGCGAACCTGTGTGAGAGAAAAACAAGATCATGAGACGTGAGGCGGAGTACATACATTTAAAGGTATTTCACACGCAAGCAATGGAAAGACCTAAGCGACTAAACTGCGACGACGCGGTAGAAAATTGGGAGCGCAATGAAAACGTGTCGCGGCTTCAGAAGTAGCAAGCGCTTTCTCTTGCATGGGAAACGTTTTTCCAGCGCCCCACTCCTCTTCTGGCCGCCAAGCGAATAACGTATGACGAGGCAGGTTACCTAGGATGCTCCTGAATTTTCTGAAGAAGTTCTCTGACAGTATTTTAGAGGGCTTATATTCCAAGCGGTGTAGTTATGTGCAGGGTTACTTCCACTAGCATGTGCAGTGACGCTTGAGCCATCTGCGGACACACCCTGATATACCTTCCCTCTGCAGTTGATTTTGTTTATCCATGGCAAAAGTACTCTTCAGTTGCGCCTTCTCGTTTGATGAAAGGGCAGGCAGCGATTAGTGTGTGCATCTTAAATGGCCTACATAATGCTAGCACTGCATGAAATGTACCTTTTTTCAAGTATCGCTATTGCGCATTTGTGAAGCACCTTGGCCGTCATTTCGGTTGAGGAGTTCGCTGTACGTGCTTTTCCACGAAAGAACGTCCCTAGCTTTATTGACGCGGCGAATGGCCGCACAGTCATTGTGTGCAGTGCGCGGAATGCTGCGACGAATGGGGGTTGGGTGCGGGAATTACCCGATGTACCAGCACTGCACCCAACAATTACCCCAAAGTATGTCTATGCTGCCATTTCCTACTGAAATATCAAAAATTCTACGGGGCAATAACCTCATAAAATCTCATTTATCGCATAGAGCCTCATACGGTGCTCATCATTATCATAAAATATTGTACATAATATATGAAAATGTACAAGAAACTATGAGAACTTGTGCAATTATATGCGACTTGTACGTGATTTCTTATGTGAATTGTGCAAGATTGTGTGAGAAAATGTGAGGTTATTGCCCCTTACAGTTTGTTCAGTAAGGTTATGCAGGAATGACCTGAGGGTTTTGCAACTGTTCTATTGTCATGGGTTACATGAGCTAGGGCAGTATGTCCACAGTTAGCTCACGTGTCTCTATACAACCTAGGCGATACCATGCCTGCATTAAATTACTTCTCCGAAAATACGCCCACCTAACTATTGTGAACAAATGTCTGCAGGAAATATGCGAGGGAACCTCGGTAATCCGTCCCGTCGAGCATAATTCGCCTGGAGGTCACAAGAGGAATGCGCCACTGGGAAAAGGTCCATTATTGTGCAGCAGGCCACTGCCTGGATGATCGAGGGGACTTTCGTCGAAAATCACACGCAGGAAACACAATTTTCGCAAGCATGGCGGTCAAAAATGGCGGCTGAGGAGGCTTTGTGCAATCACAGGACGCTACTGGGAAAAGGTTCATTATGAGACCTGAAATTAAGCTTCGTCCGCTGGCCTAAAATACAAATCGGTGTGCATAATTTTTAAGCGGGCTTACTGTAGGACAAAGGATATGACACAGTAATCAACAACACAAGCTCTCAACGCCAGATAACTCGTATAATTTTGACAATGGTTCGTGTTGATGTCTTGAAGGGCATGTCCCAAAACTTGACCAAACCTAGGTATTCTTATATGACAGTGCAATGAACAACACGGAAACACAGAATGGACGGACACAGGCGCTGACTAACAACTGAAATTTTAGTTCTTAGTACAGCAGTTATCAGTTCAGTTCAGTCGTTCAGTCGTGTCCGACTCTTCGTGACCCTATGGACCATATCCCGCCACGCTTTCCGGTCTCTCAATATCTTCTTAACATCACATAACTTCATCTGCAGCGCCTCGAGGATGCCATCTAACCATCACGTTCGCTGCCTACCCTTTCTCCGGTGACCCTCAACCTTTCCCAAGATCAAATTTTTGTCCTCTCTTCTCATCAGACGACCTTTAGTAGCTGAGCTTTAACTTTAGAATTTGACCCTCCGATGAGCAGTCAGGGTTTATGGTCGACAATATCGACTGATTTGATCTGGCAGTCCAAGGAACTCTCAAGGATCTCCGCCAGCACCACAATTCAAACGCGTCAATTCTTCGGCGGTAAGCCTTCTTCACAGTACAACTCTCGCATCCATACGTCACAACTGGAAAGACCATAGCACGAGTTATGCGGATCTTGGTTGGCAGTCTCTGCTCTTTACTAGGCGGTCAAGGCTAGCCGTGACTCTCTTTCCCAGGAGCAGGCGTCTCCTAATTTCATGGCTGCAGCCACCTTCCGGGGTAATCGTGGAGCCCAAGAAGAGAAAATCTGTCACAGCTTCCACTTCTTGTCCCTTGATACTCCAGGACTTGCAAGACGCCATGATCTTTACCTTTTTAATGCTCAGTTTAAGCCCAAGCTTCTCACTCTCTTCTTGTACGCGCATCAGAAGTACCTTGAGTTCCACTTCACTTTCTGCCATTAAAGTGATATCATCCGCATATCTAAGGTTGTTGATACGTTTCCCAGCAATCTTCAATCCAGCTGAAGACTCGTCCAGATCGGCCTTCCTCATTATGCATTCAGCATATAGGTTAAATAGGCAGGGCGACAGTATGCACCCTTGTCTCACTCCTGTCTCAATCGGAAACCAATCAGTAAGACCATGCCCAGTTCTGACTGTGGCTTCTTGCCCTTGAAACAGGTTCCTGAAAAGACAGATGAGGTGAATTGGAACTCCCATCTCTTGGAGAGCTTGCCATAATCTGCTGTGATCTACGCAGTCAAATGCTTTCGCATAATCAATAAAGCAGAAGTAGATGAGTTTCTGGAACTCTCTTGCTTTTTCCATGATCCAGCGAAGGTTGGCAATTTGGTCTCTAGTTTCTCTGCCCTTGCGAAACCCAGCTTGCACGTCCGGAAGCTCCCGATCCACATATTGCTGTAGATTACCTTGGAGGATTTTCAACATCACCTTAATAGTATGCGAAATAATCGCGATCGTGCGGTAGTTAGAACAATCTTTGGCACTGCCTTTCTTTGGAATGGGGATGCAGACTGACCTCGTCGAATTCTGTGGCCACGGTAGGGTTGTCCAAATTTGCTGACATAATGTATACAGAACATTAACAACGCCATTGAGGTTTTGAAGCAACTCAGCTGGAATGCCATCACTTCCGCTAGCTTTGTTATTAGCAAGGCTGGCTAAGGCCTATTTAACTTCACTCTTCAGTATGCCCAGCTCGAGATCAGTAATCACAACCGTCTGATGTTGGTTTTGCACATCCGGGTCCTTCTTGTAGAGTTGTTCTGTGTATTCCTGCCACCTCTGCTTTATCTCTGAGGCTTCAGTGAGGTCCCTGCCTCGTTTGTCCTTTATCATGCCCAACTTAGCACAGAAGCTTCCTTTGATATCTTTGATTGTCTTAAACAGAGCTCTTGTGTTCCTCAGTTGGCTGTTGTCCTCAACTGCTTGGTACTGTATGTTCAGGAAGGCATTCTTATCTCTTCTTGCGTTTTTCTGAAAATCCGCATTGAGAACCTTGAATCTTTCTCTTTTCCCCATAACTTTTGCCACCCTCCTTTCCTCAGCTATTTGCAAAGCCTCTTCGGAAAACCAGTTTGCTTTCTTGCATTTCTTTGGCTTTGGAACTACCTTAGTAGCAACTTCTTGTATTATATCACGAACATCAGTCCACATCTCTTCAGGCTCTCTGTCTTCTATATCTATTCTTGAAAAAAATCCCTCACCTCCACAGCATATTCTGATCGAATTTGATCCAGATCATACCTGAACGGCCTTCTAGTTTTCTGCGTCTTCCTCAATCTAAGCTTAAATTTGGCAACAAGAAGCTGATGATCCGTGCCACAATCGGCCACAGGCCTTGTTTTTACTTCTTGTATAGCGCTTCTCCATCTCTGCCAGCAAAGAATATAATCAATCTGATTCCTGTAAAGACCGTCCGGTGAAGTTGGACGAATGTAAAGCCGTCCAAATATTTAACTAGCGTGCACAACTGCCACATTTTCTGTGCTCTTATGCCTTAGGCTGTATCAAACATTTGGAAAGGTCAAGATTAGGCAAGGGCTAGGTGAGCATTACAGGCGCCTCTTGTGCTGTTGAAAATGAGTATTCGCTATGATCAGGTTGTTTTCTTGACAAAACTCTACTAGCCTCTGCCCAGCTTCATTTGGCTCACCAAGACCGAATTTTCCTGTAATTCCGGATATTTCTTTACTCCCCACCTTAGCATTCCAGTCTCCTAAGAGAAAAAGGACGTCTGATGATGGAGTGCGGTCTAAAAGGCTTTGCAGGTCAGCATAAAATCTCTCAACGTCAGCTTCTTCAGCACGGCTTTGCTCATTCTTCTCTTTATTATGCGAGCGACCCCATTCCTTCTGCTGGATTCGTGCCCACAATAAAAGACGTAATGATCGCCGGAATTAAATTCTCCCATTCCGGTCCACTTGAGCTCGCTGATACCCAAGATATCAATGTTCAATCTGTCCATTTCTCGCTTGATTACATCCAGTTTAACTTGCGTCATAGATCTTACATTCCATGTTGCTATGTGATACATCTCCTTGCAGCATCGGACTTTCCGATCGCTTCCCGACACATCCACAACTGAGCGTCCTTTTGGCTTTAGCCGAGCCGCTTCATTCAGAAGTGCAAGATTCCGGGCTAGTTGGTACTGCATAATAAAATAAAACAGCGCAAGGAACGGGACGAAACACGAAGGAACGGAGACAAAGGCACAGGCGCTGACTAACAACTGAAATTTTATCCTGAAGCAGGACACATATATAAGGTACAAAGAGGGGGCAGGTGGAGGGGGGGGGGCAAATGCGATCCTGCACAATCAACGAAACAGTGTAGTCACGTCCAAGAGTAAAAACGATAAAAACGATAAAAGAAGGTGAAAGGCCGAAAAGCCTAAAAGCGATAAAAACCACAGTGTAAGAGGCCGGGACGGAAAGTAAAACCGCTTCATTCGTCCTGGAGCTACTAGGAATCGCCCTTTGTTCATCCCCAGTAACATGTGGGACGCCTTCCAACCTGGGGGGCTCATCTTCCGGCGCCATATCATTAATGCCGTTGTGACTGATCATAGGGTTTTCTTGGCAGGAAATACTGGAGTGGGTTGCCATTACCATCTCCAGTGCATCACAATTTGTCAGAACTCTCTGCCGTGACCTCGGGTGGCCCTAACAGCAGAGCTCACGACTTCATCGAGTTTCGCAAGCCCCTCCGCCACGACAAGGTAGTGATCGATTAAGGGGACAGCAGTTACAAACATGCATAAAGGTGTGGAGGCAAGGCGATGCTCCGCGATCACCGAAAACAGTGTAGTAATCGCTCTGGTTACACTCCATTATGCATGTTTATATATGTTGTGCCCCGTAATAAAATTTCAGCAGTTAGTCAGCGCCAGTGTCGTTCGATTCTTCTGTGTGTTTCCGCGTTGTTCCTTGTGCTGTTTCTTTAAGGAATGCAATACCAACTAACCCGGCATCTCGCACTTGCTAACTTAGGTAACCACTAACATTGATTACGTAATTGCAATTGGAAGTCACCTGTTTCACTTGTATCCTGATGTAAACCAACATTAGTATTGCAATTATGATGAAACCATCTCAATATCACAACAAGCCTTTTAAAAACTTCTCGTTCACCGTCGCTGAAATGCAGGGTATACGTATGGTTGGTCACTGAAAGGTAGTCACACCTGATGAACATAGAGATTGGGACCATTTGACTCTCGCACTCAACACTGGGGTCACCTTTGCGACGTATGTTGACTAAATGACTGCTTGCTTGAACCCACGGTTAGGGAAGAAAGAATTTCGAAAAAATGAAACTTACAAGCGTCACGCGTCAGTTTACGTTGGCCGCTGCCGCTTTACCTGCTGCTGTCGTCCATCATTGGCATATGTCATGGAGTCCGCAGCTGGTCCTTGTGGCACGCCACCACCACAGCAGTAACTTCTCAAGTCCATACTTGTTCTCACCGCTGCCCCAGCGAATCTGCTAATGCATTGCCCACTTCTCCGCTGCTGCTTTTGAAGAGCCCAAGGCTTTTACAGCACTCCAAATGCGTACATTTTGCTCTATCCAAGCTCCACATCCTCGCTAATTGCCGAGTCGTTCTGAGCTGGGCTCTTAACAGATTTCTGCCGCGTCAGCTAATTTAAAATTACGTCTCGGCAGGAGGTAGTTCACTACAACGAAGGACTGCTTGCACATATCTATTTGCGTGGTATGCGGAGTTTGATAGAAATATTTACAACTAAAGGGCAGTGCAGCAAATTGACATAAGAATGACTGCTCGATGCTTCCGCGTCCACACTGCTTTTTGAGTTGGCTTTGGCTCGCAGCCATGATAAAAGATTAATAATATAACTTCTATTTTGGTGTATAGGGCACGCAGTAAGATGGGAAAGCATAAAACCAGTCGACGCTTCTATACACCGATGTGTTCTGACTGCAGTCAAAGGCGGGATAAACTTGCACATGTTACCTCCAGATTATATGCCCAGGAAGGAGACAATAATTAAGTTAATTAATATCTCTGTATGATCAAGATGGTTACTTTACCGTGAAAAGCATCGTGCTAATCCTGCTCGACGAAGAAACACCCCCGATAGTACGAGCGGCGTAACTGTCTTATTTCTGCTGTTATGCATGAGTCTCGTTTTTCCTTGCCGCTATAAACTGAGCAGAACCAAACTTCGCAAAAAAAAAAAGACTGCGACTAAAGCTATGACGGTTTTTAGTGCGCATTTCTGATAGGAGATCTTTGACAGACGCAAGTTTGCGAGCCATACGTGATGGTAACATTTTTTATTGCCGAATAATTCATGGCCCGCACACGTTTGAGAAATTAAGAACGTTTGTTTCCTACCTGGTTGAGTGAATGCAGTGTTTTCAATCAGCAACTGTCAGATGAACGTCAGATTAGGAGCTTGTATTTAACGTTACAGAGCATACACTCGCAGTCCATATGCGGCTTGTTCTCGAAGCCGGAACTCTAGCTGTCTTGCTTGCCAAAAACGTTTGTGTCAGCACTGGGTCATCACTTGCGAAAGTCAATCCCTATCAGATGTACTGCAAAAAAAAAAAAAAAAAAAAACAGGTTGGTTAAAGTGATCACAGTAGACCATCATTATCACTCTGTAGTGATGTTCTCGTGTGCCCAAACTAGGTATAGTAGGTACTTCGATGCATATTTCGAAGTGAAGGAAAAAATTAGACCACGTAGAATGCGGGGTTGGCCGCTCGGCATGCCTGGGCTATGCGCGTGAATGCACAGCGCGACATCTTGAAATGCTGCAGTTCGCGCCTGCCCGTGGTCCATGGAAACTTTTATCTATATTCATGTTTATTCTGTCTGCGTTGAACGTTTCTCCGTAGCATTAGAGTCTCCTGGGAACCTGTCGTGCTTACCGCACAACACTGTCAGCAGGATGTTTCACATACCTGACCATGCAGCCACACTCGAGGATCTATTGTATCGCACCCCTGCAACGCATGCTCACAAAGGGCTTGTAAGCTGACTGACAATACAGTGCATATCTTCGTACCACAGAAAACTCGCGCGAGTATTTTAATGGAGCTTCAGAAAACGCAGCCAGCACAACGCACTTGAAGCGTAATAACCGGATCCCCTTAAGTGCAGCCATATTTGATTTCCAGTGGCTCCGCCTATAGCCCGTGAAAGTTATTGCGAATTGTTATGTAAGACTTTTGTCGTTCTGAAAGGTTTTCTCTTGCTTCAGCAACATCTAGGTCATCATGAGAACCTTTTCGGCTAGTATCACACATAGAAACATGGACGAAAAAGATAATATTTATTGCAGAGAAACTCTGTCGCGCTAAGTATATAAGGGTGTTTGCATACCTTGAGCCAAGGATTAAAAACAAACGGTACAACGAAGCTTTGTCAACCTACGGGATATCTTTTGATCACATATGGCGCTCCTCAGAGTATTTTTACATTCCACTCAACTCGTTAATTAACCAAGATGTAAAGCTTTATTATGCAGTTCGGCGCCGACTGGGCTTTACCAAGTTGTGGAGGAGGGTCGGAAACAACGTATCCGGTTTTCGTTCTAGCAGCGTACATACGACGCTGCCATTTTTTTTGGCATTTGAAAAAAAAAAAATAAAGCCTGCCCTCGAATTACAAAAAAAATTAGGCAAATGTTTTAACCTTGCTAAACCTGAGTAGCCAAAGCAAAAGCAGCCCCACGTTTCACTCGACCCGCCTCTCCCTGTCTTTGTGTGGCGGCTTCTTAGCGAGCTACGTCCAATGGATGATCAGACTCAGCCTGTCGTCTTCGCAACATACCGCAACCTCTGAGACGCAGACACTTCGCGAGGCGTTTCGCCTGGATCATTTATGAAGACTGCTGCCTTTAAACTTTCGAGAGCTATTGCAGAGGCAGCAGTGGCTATCTACACAGAGTGAGCGCTACGGTTCCAGCTTAGCTGCTGTTGAGTGAAGACATGTTTCTCACGCAACTATATGCAGAGGCTAGCTCGCGGTTGCCTCGATTTTGGTGGCGACTGAGTGACGTCACAGCTGCCAAGTATCTTCTCCTCGGTTCAAGGCCAAACACGCGCACACGACGAAGCTACGGAGATAGAGAGAATAATAAAAGCTTACGCTTTTGAAATGTCTCGTGCGCTGCAGCGTTCCCAGCAACGTATGGATGAACAAAGCACACGTTGTGACCGTGCCCAAGTGAGAGTCCACCGCTTATTCGAGGCAAAAAGAAAAAAAAAAGCGGTGCACGCTTTGAATTAGGAGACTTCAATACTTTTTTTTTTACATTTTTTGTCATTGTGACAGCTTGATAAAAGCTCCGTCCGAGTTATTTGTCGGTGGCTCGGGCTTTCTGTTCTCAGGCACAATGCTCTGACCCAGTTTTTAGACTATACTGAGTGATCTCAGCCGCTCATTTCAAAACAGACAGCGTGCGCGCTTGATTGATTTAAATCGCGTTTGGCTGCACTGCAACACGGTGGCTCAAGAGCGAAATTCCTGTTATTTTTATATATATTTTGCAGGCTTTCTTTATGCTGGCAAAACAATCACATAGAATCAATCAAGTTAGGTTAGAAAAAACTGGGTCGGTTGATCTGAACCCCCCGCCCCCCCTACACACACACACACACACACACACAACTTGCTGAAGGGCACTTGGCTCGGAATTGAGCGGAATATAAAAATACTCCGAGGAGCACCACATGATGTCAAAAGATATCCCATTGGTGTTACCAATACTAAGCTTCGCTATACCGCTTTTTTGTTTTCTAATTCTTGCTTCAAGTTATGTGTAACAGCACCTGTATATATGCTTTGCCGCCGAGACGATCCGTAGTTGTCTACATTCACCCACTGCGATGATTGGTGCTCATTTTTATTCATATCACTTTTGTCTTAACAATACACCGATATGCATCTTGCTGACATGCTTACTGTTTGACAGAAATGATGTTATTTCACTGTTTACCCAAAACACGGGAATAATTTCAAAAACAAGCGCTTGCTTCCATCATGTATGCTCTGTAAGGTCTTTAGTTAGGCGCTTCACATGGTATATGATCCGCTGGTTTCTATAGAAAGATAGAAGCCGAGCAAATGTTAAATGCTTTTTTTTTTCTTTGTCTGCCAGTGTCAGAACGCGTCCTGGTCTTTGCTTCAGTACATTACCTTTTTGTGCAGTTAACTGTAGGTTCTAACCCCACACCTTTTTGTGCAGTTAACTGTAGGTTCTAACCCCACACCTTTTTGTGCAGTTAACTGTAGGTTCTAACCCCAATGAGGTGATAATTATGAGGGTGCAGTCTGTGGCTTCCTTAATTATAACTTCGGCTATTTGAAGTAAAGAAGACAAATTGGTGAAGTCGTTTAGTTTTGTAGCACAACCAAACAAAACTATATTTTAACGTTCATATTGAAAACAGCGCGCATATGTTCTGGTTAAAATAGACATGTTATTCATTTCGTTATTTCTAGCTCAATCGCGGCTTGATAGGCGAGTTGGAGCATTACGTCAAATGTTCGAAACCAGCGCAAAGCAGGGACGCTAGTTTCCCATAAGATTTTTTTCACATCAGGAACCTTGTGCTATAGATAAAAGTAATTGAAAATGTTCTTCTTGAAATAAAGTATGCATTCCTTCGAATGGTTGATAACAACTTCATTGTAAAGAACGCTGGCCAGTGTTCAGTTCTGCAATCTCATGTCTTGCTAACAATCAGGAGCATTATTGTTGAAAGTACCCAATTTCGACTACCAGAGGGGTTTTAATGTGTACGGACATCTCACAGTACATTTAACTGTTCAGTTGTCTCACTATTTATGAAGTTGTTGTGGCTGGACATAAAACATGCCATCACCGACACATCAGCAGCAGAACGCCTACAGACTTTTCTAACTTTTTCTGAGCCATATTGCTTGCTGGGCTGCATTTTTCATCTTGTGTTACGGAATGCACCAGGAAACGCGGAATGCACCGAACACGGACCGTGTTTCCACGGCACCCCAACACACCGGCTGCGCCGCGCCTCGTCCGGGGGCGGCAGCAGCTCGCGTGCACCATGACCGCCTATTTCAGCGAGAGATGTTTTTGGTCTGCGAAGCGTACGCTGTCCGTGGACGAGACGAAGACAATGGATTCGAGTTGCGCAGGCTCAGTCCGCGATCAGACTCCAGCGATCTCCGCAAAGAGCGGACAGTAGAAATGAGGCGATTAGGCTTCTGGTATCCACATCGATCTTATTGTTAAACTGCCTCGCATATCCGCTGTGTTCCCTACAAACAGGCGCGGTGGATTCGTAGCCTAGCGCTAAAGGAACACAGCAGTCAAGCAAGCGATGTGGCGGCGAACCAGTTCGAAAGAAAGCGCTGCTCGAGATTCCAACTTTATATAAAATATAATCGCAAGACGGGAGCAAGTTCTAGTCAACCTGTCTGACACTAGGAAATTTTACAATAAGGGGACCCAACTGGTTAGGGGGATCAGGTAATAGGGGGTGACAATGCGCAAGCTTAAAATGCTGCGAAGAATAGGCAAGAGATGCGGCAACCACTCTGCGACGTTTTCTCGGTCAACAATGCGACGAAAGATGTTACAGTAATAAGGAGCAATGACTACTTAATACTGTCAACTAGAATCTAGCAGAGTTCTCACGTGGTTCCCATGGCCGCGGCCTCAAGCGAGAAGGTGCGGTCTAGTTTGACATTTGGCCGCGTATAGAAACAAGGCCAATGTCAGCTTGTAATTGCCGCAGGACAATAAAGCAAGCCGAAGAGTATGTTGCAAGTATTTATTCAGAGATACGAACCCTTAAATAGGCACACATGCAAAAAATCGAAAAGAAGGGGCACAAGAGGAAACATCATATCCAAACCAGTGCATATAAAATCAAAACATATATACATTCATGTACGTAGAACCAATGTGGCAAAGTATTTAATGAGCAAGAACATAATAATAAAATATCATGGCACCAAGTCTGCTTCTAGCGGCGTTTAGACATGTACGTATCTATAAGTAATACTAGTGCTCGCATTACCACATCAATCAAAAAGCTCATAATGCGGGATAACTTCAAACCCCTGACGGTATTCGTACAAGTTCAACGCATGACTGTCAATTTCTTGCCCAGGCCGCAAAAGGAAATCATTTCCTATTGGCGACACATCGTAGCTTTGGCGATGCCGTGAAAATCCTTCCGTTTGAAGTTACTCCGTGAGGAGAAAAAGGGAATTGCGAAAAATCAGCAACTTTTTCACGTAAGCAAAGACAGGTGCTCCGTTCTCCCAGCCAATGTGAAGAACGTCCGAGCACCTGTAGGTGCAAGCGTCAACGCTGGCATGCACAGTTTAAAACAGGTTCTCTTCCTGATCTGTGATTCCAAGGTCAGTTAGCACGAACTCAGGTACATCTGCTGTCTTTAATGGGGATGCATGGCCAGTGCTCAAACTGTCACTGAAAACAATCGCCGACTGTTCGTAGCAAGCTCGCAGCTGGTGTCTTTTACATAACGTAGGACAGATATTCCTAACGTTCCTGGAGCGCGCGTTCGAATAACCTTGAAGTAAGCTTGCTTTGCTTCAAACCGCAACTCCAGTATCGGCGTGGAGGACCGAACAGTGAAATGAATCTGGGATGATGAATTAGGTATGAATTTTGAGAATGATGCTCATTTTTTGTATATGTGGCTCCGAAATGCTGTAAAAAAAAGTAATTTGGACCTCCAAATAGCTGCAGCAGTCTTCAGGAATTTCCTCTGCTAGAATTATGTTGACTATCTCCCGGAATTGGCGATATATCTCCCAATCAGGATCACCCTCTGGAACTAAATCCCCAAACAACTGCGGCAGTAGAAGAAACAAACGCTGCTTTTGACTTGCCGTGCCTTGGAGCACTATACCGTTTCGAGAAATGCTCAATGCTACTGGGCGGTTTTTCTTGTCATTTTGTCGAAAGCAGAACTCGCCAACTTTCTTCAAGGGTTCCGGCTTTAGCACATCGGAAGACAATAAACCTTGTAGCGCATACTTGACCACGAACCCCATTCCTCCCTATAGAATGTCGTGCATACTGTCGGGGAGCAGCTGTTGCGTGACATCAAAGTCTGGGATTTGAAGGAAGATGGACTGCTCATTAACGCCATACAATTTTGAGTTTTCTCTGGCTAGCTGTACAGCCGTGAGGTGGCTGTTATGTGCATCTGCTGTTCGCACAGTTCTGTCTGCTTCCGAAAGCACCGAATTCAACTTCTTTTTATGAGCAAGGCAAAATCGGCAGACCCTGCCATTAGCAAAGCATGCATGGAATCCCCCTATTTTGTGCGGTGACAAGTTGTCTCCGGCATAACAGACTACAAAGACTCGGAGTGTGATCTTTGAACCACTGAAAACAGATGACAAGCCGTCCTCATATAGGCGTTTTATGTCATTTACTAGCGGAGCTAAGGTTTGGCAGACGCCGAATTTTTGTACATACATCGGAGTATTTGGCAATAAGCATGCAGTAGGTGAATAGAGCTGTTGTATTTCTTGGGTTGTGCCGAAGGCAGCCGTGTGCCTGCGTTCCTGTGCCAAAGATAGCCGCGCGTGCCTGCGTTCCTGTGCTGAAGGCAGCCGCGTGACTGCGTTCCTGTTGCTCACGCTTATCTCCCTCTTCTGTAACCCTCTCAGCACGAGAGGTTTAAAATCTAGGCTCTGGGCAATGTGAAATGTGTTCACTCCCGACCAGCGTTCGGGTTGCAGCGCGTGTTCGCGCTGGCTTTACTACTGTGGCGACGAGTTCGAAAATTAGACATGTGGTAAAAGTTGAAGCCGACAGCCTGCCGCAACGTGAAGCACCGACGAGAGCTATGACCAGCCTGCAGCTCCAGACTTTCGACGACACATCAGATAAGTGGAAAGCGTACCTTACAAAGGCTGAAGCATATTTTGAAGCCAATGCTATTACCGACCCAAGACGGCAGCGAGCCTTGCTTGTGGCAGCACTCAGCACGCAGACTGTTCAAGTGTTAGCGGGACGAATTTCACCTCGGACGCCGAATTCCCTCACTTATGACGAAGCAGTCGCAGCTTTAAACAGCTACTACGACCCTAAGCGTCACGAGATAGCGGAGAGCTATAAATTTTTCACCCGTTGTCAACAAGAGATTGAGGCAATGCAGGCATTTCTGGTCGAAATACGACGCATAGCAGACGGCTGTAATTTTGGGACTGCGCTAGACCGAATGTTGAGGGATAGAATTGTTTGCGGTGTACGCTAAACTAACCTACGCAAGCAGTTACTGGCGAAGAAAGACTTGACGCTGGAGGAGGCTGAAACGCTGGCAATAGCAGCAGAAACAGCCGAGAACAATGCAAACGATATTAGTGCAGAACAACCAACGGTACTAAGAATGCAAGCCAGTCATCGCTCTTCATCGCGAGATAATCATACCACCGGCGCAGTACAAGAGTGCGGACGATGTGGAAGCGCGACACACAATGATAAAGCCTGCCGCTGGGCTAACGCACGATGTTTCCGCTGCAGGCAACGCGGTCATTTGGCAAAGAAATGCTACAAGGCCAGAACAGATGGAAATGCTGCTAGGCGAACTGCGAGTGTCAAGGCACTGACAGTTGAAACAGCGTCTGGCAACGAGAGCACGGATAAGGCACACGTCTGGACGTTGTTTCGCCGCACATTTCGGTGGGGGGAAATAGATCTGGAAATGGAATTGGACACAGGATCCCCGGTGTGCGTCATATCACGGACCGTTTACGACCGACACCGAATGCACTGGCCACGCTTGAAAATGCCGCATGTGAAGTTGTCATGTTACGCGGAACAAGTGCCGGTGCTTGGCGAACTCGAATTTCCGTAGCGATACAAACATATGTCGGTAACCTGTCCACGTATTGTGCTTGGCTGTTCAGGACCGAGCCTGTGCGGTCGCGATCTGATTGCGGCACTTGGCAAGACGGGCGTTCCGATGACAGAACTCATTGCGCCGGATTCGACAACAAGAAACGCGCCAAGCGACCACATGGTGAACAGACTGCTCGTTGAGTATAAAGATGTCTTTTCGACAGACCAGTGGCTCATCAAGGGACCGCCAGCCAGCCTAAAGCCCAAGGAGACTGCGACGCCGAAGTTCTGTAACGCCAGATCATTTCCTTACGCCCTCCGTGATAAGGTCTCTCGTGAAATTAATCGGTTATTGTCCCTTGGTGTCTTATCACCCGTGCAACATTCAGAATGGGTTACGCCCATCGTAGTCATCCTGAAAAAAGATGGCACCGTAAGAATATGCGGAGACTTTAAAGTCACGCTTAACCCAGCTTGTGATATAGAGCATTACCCACTTCCAGTGGTCGAGGACATATTCACGAACTTAAATGGAGGTGAATACTTCAGCACCTTGGATTTGAAGGACGCGTACAATCAAGTGCCTCTTGACGAAGCGTCACGCGGACTTTGTGTCATCAACACTCATCGCGGACTTTTTCGTTACAACAGACTTCCGTTTGGAATAGCTTCTGCCCCAGCTATATTTCAAAGAAAGATGGACTCTGTAGTCAGCTGGCTACCAGGCGTCCAAGCCTACCTTGATGATGTGTTAGTGTCCGAAGGGAAAGGAGACAACGGAACGCGGCTCAAGAATGTATTGGCACGATTCCGATTCCGGGAGCATGGTGTCAAGCTTAGGGCCGACAAATGCAGGTGTCAAGCTTAGGGCCGACAAATGCAAGTTGCGGCAGGCTTCAGTGACTCACCTTGGGCATCGTATAGATCTGCAAGGCCTACATCCTATCGAAAAAAACGTAGACGCCATTATGCAAGCCCCGCGCACAAGTAACGTGAGCGAGCTGCGTACTTGCCTTGGTATGCTCACGTACTACGCACGGTTTCTGCCGAATATGTCGACTGTGCTCAGCCCGTTATATCGACTCATGGGAAAAAAAAACCCGTTGGGAGTGGTTACAGCCGCAGCAGTCGGCATTCGAGCGAGCTAAACAAAGCCTGACGAATGCACAAATTCTCGTGCATTTTGATCCTAACAAGGAGCTGAAATCAGAGTGTGACGCATCTCCGTATGGTGTGGGCGCAGTGCTTTTTCATTCGATAGGAAATGAACACATGCCAATTGGGTTGCGTTCCAGAACACTAACAAAAGCAGAGAAAAACTACTCGCAGCTGGAGCGAGAAGCACTAGCCCTCATCTTTGGCGTTTCTCGTTTTCGTGACTATCATCTAGGTCGGCAGTTTACCCTGGTGACCGACCATCAACCACTGCTGGAACTACTCAGGCCTGGCCGTCAGATGCCGCCAATTGCTGCCGCGCGAATTCAACGGTGGGCACTATTCTTGGGTGGCTACCAGTACAAGTTACAGTACGTGCCAGGGAAACAGCTGCTGACAGCAGATGCCCTCAGCAGGCTACCAGCGCCGACTACGGAACCAGGGACCGAGGGTGAACCGCCGGAGTATGTCCTTTCATCGGAATCCCTTGAAGAAGGTATAGTGACGACGCGCGAATTGCAAGAGCTGACGGCCAAAGACCCGAGGTTAGCAAGTGTCACGCACTGCATCTTGCATAGATGGCCTAAAACGACTAAAGGAATGACGAGAGACTTGTTGCCGTTTTTTGATCGTAAGCTGGAGCTATCGTGAGCTCACCGTCTTATCTACTGGGGCAACAGAGTGGTAATACCGCGGAAAGCGCAGGAACGGATGTTGCAGCTGCTACATGAAACCCATCAGGGCTGCTCGGCAATGAAATCAGTCGCGCGTTCATTTTTTTGGTGGCCAGGCCTGGACAGGGACATTCAAAAGTTGTTTGCGCAGTGCCGCAACTGCACGCAAAACCTGCCAATGCCTACGGCAGCCCCACTAGTGAGTTGGCCGAAGACCGCGGACCGGTGGTCTCGTATTCACACCGATTTTGCAGGGCCGTTAGGCGGCAAGATGTTACTAATAGTGGTCGATGCCCACACGAAGTGGATTGAAGCAATACCCATGAAGCACGCGAATACCGCTAGTACAGTCGAGCGCGATTCGAAGGTTATCGCGCGAGCGTCGACCGGGAACATGAACAGCGCCATGACCCAGAATTCTCTGCCGAGGCGAGGGAGATATTAGGCCAGCTTCCCTCACTCGTTTTTCTGTTCCTTCAGCAGCCGTCACTCCCTGCAGCGACGGCACTTTCTTTTTTTCTTCTTTTGGTTCTGCGAACAGGAAGTGACCGTTGTGCGCTCGACGTATTCTTCGGCATCATCTGAAATTGGACTCTCTATCGCAGCAAATAGAAAGCTTAGAATAGAGAGAAAGGGTGGTGAGGTTGTCGCGGTGGTGATGGTTGTTATATGGAAGAGCGAACGAGGGAGAGAAGAGTGCGAAATGATCATTTTTCTTGCTCCAAACCCGGCCATGGCGGAAGTAGAATGGTGGCGAAGGCTGGGCCCAAAAGCGGTTCAGCGGTAGCGCAGTATGGCCACAGGTCGGGGGGCCAAACACGCAGATTAAGAAATTATACTACTATAAATTAAAAGGCATTAATCAACATAAAAAGAATAAACATTTTGATAACTTCGCTTGTGAATGAGGTAAGGCATTTTAGTAAGACATTCTTAATTAAAAAAAAAATCAACACTCTTATCGCGCCCCCTTGATGTTGCATCGGTCGTGACGAAACTTTTCGGTCCTTGCTAGGTTCTTGCGAAGTAGGCAACGAGAGGTAACCAAGGCAACGGAGATAACGAAGCTGACGAAGCACGAAACTGTTTTTTATCGCTGCCTGCTGCTCGTCTGCTGTGGTGCGGGCCTTGGTGCACCCGGGAATGCGTATAAATTTAGTTCGCAAGCCTGAAAACATCCCTTTTGCGAAGATTTCGACGTCCTTGCTGGTCGCTGCTCTGTCGCCGCTTGGTGAGAATTAATATCCCCCTGCAGCCGCGTTTTTTTGCTTTCGTCCCCTTCGTGGTGCGGGGCAGTGCGAAGTCTTTTTGCAGTATTGTATTGCGCTTAGCGTTTTATCGCAAGATGAGCCCGAACAAAGTGAGAAAGCGATGCTCTGTGGCACGTTGCGACAGCGTGGACTCAACCGTCGGTGTCTTATTACACCGCTTCCCGGCTAACTTTCACCGGTGAGCAGATCTGGAGGTTGCACACAGACTCAATGTATGCTCTAATGCTCCTGTGTTAAGCACGACTGTTGATGCTAAAGCTGTCTGGACTGGTGCACCCTTGAAATTGCCTTGAAAACTGCTGTATACTTTCTGCCGAAGAATTTAAATGTGAAGAGTGATCCCAGTGCTCTATGCTCCACGTTTTTTTTGATGCACCTACTAATTCATGACATTTTTATTTCAATTGCAGCTGTCATAGCTTTGTTTTCTGTACATGCATGTTTCTGATCTGGTGATGTTCTGTGGCAGGCACTTCAAGCCTTTTCCATGCCTCGGCTGTGATCATATTGAGATGATTAGCCCGCCTAAACAGCGCTATCGTTTGTGCTGTTTGCGACATGCATTTTTATTGTTGTGATTTGTAGCTGTATGTTATTGGTTGATGCAATAAACCATGAATATGAAAACCATAATTGTTCACTTGGTACACTCTGTTGCCAACTGGGCACGACTGCCCTGTTGCACCAGTGTTTCTGGACCGCACCTTAATGTGCTGAGGGACAAAGTAAATGGCCAAAGTACTTGCATGACATGCAGCAGTATTTGTATTATGAAATTGCATGCGTGGTCTCTATTTGGAAGTGTTGCTGCCCTTCTATGCCGCCACCTTTGCCAACCACTTTCATTGCGCCGGAGCAACTGCTTATAAACAAGGGCGTAAACAACAGAAACTCGAATTCTTTTAGATGGCAATGGTTTGCGCGCGCTGAAAGGCAACAACCTTAAAAAGATGCGGGCTCGTCAATGCAACGCGGCGGCCTTTAAAAAAAAAACTTGTTCATAATTCGCCCCAGAGTGAGCGTATGCATGACGTCATTTGGCGTCATGGCCCCCCAATCTTTATTGGTCGCTGGAGCCCATGAGCCGCCATGTTTTGTACGTATGGGCGTGTATGGAGCCTTTGCTACTATAGTAGATATACCTTGATCCGGCCGCCAGGTGCCTGGAGTGCTAGGCTGATCGACGCTCGCGCGATAACATTCAAATCGCGCTCGACTGTACAATCCGATGCCTAAGGAGAATGTTTTGCCGGTTTGGCGTGCCACGCACAATCGTGTTCGATAATGGCACACAATTCACAAGTCAGGAATTCGCCACTTTCGTATCGAGAAACAATATCGTGCACCTGCGCACTGCGCCTTTCCACCCCCAGCCTGACGGAGCAGCAGAAAGAGCGGTTCGGACCGTGAAGGACGGGTTGCGGAAAATGGGAGACGGACGGCTGGAAGACAACTTCATGCGTTTGTTATTCAACTACAGACGGACCCCCCAAAGAGAAGGAAGGTCACCTTCCGAGATGCTTCTCGGCTATCAGCCACGTTCCCGGCTAGACACATGTCTGCCACCCAGACATGCGGACTCGTCGGCGGACGCTCACGACTGGACCATCACGCCAGGCAGCAGCGTATACGTGCGGAACTATGGCGCCGGCCAAAGATGGGTACCTGGAAGTGTACAGACCACGTCGGGGGCGAGAATGATAACAGTGAACACGCCAACCGGAGTAGTGCAGCGCCACGTCGATTAAGTCCGCCGTCGTCAAGAGTTTATGCCAGGAGCTGCGTCTGTAGAGGCCACTGCAAGCGCGCAGTTGGAAGGCAGTCCTGACAAGGCGACCAGTGCGGATCTGCCACCAGTGCATACACCCAGGACCACTGAATCGAAGCAAGAACAAAGTCGTCAAGCATCAGCAGCCGACCAGAGTGAAGTACCATCTGCAGCAACAACGGAGCGCCCACTGGTTCCGTCGGAATTTACTGAATTCCGGCATATCACGCTCAGACGATCCATCAGAATAAGAAAACCGGTACAGCGGTTTCAATTGTTAGGGAGGACAAATGTTGTATTTCTTGGGTTGCGCCGAAGGCGGCCGCGTGCCTGCGTTCCTGTGCCAAAGATAGCCACGCGTGTCTGCGTTCCTGTGCTGAAGGCAGCCGCGTGACTGCGTTCCTGTCGCTCACGCTTCTGTCCCTCTTCTGTAACCCTCTCAGCACGAGCTAGGCTCTGGGCAATAAACGTTGTTGCTCACTGCCGACCAGCGTTCGTGCTGCAGCGCGTGTTCGCGCTGGATTTATTACAAGAGCTCAGTTTAGTCCTCTATTTTTAATGGATATATTCACAACAAAAAAGTACACTGCCAGAATTTTGTGCAATTCAGCAGCCGAGCGAAGTGGATTACAAATTTCAAGCTCATCCGTGTACAACAGCAGGAGCATCGAGTTTGCGGCGCCATCTCTTAGTAATGCATGATCTTTAACAAAAGCACCGTCTGGGAAATCCCGAAGCTTACAGCTAGAATGACGTCCTTCCTGATCAAAAACTGCTTCAACTACTTCTTCAGATGCCATTAAGGCTTCGAGCGAGTGATGCAAAGGTACATAGAAGCACACGCCGAAAGCTCTTGGGTTTGTCCCACCCGAAAGTTTAACTTCCACTGCCTCAACATAATGAAACCTTTCCTGCACGTATGCGAGAACAGCATGGTCACTTTGGAGGTAGGCCCACAAAACGTCGACAATGTCTCTTTCTTGAATTAGCGTTTCACTTCCCGAGCTCATGCCACATTTTTTCCAGACGTCAAATTCTGTCATAGAACTGATGATAAGAGAAGTTCTACAAACATCTTCATGTCATCAAATATGCCACGCGCAACACTCCGCGTAAAAACCGCGTCTCTGTATTCTTCAAAAAAAGTAGCATCAAATGCCTTTTAACTTGTTCGAGTTCATACTCAGATCTGTCGTCAGCCGGTGCATAGTTTTCTGTCGGCCGAGCCTCCCCTGAAGTGCAAGTCTCGACGTATTCAGGTAGTGAGCCCACATCCACTTCAGTATTCGCTCCAGATGTTTTGCCGCTGTCGCTGCATGGTTTGGCATGGTTTGGTGATCATTATAAATTCACGGTGCTTTCAGTTGAGGTGCTGACGGTAAGACTTGTAGGAGCTGTAGATGTTGGGGAGCCTTCAATCCCGCAGAAAACTTTAAAATTCGGTTCTTGAGAATGAACTATACCGATGTGGCTCACTGCTCAAGTAGCTTGACGCGTAGTACGAACATCCCTAACAGCCGAAAACCACGATGAAATGTGTGAGTTCTTACACCAACATATGCATTTCCGTCTTTTAGGCATTCACTTAATGCATTTTTCTTACCGAATGAAATGTTTCATCTGTCTCAGAAAGCCAATATACAAGCCCACGCACGCCAAAGCGATCCCGCGTTCACTTTGTGCTTTTATTTCGGGCTCTCTTTTTTTTTATGTTGTTCGGCTGAAACATCTATGGGCCTATACCTACAATTTCCGGTGGCATCTGCAAATAAGCCCCTCAATAAGAGCCAGGCAATGTTGCAGTATTGGTCAGCAGAACTTTCAAAGGTATCAATACAATTTTTCCTATTGTTTTCTTATGAAATTTTTTTGCGCGAACGATTTTACAATGAACATCCCCAAACAAATACGTAAGAAAATGTAGCAAAATAAAATATCATACAGTGCCCACGCTTAAAGATAATCAGCGAGAAAGTTCTTCAGGGCGCCTTCCCAAAGCTATTCACACAGGCTTGCAGCTCTTGGCCTGCGCTACCTCCTCCCCCATAGTCATCCCACACCTTCTCTGAAAATTACCCCCTTCATCCCTGGACTGAGGAATGAATGTGCCCACGGCATGAGGAGAAAGATTCGTGTCCTTTCCCATCCTGCATAGCCAGTTGGCTGCAGAGTCTCAAAAATTTGTCCGGAACCTATCAGAGTCCACTCCGGGTATCATTGTGCATATGAAGAGATATTACGCACACGACTACTAGAAAATAAAGCAGTTTCTTTTCCGCCTTCCTAGTAGTTAAAGCGGAAAGCTACATTCCGATGGCCAGTGCAGTATGTCAGGCAAGCCAATGCTGGACAGAAAAGGGAAAAAAAAAGACGGACCAGATTTCAGCACTCAAACGTTCAGCATGTATTTTTACTGTCTTTCTCCGCACTTTACCGAGAGAATACATTTGGATCTGCAGTTTCCAGCGAAAGCAAACATTTCCCACATTTTAAAGGGTTGACAATACATTTCCATTTTTCTTTTTGTAGCTTGCTTTTCCCACGAAATGCGAAATTTTCTAACACTCGACAGCACTGAAGCTTGAGAGTTAGCCAGAAACGTTATTGAAAAATAGATAGTTGTGGTCTCCGGATGGGTACCGACCTTAGACCATGCAGCCATGTTGCTTGTATATACATATACCTCATATACAGGAACCCTTAGAGGGTTCTCATACTGCCAGTTAGAAACATAATTATGTAAGCCACACTTCGCTATGTTTAGCACACAAGGAACGTGCTTACTCTGTGCCTCAGCCTGTCAGTCAGCCTGGGCATTTCCCAGAAGAAACACTGTCGCAGAACAGATGACAAGTTCTACAAACATCTTCATGTCATGAAATATCCCATGCGCAATGCTCCGCGGTAAGCACAGTGTCCCTGTAGTCTTGATGAAAAGTAGCATCAAATCATACTGAGATCTGTAGTCAGCCGATGCATGCTCTTCTGTTTATGAAGTTCTTGGAGGCTTGTTACAGTCAGTGTGGAGGCTTTCATTGCTCAGGGGAAAAGCTCGGGTTAATAGGGGAAGCGCTGCATTGTATGTTTGGAAGACACCAAAATCGCATTCTGCGCACTAATGTCATCTTCCACATGCTGTTGAATACTGAGTAGCAGCCAGAAGACGGTGTAACAGCTCTCATGCACAAAGACCTCTGCATGAGAGCTGTTGCACCATCTGTTTTAAACCAGGAGATTGCCCCATGTGAATTGCTCACAATAAATCTCCACCATTGGATGAAAATAAGGAAGCGTAAGCTGATACTCGAGATGGTGGGAAAGGAGGTACAGAAGAAATGTATAAAAGAGGGGTAAAAAACCCGATCCGCTCAGAGGGGAGCTAACTTCAGCTCCAAGATGTCAGCGGTAAAATGTCTTGCGATTTTATAAAATCGCAAAAAAGTGATCAACGTCGGAGGTGCTTTCCAGAAAAGTGACGTACTTCAAGCGCTAATAGAATCTGAGCTGTGAGAGTTCATTTCTGCGCCGGTGAGAATACAGGTATGATTTTTATTCTCTTCTTTTAGTTCTAAGCTTGCAACCCTGCAAAATGTTTCATTTCTTTATAGCCTCAGTTGGGGTGCATGGACAAACCATTTGCGAGCTTCACATGCTAATTCAATAGATATTTTCTGAAAACTTGTTCTGCATCTTTAAATCCTTTATCTTTTTCTGCATATATTTTACGAAGGTATGGCTTTGCTGTTCCTTCTTTTTGCCTAAATAAACTGATATTTGCAACCTTTTAGAACAGTTTCGACGCTACCACACAATTTATAGCAATTACTTTTCTGCGCACATAAGGGAAACAGGCAAATTAATTGTTTGGAAAAGGGCTATTGCAATATGTACGGCAATTTTCTAGTACGCATGTCGTAATCCTTAAAAACACCAGCATACTTCTTGTAAACTAACTATGTTCTTATTCCAAATTTGCTTATCACGTACGCACGCATATATGAAAACTGAGCTTGAAGACGTGAGAATAGACAAGCAAAACGCTCAACCTTATTTCACTATAGCCCTCAATATATATGTATTGCCACACATTGAGTAGGCAGAGAAAATGTAGTTTTCAGCTCTTTGATATACTGTATACTGATATGCGCCTTTACTGCAGCTATACGACAAGGAATTTGAAGAGTCTGTTGACATGGACTCCGAGAGCTTTGTCCAAGAGTACAGCAAGCTGAACGTCGTTCTTGAAAATGGTCTTGGAAATAACTTCAGCACGGAAGCACCTCCATCGACAACTGGCATCAGGTATGAAAAAACAATGAATCCTTTTACTGCGGTTGACGTCGCCACTCGATCAATGATATTCGTGTCATAACTCAAGTACGATATTGAAATCTAAGGTGAAAAGTGAGCAAAATGAAAAATTCAGACGCATAATCATTCTAAAATCTCTGCCGGAATTGGACTTTTCATTATTCCATTAAGGGATTAATTATCCGCCTGCTGCGAAAATGTAGTAAGCAAGCGAGACATGAGGGCCTTTTTGCGCATAATGTGCTGCGCGATTGGCGCCTCTGTGGTTGCATGATTGCGGTATCAGACGCTCCTTATTTCTTCCTTGCAGGGAAAATGTGCAGCCTGCGAAGAAGCACGAGCACGACTACCGGTTACCGGAAACGCCTTGCGATATTTACCGACAGCTCCAGCAAATTTCAGGGAGCGCAGAAGTTTCAACAGATCTGCGCCACTCTATAATTGGATGGCTGCACGCCGACCTTCTTCCCTACGGACCGTAAGTCGTACAATATAGATTGAAAGGAGGCCCGTAATGCACGCCATTTCCCAGTCTTGCTACACTTTGCGGTTGAAAGCGGGAAGCTGAAGAACACGCTTCAATGCATGCTTCCCAGTCCGTTGTCTGGAACTGTTACACTTATCTTAACTATGGACTGTGGTTGAGCGAAAAGCCCTACAGTTATACCCTCTTTACACGGCCGGCTTAACTACGGGTACTCTTAACCGAAGTTACCGAACTTAACCACGGTTAACTGTCAATCGCGGTTAGCTATTCTTACACTGCTCGCCGCCGTTCTCGGTTACGGCCGCCATTGCCCATAAAGTACAACCGAAGTGACGCGCTAATCTGCGGAACGAAGCAGCATTTACAAATATTTTATTCATAATGTAGTTTCCGGAGTGCCGGAGTGAGTGCGAACGACACGGCGGCTCGCTAGCGCCGACGTCAGAAACAAAGCGTACTACATTTATTGCAATCTGGAATACTCAACCGAATATCAGGATTGAATCACTCTTGAGGATCACTGACCAGCGGCAAATTGCTGGCGAGACCGATAACCGCAATGCTATGAAGTTTCTGCTCAAGACAGTTGCCGCCGATGCATTGCGGCTCTGCGATTAATGTATTGCCACAGTTTATCATATCGTTATTTTACGG
Organism: Amblyomma maculatum; assembly: GCF_055883805.1. Lineage (NCBI taxonomy): Eukaryota > Metazoa > Arthropoda > Arachnida > Ixodida > Ixodidae > Amblyomma > Amblyomma maculatum. The sequence goes on along the minus strand of NC_139349.1, from coordinate 141,280,293 downwards.
CGGCAGAATAGCATTCGCAATAAGGAAGTTTCATGAGAACACCTTTTCAAAAGCGTTGATCAGTTCCGAAGCGCCGATCACCGCGGCTTCGAAGAGAAATAATTTAGGCCTATCGACGTCTAGGGGGTTACGCACCCCGCCGTAGTTCGCCGCGCTCGCTCGCTTCACCGCCGCGGTAAGTGTAACGTGCCTCAGCCTGTTCGCAGCATCCCGCACTGCAAGCGTTGCGAATTTGTGCACTTTTATTATAAAGCTAAGACCGCGCATTTTTTGACGTTCCGCGTCCGCGCTCAGCACTAAGCAGCACAAACGATACTGCAGACACAGGACGGGGCTTCAGTACGCAGACGCTTGTAGGCCATAACCGAAGACGCCGGGCGGCACAGTAGACACCGGCTATTCAATACGGGCAAACGAGTACACTGCTGAAGCAGACACGCTCGCACGCTTCGCGCTCTCGGGTGCCGACGAACGGCCTCCGTCAACAGACGCCGTCATAACCTCGGTTAACGACGCAAACCGAGGTCGCCAAACTCGGTTTGCGATAACCACGGTTTGGGGTGTAACTGTGGTTTGGTCTGCCGTGTAAATGGGCTAACCACGGTTTCGTGTAACCGCAGTTACGCTAACCGGGGTTAACTCTTCCCGTGTAGAGGGTATAAATGGCTTTCCATAAAACTTGAGGTAGCCTTCTCTGTTTTCCGGCGTATTTTCCTGTAGTTAGTAGCGAAGTAGCGACCTTGCAAATTCATTGAAAGTGTACACCGTAGTATATTCATCCGTTTAGATTTCGATGTTTGTGCTAACGTTTATTGATCACCATTTTTTTCTTGAAATAGGTATCCGGGACACTTATACGCAGAGGCTGCCAGAAGTTTGGTGATAAAATATTCCCTGCTTTGCGACAGGAGCGGGATAAGTTTTGTAAGACTGTTTATTATCTTCTCGAGATCGTTAAAGAAACCTGGACTAAAATATTTTCTTTTTTTTTTCTCCTTCATCCTCGATATGCATCATTCTTCCGCAAAAGCTTTGCTTTTCGCTTAAACTTGTTTTCTTCGACAGGGATCATGGCAAAGGGCCCTGAAATTGCGGAGAAAAAACGAACGCCGAAAGATAACGGGTGCCCCAAATGTAGAGACGAAAGGCCAGAAAAATGCTAGAGGATGCGCCGTGGTGACAGGAAGGGCAGCGACAAACAGAGTGGTGAGAAAAACTAAGTTCTATGGCGAAACACTTTTTCACCGAAAGAATTGTTCGTCGACAAATACTATTACCAATACCTTCATTTTATAGGAACTACCTGTCAACGACGTTGAAGATGAACTTTCAATCCAGACGCTCAAAGAGTTCATACGGAAGGAGGCAAAAAAGGTTGTGGAGGAGCAAAACGTTGCCCGCTTGAAAGACTCCATGAGACGTATACTTTTGCCGAAAGGAGAAAATGGATGGCACAAGCCAACTCCACAGTACTAGAAGTGGTAGAAGCATACCCGGCGCTAGCAACGAGAGAGTCCGTATGTAGCTTCTTTTTTTTTTGCCTCCCATAATATTTAGATAACATGTCCGATTTTAATATATCTCTGTAAAACTTTCAAGAAGCAGGATGCGATTGTGTTAGCATCGATTATGCAGTTGCCTTCTGAATGGACACACAAGTACAGTGACAGTTCTTTTTTTATCATGCAGGTACAGGAAGAGTTCACTAGGTTGACAAACCAGCACGGCGAAGAAAATCTTTCTTTTATTAACAAACACGGCGAAGGCCTGCTGGAGAGAGCCCGGAAACTGAAGAGTGCTTCGTGCATAATACAAGCATATAACCAAGCCACAGCAGGTTCAGGAAGTGAAGATTACAAGAAATGTGAGTGCAACGAGTGTTCCATGTGCCCTGATAGTTATTACTGACACTTTATATCGCCATTTACAGACTGCTTATCGAGTGCCATACAGCAGCTGATGCCCTGCTTCGTAAAAGAAAACTCGAAACGGATTTTCAGCCAGGTGAGGTGGTCAATAGCACGAAGATAAAGCGCCATCAGCCTAATTACTTTTTTTACTTTTTTTATATATAGGAGGAAAACTGCAAGTATCCGGCTGTTATAGCGGCTGGCGAGCTATTCAAGCTATTGCCCCAAGCGGCAGCACTAGAAGGCCTTAAAGTGGACACGCTGGACCTCATCTCATCTTTGGCCTGCATTTTCGAGCTGTACTGGGTCTTCAACATACATTACGATGCACAGCTGCGGCAAACATTTGCTCTGCTTGAATTTGCATTGGGAGTTGAACCGTCTTTTTCACCGGGAGTTCTTGCGACAAGGCTCATCACTTCGATGAAGACAGTGTGAATAAACTGAAGTTAAAAGAACAACTTTTTGTCTTCGTTGAATATGTGTGACTGCTGACGTTCCTGTATAATAGCGAGGCGTACTACGGGGCAACAGGGTAAAAGCGCGGCAGTTTCTCAACTCGTCTGTTCTCTCAGTCCCATGTCTGCAATAAGCATGCTGGTGGTGCAAGCTCAGCCTTTGAAGGAGGCGCTGATAGCTTGAGGGATAACCTGTTTTTTTTTTTTTTGCTTTTGCACTAACAGCTCTGACCGAGATTTTGTCACAGCCAGCACGGCTCGTATGTAGCTGACTGAGCGATTTTAGCTCTCGAGTAGCCGCGGCCGATCGAAATAAGTTTTGTGCGACGGTGACGGTGAGGAGGGTGCACACACCTGTTGCCACGAAGGATCGGAGCGTACTTCTGTATCGCGAATAAATGAGTTCCAAATTGTACTAACAATATATGATACAAGTGCGGCCCAATCCATCTCTTTTGGTGAGGGCCAGGTCCGCAAACAAAACTGTTTTGTCAGTTTTACTGCGCGGCGAGGTACAGTCCCGAAAAGAGTTTGTGGCTACCACACTCTTTCAGCGTTAAGGGCCGGAAAAACTTGAATACTGCTATTTAATATACTCTCTACTGGCATACATTGGGAAGCATATTTGTGTTTATACGTATATGCAAATTTTTTTTTGCGAAAAAATTGCAAGTTGGTAGAGACGCAGATGTGCAAAGCAGAGCACGAGAATATGTCAAAGTCTGCACATGGGGCGATCGGTTGCGGCGATGGTATTCGACGTTTCGTACAGACATCCCACGGTAAATTCTTGGGTTGCATTCCACTCCACTCCAGTGGAGATCTTTTTTTTTTTTTGTCCAAGCTCGGCCTATGCAAGCCACAACGTTCTTTGTTTAGTTTAGCTATGTGAAGTAGTGCTTTTGCACTAAGATTATACGGGATTAAGTCTGGTTAGACCGATGGTAACGTGAATTTTACATTGTAATTAAACCCCAAAGCAGGACAACTGCACTGTGGCGAAACCAAGATTATTGCGCTGCCCTAACTATCGTAGGGCTGCCCTCGTAGAAGCACATGAACATGCACACGCTGGTGTCTCCGAGCGTCTCGCAAAAGGTGTCTGGCTTACCGGTCGCTCAGACGGGCTAATATTCTAAAAGCCCGCCCGGATACCACATGGCAGCGTTTCTTTGGCGCCGCGTCAGAGCCTCGTTTATGGCGGGGACACATGTCCGAAAAGCGAGTGCGATCCGCTCCGGCGCGCCGTGTCCGGACGAGTTCGATCGGGCAAACCGGCGCTCGCCGCTTGCGTCCAGCCGGGCAAATGTCTCCGGCAGTCCGCATGCGAAGCGACGCTCCGGCGGGGGACGGTAGCCAATCCGAGCGCTCATAGCGCCTACGTCATGGTGACGTAGAACCCTTGAACACTAACATGGCGGTATGATGTCGGCTGGGCAACAAGTGACACATAGCTATTGACCGTGAACTTCTTCTAGTTCACTTTACTTTTGCCTACTGATTCAGCCATGAGCGCATTCAAGAGATCATGGATTAGCGCAAACCAGCTGCTGATATCGACAATACGGAGGCACCCAGCTATAGGGGATCAGAGAAGCGTACTATACAAAGACATTGACCGCAGGTTCGCTAGCTGGGTGGCCGTCGCCAAAGAAGTTGGATTGGAAGGAACACCAGGTACGTACCCAGGCGAATACCCTGCATGTATAAGCAGCGGTTTGCCTGTTTCAGCATTTTTTTATCTATTCTACCAGTAATTTGAATTGTTTGGGCCAGAAGCCTGCGCATCCTCGTGTGTGAAGAGCGCAGCGCTCAGCAGCGTCAACTGCGCGCTTTGTGAGGATGAGGCCTGCTTGACTCTGCTCTGCACGACTGAAGCTATGCTACCGCAATCTTTTTTAAGACAGCACTCCCTGCAGATTGCTGGACAACATTTTAGCGGTAAATGAAAACAGGAAATGAGTTTCTGACGTAATTTTACTACCATTGAGTGCTTCCGAGAACGGTCAATGCGAACGGGTTTGCGACATGCGGGTTCGCGAAAAAAAAAGTACTGTCAAGGCCTGTTCACACTTGCAACTCGCAGCGGTCGCGCGACCGTTTTGATCGAAAAGCGAATGTCGCAAATGGTCGCATCGGTCGAAAAGCGACTGCCGTTGGCCGTTCGGGCACTGCTCGATTTCCAGTCGCGCGACTTCTGGTCGCAAACCGTTAAACCAACCAGCGACTTAGCTGACGTGAATGTAAGTTTTACTCTATGTGGTGAACAGTCAGGTAGATACAATGTAGAAAGCAATCCGCAAGTGTGGACATCGGTTGCTCTGGTCGCATGCGACTGCCGATCGCGCCTCCTTCACGAGTCGCAAGTGTGAATAGATCTTCAGTCGAAGGTAGCTTATAAACAGTACCGGATCGTGATGTACATACAAGCAAGCTCTAAAAATGAAGGGGCGACGCAGTTTTTTCCCGCGGCGCATCCGCAAACTTGTCCATCACTCTGCAGCTTGTGATATGCCAGCACCGATCCTTTTATTAAAATGTTCCACCTTGCAAAACGCCGATAACGCGTGCATGCTTTCCATTAAGGAACCTAGCAAGAAAACGTGGTGTCTTTTTCGCGATGCCACAACATATTTTGCAAAGGGCAAAATTATAATAAAGCAAGTTCTACATCTTAAAACATGAGAAGCAACAATGCTTTATTTCCGATAACTTACAATACTGGTATCTCCGGTGGGCCCAAACAGCCATTTACTTGTACAAGGCAGTCAAACTGTGTGCTGTGGAGCACATTAAATATTGATGCAGTTGGTTTGCTGGGACAAGGCACTTGTGCCGGTGCAGTTCTCATGTATATTGATATGAACTAGACTGATAGCATTTTGAGTGAAAGTCACTACTTTTGAATTCTGCTTTATTTTCTCTGTACAGCACTGCTTAATCACTACAGAAAGCAGTCTTGGTCTGGAATGTTATTATTTTTCTGACAAGTTTTTTTATCATTCTCAATGGTTCATAGATGATGTGAAGACCGTGACCCAGCGGTGGTGGAACCTAAGAGATACATACTGCAAGAAAGTAAAAGAACTGAAGAAGGAAAGTGGCTCTGTTGCAGGAGACGCAGCATCATCATGGCCATATTTCGAAATTATGGCCTTCTTGCGGGACATAGTCGAGCCTCGTGAGTAAGTAAAACAGTTCAGATTTAATTCTTGCCCTTTGATATGCTCTGAATGCTCACTGTTCAGGTTTTCTTAGCCCATGTTTGCCGTTCTTTACCTAAGCAACTCAATAGAATATGCATTGCGGTTGACGCTACTGATGTGGAGCAGAAATATTGCTTTAACTGAAGACAACATGGAAATGATGAACAAAAAACATACTAAAATAACTGAATATGACTGCATTAGGTAGTGTAGGTTTGCACTGTGATAGATGACCTTTGTCCTGCAAAGCACCTTAAGAAATGCCAATTGAATATGTATTTCTACATTGTTAATTTACGACCACTGCTGTACAAAGGCTTCTCCGATGTCCCATCAGCGAACTATCTTGTGCCATCTGTGCTTGCCTTCTCATAAACCTCTCTCTTTGGCCGATCAGACTCTTAAATTATTTAATGCTTTATTTTGCATCTGCAAATAAAGGGCCCCAGTCGACCTGCTTCAAGCGAGAAGCTCGAAGTGCTTGTGGCCATTACACATTCTGGCATTCAATGTACTCAACGGCATGACAACAATTGCGAAAGTAGCGAGACGTGGTTTTTTGCCCAAAGATAAAAATGTCAGTGGAAGCAGTCCTGGCCCATACACGAGCCTGGCAATAATGCAGAAAAGTACAGAAGTTGCACAACCGCGATTACAGATTGCAGAATGACAGATCGTGTCTCTTTACAATATACGATTTTTAACCTCGTGCAAAACCTTCATGTTGTGAGTAGAAAGGTAAAAATAAAATTGCCACAGTATATCGGCTGTATCTACGTAGAATTGTGAATCAATGGCATAGACTTCTATGGTAGTGTTATGCTGATGAAGACCCTATTATTTCTCCTTAGGTCCTCCAGCAATGTTGCGGGTGTCAATGCAGGCAACTTGCGTGCAGTAATCGTTGACAGCGACTCAATTGATGAAATCCTGCTGGGTTGTCAAGATGCCCTATTGATAGACTCCCTTGCACTGCACTCCCTTGCACAGGAATTGCTACTAAAAATGGTATCGGAACCGGCAAGTTGCTACAGGCAAGAAAACTATGCATCTTTTCCCCAAACTTCTTCACCTCTGGCTGAATTGTCAAATATTTCACCATGCCCATCACTTCCATCTCCTCGCAACATTTAAGTAGCATTACCAAAACTCGCTAGGCATCAGCCATATACTAGCCCTTCAAATGGAACCAAAAAAAACAAGCAAAAAAGAAAGTGACACATTTGATTCGAAAATAGAAAATATAAACAAAGAGCTACAAGAAAAATTAGATCCAAACAAAAACTTCTGCTTGTCCCTGGCCAAGGAAGTCAATCAGATACCAGAAGGGATGCAGGGTTGCTGCAGGATCCACATAATGGATGTCATTATGCAATATAGGTCTGGCAAGGCGCCTACCAGTTTGGTCCAGTTGCGGCAGCCAGACGAGTTGTGATTGTCCAGGTTTCAGTTAATACTTTTGAAGATTCCTAAACATAGGAGTTGAAAATGGAAAAAATATTTGCAAGGAACACTTTGAGCATTGATAGATACAATTTACTACACAGCACTCCTAATCATAGCTAATTAATTGAAACTCACTATCTAATTGCTACACTCTTAATGTTAATGCCAATGAAGAGTTTGAAGTTGTGGACAAGACGATGCCATACCAGTTGTTGAAACAATAAACCAGTTTTCTGAAGCCCTGCAGTAGTAGGAATTCCAGCGTTTTTATTTTATCCTCACTAAACCGAAACTCGGCATATTACATGTGCAGGAAGCTTGGTGCAGATGCGACATCTGCTGATGATGCGAGGCAACAAGGAGTATGAAGCGAAAGTATGTTATGCCCATAGCATCCTTGTATAAACAAGTGACAGTGCAAATACCACCAATGGCTGACCCCCCTCCGTGGGAATTCACGACTATTACGACAAACAAGACTACTCTGCTTCGGTGTAAAGAAAAGCTGGAATCTCGACCTCTGCTTGATGTCTCTCCAGAGCTACCTGCATTGCATATAAGGACGCATCAATTATAGAGAATGGCGGTAGAACAGCAGCTACTAGCCCAACACATAGTGAACTAAAGGTACCTAATATGTTTCAGAATACCCGGACCCGCTTGTGATGGAACTCTATGCGATCCGCGATGCTATGGAGACCATAAATAATATAACTGCCCACATCTATACAGACTCCTTAGTCGCCATAAAACAATTGAAGAAAGTGACAAAGACACTATGTGTAACCCAAGAAATCCACACACGCAATAAAAAAAAACAAATATACGCATTCAGATACATTGCATACAAGACGATGCTGAGAGCGCTGAGCAGAGAAAAGTTGACCACCTCACACACTAAGTTCCAAACACTAATTCGCCCCCCACCAGGCTCCCTTTTGATACCCGCTCCTCTGTTCCCATCTTAGCATCCTCTTTAAGGAAAGTACACGTGCCCACATTCCCCCGTGTACTTTCCCCTTCCCTCATAACGAGATTGGAGGAGGTTTCCCTTAGAAGGATAAGAGCTGGGGTGGCCCTTACCCCATCGGTAACATGCCGATGGGAATCTCAAGAAGACATCGGACACGCCACCTGCCCGAAGTATTCCACACCAGCTGCAGAAGTGGATGTTCGCCACCTGCTGTGGACTTGTGCAGGGACAAGGGTATCAGCGAAACAGATTCTGTAGGAATTGAAACTAACCGCTACAGGGGAAGAAGACTTCTCCAAATGGCTCACCGACAACGATAAGATCGGGAGCCTTCTCCGGTTCCTTACAGAAAATAATTTACATGAGTTTTTGCGCAACTAAAAAATTATAACTTCAGCCATTATTGCCACATCATGTACAATATTTTACGCAACCACAAAGGCAATACTCTCTAGTACATCACGGCATCCTGCCAAGGCACTCGACCAATTGACAGTACATTTCCCGAACATACCAGGCTCTCTGTCCAAAATCCCGCGCATTGCAGCGCGCCATTTGCAAGGGTGGCTGTACAAGCAGTTGACACCACTGGCCAAGCCTCCTTTGCCCATTCCCATTCACTACATCGGCATAGCCCGGGGCACAGTAGACATCCCCCTCTTCTGCACTTCGGTCCATAAAAAAATTGTGCACAACACAATGCCTTCACGAGCTCTTCAGCATGCTTGGGAGGTTCCCCCAGTGTCCTTTCAAGTATTCTCCACCGGCTCACGAGGATGCCAAAGGCATTTTCAGCGCACCTCCTGTTTCAAAGAAAAAAAAATTATTTCATGCATGGATAGTGATGCTCTACCATGCTGCACTTTTTTATATGCGCAAACATTTTTGTGGTTTTGCTGCAATCGCAACGCAAATGCCACAATTTACCAACAAATTCAGTGCTTGTAAAAAAACAACAACAAAGAAAACGCCACATACGCATCTTGCTACAAATTTTTTATTTAATGCCTATGCAGGTTTTCACACTGCACAAGCAGGGTTTGTAAGTGAATCAAAGATAGCACTGATGAACTAGGAGCACTACTACAATTCCAGAATGTACGTGATTACTTTTACAGTATCTACCATCAATTGCTACTGCTATGCCAAAATGCTATTCCAGCTACAAAGAACCGCAACAATTGCAAGGTAGTGCCTAATGTGCATGACTTTGATTTATTCCTTCAATTGTGACGAAAAAAAATGATGGTCTGCGCATTTTTCATTTGTAACAATTTACCACCTACTATCAATACATGGTGTTCACACGTTTTGCACATCTGCCTCAACAGCATTGTCAACTGATTCCGGAAAAATGAGGTGATGCATCTGCAATGAAAACGTTGCTTTTGAGACAGCTAAATAAAGTTAATAATGGTCCCGGAAACTGTCCGAATCGAGTTTCTGCATTGCAAATCTTGAAGCAGCGAAACGTGTGGGACAGATGTGGTAACCGACTGGCTCTCCTGGTCATAGATATGACAGCAGCAACATAATGCTGCTCTTTGAGACAAGGACTGCCATCGACAGGTGTGTGAGAGCACAATTATTCAGTATGGTCATCGTGATTGGCCAAGATCACTCTTACCTTGTGTAATGCTGCCAACATCTTGTGAAATGAAACACATATACGTGGGCATGTTGAACTGCATAAATATGGCTTCACAACTGGCGATGCCAAGCTCATGTTCCTGCTGCAACATCAAAGTTGTAGAATGCTCACCTGGAGCAAATTCTGTAACCAGGGGCCTTCACTGGTGCTTTCATTTACCGCATTACTTCATTCGGAGCTCGTTTGAGGCTGCTGGAATAGCACTGCTGTCGCAATCAAGGCAATTTTCAAACCTCAAACTGCCTATTTCAAATATAAAAAAGAAACCGTGCTAAAGTTTGAGAACATCTATGGGGACAAATCTCAAATGGGCATTTCTCAACTGTCCGCAACTTTCCAAGTGTGAGTCTTATTAAACCGTCTATCCAGCATAGCTGTTGTACAATAACGCCGTCTGTAAATTTAGACTGCTCGTCATCTTATTTTCTGTGGCACGCCTGTCGTGACAGCGCCCCGTAGAGGTCACTTGGGTGGCTGTAAGGTCTCAGCGTTAATATCATACGTACAGAATCATGTGGAAGGTGTGGACACATTGACCGCTAACTGTTCAGGTCATGGCACTGGTCACGCAAACAGCCTAGCTACGCAGATGGAGAGTGGTCTAAAAACAGCCGCCTATATGTTAAGACAACTATCTGCAACCTTGCAATATTCTGAAGTTCACGCATTGTAAGTTTGTAAATCTTGGCACAAAGCTGAAACAGCGTCACATCCACACAAAACATGAGAAAACTGCTCGAAATTGACTTTGCACATGCTGAAAAGCCTTCTCCAAAATATTATTGTTCACTCTCACTACTGAACCAGATACTAAGCCAAACTTTGTGCATGTTTTGCATGTTACTGTCAATGTACTGGAACTAAGCAATGAAATTGCAAATTATGCGCGCAATATTTAAGGCCGTATCGATTTTAGGAGCGGCAACTTCAGTGCTGTTACCTTGCTCGGCTGAGGCGATAGTTGAAGATCCGCTTGCTGGCGTCCAAACCGCGCCCAGGGTACGGCCTCAAAAAGTCATGCCGCAGCTGGAAAGCCTCATCTCCAACAAATACACAAGGCGCACTGAGATCTGTCCCAGGCAGACGCAGGTCCCTAGGCAAATCTAGTAGACCTGCTTCCAGACGTTTTCCGAATGTTGACTCCTGGAGTACCCCTCCATCGCTCTGCTTGCCATAAGCGCCAAGAGCTGCAACAACAAACTTGTAGGCACTATCAACTACGGCAAGCAGAACTATCGAGAAGGTGCCCTGAAATGAAAAAAAATGTTGAAATGCTCAGTCAATGAAGCGTCCACAATCTTCCACAGCATATGGAACATGTCTAACGGGCACCTTTCAAATGTAGTTTATCAACATCTGCAGAATGACTATGTCCACTGTAGGATAAAGGCCTCTCTCAAATCCTTCGAAATAACCCTTCAATGTTTCTTCTATAGCAGTTTTCACAAAGTATAAACACACTTTCCTGGAGCGCCTATTACATATATCAAAGTTCTAAGATATCAATACAAATCTTCCATTGGAAACGTACCTTGTAGTTGAAATACTTGCTGCCAGACTTGGCGGGGGCTTTAATCTGAACGTGTTTACCATCCGCAGCCCCGATGCAGTTTGGAAACTGCCAGGTTACGCCCAAATCCTTCTGCAACACGCAGCCAAGTCATGAGATCTGGATCCTGAAAAAAAAGTTAAAGTCCATAAAGTAAGGAAATCATGGACACTGAGGCAAATAACAATAAGCAATGTAGCAGGTATTGATCGAGAGGCCTTATTACTAATAGTAATATATATTAGTAATAGTTTTACGAAGCATTAGTCTTGAAATTAATCTTGAAAGCAAATGGGTGAGTATGGAACGCATGATGCCAGACCACCAAGTGTTTTTGCAGGTATTACGCAGGTTTATATTATCTAGTCATTAAAGCACACAGATGGAGCAACTTGATTCTGATCTTGGAAGTGGCACCTGTTCAACCTACACACTGAGTGCTTCATTCCACTGTGTGCACATGATAAATAAAGGAATACATTACATAAACACTTCTTTGATTACATAATCCTTAAAGTTACCATGCAGACAGAAATACTACTGTCACATGGGCATTTCGAAGGCCTCCAAACTGGCAGTCTATAGAATAAAAGTTTATGAGCAGGGCTACACAGGCGGTTTCAATGACCATCAAGCAAACAACAGTTTTAGAATAGGGTTGCAGTGTTTAGGGAGGCACCAGCCACACCCTTTGCACATTTAGCACAGCACTCTGTGTATGTGCACTGGTGCCCCACTATTACCCTAGCCCCTAACCTATAATGTCATGATATTCCAAACTTTCCAGCAATGGTGGCACCACAGAACGTTGGTCTAAGCTGGTAAATTCTCTTGGTGGTGATCAAGTTTGCCATGAAGCAGTAGCACAACTCCTTCGAGTTTGGTAGCGATTGAGAATCTTGAAGGCTCTTGACTTAATAGCCTTTGTATCCTTACGACGCGTATAACACAGACTTCTGAATTTGAATCAGGGTGCCTGGGTGATATTCCTAGCTATGAGTGCAGCAGACGTCTTGAAATAGAATAACAAATGCAATGCACGAATACTCATATATCGCTGCAGTGTTCATGTTAAACTTTTTTATAAAAAGTTTGAAAATGCTTAGTTTCAATGGGCACATTTTTGTTCGAACCATAATTTCATGTTTATATCACATCTGGCCGCATGTAATGAAGGTCTACATAATCCGAGTACTCATAGGCATGTACAAAGGCTGGAGCCTAGCTCACAAAGCTCGACATGTCACGCGGACTGCGGCTCGTGTTGTAGAAACTCCCACCCGAAAGGACAGGACTATGCTCCGCATGAGGTCGCCCGATGACAGGTACCTGTAAAATCGGTGTGCAGGCAGTTGATGTAGGGAAAGAATTGAGCGGACTAAGTTTCATGCATGAAACAAATTACTTTACTTAGAATGTGATGCCAATGCCTGCCAAAAATTGCAAGATTGATGGAAAATTCAGAAAAAAAAAGCTCCTAGCTGCTGCAGAAGAGTTAAGTGATGGACTAGTTGGTTTGATGATATTATATTCTTCATTTAGAACAAACAAACACAGGGCCAAAAAAAAAGACAACAAAGGAGAAACACTGTTAAGCCAGGCGGTCAAAATAGTCATGTGGCTTTGCATTCCCTTCAAAAGACTTTTTACCTTGCTTTACAAGAATAAAATTTCTCTTCTGCATATCAAATAACTTAGGAAATAAAATGCACACAAATAATGGACAAGAAGAAAATAAGGACAGGCGCGACTATATAGCAAGCGGTTCACGTGAATGGTTCACATATATTTCAAGTTTAGCAAAAGCTACAAGTTTACAATGTTTTGCTTGAAAATACTAAATGAGCCTACATTTAATGTACCTGAGCGGGATAGCCAGCCTTTCAGCTGGGCATATTGGTTCTCTGACCGCATGGTTGTTCACGAGGTCCTGCCTCACCAGGTCCAGCACAAAGTCGAATTCTTCATTGAGACATGCTGTAATAATTTTGGAAATACCCCAAGTCCCCTTCTCTAATCTTATTCATCTGAAATAAGAAAAGGGAACAGCGGTTACCTATGCTTCTCACTTCTGTGGAAAAAAATGCGAGGATGACGAGGCGTCATTCAAGTTTGTCCAGCCAGAATTTGTATAATTTTCACATTATTAAAACGCGACTGGTCAACACAGGCCCACGGTTTGAGAAGTAAACATGCATTAATAGCAGCACATCATGGGATGACTGTTCGTGCTCACATGGTTGTACTGAGTCGGATTTTCTGCTTTTATTGCAGTGGCTGACCATGAGCAGCCAGTTGCCTATCTTTGTGTGATGCATACGTACGGCTCGCGGCGGTGCAATATGCCATGCTGCAATCGAAAAAGAAGGGAAGCTGGGGGGGGGGGGAGGCAACAAAAGCCGAGAAGCGTGAGCGCTCGAGCTGTGAGCTGCGGAGCAAAGGAGCCAAAATTGAATGCACCTGCTTTGCTATGGAGAAGGTGCATGTGGATGGATGGTTTGTGCATCTAACCGCGGATGTACAAGAGCGCAATTGTTTCTAAAACTCAGTAAATGCTTTCAATTTGCTCCGCAGAATCCCGCGAGCGTTGTAAATTTCCGCGATTCGCCTTTCTGGGAGTATATTGCAGCGTTCTGTGTAGGAAAGCAAGATGCGTTGCTTCGTATGCCAACGTCCTTGATTGATTACGTATAAAAATATCGGAGCTACCCGAATGATTACGATTCTTACCGTAGTGAAGAATTCGCTCTCCGTGCGGCGAGCTCTCCAGGCTGGTCGTACCCACCACCTGCGCTTCACTTTTTCTTGTTTGGCTTTTAGGAGCAGCAGCTTCTTTTTTAGAAGCAGCAGCTTCCTTCGCCGGGAAAGCTGCACGGACATGCTTTAACAGACGGAACGAAGACGCCCGAAAATTTACGGCTCAGCTACGTTAGCTGCGTCGCTGCGTCCCTCAAACAAAACAAAACATAGAAGAGGATTGTTGCCAGCGACTTAACAAGAGTTGCGATAATGTTAAACATTTATTTTATATTTCCGACATCAGGAGTACCATAACATGTAATAATAACTTTCAAAAGTTATTATTATTCAATAAGTACCAAAAGTCATAAACCAATACGATATATACAATTAATTCTTCATTTATATCTAATTACATTTGTGTGAATGCAAAACAACGCCCCAGCAATCCAGTAACCGACGCCGCTGACGTGCTGCTGCCGTCTCCGCTCCCATGTGTCTCCGTATGCAGTGCTGCGGCAGTTCGGAAGCGACGATCCGCGCGGCGCGCCGCTGAAGCTTTCGCACATGTCTCCCGCTTTATGAGCGTGATCACATGACGGCGTACGAATTGGCGTCGCAAGCCAAGGCATGGAGGAATCCTGGAAGTTTGAACAATTGTCCCCCGTCCTTAGCAAAATCGTTCTATTCAGCAACGACGGTAACTTACTGGGGATGATGGAGGAGGCAAGGGGAATAAAGGCGCAAGCATGCGCGAGGACAAAAGAGGAGCTCTTGCTTTCCCGGAAACGAGTTTCGCATGTGGCGGAGAGGGCTGCAGCTGCCCACGCGTGGCTTGTCATTGGTCCTCACCTACGAATCATTTCCGGCATCGAGGCTGAGATGCGGCAACGCCAGATGCCAATAGCTTTAAGAGTCGCTTCGCTTCAAGCGCAAGAATTGCGCCTTCGGCGACACTGATTTCCGAGATGCTGACGCAGCGCCGAATAAAGGCTGCCACGTGGCTCGGCCTTTACGGGAGGAAAGAGCGGCTCGGTTTTTCAGCGAAATGCGTTAAAATTCGGAGAACGTCACGAGAAAAAAATAGCTATTTGGAGTACTTGCCAGAATGACAAACAAACTAAGGCTCCTTCCCTTTCTCCCTTTCTAGTCTTGCTTTTGCTGCAGAGCCCCAGAAATTTGGCCCTAATGTAGCACATAGCCAGAGAAGGGTTGTAAGTCGTCTCAGGACGCACATTTCTTTCACTCGTGGCATAAGCGCCTCCCAGCACACCATTTGTTGGCTCTGTTCGTTTGCAACAGATTACCTTAGACACCCCCGCCCTTACATACTTGCTTAAAGGAAGGAAGGTAATGACAATTTGAATTTGCTATTTAAGCACATCTAACATGGACTTTTTTCCAGTAGGGCACTCCTTTCGCGGCCACCAGGCGAAGTACGTTTGACGGGTTACCGAGAAATTTTCCAAACAGCTAGTATTTTAGTACAGGGCTGGTCTGGCTTAGCCTTCCCAGAGACGCGTGACTGATGGATGAACAACCCGTGATATTCTCCCCAAGCCACACATGGGCTACGTGGCGCTGGTGAACCTCACCCCTCTTCAGGCCAGTTAGGAAAGGCGGGGACAATACAGTGCGTGCATTCCAAAGGCCTTGAAGATGCTTGTCGCGGGCATTGTTTCGTGGAAAAGCAGGTGCTTCGAACTCCCCCCCCCCCCTCCCCCCGTCTCTCCGTGTGACATCCGGGCGAAAATGACGATCGGGAAGATTTCCCGCATGCGCAGTTGCAAAAAGTTCCATTTGTAAACTACGAATGTCCGATTGACATACTTTGTGCGGCGAGGTAAATAAGGGCCCACGAATCCCTATCTTAAGTGTAGCTGAGCGCATTTAACAAAAAGAAGTAAAAAAGAAAACATTTTTGATAAAATTTGTCCTCGAGCGTGACATCTTTCACCTACCCATCAGCCTGCCTCTAGTTAAGGCTATAAAATTAAATAATTCATAACTAGGAGAACGCCAAAGTTTCGTCTTGAGAGTAGAAACAATAGCGCCTTTAAATCGCATTTCGATTCCTCGAATTTTCGGCATTAAGAGACACAAGGTTTGGCAAAGTGATAAGCGCTTTTAGTTGGCTTGGTTTTGGGAAAAGGAAGTAGCTGTATCTGTCTCAGTTCTCGGTGAACGCCAACCCTTAAAATGAAAGACATGCGATAGGAGGTACAGCTGCCCAAATCTTTAACTGGCGTGCTCATGGCGGCCGTCTTTTCTGTGCTCCTGCGCCTTAGTGCGGATACAACTTGCCAGAAGGTCAAGATAAAGCAAGGGCTTAGTAAACCCTTCATTATACTTGGACTTTCCGCAGAAAATGCGGACGCCACGCACACTAATTAAAAATTTGGGGCTATACATATCTCGTCGGTTTGAACCTCTGTCGCAAACTAGCCTTCAACATGACTAGCAGATGGATGCTAAATGTGAAACGAAAAGGGTATGAAACCAACTGCTATGTGAAGCAACGAAGCCACGAGAAGTCACGAAGTGTGTTCACACCAAGATTCGAGTGTAGTTGCAAACATACAACTACCCTGAAAGCTGGTAAAAAAACGGTTGCATCAAGATTTTGATATAAATCAGAGCGCATATTTTTCCATGTGTTGCAAGTTTTTTCGAAGGCATTAGCGATGGCGATGCCTTTTCGATCGAACGAGTTGTATGCGCTTCGGGTGAAATAAAATATCTGCATAATTTTGTTGCTGACCAATACGGCACCCCTTTCTCTCTTCTTTTAATCCCATCTTTTTTCCTTCCCCATGTGCTGTGCGATGTCAGTGCACGTTAAAGAACCCCAGGTGGTCGAAATTTTCGGAGTCCTCCACTACGGCGTCTCTCATAGCCTGAGTCGCTTCGGGACCTTAAACCCCACAAACCAAACCAAACCAAACCTTACAATATGGTTCAGGTGTCAGGTGTCCGAAGTGTGACAGATACCGAGCCTTTCCTTACCTGTCAACCAACTATTATTATTAATAATATTAATAATTATTATTACTATTACTATTAAGCAGCTGAGGGAATAACTTTGCACAACGGCCCATTACAGTTCGTTGTGCAGTTGCAGCGACTGCACTGCGCCTAAAACAGACTGTGTACTGCCCGAGCACTACTACCACAAGCAGAAAAAAAAGGAATCTGCTGTTTCATTACATCTTCGACACATTTTTGCAGTCACGAATTCATCCCACAAAAATCATAGCACACCTACAGCATGCGGTTCCTGAGTGGGGAGAGGGACCCAACCCCGCGAGAGAAAGACGGGGGGCGGGTGGCACAAAAGGCGTTCTCACTCTGAACGCGACGGAGCGGAATCGAGACATGTGACAAAATGCTGCACGAGCGCTCCACCGTGACATGCGCCCAAACTATACCCTGCCGTTTAAGGGGCAGGAGCAGAAAAACAGTTACAAACACTGGTAAAGAGGGTAAGTAGGGTGCTAGTTTTCTTAGAGCGGGTAAGTGAAAAGGGACCTGATTTGAGCAGGTGCAAAGTTACCCCCAGGGCCTTCTAAAGGGTGTAAATGACCCTGCTATGCCCTTTTTACCCCCTTCGCACACCCTTTTCTCAAAGGTATACTGACCAGTATAAGGCGACGAGTTTCCTCTTTCCAGCACTTCGCTGTCTATCGCACCATTCTACACTTCCTTGGCAGTTGAAAATTAGTTAACAAGTTTCCCCTCCCAACCTCGTGTTCTGACCGAGTGTTTATAGGCACGTCCCCATAAAATCGGAGGTTACTCAAAAGTTCACGATAGAACTTCTATCTCCTGCTCTTATCCCAATCCAATCCTCTGAACGCATCCTGCAAACACGACGAACAACCAAGAAAAATTTGTGTCACGTCGCTCTACTTTTAATTCGCGTTTTATCCCTTTTATTAAAATAAAATTCTGTTTGTATACCCAATAGGAGTGAGGGCCTCCACAAGTCTGAAAATTTTTTATGGGCTTGACGTGTTCGTGACAGCTGGGAGGCGACAACGAAAATAAAGAAAATACGCTTCAGTATGTGCGGAAAGATCTCCCATCGTCCCCTTCGAAGTCGGCTTTCCCCAGGCGGCAGTTACTCTAGCCACGACCGCTCAATGGCGCACTTGGGTGCGGCCCGTCGCGTCGCCCAGAAGAGCCGTATTGCGCCTAGTTCTCATCGCCACCGCTGCGGCGCCACCGCTCCGGGACGAGTCCGGGCGGAGAGCAGCGCGCAGCGGCCGTGACTGTGCTTTCGTTTCGGCGTCCGCGTGGTCGGCGCTTCCTCAATTTAGGATTATGATCGGCGTTTCGCACATTATGTGATGCTACGTGCAAGTTTACTATTGATAAGGTGATAGCGGCATGTCATCATCACTAGGCTTTTCCAAGTCATTCGTGGTCTTCCGTTTACAAAGAGAACGAGGCAGTCGTGTGCTTCGATGAGTGCGCACCCGTTTAGTTGCGTTTCAACCACTGCACTAACGTATTAGATATTACAATCTTGAAATCGGGACACGGTTTGGGGCCATTTATTCATCGTGCACTTTTCTGGAAACTTACAATTCAGGACGTAGCGTTCAACATTATTGTTCAGCCTGTTCCTCCGTTTTCATTGGAAATAGTATTCAGGTCGATGCCACCACCAAAACATACTAACACAAACTGTTGCAAAAGAAACAAGACAGCCAGTTCAACGACACGCCCGCAGGCTCAGGCAATTTTTTTATCGTTTGATTATGAAGCCGCGTGATGCACAGAAGACACGCAAGCATATTTTACAAGCGAAGAACTTTCCTCGAAAAAGGTTTATGTGCAAGCGTGATTTTTTCCACTGTCTGATTGATGTTGCCTGTCCAGTAGGTCAGCAGTGGTCGAATTAGTGTGGTTAGGTCCTTAGTGTGACTGCGGTCTCCTCTCTCGCAAATGAACTCCGGAAATTGCACAGAATAGGGAAGAAGGGATGAAACTAACATGTTGCATAGCTTGCTGCTTCTTATGGCCTCCGGGCACTTCATCACCTTGCTAACAAAGATGCATGGTGATTTTCAGAGACCTTAGGCGTCCATAATCAAGAATTTTGATAAGTCGAGGGTTTTGCAGGAATCACAAGGCACAAAGTTAATAAATGGATGGGGACTAATAAAATAAATTTATTGACACTCTAAAGTAAGCACTAGAGGTAATTTAAACTTTGGAAATATATAAATAATGAAAACACGGGCAGGCACTGAGAACGGAATAAATAAAAATGTTTCATGAGATTCTGCAAAACAATTGATACTTTCTCTTTAAATGGACGTGCAAGGTAACCAGCTAAGAATGCAATCGGTGCTAACTCTATGTCAGCTGCTGGTTCACACCACAAATGAATGAATCCAAGCTGACTCGAAAACTCTCTCGCAGCAGACGTGATATGGCACTTGGCAAGGTACGACTTTCATAATCACGAATGCCAAGTTTTATAGCTGCCTAATTGTTGATAGGTGCATTTGCAGACTGATGCTTGCATTATGCCAACCTGCACAAATCATGGCAAAATCTGTATAAGCTCAGTCGATATATATATATATATATATATATATATATATATATATATATATATATATAGCATAAGTAAATAGACGTACTTGGTTGCTAGAGGTTCCCAGGTAGCACGAAGTGGGCTCTGAAGGGTGGGCCCCGGTGGGCCCCATGTAAGCAATGCAGGACCGCCCCGGTGGGCTCAATGTGGGTGCTGCAAGAGGGGCCGACGTAGGCCCGAAGGGGGCTGTCGACAAAGCCCCAATGGGCCCCACTAGGGGCCGATGCAGGCAGCCCTTGCGGGGCTGCCCACGTTAAAAGGGCACATCCCGCCAACTCCCCGCGATGGTCCTACTTTGGACCGATTTGGGCAGCCGCTTTGGAGGAACATTTTTTTTTTGTATTTCAGTTAGCCCCTCAGATAATGACATAGGACCAATGCGGGTTCTATAGCTCTAGCCGCACTTGGGCTTGCTCACATTATTCTCATAGGGGTCCGACATAGGAAATTGATGGAAAGCCCTAGTCCAAGTTTTCCCAATCAATATTTATGCATATAATAAGGAAAATATTTTTATACATGTCCGCACTTTCTAAACAGCCACAATATTAAATTTTACAATTCATAACATTCATCTAGCCGAAATGACTTCACGTACATCTTGTTCAGGCTATGGAGATGTGTGTTCTGAACAGTAATATTGTGCTGCGAGTTGCAGGCTGTCTAAAGCAACCACATAAGAGGCAACAGTTAGCAATCAGTTTGTTTTAGTATTTGTAGCGCAATTTGCATGAGCGCGAGAACTAAAGCCATGTAAATTTCTAATCGACTAAACATGGCCACAACTGTTATACAAATCATCTATAATACTAATTTAGGGCAACATCTAATGCAAATAAAGGTTGGAAACAATGATTGCGCAATTGCACGCACGCCTTCTAGCCCCATTACGGCCGATGTGGGACCTACAGCGGTTTTGTGTGGGCAGCCCCAATTGGGCTGGGTGTTGGTTTTGAACCTAGACCCCACTTGCTGTTGCACGTGCCTTCAAATTCTCCACAAGGGACCAATTTTGGTATCATGCGGGTCCTCCCGCCTTCCAGCCCCGTTACGGCCCATGTGGAATATAAAGCAGTTTTACGTGGGCAGCCCGAATTGGGCTGGACGTTGTTTTTGAACCTAGAGCCCACCTGCTGTTGCACGGGCCTTCAAAGTCCCTACAAAGGACCGAATTTGGTACCATGCGGGCACGCCCGCCTTCCAGTCCCATTACACCCTATGTGGGACCTAAAGCGGTTTAGCTAAAGCTGCCTCATTTGGGCTTCACGAGGACTTGCCCAAATTGAGCCCTTATTCATATTTCACCTGCCCTCAAGTAACCTACAAGGGGCCGATTTAGGCAGCATATGGGTATGTCCATTTTCTTGCCCCACTACGGCCGATGTTGGTCCCACAAAGATTTAATGGGGGCGGCCTCACTTCGGATCTATGAGGGCTTTCCCATAAAAAGCCCACATTTAGGTTGGATTGCCCTCAAATATCCGGCAAGGGACCCTAGTGGTCTGGATGCAGGAATGTGCTCTGCATTAACCCAAGAAATGCCGCTATGGGACCCATGCAGGAAGAGCAGGGGCAAGCCCAAATGGGGCTTGCCCACTTGTGCCCCATCGGGGACCGATGTAGCTTTTATGATGGTTGCCCCAGCCCCACTTGCCTACATCGGACCTACTGGGGCCCCACATTCTGTGCTACCTGGGTTACATAAAAGTGAAAAATTGCTTCATACTATTTCCAAGTTTATTTGTAGTCGACGTTTCGGCAGGAGCCCTGCCTTTCTCAAGACATGATTCTTGTTCGTCTTCTTATAGGGTTGGCAAGAGGTGATACAAACAATATGGGCACACACAGGTGAGTCAGCTGGACACGCACAACACACACATACACACACAGGTGCGGAGAGCAGGCTAGGCCCAAAGGGTCATCAACCCAAGGCACCGGCCGCCGCGAGTCATCTGTATACAATACAAGACACAATACAGGCAACCGCGGAACAACCTTGAAAGAAAAAAAAAAAGACGAAAACAGGTGGGGGAACGTGTTTGCTGCAGGTGGGGAGAAAATTATTTTTCTTGTTCTCACTAAAAGATGGGAGCGCCCAGCGTGATGAAAAAACCAGGTGGACACTGCTGGTTAGAAGAACCTGACAGCGGTGAGTAAAGTTCGAGCAACTTGCGACGGGAGATGAACCTCAAATAAAGAATAAAAAAAAAGAAGTAAATATGTGGGACAGTAGAATGGTGAAATACTTTGAGGTTTTCCCTAACAGATGTGAGGGCCAAGCAAAAGAAGAAAAAAAGTGGGGGAACGTGTTTGCTGCAGGTGGTGGGAAAATTATTTATTTTTCTTGTTCTCACTAAAAGATAGGAGCGCCGAGCGTGATGAAAAAGCCAGGTGGACACTGCTGGTTAGAAAAACCTGACAGCGGCGAGTAAAGTTCGAGCAACTTGCGACGGGAGATGAACCTCAAAGAAAGAATAAAAAAAAAGAAGTAAATATGTGGGACAGTAGAATGGTGAAATACTTTGAGGTTTTCGCTAACAGATGTGAGGGCCAAGCAAAAGAAGAAAACGGGTGGGGGAATGTGTTTGCTGCAGGTGGTGAGAAAATTATTTTTCTTGTTCTCACTAAAAGATGGGAGTGCCCAGCGTGATGAAAAAACCAGGTGAACATTGCTGGTTAGAAGAACCCGACAGCGGCGAGTAAAGTTCGAGCAACTCGCGACGAGAGATGAACCTCAAAGAAAGAATAAGAAGAAAAAAAAATAATAAATAGATGTGGGACAGTAGAATGGTGAAATACTTTGAGGTTTTCGCTAAAAGATGTGAGCGCCAAGCATGAAGAAGGTTTTTACGAGAAGTGGGATGTGGAGGGTATCAAAGAAGCGAAAAAAAAAAACGAGGAAAAACTGTAAAGGGATAATGATTGATATATATGTATAGCATTAAGCTTGCAGGGCTCGTAAGGACGACATTGCCCCAATGTTTTCATTTATCCCAGTATTAATTGTCCTAAACTTATAAATAAAGTATGACTCACGCTGCTCCCGCTCCCGTGTATTATTGAATCCCCCCTGAAGAACTGTTAGTTTGACTGAGTCGAATGAGTGCTGTTTCTGGTTGATATGTTTTGAAAAAGGAAGGTTGGGCAGAGAGCGGACATGAGCTCGGTGATTATTAAACCGCATTCGAAGAGGGGTAGCTGTCTGGCTAATATACTGCATGCGGCATACACCGCATTCAGACAAAACATCTGTTTCATCACTTCGACGCTTCAAGTTTATTCTCTCCAGCATTCGTCACCCAGCCTTGCGCAGAAATCAGCGACTTGAAACACCTGCTGGACTTTGTGCCCCCCAGTGTGAGTGGACTAATTCTGCATTTGGGCACTAATGACCTCAACCGCAAGGGCATCCAGACCGCGCTGGAGCGGTATGCCAGTGCCTTCAAGTTGATCCGCACGGAACGGCCTGGAATCCGCATCATTTACGCTACCCTGGTGTTGCCACGTGCCCCTAACCGCCGAAGACGCTTCGGTAATTGGCGATCAGTCAACAAATTTAACAACCAAGCCAACATTTTCAACTCCGGTCTAATTAAACTGCGGACGACACCCAGAGACCTTCTTCCTCCACCATTCGCTGGAACTTTTTCCCCCAACCAGCGTCCTCGCGGCGGATGGCGTGCACCCGAGCTTTGGTGGGGTGTCTATTATAGCCTAGCACATCTACACGCTCCTTCTCGATTACCACCGGCACCACCTATCACAGTGGCAAGATCATTTGCCAGTAGCTGGTGACACCTGGTTCCCCGGGAAACAGCATACCCGGGCGGCTCCCACCTACTCTGCGATCCTTAACAACCCCCAGGAGGAGACCAGTCAAAAAAACCCCCGAGGTCACCCAAGGCTACCGTGCGAGGCAAACTTCGCGGGACCATCGGGTACCCAGCGCCGAGCCCTGCTGCCGACGCCGGCGTGGCCATTTCAGCATCTCAATGAGATCGAGGGCGTGGTCGTCACAACCAGGTCATCAGGGGAAGTGACACGGGACGCCACCATGGAGGGAACCCCTTCGGCAACACGGCCACCATCTGAGACGCATGGGCAAACACCTCCGGCTACACCCATGGATGATACATCGGAGTGCACCCTACAACTATGAAGACAGCTCCAACCAACACAGCAAAAAGAAACCAGCAAGCCCCTTCCAGAGAAAATGACCATGTGGAGAGCACCTGTACCCGGAAACAAAGTGCCGCAAGCGGGCCCCCTAAGAGAAGGAGAACCACTGCAGACACTTCCCCACACACCAAGGACCAAGTGAACTCTGAAGCCGAGGGCATGATTCCGAGCACACCTGTGTCGCGTTACGATTTGAGAAAGCGCTGTGGTTCGGCACAACGCATCCGCCATGACTGACATCCAGGCAGCGTGAGTACGCCGACTCTCTTCTCACATTGCCAACAGCCTTCCTCAGATAACTCCAAATTTTTAAAGTTAAGAAAAATTGTAGATAAACGTATTAGACATGAATTTCATATCCGTAGCCTTAAGATTTATCTCCAGTCCAAAATCACACCAACGGGTTTGCAGGTATCACTGTCACCCTCAATGAATAACCTGTGTGACGAGGACAAGGAAAATTGGAACCATGTATTGAAATCTGCATCTTTAGATCTCCTTAAAGTCACCATTTCCCATTTTGAGAGGGTGTTGGTATCCCTGAGAACAGAGGAGAGTCGTGCTCGCAGAAAAAGTGCCCTTTCCACGCTCCAGGCCACTGAACTCATTTTGTTTGAGGAGAAAAGAGCGACCGAGATAGCCGAAATCAAACGAAAAAAATTTACCCGTGGCGGTCTTCCCCGCATTATGATCACAAACCTAACAATACCGGAAAAAAGCTCGAAAACAGAAGCAGTTAAGCATTATTACCCTCTGGTTGAAAGCTCAGATTTTGACCCCGAGGACAGTATTATATACCTTTCATCCACCCCCCTTATGGCAGAGG
Organism: Amblyomma maculatum; assembly: GCF_055883805.1. Taxonomy (NCBI): domain Eukaryota; kingdom Metazoa; phylum Arthropoda; class Arachnida; order Ixodida; family Ixodidae; genus Amblyomma; species Amblyomma maculatum. The sequence continues at coordinate 141,255,748 of NC_139349.1, read as the reverse complement.
AACGATCTGTACTCTCACGAAGACTTACATTTTGCCCTACTACTGGAAAATTTAATGAATTTTCGGTATTGAAGGACCTTGAAAACTTTGCGCGAACTCTGAGACTGAGGGAATACTTTTTCGAAGGGACACAGAGCACGGCACATGACAAAGAATTCAGCCTTAAAAATCACCAATGAACTCCTAATACGGGGAGAGATAAACATTTGGACATGTACATTAGTGCCGTCCAGAACGATGTAATAAGGACTACAGGCTTATAAGGACTACAGACCAGGGAAGCAAAACCTTTCCAAAAAGGAACGTGACGCATTGAAGGCGCTCAGTAGACGGAGGGATGTGGTCATCAAACCGGCAGATAAAGGAGGCGGCATAGTGGTAATGGACAAGGACAAGTATACTGAGGAAGGAATTAGACAACTCTCTAACACTAAATTTTGTAAACACCTAAAAGCGGACCCCACTCTAGAGCATCAAAACTTCATAACAGGGACCCTAAATGAGCTCGCAAAAAGTGGGGACATCTCCCTGCGATTATGCAAAGCCCTGACCGCCTCACACCCGTCGCCGGGCCGATTCTACATACTTCCGAAAATTTACAAAAAGGGTAATCCTGGCCGCCCTATAGTATCTGGCATCGGTACAATCACAGAACCAATCTCCAGTTACATTGACACATTAATTGGACACATACCTGAAACACACCCATCCCATATACGCGACACAAACCACTTCCCTCGCGAAATAGCAGGTATAAATCTTCCTCAGGGGGCCTTCCTTGTAACCTTAGATGTAGTCTCTCTATATACAAATATCCCGCGTTCTGACGGAATCAAAGCTCTATTGAGGCCTATATTCAGAATAGGAAGGAAGGATCCCCCACTCCAGAAGTCCTAGAGGTATTGACAAAACTAGTACTAGAATACAACAACTTTGAATTCGACAACGAACACTACTTACAAACTAACGGCACCGCCATGGGTACAAAAATGGCCCCTACTTATGCTAATATCTTCGTGCATAGCATTGAATTTGAATTTTTACTTACTTCCCCTATTAAGCCCACCCTATACAAGCGCTACTTGGATGATATTTTCTTAATTTGGACTGACACAGAACAATCACTCCTACATTTCATTGAAAACTTCAATCTCCTCCATCCTAGCATATCATTCACGCACACATATTCCCGAAACAAAATTAACTTTCTTGACGTTGAAATTGCGGTTCATGAAGGTTCACTCACCACAAGCGTATACAGAAAACCCACGGACCGACAACAATACTTACATTTTCAAAGCTGTCATCCTCATCACTCAAAAACAAGCATTCCATATTCTCAGGCTCATCGATTCAAAAGAATTTGTTCCCAAGATCAGGACTTCGCACGAAACGCAAAACGTATGCGGGAAGTCCTGACTAAACAACGGTACCCGCCAAATATTATTGACGACGCCATAAGGAAGGCGTATGAACTCAACCGAGAGGAGATACTGGAGGGAAGTCCACGAAAGGAAAACATAGACCGCCGAACAAGCCTGGTACTCACCTACACGAGTAACCCCCCCAACGTGAACAAAATCCTAAAGAAACATTTCAACATTCTCGAACAGAGCGAACGTCTCTCCAATATTTTCACGACTTCTCCCCAGGTTGCATACAGACGACCGAAAAACATCCGCAACATCCTAGTCCACTCAAAAATAGGTAATAAGCCGCGGTTGGGGTGCCGGCCTTGCGGAAAGAGTAGATGCCAGGTGTGCAGGCACATGCAGACATCAAGCTGCGCAACAAGCACAGCGTCAAATTTTAAGTGGAGAATAGATGGTGACTTTGATTGCGATGCCTCAAACGTTATATACCTCCTAGAATGCGGTGTATGCCGCATGCAGTATATTGGCCAGACAGCTACCCCTCTTCGAATGCGGTTTAATAATCACCGAGCTCATGTCCGCTCTCTGCGCAACCTTCCTTTTTCAAAACATATCAACCAGAAACAGCACTCATTCGACTCAGTCAAACTAACAGTTCTTCAGGGGGGATTCAATAATACACGGGAGCGGGAGCAGCGTGAGTCATACTTTATTTATAAGTTTAGGACAATTAATACTGGGATAAATGAAAACATTGGGGCAATGTCGTCCTTACGAGCCCTGCAAGCTTAATGCTATACATATATATCACTCATTATCCCTTTACAGTTCTTCCTCGTTTTTTTTTTTCGCTTCTTTGATACCCTCCACATCCCACTTCTCACATCTTTTAGCGAAAACCTCAAAGTATTTCACCATTCTACTGTCCCACATCTAATTATTATTTTTTTTTCTTCTTATTCTTTCTTTGAGGTTCATCTCTCGTCGCGAGTTGCTCGAACTTTACTCGCCGCTGTCGGGTTCTTCTAACCAGCAATGTCCACCTGGTTTTTTCATCACGCTGGCCACTCCCATCTTTTAGTGAGAACAAGAAAAATAATTTTCTCACCACCTGCAGCAAACACATTCCCCCACCTGTTTTCTTCTTTTGCTTGGCCCTCACATCTGTTAGCGAAAACCTCAAAGTATTTCACCATTCTACTGTCCCACATATTTACTTACATCTTTTTTTTATTCTTTCTTTGAGGTTCATCTCCCGTCGCAAGTTGCTCGAACTTTACTCGCCGCTGTCAGGTTCTTCTAATCAGCAGTGTCCACCTGGTTTTTTGATCACGCTGGGCGCTCCCATCTTTTAGTGAGAACAAGAAAAATAATTTTCTCACCACCTGCAGCAAACACGTTCCCCCACCTGTTTTCTTCTTTTGCTTGGCCCTCACATCTGTTAGCGAAAACCTCAAAGTATTTCACCATTCTACTGTCCCACATATTTACTTCTTTTTTTTAATTCTTTCTTTGAGATTCATCTCCCGTCGCAAGTTGCTCGAACTTTACTCGCCGCTGTCAGGTTCTTCTAACCAGCAGTGTGCACCTGGTTTTTTCATCACACTGGGCGCTCCCATCTTTTAGTGAGAACAAGAAAAATAATTTTCTCACCACCTGCAGCAAACACGTTCCCCCACCTGTTTTCGTCTTTTTTTTCTTTCAAGGTTGTTCCGCGGTTGCCTGTATTGTCTTGTATTGTAAACAGATGACTCGCGGCGGCCGGTGCCTTGGGTTGATGACCCTTTGGGCCTAGCCTGCTCTCCGCACCTGTGTGTGTATGTGTGTGTTGTGCGTGTCCAGCTGACTCACCTGTGTGTGCCCATATTGTTTGTATCACCTCTTGCCAACCCTATAAGAAGACGAACAAGAATCATGTACTGTCAGTCTTGAGAAAGGCAGGGCTCCTGCCGAAACGTCGACTACAAATAAACTTGGAAACAGTATGAAGCAATTTTTCAATATATATATATGCGCTAGTGGTACCTTCAGTATTTTCTCCGAGGTGAAAACTGCATCCCTTGCGTCAACTTTGTCGTTCCCGCCTTTGAATTGCCTTAAAAGGCTGCTGTACGGTTGCTTTTTAGACCCGCTCCGCACGTGTTCGGGCGCACGTTTTCTGTCCGCTTGCAGACGTGGTGCGGAAGGGGTGTTGTACGATCGTTTTGCTGACTGCCGTTCAGCCGGACGGTTTCAGCGTCCCGATTGGCCCGCCCGGGCATCGCCTTCGGTCCAATAGCATGCTCCCTCATATGACATTCAAAGTTCGCGCGCAACCCGTGTTGTGGGGTGCTATCAATTTCGCCACCTCGGCGCTATTCGCTTGCCTCAGGATCAGCATGGCATGCATTTTTCTGTGATCATGGGCTCTCGTCAGCTGCCAAATGAATAGCGCTTCACTACAGTTCTTGAGTGCTTACATGACAAGCACTGTAAATTTGAACTGACCTTTGCTCGCACGGTTCGTAGCCGCCGTATCGCCTGTCCATTTTTCTGACTTTTCTAGTATGCCTTCGCTGATCTCTTTAGATGTTTCTACGCTGAATTTAAATTGAGCACTGTCGAATGAACGTGCATTCATAGTTCGACGATCGATGAGCACGATTGCTACTATTGACGAAGCCGTTTTGTTTTGTGGGCCCAAGTCAGCCCAGTACATATATAGCTTACGGGGGTCTCGGTTCTGGCAGTCTTGAAGCCATAGGTAGCGTAAGAGGGTTCTAGCACAGCGTTCGCCTTCCCTCTTGATCACGTCATACGTGACGCTGGTGGTAACAAGGGACGTTCCACGTCCGCCGCCTTGGCTTAGTGTGGTGCTGGTGAACACTCCCAAGGTTCGTATACAGACAACATAAATACTCAAGAAAGTAGCAGGGGGGACAGCGGCCGATGTAGCTCAGTTGGAAGAACACCGGACGCGTTATTCGGAGGTCGTGGGTTCGGTTCCCACCATCGGCACGTAGTTTTTTCTTCTACTTTGTGTGTAATTATCTTTCTCTTAAATAGATTACATTACTAATCTCTGTGATTATCCAAGTAAACATTAAAAAAAAAAGAAAAAGACAAAGTACCATCGCCAACGCTTTCCTTGGCCTCTCCGACTGTTGGCTTCTTTTCTTCATGTATTATAACGAGCACCCTCATTTCCCCTTAATTGATCTGCTTGTAGCTTACGGGGGTCTCGGTTCTGGCAGTCTTGAAGCCATAGGTAGCGTAAGAGGGTTCTAGCGCAGCGTTCACCCTCCCTCTTGATCACGTTCTACGTGACGCTTGCGGTAACAAGGGACGTTCCACGTCCGCCGCCTTGGCTGAGGGTGGCGCTGGTGAACACTCTCAAGGTTCGTATACAGACAACATAAATACCCAAGAAAGTAGCAGGGGGGACAGCGGCCGATGTAGCTCAGTTGGAAGAGCACCGGACGCGTTATTCGGAGGTCGTGGGTTCGGTTCCCACCATCGGCACGTTGTTCTTTCTTCTACTTTGTGTGTAATTATCTTTCTCCTAAATAGATTACATTACTAATCTCTGTGATTATCCAAGTAAACATTAAAAAAAAGAAAAAGACATAAAGTACCATACCCAACGCTTTCCTTGGCCTCGCCGACTGTTGGCTTCTTTCCTTCATATATATATATATATATATATATATATATATATATATATATATATATATATATATATATATATATTGTAGAGAACTCTGCGAAGATATTATGAAGACGAGGATGAACTAGGCGAGGATATCACAAAGACGAGGAGAAGAACGACGAAGTGCCGCTGCGCTGCTCGAGCTCGCTTGTGGAGGCCTAGACTGGCTGTGCTCTTGTGTGGTTCTCTGAGCAACTTGGAGAGGGCTATTATCCCTGTTAAAGGACAGTAAACACCCCCTTTCAATATATATATATATATATATATATATATATATATATATATATATATATAGTTGCTAAAGTAGCACGCACCGGTCCGTTGATGCCAATGTATATGTGTGCTGTGAGGATAAAAGACGAGAATCTGCAATGGCGACATTCACGTAGGCGTTAAAATCACAAATGGTGAGAGAAACTTTCAAAAAGGAATAATATAGTTAGTTATATGGAGTTTTATGGCGCATAAGCAACTGTGGCTATCATGCGCCAACCGCAAGGTTAGACGATCAAGTGGCTACAGTAATGATGCTCAGATTTGGTTTAAAACATTGGCTTCCTTTAAAAATCCGTAAACAAGTGAAAAATCAACAAGTGCTTCTTGGCCTAAAAGCAATGCGGGATGAAATGGGATGTGTTCTTTGTAAAATACAGTAAAATATTTTTTCCTGTGCTCCTCGAGTTGTGAGCATGAGATTAAAATATGATTTACTGTTAGCTCATGTCCACACATTTCACATACAGGTTTGCCTTTTTTCGTTAGTAGGAAGTTATGTGTTATGTGTGTATGGCCTATGCGCAGACGACATAAAATTACCTCAATGAAACGTTTCTGATGTTCACATGATTGCCATTCTCCTAATATGGGCTTTATGGAGTTAAGCTTGTTCTCTGCTTCGCTTTCCCAATCAGCCTGCCATTTAGCTCGTAATTTCGTACGTACTAACTTCATTTCGTCTGTGTGTGGCATGTTGATTTGCTTTATTTGTAAATTTTTCGCACTTGCTGCGCATATATCTGCTCGTTCGTTACCCTTTATCCATGACTGGGTACCCAGCAGAATTTGATAGTATGTTTTTTTTCTTGTGATATTTACAATGTTGTGTATAATGTTTCCTATCAGTGGTTGAACAGCATTTTTGGAGTTTATTGCACTGATGACGCTTAATGAATCTGTGTAGATGATGCTGTTTTTGATGTTCTCATTCAATATTTTCTCCACAGCAACACAGACAGCGTAGCATTCGGCTGTAAAAACTGATGCACACTGGGGTAGTCGTGTTATTTTCTCTGTGTTATTTTGTACTATTGCACTGCCAACATAGTCTTTAGTTTTTGAGCCGTCTGTAAAAAATGCAATGCAATTTTTATATATTTCTTTTAATGCAAGGTATTCTTGTGATATATGCTCATGTGGTGTGCGTGTTTTTTGAAACTGCGTTAGTGTGAGGTCGAAAACTGCTGGGAGGGTGTACCATGGTGGGAGTGGTTTATTTCTTGGGGCAATACTTGGCAATTCACTAATGTCTGAATCTTGGCACATTTGTTCGAAGCGCATGAGAAGCGGCTTAATCAACCGGGGCTTGTTGTTGAAGACTGTCTTAGAGGGACATTCCGTGACTACTGAATGACATAGATGTTTTGGTTGAGAACGAAGTTTCAGGATGTATGCACATGTTAGGTCGCATCGTCTGTCCTTTAATGCAGGTTCATCTGTTTCTACATAGAGGCTGGTTATTGGGGATGTTCTGTACGCGCCAACTGCTAACCTTAATCCAAGATTGTGTATCGGGTCTAGTCGTTTTAAATAGGAATTCCTAGCTGAACCATATACTATACAACCGTAATCTAACTTAGAGCGCACCACGGAGCGGTAGATTTGCAGAAGGCATGGTCGACGGTTCCAGCATACAGCTAAAAAAAAAGCGTAGTGAAGACTGAACCAGCGCAACCCGGGAAAGATACCAATTATGGAATAGGATCTAACATTGAATAACCTCAAGTATATATATATATATATATATATATATATATATATATATATATAAGAACAAATGCAAGCTCTCTTTCGACTCCCACCCCATCCCCCTAAAGGAAAATTAAAATGATATATGGGACAGATGTGTGAAAAGGAAATGGAGACTCAACAGCATTACCTGAAAAGAAAACCAGCTCACTCATAACTGATATCGGCATGAAACGTGTGCAGCTATTGCTATCTGGGACTAGAGCCAGGGTAATTATTGCCCAGGATGTCAGTTAAGGTATTTACATTAGCTGCAGTTTGCCCTGTTATTACTACATGTTTGTTCCACAGGGCTCTCTTTGTGCTGCTGCTTTATGAAAGCATTGATGTGTGCAATAGAATACATTCTTTTAATCCTAGAGTTCCAGAAACCAAATCCTAGCATATTGTGTTATGTACTTAAAACAGAAGGTGGCTGTGACATTAAAAAAAAAGACCATGCAGTGTGTTATATACCAGGTGTCTAAGCTTTCAGAAAATCGATGTGCCCTAGCCCAGTGAATTAATCCAGCTGCGGGCTGCTGAGAGTTGCCTGGCCTAGTCTGGTGTTTCATTATTTACCCTTATAATGATTAAGGCTATATAGTTAACATTTAAACTATTGGCTTCAAGAACAATTAGTATCAATAAGCAAGCATTAAACTGTCTTCCAAAACAGCTGACAGAAATGTTTGCAGCAAGGTGCCTTCTATTTTGCATATTTTTGTTTTTCATGATCTTAAATGGCAACAAGCCCAATAAAAGATGCGTCTGCTGGACAGCAATTTCACTTCATGTCCCAAAACATGGCTCAGAGAACAAAATCAGCTTTTGTCAGAAGTGCTCTCCATGGTGTGGCTTTACATGATGTGGGTGAGAGATATATGTGAGCAGCTAGTCATATGGTAGCTCGATTTGGAAGGCAGTGAATAAATCTATGGAAATCATACCGTGATGCACACATTGTGGGTAGTTGTTTTTCAATACTATCTACAACTTTAGAACCGACCCTTTGCTCTTGGGGCCAATAAATAAAGTCACTAATTAGTTTTTGCTACCTGCAGAAAAACCACGGCAAATGAAAAGCCACTGGAGACTAGTGCAATCAACTCTGAATAGTTCTTTGTTGGTTTCACTAGCCTGGACCACTCTACCAAATTTAAAGTTTGATTATATTCAGCAGAGATACATGGTATGCATGGTTTGCTGGCATAAAGACGGGTAAGCTTTCCTCTTGGGGTCAGCTTCAAGTGAAATAGTCGTGATGCAGCTGTAGAAGCTAAATGAGCTCCCCCCCTCCCTCCCCCTCTCCCCCCCCCCCCCGAAGCCTTTTAGCAAGTAAAATATTCCACTGGTCATTTTTCAAATCAAGATATAAAGACCTTGGAAGCAGAACAGTATTATTCAAGCTATAATATTGTAAGCTAAATATAAAAATGATTATATATGAATATTGCTCATAGAACCGTTGTATGCAAAGCAGGAATTAAGTTAAAACATTTACTTTGTTTGCCATTTATTGCTCAACAACAAAGCGCACGGTATTGTTTGACAAATAAAAAGTAAACAAGAAAATTGTTGCTATTCTTTTTTGGTTAAAAGGAAGCCCTTTTGCTCCCCCTAGAACCAAACCCTGGGGCTGCCACCACCGTAATATGCAAAAGGTTGATTACTCCGCACGTATTATATTAACATGTTCTGCATGTCATGGACCATGTCATGCTCTGCTAGGTCAGATTTACTTGAGGTGTATATTTAAGGTTGCTATGCAAGGAAAACAGATGTTCACTTTGGCCACATTGAACATTGGAAACAATACAACATGTAACAATGTTCTCCTGAACAAACTAGCAGAAATTCTGCAGCCTTTTCATCTACGACAGAACCATTGCTTCCGGCATCTGCTTGCACTCTAGAGAGGCCTCAAAAATTGGCTTCAATATTGCTATTTAGAATTTTGTTCAATATGCCTCTTCAGTGATGTGAAGAATGCATATTGAATTTGTCATTGCTGTTACATGGATTCAAGAGCTATCTCTAGAAATCTACTGCACAACATACATTGTGCCCAATATGAAACGAAGTGCCATCTTTGATTGCCAATGTAACACACTCTTTATACAGGTTGGTAATGCATTGAGACTATACATTGTGCTTAATATGAAATGAAGTGCCATCCTTAACTGCCAATGTAATATATTCTTTAGGCAGGTTGGTAATGCATTGAGATTACATAGGTAGAGTCAGTATAAATGACATGTGTCATATGCAATGTTCAAATAGTCGTGTAGTCTCTTATCAGATGCTTTGTATTTGAAGGGAGTGCATGCTTTTGAGGTCATGATGAGAATTAGCAGCACATTGAGGGCAATGCATATGAGGTGGGTAACTACAGTGTGCATTACAAGTACACATACGCATGCTTCCTGTACTTTGTCCTGTCGCCACTTTGCGTAAATTCTAAAAAGCTTGATCCGGGTGCACTGTAAGGATAGATTGTGGAAAAAGAAAAGAGGAAACTGCATGAAGAAACAAGAACAAGAATTGCTACCTAGTGCAATGGCATTTATTCTTTCCTACTGTCCTTGTCCTTTAGCAGTGTTTTTTCAAGATATTGTAGAGTGTGAAGTCTTTCAAGGCTCTTTAGTTTCAATAGGAAAGTAAAACAGAATGAATCACATCGGCTGATACTCTGCGAAACTGTCATCATACCGTTCCACTGTGGACAATATTTTTGTGAACCCATGAACTGTGAGGCACACTGAATCCTTCCAATCACACTGTCTGGCTCCCGGATCACTTCTCACCTAGGCGCAGTTCGCTTGCCTCAGGATCAACATGGCGTGGTTTTTGTTATGCTCATGGGGTCTCGTCAGCTACAAAATGAGTAGCGCTTCAGTAGAATTCTGGAGTGCTTACATGGCCACCACCGTAAATTTGAATTGGCCTTTGCTCGCACGGTTCGTAGCTGCTGCCGCATCGTCTGTCCACTTTTCTGACGTTTCTAGTATGCCTTCGCTGATTTATCTAGATGTTTCTACACCCAATTTAAATTGAGCACTGTCGAATGAACGTGCATATATAGTTCGACGAGCGATGAGCCCGCTTGCTACTATTGACGAAGCCACTATGCTTTATTGTTTTGTGGGCGCAAGTCAGCCGAATAAAGAGCTATTAGTTGCAAAAGTAGCACGCACCAGTCGCTTTGATGCCAAGGTATATGTGTGCAGTGAGGATAAAAGACGAGAATCTGCAATGGCAACATTCACCAGGCGTTAAAGTCATGAATGCTGAAAGAAACATTCAAAAAGGAATGATATGACGGTTCGGACATGTATACCATACAAGAAAAGGCTACAAAAAAAATCTAGTGGAACGTGAATTAGCGCAACCCGGGAAAGATAACAATTATGAAAGAGGATCTACTAATAATTAGCCTCAAACAAAGGCAAGCTCTCTTTTGCCTTCCACCACATTCCCCTAAAGGAAAATTAATGTAATATGGGACAGATGAGCGAAAAGGAAATGGAGACTCAAGACGTTACCTGAAGAGAAAAACAGCTCACTCACAACTTATTGATTTCTTGGATGCAGTTCAGTGCTGTAACATGCAAGCTAAAGCATGAGGATTTCGGCATGAAACATGTATAGCTATTGGCAATTGCTATGTGAGAATAGAAACCAGGGTAATTAGTGCCTAGGACGGCAAATATTTACATTAGCTGCAGTTTGCCATGTTGTTACTAGATGTTTGTTCCACAGGGCTCTCTTTGTGCTGCTGCTTTATGACGGGTGACTGCAATTTATTTTAATTTGAGAAATGTTTTTGCAATATAACACATTATTTTAATCCTACAGTTCCCGAAATCAGTACTTAGCATATTGTGTGATGTACTTAAAACAGAAGAACAGAAGGTGGCTATGACATTTAAAAAATAAAAAAGACCATGCAGTGTGTTATATACCAGGTGTCCTAGCTTTCAGAAAATCGATGTGCCCTAGCCCAGTGAATTAACCCAGCTGTGGGCTGTTGAGAGTTGCCTGGCCTGGGCTGGTGTTTCATTACTTAACCTTATAATGATTAAGGCTATATAGTTAATATTTAAATTATTGGCTTCAAGAACAATTAGTATCAAGAACAAAATCGGCTTTTGTCAGAAGTGCTCTAAATGGTGTGGCTTTGCATGATGTAGGTGAGAGATATGTGTGAGCAGCTAGTCATATGGTAGCTCGATTTGGAAGCCAGCTATGGAAATCATACCATGAAGCAATCATTGCGGGTAGCTCTTTTTCAGCACTATCTACAACTTTAGAACTGATGCTTTGCTCCTGGGGCCAATAAATAAGTCACTAATTAAATTTTACTACCTGCAGAAAAACCATGGCAAATAGAAAGCCACTGTAGACTAGGGCAATCAACTCTGAATAGTTCTCGGTTGGTTTCACTAGCCTAGACCACTCTACCTAATTTAAGGTTTCATTAAATTTAGCCAGGATAATTGGTACGCATGGTTTGCTGGCATCTCTTGGGGTCAGCTTCAAGTGAAATGGTCGTGACGCAGCTGTGGTCTTAACTGATATGGTGGAAGCTGTATTGTAGTCTCTTATCAGATGCTTTGTATTGTAAGGGGGTGCATGCTTCTGTGATCATGATGAGAATAAGCAGCACTTTGAGGCCCATGGTTTGATTTGGTTTGTGGGATTTAACGCCCCAAAGCAACTCGGGTTATGAGAGACACCGTAGAGGAGGACTCCGGAAATTTAGACCACCTGGGGTTCTTAACGTGCATTGATATCGCACAGCACAGGGGGACCTTGCTTTTCGCCTGCAACCAAAAGCGGCCGCCTAGGCTGGGATTCGATCCCGCATCCTTGGGAACAGCAGTCGAGCGCCGTAACCACTGCGCCACCCCAGTGGGGACTTTGAGGCCAATGTATATGAGATGGCTAACTATAATGTGCATTATATGTACACATACACACTGCTTCCTGTACTTTCTCCTGTCGTGACTGAGTAAATTCTAAAGGGCTTGATCCCAGTGCACTGTAGGGATAGATTGTGGAAAAAGAAAAGAGTAAACTGCATGAAGAAACAAGGAGAACAACAATTGCTACATAGTACAATTGCATTTACTCTTTCTTACTATCCTTGTCCTTTAGCAGTGTTTTTGCCAGCTCCACAAGACCCATTTTAATGTGTTGTGTAAAAGTTTTGAGAGCAAGTTAAGCCGACATATTTTTCACTGAACAAATTTTTGTTCCATGAAACACAGTGTTGTAACTATCTTGCACACTTACCAAAGAGAGATGTCCTTCTTGAGTCCCACAGTTTAAAAACACACAGCCTGGCTGTTTGTTTCATTACCGTAACTAAAAAAGAAATAAGTTCACATATACAGCTACACCTCGTTAAAATGCATTTTTGTGACCCATGTATTTTTCATTAATAAGCACAGCAATGCTTGCAAACAAAACTGCCACTGTGGTGCCGAGGTTTCTATTATAGTGTGTGAGGGTTTTTAAGGATCTTTGTATTTGCTTAGGAAAGTAAAACAGACTGAATTACATGGCTGTTACTCTGTGAAACTGCCATCATACCTTCATGGCACTGTGTACAATGTTTTTGTGAATTCATGAATTGTGAGGCACACTAAGACCTTCAGCTCACACACTTTGCTTCCGAAATCATTTTTTCTTATGTTAAAATAGTTAGCTATAAGTCACCACTGCAAGGCTTGGCAGCTGATTTGCTAGTCATTGCACAAAATGAATTGCGCTGTTCGATTAGATTGTAATCATTCTGTTACAACCTTATGCGGCAAAGCTAAGGTAACACTCTGCATAGATGCAAAGCAGAGTAGTGAATCTGTGAATGCAAACAGCAAATCCAATCCAAGCAGAAAAGGAATGAATACAGATTAAGTTACATCAACAAGTCAGGTGTTACATCCATGCCTCAGAGCTTTCATAGTGGATCAACATCAGCATTATAGAACCAATACCTATGTGATAATGCTTAACACATGATGAAAAGATAAGGTAATTAGTCTGCAAATGTGGTATGAGACCATGCACAGTGGTGGCCATACAGCAAATGTAAACTGATGTGAGAAAACCCAGTTGATCGCTTTGCAAGGCGCAAAAAAGTTTAGGCGAGCAGCAAATGTAACAAGGACTAAAAAAATCTGTAATGCATCCTACATTGTTGTAAGGTTCGCACACGTACATCATCGATATCACTCAGATGGCAAGTAATCATGGGCGTCACAGCAAAACGAAAGCAGCAAATAGGCACGGACATGAGCATCGACGACATCTGATTTTGATGGCATCGGAAACATCTCAAATGGTACCTTTTCATAATGAAATGCAGCTGAATAGCTACTCAATACCATTGAAACTGAGTTGGCATGCAGTCTGGCGAGAGTAGAGCTGTCAAAGCAACAAGTATGGGATGTGATGTGTGCAACTCCATAACAGCATCATGTCAGTATAAAGCCTACATACATCATTTGTCTAAGCAGTTGTCCAATGAACTTAACTCACCCGAGTTATGCAGGAAGAAAGCAGATTGTAATTACAACAATTTGTTCAATTGTTTTCTTTCTTTTTAACCAAATATGTTTTCATGCTGAACATGCCATAGGTAAACCAAAGTGTCCATATCATGAGGCACAGTTGCATATGGTGTGCCTTTTTTCATAAGCATAACCTCCCGCCATACTTTACTTTTTTTTGGCGTTGCGTCTAAATGTTTTTTTAAGGCCTAATGTGGTGATATTAGCCCATCACATACAGAAGTGTTCAGTCGACCGATTTATCGCACACATACTTATTGCAGACATAGGTGCACATAGCTAACAGGAAATAAAAATAAACAGGAAGGCACTCTCAAAGTGACAGCTGCCGTGAAAGTACACGATATTTTCACAGTTTACACAGTGCCTCATAAACATAACCTCCCGCCATATTGTACATTTTTTTTGGCATCGCGTCTAAATGATTTTTTTTTATTTTTTTAAAGGCCTGATGTGGAGATAAAGTATTTAGCCCATCACATACAGAAGTGTTCCGTGGACCGATTCATCGCACAGATACCTATTGCAGACATAGGTGCACATAGCTAGCAGGAAATAAAAATAAACAGGAAGGTGCTCTCAAAGTGACAGCTGCCGTGAAAGTACACGATATTTTCACAGTTTACACAGTGCCGTCGAGCACCCGTATCAGCACAAAGCGCAAACCGCGGAATAGTGGCATATTAGTAGCCCGAAAACCGTGCAGCTATCGTCGTCGAAGTACTCGGCGCTCGCACGGGAAGGGCTCGGCAAGCGCAGCACATACACGAACCGCGATCAACACAAGTGGTCGACACATTGCGGAAACAACGTCGTGTGCTCCTTTCTGTTGCGGTCACTGCGACCAGCGGAACGGGTGTCAGACTAGCTGTCACCAACTTAATTTCAGCACTAGGAAAACACAGTGTGTGACGAACTTTGCAAACATGGACAGTCCTCTTCCTTGCTAGGAGGCAATCGCTCAAGTCGTAAACACTTTCGGAACACATGCACGGGCACTTTTCGATGCGCTGAGGAGCCGATTTCGTGCGCATGAAAATCACCGTGAACTACTGTTGCTAGCCGTCGGCCGTGAAGATCCTCGCGGCTAGCGATAATCACAAACACATCGTGACACCGTTGCGACGTACACTTCACCGGTTGAAAGATCACTGTCTTCAGCTAAGCGCAGATAACAGTGGCGCTTATGATCCGACTTGAGGGGAAATGACTAGTATTAGCAATGCGCGCTAAGTATATTAGTCTTTGCGGCAAAGCAACAACTACCATCCACGCTTCGCTCGTCGCATCGCTTCGCACCGCTGGCGGCCATGTTGGCCTGGCCAGATCGAGGAGGAGGAGCCGGAGACGTCGCCTACAGCGCAACCAATAGCTGCAGTCCGGTCGCCTTGCTGATCAGCACGTGCGGGCAAAACATTGAGATTGAGTCAACTTTTCTGCGGACGAAGGATGCGGGTTTGCGCTATTATATGCCCCTCCGAACCGGTCGTCTCGGTGCGCCCGCATGCCTGCGGAGCAGGTCTAAAAAGCAACCGTACAGCGGCCTTTAGGCTGCTAAAAAGCGATACCATAGACCCGCTTTCAGAGCCTGCTTTAGGGCATATCGGAAGCTGAAAATAAGGTTCGGTTAAATGCAATGCACTATTGTAAGACACACAGAAGACATTGTTGTAAGATACTTGATAGGATCAAGAAGGTACTTAATTTGCGCCACTGTGGATCTGGTTGTCATGATTGTTGCTGCGTATGTTTGTTTGGTTAGCCTTTGCTTCGACGTGCCTCCTTGGACCTGAATGTCTTCGATATGGCAAAGTCCAACTCTAAACAAGAGTCACTCGTCATCTGACAAATAAAACGGCTCCTCTTGGTGTCTCCCTGGCTACACTTATGCGATGTTGGGCAAGGCATACCATTTTGATATCATCGTCATAAAAGTGATCGTGGCGGAGCTATCTTGAAACACCCATGCTTCAGGATGACACGGGGGGTTGTCCAGGAGGAAATGAAGTGTAGCTATAACAAGTAGGGAAAATAAAGCTATTGACCTGCGCATATTAATTTTTTCAAGGCTGTTTGGCTCAACATGAGCCCGCGTGAGTAACTTAACTTGTAATGTCGGCAGTTCGGGAACACAGAGGAGACAGCTAAAGGAAGCAGGATCTTCAGTTTTATGTTCTTCCTGTAATCGTCATCTGTGAAGTGCAGTGAGTATACTAGTGACTTGTCACGCGGCTCCCACCGGCTTCATTTTCCATCCTAGCCCTCCCGAGATATGTTTTTCAGCCATGCTGCTCGACGTTGTGAATCGCACGGGAACTCATGGTAACCGATCTTTTCTTGCTTTCGTGGTGCACAGCGGCACACAGCAGTTGCCTGGCATGGTACTGCATACGCTTAGGACGCTGTTGACACAGGCACCGATCACACGCATGCAGAACTATCAGAATAACGCTGTTATACTGAGTAGTCAAAACGATAACACGCGCCAACCCAGCCAGCGCGCTCCTTCTGCGTCGTCTGCTCGTCCGTGCCAGTGGCGCCTTGTTATAGTGTTCTAGAATTGACTATAGCCTTGTCATGGAGTGGTGGCGCCCCCGCGGAGAATGACGGCGGAAACTGTAACTTCTCCGAATACGCGCTTCCCCAGCCATTGAGGCGCAACGCGACGGGCGGCACCAAGTGCGCCTCCATTGAGCGGCCGTGCTCTAGCTATCTCGGAATGGCGCCAACATTGGTGGTTCAATTCAATTTTATTCAACACCGTGAAGATGTTAGGTGCGCCGACAAAGAGCCAGAAAAAGGCTTGACAGAGGTCGACGCACCCTATTAAGTATCGAGAGATGGCATCGCGGAAGCACAAGCGCCACCCCTGATCTTGTCACCGTGCACGCGGACAAAGCCAGCTCTCTTTGGCATCAGGAACTGGACGCGAGCGGACTTCTCGCGGCACTCCGCAGTCGCCGGTGAGGTGAAGCCTCGCGGAACGTTTCCCGCTTGCCCGTCTTGTCCGGCCTGGGAGTTTATCCCCTGCCCTAGAGTGGGCGAACATTCGCGCCTGTAGTCTTGATGGTGAGTCAGACGACCTGTATTCATTAGCGTGTTTTACTGCTAGCTGGCGTTGTTGTTACTGCAGCAATAAATGCCTGTTGTCAGCACGTGTTGTTCCTTTGTTCCCAAGGGCACGGCCCGCAGTGGTCGGCGTGCGCTCGGTAGGGCACGCGATCACTGGGTGGGGTCGGCGGTTTGGACTGTTAGCCGCTATTAAGCAGGGAAAACGTATTTATCCCCCTATTACAACAATACATATGGCGCCCAACGTGGGGCCGCTCTTGAACATTGGACGACTGCTTGTTCGTGGCAAGGGACGCTCTTTGTCCGGACATGACAAGTGCTAGGCCTAGTGTGGATTTTGATCGCTAGGCCCTGCGGCATGCTTTTTTGAGCGCGAGGTGATTCCGCTGCAGCATTTTGAACTTTTCGACATGCTCAGCGCATATTTTGTGCCCTTTGGAGAAGTTTCTTCAGTTTTAAAACCACATGGTCCCCACCGAGGAAGCGCGAGGCCTAGCGCCCGCGTAGTCACCCAGCCTATAGCGAGTGAGTACGGAAGCCACGTGGGTGGTCCGAGTTTTCTGTACATAATTTCTCATCTGTCTCTTTTGCGACTCCGGGAGTCGCTGGCTCTAGGAGCCGGGTGGCCTCGGGCCACGGGTGCCACGATGAGCTTGCTGGTATGCAGCTCGGCACCGGGCGTTCCGTCACCGTCCGGGCGGTGGGCGCCGGTCGCAAACCCTCTTCGTGCGGTGAGCGGAGTAGGACCAACCCGTTATGCTGATGTCTCCTCGTGGCTGTGTACGCATAACTCATTTTCTGGTTGTTTAATTTTTTTAAGGCGGTCTTTGTCATAGTGGATGTTAGGCCTAAGCTTTCGTAGCTGCCTGCACCACGCCGGAAGAAACGACAGCAAGGAACGTGGTGCTGTAAAGCAGGGGTACATTGCTACCCACTTGGTTATGTTTTGCTTTTTTGTATCATCGAACGAACTGAGTAGTCTCGTTCAACTCAAGAAAGGGGTTTGTTCACTTGAGCTTTGCATTTTAGAGCTGCATGACACGTTTTGCTAGCGAGCTTCGTACGAAGCCACGAGGCCCGTGCGGACACCGGTGCTCCCTCCCACGACTTTCTTTAAAGGCATGTGGGCATGTGGCGAGCGTTCTGGAAGTTGTGCAGGTTCACTGGAGCCACCCAGGCTTACTGTCCTCTGCACATCGTCTCGCTGCTGCCATGCTGCGACGGAGCTGCCTGTATCCTGTTCGGCACATCCACCCGGGGCAGCCGTGGCGAGACCAGTCAGCTGTCACATCTGGCTGCGGCTATCCTGGCCTGCAGCTTTCAGCCAGACTCGTTGGCCCTGTTGACACGTGGTCCACTTCCTATGATCCCTGGTGTTGCGCTGTATCAGCACTTGACTCGGCGCTCTCTCTGGCGCCGCCTCTGCGGACTCCCGGCCGCAGTTTCCGGCTGGGCCCCGCTGCGTACCGAGCTGCAGACACTGCAGCGCACGTGACGTGCCAGCCATCCTGCGGAGACCTTCATGCTACCGTCGGCGCACCGCGGAAGTCTGCGAGGACGTCGTCGGTGCTACCTCTGCTGGAAGCTCCTGTTTAAAGTGCAAGTTCATGAAGACATCTCCATAGCATGTACTTACAAGCGCGTGGGTCAATTTAAGGTTGGGGGGATGCGGGGAACGATCTCCCATCGTCCCCTTTAACATCGGCTTTTCCCCCGCGGTAGTAACTCTAGCTATCGCGTAATGACGCCGACATTGGTGGTTAACATTAACTATCGAGAGATGGCGCCAGCGTCGCGGCAGCACCAGCGCCACCCCTGATCTTGTCACCACGCACGCGGACAAAGCTAGCTCTCTTCGGCATCGGAAAATGGAGGCGAGCGGACGTCTCCTCGCGGCATTCCGCAGTCGCCGGAGAGATGAAGCCTCGCGGAACTTTTCCCGCTTGCCCGTTTTGTCCGGCCTCGGAGTTTATCCCCTGCCCTAGCGTGGGCGAACATTCGCGCCTGTAGCCTTGCTGGTGAGTCAGACGACCTGTATTCATTAGCGTATTTTATTGCTAGCTGGCGTTGTTGTTACTGCAACAATAAATGCCTGTTTGTTGTCAGCACGTGTTGTTAATTTGTTCCCAAGGGCACGGCCGGCAGTGGTTGGCGATTTGGACTGTCAGCCGCTATTAAGCGGGGAAAACGTATTCATCCCCCTATTACAACCCCATAAGACCCCATAAGTACTTGAAGAAATATTCATCAGAAGCATATCTTAAGAAAACAGAATGCAGTTTAAAACTTGCGTAAAAAGGCTGCCATTTCTGTTTTTTTTAAGACGTGACGTCACGGATGCCATCTTTAGTCTCACAGGCTAGCCAACCTGATTCCGCAATGTATGCAGAAACCGGTTGGCGATAAGCGGATTTCATTGTTTTTACTGAACTCGATGAAAACGTTGGTGAAAACTGTATATATAGAGAAGGTTGCACAGAAAGGGTATGGATTGGGGTCTTCCTAAACTCAGCCCTTCTAAAAGGGCAAGGGCAAGTTAACAGAACCTACACGGTTCCTCTATCAGATGCAACTGCGGGCGAATTGCTTGCCTTTTGAAGCCATCGTTTAGTCATCCGCCGGGTCACCGACCATACATCTTTGATGTAATGTGAAGGAAGAGTTCCTAGGGAGCCGCCAACATGTTTGGCTGCTGAATGTGTTTGGCTCAAGAACCACAAACGAGGACGCGGCTCTGCGTCCGGTACTATGGTGGCTACTGGTACAGCGATTCCGCCGAAGTTAATCTTATGGAGACATATCTCCTATGCATGAACGCGACAGAATGCGGGTCGAGTTAATTATTCAAGAGAAAAACCAGGTTTTGAAAAGGAAGCATAAATAGCCCTCTACCTTCTTCCTCTACCTTTTCCCCCTAAAAGGGGAGCCAACTCAACCTCTGTCGAGCTCATGTAAACCTCCCAAACCCTTGTTAGCTCTTCCATCTCCGTTAATTTGTTTGACATCCGCTTTGTGCTGCTCTCCTTGATGTTATATGTGTGAAGTCAAAGAGGTGTTGCCTGATGGGCAAAATCAGCCACTATTCCTTCTAAACCGACTTTTCTATACTTCATCTAAGAAGGTGTTTGCAGCAGTGAGAAAGGCCGAGGCACCCGGGTAAAAACAGGATCACGCGCACTACAATAGGCAATTGTGTTTCTACCCGCTTCTCGCCCCGAATTGGCCGGTGGTGACAGTAGGAGCACACTTTTCTAGTGTAATGCGCAGGGGCGAGAGGCACTTAGGAGCCCAATTGCAAGGGCTCCTCTGCCTTCGCAGTGCTGCAGATATCTTGTGAGACGAATTATAGTGAGGGGTGTTCCCCTCCACCTTTGTTGTCCCTATTATACGCGCTTCCTCCTGCATTCCAGTCTTTCTTCTGTTTAGAGCCACCGCAGTGCAGCACATGTTCTACCCTTCCGTCCAGAAACACCTGCTCTGATGATGTAGGCTAGGAGAGGTGTATTTTTTCCGTGATGTCCTTGGTCTCAGCATTGTAGGACGCCGAGCGCTCCCACGAGGGGAGCTTTTTCTTTCCAGCGAGGGAGTGGACGTCGTTTTGTGTTGTTTGTAGGCCTTCCTTTCTGAGAGTAAGGGTAGGGGCAAGGTTTCACTTAAACTTTCTAAATCGGAATGCAAACATATTTTTTTCGATGACATAAACTTGAGCCAGAGGTAGAATTATTTTAGTGCTTGTTGAGTTTTTTCTGGTCTTTTCTGCCCACGTTCGGTAACACTACGAGAGAAAGGGATTGCCTATTTGGAAAGATAGAATTTTCCTTCTCAACCCTTACCTGCACCTGCCGAGCGGGCGCGCATCGAGGCACACCTGCCGTATTTTTGGGTTGGTCGCATTTGAGTGGTAGTGTGCTTGGTTGCAGCGCTTCGTTTTTATTTTTTCTTTTACATTGCTCCGCAAGCAATAGACTGTCACTTGGTAATAGCCCTCCCTCTTGTCCTGTTGTGTGCGCGAATTTATTCGATGAGAGGAAGGCCCCCATAGGGTTTCCTGTGGTTTGCTTGAAAAATTGACTGAAAAAGTGAAATAGGTACTGAGGAGGCAACATTGCTGGCATTCCAAGTCGGCATGTAAACAGCGGGAGATGTGTCGCACTAGCAGAGAAGGCTGCACTCCTCATTCAGGTTTACTTTCTTCTGCGAACCCATTAGCCAGAGCTCTTCAGTGCTGATGGGTGGAAATGCTTATTTATTTCAGTAGGGTGTCCTTATGTAGCTTCACCCTGGGAGGCAGAAAATAGCTAAGAGTGTGCACCAGCAGGTCGCAGCAGCAGGTGAAGGTAGTTCAATGCCTACACTTTCTTAAAGCTGACAATGCCCTCCCCCCCCCCCTCCTGGACAATGGGGGCCAAATATAACCCAAAAATAACCACTAGTCCTGGAGCCTCTCCTGCGGTTTCGATGAAATTTCATCCATACTGGGGCGCTTTGGCTGGCTGAATTGTATGGCGAGTAAATGAAATACAAGTATACAATACTTCGCCAGCAGCTAACCGAGTGCGCAGAAGATAGGAGACGACGCGCACATGTCGAGAATGGGCGGGGGGACAATGCATTTGGGAAACTTACTCGCTCCTTACACAATGCGTGACGTCATGGTAGAGGGCTGGCCACTTTGTCACTTAGAGAATGGCGCATTCCAAGCAACAACGAAGGGCGATCACTTCTCATTTGGGGTGCTCGCGAGAGGAAGGGGTCTCGTATTCGACACTCCCCGTGCTTTCCTTTCAACCGACCGGACTCTATGCCTCGTCCATCTACAGGGACGAATAGGTGAGCCTTCCACGAAGCAGTCTTTGGGGAGTGTATTACGTTAGGTTAAAGGGTTCTGTGTCTTTGCCTCTTTACACCGAGCATACCGTGTGCTGTGGCAGGGACTTGCGCCACGTGTTCGGGAAACGTATCGCTGGCTCAGTCTTTAAGAACGTCGCAAAATGGCGGCGGTGCCGCGCCACCCTTTTTGTCCCTCTTCACCACCATGCAAGAGAAAACACAGATTTGTGCAATTACACCCATTGTCTGCGGTCACTAGGCCAAAAGGCCAAGGACAATGCAAATGTCAGTAAAATGCAAGCCAGAGCAGCATATTCCGGAATTGCGCGAGAGGCCCGCTTTATTCTTGGGAGATGTGGACGCTGTTGGTCTGTCTATGTGATCATTTTATAATATGACCACGTTGTTCGCTTCAGCCTTGATTATATAGACAAACCCGTTGCTATAAGGCACCTCGCGTGGTTTCAGTTCAATGCAGTTTCAACACCTTGATGATGCTGCGAGTGCGGAAAAAAAAAGCCAGAAAATAGGCTTGACAGATCTCAACCAATTGCCCAGCTGGAGTACGGTACTCTTCCGTGCATATTAAGTTAACCTCAGGACAAACTCACCTATCCTGGCTGATTTGTTTCCTCTCTATATTATTTTAATTTATTGTTGTCTTTTTTTTCCGCGCCTTGCTTGCACAGACGCTCCGCACAGAATCCCACAGAGAGGTGCCGTAATCTCTGAGGTGCGACAATATCTTTGTAAATATGTTAGTCTAGAATACCCCCTGTCATCATTAAGATAAGCCACTTCCATGCCATAAAATTTTTAACAGCATGCTTGTGAGTCGCGGCCAACCAAACGCCCCAAAGTATTTTATAATAATATTCTCCAGTGTCTGTCATCGCTTAAATGCCTTCCAGTTGTTTACGTTCGCAGAATTTTTTTTCATCTTGACATCCGCTGAAGATTGTATTGTATACTGTCACGTCCTAGCCTAAGAACGGGACGATGATATCGGCCGCAGGTCAACAGGGCGGCCGCAGGAACCAGCGCGACGGCGGGGATACCCAGAACACCGAAAAATCACCCGCATCAGCGCCTTCTTTATCAAACGTTGGCACTTCCTCTTCTTCAGCTACACTGCCTCTCTCCGAAAAAAAGCATCGTCCCGATTTTAAACACAAATTGCAATAATCGCCACGCAGAAGCACGCACATTTGCTAGAAGAAGGAAGGGTTCTCGGCGATCACCGGTAATGCGGCTTAAGCCGCACTACGTGAACAATGTCAGGACGCGAAGAACGGCGTGTCGACGGTTGCGTTACACAGGGCCGCACCTCATAATTAAGTTCACCGATTCGACGGACAACTGTGAAAGGCCCGAAATACCACTTCATGAGTTTTTCTGAAAGCCCTCGACGGCGAACCGGTGTCCACACCCACACCTTATCTCCTGGGCGGAAATTGACATCACGTCTCCGGAGGTTGTAGTGACGAGCATCAGTACGCTGTTGCTGTCGTATGTGAAGTCTGGCCAGTTGTCGAGCCTGCTCCGTGCGTTCGCATACCAGCCGGGTATCATCAGCTACGTCGTCTGGCGGAGCATGAGGCAGCATAACGTCAAGCATGGTGGTGACTTGCCTTCCATGCACCAGCTGGAAGGGGGATATACGGGTGATCTCCTGGACTGCGGCATTATAAGTGAACTTGACATAGGGCAGTACCTCGAACCAGTTCCGATGGTGGACGTCCACGTACATGGCGATCATATCGGCAATAGTTCTGTTGAGCCTCTCTGTCAGTCCATTAGTTTGCGGATGATTAGCTGTGGTTCGGCGGTGGCTGGTGCAGCTTAGGCGCAAGATCTCCTGAGTTAGTTGCGCCACAAACGCGGCGCCACGGTCAGTAATCAGCACTGCTGCGGCACCAAGCCGGAGGAAAATGCTCTCGATTAAAAATTTGGCTGCCTCGGCAGCCGTTCCCGACGGCAGTGCGCGGGACTCCGCGTAACGCGTTAGATAGTCCGCCGCTATGATAATGTACTTGTTGCCTGATTGCGACGTCGGAAATTGGCCCAAAATCCATTCCAATCGTATGAAACGGAGCACTCGGTGGCTCGATTGGCTGGAGAAGGCCCGCCGGTCGCGTAGGAGATATTTTTCGCCTTTGGCACTCGCGACAGGTTCTTTTATATTGACGCACGTATTTTGCGAGTTTCGGCCAATAATATTTTTCTCTAATGCACGAAAGCGTTCTAGTGTATCCTAGATAACCAGCGGTAGTGTCGTCGTGGCATGCTTCAGTGACCTCACTGCGCAGGTCCTCCGGCACTGCAAGAAGCCACGATCTCTGGCTTCTGTCGAAATTCTTCTTGTACAAGACACCATTGCGGATCCTAAATGCAGGGAGAATACGCAGGAAATCCCGAGGTACCGCATCTTCGTCTCCTGCGGGATGCACCATCAATTGACGAAGCTGTGGATCATCTCGTGGCCGATCTGCCATATCATCAGGATTCAAGGCCCCAAGGCATCTGTCTTCCTCATCATCTGCGCCACCTGGCGATTGTCCCACGGGTGCCCGAGACAAGCAGTTAGCATCATGATGTTTTCTTCCGGATTTATGCACGATCGTGACTTCGTACTCCTGATGCCGAAGGTTTCACCTTGCAAGCCGGCTCGCAGGATTCTTAAGATTGGCCAGCCAGCAGAGCGAATGCTGGTCGGTTGCCACACGAAACGGGCAGCCGTACAGATAAGGCCGAAGCTTGGTTGTGGCCCAGATGACGACGAGGCACTCTTTTTCTGTTGTCGAGTAATTGTCTTCCGCCTTGGAAAGAGTTCGGCTTGCGTACGCAATAACATGCTCAGCGCCATCCTGGAATTGTACAAGCAGTGCCCCTAGTCCTTTGTTGCTGGCGTCCGTGGGGAGTTCAGTGCCGGCATTTTGATCCAAGTAGCCTAATGTATGTGGTGACAAAAGGGCTTGCTTTAGTTGCCTGAATGCTAACTCTTGCACTTTATTCCACACAAAGTCGACGCTGTCTTTCGTAAGGTGGATTAATGGAGCTGCGAACGAAACGTCTGAAGTAAGCGGAGAGGCCAAGGAAGCTTCTGACAGCTTTCTTGTGTGGCGGTGGTGGGAAGGACGCCACGGCCGCTGTTGTCTCGGTATCTGGTTTCACGCCTGTGAGGCTGACTATGTGCCCAATAAACTTCAGCTCACCATATGCGGACCGGCATTTCGAAGGCTTGAGTGCGGGTCCGGCATTCTGTATAGCACGAAGAACAGCTTCGAGGCGCACAAGATGGTCAGCGAAGCTGGTGGAAAAGATAAGGTCATCCAGATAAACTAGACATGCGTGCCACTTCAGTCCGGCGAGCACAGTGTCCATGACGCGTTGAAATGTCGCGGGCGCTGTACATAAGCCAAACGGCATCACCTTGAAATCATAAAGGCCATCCGGTGTTATAAACGCAGTCTTCTCTCGGTCTCGCTCATCCACTTCGATCTGCCAGTATTCACTTTTCAAATCAATAGAAAATAGCGGGCGTGACGGAGCCGATCGAGTGTGCCGTCGTTTCGGGGCAGTGGATACACATCCTTCTTTGTCACCTTGTCACAGAGAAAGATTGGTAAAGAGCGGACACTCCCGTTGGGCCCAGCGGCTCATTTGACTGTAGCGCACCAAGCGGCGGGCGACAACTACCGATCTTGGCGAAAGGCACGCGATTTGAATGCTAGCATGCACTGCGTCCTTCCCTGCCCTTTTGCGCATTATTTTGGTTTTACATAATCTGCCAGTGTTTGAATGTATATTCAGCATGCATAACAACATGAAAAATAGATTTCCAGTGCTCTAAACTGGCCATCAACGCAGCTGCGCCACAGCAATTGCAAAACAGTATTGCAGAAAAGACGCCAAGTGCTTTGTGAAATGAACATTTATTTTGCTGCATATAAAACACGAGATGCAACAGATGTAGAAGGATGCATTGACAAAACTTTGCACACATTAGGCAATGTGCACAGTACAGAAAAATAAAAATACACAAGGCGAGAAACAGCACGTAGGTAGAGACAAAAATCGCATAACGTTTATTTCCGAATTATGGCAAATGATATATGTAACAAAACAGGCATTATACATAAACTACACAGTCCCAGTCGCGGCTACCATAGCAAGGGTAACTTGTATTGTTCAGGGCAGAGAGGAGTACTGACGCTTGGGGGAAGGCCACACAGCTCACTCGTCGCATCTGCCGTGCTTCGGCTGCAGTCCGTGGGTTCATGCAGTGCTGTTGGAAAAGAGATAAACATGATGCAGAAGGGTCCAATAAACTGTAAGGCTACTGCACCGCGCACACATCTGTGCATGTGGGTGCATACTGAAGTTTGGTGAGCAGCAGTTATGGTCCAGAACAGGAAAGCTGTCATTCGCAAAATTGGTACAAAAGCTGCTCTTGCAACGTACAGGTCCGGAAATGGAGGCTAACCGAACCTATCCTATAATGCGTTTCCACAGTGAGGGAAATAACAGCCACTAAACTAACAATGTTCTTCAAAAGCACTGAACAGCTGAAGCAATGAAGCTTGCAGCATAATAAAACATTTGTAACTTTAACGTTGTCCCGTTAAATGCAACGCGACACCCCTTAAAACTAGCCATTCGCAAAACCGCGGCCAGGCCTCACCGCGGCCGGCGAGCACGCCATGTTGGCTTGCCCTTGATACGCGACTTTGTGAAGCGCAGACCACCATGCTGAGCTAAACTGCCCGAAGTTCCTCGCAGTTTGACAAGAATGAATTAGTTAGCACATTGCGGTTGCCCTGTTAAACTTGACACCACGCAAAACTAGCCGTTCGCAAAACCGCCTCACGCCATGTCACGTCACCGCGGCGGCCAGCACGCCTTGTCATGCCTGTTAGCTTGCCCTTCACGCGTGACTTTGTGAAGCGCAGTTGCCGCCGTACTGAGCTAAATTGCCTGAAATACTTCACAGTTTGACAAGAAAGTCATGAATGCAACATTTATCACCTCACCGTCGCCCGGTTAAACGCGACACTTAGAAAACTAGCCGTTCGGCAAACCGCGTCAGGCCTGGCCGCACCGGCTGGCTGATGCGCCATGTTGACGCGACGGCGTGCCTTGGTGCCTTCACATGCCACTTTGTCCAAGGTAGCCTTTATCTCAATGGAGATACGCGCCGTGTCACACGGCAGTCCTTTAGGAAAGGAAGTTCCTAGCGGAAGCAGTTCTGATCATCTCCCTCGAGCAGGCAAAGGGAGTACTCTGGTTCCCCGTGAGCTTCAGTGCAGGTTCAAAAAAAAAAAAGAAAAAACGTATTAATTTTGCGTTTATAACTAAGTTTAATACTTTTTACCGCTTAACGGAAGTAATCGAGCGCACGCAAAAATGTTCACTCTCAGTAAGAGCACTAGACTGACTAGGCTCTCGAACCACGTGCACGGGTCGCGCTTTCTTGCTTTGTTGCTTCGCCATTTTGTTTGTTTTCATTGAACGGGACCAACGTGACCGGACGATATGAACGATGTTGACGAAGTGCTCGTGGAGCAAGGCCGGCCGCGTCGGCAGCCGCAGCAGCCAAGGGCCACCTGGACACAGTCAGAGACGTGGGCTCTGATTAATAAGTGGGAGGACAATTTGGCCTAATTGCGCGGCGAAAAACATAACGCCAAGGTTTATGACGCTATTGTGCAAGCACTAACATCACGCGGAATCTTCAAGACCCGGAAACAACTACAATCAAAGATAGACAACTTAACTCAAAAGTACAGGTGAGCATTGTTTCATTGTAACGCGTGGATGCGCTATCGTTTAGCTTGGCAATAAAACTGTAGTAGAACGGCAGTTCGGGTGAGTTGGTTATGCATTCTTCGTATAAAACAGCGCGAAGACACGGGACGAGGCAGAAGAAATAGACACAGGGCGCCGTGCGTGTCTATTTCGTCTGCTTCATCCCTTGTCTTCGTGCTGTTTTATACGAAATATAATGAGCTTTAAAGGACAAATGGTGCCTCTTGTCTACTATTTGAGCCCAGCGGCTAGTTTGTAGCCCTGTGACAACGGTAACGAAATCACGGCTAATCGCTTGCCTGTGTGTGACAAGGCATTTGCAGGCGGGCCTCAAGCAACCCACTGCATATTGTGCCATAGTGTATACATTTATTTCTATCTACCCTGTCCCCTCTCCCTGTCGCTCACCTCCGATTTCCTCGACCGCTTCTTCATTATTCCTTTATTTCTGCCGCCACAATTCAGCTGCTTCAGATATCAGATACTGGGGCTGGCAAACGTCTTTTCCTTCCTTTTGAATATGTAATAAAATAGCCACATACTGCTACTTGCCTGTGTTGAACAAGTACTTTGACGGGAATAATGTGTGAGCGATGTCCTCCCGAGTGTGTTGACTGAACTTTGCAACGATTGACATTCGAATTCACTTGTTGTTATTTACCAGGAAAGTAGTTCGAGAGAACAGCACAGGATCTGGGGCCACAGCGTGGCCGTTCTTCCGGGAAAACCACCGCTTCCTCGGCAGCCTGCCAGTGAATGACCGTTCACTTATTCAGCAGAGCGACTGCTATCCAGAAGAAACTGTGGAACAGGTGAGATGCATCTTCTTTTTCTGCTTTCATAGCTAATACCAATATGCCGCAGACAAAAGGCAAAGCAATCTATTTAGCAGTTTCAGCAGTGAGCAAGTTTCTGCCCTCCATTTACTAGCTTTTGAAAACCTGCAGGACAGCCATGTGCTTCAATTCCTAATGGCCAATCAGGCACCCGACATTGTCCTGCTGCTTTGGCGTTGCAGAGTCGTGACAACTGTTTTGAATGTCGTGCACCTGTTGGCATCTGAAAGAATGCTTACTAGACCATTTCTTTAACAACCCTTCGTGGTTTTAAGGGCTGACAATTTAATGTTCCTCGTGCTTGGCAGTTTGCATTACCAGTGCATAGGTGAGCATCATGAGCGGTGCCTCACACTATTCGCACTCACATTCACTCAAACTCGTCCACTGAGACGTACTCACCACCACTTGCTCAGACTACAGCACGATTTTGGCTCATCATATATATCTCATAACAAAGTCCATCATCTTCCCTTTATTTGTCTGCTAATTACACTTACAACCAGTCTCTTTCACATTCGCAAATATTAGAGCGAGAGTGAATGAGTGCACTCATAAGTGAGTGCGCTGATATGTCGGTTAAGTGTCAAATGAAATGTGCTCACTTCAGTAACATCTTTATTGTTTCAACAATTTTCAGTGTGACAGCACGTTTGTTTTGTGGAACTGTGCAATAAATAAATCTTTCATATGAAATTTTATTGCAGATAATATTAGGTATGGAAGTAGCAAGGCCACCAACGCCTTCTTCAGATGAGCTGGGTGACCTTTCAGGCGAACCTTCTGCAGATACTGAAAATGTTCAACCTCCACGCTCACAGACCGAAGCTGCCCTGGTTCCAAATACGGAACCTGAATGCAGCAGCGGGTATCAAAGGCAGACACGAAAGAGGAAACGTGTAGCCCCGCAAGATAAGTTAGACTTGCTGCTGGAGCAGCAAGACAGGCTCATTGGAGCACTGGAAGACACTTCAAAGCACGAGAGGAGCCTCAGGGAACGGCAAGTCGTTGCACAGGAGAAGCTTGTGCAGTTGCTTGGAGACTTCTTCAATAAATCTTAGAACACCGAGCGAATATTCGCGTGGTATTAAGAACTTTGTTCGATTCGACGCCTTCTATGGACGGAGAGTTTTGCTACCTCACACTTCAACACATCAGCTTCAAGCCACATGAGATGAATTAATGTTAGTACATGCTATGCTCCATTCAATGCTGTCCCATTTGTTGAAAATACTGAACAAGAGCAGCACGCACTTCCTTGCCATCGGCAACTTGCATGTCGGTAGTATGCGATGGCTGCTCGTAGAGAGCATTCTGCTGCTCAACTTCGTTAATCCATTGTTGGGATAGTGAATCATTGAAGTGTTCACGAATGTTGTTAAGTGTGCAGCATGCACGCACAATAATTGGAACATTTTTAACATCGCATTCCATGCGCTTCATGATATACCTGAACCGTGCTTTAAACCTGCCAAAGGCGTTCTCTACAATCCTTCGGGATTTGGATAGCCGATAATTAAATGTTTTTTCAGCTTCCGTACTTGGGTTCCAATTAGCTTCATTAAGTGTGCTGTGAGAGGAAAAGCCTGATCACAAAGTATTACTGGCGGCGCATCGGTATTTCAAACTTTAAGCACTGGGTGCCTGAATTTTAGCCCTTCAATTACATCGGCCAGTGTTGAATTGTGAAACACGTGAGAGTCGTGGCACCTTCCAGGTGAGCCGACCACGACATACCGAAATCTGTACTTATGGTCGACTAGTGCCAGCAGGATCACACTGTACCTGAAAGCAAAAGTGAGCACATTTAATGATGAGCCAAACACTTCTAAAATTGCAGCATTGTGGTAACACAGTGGGAGACCGCATACTTTACAACTTTAACGATGAGTAAACAATTCCATTTGCAAGCCTGTGCAAGTACTTTTTTTTTAAATTATACTGTCAGCCTTCTTCAGGATTATACAAGAGTGGGTCAGAAGTTGATGAAATTATAACGCGAGATACATTTTTGTGCAACGTATGCAGTCATCTACTTAACATGTCGAACAACATGCAATGCGTACTGCCCTGCCACATCGACCCGTAAGCTGAAAATTTTAAGCAAGTTAAGTTTCATTTAGTTAATTACTGTGAATGAAATGCACATTTTCCATCATACGTGCCAGTGTCGACATGGTCATACACATTTAACAGCAGAAATCAAACGCTGGGCTGCTCTGAGGTAATACCCTCATCTTGAACACAGTGATCAACCAAGAAATTATGGACCTATTCTCATGAGGTAATAATGTACACCTATCATTACTGTGCACTGTTTCAGCACGACCAGCAATATAGGTTTCAGTAAGCATCATAACTGAATTGGCTTCCATTTTTCTTATTTTACAGGTAGTGAGTAGATGAATATATTGCACACAAATCTATAAGCACAATGCAAAGTCACACCTTTCTCCTTATTACCTCACATTGCACAGGAGCAAACTACCCGTGAAACCTGTATTTTAGCAAACGTTAATACTCGCCCTTTATGTACTTACCAGCCTTTGTAGTTGTAATAATCACTGGCGTGCTCTTTTTTTTTTGGGGGGGGGGGGAAGGGGGGGAACTGGGAAGTGGCACCCATCCAGTGCGCCTAGTGCTTGTGGGAAACCACAAACTGCTTCGAATTCCCTCATGTGGTTGGCGAGCTCGGCGACTGGCACCATTTTCACCCAGTGTTTTTCTAATGCTTCCACAACAGTTCCTCAGAATTCTCTGTAAATTGCATTCACCGTAATTGTCCCAAGAAGAAGAGATGCGCTACAGTTCTGTCCTCAGCCGATGAGCACAGTTTATATAATGCAACGGCGACTCCCTTCTCAACGGCACCTGGCTGCCGCATATTTGTAGCTTGCCGCGTCATTGTAGGCCGACAAACATCAACAACGTATTTAAACGTCGTTTCCGACACTCGAAACGATCCCCTGAAACAATGGCTTCCCAAGTTGGGCAGAGTGTTCTCAAACCATCGGCCGTCTCGATGGTACGCCCAAACTTCCCTTGGCGCACGCCACGATGACGCTGCAACTGCCATGAGGGCGGCATTGTTAATCCAAATTTGCTGCTTGAGCAGTCGCACCCTCTCCGCAGCTGCGTCGATCTCCAGGTCCAGAGAAGAAATAATCGCCGTAACGAGAGCGATCTGGCACTTCTTCCGGACGTCTTCGCTCTCGTCACTCATGCTTCTTCCGTTAAAAAACTCACGGTATACAAGCTGGCTTTCACCGCACAGTCCGCACCCACAAGAAAGATTTGCAGCACGCAGTACCGATGGGGCTTGGCAGCACTTCAAGAACACTATAGCACAGCGCAAAGCTTGGAAGAAAGTGAACGCGTAAATATCCATGCATGCATCACGCATGAATTTTGCAAGCACAGTGTGGCCAGCAGAACGAACAAACCCACTATGCTAGTAAAAGTAACAGCGAATTCTTTTCACATGAATGAAAAATAAATTTATATTTTAAATTTAGTTCAAGCTGTTGGAAAAAAAGCAAATAAAACTTATTTTAGCAGTTCTTAACTTCATTATTTTATATGCTCACACAAAACCAACAGCGCCATTTGGGGCCCCAACGGCGTCTCTGAGAAGCTCGTTCTCAGCCGTGTGACACGGTGACAACTCCATTGGGGCTGAACTCCCCCTCGCTCCCTCCGTGGTCCTTTATGGAAAAGAAGTTTGAGGGAGTTCGGACTCGCCCGTGTGACAGCGGTATTAAACCTCGCCAGGGTTGAAAACTGCCGGAGCGTCACAAACTGCGCCTGAACTTATCTATGCCTGAACAGCCGGCGCGCCTGTTCACGAGCTGCGAAACTTAATTGGCACCGGCCGGCGTGGTCACGGTAAACTGCTTCAAATACAGCGTAGTTAAGCAAAGAACGTTGCTCGCCTTGACGTCGTTCCAAACAGCAGTCGTTCCGCGTAGCAGCCCACGAGAGATAAAAATATGCGGTCTGTGCCACACAGGCGCGGCCAGGCACGAGCAGACAAACGCTCGCTCCCTTCGACAACTCTCTGCCGTCTGCTCCGGCGGGCTACCGCTGCAGCGAGTGCCATTGCGCGCGCGTCTGCGCATGTCCGAGCTGGTGCCGCCATTCATCGATCGGCGGCAGCGCGACAAGTCGCGCGTCATTTCCTGCGGCCAGTTATCGCTATGTGTCCGCTCTTAACCAATATTTTTCTCTATGACCTTGTTGAGTCGCCTGTAGTCCACACAGAACCGAAGCGTCTCGTCTTTTTTCTTTACCAGCACAACAGGTGCGGCCCACTGACTGTTTGTAGGCTGGATGACATCGTCATGTAGCATTTCCCGCACTTGGTCCTTTATTGCTTCTCTTTCCTTCATGGAAACTCGGTGCGGCGGTTGGCGAATCGGGTGGGCCGCGCCATCGACAATAATTCACTTGTTACGGGGTTTATTTACACAAGTGTTAGGATGCGCTGGAGGTTAGCTACACCAGAGCGGACAGAACCAGCTTCCCCTTCTTCTTCTGCTTATCCCGCGAAACCTCATCTTCCTCCAGTACAGGACCGCAGGAAGTGCGTGACACTGGCCCCTTCGTAGACGATGCCCACCGGGCGAGTCAAGGTTCGTCACGTTGATAGAAGGGCTTCATGCGGGCCACGTGGACTACTTGAGGCTTCTGAGAACGACGAGCTTGGGTGGTCAGGCGAGAGACTACGAAGTTTACTGCGCTGAGGCGTGCCAGTACAACGAAAGGACCAATATATAGTGGTGCAACAGTTTCTGCGACAAGCCGCGCTTACGGAACGGCGTCCAAAGCCACACCACATCACCAGGGATAGAATTAACTCTTGTCGTAGCGTTGCTTGTAGCGTTCCTGGGAGGCAAGAGTGCGAAGACCAGAGAGCCGACGAGCTTCTTCAGCCAAAGAGAGAGTATGCGCGAGTGATGTTTCAGCAGGGAGTGAGAACGGTAAAAACGTGTCCAGAGTACTTCGTGGAGGTTGTGCGTAAAGAAGAAAAAACGGACTGTAGCCTGTCGTTTCGTGCCTAGCAGTGTTACATGCGTACGTTATGAACGGAAGTTCTTCATCCCAGTTTTTGTGGCGGGAGTCGACATAAATTGCGAGCATATTGCTAAGCGTACAATAGAGGGTTTACAAAAGTACGTCTGGCAACCGTGAGCGGCACCCTGATCCCGCGCTGGCCGCCATATTTTGTTCGCTTCATCCGTTCGCTTCGTGTCCGTCCGTCAGCTCTCGCCGTTCTGTTCGCGCTTTTCAAGTTTTAACCTAGTGTGCTGTGCTTGGACCTCTGTTCGGTCCCTGGCGGTTTCTGTTAGAGACGCCTAGAAGCGTATTTTGATAGCCCAGACGTTGCGGGGCCCACCGGCTGCGCTACCGAGCGCAGTTACAAATTTCTCTACGAGTCGTGCATGCCCCCCCGCCCCCTCGGCAATCCGCAGCGTCATCCCTATCCAGGTACAGTATCCAGTATTCTGTAATGTGGATTTTTTTTGTCTGTGCGCCTTTGCTGTTTACTTAAATGCTTATGAGAGATCATCGCGAGTTTGCTTGGTTTGCGCAATCACCGTCGCTCATCCAACTGGAAGATACTTGGTTGATGAAATGAGCGAGGATGCATTTTATTTTATGATAAAAGGATCGTGCGTAATTTCACGTAAGTTGGACAGGCGCTTAGCACTTTCCTTCCCATGCAGTCGACGCAGTAGTTTGCATGAGTCTCGGAAATAATCGGGGGCTGCGTAAAAAAAAAAGTGCCATGGTAAGTTGTGCTTCCAGTGATTGAATATTGATTGGTGTGCGATAGGCGATGAAGAGGTAATAAAATTTTTGTAATTAATTGATCAATTGATGAAATAAAGAAACGAAATAAGGAAAAATGGGAAAGTAAGAGTTTAAAGGTGTCAGAATGAAAAACCAGTGCTTGGTGATGCTAAGGAAGAAAATTTGGAATGTGTAATTGATTAACTGAAATAATTGAAGAATGTGTTCAAAAGTGTCAAATTGCTCAGAATGAAAAGCCGATTGTTGCTGACGCATTCGTATTGGTGTATAAAAATATAAAACGTCAAAAAAAATAAAAATAAATAAAGAAATGATAGAAATATAACATAGCATACATAACATAGAAATATAACATACATAACAACATATAACATACTACACTTGTGTGTAGTATGTTACTTTTGATGAATTCATATTTCACTGCATTGTATTCTTTTCGCCCCTCCTGCTAGGGCCCAGTTAGGGCCAGCAGTATTTTGTAAATAAAATAAATAAATAAATAAATAAATAAAAGAGCTAAAAATAACACGCGAAGAAAAAATATCGTGTGTGTGTGTGTGTGTATGAGAGAGAGACACTATCGCGTTATACCTTTAACGGCGGAGCTTAAGTGACCCCCTAATTTTTCTATAACGATATGATATAATATAAATCTGATTTTATGAACACAGGCAGTTGCACAAAGCAAAAACACTTCGCAGTAATGTGAGTTGGCTTTTCAAATTTCGTTTCAGTCGAGTTCTTCCTCCCCCGAGTTCCTCGAAGCTTCCAATGTCAGCGCTTTCATATGAGATTACGGCTTGAAATGTTTACTTTCTGACAGAGAGAATAAACAAGAAATCGACATATTCAAAAATTCCAGTGAATTTCAGGTAGCTGTGAATTGGCGAACCATCGGGTGACTCGAAAAAACAGAAAAGTGAAGCGCAAGCTTCGTTATTTTATCGGCCGCGCTGGCAGGTATAAAACCTGAGCTGCGCGCTCTGGACATGGACCGGTCGAAACAGGCTGTACATGAGCATGTTACAACACACTAGTGGGATGTAATGTTTTGCTGCTTTTCTAGACGCCGTGGGTTTGGCAGCCGCTTGCTTTTGCAGCGTGAAACACGCACCTCGGGCGCACTAGACAACCGTATTGCTCTCTGCACCAAGCACTACCATTTCGTACGACTGTGAAAAGTAGTTTCGGTAGTCATGCCCGCGTGTCTTAAATCAAATACACAATGGTAAATGTAACCTACGTACAAAATGTTTCAAAGAACGTATTTGCACAATAGCATTCGTTACACATGCATTGCTCCTTCTCCCGTGTCCTCCATCTCAGCATAAGTTTATCCTTCAAGTTCACAAGGCTCCATAGCGCGAAGAAAAATCTGGTTCTTTTAGGTGATAGCACCTTCTGTGAGCTAGCTCCCAGTCAGAGGGACGTGCAGTAATGCTTTACATGATGCAAGTGACACTTGTAAAGCCGATCGGGATTGCAAACGAGCGGTCGCATACACGCGAATACCTTGTTTCCGAGCGCATCTACGACGGTGCGCTTGCTGCAGAAGGGTACGCAGCAACGTGCTGGCATTATTCCAAATAGAGCTTGGAGCTAACAGCGACTGCTGTGATGTTAAAAAATGAAACAATCGCTTTTGAGCATTCCAATGCACCTTGCGGTACATGCACGGGTTCTACGAAGACGCACGTTGACAGCGTACTCGATGGGACTGAGCAAAACATGGCTGCCGCGCACAGTTTTTGTTTCTTTCACTAGATGGCGCTAACTTTTGTAAAGCCTCTATTGGTGCGTCCGGTAAGACCATTTGTTTGTGGGTGGTAAGGAGTTGAATGGCGAAAATGGGATGAGCAGAGGCGAAGAAGTTCCTCTGCAACTTCTGCCGTAAACTGTCGGCCACGGTCGCTTATTAACACACGAGGAGGCCCATGTCGAAGTATGATGGACCGTAGAAGGAAAGCCGAGACTTCAGAAGCAGTGGCTGACGGTATGGCAGCAGTTTCACAGTACCGCGTAAAGTAATCTATGCACACGATGACCCAGCGGTTTCCGTTCGAGAATCGGGGCAATGGTCCTAGAAGGTCAATTCCAGCCTGTTCGAATGGGGTTCGGGGTGGCGTTATAGGCTGAAGATGGTGCGGCGGAGGGCAGGTTGGGTGCTTGAAATGCTGGCACTGGAGGCAGCTGGCCACATAACGTTGAGTAGTTTGACGCATATTCGGTCAATAAAAACGTTCCTTAGTTCTGTGCAATGTTCTGGCGAAACCTAAGTGTGCAGCTGTGGCTCGTCGTGCATTTCCCGAAGAACCTGACACCTAAGACTTGTAGGAACTACCAGAAAAAACCGTGCATCTACTGACGAGTAGTTCTTACTCTATAGTAGACCGATACGAATGCAGAATGAGGACGGAGGGTTCCGCGAACTTGCTGCATCAAAAAGCGGTGCCAACTCCTTGTTGTTCCGCTGCGCAATCTTGATTTCACCGACATCGGGGAAGCTTGGAGAGATGGCAGCTATATATTCATCCAAGATCTCATTGTCGCAATCAGTAGTTTCAAGCGGCAACCGTGACAGGCAGTCAGCATCACCGTGCTTACGACCACTCTTAAAAGACACAGTAAGATTGAATTCATGCGGGAGCAAAGCCCACCGCGCAAGGCGTCCACAGGGGTCACGAAGGTTTACAAGCCAACACAAGGAATGATGGTCCGTCACAATTTTAAATGCCCATCCATAAAGATATGACCTAAACCGTTGCACACTGAAAACAACAGCTAAGCATTCCTGTTCAGTTACTGTTGGTTGGTTGGTTTGTGGGGTTTAACGTCCCGAAGCGACTCAGGCTATGAGAGACGCCGTAGTGAAGGACTCCAGAAATTTCGACCTCCTGAGGTTCTTTAACGTGTACTGACATCGCACAGCACACGGACGCCACTCCGTTTCGCCTCCAACGAAACGCAGCCGCCGAGGCCAGGATTCGATCCCACTTCCTTGGGCACATGTGTAAATACGCTCAGCCTTGCTCAAAGAACGCCTTGCATATGCAACGACATGTTCATTGCCATTGTGGCGCTGTATAAGCACAGCACCCACTCAAACTGCGCTGGCGTCAGTGTGAAGTTCTGTTGGAGCTGATGGGCAGAAGTGGCGTAGTACCGGCCCTGACGTCAAAATAAATTTTAACTGACGAAAGGCGGAGTCACAATCGGCAGTCCACTTGAAAGGTACATCTTTTTGCAGAAGACAAGTAAGGGGATATGCTAGGTCAGCAAACTTCGGAACAAAACGCCGGAAATAGGAGCAAAGCCCCACAAAACTCCTGAGCTGTTTTAGCGATTTCGGTGGTTTAAAACAAATGACAGCTTCAACTTTTTCCAGATCAGGCCTGATTCCATCCTTGTCTATGAGATGTCCAAGTACCGCAGTCTGGCGTTCTCCAAAACGACATTTCTTTGAATTGAGTATAAGACCAGCTTTCTCAATACACTCCAAGACAATCTCTAATCGGCTGTTGTGTTCACGAAAAGTAGTCCCGAATATCACTACTTCGTCCAAAAACTACTTCAGTCCGCGTAAAACTATATCCATGAATCTTTTGAACGTGGCTGGAGCATTACATAATCCAAACGGCCTCACATTAAATTCATACAGCCCATCTGGGGTGATGAATGCCGTCTTTTCTTTATCTTCCCGGTAGGGGATCTGCCAATAGCCTGATTGCAGGTCAACTGAGGAAAAATAGGAGGCAGAATGTAAACAATCAATGGCGTCATCAATACGTGGCAGGGGATACACGTCCTTGCGAACAGTATTCAGCCGTCGATAATCAACACAAAATCGCCATGTGCCGTCTTTCTTTTTGACTACTATCACAGGGGCAGCCCACGGACTAGATGATTCCTGAATGATGCCCTTATGCAGCATATCACGAACATGTTCTTCGATTGTTTGGCGCTCTGATGAGGATACACGATAAGGCTTCTGACGGATTGGATCAGCAGTCCCAGTATTGACTCGGTGCTGAGTACGGGAAATAAGAATCCGTGGTGGTGAGTCCCGAGAGAAATCGAAAGCCGCAGTATGTTTCGACAGAACTTCCACTAAACTGTGACGGTCACTTGTTGGCAGGGACTTGTTAATCATGGCAGGAAATGTTGTCTTGTCTACTTCTGGGCATGCGGAAGGCTGGGAATTGTCTGTGCTGAGCACTGCCACGGATTTAAAAGCGTCTTTGTCAAAGTTGGCAAGTTTTAGACCACGTGGTAATACAACAGGTTCGTTAGAGCAGTTATTCGTCCACAAAGACGAATGACCACTCGTGACAGAGATGAAGCCGCGGGGAATAAGAATACTTTTCTTCGTGCAGTTGAGGGTGAGTGGTTCAACCACAGCGTCGAACTCATCACTGGCACAGCTTGAACTAACAACTTGTATAAACTCTGCTGACATTGCAGGAATGACTATGTCGTCCGAAAGCGTGCTGGGATTGGTCCGCGAATTTTCGCACAAAGCAGATCCAATTCGAGTGCTCACAGAAATGTCTCCGTTGCGAAAGTCGAGAGTGGCCCCACATTGTTTCAGAAAATCGAGTCCGAGAATTACGTCATGCCTTGATCGAGCAAGTACTGCGAATTCAATTCCAAAAGTGTGTCCAGCGATAACAAGATTCATGGAACAGACTCCAAGTGGGTTAAGCGGTTCGCCACCAACACCACGCAATGTTGCTGCACTATCCCAACCAAACATAATTTTACGACCAAGGCACTTTTTAAAAGCGAGGCTTATAATAGAAATAGTTGCACCTGTGTCCAACAACGCCATAGTACGTACACCGTCCACAAACACTTCAATTCGGTTCTTTAACATCGAAACGGGCAGTGGCATTGCTAAGCTAGAATCATTTGCAACCTCAAATTCATCGGCCGCACTCACTAGTTTCCCGGAGGTGGCGACCGTCGTCAAGGAGAGGGGGAGCGTCATAGACCCCGAGATGGTGGTGTCAGGCTACGGTCAGAGGCCGGGGATTCGTTTCGGTTCAGCGCCATTCTGCGTTCTTGTCGGCTAGCTGTTTTTCTGTACTCATTCCGGCCAGGTGTTCTTCTGTATAAATCATCATTGTCTGCAGAAAACCTTGTACGGGAGTTCACCCACTGTCGGCGATACTGCTGGTACGGACGGCGATTGCGGCCAAAACCGAGATGTGACCGATCGTTCCATAGGCATAACATACTGGCAGCTCACATTCATTCGATGAATAAGGCTAATCGTCGCTTGGATTAAACGCATCACGTTCTGGATGTAGTCGACGAGGAGTCTGAGAGTGCTCGCTATTGTAGGCTTTGATGGCGAGAGATTGGATGCTCTGGCGATGAGCTGCAGAGCATCGGGTGTCCGAAGGAGTTGTAACAGAAGGAGCATAACCGGTAGAAGATGGGCTGTTGTCTGCCGAAGAGGTGCCAATGTAGATGGGTCTGACGTGGCCCCCAATATCTTGATGCCTTTGAAGCTCCTCGCGGACGATCTGTTGAATTGTATTTGCCATGCTCGTCGCTTCAGACACATCCACACTGGTGACAGTTGTGACGTTAGGCAACCGACCAAACTTTGGAATGATACGGCGTCGCTTCAAACCTTCAAACGTGCGGCAGTGTCCTGTTACACCAACGCTGGTATTCAAATTCTCCTTGCAGATGAGAAAGTTGTACACATCTTGCGCTATTCTTTGAGGACGTGGCCCACTATATCTCCCTCAGTCATCCGAGCATCAAATATTTTGCATAGCTTGAGGACTTATATATAAGTTTTGCAGGTCTCCCCCAGTACTTGCGCTCGCTGAGCCAGAGCCTCTCCGGCTTTCTTTTTTCGAGCATCGGCATCGCCGAATCCCGCTCTCATTTTTTTTTATGAAGCGATCCCAGGTGGTAAGGGATGCTTCATGATTGTCAAACCATGTTAGTGCAGTTTCTTCAAGAAAGAATACCGCATTCGCCAGCTTGATTCTCGCATCCCAGCCGTTGTATGTGCTCACCCGACCGTAGTGGGTGAGCCAGTCATCCGTGTCTTCCCCAGGCTTGCCATAACAAGTGTCGGGGTTCCCGATAAGGATGTGGGGAGGTCGGTTGTGCAGCTGGCATTGGCTGCGTTGAAACATTTGTTTGCGCCATCTCCGTCCGTAGGGGGGGGGGGGGGCGGGTAGCCCAGTAATTCTTCTGCTTCCGTGGTGTAGGAGAGGTTCCGTGGTGATCTATAGCCCGCAAACTCCACCACACTTGTTACGTGGTTTATTTACACACGATTTAGGATGCGCTGGAGGTTAGCACACCAGAGCGGACAGAACCGGCTTTCTCTTCTTCTTCTGCTTATCCCGGCAAACCTCATATTCCTCCAATACAGGACCGCAGGAAGTTTTTGACACTATGTTTCGCGACGGGCGTCTGGCGTACCGTGGATGTCGCTGAAAAACAATTGCGGTAACGATGCAAAAGTTCGAGTAGTTCGCGTGTCTGGGACGACTCAATTTTTTTCTCGATGTTCAGTTGCAAGGGTTTTTCTTCCTCGTGCGGTTCTGGCGGAATATCTCTCTCAGGCAACACAACAGCCTCACGAGCGTCACTTATCTCTTCTAT
This sequence comes from Amblyomma maculatum, assembly GCF_055883805.1. NCBI lineage: Eukaryota > Metazoa > Arthropoda > Arachnida > Ixodida > Ixodidae > Amblyomma > Amblyomma maculatum. The sequence goes on along the minus strand of NC_139349.1, from coordinate 141,215,112 downwards.
ATGGGCTATAACTGGCCCTTTTGTCACGTGCTGCGGCTCGTTCCTAAAGTTCATCACCAAGATGTTCGCACGTCCTCCCTGAACATCGGCCATTCCTCTCGCAACACCAATTCCCTTCAAAAGTAACATTTGTACACTTCCTTCCAGGAGGTCTACGCCACATGCGGGGGTCTAAGCTGGAACAGGTAGAACTACTGTCGAGAGCGGTGGCAATTTAACATGCTCAGCATCAACTTTAAGCCCAACAGGGATGGCTCTGCGAAACCTCGGCGATAGGGAACGTGCTCAAAGGGTCAACTTATTCTGCCCTACATCGATGACTGCGCCATATTCACGAAGAAAGTCCATTCCGAGAATACCATCCTTGGAGCAATTTTTTAAAATCACAAATTGGCCGGGGCATGTGTCTGTAAATTTCGACGCGGGCGGTGCATTTTCCAACTGGAACGACAAGGTGATCTCCTGCGGTTCGTATCGGAGGTCCATCCCCCTGGGTGGTCACCTAGCGCAGTCGGCGACATAACTTTCCGCTGAATACCGAGTAATCGGGGCCAGTATCAACGAGTGCAGTGACCGCGTAACGTCGATAATAACGCCTATATTACTAGAGGCCGCCAAACCATTTTTGTTTCCGCGTGTGCCGTTGTTCGTGATGTTCGTTATGTCAGCCGAATTCGAGAACGCCACCTCCAGGCGTCGCTCCGTTTTCAGGCGAGGAAGAGGCGACAAGCTCTCACGGCGAGACCTTTAAGGAGGCGTGGGAGGGTGGCGTGGCGAGTGCGAGCGAGATACACGGTCATCGGTTCGCATCGGGGATGAAGTGCGTCGAAGATACTCCTGAATATCTCGGAGTTGTTCGCCGCAAAAAGGTAGTCGGTCGCTCTGGCTGAATCCTCGCAGGCTGAGATCTGGGTATAGGCAGCGGCGGTACATGTGGTCCGGTTCACCACAGTGGAAACACAACTGTCGACTGTCCGCAGTTCTCCAGACGTCGGCTTTTCGTCGTCTCCGCGGCTCCGAGTATGTGTCCTGCTGCGCCAGGAATTCCCGGCGTCGAGGCCCAGAATCCGTAACTCGTTGGTACTGGTGAGTTACGGGCGGAGGCTGACGGAGAACGGCACCGTAACTTGCAGCCGGCTGTTGTTCTGCAGCAGCAACCACGGGCCCAGTAGAGATGGCTTCCGGTGTAGGTGCCTGTCGCACTTCCTCACGGACGGCCGTAGCGATGGATACTCGGGAAGGTTGCTCAGGAGCTGAGAAAAACCTCCTAAGCTCTTCGCGCACCACTTCGCGAATGATTTCGCGGATGTTAGTGAGGCCAGCACCACTAGGTCTAGACGAGCCAATGCTCAAGACATTGGGGTAGGTTCCCAGTCGCTGATAGTGGTTGTTTGCGTAGCCAATTCGCGCTCAATGTTAGTCGCTTCGGCCACAAAACTGGCTACTGTAATCGGCGGATCACGTATAAGTCCGCCAAAAATCTCGTTTCGGACGCTCCGCTTCAAGGCGCGCATTTTTTTTTTCCTCTGTAGCCTTTGGGTCCGCGCGAGCACTTAGGCGCAGCACATCCTCTACAAAGCTCCTCGCACTTTCGGCAGGGCCCTGAATCCGAGCCTGGAGGAGATCTTCGGCGTGCTGTCGTCGGTGCTGGTTCGCAAACGTGTGCACCCATTCGTTCTTGCAGACCTCCCAAGAGGCCAACGAGGCCTCGGGGTTCTCGAACCAGTACCATGCCGTTGCCTCCAGAGAGAAGTAGATATTCTGAAGGCACTGATCGGGGATCCACCCATTGTGGTGCGCAACCGGCTCGTAATGTTGAACCCAATCTTCAACATCGTCCAGGCCATCGCCACGAAATGGGGTGACAGTCCTTGGGGTCACCGGCACGTAGATAATCCGCGCAGCAGCCGCACTCTCGGTTTGCTGTGGTTGGAAGGCCATGGTGACGTGTGCCCTGGCGATCTTAATTCTCCTCAGGCAAGAGTCCGAATTCCGGAGCTTGGCCTTGTTGACGTCGACTGGAGCGGCTTTCACGTGCTGTAGCAGATTCCATGAAAATTCGGCGGCCTGGACTTACGACCGGGCTCGAATTACGTGTAGAGCTAAGCTGCATGGGATTCGTACCCCACACCTCCACCAAATGTCCCGTCCTAGCCTAAGGACGGGGCGATGATATCGACCGCAGGTCAGCAGGGCGGAAGCAGGAACCAGCGCGACGGCGGAGATAGCCAGAACACCGAAAGAATCGCCCGCATCAGCGTCTTCTTTCTCCCCCGAACGTTGGCACTTCCTCTTCTTCGGCTACAATACTACACATACGACCCGACAATATGGAATGAATGAATGAAAACTTTATGTCCACCGAAAAGGAGCCCTTCATCTCCCGCCCCCGGCACGCAGGCCGGGGAGCGGGTCAGGAGGGCCCCGCAGGCTGAGGTCAGGTGAGGTTACAATCACTCCTCACGGCCTCAGCCGCCAGGCGGGTCGCGTGCCGCTGAACGGTGGAATCTCCGCTCCGCAGCCAAACCTCCCAGGCTTCTGTATTATCAATGTAATGCCGGCGCATAGGGAATCGGCGCATTGCCATATTATATGATCTAGCGTGCCTTTTTGTCCGCAATTTCTACATTTAGAATCTTCTTCCTCCCCGGTCTGTGTTAAGAAAACGCAGACAGGGCAGATGCAGTTATCGGCTTGTAATCGCCTCCAGATGCGTGCTTCATTGTTAGTGAGAGACCGATCTGGGGGAGAGTATACTTTTCGATCTAATTTGTAAGATTCTTAAATCTCTTTGTATGTGATAGCGCAATCTTTAATTCCCTTGCATTCGGGCTGTTCTACCGCTGCCCGGTGGTATAGATCTCGGGCCAGCAGGTGCGCAGCTTCGTTGCCAGGGACAGACTCGTGTGCTGGTATCCATATGATGGATATGGTTCTAGTAATGGGATTTGTGAGAAGAATCTTTTTGGCCTCCTCTGAGATCCGTCCTTTTGCAAAATTCCAGACAGCCGTTTTGCTGTCGCTGATTATAGTTTTGGCCTGTGTACCAGTGCATGCGAGCGCTATTGCGACCTCTTCAGCTGTACTAATGTCACGGGTGCGTGTTGAGGCTGCAATTTTAGGTGCACCTTCTCCATTTACTATTGCCGAGACAGCTGCTTTGTGTCGTCCGCATGATGCGTCTACATATGCAACTTCATCGACTGCTTTGCGTTTCATTCTTTTAGCGATGGCTCTGCGTTCTTTGTTGTAGTCTGGCTGCATGTTTCGAGGTGAGGGTGGTACCAGTATGTGTTCCCTTATGTTGGGTGGGATAGATGTTTTCATCTGTGGGCCTCTGTCTGATTGGAGTCCGACCCAGTCTAGGATGGCTCTGCCTGTCTCCGTCTGACTTAGTCTTTCCAGTTGAGAGATTCTGACAGCTTCAGTGAGCTCTTGCCATGTATTATTAATCCCCATTTTCTCCAGCTTCTCTGTTGATGTGGAGACAGGGAGGCCTAGTGCGCGTTTGACGCATTTTCGAATCATGACGTCGATTTTTTCCCGTTCTGTCTTTTTGAGATTGAGAAAAGGTGTGGCATAACATATGCGACTGATGATGTAGGCCCGTGTCATTATGGAAGCGTTTCTTCGGCTTCACGTCACAGCTTGGTGCGCCTGAGAGGGTGACCAAACACATGACAGCCTATGAACTGGCTGGTTGGTTGGTTTGTGGGGTTTAACGTCCCAAAGCGACTAAGGCTATGAGAGACGCCGTAGTGGAGGACTCCGGAAATTTCGACCACCTGGGGTTCTTTAACGTGCACTGACATCGCACAGCACACGGACGCCACTCCGTGTGCTGTGCGATGTCAGTGCGCTATGAACTAGCGTCTGCATGCCAAGGCATGGAAGGATCCAGGAAGTTCGAGGTATTGTCCTCTGTCCGTAGTTAAAATCTTCCTATTAAGCAACGACGGGTACTTACTGGGAAGGGAGGGGGAAGCGAGGGGAAGTGAGACGCACACATGCACAGGGACAAAAGAGGAGCTCTAGCCTTCGCGAAAACGATTTGCGCCTGTGGCGGCCGACACTGCAGTACTGCTTAAACAGGCAAACGTTTGTCAATATTCGCTGCCTATAAAGCATTTCTGACGTCGACACTGAGATCTGGCACATATACCCACGTCTTCCAGCATCTCTTTGGCTCAAAATATTGCAGTGAACATATGTCCCTAGAGTAAGTTTGTCCGCCTCTATATCTTTTAGTATTTGTTCTTTTTGCACCAGAAGGGCGGACTCAGCCGAGCATCCTTTTTTGAATCCCATGCTGACATACTGAAGTTTGTGCTTAAAAATATATGAAGGGTTCAAGCCGAGAGAGGGTGCCTTTTTTAAGACGCCTTGTTAAACTGGGAGAGCAGATATAGGTTGGTAGCTGGCAGGATAATTTTTGTGGCCTCCTTTAAGTATAATTGAAAAATTTGCGCCCTTCATGTTGAGCAGAAAGGAACCTGTCTCCAAAGCAAGGTTATAAATGCGCCCGAGGGTTGGACAGATGACGTGCATAACGTATTTCGCAGGCCAAATCTGGTTATTATCTTTGTCACCGCTTTTGCTGTTCTTAAGTGACGTATGCATATTGTATACTTCAGGAAGCAATCCTTGGCACCAAAGAAACATTATCTAAGACATTGTATTAAGGAATGATGACGCGTCAAAAGGAGCAGCATTGTTAGCCGTGCCATTGATCTAACATGTGTTAAAATGCATTGCTAGCCCTCGATAAGAGGTTGAGCGTAGAAACTCATCTGAAACTGATTAGGCATAGCTGTGCGCAGACCGTGTGCGTCGTTTACAATTTTCCAGATCCGATCAGGACGAGATATTATGGTGAAACAGCTACTGAAAGTACTGCACCTTGGCTTTCTTCAGCTCCAGTGTAATTCATCTCTGGCGCCAACGCATTCACAAATGAACTGGTAGGCTGGGCAAAATCGCAGCATGCATTCCATGGTTAGAAATTCTTATCGACTAGCTAGCGTAACGCTTCTGTAAAGTCAGGTTTATTTTTAGATTTCTCTGCTCACAGCAAGCTTTCACGCATTTGTCTTGTTCACGAGATTTACTCTTACAACCTTCCCTTAGAGGTTACCTGTGTGAAGGAACCATCTTGGAAAGCAAACTAGCGCACTTCAAAACACAGACACAGGAAGGGAACGACAACACAGTGCTGAATACAACTGGTTTTTTATTAGAGAGTGACACAATATATATGTACGAAAAGTGGGCGTGAAAGAATAGATAACAACTGCTGAGTTTGCACATGGCGTAAAACGCCGAACGCAAAGTTAAAAAGCGCACGGTAACAATATAGGTCAAAGCAAGGCAGAACGGCAGGGCTATGAAAAATAAAGAAGCGAAAAAGGGGGGAGGCCTACAGGCAAAAACAGTTAAAGGTGGTACGATCCGAAGATACGTAAACTAAAATCGAAAAAAGGCCCAAAGGGGCATTAAGAGCGATAAAAGCCAAAGGGGGCGCTAAGAGCGATAAAAAAAGGGGCATTAAGAGCGATAAAAGAACCAAAAGGACAATTAAGAGCATTACAAGACCAAAGGGCATTAAAAACAGAATACCTAAAACAACCAAGGCCAGGCCGCTAGAAGCTGAGGAGTGTACCCGGAATCTAAACATTAAAACTACTGTGCGTCTGGTTCAAATATTCTAACTCGCGTTTAGTCAGGGCTATTGAGGGTGTGCTAACACAATTTTGACCTAGCTTTAGAATGTGAGCGGCTTCTCTGATTTCGCGTGTGAACTGATGTGCATTTCTCGCAATGACAGTGCATTTATGAAGGGATGGCTCACAGGGCTGAGAGGGATGATTCGTCGATGACTACTTAATCCTTTTGGCTAGTAACGAATGTACTTTTCAGAGCTCAGTTTCAGAAGTGCTTTCTCGCTTTGAACAGTGCCTCTCTCCCCAGTGCCTCTCTCCCCTGAGGTACCGGATAAGGGAGCTTTACGCTTTCTTGATTTAAGGCTACGTAGGGCAGATGACCACCTGTGCTGGTGGTACCAGCCGAGAGGGAGCAAGTCCTTGTTGCCCTACAGTTCAGCCCATTCTAAGATTGTTAAGAGGGGTATTGTGAACCTTTATTTCACAAATGCCCTAATGAAGTCCTGTGTACACTCTATGGGCCGGAGCATCGAAGAGCAAACTCAGCGGCTGATAAATGCTGGCTACCCTGAGCATTTGCTGACCTCAGTAGCAGGCTCCCTCTTGCAGAAGCTTAAAGGGGGTCAAGTGAGAGCTGCTCCTGAGCATCAACACAAGGTTGCTGTGGTGCCTTACCTTCATAGTATTTCTCACAGGCTCAAACGAATTGGGCAAAAGGCAGGCGTCCCTGTTGTTTTCTCGGCGCCTGACAAACTTTCCAAGCTTTGTCGCAGAGTCAATGCCCCGGCTGTGCGAAAGCCAGCCTGCCCTGTTAGGCACCAGGCACCTTTCATTCCCTGCCAAGTTGGTGTCGTCTATAAGATTGCCCTGAGCTGTGGCAAGGCCTACGTGGGGCAAACCGGGCGTTGCCTAAACGAACGACTTATGCAACACTCAAACAGTGTTTACAATACTACAAAAAGAAACCTAGGTGTTCACTGCCTAAAATGTCCCTCTCAGCCCTGTGAGCCATCCCTTCATAAATGCACTGTCATTGCGAGAAATGCACATCAATTCACACGCGAAATCATAGAAGCCGCTCACATTCTAAAGCTAGGTCAAAATTGTGTTAGCACACCCTAAAAAGCCCTGACTAAACGCGAGTTAGAATATTTGAACCAGACGCACAGTAGTTTTAATGTTTAGATTCCGGGTACAATCCTCAGCCTATAGCGGCCTGGCCTTGGTTGTTTTAGGTATTCCATTTTTAAGGTCCTTTTGGTCTTGTAATGCTCTTAATTGTCCTTTTGGTTCCTTTATCGCTCTTAATGCCCCTTTTGCGTTTTTATCGCTCTTAATGCCCCCTTTGGCTTTTATCGCTCTTAATGCCCCTTTTGGTCTTTTTTCGATTTTAGTTTACGTATCTTCGGATCGTACCATCTTTAACTGTTTTTACCTATAGGCCTCCCCCCTTTTTCGCTTCTTTATTTTTCATAGCCCTGCCGTTCTGCCCTGCTTTGACCTATATTGTTATCGTGCGGCTTTTAACTTTGCGTTCGGTGTTTTACGCCACGTGCAAACTCAGCAGTTGTTATCAATTCTTTCACGCCCACTTTTCGTACATATATATTGTGTCACTCGCTAATAAAAAAAACAGTTGAATTCAGCGCTGTGTTGTCGTTCCCTTCCTGTGTCTGTGTTTTGAAGTGCGCTAGTTTGCTTTCCAAGATGATTTACCAACTAGCCCGTTCTTCCACCCTTGAAGGAACCATATTCCGCCTCACTTAACGTAGACCATAGTCGACAACTTAATGTTCTCCATTTATGCACAAGGACCTGTTCTCTCTTCCTTAACTGCGGTTCCGGACAGTGGCATATATCAATGACTATACACTTCTGCTAATAACTGAATTATAAGCTTCAGAGAAGTGGTGTGATATTTGTAGTTATTAGTAATTACAAAGCAATATTCCTGTCCCGCCAAGTAGTTCTATACAGATCTCTACAACAGCCAAAGAAGTCAGGACCGTATTGAGATTGGCGGTAGGAAAAAAACAGTCAGACGTTCCACCAGTAACGAAGGACGAGGTCAAGAAAGCATTATAGAAACTATGAAAAGGGGGAAAGCAGCTGGAGAGGATCAGATAACTATAGATTTGTTGATAGACGGGGGGGGGGGGGATATAGTGCTAGAAAAACTGGCCACCCTTTATACGCAGTGCAGTGCCTGGTGTCATTGACGGTACCGGAAACATGGAGGAATGCTAACATTATCCTCATTCATAAGAAAAGGGACGCTAAGGACCTTAAAAATTACAGACCAATCAGCTTACTGTCTGTTACGTATAAGGTATTTACTAAGGTAATCGCTAATAGAATGTAGACAACCTTAGACTGCAATCAAGCAAAGAATCGAGCAGATTTTCGGAAACGGTACTCTACTATCGACCATATCCATTCCATCAAGCAGGTGATAGAAAAATGATCGGAATATAATCAACCCTTATACATAGCGTTCATTGATTACGAAAAAGCATTTCCCTACTGGAAAAATTGTACGAGATTTGTACAAGACTGCTGTACGCAATTATTGCTGCGTACACCAACGTGAACGTACAGCCTAGGTGAACGTACAGCCTAGGTGAACATACAGCCTAGGAGAACGTAGAGCCTAGGAGAACGTACAGCCTAGGAGAACGTACAACCTAGGTGAACGTACATCCAACGTGGCCGTACAGCCTACGTGAACTGTACGACATACATGACATGCATGACTGCGTAATCCCATCACAAAACTAAACGCGTATATATGCAGAGCTGTATGTTAAGAGCTGCCACTGGTCTGTGGGTCAGATGTTTCATGTCCTATTTTCTTCTGCTCCTTGAGGTCTGCTGCATGCCAAAATTTAATCAGTTTATCAGCACCTGATTTGCCCGTCCCCTTCGCAGGTTGAATTGGGAAGTTGCGCTTTCTTGTCATGTATTTGACATCGTCGATCAAGTGCAAACCTTAATATGTAGCAGGAGTGTAATGTCACACAATTTATGTTTGGAGACTCTTCAGTCTGCGTTACAATTCTTGTATTTGCATCAATATGTTTTGAAAATATATATCATAGTACTGTTGCATGACAGGTGTGTAAAAAATTAGAGCAGTGCAGAATCTGCATTGGAGTAATATGAAAGCACGGATGCTGCTGTTGGTTGCTTAATTCACTTCTTGTTTACCCATTTTAGTCTTTGGTACTTTCAAATTGCGTGCCAACACCCTCCTATGCCCCTTTCCGGCTCTACATCCGGTTGTGTGTCACATCCTTGACGTCAACCTAATTGACTGATTTGACTATTTTAGTCTTTGGAACTTTCAAATTGCACGCCCAGTCCCTTCCTATGCCCTTTTTTTGGCCCAACTTCAGGTAGCGTGGCGTCAGCTTGACTGGTTTAATTAACATGTATTTGATACATCTCGGCCGCACCCTAATTGACTGACATAACTATATTTTAGTATTTGATACATTCAAATGTGGCGCCAAGCCATTGGATAACGGTAGACAAGCGGAGTTATGAACAGCGTTTAACGATCTGGGGGTGGCACAGTGGTCGAGCGCTTGGCTGGGGATCCAAGGGGTGGAGGTTAGATTCCCGGTGGAGACAAATTTTTTTTTTTTTTTGAGGAGGAGTCGCACACCTCTTAAGCGTTGCTAGGCAATGCTGGCAGAGCTTGGCGAGGAGGCTGCACAACTGGCCTTGGCTGTGACGTCACACGCATGCGCAGAACTAGGCTATGTGAAGCCACGCGAAGCTGCAGTCTGATACGCGTAGACAAGCTTTCGCTTCAAAAGGTACGGCATGCAAAAACCTGTGCGTGGTTACCGACCCGCACACAGCGTGAGGATTGTTCGAGACTCAGGACTCAAAAGATGCAAAACAGCAGTGTGATCTTAGAGGACGAGAGACATTGACATAGGAATGCTACCACGCTATAGTGATACTCTGCATGGTTGCAAGGCTCCTACACCACTCCTCATGTTTGTGTTGCGCATAATACTAATATCCCAGCTTTAGGCCTTGTGCAAGGCCTCAATCAGTGTTTGCTGCAGTTGTGACAAAATGTTTTGCCGAAATGATGCCCTCCATGAGATATGCCTCATGTGTAAAGCATGCATGCTTGGAAAAGACACATGTGGTCACCTGGATTGGCTTTATTCATGCCATGTCTCAGCATGGCTGACACACTGCGGTCACAAAACATCTGCTTTCGGTCCACCAGGTTGGAGCTTGGATATAGGTTCCCTCGTTCTGCTGCTCTTGACTTGTTGGGTTTGGGCTTGGATACAGGTTTTCACTGTGCGACGTCTGCAAAATGCAAAAAAAAGCAGGACTATATCGCAGACCCAAAAATTCAGCTCATGTCTTTCCAAACATTTTGGGAAAGGGACAAGTAGGTGCTATACTATTATTTGACAACAATTCAATTCAAAAAGTTTCGATTCTGAACTACAGAAATCTGAGGAACTGACACGAGCATACAGACTGTTCAGCATCAGACCCCCACAAAATTTAATACCTCAGTCGAACAGATATTTCAAGGCCTTCGAACCATATCCTCTCGATCAATCAGATAAATGAAGGGGAAATGAGGGTATTCGTTATAATACATGAAGAAAAGAAGCCAACAGTCGGCGAGGCCAAGGAAAGCACTGGGGATTGTACTTTGTATTTTTTTTTTTCAATTTTAGCTTCGGTAATCACACAAATTAGTAATGTAATCTGTTTAGGGGAAAGATAAACACAAAGTAGAAGCAAAAACATGTGCCGATGGTGGGGACCGAACCCACGACCTTGGAATATCGCGTCCGGTGCTCTTCCAACTGAGCTACATCGGCCGCTGTTCCACCTGCTACTTTCTTGCGTATTAATGTTGTCTCTATACGAACCTTGAGAGTGTTCACCAGCGCCGCCCTCAACCATAGCGGTGGACGTGGAATGTCCTGTGTTACCGCCAGCGTCACATAGAATGTGATCAAGAGCGAGGGCGAAAGCTGTGCTAGAACCCTCTTATGCTACCTATGGCTTCAAGACTTCCAGAACCGAGACCCCCGTAGGCGACAAGCAGATAAATGAAGGGGAAATGAGGGTACTCATTATAATACATGAAGAAAAGAAGCCAACAGTCGGCGAGGCCAAGGAAAGCACTGGGGATTGTACTTTATGGGTTTGGTCCCCACCATCGTCACATTGTTTTTCCTTCTACTTTGTGTTTATCTTTCCCCTAAACAGATTACATTACTAATTTGTGTAATTACCAAATTAAAAATTAAAAAAAAAGACGAGTACCCTCATCTCCACGTCCACGTCCACGTCCACCGCTATGGTTGAGGGTGGCGCTGGTGAACACTCTCAAGGTTCATATAGAGACAACATTAGTACCCAAGAAAGTAGCAGGTGGGACAGCGGCCGATGTAGCTCAGTTTGAAGAGCAGCGGACGCGATATTCGGAGGTCGTGGGTTCGGTCCCCACCATCCGCACGTTGTTTTTCCTTCTACTTTGCATTTATCTTTCCCCTAAACAGATTACATTACTAATTTGTGATACCAAAGTAAAAATTAAAAAAAAAACACAAAGTACAATCCCCAGTGCTTTCCTTGGCCTCGCCGACTGCTGGCTTCTTTTCTTCACCTATCGATCAATGATATTTGTACACCACTTCATGAAAAGCTACAATAACTACAAAGTCAAGAGAGCAGTGCAAAACTGGAGATTTAAACGGCCTTCGAGAAGTAGAAGTGTGCACTCTTGGATATGGCTCAGTATACACGGCTAAAGAATAAAACCAAACCTGAAAGTTTATGCAATCCTACATATATGATCATATGAAGATGCACCTCGACTCAACCTTCTGCCTCTGCTCCAGAGTGAAGAAAACAGCTGTTCCTCTACTCAAGGCTTGGTTAGAATTCATGACGGCCTCCGAGCGTTCCTTCCAACAAAGTCTTCTTGAGAAATACCATGCGGAAAGAATGCATGGAGACCTTGACTTTTACTCCCAGCGATCCTCGAGGCATTTTTTTTTAGAAATGAAGCTTTACTTTATTCGCTCCTCGAGTGCAGGAGAAAAGTCAAGTTTTCTCATGAATTCCAAAGTTGCAATGACGCTAATATAGGGCCACTTCGACCTCCACTAGCAAACATGAGGCATTGTAGCGTTCACACGCTGTGCGGACTTCATTCCACTGCATACAAAGCCTTTCATAAAAGCGGATACAATAAGATTCACAGACCCACTCTTTGAAGCATTGGCTCTGTGGGAACCTCAATCTGACTCGAAAATACTGAAACATTGTTTCAAGTACGACCAAGACAAGTCTCCCGAAGTCCATGCAGCTAACGATGAGTATAGATAGCTGTTGTCAGGTGCAGCTTTTAATGCTGTAGTTGATCACCGCATTATAATGCTGTGGTATAGGCATATTTCAAGTTGTCACCGGATGCCTCACCAACATTTCAGAGCGTGCCGAGTGCCAAATTGCAGCAAGCATTTGACGGCTAACAGCAAACAAATCATGTGCAGGGGTTTCTATGAACCACTGTGAACAGTGGTGCAATTGTAGGGAATGGCATATTGTAAATAGGAAGAGGGAGGTACCGGAGGTGCAGTTGTGCCATGGAACACCTGTGCTGCACACATCGATGGCTTGCTGATTGCCTCGGCGCATAATGTTTTAGACGCACGGTGCTGTGGGGAGGGGGGGTCAATTCTGTCTTCAGAGTGGCTCAGGGATATTCGCAGTCAAGTACATTTACAATTACAGCTCCTAGCTTGCTTGGAAACAAGCGGCATTTGATTCTGGAAAGCCAAATTTCTTGGCTGGGGTGCATGCACTGCAATATGCTTCTTTGCACTTTACATGTGCTCAACACTCACCGCCGAGCACTTTGAGTGCAAACACGAAACTAGGTCACTAGATTTCACAGCAATTCTAGCACTTCTCAATGCCTAAATCCTGTTCTACACAAGCTTTATGTCAATGACAGAAAATGTTGCCAGACGTGAATTGTTTTCAGGCATTTTTCACAGCTGCCTTGTTCATGCAGTTTGCAAAACATATTTTTGTTCTGTTGTGGCCAAAGAAAGACACAAACGCAGGCAGCCAGGAACGTGAGTTTTATTCACGAATGCCTTTGCTTATGTAGCCCTTGTCTTGCGCATGCGCCTAAACTGACATCTGATATCGCGCAAAACAAGGGCTATATAGGCCGAGGCGTTGGTGAATAAAACTCACTTCCATTCCCAGCTGCCTGCGTTCGTGTCTTTCATCGGCCACAACAGAGCAGTTTTACTAGGCTGGGACCTTTTTTTATGCAATAAAGCAACTCAGGCTATGAGTAGTGAAGTGCTCCAGAAATTCCAATCACCTGGGGTTCTTTAATGTGCACTGATGTTGTATAGCAAACGGGTGCCTTACTTTTCGTCGCCATCAAAAAGCGGCTGCCGCAACCTATTAGGCTGCGACTCTTGAGGCAGCTTGTTCATGTTGTTCAGAAGGACTTTACATTAGAAAATGACCAGGTTATACGTAGTGGCATGTACTTTCCAGGCCAAATTTTGGCCTTTGTCTTGTCCCTGTAAGCCACGTGTGCTCCTGTAAGCCATGTGTGCTGCCTAGAGTGGAGGGATATTTCTAGAGGATACGAAGTCATAAGAAATGCTTAAAAGCATTCAAGAATCTCGACTGAACCTTCAGCAGAGAAGACTGTTTTCTTCACTTTATAGAGCTGAGGTAGTGTCAAGTCGAGATATGTTTGTGAATTCGACCCCAAGGGCAAAATTTGAATTAAAAACTATTCCACAGGCATAACAGACTCATGCCCTAATTTCAAGTCCTCTGAACGTTCAGAAGCAACCTCTATATTCACATGCTAACAGACCATGTTTCCCAGGATGCATGAAAAGGCAGCTGTGAAAAACAGCTGAAAACACTTTAATGTCAGGAAATCTCACTGCCGCTGTGATACAGTCCATGTAGAACATGACATATGCATTGAGAAATGTGAAATTTAGTGACCAAATTTGTTTATTAAGGTTTGGTTTGAAGTTGCTGCTACACTTGCTCTTTGACCTTGCAGGGCTCAGGGGCAAGGGGAGAAAACATGCATGCTGCTTTGCAACGTATGCACCCAAACAAACAAATTGAACTCCCTGATTGGTTTACAAACAAAGCTGGGAGCCACAATGGTCACTGTGCTTGAAAAGCCATGCCTTCTGCCTACCGTGAATGTGTCTCCACAAAACTAGTGAACCAGCCACTTAGACTGCACCGCGAGTCTGAAGACGTCTGTACTACCCTGATATGACAACTAAGCCATTGATGCCTCTAGCAGAAATGTCCATTGTTCCAAAGGCTCAACTGTGCTGCTAGTGGGCCCCCAGCTTCCTTTATACGTATGTGCTAAGACCAAAAATGGGAAGACTGCCCAATAGGGGATGATGAAGAGGCCATATTTGATGTTTCAATGTCCGAAAGGGGGGGGGGGCTGCCACTTTCAGGCAGTGTCTGATGAGTCCTAATCTAAACATCCTGAGCATACACACATGCAGCAGCAAGCGTGCAATACATGTCTAAAGGTGTACGCCGAGATATCTACAGGCCGTCACCGAGTGTTCTCGCTATGTCTCCATAGCTAAATCAAAACTGATTTGCGTGCCCACTACCACAGTTTTCTCTCAGCACCATCGGAGTGCTGTAAGTCCTCAATGCAAAACCATTACTAGCTCTGTTACACGTAATGTCGTCTGCGACCGTTGTTGGCTGTGATGGTTCTGAAAGAAGAGCAATCACGCCATTGTTGTGCATAGAGCAGCTTAGTAAGATGAGGCATGCGGCTGAGCTCAATACAGGAGGATCAGATGGCGTGACATTTGGAAAAACCCTTTAACGTGAAGTGCACCGAGCAGCTGCCCTTAGCTCAGATCGAAAGCGAAGCCAGCAAAGCATCTATATCTACTGTGGCTGCATTAGCTGTGCACCGCTGCCTACAAGAAACGCAGTACATCAACTGTATGTGCAGCCAGCCACACCTACTCTCGCTCAGCTAAAGTCTGCTTTGATTGATTTCCTGTTTAGCCAATGATGCCAATGGTGCTAGTGGGGCCTCTGATGGAGATGCTGGCAATTAAGACGTGGCTGCTGATTCCGCAGTGCCGGTTTTGCAAAAGCCATTCTTTGCAGGCAGAAGCCCCTTATCGGAACATTTAGGGCAGTGATCGTGCAATCAGAAAGTTCGGTCAAAAATCTGGTTTTCTGGAAAATCAAAGGGTTGGAAGGTATGTAAGCAACATGCCTTTCCCCACAAGTGTGTCCCTGTCTCTGGAAGTCACCATGCAGAGCAAACTTGCTCTTAGTCCTCAAATGTGTATCATAGCTCTGCATTAAGTGTGTTCTGAAACATTGCTCCCATATAGTGACAATTTGAAATGTGCAGCACCACAGAAGTATGTGATGATCAATTACAGCATTCCAGTTTGTGATAGGCCATGGTTATGCATACTTGGTGTCAAAAGCTGGGATGTCAGGAGGGTAGCCAAAGCTGTATCCACGAAACAATATGCCAGAAGTTCTGGGTTGAACAGGGTTGACCTGGGCCGTCACTCAGCCAATGCTTCACAAAACAGATGTGTGCATGCTCACTGCATCCACTTTTGTGAAAAGCTGGATAAACTCGCAGAACAAAGCACAAATAGCGAGCAAATGATATAATGTCCCGTGTTTGCAAGTTGAGTGGCAGTCGATGAGCCCTCAAGGTCGCCTAACTGCCAACAAATGAAAAGCAGGCATTGAGGGCTGCATGGAGTTGAAGTTCAAGTGAAAATATTTTTTGTGAAGTGCCAATTTCCTATCACGATACTCAATCTCACAAGCTGTACGCTGCCCTGCGAATGGCACAGGAGCCCTGGCCCATTCAGGATCATACAGATTATAATAGGTAATTGTGCTTATATGTGCCTCTTGCTCCTTGAACTGACCAGGGTGAAAATGGGGGCACAATTATCTACAAAGGCTCTTTGCAAAACTCAAGAGTATCAGCTATCCTGCATAGCGCAATTCCTGTGGGAAAATATTTTTGCAGGTCCTGGGTGCACAGTCACATGACACATGGATGACGTAGCCTATACGACACATATATGTATCTCCTAGATTTTTTTTAACAGATGCGCACTGCTCAGTCAAGACGAGATGCGCGGGAATGTAGTGAGCACTGATTCTGTGCGTTTGCAATTTTTTGCTTTCGTTCTGTTTCTTTCGATAGTTTAGTGTACAGCTTGTATGGGTATGCAAAGCGACGCGGGGACTCTGGAGTTGAGTCGGCTTTTTCGCATCATGTCACCGGGATGGTGCGTTTGCTCTCCGCAGTGTAATGAATATGTGCAAGAGTACTTGCCGTATGTGGGGCTGCATATATTCAGTACCAAAGCTTGAGTTATTTGCGAACACGCCCATACACATGCAGTTTTGTAGTGGCGCAAAAAATTATTCTGTCAAGACCGAGTATCTTCTGAACGGTGCATAAACATTGTTGTTTGGATTAAGCCATGGAATAGTATACAAGATATTTCACATAAGGTTTGGTTTATGGGGTTTAATGCCCCAAAGTGATTCAGGCTTTTATCACATAGCGGGCTTAACTTAAGGTACAAAACCTGCCCCAGTGCACGGGCACAGAAGCGGCCAAATCTTCAGTGCTCCCTCCACTGCCACTCAGGCAATCACAGCGCACACCTCACTGCTACGGAAAAAAAGGAGCAAGCGTGCATACTGCTCTGTGCTTTGCCAAGGGCTGCTCCAGGCGGTCACTCGTTTGAAACAGCGCCACCTGCGCTGGCCAAGCCCGCCCCCCAGCCCCCATTTTGTTATCCTCTCCGCACTACTAAGTAAAAAAAAAAAGGAAGAAGCATACATGCTGCTGTGCGCTTAGCTCGGAGAACAGCTAGACCGCCCTCCCACTACCTCCACTCCCCCTTCCCACCCACCCACAATTTATTGAGCGCCCCGGGCAGCTTGAAGCAGTCACTCGTTTTAAAGCACTTTGACAGCCAACCTCCCAGTACCCTTTCATCCTTCCCGCATAGACGAGAAAGACCTTGCAGCCCTTTTCTCACTCCCTCCCAGTAGAATGAAAAAGGAAAAAAAAAACGCCACGCAGGATATGCAGGAATGATAGACACTTCACTTTGTGTCAACAAGGTATGAGTTGCTTTGGCCTGAGCAGAAGATAGGGAGGACTAAAGATTTGACTGCTTCTGTGCACAGTGTGTTAGAGCACAGGGCTCAATCGGCCACCTTTGTACCTTAAGTTAAACCCGTTACATGAAACAACTATAGTGCTAAAAAATTGTTTCTTCAATAACTAAGCCACATCTTGTATAAATTCACAGCTTAATTTCAAACATCAACATTTATGTGCCCTTAGAAGATGCTCTCAGTCTTGACGGCTATTTCTTTTCACCACTACAAAACTGCAAGTGTGTGGTGTGCATGTGTGCAAATAACTCATGCACTATAAATATGTTCGCAGCCCCACATAGGGACAGTACCCTTGTACATTTTCATTACAATGAGGAAAACAAACGCACGATCCCACTGCGAAGAAGCAGACTCATGACTCAGTTCTTCTGTCACTCGAATATCAGCAACCCTGCCAAACCACCAGAAGAAAAAGAACGAAAGCTAAGCAAAAATTGCGAACACACAGAATCAGTGCTCACTCCACATTCCCCCGCATCGTGCCTTTTGACTGAGCAGCGCTTTTCTCTCAAGAAAAAAAAGAATACAAACTCCACGAGTAATGTGTAGGTGACATATAGTAGGCTATGTAAATGAAGTATTATGTTATTGTGCACTGAGGACCTGCAAACAATATTCTCCCAATCCCCGTTGCGGCAGAAGTTGGGTACAATGCTGAATATTTCTGTATTAAGTCTCATGTTATGCACGAATCTTGGGAGGAGCATGCCTTCTCTATTGAAAACCAGAAGGGAAGGGAGGGGGATTATGAATGGTACCTGTAAGGTTAAGGTGCTCTTAAGAGCTTAATCCCTTTAATAGAGAGAGCAAACCAAGGCAGAGTGGAGCAGGTAATGGATGTGGTCATTGTCACAAGAGATGTCTTCCGGCAGCACCCTATTTCTGCCCCCAAAACAGGTTTTACCGCTACAGTGAAGGGGTTTTCGCTTAGCAGAGAAGCACTGCAGAAGTATTCTGCCAGAACAACCCCATACCGCCATTTACATTTGCTGAAACTTGTGAGTTCTCCCTCCTCACTCACAAATCATGAGGATGTGCTTTGGTCTACTCTCCATGGAAGGGGTATGGTGTCGGTTACCCTTAACCCTCAAAACAATGCATTTCACAAACACGCACATATTTCAAGGTGGAAGCAAGGCCACCTGTTTCTTGCCACATTTGTTATCATCAGCAGCTGCATTTCAATGAGGACAGAAGCCAGCAACACTTTCCTCAGTAGTTTGTAGTACCTCCGCCGCCAATACAGCTAGCCGAGAAGTAATAACTGCTTGACGTGATTCCACATGCACAAATTACATCAGCTTAACACTTAAAAGTACAGATAACACTGAATTTTCCTATCCAATTAAACGCTCAACCACTTCCTTCTCAGTTGCTGCAGTGCTACTGGCATCCCGGTACGTGGCATCCCAGCCATGGCGGTATGGTGAAAATCTGCAACCAGTATGCACTCAAGAACTCTCATCACATGTGGCCGGCCTGCCACTACTCAGAATACTGCCAATCATTTTCAAATGAAAGATGGTAGTACTTATGTGAAAGCAGTGCAATGTCAAGACTACTGAAACCTATATCGACTGCATTGCCCCTACTGTACTCTGCTAATTTAACTTGCAGTCAGAGGAATATAACTAGCCCAACAACTGCAGCAACCACAGTGAAGGTGCATGAGCCTTCACTTCAAGGTGTACTATCCTCACATCTTATAAAATCAGCTGGTAATGAGATTTGTTTCAAAACTTTTGGCTTTTCCTACCTTGAAAAGAAACTTGCATTTTCTGTAAAATACCATTTTAGTGAATAAAATCCCCCACCTTCACCACCTTTAACTGTTTTTACCTGTAGGCCTCCCCCCTTTTTCGCTTCTTTATTTTTCATAGCCCTGCCGTTCTGCCTTGCTTTGACCTATATTGTTGTCGTGCGCCTTTTAACTTTGCGTTCGGTGTTTTACGCCACGTGCAAACTCAGCAGTTGTTATCAATTCTTTCACGCCCACTTTTCGTACATATATATTGTGTCACTCGCTAATAAAAAAACCAGTTGAATTCAGCGCTGTGTTGTCGTTCCCTTCCTGTGTCTGTGTTTTGAAGTGCGCTAGTTTGCTTTCCAAGATGATTTACCAACTAGCCCGTTCTTCCACCCTTGAAGGAACCATATTCCGCCTCACTTAACGTAGACCATATTAGACAACTTAATGTTCTCCATTTATGCACAAGGACCTGTTCTCTCTTCCTTAACTGCGGTTCCGGACAGTGGCATATATCAATGACTATACACTTCTGCTAATAACTGAATTATAAGCTTCAGAGAAGTGGTGTGATATTTGTAATTATTAGTAATTACAAAGCAATATTGCTGCCCCGCCAAGTAGTTCTATACAGATCTCTACAACAGCCAAAGTAGTCAGGACCGTATTGAGATTGGCGGTAGGAAAAAAACAGTCAGACGTTCCACCAGTAACGAAGGACGAGGTCAAGAAAGCATTATAGAAACTATGAAAAGGGGGAAAGCAGCTGGAGAGGATCAGATACCTATAGATTTGTTGATATACGGGGGGGGGGGGGGATACAGTGCTAGAAAAACTGGCCACCCTTTATACGCAGTGCCTGGTGTCATTGACGGTACCGGAAACATGGAGGAATGCTAACATTATCCTCATTCATAAGAAAAGGGACGCTAAGGACCTTAAAATTACAGACCAATCAGCTTACTGTCTGTTACGTATAAGGTATTTACTAAGGTAATCGCTAATAGAATGTAGACAACCTTAGACTGCAATCAAGCAAAGAATCGAGCAGATTTTCGGAAACGGTACTCTACTATCGACCATATCCATTCCATCAAGAAGGGGATAGAAAAATGATCGGAATATAATCACCCCTTATACATAGCGTTCATTGATTACGAAAAAAGCATTTCCCTACTGGAAAAATTGTACGAGATTTGTACAAGACTGCTGTACGCAATTATTGCTGCGTACACCAACGTGAACGTACAGCCTAGGTGAACGTACAGCCTAGGTGAACATACAGCCTAGGAGAACGTACAGCCTAGGAGAACGTACAACCTAGGTGAACGTACATCCAACGTGGCCGTACAGCCTACGTGAACTGTACGACATACATGACATGCATGACTGCGTAATCCCATCACAAAACTAAACGCGTATATATGCAGAGCTGTATGTTAAGAGCTGCCACTGGTCTGCGGGCCAGATGTTTCATGTCCTATTTTCTTCTGCTCGTTGAGGTCTGCTGCATGCCAAAATTTAATCAGTTTATCAGCACCTGATTTGCCCGTCCCCTTCGCAGGTTGAATTGGGAAGTTGCGCTTTCTTGTCATGTATTTGACATCGTCGATCAAGTGCAAACCTTAATATGTAGCAGGAGTGTAATGTCACACAATTTATGTTTGGAGACTCTTCAGTCTGCGTTACAATTCTTGTATTTGCATCAATATGTTTTGAAAATATGTGTTTACATCCCCATTCCAAAGAAAGGCAGTGCCAAAGATTGTTCCAACTACCGCACGATCGCGCTTATTTCGCATGCTAGCAAGGTGATGTTGAAAATCCTCCAAGGTAGGCTGCAGCAGTATGTGGATCGGGAGCTTCCGGACATGCAAGCTGGGTTTAGCAAGGGCAGAGGAACTAGAGACCAAGTTGCCAACCTTCGCTGGATCATGGAAAAAGCAAGAGAGTTCCAGAAACCCATCTACTTCTGCTTTATTGACTATGCGAAAGCGTTTGACTGCGTAGATCACAGCAGATTGTGGCAAGCTCTCCAAGAGATGGGAGTTCCAATTCACCTCATCTGTCTCCTCAGGAACCTGTATGAAGGGCAAGAGGCCACAGTCAGAACTGGGCATGGTCTTACTGATTGGTTTCCGATTGAAAAAGGAGTGAGGCAAGGCTGCATACTGTCGCCCTTCCTATTTAACCTATATGCAGAGTGCATCATGAGGAAGGCTGGTCTGGACGAGTCTTCAGCTGGAGTGAAGATTGCTGGAAAACGTATCAACAACCTTAGATATGCGGATGATACCACTTTAATGACAGAAAGTGAAACGGAACTCAAGAGACTTTTGATGCGCGTACAA
Source organism: Amblyomma maculatum (assembly GCF_055883805.1). Lineage (NCBI taxonomy): Eukaryota > Metazoa > Arthropoda > Arachnida > Ixodida > Ixodidae > Amblyomma > Amblyomma maculatum. Next base: position 141,194,071 of record NC_139349.1, on the reverse strand, counting down.
GGAGAGAGGGAGAAGTTTGGGCTTAAACTGAACATTAAAAGACAAAGATCGTGGCGTCTTGCCCTATCAAGTCCTGGAGCATCAAGGGACAAGAAGTGGAAGCTGTGACAGATTTTCTCTTCTTGGGCTCCAAGATTATCTCGGAAGGAGACTGCAGCCATGAAATTAGGAGACGCCTGCTTCTGGGAAAGAGAGCAATGGTTAGCCTTGACCGCCTAGTAAAGAGCAGAGACATTAGTCTGCCAACCAAGATCCGTATAACTCGTGCTATGGTCTTTCCAGTTGTGATGTTTGGATGCGAGAGTTGAACTGTGAAAAAGGCTGACCGCCGAAGAATTGACGCGTTTGAATTCTGGTGCTGGCGAAGACTCTTGAGAGTTCCTTGGACTGCCAGAAGATCAAATCAGTCATTATTGTCGACCATAAACCCTGACTGCTCATTGGAGGGTCAAATTCTAAAGTTAAAGCTCAGCTACTTTGGTCATCTGATTAGAAGAGAGGAGTCGCTGGCGAAAGATTTGATGTTGGGAAACGTTGAGGGTCGCCGGAGAAGGGGTAGGCAGCGAACGCGATGGTTAGATGGCATCCTCGAGGCACTGCAGATGAAATTATGTGATGTTAGGAAGATAGTGAGAGACCGGAAAGCGTGGCGTGACATGGTCAATAGGGTCACGAAGAGTCGGACACGACTGAACGACTGAACTGAACTGATCATAGTACTGTTGCATGACAGGTGTGTAAAAAATTAGAGCAGTGCAGAATCTGCATTGGAGTAATATGAAAGCACGGATGCTGCTGTTGGTTGCTTGATTCACTTCTTGTTTACCCATTTTAGTCTTTGGTACTTTCAAATTGCGTGCCAACACCCTCCTATGCCCCTTTCCGGCTCTACTTCCGGTTGTGTATCACATCCTTGACGTCAACCTAATTGACTGATTTGACTATTTTAGTCTTTGGTACTTTCAAATTGCACGCCCAATCCCTTCCTATGCCTGTTTTTTGGCTCAACTTCAGGTAGCGTGGTGTCAGCTTGACTGGTTTAATTAACATGTATTTGATACATCTCGGCCGCACCCTAATTGACTGACTTAACTATATTTTAGTATTTGATACATTCAAATGTGGCGCCAAGCCATTGGATAACGGTAGACAAGCGGAGTTATGAACAGCGTTTAACGATCTGGGGTTGGCACAGTGGAAGGGCGCTTGCCTGGGGATCCAAGGGGTGGAGGTTAGATTCCCGGTGGAGACAAAATTTTTTTTTTTTTTCAGGAGGTGTCGCACGCCTCTTAAGCGTTGCTAGGCAATGCTGGTAGAGCTTGGTGAGGAGGCTGCACAGCTGGCCTTGGCTGTGACGGCACGCATGCGCAGAACTAGGCTATGTGAAGCCACGCGAAGCTGCAGTCTGATACGCGTAGACAAGCTTTCGCTTCAAAAGGTACGGCATGCAAAAACCTGTGCGTGGTTACCGACCCGCACACAGCGTGAGCATTGTTCGAGACTCAGGACTCAAAAGATGCAAAACAGCAGTGTGATCTTAGAGGACGAGAGACATTGACATAGGAATGCTACCACGCTATAGTGATACTCTGCATGATTGCAAGGCTCCTACACCACTCCTCATGTTTGTGTTGCGCATAATACTAATATCCCAGCTTTAGGCCTTGTGCAAGGCCTCAATCAGTGTTTGCTGCAGTTGTGACAAAATGTCTTGCCGAAATGATGCCCTCCATGAGATATGCCTCATGTGTAAAGCATGCATGCTTGGAAAAGACACATGTGGTCACCTGGATTGGCTTTATTCATGCCATGTCTCAGCATGGCTGACACACTGCGGTCACAAAACATCTGCTTTCGGTCCACCAGGTTGGAGCTTGGATATAGGTTCCCTCGTTCTGCTGCTCTTGACTTGTTGGGTTTGGGCTTGGATACAGGTTTTCACTGTGCGACGTCTGCAAAATGCAAAAAAAAGCAGGACTATATCCCAGACTCAAAAATTCAGCTCATGTCTTTCCAAACATTTTGGGAAATGGACAAGTAGGTGCTATACTATTATTTGACAACAATTCAATTCAAAAAGTTTCGATTCTGAACTACAGAAATCTGAGGAACTGACACGAGCATACAGACTGTTCAGCATCAGACCCCCACAAAATTTAATACCTCAGTCGAACAGATATTTCAAAGCCTTCGAACCATATCCTATCGATCAATCAGATAAATGAAGGGGAAATGAGGGTATTCGTTATAATACATGAAGAAAAGAAGCCAACAGTCGGCGAGGCCAAGGAAAGCACTGGAGATTGTACTTTGCTTTTTTTTGTTTTTTTTTTTTTTCAATTTTAGCTTCGGTAATAACACAAATTAGTAATGTAATCTGTTAAGGGGAAAGATAAACACAAAGTAGAAGCAAAAACATGTGCCGATGGTGGGGACCGAACCCACGACCTTGGAATATCGCGTCCGGTGCTCTTCCAACTGAGCTACATCGGCCGCTGTTCCACCTGCTACTTTCTTACGTATTAATGTTGTCTCTATACGAACCTTGAGAGTGTTCACCAGCGCCGCCCTCAACCATAGCGGTGGACGTGGAATGTCCTGTGTTACCGCCAGCGTCACATAGAATGTGATCAAGAGCGAGGGCGAAAGCTGTGCTAGAACCCTCTTATGCTACCTATGGCTTCAAGACTTCCAGAACCGAGACCCCCGTAGGCGACAAGCAGATAAATGAAGGGGAAATGAGGGTACTCATTATAATACATGAAGAAAAGAAGCCAACAGTCGGCGATGCCAAGGAAAGCACTGGGGATTGTACTTTATGGGTTTGGTCCCCACCATCGTCACATTGTTTTTCCTTCTACTTTGTGTTTATCTTTCCCCTAAACAGATTACATTATTAATTTGTGTAATTACCAAAGTAAAAATTAAAAAAAAAGACGAGTACCCTCATCTCCACGTCCACGTCCACGTCCACCGCTATGGTTGAGGGTGGCGCTGGTGAACACTCTCAAGGTTCATATAGAGACAACATTAGTACCCAAGAAAGTAGCAGGTGGGACAGCGGCCGATGTAGCTCAGTTTGAAGAGCAGCGGACGCGATATTCGGAGGTCGTGGGTTCGGTCCCCACCATCCGCACGTTGTTTTTCCTTCTACTTTGCATTTATCTTTCCCCTAAACAGATTACATTACTAATTTGTGTGATTACCAAAGCAAAAATTTAAAAAAACACAAAGTACAATCCCCAGTGCTTTCCTTGGCCTCGCCGACTGCTGGCTTCTTTTCTTCACCTATCGATCAATGATATTTTTACACCACTTCATGAAAAGCTACAATAACTACAAAGTCAAGAGAGCAGTGCAAAACTGGAGATTTAAACGGCCTTCGAGAAGTAGAAGTGTGCACTCTTGGATATGGCTCAGCATACACGACTAAAGAATAAAACCAAACCTGAAATATTATGCAATCCTACATATATGATCATATGAAGATGCACCTCGACTCAACCTTCTGCCTCTGCTCCAGAGTGAAGGAAACAGCTGTTCCTCTACTCAAGGCTTGGTTAGAATTCATGACGGCCTCCGAGCGTTCCTTCCAACAAAGTCTTCTTGAGAAATACCATGCGGAAAGAATGCATGGAGACCTTGACTGAAACTTTTACTCCCAGCGATCCTCGAGGCATTTTGTTTTTAGAAATGAAGCTTTACTTTAATCGCTCCTCGAGTGCAGGAGAAAACTCAAGTTTTCTCATGAATTCCAAAGTTGCAATGACGCTAATATAGGGCCACTTCGACCTCCACTTGCAAACATGAGGCATTGTAGCGTTCACACGCTGTGGGGACTTCATTCCACTGCATACAAAGCCTTTCATTAAAGCGGATACAATAAGATTCACGGACCCACTCTTTGAAGCATTGGCTCTGTGGGAACCTCAATCTGACTCGAAAATACTGAAACATTGTTTCAAGTACGACCAAGACAAGTCTCCCGAAGTCCATGCAGCTAACGATGAGTATAGATAGCTGTTGTCAGGTGCAGCTTTTAATGCTGTAGTTGATCACCGCATTATAATGCTGTGGTATAGGCATATTTCAAGTTGTCACCGGATGCCTCACCAACATTTCAGAGCGTGCCGAGTGCCAAATTGCAGCAAGCATTTGACGGCTAACAGCAAACAAATCATGTGCAGGGGTTTCTATGAACCACTGTGAACAGTGGTGCAATTGTAGGGAATGGCATATTGTAAATAGGAAGAGGGAGGTACCGGAGGTGCAGTTGTGCCATGGAACACCTGTGCTGCACACATCGATGGCTTGCTGATTGCGTCGGCGCATAATGTTTTAGACGCACGGTGCTGTGGGGAGGGGGCGTCAATTTTGTCTTCAGAGTGGCTCAGGGAAATTCGCAGTGAAGTACATTTACAATTACAGCTCCTAGCTTGCTTGGAAACAAGCGGCATTTGATTCTGGAAAGCCAAATTTCTTGGCTGGGGTGCATGCGCTGCAATATGCTTCTTTGCACTTTACATGTGCTCAACGCTCACCGCCGAGCACTTTGAGTGCAAACACGCAACTAGGTCACTAGATTTCACAGCAATTCTAGCACTCCTCAATGCCTAAATCCTGTTCTACACAAGCTTTATGTCAATGACAGTAAATGTTGCCAGACGTGAATTGTATTCAGCCATTTTCACAGCTGCCTTGTTCATGCAGTTTGCAAAACATATTTTTGTTCTGTTGTGGCCAAAGAAAGACACAAACGCAGGCAGCCAGGAACGTGAGTATTATTCGCGAATGTCTTTGCTTATGTAGCCCTTGTCTTGCGCATGCGCCTAAACTGACGTCTGATATTGCGCAAAACAAGGGCTATATAGGCCGAGGCGTTGGTGAATAAAACTCACTTCCATTCCCAGCTGCCTGCGTTCTTGTCTTTCATCGGCCACAACAGAGCAGTTTTACTAGGCTGGGACTTTTTTTTATGCAATAAAGCAACTCAGGCTATGAGTAGTGAAGTGCTCCAGAAATTCCAATCACCTGGGGTTCTTTAATGTGCACTGATGTTGCATAGCAAACGGGTGCCTTACTTTTCGTCGCCATCAAAAAGCAGCTGCCGCAACCTATTAGGCTGCGACTCTTGAGGCAGCTTGTTCATGTTGTTCAGAAGGACTTTACATTAGAAAATGACTAGGTTACACGTTGTGGCATGTACTTTCCAGGCCAAATTTTGGCCTTTGTCTTGTCCCTGTAAGCCATGTGTGCTCCTGTAAGCCATGTGTGCTGCCTAGAGTGGAGGGATATTTCTAGAGGATATGAAGTCATAAGAAATGCTGAAAAGCATTCAAGAATCTCAACTGAACCTTGAGTAGAGAAGACTGTTTTCTTCACTTTATAGAGCTGAGGTAGTGTCAAGTCGAGACATGTTTGTGAATTCGACCCCAAGGGCAAAATTTGAATTAAAAACTATTCCACAGGCATAACAGACTCATGCCCTAATGTCAAGTCCTCTGAACGTTCAGAAGCAACCTCTATATTCACAGGCTAACAGAACATGTTTCCCAGGATGCATGAAAAGGCAGCTGTGAAAAACAGCTGAAAACACTTTAATGTCAGGAAATCTCACTGCCGCTGTGATACAGTCCATGTAGAACATGACATATGCATTGAGAAATGTGAAATTTAGTGACCAAATTTGTTTATTAAGGTTTGGTTTGAAGTTGCTGCTACACTTGCTCTTTGACCTTGCAGGGCTCAGGGGCAAGGGGAGAAAACATGCATGCTGCTTTGCAACATATGCACCCAAAAAACAAATTGAACTCCCTGATTGGTTTACAAACAAAGCTGGGAGCCACAATGGTCACTGTGCTTGAAAAGCCATGCCTTCTGCCTACCGTGAATGTGTCTCCACAAAACGAGTGAACCAGCCACTTAGACTGCACCGCGAGTCTAAAGACGTCTGTACTACCCTGATATGACAACTAAGCCATTGATGCCTCTAGCACAAATGTTCATTGTTCCAAAGGCTCAACTGTGCTGCTAGTGGGCCCCCAGCTTCCTTTATACGTATGTGCTAAGACCAAAAATGGGAAGACTGCCCAATAGGGGATGATGAAGAGGCCATGTTTGATGTTTCAATGTCCGAAAGGGGGGGGGGGGGCTGCCACTTTCAGGCAGTGTCTGATGAGTCCTAATCTAAACATCCTGAGCATACACACATGCAGCAGCAAGCGTGCAATACATGTCTAAAGGTGTACGCCGAGATATCTACAGGCCGTCACCGAGTGTTCTCGCTATGTCTCCATAGCTAAATCAAAACTGATTTGCGTGCCCACTACCACAGTTTTCTCTCAGCACCATCGGAGTGCTGTAAGTCCTCAATGCAAAACCATTACTCGCCCTTTTACACGTAATGTCGTCTGCGACAGTTGTTGGCTGTGATGGTTCTGAAAGAAGAGCAATCACGCCATTGTTGTGCATAGAGCAGCTTGGTAAGATGAGGCATGCGGCTGAGCTCAATACAGGAGGATCAGATGGCTTGACATTTGGAAAAACCCTTTAACGTGAAGTGCACCGAGCAGCTGCCCTTAGCTCAGATCGAAAGCGAAGCCAGCAAAGCATCTATATCTACTGTGGCTGCATTAGCTGTGCACCGCTGCCTACAAGAAACGCAGTACATCAACTGTGTGTGCAGCCAGCCACAGCTACTCTCGCTCAGCTAAAGTCTGCTTTGATTGATTTCCTGCTCAGCCAATGATGCCAATGGTGCTAGTGGGGCCTCTGATGGAGATGCTGGCAATTACGACGTGGCTGCTGATTCCGCAGTGCCGGTTTTGCAAAAGCCATTCTTTGCAGGCAGAAGCCCCTTATCGGAACATTTAGGGCAGTGATCGTGCAATCAGAAAGTTCGGTCAAAAATCTGGTTTTCTGGAAAATCAAAGGATTGGAAGGTATGTAAGCAACATGCCTTTCCCCACAAGTGTGTCCCTGTCTCTGGAAGTCACCATGGAGAGCAAACTTGCTCTTAGTCCTCAAATGTGTATCATAGCTCTGCATTAAGTAGGTTCTGAAATATTGCTCCCATATAGTGACAAATTGAAATGTGCAGCACCACAGAAGTATGTGATGATCAATTACAGCATTCCAGTTTGTGATAGGCCATGGTTATGCATACTTGGTGTCAAAAGCTGGGATGTCAGGAGGGTAGCCAAAGCTGTATCCACGAAACAATATGCCAGAAGTTCTGGGTTGAACAGGGTTGACCTGGGCCGTCACTCAGCCAATGCTTCACAAAACAGATGTGTGCATGCTCACTGCATCCACTTTTGTGAAAAGCTGGATAAACTCGCAGAACAAAGCACGAATAGCGAGCAAATGATATAATGTCCCGTGTTTACAAGTTGAGTGGCAGTCGATGAGCCCTCAAGGTCGCCTAACTGCCAACAAATGAAAAGCAGGCATTGAGGGCTGCATGGAGTTGAAGTTCAAGGGAAAGTATTTTTGTGAAGTGCCAATTTCCTGTCACGATACTCAATCTCACAAGCTGTACGCTGCCCTGCGAATGGCACAGGAGCCCTGGCCCATTCAGGATCATACAGATTATAATAGGTAATTGTGCTTCTATGTGCCTCTTGCTCCTTGAACTTACCAGGGTGAAAATGGGGGCACAATTATCTACAAAGGCTCTTTGCAAAACTCAAGAGTATCAGCTATCCTGCATAGCGCAATTCCTGTGGGAAAATATTTTTGCAGGTCCTGGGTGCACCGTCACATCACACATGGATGACGTAGCCTATACGACACATATATGTATCTCCTAGATTTTTTTTAACAGATGCGCACTGCTCAGTCAAGACGAGATGCGCGGGAATGTAGTGAGCACTGATTCTGTGCGTTTGCAATTTTTTGCTTTCGTTCTGTTTCTTTCGATAGTTTAGTGTACAGCTTGTATGGGTATGCAAAGCGACGCGGGGACTCTGGAGTTGAGTCGGCTTTTTCGCATCATGTCACCGGGATGGTGCGTTTGCTCTCCGCAGTGTAATGGATATGTGCAAGAGTACTTGCCGTATGTGGGGCTGCATATATTCAGTACCAAAGCTTGAGTTATTTGCGAACGCGCCCATACACATGCAGTTTTGTAGTGGCGCAAAAAATTATTCTGTCAAGACCGAGTATCTTCTGAACGGTGCATAAACATTGATGTTTAGATTAAGCCATGAAATAGTATACAAGATATTTCACATAAGGTTTGGTTTATGGGGTTTAATGCCCCAAAGTGATTCAGGCTTTTATCACATAGCGGGCTTAACTTAAGGTACAAAACCTGCCCCAGTGCACGGGCACAGAAGCAGCCAAATCTTCAGTGCTCCCTCCACTGCCACTCAGGCTATCGCAGCGCACACCTCACTGCTAAGGAAAAAAAGGAGCAAGCGTGCATACTGCTCTGTGCTTTGCCAAAGGCTGCTCCAGGCGGTCACTCGTTTGAAACAGCGCCACCTGCGCTGGCCAAGCCCCCCCCCCCCCAGCCCCCATTTTGTTATCCTCTCCGCACTACTAAGTAAAAAAAAAGGAAGAAGCATACATGCTGCTGTGCGCTTAGCTCGGAGAACAGCTAGACCCCCCTCCCACTACCTCCACTCCCCCTTCCCACCCACCCACAATTTATTGAGCGCCCCGGGCAGCTTGAAGCAGTCACTCGTTTTAAAGCACTTTGACAGCCAACCTCCCAGTACCCTTTCGTCCTTCCCGCATAGACGAGAAAGACCTTGCAGCCCTTTTCTCACTCCCTCCCAGTAGAATGAAAAAGGAAAAAAAAAACGCCACGCAGGATATGCAGGAATGATAGACACTTCACTTTGTGTCAACAAGGTATGAGTTGCTTTGGCCTGAGCAGAAGATAGGGAGGACTAAAGATTTGACTGCTTCTGTGCACAGTGTGTTAGAGCACAGGGCTCAATCGGCCACCTTTGTACCTTAAGTTAAACCCGTTACATGAAACAACTATAGTGCTAAAAAATTGTTTGTTCAATAACTAAGCCACATCTTGTATAAATTCACAGCTTAATTTCAAACATCAACATTTATGTGCCCTTAGAAGATGCTCTCAGTCTTGACAGCTATTTCTTTTCACCACTACAAAACTGCAAGTGTGTGGTGTGCATGTGTGCAAATAACTCATGCACTATAAATATGTTCGCAGCCCCACATAGGGACAGTACCCTTGTACATTTTCATTACAATGAGGAAAACAAACGCACGATCCCACTGCGAAGAAGCAGACTCATGACTCAGTTCTTCTGTCACTCGAATATCAGCAACCCTGCCAAACCACCAGAAGAAAAAGAACGAAAGCTAAGCAAAAATTGCGAACACACAGAATCAGTGCTCACTCCACATTCCCCCGCATCGTGCCTTTTGACTGAGCAGCGCTTTTCTCTCAAGAAAAAAAAGAATACAAACTCCACGAGTAATGTGTAGGTGACATATAGTAGGCTATGTAAATGAAGTATTATGTTATTGTGCACTGAGGACCTGCAAACAATATTCTCCCAATCCCCGTTGCGGCAGAAGTTGGGTACAATGCTGAATATTTCTGTATTAAGTCTCATGTTATGCACGAATCTTGGGAGGAGCATGCCTTCTCTATTGAAAACCAGAAGGGAAGGGAGGGGGGTTATGAATGGTACCTGTAAGGTTAAGGTGCTCTTAAGAGCTTAATCCCTTTAATAGAGAGAGCAAACCAAGGCAGAGTGGAGCAGGTAATGGATGTGGTCATTGTCACAAGAGATGTCTTCCGGCAGCACCCTATTTCTGCCCCCAAAACAGGTTTTACCGCTACAGTGAAGGGGTTTTCGCTTAGCAGAGAAGCACTGCAGAAGTATTCTGCCAGAACAACCCCATACCGCCATTTACATTTGCTGAAACTTGTGAGTTCTCCCTCCTCACTCACAACTCATGAGGATGTGCTTTGGTCTACTCTCCATGGAAGGGGTATGGTATCGGTTACCTTTAAGCCTCAAAACAATGCATTTCACAAACACGCACATATTTCAAGGTGGAAGCAAGGCCACCTGTTTCTTGCCACATTTGTTATCATTAGCAGCTGCATTTCATCGAGGACAGAAGCCAGCAACACTTTCCTCAGTAGTTTGTAGTACCTCTGCCGCCAATACAGCTAGCCGAGAAGTAATAACTGCTTGACGTGATTCCACATGCACAAATTACATCAGCTTAACACTTAAAAGTACAGATAACACTGAATTTTCCTATTCAATTAAACGCTCAACCACTTCCTTCTCAGTTGCTGCAGTGCTACTGGCATCCCGGTACGTGGCATCCCAGCCATGGCGGTATGGTGAAAATCTGCAACCAGTATGCACTCAAGAACTCTCATCACATGTGGCCGGCCTGCCACTACTCAGAATACTGTCAATCATTTTCAAATGAAAGATGGTAGTACTTATGTGAAAGCAGTGCAATGTCAAGACTACTGAAACCTATATCGACTGCATTGCCCCTACTGTACTCTGCTAATTTAACTTGCAGCAGTCAGAGGAATATAACTAGCCCAACAACTGCAGCAACCACAGTGAAGGTGCATGAGCCTTCACTTCAAGGTGTACTATCCTCACATCTTATAAAATCAGCTGGTAATGAGATTTGTTTCAAAACTTCTGGCTTTTCCTACCTTAAAAAGAAACTTGCATTTTCTGTAAAATACCATTTTAGTGAATAAAATCCCCCACCTTCACCACCTTTAACTGTTTTTACCTGTAGGCCTCCCCCCTTTTTCGCTTCTTTATTTTTCATAGCCCTGCCGTTCTGCCTTGCTTTGACCTATATTGTTATCGTGCGCCTTTTAACTTTGCGTTCGGTGTTTTACGCCACGTGCAAACTCAGCAGTTGTTATCAATTCTTTCACGCCCACTTTAACCGCTGGTTGGTCCCATTCGTCGATTAAAAGCACCATTTCCGACAGATCTGTTTCCGCTTGCGGCTCCTGCAGCGATTGAGGCAAACGGCTTAGAGCGTCAGAAATTAGTATCTGTTTTCCAGGTTTACAAATGAGCTTGTACTTGTATGCCCCTAGCAAAAGCGCCCAGCGCTGAATTCGGGCGGCAGCCATGACAGAAGTTTGACGATCCTGTCGGAGTAGACTTAATAAGGGGCGGTGGTCCGTTACAAGCGTGAACTCCCGGCCCAACAGGTAATCGCGAAACCGTGTAACGCCAAAAACCAGGGCTAGAGCCTCTCGCTCAATTTGGGAGTAGTTTCTCTCAGCTGAGGTGAGCGTCCGTGATCGGAAGCCAATTGGCCTGTCTTCACCATTTATTCGGTGGAAAAGGGCAGCACCGACACCGTAAGGTGAAGCATCGCATTCCAACATCAACTCCAGCTGCGGATTAAAGTACGTTAGCACTGGGGCTGAACACAAAGCATCCTTGGCCTTCTTAAATGCCGCGTCTTCTTTCTCGTGCCAAACCCATTTTGCACCTTTTTCAAGAAGGCTGTACAGGGGTACAAGCATAGTGGAAAGATTTGGCAAAAACGTGTTGTAAAATGTAACCGTTCCCACAAAGGATCGCAACTCGGCAACATTTCGCGGTAAAGGGGCTAGCCTGATTGCATCCACGTGTTTCTCGAGGAGGTGTAGCCCTTCAACATCAATACGATGACCAAGATACGTCACAGATTGTTCGCCAAACTTGCACTTGTCATAACGAAGTTTGATACCGTTCTCGCGGAAACGCTGTAGCACCGCTTGCAGATTTGCGTTATCAGCATCGCTGCTCTCGGTTACCAGGACATCGTCTAGATAATCCTGAGTCCCTTTTAGTCCTTGCAGCACCGATTCAATCTTTCGTTGGATTATCGCTGGCGCTGATGCGATGCCAAACGGTAACCTGCTGTAGCAAAAGAGCCCCTTGTGTGTGTTTATCACTGCTAATTTCCGCGAGTCTTCATCTAGCTCAACCTGATTGTAAGCATCTCGAGGGTCTAAAGTACTGAATTTTTTTCCTCCACATAGATTTGCAAAAATGTCTATGACAGGCAAGGGGTACTGCTCAACCTCGCACACAGGGTTTAGTGGAATCTTAAAGTCCCCGCAAATGCGCACTGTTCCGTCCTTCTTCAAGACTGGCACGATGGGCGTTGCCCATTCAGAATGAGGAACCGGTGATATTATGCCAGCCGAGACTAATCTGTCAAGCTCTTTAGACACTTTATCACGAAGTGCAAAAGGAATTTTCCTTGCCTTAAAGAACTTGGGGTTTGCTCCGGCCTTGACGTGCAGTCGGGCTGGCGGACCTTTCATGAGACCAGCGCCTTCAGTGAACAGGTCGCAGTTTTGATGGAGCAGCATAGGCACGTCCTCCCTGGCTTTCTTTGATACGGAAGGCTTCGAATACATGGTCAGCGCCTGAATGCGTTCGTCTGTCAATTTTTTCAGCAGGTCCCGACCGCAAAGACTGGGGCCATTGCAGTCTAAAACCGCCAGACTGCATTGTACTGTGGTACCTTCATAGGAAACTGGCATGGTCAGTGTACCGAGGAGTGGCAACTTTCCGAGATAGCATGAAAGCTGAACTTCCGACTTTTGCAGCTGCGGCCATTGATGGGAGTGCACTTGGTAAATGCTTTTGGGAATGACGCAAACAGGGGAGCCGGTATCAATATCCATCATTATTTCGATGCCATTCCATGCAAACGATTTTCTGATGGGAGGTATAAGAGAGCGCGTGGTGGTCAAGGACCAGATTTGGGACGCGCTACTATCACTCTCTTCGGTTTCTGGCGTCTGTGCTGTTAGTGATAGCGTCCTGCTTGTCTCATTTGCCGCACACATTCGCGCTAAATGCCCTGGCCGTGCACACTTAAAACATTTGCGCTTGATTAGTCGACAAGCCTTTGTATTATGACCACGCTTACTGCAACATTTGCATTGTTGCACGCCCTGCGACTTCGTGCGCGATTCGTATTGGCCAGAGAGCTTTAGCAATCTCGCTTGTTCTTGGTCAGTAACAATCCCTTGCGAATCGCGTTCAGCGTTCTCTGCGGCGAAGGCAAGAGTTTCGGCTTCTTCGAGATTCAGATTTTTCTTCGCTAACAGCTGCTTTGCAGATTCTTGGATCTGACACCACACACAATACGGTACCTTATCATTCTGTCGAGCATCGTTCCAAAATTACAATTGTGTGCCATCTGCCGTATTGCCACAATGAATGCATGTACAGATTCCCTTTCTTGCTGGCAGCGATGGAAGAACTTGAAACTTTCAGAGATTTCATTCTGTACCGGGTCGTAGTAGCTGCTTAGCGTCTCCACAACATCTTTGTAGGTAAGGTCGTTAGGCTTTCGCGGTGCTACCTTCGCGTTCAAAATTTCTATTGTCCTTGTTCCAAGCGCCGCTACCAGCAGGGCTCTTTTCTTAGCATCGTCTATCAGATCATTCGCTTCGAAATAAGCTTGAACCTTGACAAGGTACGGCTGCCACTTATCTTTTTCGTCTTCGAATTCCGGTAGCCTGTGTGCCATGGCTGATTCTTGGCGGTGGGTTTCTTCTGCATGACTGCCGTGCTTGGGCGCATTGCTGGTTTCCTTGCTGCAGCAGAATCCTCGTCGCCACTGTTGCGTTCTACCGGCCAAAGGCCGGCAGGTACGCGATGAAAACCAGGCAGATTCACAGAGCGAAAAGACGACGCTTTATTTCCGGCACGGAAATATATAGAGAAGGAAAGAAAGGAGGGAAAGAAGGAAAGAGGGACTATCTACGCATGCGCTGGTTATCTGCAACATTGTTGTCAGCAGCAGATACCTATGGGAGGTGTACATAGTCACACTGTTCATTGTTTGAACGGTCTCCATACTAACAGAGCATATAATTGAATTAAAATGGTTATTTCGTCTCTAAAACATAATTTTGTTGTTTCATATTTACAGTTTCCACATTAGCTAGGCATGCGTACGTGCGTTTCGGAATCAATAAGGGAATATGCAGTAGGATGTGCACTTAAATGCGAGCCTAATGGTTGGTCAGTGCAGGACAGCAAAATGTTCGGCTCTCGGGTAATAACGTAAAGTGTTCAGCAAGAATAACTTGTGTCCGCACGCAATCATTCTCACATATTGGCACATAGAATTGGTGGGTACCAAATGAACATTTTGTTTCTATGACTTGTACCACATGACTATGAATCCCTAAACATAGGCCCTGAACGGCAGAAGCAGCTGCGCTTGCGGATTTTCTTGTTGATTATCTTTTCTGCTGCACAAAGACTGTGTGTATGACTAATGTGTGTTGATGTTTCACTGATGAACACAGCAATTATGGCATGTGGATAGGCAGCAGTTTGTTGCGCAAAACACGATTTTGTGAAATGCACATAGGTACATGTCTGTATGACCAGTGTTTGCAAAAGTTTACATACAACCCTGATGGCACTAAATAGTCAATCTTGTGTTTAAGGTGCAGAGAGTGGATATGTGTATGTCATATGAAACAGAATCTGCAATTCAGTCAGGTCTTTGCCAGGCTGCGTGAACACCTGCACAGACAGTCTGTTTCCTTTTCAGTCCTGCTGTCAGTTATTATGTCAGTGTTTCTTGTGGCCGTCGGTTTACATTTGGCTGCAGCGCACACTGATGTATGTGAATACATTGAATAGTTCAAGGTAGTATTTTTTTGACGATGTGGATGTGGAAAAGCAATATTAAGGGTGTTTGCAACTGTTTACTCAAGACAGAACTGAGCTTCACAGTTAGACTTCGAAACAGTGCACTTAAATGGCACTAATCACCACTTTGCAGATTTTAATTGTCTTCTTTCGACAGCATCTTGGATACAGGTTGTATGAGTGCCTGTTGCTGCTCAATGAATATGCAGCGCTCTTCGCTACGCTCCCGCAGCTCGACTTCCCTTTAATTTTGTCGGTCTGCAGCTTCCTGGGGCTGTAGCTTCCTTTCCTCAGCCCTGTCTTGCAGGTCCATTTCATGAAGGCGCCGCTGTATGGCAGCTTCTTGGAAACGAAGCTCTGTCCTCAGCTCGCTCTTTGCAAGCTGCCTCCCATTCTCTTACATGCTGAAGCAGCTTTTCGCGCTCTAAAGTTAGGCGATCGCGTTCAAATGCCAACCACCTCTTCAATGGTCCGCTCTTGATTTTTTGCGATCTTCTCAAACTGAAGCCTTTTTTCAATAAAGGCCAAGTTTTGAGGCTGTCGCCTTTTTGTACCTGAATGTAAGAAATTATGTAACAACAGTGATGCTGCTGATGTGTAGTATTCATAAATTAGTCACTGACTGCCAACAGCAAACATAGTGCAAATAAGGAATGCAGGAGGATGCAATAATAGAGTAAGAAGTAACCAAAAAAGATAAATGCACAAAGATTCACTGTATTCCATAAAATGCATATTGTAATATGCACGAGTATCTTTCCACCCCCACGTTTGAACAAGTTATGCCGTTTCCGTCACAGGAAAAGTGTACACGGTAATGGTGATGTGCTGTTTACTACAAAATATTGACACAGATGATAGGCACCCCATTCCAAATAACTAACTAGATTGCATCATATATATGAAACTGGAAACAGTTTGTCGACATGATGGGGCAAATCCTAGTTTCTTACCAGTCTACTCAGCTGGCGTGCGCCTCAGGGTTCGGTTTTAGGTGCAGTACCATTGAATATTTACATATATGACCTCGTAAAAACTCTTGAAGTGTCTGTGTGCGTTAAGCTTTTTGGTGACGACAGCATATTTTTCACTCAAATCAGTTGGTGGTTTGTATTGAATGCTAAGCTACAACTGCCAGAAAATTAGTGCGACAAATGGGAAATGGTTATTAACTTTGAAAAACTGTTGCTATCTGCATCAGTACAAAAAATTAACCAACTGAAGTCTGGCGTGCCGCATTAATA
Source organism: Amblyomma maculatum (assembly GCF_055883805.1). NCBI lineage: Eukaryota > Metazoa > Arthropoda > Arachnida > Ixodida > Ixodidae > Amblyomma > Amblyomma maculatum. The sequence goes on along the minus strand of NC_139349.1, from coordinate 141,178,161 downwards.
ACAATGTAATTTTAGAGGTCGAAAAATATTAGTACCTAACTCTCACAATACCTTCCCTGTTGAAAGAGACAAATCGCAGACGTTATATGCTCCTCTGGCCGTAAGAAGCTTTGTTTTCTGTAGTCTTGTATGGTCAGTTGCACGAATGTATTAAAGCTGAAGACATATAACTCCACAATAATACCAAGCCACAAATATGCCTGCATTGCATAAAATGCCTATACAAAATATTTTAAAGGAGCCAACAATCTAAAGTTAGAGGCAAACATTGGACATTTTTTTTTTGTATTGACAGGAATTAGTCGTGATGATTTTAGGGACAAACAGCTTTACATTTAATATTCTTTATCCCTAAATCATCATAAGACTAATTCTTGTCGATACTAACAACAAAAATATAAAAAAAAATTATTCCCAACCTTTGCTTTCAACTTTTAGATTTTTGGCTCCTTTAAATTCCATAATAACGAGCCCCTTATTCCCCTTCAATTGTCTACACAAGAGATGACGCGCAGACAACTGAAAAAATTCGCCTTGCGGCTCACCAGAATAGTACTTTGCAAGGTTTCTTCCGCACAGTGATAACACTAAACAATCCCCTGTAGTGGTTCCATGCCGATATGATATGTACTGTAGTCAACTTGCCTCGCCTTTGAGGTTCAGGCTGTGCACCTGTGCTGCATTGGCCAGGGCTTGCTACTCTAGAGCTAGCTGCAGGCAGTTGTAAATTGGAGCTCAATGGGCCATCGGCAGCTGTGTCGTTCCTCGTTGATGGCGCATCTTGCGAATTTTGGCTACAGTACATGTTTTTGAACAAGTCTGCTGCTGCTGATGGCTCATCAGACGAGTCCCCTAAAAAATGGTGGTATATAGACAGCAACGTTTCCCTATTGAGCTCTCAGTATTGCAATTTTTCATCCTGCATGATGATTTTGCTTAATACCACACTTTGTGATGCTGATGTGGCCTGTGCAGTTTGAAGATGTATTAAAGCATGGTATTGAACAAGATGCAGCAAAATGTTACTTTTCTTTTACAATAAACGTTAAAAGTGTTATGTGTAACCTGAATTCATAACTGTTTAGCACTGCCAACTGTATATAATGCAATTCACTCAACATTTAAAAATGCAAAAGGCATAGATAACAAAATAGCATTTTTTTGCTTGAAGTTCGAATTATGGAACACTGGCTTTTGGTACGGCTGTCTATCAGGAACTCCGACAAGACTCGCGTGTATGGCTGTCCTATAGATATTCATGTCCTCGCGGTGCGCGTTTACCACGAAATGGTTTCACATGCGTTTGCCGCTGAACATGTCAGGTCTGAGGTGCAGGGATCTGCGTCCACGGCTGCAGTGTAGGCTGTGACAACTGCATCCCTGGCCAATCCCGCAGAGTTCCGCTCCGCAGCCGGTGTGAGCGCTGGCAGTGGACGGGCACGGACAATCGTTCTGGTAGCTGCCGTTTTTACTATGTGGCCGTGTTCTTTGGCGATATCAGATATTTCTTTCAGCAGCTTCTCTTTTTGATCATACTGCTCTTCTGTGCCTGACCTGCACGTGTAAACACCATCCTTACGCACTGCTGTCAGCTCGCGATCATACAAAGCTCACATCACGAAGTAAAAATTATGTAAGGTTTGAAGAAAATGATGGAAGCGGTACTTACTTGCGCAGGTTGGCCCGGTCGTTGTGTTGAAATTTCCCCAGCAGCAGATCGCATCGGGCGCGTATTGCGTGCGGCGTAAATTTTTTTTTCAGAGCCGAGTTAAGGTTATATGCAACAACGGACCATCGACACGACTCTCCGAAGGGGTTTACTGCTAAGACCTCGCGCAGCACATACAGGTCATCAGTGATTGTGAACCGCAATCGCGAAGCCGTGGCTACTGCGGCCACCTTCGCTGCCGCCATGTCAAACACTGCTTGACCCTGGCTTGACCAGACTCGACTTTTTACGTTCCTTTTTTTGTTTGTGTTTCAACAACTTCCCGTTCCTGACGTTCCCGTGACAACAGCAGACTCCTCTCGTTAAGCCTTTCCACGGCGAGTGTCGAGAAGCGATCTTAACAAAACGAGCATTTCATCGTTTAATCTTTACGGTCAAGGCAAGTTGAAACGAAGCGAAATCAGGCTGCTTGGTTTATTTGCAATATATACAGCTTACAGGGACGAATCCACGGCGAATGTGGTATGAGACGAGAAGTCTCTGCTTCGACGGACGCCGCCATGTTGCCATACCCTATCCGGCGATAGGGTCCACGCTATTTTGCCGAGATAGGGTCGCCGTCGTCCGCTGACCCAAAAACCCAAGGCACGCTTAGGTTCTGCGCATGCGCACTCACGCCCCGCTATTACCCTATCCCCCTAACCGATAGGGTCCCCCTATTCTAAAACTCCCTATTGTCTCCACCCCTGTCGATGAGTGAGCGTGAGCAGGAGTGGTCCGGTTGCTTTTTACACCCGCTCCGCAAGCATGCGGTCCGCACGTTTTCTGTCTCAAGCGGACGTGATGCAGACAGGGTGTTGTACGATCATTTTGCTGACTGCCGGTCAACCGGACGGTTCCAGCGTCCCGATTGGCGCGTTCGGGCGTCGCCCTCTGTACAATACCATCATACTCCAACTGCTGCGTGACTACCGCGGAGCTCTTTCACATCTTCCTTTCTAGCGTGCTGCATGTCGGAATCACCATGGCGTGGTTTTTGTCGAGGCGTTTGGTGTGGTCGATGGCTCTCGTCAGCTGCCACATCAATAGCAGTTCAGCAGAGCGCCTTACTACCTACGTGGCCGCCAGAAGCAATGTGAATTGGTCTTTAGTTGCGCAGTTAATCGCCGCCGACGTAATTGACCACCAGCAACGTAAAAGGCGTAAGCCTATAAAACGTCTTTTGAGGGATCGGCGTCGACTTGACGAGTATTTTACGTTGATGCGGGACATGAGGAGTGGAGACGGCACAGACTTCTTCCAGTACATCCGCATGTCTGTGGAAAGGTAAAGTAGTACATGTTCATATCATCCTTGCCTGTGTTTCGTGAGTTTCTTGAGCGCAGTATGCCGGAGCAGGTAGCGTGCTCGCGTCAAGGATGCATAAGATGGGAAGTGCGTTTTCATCCGTCAGAGCATAAAGCGTGTGAAAACTTTATTACCAAGTTTGTTTTATTCATAACTATGAAAGAGACTAGGAATGCAAACGCGGTTACATTTGTGCATTATTAACTTCAACGAAGCGAGCCAAAGGCGTGGAAGTGCTCGTCAATGAAAGAAATAAAGTATGGACATCAATTTCTTGCATAGTTGGTTCTATTATTATTGTTTTTTTGATGTGTGTTTTTTTTGCCTCAGCTTCGCGGTAATTACCTAGGTTCAACCGATACGAAGGGGTACAGCCAACATCACATTGATGCATTTCTCCATCAGTAAAAAGCATCAACTAATTTTAATTTTATCCGGGGCCGCTGTAGCATATCGCCCTTGTTACTCAGCCTACATGCATCTGCTGTGCTTTTTTGCGTACAGGAAACGTGGGGTTGTCTAACACTTTTTTTTTTTCAATAGACAAATATGTTTCATTATGCTGTTGTTATTGTGAAGGTTTGACAGTCTCCTAGAGTTAGTTAGACCTCTGATTTATCCACTCAAAGCCTCAGTGGCCAGTTTGTCAGCTGGGCGAACCTGGCATTCACATCAAGGTAAGCTCTTGTTTTCTTTTTTTTACAATCCAGTGCCGTGACGTGTAAGCAGCATATACCATATGCAGGAGGTGCAATGCTGTCATCTGTTTAATGTGCATCCACATTTTAAGCTCTTTAGTTATTGTACCGCATGTATGAAAAAAGAAATGTATTGTTCACTTGTAATTCACAGTGCAAAGCGCCTCACAGGCTTTCTTCTACTTGTGTGCATAGTTGCAGCTGTACTAGTAAGCTTTTTAAGTGCTTATGGTTAGCTCCTGCGTTTAATCATCCTTTCAGCATTTCAACAACATCTGCTCAATCAAGAAGGCAATAATGTCATTTTTGATTATACTAATATTTTATCGGGGCTGTAAACATTTCTTTACATTTGTGGTCAATTATTTATTGTCAAGTATTGCCATGTCTAGTACACCATGTGTCTTACTTTTCGTGAGATCTCCCAGTTTGTCTCTTGATTGCACGTACCTTATTTTACAAACAATGCAAGACATCCATCGACCAGTGTTAAGTAAAATGTGAAAATATGTTAGAATATTGTTAATATTTGCTTCACTGTTTAGCTTGCTGTCAGTATTTTGTAGTGAAGCGGTTCCAAAGCTGCTGAAGAGTAAATGCTGTACACTGACAAAATTTCACAGCAGAGTAATGCTGCAGCAATTATACTTATCAACAAACACAGGAAAGTAGTCAGCTCCCAGACTTATCTTATTATCTTAGGCTAAAAAAGGTATAAAAATTTCAGGCCACCATATCATGCTGAACTAATATTTAAGCATACTCCTAGAAGAATGTTGACCATGGCCTATTGACACAAAGGGCTCCCAGCTGCAAAGTGAACATGTAGGCTTGCTTGAATTTTGATTTAGGTGTGATGATCATAAGTAAATTACATCTCCCTGGCTTGATTGCATGCCTTGACTCTCAGGGTCTATTGATTACTTTTTTTGCAAACATACTGAAATGTTTTGTGCATGGCTCGTCCAGCATCGAATATATAGATACTGAATACAAGCAAAACAAAAGGCCTTATATTTACATAGCATGTAGAGGAACTGTGTAAGTCTAAAAAACAGTCCGATAATAAAATATCTCATGATAGTGCATTGCAAATTTGCGTTGTCGTAAGAGAGCAACAGGTCTTGATACTGTTATTTCAGTTTAAGATGGTGAAAAACTAATAATTATGGAGTTTGAGTTTTCTGTTGGGGACTTGCATGCATCCAGCACATTTACATTACTTCCTTTTACAAGGTTTCACACTCAAATGTCCACACATTAATTTTCTTTGGATCCTCATTGATCAGATATTTAGATGCCCGACCTTAGGGAGAATGTGCACTTTTATATTTACCAAGTGTAAAGTTGTATACACTCTGTTGGCTTTTTACAAGGCACATGATTCCGTCTCTCGTGTACCAATATTGGCAGAGCATATCACATATACTGGCTTAGCTCACATTATCAAGCTTATGGATGGGTGAGATAATGTTTGTATTTGCATCAACCAAGCATTCAGTCAGTTCAAGGCCGTCGAATGGGCCGGCGTTGCCAAAAGTCTTCACGGCCTGCGGCACGCTAGCTGACTTCCCCTATTCCTCCCACTTATTGTGAATAAAGTTTTATCAGCCTCAGTCAGTGAAGAACTAACTGAAAGCTAGAATACATGTCATAATTTTTTTACTTCTATAATCTGAGTCGTTTTGGGATGTTTAAATCCTAAAAACCGAAACCAAACAGTACAAGGGAACAAGAGCTCAATGACCTGGCTCGGCACAGAGGAACCTCATTGCCTAAGTGCCTTTGACTTCAGGCATTGCAGCAAGTGTGTTCCGAGATTTGTTTGCATGTTCCCTTCTTTAATTGACAGAAACATTAGTGGTGTGAATGTCCAGTGGCACTGCATTTCGTGTTCAAAGTAGGTACAACCTATACGAAAGGTCTTGATCCCAAATGCATAAAATACCACTGCCAAGCCTTGCATAGTCTCGTTCTTCGACTACTGCTCATTGCCCTTAAGGACTTTTATGACATCAGATCAGCTCTGAGATATAAAGCAAATTAGGCAGGTGTAGTAAGAAGCCGACTACGCCAATTCTTTTATTACAGCTAATGATTGGTTGCTGATGTAGTGATCTGCTGAGTACTAGAATAATACTTCCAACATTCTTCATGCTTGTACTAAGTACTTCATTCTTAATCAAAGAGTGGTGCCATGCCTATGCATTGCCTGTTTGAGATTGTGCTTGCATTTCATGCTTTCAACAATATTGTAACGGATGAAATGGTTTTCATACAGGTGAACTTCGTATGAAGGACGAACGCACACGGCTCAGAAAACCCGGATCAGTCTGCGCGCGATTCGCTTCCTCCGCTTCTTCTTCTTCTGCTCCTGCTGCTTTTCAATGCGCCGCTACGTGGCGTAACAATATGAACTAGTATCTCACCACCATATCAGCTCGGTGGTAGACACTTACTCTTGAGCTCAAGGATGTGTATTTGATCCAGGCTGTGGTGCCTGCTTTTCAGTTGAGGCAAAAAGCAAGGCACGTGTGTACATTGCAATGCTATAGCGCACATTAGCGAGCCCCAAGAAATCAAGATTTTCGGACCCTCCATTAACAGCATCCCTCATAACCTTGGTTCACTTTGCAATGTTAAACCCGTAAACCAAATCATAAACGGCTTCACTGAATGACATCTGCGTCTAAAAGATTGTTCCATGTACAAATAGTGCTTTGCATTGGTCCTACTCCCTGGGTTTCCTATTTTTGCAGGTACCTGGCACACGGTTCCACGTGAAGGATTATAGCAAAGTCATACAGGATCTCTGAATCTATAGCAGGCCGTATTGTGAGGCAAGCATGCATTGCCTTGCGGCAAGTTCTTCAACCCTTGTATCTCCCAAGGCCAACCACAGCTGACTGGAGACAAATAGGTTTTGAATTTGAAGACCTTTGTAATTTTCCAAATTATATTGGGGCAATTGATGGGAAGCACATTTAGAGGCGCCTGCTAACTCTGGAACAATGTTCCACAACTACATGGGTGGCTTCAGCACAGTTCTACTTGCTATGTGTGATGCCAGAAATCGATTCATTAAAGCAGACATTGGGGAATGCGGTTCTCGTGGGGATGCTGGCCTCTTCAACAGCTGTGAACTGGGGAGGGAATTCAGAGCGGGCTCTTGGTCCATACCAGAACCAAGGCTGCTCCCAGGCACCTCTGTAGAACTTCCTTATGTCATAGATGGGGATGAGGCCTTTGCACTGTCTTCAAATCTCATGAGACCCTTCCCAGGAGCAAGCCGCAACCTAGAAAGGAGGATTTTTAACTATAGGCTTTGTTGAGCAAGGCGTATCGTAGAGAATGCCTTTGGTATTTTGGCTAACCTGTGGAGGATCCTTCGTCAGAAAATCAGAGCCTCTACAAAAACGGAGGGGACAATAGTATGGGCCACTGTGCTTTTGCATAACTATCTGAGGACACTTGATGACGAAGAGGACACCATTTTTCAGTATTGTTCCCCAGCAGATGTTGACAGGGTGGGAGAGGATGGGCGAGTAATTGATAGTAAATGGAGAGCTGATGAGCGCACAGGTCCTGGCTTTACACCTGTTCGCAGGTGCAGCAGCAACAACTATGGAGCTCAGGCAAAGGCAGTGCGAGAAAAGTTCATGCAGTACTTTCTCTCTGAAGCTGGACGTGTGTCATGGCAGGACAAAGTACTTGATGCTAGCATTGTATTTCCAAAATAGCAAGTTACATTTACCTTGAACGTGAACGTGGTGTAGCCAGTGTCGAATTACAGCCTGCATTTGATTCAATGGGCACTTTCAGGTGTGCTCGGTTAGCTCACGTTAAAGCTAGACAGAAGAATTAAGACCTGACACCACAGCTTGCACTGCAGTGAGTGGCTTCCTGCAACTGGTTCATGTGCTGCATTTAGGAATTAAAGCAATTTACCGCTTGCAGTGGCAGCACAGCGCTAGGACGTTACATGTGTTGACCATTTGTATGCTGGGTGAGAATCTCTTGAATGCCTAACAGTGCTGCTATTCTGCTGCCGATGCCAGGTTCTTGTCTGCGTCTGGTTCAGCGGGCCCTCTCATAGCGGTCCGTTTGATCCAGGCTCAGACCAGCTGGTGACTTTTCATGTAATGGCACGGCACCACAGCTCGCACTGCATTGTGAGTGGCTTCCTGCAAGTGATCCGTGTGCTGCATTTAGGAATTCAAGCAATTTCCGGCTTTCAGTGGCAGCACAGCACTAGGACGCGACATGTGTTGACCATTTGGATGCTGGGTGAAAATCTCTTGAATGCCTAACAGTGCTGCTCCTCTGCTACCGCTGCCAGGTTCTAGTCTGCATCTGGTTCAGCGGGCTCTCTCATAGCGGTCCGTTTGATCCAGGCCCAGACCAGCCAGTGACGTTTTATGTACTGGCTTCGCTTCAGAGCTTTCACTGTGCTGCACTAGTGTAAGTGGGTGGCCTTAGACATTTATAGCAGTTGCTTCATTTATTTTTCTTTCATTCCGTTGCCGGCTTATTCTTGTGGTTTTATGTTTTTGTTCTATGTTTCTTTTCAGGCGACTTCAGACTTGTGGAAAAGGCAGCTGTGAAGTTTACAGGGGCGTTGCAGCCTGCAGTGCAGTCATGTGTATACCCTTTTTCTGATTTTGCTCGCATTGCGTTTCTAGTTCTTATTCTTTCTACCCATGCCTGGGCTGTGTCAAGTGCATTCTTGGCCTGCACTGTCCCTTTATTATATAATTGTGGGCTTTGTGTCCCTACCTTGCCACCCTTTGAACGGCTGGGAAGCCAGACCATTGCAGTGGCACTCTCGGCAGAAACTGCCTGCTAGATAGCGCGGTTCCCAGGTGGCGGATAGGGGGCATACGGTAATGCTGTGCACTGATGAGCTGCATGCTAAAGTAGTGGTGCATCGCAGACCAACAGGGTGATGCTTTCCCATAGGAGCACCGCAAGCAGCAATATCGGGAACCCATTCTACTTACAGTTTCAATAAACATGGAATCGAAGACAGCACTTTCTTGCCTCTGTCTCCTATTTTTTTTATGCATGTGGTCTTGCATGTTGTGCTTCGCTTTATTGAAACCTGTGTTCTGTTGCATGTTGTGTGAACATATTATCTAGTAAACGGTTCTTGTAGCAGGCATGTGCTGAAATAACAGCATTCAATTCAGGCACGCAATCCCTTGGCAAACACGTTTCGTACGCCCACAAATGGATATGAAACATCAGCCGTGTTCAGGGTGCTCAAATCTTGACTGGGGAGGTTTGTGATAGCGTCGATGTTCTTTTCAACCGGGTGCAACCCGGTTGAAAAGAACATCGCTGACAAATGTCGCTTCGCAGAGCAAGCAGTAACATATCTCGGTCACCGCACTGATAAAAAAATTACCGACGATTACGTTACTTCCTAATGCGAAATTTGAGCGCAGCAAATCCACTGGTCGTCTCGCTCATGGCTCAGAAAGAACTGGCAGATAATTTCGCAGTGGCGAACGGCAGCGGCAATTTCGGCTCGGGCGGTGCACATATACAGATCCGCCGCCACAGATCTGGCTCTCTGATTGCCACCGCACAGGGGTTGCATTGGAGGAGGAGCGAAGAAAGGAATTAAGTTCGAGCCGGCGCTTTGACAACCGGAGACTCGCAGGAAGAGGGGGGAGGGGGGCGGCGTGTACACCCAGCGGCAAACGATGGGGGCAGAAGCGCGCGCAGCAAGCGGACAACGCGATAAAGGGAGGAGGGAAGAGATAGCAGCGACTGACTGATGCTGCTGACGCCGATAGTGAGTCAACCCCAGCTGCGGAGTTGGTTTCAGGGACAACGCCGCCGATGCCGACGTAAACAATATGATACCCTCGCTTCCGCAGCGCCAAGAAACAGGTCTAGCCGTGGGAAGGTGGTCACGTATTCGTCGACGTGCCGGAGCCTACGTGAAATAACCGGCGCGTCGGCAACTGAAGAGCACCCTATCCGCCACACAGGAACAGGGGGGGGGGGGACCTTCCCCTCCTCTTTCTGCATGGCGGCGACGGTGTTCTATGCAGTCACGTTATCTTGACTCTCTAGCGGCGTCAGCGGCATCCAGCGGTATCAGTCGGTCGCTGCTAGCGCTGAGGGGATGAAAGGGGGGCGGAACAGGTTACGAGGCCGACGCCGACGCGAAACCCAGGAACGGACGCCAAAGAGCTGCGCTCTAAAACGGGTTGCACCCTGTTGAAAAGAACATCGACACTATCAGACTAGCCCCTTCTCCGCGTAATGTTACAGAGTTGCGTGCCTTTCTTGGGTTTATCCCTTCTACCATAAGTTTCTCCCTAACCTGTCCACCTTACTTGCGCCTTTGTATAAGCTACTGACGAAAGGAGCCAGGTGGATGTGGAGCGATAAAGAACAAGCAGCATTCGAACTGTCGAAAAAGGCTCTTTGCGCAGCCCCTGTGTTGACATATTTCAATCCGAAGCTCGAACTACTTTTGGCCTGGCTACGCTGTCAGGTGCATCACTCGGGAGCGGCGTTCCCATTGACTACGCCTTTCCAACAGTGGCGTTCCCATTGACTGCGCCTTTTCAACAGTCTGTATGGGCCTTGAAAATACATGAACCTGTTTTTGCTTTTGGGATGCTAGCTGGTCACTTGCCAGTGCAATCGCGCCAGTTGAAGCTTTACAGATCGAGGTACTAGTGCGGAACTACATAAATGTGTGGCAATGGCCGTAATGTTACGACCTGGGCAATGGAAGTCGCCGCCAGGCGTGACCTGGAGGCCACGACCAGCAGCCGGCAGGCCACCTACGAAACGGCGGCAACATAATTTTATTTATTTTTTTCGGCCTTCACTGAATAAAATTTTTACCACCACCACTAAATTTAAACCATGGTGCAATTTTGGATCCAGCTCACTTGTCCTCCTGCTTGCCTATATCGCGTATGACTGATATGTAGGTTCCTATGTTGGTTGCATTATATGCATACACAGCTTGGCCTATTATCCATCAATCCAGTGGTTAGGGACTGTGAGTAATTTATGGGCCGCCAGGTATTGAGTTTGTTGGCTTTTTTCAGTAATCCGAGGCTTTGCATTAACTGGAGGATTGCGTACCATCATAAATAGATCAGGAAATTGAACTCGACTCAGTGACAGAGATTATGGAATAGGCCCTAGCTTAACCTCGACAAAACAACATTCTAAATGAATGTAAACATTTTGATTCGAAAAGGAAATTTGGAATGGCGGAATACATTACAAGCAGAGCTGTAGAGGACAACCACCGAGAACTGTCAACGTTTGAATTGGCTCTGTATCAGCTTTACAGTATTTTAAACAGATGTTTTCAGGCGCTAAATACGCAGTTACATAACCCAAGGTGGGCTGTAATTTGGCAAGGACACAGGTGTCACCCATGGTGTCACCTTTGGAGCTGACGCCTGTCTCCTTGCAAATTCGAAACCAGAACTCAAATTAAAATCATTGTTATGAATGCAGCTTTAGCGTTAACAACATCAAACTTGCTTCAGTTTCGTAGAATTGTGCCCAATTTACAAACTGTTTTACCTACACCGTAGAGATAATACGTTGGGAGGCAACATGTCACGTGGTATGCGATTGTGGCGTTCGCGCGGTCGGTAGCCGGCTTGTGCCGGTGGGCCGGCGGGCCTTTCGCTTGTGCGACTGCGAGACGGTCGATCCATCGCTATGAGCTCCACGTTTCGCGGCATTATTATCGGTGACAGCGAAGTGAAATTCCTGTCAAGTTCGCGGTTTTACTTCCCAGGGAACATTGAGACTTGTATTTTCAGCTACGACGGGGCCGACGGGCTGCGCTTGCTCACTACGCTGAAGTATATGCGCTTCTGCGACCTGCAATTCCTTACAGTAAATGTTGGAGGGAATGCCCTCGCCACTGAAAGGACTCCTGCACAGATTCTGGTTGACATCAAGGTATGTGGCGAGGAACTACGATTATTATGAGTGGCGGTTGCAATGTGTTAGATGTGTATTTCCTTGCAATGAGGGCGTGCTTCGCGCGGAATTGATTGCGTGCGATGGGCCGCACGATCGATGACACGATTGCGCACGATCATGTTCAGTGTTCTTCTCAGAAAGTTTTCAGAGATGGACATTTGACAAAAGATGGGGAGCGGCTATATGTTATATTTTGAATAATGACAGCGCAGAAAATGCTTTGAGGCAAAAAAAAAAAAACTACGCTAGACGGCTCCGAGGCTCTTCTTTTTTAATACAGCAAAATCTCGTTAATTTGGCCCTCAGAAAAAGTTCCCGCATTATCTGACATTTATATTTATCGAATCGCCCTTTAAAAAATCCGAAAACTGTTCGTGTCACAGCAATTCTATATAATGATGACACTTGGAATATATGCGTACTATCGCACTCAGTATAAGCTACACCGCGCGAGCGCGTGTGCAAGCGATGTGCAAGGTTGTAGAGTGGCGTACCGAGGGGTTCTAGCGCGCATGCTCGAACAGCTACACCCTCTCCAGATAACCCAAAAACGAGGTGAAATCGCCGCCACTGTATAACCTTGCAGATCGCTCGGCCACGCGTTCGCACGGTGTAGCTGATACTGAGCGCGATAGTACGTACATTTGAGATGAAAGCTGTATGCGGCAACAAATTTTCTTGAATTCGTCAAGTGCTTTGCTCAGCGCACGCTGCCAGGAATGACAAAGAATTTCTCTAAAATCACAATTATCACCGTGACAAATGGATAAAATGCTGTCGTTTCTATGCCATTCCTTGCTTAAATTACACTTTTGCACTCTATATGAAATGGTCTTTTTTTTTTTTTTCTACGCAGAACATTGTCCAGCATGCAGCCTGCTTGGCCAGGTGCGTGTTCATATTCAGGCTACTATCGCGGCTTTCTGAGTCCTCAAAGGAAAAAAAGAAGCGAAAAGAACTGGACAGGTTAACTGTCCATGCTTTTGCAGGCGTGGAGAACGTGGGGCTGGTAGGAGTCGAGGTAAGAATTTCGCAGGCGTTATCTTGCAGCATGCATACTTTGCTGTTAGACCTAATTCAAAATTTTACTGCTTTCATCGTGTTACAACATGAGCGACTGCTACGTGCCAGTTACCTTCATTTCACTATGCGAGCAAAAGTGTACAATGTGATGCATAACATTACATATGTTACATTACATAAAGTAGTTTACTGTCGGGATGACAAGTGAGTGTACATATGAGAGGTACAGGATTCATACATATATATATATATATATATATATATATATATATATATATATATATATATATATATATATATATATATATAATGTAGCGTCTCACTTCGAAAGATACAATGATTGCGCATCAAATTTCTGATCATTGTGCACGGATTTGACCTTATCATCATTATGCTAAACGTTGATATGGTTGCTGATTGAATTTGTGCTTTTCAGGACCGTTTTGTTTCCAATAGGGGAAATAAGAAGGCCATGTATGGTGCCGATGGGTACCACATGTCGAAAGGTTGCGGTGTGAAGGCGTTGGCAGGAGCCCTTTCATTGGCTGTGCGGGCCATGTTTTCGGACTGCTGCCACGCCACGCACACCAGCCACAACCGTCGCCAAGTTTGGCGGCTGCGGAAATGCATCGCCAAAGGCCATTCAGACGGGCAGTGTTCACCATTCATGGCATAAAGGTATGTTTGCCACTTATGGCCTTAAGTTATGAACATTGCGCTGACAATGCAATGTTTCTGAGTCTTAAAAGGCTATTTCGATATGTAGTACATGATCAGACCGAGGTACATTGCATCGGCACTGTAACTACTGCAGTGGAGGATAAAAATGAAGTGTCATTTGTGCTATATTTTTTACAGTCGTAATGTGACGTTTATGATATTCTTCCACGAGGCCACAAGTAACGCACATGCTGGGCAACATCTCTTCCGGCCAGTACTGTCCCTGTTTTTCTTTTAATAGTGGGTCCTCTAGGACGTGCTAATCATGGTTCGTACCATTTTCTGAGACGTTTGAATACAACAGTGTGTTAACGCTTCCGTTCTTCATGAGCATATCTCTGGCAGGTGGTGGTTGGCAGGTGACATGACCATACACTTAATTTGGCGGTTTTTGTGTTGTTAAAAGAGCAGTTCACATGGCCGCATTGACAACAGCTAATTATGGAGGGTAAGATGAGGGGTCAGACCAGGGCCCTTGGATCGGAAGTCAGATGTACTACCCCTAAGGCATGCAGGCAAGTTTTTACAGCTTCATTAAAGCAGGGGTTTATATTTGTGCTCGGTGGTATTTCACGTAATATGGCATATTATGGCAACAGCTGGCTGTTGGCTCCTTTGTATGCATGCTAATGAGTATGTGTAACGTAACAGAGGCCCAAAATTATTGATTAATCATGAGGCGAGTAATAAAGTGCATGTTGAGGGGTGAGCACGTGCACATGAGGACCCGCAAAAGTAGTCGCATATCGGGCTCATTATTGGTGCTGCATCACACCTTTAAAGGTGCAGCATAAGTGCCACAACCATGCTTCACTCTTAACTGGCATATGACTGAGGCTTGCATTACACTGCTTCTGCTAATGTCCTGTATTATTCTACAGATTCTGGAAGGTGCAAGACGACCCATTTAGGTGCGGTTTTGAGAGCCATCATCATCAACATCGAAACTATAACCACAGCACGGCAAACGCCCTCTAATATTCCTCTCATTCTAGGCGTATGATGTTTTTTTTTTTTAGTGTCCTTTTACTTGCCTTTTTCGGTTTTTCTGATTAGATTTCTGAGTTTTCATTTAGCGTCTTTTAGCTGTTATTCATGTTTTCCATCCTTTTTCCTACTTTATCGTCTTTACCTTCGCTGACTTATACAGCCTTGCCTTTTAGACTGAGCTTATGCCCGCGCTGTTTTGTTGTTTTTATTATTGTTCTCATGCTTCATTTTCGCTTTTAGCTATGTTATTTGTTGGTTCTCTGCAATTATCGTTTCATCTCTTCTTCACGTGCGCCCCAGTTCCGTTCTTTGCATCTGCCCCGCTCCATACTTTCCGTGTCACAGCGTTAATTTGCGTTCCATATCAGATGCCGTTGCTCGGATGCTTTAGCTCTGATAACCGTGCTCATGCGCAAATTTAGTCTTTGTGTGTATATCGGATCGGCTGTTTTCCAAAAAAAACTTGTTAGTGAGCGCATTTGTGTGTGTCCTCCTCTTCCCGGTCCGTCGTCTGCCAGTGTTCTTTCTCTGATCAAATGTGTTCCAGCTAATGTTGCTAAAACAACTGAGGGCTGTTGAGAGTCGTGTAGCCTAGACTGCGGCACGTATCGTTCTCGAACCTTTGCTCACTTTCAATTCATATAGTATCACAAAAAACTACTTATATTGCTCTAGATTGTCTTCACATGCTGAGAGAAGGTTTTGCATCTGCTGCCCTTTCTTTTACGTTATTATGCACACCTGTGAATTAAGATGTTTGCTATGTTAAGCGTATGTGAGGCGCGTTGTTTCGGACTCGACGTAAAAATAAGAATGCTTCGAATGAAACGCCGTCTATTTCGATTAAGATAAACGTTCGCGCCGATTGCGAACCGGGGTAGCCCGCATGGCTCATACGAGGTATACACGAGGAAATGGCAATGAGAGGTAAAAAAAACTTCTGCGTGCTCCTGCGCATAAAGCCCCCACCTCCTTCTCTCTCCCCCCATCTAGCTTATTAATTTTTATTTTACTACAGATAGCCCCCTTCTTACCCCAGACGGCTTCAATGCAAAGTCGCGCGGAACAGCGGGAGAGCTGTCCAGCGGAAGAGCGTTTTCTTCTCGGCGTGGAAAGGGCAGGGCACTAGCTAGAGCCTGCATTGCTATGAGATGAAATGATAACAAATTTCGGCATCACGCGTGTGTCACATGCTGGTTGCTAAAGTATGCCGGCTCGTCGAAGTGAAGCTTGAAAACTGCGTCGCCACATTTTATATAGACGTGCATGTAACACGCGTTTTTGCGGTGGAAAGATATGGCCATATATTAGCGCTACGTGCTATGCCTGTGGCGTACGGAAATGCTTGTAGATTGCAACAACAGCTTCATTGTAAATGGAGCGAGATCACATGGCTAGACTGCTGGAACCTTCTAAATACTTGGAGCAGCATGGAAAGCAAACAAAGAAAATGGTGGGGCTGTGAGATGATGCGGTGAAAAAAGTATGCTGTGCCAACGCCATTTTTAAATGATACCCTTTGAACAGGTTTCATGTTGTCAATATGCAGCTTTATCACTTCATGCATAGGGCAGGAATGGGGGCCCTGGACTGTACAGAGCAAACAAATCCCCCCCCCCTCCCCTGCATAGCTATCCCTTCTCATAACACTTGCAATATGCCCTGTTTCAATTTAACTATAACGAACTAAAAGAATAAGAAGATGTGATCACTGTGTTCAGTACAAGAGTGATGTATTAGTTTGGCAACACACATACAGAGCACAACCGTAGCTATGCATAAAAGCTCAAACAAGGAGGTAAATAATAATTAAGAGACTAGTCAGATATACCCTCTGACACGGCCTATTTTCCTCTCCCGCAGTGGGTAATTTCAGAGATGTAAGGCGATGGTAATGATGGAGGCGGAAAAAGATTTTCCTCCTTATGTCATCTATTGTTCCTGTTGCTCACTGTTCAAGGAGGGAGGAGTTCACAATAGACCATAAAAAGTAATATTTTTCAATCTCTAAGCAAGTGCGGTGGGGAATTATGGTTTTTTGAAGATCAAGAAGGTCTTCCCAAAATCTAAATGAAGTCAGATTAGCCGGAGGTCCCGTCCATTCATTCAGGTTTTCTCTCTTTCCGTTATTGGGGTTGCATATATGAAGCAAGTTGCAATAGATATGGGCCCCCCTCCTTAAAGACTCGGCGACAAGACTCTCGTCTGCAGCCTCCTTAGTGCTGACCTTAATCCAGCACTGCTTCCAGTTATTCTTTCTTTGGTAATGTGGCATCAGGCAATGCACAGATATTGCCGCGAAACATTCAAAACTGTATTTGTTGTTTTTCAACAGCCGCCGGCACACAGGCTTATCACTCTGATTCTGGATCGCGTATCAGTTCCGTAATCTTTGTTTGTTAATGCTCGATGTCGCGAGTCACACCTTTATCAGTTTCATTGTAGCGCAAGATGCACCGAGATCTATCTCGAAGATTCCGGCCACTCGTGTGTCTTTCCACAATGTTCCAGCCCGTGCTGGTAGCTGTTTGCGACGTTATTTAGATTGTTCTGTGCAGCCTTTAGATTGAGCGTTGACGAGTGTGACGGGCATTCTTTGTCCGACGACCGACGAGCACGTTTGTTGCTATCGCCGCCGCCGAGTTGCTTAGTTCTTTTGCGGGCGCAAGTCAGCACCAATAAAGAGTTATTTCAGTACCATCACGCCTGTGTCTTCTTTTGGCGTGTGTGGCCTTGTCACCACACGTGACAATATGATCCTGTCGTGGGGCCATAGAAAAATTGTGAACTGATATGTGCACCAGAAAACCCAGTTAATCGCTGTGCAAAGTGCACGCATGCTTTCAAGTTTGAGCAAACAGTTTCAGGCGTGAGGGAAATGCGTAAAGGACTAGAGACATGTGAAATGCCTTCTACACTGCTTGAAGATGCAACGCTTGTGTATTCGCACTATCATTATCACCCAGCAAACAAGTAATCGTGGGAGTTACAGGTAGTCGCATCAAAATGAAAGCAGCAAACAGTACGTTCATGCCCATCGATGAACCTAATGGCATCAGAGATACCTCAATTGGAGCACCTTAGCAAAGAAACGCAGCTGAATAGCTACTTGATATCAATAAAGCCGAGTTGGCATGGGGTCTGGTAAATGTAGAGGCATCAATGCTATAATATTGAGAGGTAATGCATGCAACTCGATAACAGTATCATATCAGTATAAATCCTACATCACATCATTTGATGTAGTTGTGTAATATACACTTCAACTGCACAAAATTAGGCACAAAAAAATTGGAATGTAAATAAAGTGGTTTCCTAAATTTTTTTCCCTTGGGTTTAACCAAGTATGTTTCTATGCGCGACATATTTACATACACTTTACTATGAACCAAAGCGTTCATATCATGAAGCACAATAGTGTGTGGTTTGCCTGCTTTCGCAAGTGTAGCCTCCCGGCATATAGTATTTTCTTGGGGGGGATCACGTCAAATGAAATCTTTACAAAAAACCCTTATGTGGTGACATGTTTAGCCTATCACATACAGAAGTTGCGCTCAGTCGTCTATCAAAGAAACATTTTTTAGGTGTATATCCAGCAGGAAATAAATAAGCTACAGAAAGGTACTCTTAAAGTGACAGCTGAAGAAGAATGCTGTGACAGTTAAACATATAAACGAAAGGGCAACAAACACAATGTAGTCAGCATGAACCGGCCCAGATACAGCCGGGAAAGGTAGCAAGGTATGGAGAGGGATCTACTGGTGAATAGCCTCAAGTGTGAACAAGTGCAAACTCTCTTTCCCCCTTCCTTCCCCCGTTCTTCATGAGGACAAAAAGTACAATATGGAACAGGGGTGTAAAAAGGAAATTGGCAGACCCAAGGACACTACCTAAAGAGGCAGCACGCATGGGCAAACAGCTTATTCCCAACTGACTGATTACTTGGATGCAGTTCATTTATGATACGTTCAAGCTAAAGCATCAGAATTTCAGCTATATGTATAGCAATTCCTATGTGGGAATAAAGGCTGGATAGTTGCCAAGGCTTACATCACCTGGAGCTTGCCCCTATTGCTGCTGTATATTTGTTCCACAAGGCATTTGTGCTGCTTTACGAAAGCACTAGTTGTCGGGTAAATGCTTTATTTTCTGCTGAGAAATTACTGTGCAACTAAACACATTATTTTAATTCAAGAATTGCAGAAACAAAATGAAAGCATATTGTGTAATGTGTTTAAAACAAAAGCTGACATGACATTAACAGAACTAAAGGAGAGCATTGGAGTGTTTTAACACCAGTTGTCCTAGAGCTTGTGTGCCTATAGCTAGCCCACTAGCTAGGCGCACCAGCTGTGGCTGTTGAGGGTTGCCTGGGAAGCAGTAAACAATCTTAAAAAAAAAACAGCTGACAGAAATGTTCGCACCCAGGTGCCCTTTATTTTGCACTTTTTTTTTCATAATCTTAAATGGGAAGAAGCACAAGACGAAAATTTCTGCATAACAGCAATTCCACTGCAATGTCCCGACACTGAAATGCTCTGCATGATGTTTTTCATGTGCCCTGTGTGAGAGATATGCATGAGAAGCTAGTGAAATAATAGCTCTGTTTGGAGGTTAGTAAATAAAGTTATGTAAATCGTTCCTTGATGCACACATTGCACGTAACTCTATTTCAAGTCTACTTACGACTTTAGAATTGATGCTTTGTTCCTCAGGCCAATAAATAAAAACTGCAGACTGTGTTTTTGCTAATAGGATAACTACGGCAAATGAAAAGCCACTGGAGGTATGGCAGACTAAAGCGCCTCTATCCTTAATTTGGACAGACAACTGAACAGTTTTCAGTTGCTTTCACTAGCCTAGGCCACTCTGTCTTATTTAAAGGTTTGAGTGCATTTAAGCTTTCCTCTCGGTGTCACCTTCAAATGAAATGGTCATTACACAGTGGCGGTCCCATGAGACCGATGTACCCCTATTTTTTCTCTTAAAAAGCATTTTGTAACAAACAAAATTTCCTGCTGTTTATATTTTGAAATCGAGACAATGACCTTGGAAGCAGCACAGTATTATTCAAGCTGCAATATTTTAAGATAAATGTAAAAATGATTACATATATGAATATCGCTCATGTATGTATTGTAGCATGCGTTGACGACAAAGAAGCGCAGAAGTGTGAGAGGAAGAAGTGTGCTAACCTCGAGTCTGAACTCTGACGCTGTTCGTAGAACCTTTGCCACGCCTTGGACCTCGGACGCAACTGTAAGGGTCGCTGTTTACGCGACATCTGGTGGAGCTGCCGGGTACGATTTTCATGAGCCGGACGCCCCCTACAAGCCCAGGACGCACCCCTAAGGTGTAGACCCCAGTACACCAGAGCAGCCGCCGACTGCAAGGTCTGGCTCCCAAGTGTGGTCCTCTCCCTGACCACAGACCAACAAGGAGCGTTTCTGTCAGCGCGATGAATCCCCCGGCATCGATAACTCCTGTCCTGCTCCACCACCAGCGGGAGCCACCACATTTCCACGGCCTGCCCCATGAGGACGCTGAAGACTGGCTGGAGCAGTTCGACCGGGTGGCTGCCTTCAACGCCTGGAACGCTGACTCGAAGCTTCGCCATATCTACTTCGCACTGGAGGATTCTGCGATTACATGGTTCGAAAATCAAGAAGCCGGACTCCGAACGTGGGACACATTCAAGGCAGAATTCTTGCGTATGTTTACCAGCACGCTTCGCAAGGAAAAAGCGCAACTGCTTTTAAATAGCCGTATACAACATCCGAATGAAACTGTTACGGCCTACGCCGAAGAGATGAAGCGACTCTTTCGACGCGCGGACCCAACCATGTCGGAAGAGAAAAAAGTGCGCCTTTTGATGCAAGGTGTTAAAGAGCAGTTATTTGCAGGCCTGGTGCGAAGTCCACCAACAACTGTCGCCGAATTCATAAGTGAGGCGTCTACCATCGAAAAGGCACTTGACATGCGCGGCCGGCAATACCAGCGCACTACAGTGTCTATGAACGCCGCGAGTACAGGTGAAGCGATACAGTTTTCGTCAGAATCGTTGCGTGATACGATCCGGGCGATAGTCCGGGAAGAGGTGGCCAAATACCTGCGGATGCCTCCACAGCCACAGGTTGTCACAGTTTCCGATATCATCCGTGAGGAAGTACAACAGGCGCTGGGTGTTCCCGCACCCGTCACCGGGCCCGCACCCGTCGCCGCGCCTGAACCCGTCGTAGCTACACCGCTGCCCCAGACCCTGAGCTACGCCGCGGTCACCAGCTGCTACCTGCCGCCTTCGACAGCATCCTACGAGCCTCGCGCACCGGTCGCCCATGTGTCTTCCCGGCCGAGCGTACGCCGCCGAAGGACCGATATCTGGCGAACGCGCGATCACCAACCGTTGTGCTGCCACTGCGGCGAAGCTGGACACCTGTATCGCCGCTGCCCCTACAGGGAACTCGGCCTCCGTGGGTTTTCTTTTGATGCCCGTCGTCCGTTACCTGGCCAGCAGCCACGCGAAATCGCAGAATACATTTCGCGTTCCGACTCAGGCCCAAGCCGCTTCCGATCGCCGTCGCCTCGCCGTTACAGCTCTCCTGGACGCCAGGAGCAACTCCAAAGTCCCCGTAGGGGAAACTAGATGCAGCAGCCTCTGGAGGTGCGGCTGCTACAGTGCGAAAATTTCAAGATCCTCCACAGACCCACGACAGTTCTTCACTGCAAACTACAGTTCGTTACATACGGCCACCAGTAGAATCGATGCCGCTACGAAATTCCGCTGATCCTCAACGTAACCACGACGCCGACATTCGCCCCACCACTCCTTCATAGCATCGAAGTCGAGACCGAACCCCACGAAGCTGTCGCTGCCCGACACAACAAACTGCCGACCTGCAGATCTCCGTTGATGGCGTAGACGTCACTGCTCTAGTCGACACTGGCGCCGATTATTCAATTCTAAGTGCACACTTCGCCAAAGCTCTCAGAAAGGTCACAACATCATGGGTGGCCCGCAAATACGCACCGCTGGCGGACATTTAATTATGCCCACGGGAGTGTGCACGTCGAGGATCACTGTACAAGGGCAAACCTTTCTGGCGACGTTCATCGTACTGGCTCAGTGTTCCCGTGACTTCATCCTCGGTATGGACTTTTTAACCGAAAATGGCGCCATTATCGATCTGCAGAATAAGTCCGTAAGATTTTCAGTTGAGAATGCTATCGAATCCAACAGCATGCTCCCCGCTCCCCGCTGCACTCCACATTATTGATGACCATGTTAGTGTGCCCCCACGTTCAAGCATCATGGTCTCCGTGGGTTCCCTCCCAATGCAAGATACAGAAGGTGTCGTCGAGACAAAACAGAAACTGCTTATTGAAAGAGGCATCGCCGTTGCCATGGCAGTTGTTTTTGTTGAAAATGGCAAAGTTGAGGGTCTTCTCACGAACTTCAGCAATGAACATCAACATCTGAACAGAGGGACAACTGTCGCATATCTCGACGCCATAACTGACACTAGTTATGAATGCAGTTTCACCAGCGCTTCAGCAACAGAACCCTCCGACAACACTGAACCTCTGTACGATATAAACCCGGCCTTACCTCGAAAGTATCAAGAGAAACTACGGCACCTGCTCCGTCGCTACTCTAATGCATTTGCCAGATCATCACGCGTCGGTCGAACCTACCTTCCAAAGCACCGCGTCATTACAGACGAAGCTGTTCGACCACTCCGCCAGTCGCCTTATCGAGTTTGCCCTAAAGAACGTACTGCCATCCGAGACCAAGTGAAGGAAATGCTCTATAACGATATCATTCGCTCTTCCCGCAGCCCCTGGGCTGCACCTGTGGTACTTATGAAGAAAAAAGATGGCACACTTCGTTTCTGCGTAGACTATCGCCGACTGAACAACGTTACGAAAAAAGATGTTTACCCTTTGCCCAGAATAGATGACGCCTTAGATCGTCTGTGCAACACAAGATACTTCTCCTCCATAGATCTCAAGTCTGGATACTGGCAGATCGAGGTCGATGAGAGGGACCGCGAAAAGACTGCTCTCATTACACCTGACGGGCTATACGAATTCCAGGTCATGCCCTTCGGCCTTTGCTCCGCGCCCGCAACCTTTCAGAGACTCATGGACAGCGTTCTCGGAGATCTGAAGTGGACGACATGTCTTGTATACTTGGACGACGTAACTGTATTTGCCCCGAATTTCGAGGAGCACCTTCGTCGCCTAGACGCAGTACTAGACGCCATCCAATCGTCGGGCCTCACTCTGAAAGCCGAAAAATGCCATTTTGCTTATGAAGAGCTGAAGTTTTTGGGCCATGTCGTGAACCAGGCGGGAGTTCTGCCGGATCCTGAAAAAACAGTTGCCACCGCAAATTTTCCGCCGCCGTGGGACCAGAAAGAAGTGCGACGCTTTCTTGGGCTACGTGCATATTATCGACGTTTCGTGAAAAACTTCTAAAATAGCCGCCCCCCTTACACTTCTTACTAAGGCTGATATACCGTTCACATGGGGCGACCAGCAAATGGACGCATTTCAGGAGCTTCAACATCGCCTGCAGTCACCTCCAGTTCTAGCACAGTTCGATGAAACCGCAGACACCGCACTCCACACGGATGCAAGCAATGTCGGTTTGGGCGCTGTCCTAGTACAGATACGGAACAGTGAACAACGTGTGATCGCCTACGCTAGTCGGGCTATGTCGACGGCTGAGACAAACTACTCTGCCACTGAAAAGGAATGCCTGGCCATCGTGTGGTCTATTTCGAAGTTTCGACCATACCTGTACGGCAGACCCTTCAAAGTGGTGACCGACCATCACGCGCTTTGCTGGCTGACAAGCCTTAAAGACCCTTCTGCGCGTCTCGCCAGGTGGAGCCTATGACTTCAAGAATACGACATCACTGTAACCTACAAGTCAGGTCGTAAGCATTTAGACGCTGACTGCCTGTCTCGTGCTCCTGTACAACCAGCTTCGGATGCCTCAGGTGACGACGACGCATTTCTGAGTGCAATTAGTTCAGACAATTTTGCCGATGACCAACGGAATGATCCCGAACTTCGCCAGGTAATCGACTTTCTTCAAGGTGCCGGCAGCATGGTCCCTAGCCCTTTCCGTCGTACTTTGTCTTCTCTGTGTCTCCGTGATGGCGTTCTCGTCAAGAAGAATTTTACAGCCAACAGTCGCCAATACCTCCTCGTTGTACCAGCAAGCTTAAGGGATGAGATTTTTCAAGCCTGCCACGACGAACCCACATCCGGCCACCTGGGAGTCACTCGGACGATATCCAGAATTAAAGAACGGTATTAATGGCCTCGTTTGTCAAGCGATGTAACGCATTATGTTCGAACTTGCGTGACTGCCAACGTCGAAAGGTTCCGCCTCTGAGGCCAGCCGGTCTTTCAAAGCCCATTACGCCACCGTCCAGACCATTCCAGCTAATAGGGATGGACTTGCTCGGACCGTTCCCTACTTCCACTTGTGGGAACAGGTGTATTATAGTAGCTACTTACTACCTGACCCGCTACGCAGAAACCGCTGCTCTTCCTTGTGTTACCGCTTTTGAAGTTGCGAAATTTTTCGTTCTTCAAATTGTCCTGAGACATGGCGCACCAGAAGTACTCATTACTGACAGAGGAGCTGCATTTTCTGCAGAGCTCATCCAGCATATCCTTGTTCTTAGTCGCACCAATCATCGTCGCACGACTGCATACCACCCGCAAACAAACGGCCTGACAGAACGTTTGAACAAGACCATTGCCGATATGCTGTCAATGTAGGTGGACGTCCATCACAAGACATGGGACGAAGTATTGCCGTATGTAACATTTGCATACAGTACCGCCGTTCAGGAAACTACCAACATGACTCCATTCAGCCTAGTTTACGGCCGACAAGTGACGACCACGCTCGACGCCATGCTGCCCCACATAGACGAAAGTCCAAATGATGATGTCGCCTCTTTTCTACAGCGTGCCGAAGAGGCCCGTCAACTTGCACGGGTGCGCATACAGCAGCAGCAAGGCCGAGATGCACAACGCTACAACCTGCGGCGGCGGACTGCAGACTATCTGCCAGGTGACCTTGTCTGGGTTTGGTACCCCATTCGACGACGCGGACTCAGCGAAAAACTCTTGCGCCATTATTTCGGCCCCTACCGCGTTCTTCGACGCGTTAGTGAACTGGACTATGAAGTCGTTCCGCACGAGGAACCAGAGCCCCGGCGTCCCATGTGTTCTGAAGTGGTCCACGTGGTCCGCTTCAAGCCTTTTCATGCCAGATAGCAGCCCCTTTTACTCTGTCCCTCTTTCAATCTAGCATCGGGACGATGCTTTTCGCACGGGGGGGCTAATGTAGCATGCGTTGACGACAAAGAAGCGCAAAAGTGTGAGAGGAAGAAGAAGTATGCTAACCTCGAGTCTGAACTCTCACGCTGTTCGTAGAACCTTTGCCACGCCTTGGACCTCGGACGCAACTGTAAGGGTCGCTGTTTACGCGACAGTATAACAGTTGCATGAAAAGAATAAGTTAAAGTAAAAACTTTTGGTTGTTCACCATTTATTGTTTAAAAACAGAGCACAAGCATTTCACAGACAAAGGCAGTCTTTTCGCTTCCCCTAGAACCAAACGCTGGGGCTGCCGCTGCCGTGACATGTAAGGGATTGATTACTAGTACATTTAAGATGTATGCATGACATGGACTATGTCATGCTTAGCCAGATCATAGTGACTAGCTTGAAGGTTACTGTGCAAAGAAAAGAGACATCAGCTTTTTTCACATTGCACATTGGAAATGCATACAATAGCATGTAACAGTGCTCTGCTGAACAAACAGGCAGAAATTCTGCAACCTTTTTACCTACAAAGACAGATGCTTTGCTTCCAACATCTGCTTGCACTCTAGAGATGTGCCTAAAGAACAGGCCCCATGATTACTATTTAGCGTTCCACTAGTCAATATACCTTTTCATTGACATGTTGAAGAATGTGTATTACATTTTTTAGTGCTGTTAGACAGATTCACGAGATGTGCCAGTTGTAATTTTGTGTCTAGAAATCAGCTGGACAAAATACATCGTCTTCAATATGAAGTGAAGTATCCTTCTTGATTGCCAATACATTCTTTACAGGACAGGCTATATTGAGACCAAGTGCATAGACTGAGCCAGTATAAATAATGTCAGTGGCATATATGCAGTGCTCAATTCAGATGCATGATATTGGAGTTTGTATGCCCTTAGAATCATGATGAGGACAGGCAGCACGGAATGCTATATGTGCCATGGCTGTTTACTGTTTGCTTATGAGGCGTACGAAAAACCAAGTGGTTATGTGCCTTTGCTCTGGAAGGCCACAGTATAAGGTGGAACCGTTGGAGAGGCATATTCAATATTTTGGACCGAAATCTGTTGCAAATGTCAGAGAACACTGTGAAGCACCCAAACGAAAGTAAACCTGGTGCTTCCTGATTGTGACTTTACTAACATCTTGAAATGTGTTCAGGCATTTCTTTAGTCTAAATTAGCCCTCATAGACTGGCTTTACAATTGGCTCTATTTTCAGGTGCTCATTGGCTGAGACATAAGATTGGACGCTATGTTTCTACAAAGCCTTCAGGTGTTGACTGGTTGAGGCCTGAGATTTGATGAAAAGTTTTTACAAAGCCGTAATATTCAAATTTTCAGTCATATCTAGTTGCTACCGCCGGTTATCCACTTCTTCAAGTGAATAACAAGTTCCGCTTTCCAGTTCCACTTTGAGCACAGATTTTAACAAATGCAAAAAAGTCTCCCTTCCACTCTGTGCTCAATGGCCTAAAAAATTCTTTCCATTGCTGCCTGTAAGCAAAGAAACAAGGCTGCCAATGATATTCATTTTACAGGTACTATAGGTACAAGTTATTCTATTGCAGTCAATTGAATTCAATTTATTTCTTCTAGATGTGCGCACAATCTTGAAACGGCAACGCGGGTGAAAACTATTACTTGAATAGGACTGTGCACCGAATCTACAGCTAATTTTTTAAGTCCTTCTAATAAACCACAAAATGAAAAGCTGGCATAAAGAAGGACTAACTCTACAGAATAGTAAGCAATGTATGCAAACTGCAATGAAAAGAGCAAAATACAGAAGCATCCTTAAGAAACTGCATGTAGGCAGTCCAGTATAAAACAAAACTCTATACTGCATAGCTGCGATTGTAACTAAAAGCCCCGCTGACAATATGAACGGCCTATGATAGGTATAAAAGCACAGATTATGTGGCAATATTTGTTATCTAATTTTTTACACTGCACAGGAGGAAGTGAGTAATGTATAATGAAACGAAAGTTGAGGAGGTCAGCAACCTTTGCCTACACATAGTGTTCTGCGCTAACACTGGCAGCAATCACTGCAGCCATGGGAACGAGACACGACTAGCACAAGTTCATTTTAGCACTACGTGTTCTGCGCTAACATTGGCAGCAATCACTGCAGCCATGGGAACGAGACACGACTAGCACAAGTTCATTTTAGCACCAAGAAAATATGGCATATGGGTGGCAAGCGTTTAGAATATACAGTAGCCGTGCTTTGTGGTTACTACAAGCAAACCTGTAATCTCAAGATGAATTTGCAAAAACACATTTCCAGGACGAAACCTATGATGCCACAAAATAAGATGAAATGGTAAGCTGTTTAAGTGTGTGCGCAGCATGCATGCGTATGTTCGCACATAGCTTAACAGTGATATTTCTGGCATTTTCCTGACAAGTAAAATAATGAGGGTGAATGTAATGGTGATTCTCTTTTCAAAACCACAAGGCAATAAATAATATTGCTGAGTACTTAGTAGTGTTATTACCTTTTACAACTAAAACTTTCAGAAAGTGATTTTGGTTGCCGACTAGTAACATTTTCAGCCTAATATAGCTTCTTTTGTTGTTAGTTTGCTTTTCTAAGAACGAAATGCAATGTATCAACAAGCATCAGAAACTTGGAAAAGGCCATGTTGAAGTTATACGAAAGAACACCGAGGAAAAAGAAAGGGCAGCTGTGGCTTGCATCTTTCACTCGCATCCTTTGCTGTGTACTGAAGTTTGCCTCTTTTCATTTTACTTAACTCTGTATGCATTCTTGCCTGTGTTCAATTCGCCAAGTAACTGGGGGACTATTAGCAAGACACACTTTGAGGCCAATGTATGATGATGTGGGTGATTATACAGTGTGCATTACAAGTATACATACACACTGCTTCCTGTACTTTGTCCTGTCATCACCTTGGGTAATTTTCAAAGATCTTGATGCAAGTGCACTGTAGGGATACCTGGTGGCTAAACAAAAGAGGAAACTGTGTGGGGAGAAAGAAAAATAAGAATTGCTTCCCTGTGCAGTGGCATTTATTCTTTCCTACTGACCTTCTCCTTTAGCAGTATTTTTTTGCCAGCTCCACAGGACATATGGCAATGTGTTGTGTAAAAAGATTCACGGCAGGTTAAGTCGACTTATTTTGCAATCAACAATTTCTGTTCCATGCAACGCAGTGTTGTAATCGTCTTGGAGACTTTCCAGAGAGAAATGCCCTTCTTGAGTCCCACAGTTTAAAAACACACAGCTTGACTGTTTGTCTCATTTCCATAACTAAATAAAAAGTCCGCATATACAGCTATGCCTCGCTAACATAGACCCTGTTAATATAAACCTGAATGACTCTTAATACGAGCAGTTTTCCTGCAGCTGAAACTTTCAATGCATTTACGCTTCATTGACATGGAAGTTTGGTACTTGGACAATAAACAAGAGTCTATTGGAGCCCTGTGACCCATGTATTCTTCATTAATGTGCACGGCAATGCTTGCAAACAAAATCGGCACTGTGGTAGCGAGGTTTATATTGTGAGTGTGAGGTCTTTCAAGGCTCTTTCGTTTCAGTTGGAAAGTAAAACAGAATGAATCACATCGGCTGTTACTCTGTGAAACTTTCATCATACTGTTCCACTGTGCACAATATTTTCTGAACCCATGAACTGGGAGGCACGTTGAATTCTTCCGATCACCCTGTCTGGCTCCCGAATCACTTTTAACCTAGGCACAGTTTGCATGCCTCGGATCATCATGGCGTAGTGTTTTGTCATGCTCATGGGGTCTCGTCAGCTACAAAATGAGTAGGGCTTCAGTAGAGTTCTTGAGTCCTTACATGGCCACCACCGTAAATTTGAATTGGCCTTTGCTCGCATGGTTCGTAGCTGCCGCCGCATTGTCTGTCCACTTTTCTAACTTTTCTAGTATGCCTTCGCGGAATTATCTAGATGTTTCTACGCCGAATTTAAATTGAGCACTGTCGAATGAACGCGCATTCATAGTTCGACGACCGATGAGCACGATTGCTACTATAGACGAAGCCGTTTTGCTTTATTGTTTTGTGGGCGCAAGTCTGCCCAATAAATAGCTATTAGTTTCAAAAGTAGCACGCTCCAGTCCCATTGATGCCAAGGTATATGAGTGCAGTGAGGATAAAAGACAAGAATCTGTATTGGCGACATTCACTAGGCGTTAATATTGTCACGACTGAAGTCAGAGGAAGCCGTGAGAGTACACGTAGCCGAGGACCCGAGAATAAGGTCGGCTTGTCGTTCCGAACACAGAGTCACAGAGTCCAGCACCAGCGCGCCGCTCGTGCCAACCACCGCTTCGTCGTCGTCGGCCCCAAAAACGGCTGTCACGCGGCGCTAGGCACGTGGCAATATTCCCCCCCGTGAAAGAAAACATCGTCCCGATGACAAGGTTAGAGGAGAAAAAAAAGTTAGGCGTGAGGTGAACTGTACAATAACGCTAAATTTCACTTGCAGGGAACGCTCAGTCACGCGAAAAGTACGGCTTTAAGCGCGCCACATGCACAATTTCAGGCCGCTGGCGTCGAACACTGACGGTCAGAGTTCCATCTGGAATGACTTAGTAATTGATGTTGTTTAAGCGGCGCAGGACTTTATAGGGTCCGAAATAGCGGTGGAGTAGTTTCTCGCTCAAGCCTTTGTGGCGCACGGGGGTCCACACCCACACTTGGTCCCTGGTTCGTAGTGGGCCTCCCTGTGCCGAAGGTTATAGTGTCGAGCATCGGTGGCATGCTGCTCCTTGATGTGCAAGCGGGCCAGCTGACGGGCTTGCTCGGCCTGTTCTGCGAAATGGGCGGCGTCGGGTTCGACCGCTTCTTCCCCGCACGGGAGCATCGCGTCCAGCATCGTGCGGGCCTCTCTGCCATATACGAGACGGAATGGCGTAAACTTCGTGGTTTCCTGCGGTGCCGTATTGTAGGCGAAGCTGACATACGCCAGGATCTCGTCCCACATTTTATGCTCAACGTCGATGTACATTGAAATCATGTCCGCCAAAGTTTTGTTTAGTCGTTCCGTTAATCCATTTGTCTGAGGGTGATACGCTGTTGTTGTGCGATGCTCGGTGTGGCTGAGAGTTAAGGTGTCCCGCAGTAGCCGAGCTGTAAACGCCTTTCCGCGGTCAGTAATGATGGTCGACGGTGCACCGTGTCTGAGCACAATGTCGCTCATAAAGAATCGAGCAACTTCGCCGGCGGTACCTCGGGCAAGGGCCTTCGTTTCAGCGTAGCATGTTAAGTAGTCTGTGGCGACTACGATGCACTTGTGTCCGTTCGAGGATAAAGGAAATGGGCCTAAAAGGTCCATGCCCACTTGCTCGAAGGGTGTGAGGGGTGGTTCAATAGATTGTAACATTCCGGATGGCTTGAGCTTGGGTTTTTTTCGCCGCTGGCACTGTCGACAAGTCTGTACGTAACGTCTAACGCTCGGTGAAAGATGTGGCCAGTAGTAGTTCTGCCGGACTCGGTTTAGGGTGCGTATAAAGCCAAGATGCCCTGAAGTTGGTTCGTCGTGGCAGGCCAGGAGGATTTCGTGCCTTAGATCAGCTGGTGTGACTAGCAGGTATGTTTTCGCACTCGACATAGAATTCTTCTTATAAAGCACCCCATTGCGGAGGCAACACGACGACAACCCCCGAGCAAGGTACCGGGGTATTGTAGGATGCCCACCTTCAAGATGGTCAATAATCAGTCGCAGCTCGCCGTCGGCACGCTGTTTGGAGGCGAGATCGGACGTAGTGACTGCTCCGAGGAAGCTATCGTCGTCGGTGGCATCTGACGAAGGAGGGAAGACGGGCGCGCGGGACAGGCTATCAGCATCGGTGTGCTTCCGACCAGACTTATAAATAACATCAAAATCGAACTCCTGTAGGTGCAATGCCCAACGTGCTAAGCGGCCACAAGGATCCTTTAAGTTTTTCAGCCAACACAACGAGTGATGGTCAGTGATGACGCGAAACGGTCGGCCATATAGGTACGGGCGGAACTTGGCAGCGGCCCATACTACCGCCAAACATTCTTTTTCAGTGGTGGAATAGTTACACTCAGCACGGGAAAGTGCACGGCTGGCGTAGGCAATTACTTTCTCGACCCCGTCTTGGTGCTGAACTAGAACGGCACCAAGGCCGACGTTGCTCGCATCCGTGTGTAATTCTGTGTCGGCATCATCATCGAAATGTGCCAGGATCGGGGGTGACTGGAGCTGGCGTCGTAACTCGTCGAAAGCCATCTGCTGCTCGGCGCCCCAGGAAAATGATGCGTCATCTCGAGTCAGGAGAGTCAGAGGGCTGGCCATCTGTGCAAAGCTTTTGATAAAGCGACGATAATAGGAGCACACCCCAAAAACCGTCGGACTGCTTTTTTGTGGACGGGGACGGGAAAGGCAGCAACGGCAGCAAGTTTCTCAGGGTCAGCTCGGATGCCATCAGCACTCACGATGTGCCCAAGAAACTTCAATTCGGTGAACCCGAAGTGGCACTTTTGAGGCTTGAGAGAAAGGTTGGCAGACCGGACAGCTTCGAGAACAGTTCTCAGGCGGCGCAGGTGTTCCGTGAACGTCGGTGAAAAAATTATCACGTCGTCGAGATAAACAAGGCACGTCTGCCACTTAAGACCTGTGGGCACAGTGTCCATCATCCGCTGGAAGGTGGCAGGAGCACAGCAGAGCCCGAACGGGAGGACGCGGAATTCATAGAGCCCATCTGGTGTTACGAAGGCAGTTTTTTCACGGTCCCTCTCATCAACTTCAATTTGCCAATAACCACTCCTGAGGTCAATGGAGGAGAAGTACTTGGCTCGGCGAAGTCGGTCGAGAGAGTCATCAATCCGTGGCAACGGATGGACGTCTTTTTTTGTCATACTGTTAAGTTTCCGATAGTCAACGCAGAAACGAAGTGTTCCGTCTTTCTTTTTAACGAGGACTACAGGCGACGACTATGGGCTGCTTGAAGGTTGAATGACGCCATCGGCGAGCATTTCCTTGACTTGCTGTTGGATAGCGTCTCTCTCCCGTGGCGACACACGATAGGGCTGCTGATGGATGGGTCGAGTGCCTTCATGCGTGATAATCCGGTGTTTAATGACCGACGTTTGCTGCACTTTAGATGAAGACGTGAAGCACACACGAAACTCCAGCAATAGATCTCGGAGTTGCCTCTTTTCAACGGAGGAAAGGCTAGAATTGATGTCGACAGCGTGTACGGCATCATCCGGTTCAGTGCTAGGCGCAGCTTCCTCTGAAGCAAAACATTCGGCGACTTCGTGCAGATGGTCGACGTAAGCAATGACAGTGCCACGGAACAGATGTCAATGTTCATTGGAGAAATAGGTGACAAGTACCTCCGTCTCTCTTCCACGATGGAAACAAAGACCTCTTGCCACAGAAACTCCCAAGGCGAGTGAGAGGGAGACATTAGGCTCAACAACCCGGAGGCCGTGATATGGCTCGTCACAAGTAACTCTGGCGAGGATGCTGGCGCGTGGCGGCACTGTGAGGCTATCATCGGCGACTCGCAGCGTGGAGTGGGACCCGCGGTACTCATGCCTTTCAGTGGCCAGTTTGGCGGAAAACGTCATCAAGCGGTTCGGTAGATCTATAGTGGCACCGTGCTCACGAAGGAAGTCGATGCCAAGAATAACATCACGAGAGCATTCGCGTAGAACGAGAAAAGTCGCAACAAATGTGCAGCATCGCACCGTAACCCGGGCTGTACACATACCCAGTGGTGCAACCACATGTCCGCCTGCCGTACGTATGTCTGGTCCGTTCCATGGCGTCATCACCTTTTTCAGTGTCCTTGTAAGCCGCCCGCTAAGGATAGAATAATCGGCTCCCGTATCAACTAAAGCGCTGACCTCCTTCGTGTCGACGATAATAGGGATGTCCAGGGAGACCCGGCCAAGACCAGGGCCTGTCGACGTCGGTTCGGAGTGAAGTGATCGGTGTGGTGGCGGAAGCTGGACGGCGGTTGGGTGGTCGGCGTCGGGACAATTCAATGTCGACGGCAGGTCGGAGTGAAGCAAGCGGTGCGGCGACGGAAGCTGGGCGGCAGTTGTGTGGTCTGCGTCGGGGCGATTTAAGCGACACGGCGGTGATAACTGGTTGGCGATGCGGACGACGTCGGGGCGATCTGGTCTGTGCGGCGAAAACTGGACAGGAATTCGGCGTTCGACGTCGGGGCGAATCGAGCGGTGCGGCGGTGGAAGCTTTACAGCGAATC
This sequence comes from Amblyomma maculatum, assembly GCF_055883805.1. Lineage (NCBI taxonomy): Eukaryota > Metazoa > Arthropoda > Arachnida > Ixodida > Ixodidae > Amblyomma > Amblyomma maculatum. Next base: position 141,145,128 of record NC_139349.1, on the reverse strand, counting down.
GGTGTGCGGCGGCTTCGCCCCCAAAGGTCGCCGGAGCTAGTTTTCCCGATGAGGGCTCGAGGAACCATGGCGTCCAGCGGTATACCGTGACCCAGAGGGTGAAGAGCGACGAGGCGAAGGCGAGCGCGACTCGCGACGAGGAGAATGTGGCAGACTGGCGGGTGACGTACGCTGGCGGGTGACGTACTCGGCGATGTCCTGAGGCCGCTGACCAGGCCGTGGACGAGGGCTGTCGGGGGAAAATCCCCTAAGGCCCATCTAACGATAAGGGCACTGCCGGTACAGGTGACCTGCCTCGCCACAGTGGTAGCAGAGAGGGCGGTTATCTGGAGCGCGCCAGAGATCAGTTTTCCGGGGCGCCTGGGGCGGATCTGCCCGAAGGGGCAGCGGTGCCGCAGCGTGCACAGCGACCTGAGGTTGCGTGTAAGGCGAAGGGGTAGGTAGCTGGGCTGGGCGGCGTGTGACATCAGCATAAGTCATCCGCTCGGTGGGGCCCGGGGGTGGTGGTGGAACGACTGTGCTTGTTGGTGGCGTGAGTGCGTTCTGGACCTCCTCACGGATGATGCTGGCCAGGGAAGCTACGCCAGGAGTAAATGATCCATGAACTTTCTGGAGCTCCTCGCGAACAACGGTGCGAATGAGGTCGCGAAGGGAGCTCATATCTGCCCCGGGATTGTAGTCGGTTCGGTCAGACGGCGGTAGTGTGGAGATGGAATTCAGCCAACCGTACTGGCTGCATCGCTGCTGTAGCAGTTTCTCCATGGTCACAGCTTCAGCCAGAAACGCCGCGACGGTGGTGGGCGGGTTCCGCACGAGGCCGGAAAAAAGCTGTTCTTTGACGCCGTGCATCAGGTGCCGAACCTTCTCCTCCACTCTCATAGACGGGTCGGCGCGATGGCAAAGGCGCATAACGTCTTCAACGTACATTGCGATCCCCTCGTTCTGACGCTGAACTCGAGAGGTCAGGGCACGCTCGGCATTCTCTCGGCGGTCACTGTTGGCGTACGTACCGAGGAGCTGACTTCGGAAGGCCGGCCACGTAGAGAATGTGGCCTCGCGGTTCTCGAACCATGTCCGAGCAGCGTCTTCAAGGCTGAAGTAGACGTTCCGCATTTTCGTAGCGTCGTCCCAGCCGTTAAACGTCGCGACCCTTTCATAGTGAGCCAGCCAGTCCCCGGCGTCTTCAAACTGCTCACCGTGAAATGGTTTAGGGGTACGTGGGGTCTGAAGGATGAGACAGGACGAAGGGGTGGAAGGGACACTCATGGTACGGGCGGGCGGTGTCGTTGCCACAGCCAGAGTCTCTTCTTCAAGAGGGAAGGCCTCGGGGACAAGCCTCGGAGCCGTCGGTTGGTACGGTGAACAGGAGTGGTCACGAGAGGCGGCCGCGTAGGGTCGTCCGCAGGAGAAGGGATCATCGATGGCACCTCCACCAGTGTCACGACTGAAGTCAGAGGAAGCCGTGAGAGTACACGTAGCCGAGGACCCGAGAATAAGGTCGGCTTGTCGTTCCGAACACAGAGTCACAGAGTCCAGCACCAGCGTGCCGCTCGTGCCAACCACCGCTTCGTCGTCGTCGGCCCCAAAAACGGCTGTCGCGCGGCGCTAGGCACGTGGCAATATTATGAATGCTGAAAGAAACATTCAAAAAGGATTTATATGATGGTTCGGGCATGTATACAATACAGAAAAGGAGTACAAAAAATCTAATGGAGCCTGAACCAGCGCAACCGGGGAAAGATAACAATTATGGGAGAGGGTCTACCAATGATTAGCCTCAAACAAATGCAAGCTCTCTTTTGCCTTCCACCACATTCCCTTAAAGGAAAATTAAAATTAAATATGGGACAGATGTGTGAGAAGGAAATAGAGACTCAAGGTGTTACCTGAAGAGAAAAACAGTTCACTCACAACTGATTGATTTCTTGGATACAGTTCAGTGCTGTAACATGCAATCTAAAGCATGAGGGTTTCGGCATGAAACATGTACAGCTTTTGGCAATTGCTATGTGGGAATAGAGCCAGGGTAATTAGTGCCCAGGACGGAAATTAAAGTATTTACATTAGCTGCAGTTTGCCATGTTGTTACTACATGTTTTTTGCACAGGGCTCTCTTCATGCTGCTGCTTTGTGAAAGCATTGATGTCGGTTAAATGCAGTTTTTTTTTCATTTGAGAAATGTTTTTGCAATACAACACAATATTTTAATCCTAGAGTTCCTGAAATCAATACTTAACATATTCTGTGATTTACTTAAAGCAGAAGGTGTCGACGACATTACAACAACTAAATGAGAAAAAAAGACCATGCAGTGTGATATATACCAGGTGTCCTAGCTTTCAGAGAATGGATGTGCCCTAGCCCAGTGAATTAATCCAGCTGCGGGCTGTTGAGAGTTGCCTGGCCTAGGCTGGTGTTTCATTATTTAACCTTAAAATGATTAGGGCTTTATAGTCAACATTTAAATTATTGGCTTCAAGAACAATTAGTATCAATAAGCAAGTAGTAAACTGTCTTCCAAAACAGCTGACAGAAATGTTTGCACCAAGGTGCCTTCTACTTTGCATGATTTCTGTTTCCCTGTTTTGAACGGCAACATACCCAATAAATAAAGTGTCTCCATGACAGCAATTCCTCTTCAATGTCCCGAAACGTGGCTCAGACAACAAAATTGTCTTTTGTTAGAAGTGCTTTCTATGGTGTGGCTTTGCATAATGTGGGTGAGAGATATGTGTGAGCAGCTAGTCATATGGTAGCTCGATTTAGAAGCAAGCTATGGAAATCATACCATGAAGCAAACATTGCGGACAGCTGTTTTTCAGCACTATCTGCAACTTTAGAACTAAAGGTTTGCTCCTGGGGCCAATAAATAAGTCACTAATTAGTTTTTACTACCTGCAGAAAAAGCATGGCAAATGGGAAGCCACTGGAGACTAGAGCAATCAACTCTGAATAGTTCTCGGTTGATTTCACTAGCCTAGACCAGTCAAGCTTTGATTAAGTTTAGCCGGGATACTTTGTATGCATGGTTTTTTTGGCATCTCTTGGGGTCAGCTTCAAGTGAAACGGTCATGACGCAGCGGTGGTCTTAACTGATATGGTGGAAGCTGTCCTGTAGTCTCTCATCAGATGCTTTATATTGTAAGGGGGTGCATGCTTCTGGGCTCATGCTGAGAATAAGCAGTACTTTGAGTCCCATCGTTTGGTTTGGCTTGTGGGGTTTAACGTCCCAAAGCAACTCGGGCTATGAGAAACACCGTAGAGGTGGACTCCGGAAATTTAGACCACCTGGGGTTCTTTAACGTGCAGTGATATCACACAGCACACGGGTGTCTTGCTTTTCGCCTCTATCCAAAAGCGGCCGCCAAGGCCGGGATTCGATCCCGCATCCTTGAAAACGGCAGTCGAGCGCCGTAACCACTGCGCCACCCCAGCGGGGACTTTGAGGCCAATGTATATGAGATAGCTAACTAGAATGTGCATTACAAGTGCACATACACACTGCTTCCTGTACTTTCTCCTGTCGTGATTTTGAGTAAATTCCAAAGGGCTTGATGCCAGTGCACTGTAGGGATAGCTCGTGGGAAAAGAAAAGAGGAAACTGCATGAAGAAACAAGGAGAACAAGAATTGCTACATAGTACAATTGCATTTATTCTTTCCTACTGTCCTTGACCTTTAGCAGTGTTTTTGCCAGCTCCACAAGACCCATTTTAATGCGTTGTGTAAAAGTTTTAAGAGCAAGTTAAGCCGACATATTTTCCACTGAACAAATGTTTGTTCCATGAAACACAGCGTTGTATATATCTTGCACACTTTCCAAAGAGAAATGTCCGTCTTGAGTCCCACAGTTTAAAAACACACAGCCTGGCTGTTTGTGTCATTACCGTAACTAAAAAAGAAATAAGTTCACATATACAGCTGCACCTCGTTAAATGTATGTTTATCACCCATGTATTTTTCATTAATAAGCACAGCAATGCTTGCAAACAAAACTGCCACTGTGGTACCAAGGTTTCTGTTATAGTGTGTGAGGGCTTTTAAGGTTCTTTGTATTTGCGTAGGAAAGTAAAACAGACTGAATTACATGGCTGTTACTCTGTGAAACTGCCATCATACCGTTCATTGCACGGTGTACAATGTTTTTGTGAATTCATGAACTGTGAGGCACACTAAGACCTTCAGCTCACACACTCTGCTTCCGAAATCACTTTTTCTTATGTTAAAATAGTTAGCTGTAAGTCACCACTGCAATGCTTGGCAGCTCATTTGCTAGTCATTGTACAAAATGACTTACGCTGCCCGCTTAGATTGTAATCATTCTGTTATAACCTTATGCTGAAAGCTAAGGTAACACTCTACATAGGTGCAAAGCAGAGTAGTGAATCTGTGAATGCAAACAGCAAATCCAATCCAAGCAGAAAAAGAATGAATTCAGATTAAGTTACATGTGACCTTAGTGTCAACAAGTCAGGTGTAACATCCATGTCTCAGAGCTTTCATAGTGGATAACAAACATAGAACCAATACCTATGTGATAATGCTCAACACACGATGAAAAGATAAGGTAATTAATCTGTGCAAATGTGGTATGAGACCATGCACAGTGGTGGCCATACAGCAAATGTAAACTAATAAGTGAGAATACACAGTTGATCACTTTGCAAGGTGCAAAAACGTTTAGGCGAGCAGCAAATGCAACAAGGACTGAAAAAAACTATAATGCATTCTACATTGTTGTAAGGTTCGCACACGTACATCATCGATATCACTCAGTAGGCAAGTAATCATATGCGTCCCAGCAAAATGAAAGCAGCAAATAGGCACGGACATGAGCATCGACGACATCTGATTTTGAAGGCATCGAAAATATCACAATTGGTACCCCTTAGCAAAGAAATGCAGCAGAATAGCTACTCAATACCAATGAAACTGAGTTGGCATACAGTCTGGCGAGAGTAGAGCTGTAAAAACAACAAGTATGGGATGTGATGTGTGCAACTCCATAACAGCATCATGTCAGTATAGAGCGTACATCACATCATTTGTCTAAACAGTTATCCAATGAAATTAAGTCATCCAAGTTACGCAGGAAGAAAGCAAATTACAATGATTTCTTCAAATGTTTTTTTTTGTTTTAACCAAATATGTTTTCATGCTCAACATGCCTTAGGTACACCAAAGTGTCCATATCATGAGGCACAAATGCATATGGTGTGCCTTTTTTCATAAGCATAACCTCCCGCCATACTGTACATTTTGTATTGGTATCGCGTCTAAATAATGTTTTTTAAAGACCTGATATGGTGATAAAGTGTTTAGCCCATCACATACAGAAGTGTTCAGTCGACCGATTCATCGCACAGATATTTATTGCAGACATAGGTGCACATAGCTAGCAGGAAATAAAAATAAACCGGAAGGTACTCTCAAAGTGACAGCTGCCGCGAAAGTACACGATATTTTCACAGTTTACACAGTGCCGTCGAGTACCCATATCAGCACAAAGCGCAAACCGCGGAATAGTGGCATATTAGTAGCTCGAAAGCCGTGCAGCTAACGGGAAGGGCTCGGCAAGCGCAGCACATACACGGACGACGATCAACACAGGTGATCGACACGTGGCGGAAACAATGTCGTGCGCTCGTTTATGTGGCGGTCACTGCGACCAACGGAAGGGGTGCCAGACTAGCTGTCACCAAGTTAATTTCAGCATTAGGAAAGCACAGTGTGTGACGAATTTTGCAAACATGTACAGTCTTCTTCCTTGCTAGGAGGCAGTCGCTCAAGTCGTAAACACTTTCACAACACATGCACGGGCACTTTTCGATGCGCGGAGGAGTCAATTCGTGCGCATGAAAATCACCGTGCTGGCCGTCGGCTGTGAAGATCCTCGCTGCTAGCGATAATCATAAACACAACGTGACAGCGGTGCGACCTAATACACTTCGCCGGTTGGAAGATCACTGTCTTCAGCTCAGCGCAGATGACAGTAGCCCATATGATCCGACTTGAGGGGAAATCACTATCGATAGCAACACTAGTATTAGAAATGCGCGCTAAGTATATTGGTTTTTGCAGCAAAGAAACAACCACAATCTACGCTTCGCTTCGCACCGCTGGCGGCCATGTTGCCCTGGCGAGATCGGGGAGGAGGAGCCGGGACGTCGCCTACAACGCAACCAATAGCTGCAATCCGGTCGCCTTGCTGATCATCACGTACGGGCAAAAAGTTGAGATTGAGTCAACGTTTCTGCGGACGAAGGATGCGGGTGTGCGCTATTGTATGCCCCTCCGGACCGGTCGTCTCGGCGCGCCCGCATATGTGCAGAGCGGGTCTAAACAGCAACCGTACAGTGGCCTTTAAACCGATACACGTGTATGTTTACACATCTCCCGCAAGCTAAATATCTCTGATGTCCGCGGGTTTTGGCGAATCTAGCCCAGCGTAACATACCCATCGGCCCGTCGTAATCGAACCTTTTTTTTTCATCTGTACCCCTTATGCGACGTCGTCCTTTTTGCAGTCGAGTTTCTTGTAGCGGTTGAGAAGCTATATTCAAAACGGTGCTTTCCGAGAGGACAGCTACAGGCGCACGTGTGCCGCTGCAAGCTCTGGGGAACAGAGCATGCACCAACGGAGATGTGAACGGGACAAACGCTGGATACCGCCGGCCGAAACTATTTCTTGACGTCCACTGGCCTATTCCTTTTTCGACCAATATTTGAGAGTCGCCTGACGCAAACAGCATCTAAACGATGGATCATATGCGTGGCACGCCAGCTGGCGTATCGTGATGTCACGTGCGAGCCTTTTGCCAGCACACCATGCAGCACAATGTGGCGACATCCGTAGCACTCGCTGTCAAACACAATCTCTAGATTTTGCGAGAAATACCACTAGCTACTAAGCGCGCACAAATGAAGAACCTCACTTTATCAGCCAGACTGCAGGGCAGTGTTCTTCTACTGTTTGACTGTACGCATCTGAGATGAGCTCGCCTGAAAGATCTAGGTGTACTGGGAACATGTCGTCTAAGACACCTGCAATCTGTCAAGGCATGTCTTCATTTTGATAAAAATGCAACTTTGTCGCCAGCCGAAAAGAACGTCCGAGACATGTAAATTTACCGGAAGATTCTGCACATTCTGTTCTGTTTTTGCTAGCCGTGTCACTTGCTATGCGAGCCTGAAGCGCCCAGCGAAATATGAATACGTGAGGGAGAAAGTACAGGGCCAGAAGTATATTCAGAAAAGCACAAAACGGCGCGAAGCCCCCCAGCGATTGCGCGTGAAGGTCAGGGGCTTAGCACTACAGGCGAGCGTCCACTGTTAGCACACAATGCAGGGGTACAAATGGTGATTCGATGACCATGTTCAGGGCCTTCATGCGCGCGAATAACCCCCGCATAAACGACAGTGTACCTGGACGTAAAACACATGCACACATAAGCAGTGCTTGCACGAGCATGCGTGTCACGTCTTGTCACCTAAAAAAAAACCGCTCAGAGCACTAAACACAGCAACCCTGGATGCCAGGAAGAGGGAGGAGGGTTATTGAATACATTCCTTGGTAACGCACGTGGGGCGGCACTACGCGGGACTATCTGGCAAGGAGCAGTCAGGGTATGGAGGTCATCTGCTCGAAATACAATCAAAGGCTCACCATCGTTCGCTCACAGGTGCACGCACTACCCCGTGGCCATAAGAACTTTGTAAGATTTGTCGGGATTACACCGAGCACCTTATAGACCATGAGCACTGCACTGCAATGAGAAGACCTAGGTGGCATAATATAGTAGAGAACACTGCACATATTGCCACACGATATTCACAGCTTAGCGTAGCCTAACAGTCGATCACACAAGATGAGAGTTACGCCTGTCTTAACAAAGCATTGTGAAACAAATCCAAATTAAATTTATTGAGGAAAAGAAGGACAGGAACCACGATGTCATGAACTACCGAAATACATCGCATCTATTGTTTCCTCCGCTATGCACTCCGTCGACGCTTCGGCCCTCGCCAATCCATGTGCAGCAATTGACTGCAAGAACAAATACTGTCTACGAGCCGCATCCCCTCCCGCTGCCGACGACGCCCTCTCCTTTCCCCCGCCGACCGTCCCATCGCATATCGCTGTCGTGAAACGCCGCACTGGGATTGGCGGGAATACCCACTGTGATGTACAGTGTCCACACGCGCTGTCAGAAAGCGCTCGGAAAGAGCCTAGAAAATAGTCGAACGTTCAGTCGCCTCTCAAAGCGCCGTTCCTGCATTGTTGTCCACCCACCGGCTCTCATTGTTTCAAGGTCGCATAAGCCGGGCGATATTCTTGGCGCGAGTCTGGTGTATCTGACCGCTAGCCAAAACAGATGCACATTGAAAAACACACATACCACTTGGTTGGATAGACATAATTGACATGTCCCCATCTCAAGCAAGATAATTTCGCCCGTCTCCACTTTTGTAGAGAAAACAATTACATTGAAAAAATTTCCCCGGTTTTACACATCCTTGACAGTCCTCACAAGATATTTTCCGAATCAGGTAAGCAGTGGCAGTCAGAGAGCCCTATGCACGCATGTCAACATGGAACACGAATGTAGCACGTGAAGCGTTACACGGCAATGACTCCCTCAGGATGACAGCTCTGCTTGCTTAGGGACTACGGCGTGAGACATCACTGTTTCCAAACAATACAATTTATTTAGTTGCTACTGTGACGAAAACATTGAAGACGGCGCCGATCCCTACGGCTCTACGATGAACGCCGTCAGTTCGCCTGTCGGCGCCGATCCTCCTGAAAAAAAAAAAGGCTATATATCAGAACACTGCAAAAAACATGGACAATAACCTGACTTCAACAACATGTGCATGCTTTCTGAAACGTGCGGAGAACCAAACGACAAAACAATTGCTGTGCAAATTGGAAAGCATGGCGACTCCTGCATTAGTAGTCCCTAGCGCAGTTTCGTTATCAGCTCAGGAGCTGACATTTCATCGGTTCAGCGCAAGAACGGCAATAATATGACATGTGTTCTCACGCGTTGTGCATAAGGCGAACCTTTTTTTCTTGTTTATCGCTTGGCCGAAGCGCCTTACATCCGTATTCTTCGTTTTGTTTTTTTGCTCCAGTTCTTTGAAGAATGTCGAACCAATCACTCGCCCAACAGCACGCTATATAAGCTCTTGCATACCTCTCAAAAAACCAATAATTCACGCGCCGCTTGCCGCGCAAAAAGAGGCGATGAATCTCCACGCCAGCATGCTGCCTGCGAAGGAATGAAAGCGATCATTAACATTTGCTGGATTAAACGCTCATGATCCCGAGCTTACCTCTGCTTTGTTCTAGAATCCATCGATTGACAAAATTGAGAATTCGCCAGTTCATGGTATTGGAGGTTGCGCGGGCAACTGGCGGCAACGTCAACAACACGACGGCCGTACAGCGCCCACGCAGCCACTCCACAGAAAGTGCCAGGGTGGCAACAAACCTGTCGGCATCGCCCATGGTCCGCACCTGCAAGTAAATAAACACAGATATGAAAACGCATGCACAAATGTTACTCATCCACAAAAGCGTACCCTGGTAAGGTCGTTAGCCTCGACCAGGACGACGATCATGGGCTTTACTGGGGCCACCCTGCGCAGCCGATTGAGGATCTGCTCTGCTCTGGCGCCCGGAATAAGAGTAGGATTTCTGTGCGGTGCAAGTGTTAAGAAGACAATGCAGGTTCGGTACGTAGTGTGGGGCTCCGCAGCCCCTTTAGGTGTTTTAAACCGCGCGCGCGTCTTTCTATTTGTATTGTGTTTGCACGGACAGCGCGAGTGCGCATGAGCAAGCAGATAACCTTGGGGGGCGTGATGTTAGCGGCGACAGACGAGGGTAGATAAGCGCGCCGGAAGCCAGGCGCGGGGCTTCTCTGCCCCGGCGGAGAGGCCGGCGCGGGGTAACCGGCGAGCGTCATGGGCCAGCAGGGTGTGCACGGACGACTGAAAGAAGATCGCCGACTCGAAGATGGAGGCACTTAGGCGTATTCCTGTGAGTTGCTGTCCCGCGAGGAGCAATCTTTCTTGTGCCGTCGTTAGCGCTTTGGCCCCGTTGCTCGTTTTATTCGCTCCGCAGTGTGTTTAGTTTCGCCGCGGTAAGGCCCATGACATTTTTCCCGCTTTCCGTTGCTGTTCTATTGTTGCGCGCATGAACAGCCTGTTCTTAGCGAAGTAGCGCCTTAAGTTTCTTTGCTCTGCTTTTTTTTGTTTATTCGAATAAACCGGTGTTTTTAAGAGACTGGATTTGTCACCCGTCGGGCGAGACCATGGTTCGCGGACCCGTTTTTTGAAGGCGAGGCCTTCAGTAGAGAACCGTAATTTACACTTCTGCGCATGGAAGACGTAAACAGAAAGCATTCTTACCGATGTTTCTGTGCCTCAGGCCAGAAACCTGCTATGCTAAACGCATCAACGTACTATCCCCAATTAATTGATGATGGTGTAGCGAAGTGGGATTGTTTTGAAACATCTGCATCAGAAAATTAAAAAGAAGACTGAATTTTTAACGTGGCTTGAACAGCAGGGAGCTGACGAAAAATGTTGATGAAAATAAGGGTACTTACCGCGGGCTCGGGAGAACATTGCCCAACTTAGGCGAATTCCACTTAAAACAGTGCTTTCGTGTGTCGCAGAGAACCTTGAAATTCTTGGTGGAATTGTGCAGGCGTGACTCGTCTCGACAGGACACGAACATGCGGGCTGCAATCTCAGTCGAGAAGCGAGTAACCGTCGGACTGTACCGTCTGGGGTCAACCGCAGAAGATAGAACTATTGCGCATCTATTTGCTCTCGGCCGGTCAACCGTAAACGAGATCTACAGGGAGTTTTTCAAGGTCCTCCTCGAGAATCTGGAGGCCAAATGGCTACGCATAGTACGTCGCGACGAGATTGCGGAGCACGTGCAACAGTTCCATGCTGCCCACGGTTTCCCGCCCGCCGTCGGTACCCTTGACGGCTGCAACTTCGCGATATCGCCACCAAAAGAGCATGCTGCCGACTACTTCAACTACAAGGGGTGGTAAGTTTTTTTTCAAATATGATCCCTTATTTTCAACCAGTTCGATTTAGATTTTCAGAGATAAAAAAAGAGCCAGTTGCATAATCTTTCGTGTCAGGTTCTTAACTTCCGGAAGAAAATTTTACCTATGCAGTCAGTTCCCTAACTAGTTATTTTATCGAAATTTCATCAAAATGTAGAAATTCTCTCTGCAACATAAATTTCTTGGTTATTGATTTGGTTGTAGAAAAGATGTCTGTGTACACGGTGAAGCTTATTTTTTTTTATTTCCATTCAGGCACAGTATTATCCTCCTGGCACTGGTTGACCACCACCACCGCTTCCGTTGCATAAATGTCGGAAGCCCAGGCAGGTGCCACGACGCCCATGTGTACGGCCGTTCGCAGTTCAGCAAAGTGGTTGAAGGGGATCTGTTTCGTTCTCCTGGGGTGCTGATAAGAAACACACCTGTGAAACCAATAATCTTGTGTGACTAAGCATTTACGCTCACAGCCAACTTGCTTAAGCCTTATGCAAATGCAGGAAACGGCACTCCTGAAGCAGCATTTAACTATAACCTCTCTAGAACTAGGCGACTTGAGAAAATGTTTTTGGACTGTTGAAAGCTCGTTCACGTTTTGCTCTCAAAAGAAATGAATGTAGACTTCAAAACGCAAAGCAAGCGATCCGGGCTGCCTGCTTGTTTCACAATATTTGTGAAATGTTCAAGGACAGTATTGAGCTGCAGTGGGAGCAGGAAGCGAGTGGACATGATGCCGCCAATGGGCAACAATCTCACATTACCACAGTAGGTGATGTGCAAGGCGAAGTGGTGCGAGATGCTCTGGCCTGTTTTTTCTGGAAGCAAGCGCAGTTCACAACTTAACGTGCGGGTAGTCAGTGATGCCTATGTGTGCTTCGGCGATGCACAGGTTTGCCTAAAGGCACATTCACGTTTTTGTCACTTTTCTACAGTCCGCACGAAATACCCCTGTAACTTGTCTGACCGTTCATTGTTTTAGTGATGTGCAATACTGTTTTCTGTGTAGAAATGTATACTAGGATAGAAGTCAAGGATGAAGGCCCATCGCTTCCTCTGTATTGTGGCGAGCTGCCAGCGGCAAGAGCGACGATGCAGAATGTGTTCACTTGCAGTTGTTGCTCAATGTCGCTTATTCTGTCCGCTTGTTTGTCGACGGCTAACTGCAAGGCTCTGTGTTGAAAGTGACGATGCGCACGAATACACAAATATGCTGCGAGCCCTCTTTTCCAAGGACCTCCTCCAGATAATGGTGTTGGCAGGTTCTCATGAGTGCTTGCATGACAATTCAGGAGATGGCACATGAAGCTGCCTCAGGACAGTCCTCTCTGTGTAATGTCATGCCACTCCCTGCATTGTCCCGTTCGCAGGGTCATTAGAATCGGTCAAAGCCAGGAAAAGTAGCTTCATTCTTGAGCTGCATCCGAAAATAGTAGCGTGAAGCTCCCTAGTGTAATAAACATTTGAAATGATTTGCTCCGTTACAGCCGGCTACATTAATTTATTTTATTTGTTTACAAGTTTTTCAAGGATATCGATGAGCCGGTTTTCACGAATGGCAGCACGTTCTTCCAGAGCTAACTGCCCATACAAAAATTTCCTATGGTCAGCTATAGAAAATCCTTTGTATGGTCGGCTATAGAAATTTGGCCCAAATTCTATAGCCGCTTCTATGGCTCTGTCTTTAGGTTTTTCTATAGTCTGTTCCATAGAAGTCTTTAACCTGTTCTATAGACTTATGGCTCCCTATGTACTGCAGTTTTTAGCGGTTTCTATGGTCGCATACAAACGTTTATGGCCAGCTATATAAAATCCTGTGTATCATCGGCTATAGATATTTGGCCTAAAAAGCTACAGCCTGCTATAGAATTCTATAACCTATGGACTCATTCTGGTGTCCTAATTTAAGTATTGGCAGTCTTTAGTATTTTCTATGTCAGCTATAGAAAATTTGCGCGCGTGAGCGCGCGCGTGTATGTATGTATGTGCGTGCGTATGTTTCTGTATGCGCAAGTGTGTATGTGCATGTGTGTCATGCTCTATATCTTCGGTTTTATTTTCAAATGGATTAATAAATAACTAAACATTGGGGAGCAGCCCCCATGATTGAAACCATCATGTGTCGGAGGTACTCACTGCAGGCGTATACTTCCATGCGGCGACAGTGCTCCCACCAGTTATACCAAGATTGTGACGTAATCCTTTTGTCGTACAGAGTTGTAGTTGATGACATACCGTTTCTCGTTTCATACAGCACACAACTCTTAATCAAGCTAGAGTACAAGTCGCGCGAGGGATTCGAGCCAACGATATATGTACTTTCATATAAGGGTGTACGCCTACTGGTCTATAGCTTTTGGTATATACAATATTCTATAGCCAGCTAAAACCGGTTATATGACTTGCAGTCTGTAGCTTTAGAAGCATTGACATTTCTATAGACGGCTAAAGATAACTGTATGGCTACTAGTCTATAGCTTCGAGAACATGCACTTTTCTATAGCCAGTTAAAGCAGCTTATATGACTTGCAGTCTAGCTTTAGAGGCATTGACATTTCTATAGACAGCTAAAGATAACTGTATGACTACTAGTCTATAGCTTCAGGAGCATACACTTTTCTATAGCCAGCTAAAAAAGCTTATATGGCTATCAGTCTGTAGCTTTAGAGCCATTAAAATTTCTATAGACAGCTAAAGATAACTGTATGACAAATAGTATATAGCTTTAGGAGCATACACTGTTCCATAGCCAGCTAGCAGCTTATATGACTTGTAGTCTGTAGTTTCAGAGACATTCACATTTCAATAGACCGCTAAAGGTAACTGTATGACTAATAATCTATAGCTCCAGGAGCATAAACCTTTCTTTAGTTTGCTAAAACTGATTCTATAGCTTGCAGTCTGTAGCTTTAGAGCCAAATTTCTACAGACAGCCAAAGATATAACTGTATGACAAAGTATATAGCTTCATGGACATATGGTTTTCTATAGTTAGCTAAAGAGATTTTGTATGGTCCAGAAGCTGTAGACAAAGTGGTATAGAACTTTCTATAGCTGCCTATAAATATTTCAATGGCACTTTATAGCCGACTATAAAAGTCCATAGATAGACATAGCTGACCATAAACTTTACCGTTGAAGTACATAGACGATTTTTGTATGGGTGGCGCTCCTTGAGCGCTCGATCCTTGGTTCTCTGTTTTTCTGCTGCACAGCGTAGCTGCCGTTGCTATTCAAGCAGCTGCTGCAGGGCAGTTTGGGCTGCCAGCCCCTTTGCAGCAGCTGCCCTCTGCCTTTTAGGTGCATGAGGCAAGCTTGCCGCGTTGGGGCTCTCCACTGCTGAAGGCAGCGGCGAAGCCGTCGAGCATGGGAAGGGTTCAGGCACTTCTGGAGTCGCAGCTGGAGAAGGAGTGTCTTCATTTTCATTAAATACCGCATTTGGTTCCGCGGACCCCATTTCTGCTCCCTCCAGCATGCTGAAGAAGATCTGAAACAATACACATGTTCTGCGTTAAGTAGCAGATATGGTTCTACATGCAGCTGACGGGTACTGTAATTTAAAAAAAACTTTGAATTACGCCGTAATGGGGTTTCCCCAGGTATTGCATGCTGTTACTTCAAGCACGGACGCATACAGAGAAATGTTTTATTAGCGATTTTTCACACTTACTAGAAACAAAAAGTCACCACAACTACACACCAGCTCAGCAGATTCGTTCTCCTTCTGACTGCGCGGCCTGATTCCTCCATCAGGCTGCAGTCATTGACTGGCAGGGAGCCCAGGAACCTGTGAATGTCCCAATAATAAGGCCAGGAAATACCTCCTAACCCGGTAGTTTTCCCACGGCTGAGAAATCTGTAAAGAAAAAAGCATGAACTGTGATCTACACCGCTTGACCTCATGGACTTTATTGTAAATGAAGTGTTAGAAAAATACGGAAATGTCGCAACCTTAATGCATGGACTGCTCTTATTGTCGGCTATTAATTTCTGAATTGAAGATATTGCGGCAACGTAACGTGTGAACACGGGAAGGAACATTTGCATGGCAAAGATTTCCAGAAATTCTATGTGGAGGGAAATTTATGAATGCATATACACGCAGAAACACCTTAGATAAGTTGTACATACAAGCAGGCGTGAAGCACTTCTATTTGCCGCGGTCACTCGGTACCTGTAGCAGTGGGTTGCTAAGCCCAAGAGCAATGGAGCATTTCAAAGCCGTAATCGATGTTGAGTATGCCTGAGCGTGAATATGACCATGACAGAATATAGAAAATAGGCTAGCTGACCACAGTCTGTGGTGTGCACCTGCAACATGCGAGATGTGCAGCTTGTTCAAAATCACGCAAAAGAACACGCGGGAGCATTGCATATCATGTCAATCTAGGCGAGAAAATAAGTTAGCTGATGCATTTATCTGGCTTGCACGTGCAGCGCGCGAGGTTGCATCAACAAACATGGAGGCAAGACTGCTCAAAACAACACAGCAGTCTACGCGAGAGCGATCCAGGAATAGGGCTTAGTCGGGCTGGTTTGTTCATATTGAACGGAACGACGAAACTGCTGACAGACGGGATGCGAGAGGAGACAGACACATGTGCTTCTCTTCGCCCTCGTCCCCATCTGTCAGCGCCGTTTGGTCATTCCGTTCAGCAGAGGCGATGCAAATCATGCCATTTTATGAGAGCGTTCAAAATATAAAACTCACCTATATTTGTTGCCCAAGTTTTCAATTTTTTTCACTTCCTTTGTTGTTTTCACAATGCCGGCGGCTTGCAGTTTCTCGGCGATGGCTGCGTATACCTTTGCATTGCGCTTCGTACGCCGGAGGTCGCCGGGGCTGTCTTCCCAAAGCCTTATCAAGGCATATATATGTCTCCGACTCCGACCATGATTTCCGCTTTCTTTTTTCCTAGGCCGCTGGGCAGAATGCCATCTTGTACTCTGCTAGAAACACGCTGCCTGGACAGCAGACGGAGCAACACTGCCGCAACATAACCGTTCACGGTCGCCGCCATGAGAGCAATCAGCCATCGTAGCAATGTCAATGCGGCTCCCCTGACGACTATTGCAGCTAAATGAAAGAATATTGATTGCAATTTTTGCTATATATATATATATATATATATATATACCCTACAGTTAGCGTAAATTAAATTTAAAAGGTCAGAAAAGTAAAAACATTAGACGAAAAAAATGTTTTCTCGGCAACGTTGCATTTTATTTTTGGACAGCTACTATCGGGTCTACACACTCGCCTGCCAGACAAAGTGTAGTGAGTTCCCCAAAATCACTCAGCGCTGAGTACATTCAGCAGCGAGTGTCATTAAAGTTCATCATCTGACACGATACGAATGACACTAAAGGCGAGTGCACTCGTTGAAAGTGACACTAAACTTGCTTATCTGACAGGGGTAAGTCAGGTTCTCTTCAAGGCTTGTTTTCCAACTAAAATGTCTAGTTCCCAGACGCCGCACTCGCATTATTTGAAGAAGTGAGCAGAGGCAAACTTCCCTTTCTAAGTAAACTGTGGAATGTGCAGTTGACTTCAAGATGACTCAGGGAGACGCACCAAAAAGGTACAATGGTTGAATGCCACCCTTTCATATGTAAAAAAGAGGATTAAAGGGGTGGAGATTGTCAAGCCCCTTGCTGCTCCAGTGTGACTGGTTTCGGCCCATTCGTCACACTCACTCCCTCCTCACTCTCTCCTTGTCTCACTTTCGCCAATCGCCAGCATGAATGCGCCATTGAAAGGCGTCTGCCTCTTTTCGTTTCAACTAAGACTGCGAGAGTGGCGTCTTGGAACAGGGCCTTTCGGTTGGAAAACAAGCCTTGCAGAGAAGCTGACTTACAGATTTCTGCAAATCGTCTATTGTCCAAAAAGGATGAATTTGGACTACTCCCTCGCCCCATGTAAAAGCTACAATTGACATTATTGCAGTAGCGCAACTGTCTTGTGACCGTCAAGAAGAGTATGTTTGACAGGACGGGTTACCGAGAAAATGCGCACAAATTCGTTTTCCAAACAGTGGTTCAGTGCATGGTTGCTCTCGCCTAGCCTCCAAAAATTTTACGGAAGGAGCTCGCGGGGGTAATGGAGACGCTGTACACACTTTTCGAAAATTCATTGCTTGTTGGAACAACTTCTTTCGGCAGCAGATCGGGTTTCAAACACTCCATAGAGGAAGAATTTTGACAACTCTCTCACCTGATGCAGAGCCTACAATTCATGATCTAGAGAAAAGCAGAGAGTGTCAGTCGAGTGAAAGGAATGAATACCTGAAGGCACCACTCGATCTAGGACGTGGTGCGAAAAGCCCGAGACACTGGTTCTTAGCACAAGGAGACGCATCCACTCAAAGTGGAAACACAAACCGTTCATTAGGGAAGGACCGCGGAGTGAGTTTTTTTAGGTGACAAGACATGAAACGCACGCTGCGTGCGTGCACGTGTTTTGCGCGCATACACTGTGGTTTATGCGGGGTCTATTCGGGCGCACGAAGATCCTGAACTAGGTCACCGCATCACCCTTTGCACCCCTGCATTGTGTGCGAACAGTGGGCGCTCGCCTGCAGTGCTAAGCCGATAACCTTCAGCCCAATTACTGAGGGGATTTGCGCTGTTTTGTGCTTTTCTAAATATACTTCTGGCCCGGTACGTTTTCCCTCACGCATTCATATTTCGCTAGGCACTTCAGGCTCGGATGTTTAGGTCCAATGGCCTAAACAACTGCTTTTCCCTTTCCCGCCAGGTGCTTCTGGACAGTCTCTGCTGTGCAGGGCGCCCTTTCAACATTCCGCCCTCTCAACATTCCTAGTTGTGTCAAGTGTTTCTCCAAAAGTAGTTACTTTGGAAAAGTCACGTCATGTGTAACATTGTGCTTGGTTCCCCGCCTAAGTAGTAGGCCAGATTATACATCGTGTGACGCTTTTTGTTCAAGCTACTGTATTTGGCAGAGTGAGAGTTCATACTTTGTTGGTTATGTGTTCTTCCTTATTTATATTCTTACTAGGTATGGAAAAACTTCTGTTGACCCCATAATAGTCTGTGGTATCCCCATCGCCTATTAGTGGGCTCGACGAGTTCACGGGAGAGTATGATGGCTGCATACAGTCAGCTGCCTACTACTGGACGTGTTTGCGCGCCCTGAGGTCCGGAGGACCAGTGCATTGTTTGGTGTGTTCCAGCAGGGTTTCCTTACTCACGCTCCGAAGAGATCAGCACTGCTGCTTGAGAGACAGACATTACTGTTTTGTTTCACTGCAATGGATGACAAGGGATATCTATGGCTATTTCTCCCACTTCCATTGCGTTCTGTACGCTTATTACTTCGCTTTTAATGAAAGAGCTTTATGGCATTGCCATCCTTATTGTGGCTATTTAATTCAGCATCTACGTGTACTGTATCCTAGCAACTGGATATACATTTTCTTTTTCTATCACTCCTTTGCACAGGACTGGGTGGATCTTTTTTGATACGCTGGTGCACAGGTAGTTCTTTCTTGCCAACTACTCGATATGATATGGTGATCTTCAGCCTTTGAAGGTTTTGACATAGGCAGCCTCATTATTTGGTTCATTCGGCACTCCTCGTTACGTTCTTCAAACATATTTTGAATGCCGAGTCACATGAGCCTATCCATTGACATGTAAAGTGGATGTCATAGTACCGCTTTGACTGCTCTCCTAATGTCTAGCTGTCTTCCTCAGCTTTAGGTGTGGATAGCGAACATGATAATACATCCATCCTTGCAGTGCCATAACCATCAAACTTCAGTCGCTCCCTCAATTACCTCAAACTCTCATTTATGTTTTCTACAGCGATTCACAAGCTGCCCTCCGTTATAATCGAAATAGTATGTTACCCTAGACTTAAGAGGGGTCTATAAAAAGCACTGTCGGCTCTCTATTCATAACCCATCACTCTTAGGTGAATTCCTGGCCATAAGGTATTGTCGGAAATGATATGGGTAATCAGTTAGCCTGCAACATTCAATACTTGGCGTCGTCAATCCTCTGGGACAGCCCACCTACAAGTGTTGAAGCACTGGCCAATTTGGTCCTGCTTGGACCAAGTTGGTCCGATGATATGACAAATAAACAAAATGTATAAAGGTGCCTCTTTGTCTCAGGTTAATGGGTGTGAATTTCCGGTGGAATGCGTTTGATGGTCTTTCTGTTAGAGATGAAGTATGATATAGTGATAACATCACATATTTCTACACAGTGATAAGTGTTTATTTTTCAATGCATTTCTACGCGCTGTGGCAAATAATGTTTCAAATATACATACTGCAGTCTTGGAATTAATGCATCAATAAACTGCACACATTTCCTTACAGTTATTGCTAAGGACTCCAACTTGCTGTAGGCGATAAGGTGGACTTATTCTAAATGCAGGAGAAATAGTCACAATTGAACTTGTGTGTAGTAGCAATGTGTGGGCCTCAAGGCATAATTTTCACCTTCAGGTAAAATATACGGCACTTTCTTTTGCCTCACAAGGTCAGAAATTTTTTGTTTTGCCTAGAGTTGGACTTTTCATCTCTAGCAAGATGGCTGGCTTTCGATTTTTAAAGACAATGCTGTCTGGGCTGAAGCCGAGTCATGGAACTAGAGGGTTCACAACAAGGCCCATTGATGACATTGCATTGCCTGTGTTCAACATACACTCATCCATAGCTGGCTTTTCACAAGCCTTCCCATATCTCGTGGCGTCGTTGCCTGCAAAGTTCTGTGGCAGCATTTTTCTGACCTTGACTTCCCAGCTCTGATCTGGTGATGTCACAAATCTGTAGAATGTGTGTGCCTTGCTTCCAGTTATCTGGAGCATTTGCTCCCTTTGCCATTGTGTGCTGTTCTGGCCAGCTGTCTGATCACAAATGTTTATTGCCTGTGCTGAACTCACAGCAACCATGTCGGCATAAAATTTTGACAGACGAGGACACAGGTCTGTCTTTAGCGCTCTATAAATTGTGCATTTGTTTCAATCCTGAAATGCAATTTCGTGGAACTGAAGTTCCTCAAACATCTGGGCATGTTGGCTGGCAAGGATGTGCTGCAATCATAAACTGGGCTCACATGGTGTGTTTGTGTCACACATGCCCGCAGCACTTTCTTCGACATTGTGACTCTGAAGGCAGCGGCCCTTAACAAGCCTTGCTAGGGCGCTTCGTGGAGCAGCAGCAATAAGCCGCTCTCGGATGTCAGCAAGTTTTTGAGGCCCCAACCGGATCCTCGCTTTCGAGACCACATGACACAAGTCCTTAACTTTTCTTGGCTGATCAATATTCTTTGCTTTCAGCTTCCCTCATGATTGCTTTACATCTGTGGAAGTGAGTACGTCCAAGTTCTGGATGCCAGTTCTGCAGCAGTGAATAGATGGCATTGCATAGTAATAAAGCATTTGCAACAGCAACTCTGGAATTTTGTTTGAAAAGAGTACTACATTCACACATAGACAAGATACAGCCCACCAAACTGTGGCAAAAATGTTGGAAAATAACAACATAGGCAGATTTATGTGAAAAGATCCTATTCGGCTCTGGGATTATCGCTGCGCATCCTTACCTGTGGGTAAAAAGCAACAGTGTAATCATGTGCTTGCAGCAGGAAGGATTCCCTGCTTTGCACAAGCAGTGGCCCTGTAAAGAAACACCAAAACATTCACTCCCTAGATTTCAGGAAAAGCATTTTCATGTTATGATCCATTACTCTCCAGTATGCTTCCAGCAACGTGCATATATTTCATATTTGGAGTAAACAGCATAGCTAATCTCCACAATACGCGCTATTAAAGTATTGAAAAATGACTGAACGCCCGCGAGAAAATATTAAAACGACGAGTTAGTAATGAATGCAACATTTGCGCTAAGGGGCGTTTCGCAGATATGGTTCACCAAACGATGAACAGACCAAAGCAATGCTCGCACTGCATTAAAATCTGCTTTCTGGAATGCGTGCAAGAGTGAACCTTCGACGTGTACTGTACGACAAATCCCGCTTTAGTGATCACATGCAAGCAAATGCATTTCTTTACAAGCGCGTACAAACGGGGCCTGTTTTTGTTTGCAACGCAATGGAAGAGTTCAAGCACAGTTCAGGTTGGCGTAGCTTAGCCTGCTGCCACACCTTGCATAACCTCAGGCGCACTTCTTTTGCACGGCGTATTTAGGCCCACTGCCCAAAAGATATTTCTACACCTGAACAGCAGACGCGAAGAATGGCCTACTTTGTTGAGGCAAGTCAACGGGAATTCCCTCGTTGGTCAACAACGGCGTGACATAGCAAACAAGGACAACAAATTCAGCTAGTAAATAGCGCATGCACCCACATTTATAGATTCGTCGCTTCCATACTCCAAGCACAGTATGTGCGGGCTTTGCCGTACGTGTGAGGTTTGTGGGCATAATGCTTAGACGGTATACGAGGAGGCTGTACATTCCTTCACAACGGCGCAAATAATATGCCCTGCGTTTAAAACTTCTTCTCCTACAAGACACCGAACACGCGTTTCTGCTCATCCGATGTGGGACATAATGCTTCCTAGTGTCAGTGGTCTTTTAAATAAAGACATGCCAACATTTAAGGCGAGGGTACCACGGCGGCCATCTTGGTAATAATTAAAATTCTGCCACCAGGCTACGCCACTGATTCACGACTGAGAAAGTGCCTGCCGGTCTCGCCCGCAGTGGCTGAGCGGCCCAACCTTGGCTATGTAGAGAAGCTTTCTTTCGTTGGAGGGTGGGTCTTCAGAGCCCCATTCTTCTCCCCGCCATGCGCAGGTGGACGCGTTCACCTGTTCCTGTAAATATGAAAGCAATCTGCACTCATTTTTTTTCTGGGCTGATTTTTCTTGCACATTGTTTATATCAACGGGATACCAATGCGGATCAGGTAATGCACTTGCAACAGCTACTATAAATTGATCTGATAAGTACCTCTTCGGGGGAGGCGTTGGTATCCGAAGGAGGAATAGATTCCTCCATGAGGCTGGGATCATTTGCTGGCAGCGATCCGAGAAATCTGTGGATTTGCCAGTAAAACTTCCAGGGCATGCCCCCGGACCCCGTCCGAGTACCACTCCTTGCCAGCAACCTGAAATATATTAAAATAAGATTTGTACCAATACAATCCAAAGAACATAAATCCTGAAATTACTTAGCCACTGCTTAAAAATAGCCATGAGGATATCTCCAAGTAGTGACTGTGCGAATGCTACGGCAGCGGAAAGTAGCTGACGACTAATGAATTAAAATAGATTTTCAAAAAACTTCAACCTGTATTTGTTTCCCAAGTTCTGGATTTTTTTTTAATCTCCCTTGTCGACCTATATATGCCGACGGCACGAGCCGTTCGGCCATGATGAGATGTAGGTTTCTTTCGGTTCGGCGGAGGTCCGATAAGAGGTCCTCCCAAATTCTATCTAACGCTCCCGTTTCTTCATCCATCCATGTACTACTTTCTTTGCATTGGCCGTTCTTCTCAGCTGCCATATTTTCCCGGCGCGTTCACTGCAAAGGTTTTTACTGCACACTGAAAAGACTGCACGGCAATTCCAGGCATAAAAGATCTCCCGGAAAGCTTTCTGCGAGCAATAATGCAGAGTATACGTGTGGAAAAACACATACCGGCGATGAAACACGATGACGGCAACGATCCCATGGTGAACGAAGGTTACAGGGCGCAGGAGGATTTCGCAACGCAAACTATACTGCAAACACAGGTAGAACACAGGCCAGCAACAAACAACCACTACCACCACAAGAAACTCTATGACCACCACTGCTGCCTAGCTGCAAATGGCGTCGCCGCAGTGGCGCGAAAGCCGCGGTGGCTGCAACGCGACACGACACGTTCGCCGGGTACACTATCCGGCAGCCGGTATCCCCTCAACGACAGCCATATTGAATGAGTGCCGCCCCCTATAGGAGGTGACAGTTGCGAATAGCTCCGCTCTGCACTTCCCTTTGCTATCCTCTACCCATGATTTGCTTTCCCGCCGGCTGCAGCTCGGGTGCTTCAGATTTTAGATAGCAGTTGAAGCGGCCGGCAGCACTCTTTTCCGTCCTTTTGTTTAAATAACCACCACCCACACAACCTATAATAGGCAATTGTGCTTCCACTGTCGTCCTTGTCGATTCGAGGGGTGCGTCGGAGCACAATTATTCATTACAGTTCACATTTGAATGGGCCAGGGAGCCCCTGCCTTTCGCAGTGGTGCACATCTGTTGTGAGTCAAAGTATAGTATATAAGGGCCACAAATATTTTCCATCATGTCGCACCTTACCATTTTTGGTATCTACTTGAGCTATCGTGAATGTATGTCGACCATTTATTATCAACTCGTTCAAGCTTCCACTCTATCAAGAACAGTGAACAAAAACAAAACCAGGTGACGATCAACGTACTTTTCATTTACGTTACGCACATTCGGTCATTGCCGAATCGAGCTGCGGCGGTGTGCGTCGCCGCTCAAGTTCAGCCATGGTAAGGCAAGCTAGCACCCCGTAGTCCTGCTATCCGCTGTAGTCAAGCTAAGAACATGTGAACGCTTTCCCCTGCGCACGGCGGGGAGAAGAATGTGGCTTTGAAAACCCACCCTCGAACAAAAGAAAGCTTCTCTACAAAGCCAAGGTTGGGTCGCTCGGCCAACTGGTGGCAAGGCCGGTAGGCACTTTCTCAGTCCTCAATCAGTGGTGTAGCCTGGTGGTAGAATTTGAACTAATACCAAGGCTACCGTGGGACCACACACCACTTTGGCCCACGCTTCCCATAGACGGCACCTCCGGCCTGACCCGACCGGGGGAAGTCGCGGCAGTCGCCCTTTCCTACCCTCCCTTACATATTTCGCTTTCCTATCTTATATCTTGGAATAGTCCTGTCTCCTCTTCCTTTCCTGCTTTTCCCATTTTTCCTGGCAGCTAGGGTTAACGCTGTGTTAAGCCATATTTGGTTATAGTAGGGGTGTACGACTGGGGTGGGCAGGCCTGCCTTGCACGTTAATGTCCCGTCCCCTCGTTGGGCTCCGTGGTGGGCGGCCACCACCCTGACCGAACAACGAACTTACCTTTATGGCTTCCAAATCCTCTAAACCTGATCGCCCCGACAAACGGAGGCGGACCGAAATTGCAGCAGACTTCCTCGGAAAACGAAAGAAAAGCTATGCTAAGTACTGTTTCATTCACTCCGAACTTGAAGAAAAACCAGCCCGAATATTGTCCCCATTCTTAGTACCAAAATGTTTAACAAATGCCTTAGTCCCAAAGTATAAAGTGTCTAAAACAGCAAATGGAGACTTGCTTCTAGAGCTATGCCAGGAAGATCAACAAGGGAAACTGGCCAACATCCAATCTCTTGGGGATGTCCCGGTGACCGTGACCCCACATAGATCCCTAAACACCATTCGAGGAGTAATATCTGATTCTGAGTTCCTTGAAATAACTGAAGAAATGCTAGATGGCCTCACTGACCAAAATGTCGTGAATGTCCATAGAATCAAAATTAGAAAGGACAACAGAGAAATCGTAACAAAGCATCTGATCTTGACCTTCAATTCCAGCTCACTGCCAAAGACAATTGAAGTAGGATACCTTAAAGTCGAGGTTCTTCCGTACATACCGAATCCCCGAAGATGCTTCAACTGCAGAAATATGGTCATGTATCACAAAGCTGTCGTGGACAGAAAACTTGTACTTAATGTGCTTCTAAAGAACACCTTGCGGAAGAATGTGATGCCCCAGTACCACACTGCGCCAACTGTGAAGGAGAACATCCATCATATTCACGATCTTGTCCAGCTTGGAAGAAAAAAAAATTATCACGATAAAGACCAAAGAAAACATATCGTTCACGGAGGCAAGAAAACGGCTAGAAAAAAAAACAATCCATTGATCTTCACCGCTAAGACACACTTCGCGGAAATGGCGCG
The DNA here is from genome assembly GCF_055883805.1 of Amblyomma maculatum. Taxonomy (NCBI): domain Eukaryota; kingdom Metazoa; phylum Arthropoda; class Arachnida; order Ixodida; family Ixodidae; genus Amblyomma; species Amblyomma maculatum. The sequence continues at coordinate 141,120,102 of NC_139349.1, read as the reverse complement.
CAGAGGCGGAGCGCCAGACCGTAACCTGGCACCTACCAAGGCGTCTTCGGACCCTATGGAAGGGTCATCCATGCCGCCCTGGCAGATGCAGCCAAGGCTCCTCTGCCAGCTCCGAAAGAGGGCCTGGCAACCTCTGAGCCGGGAATCCACAAGGTTTCCCAATCCAGAGGGTGGCCGCTAGCTAGTTCGTCCGGGGAATTGCCGCGGGCCTCCAGCGCCTCCAGTGAGGCGATGGCGTCATCATCAACACGGTTGTTTTGCAGGGAGGCGGAACTCATTCGAAAAAAGGGAAAACCGAGGGTGACTCCTCCCGAACCTAAATAACTTTTATCCCCCAACACATCAAAATATGGCCTATATAGTACAATGGAATTCTAGGGGTTTACTCCGAAATTGTACAGACATCACAGATATACTTACATTAATGGCACCTACAGCTTTGTGCCGCCAAGAGACAAACATTGATCCAAAGAACACAAATATCCTTAGGAAATATAAAACCTTCCGAAGAGACCGAGAACAGGCAAACAGACTCTCAGGGGGCGTTGCGATCATAGCACAAAGCGACGTCCCTGCCACAGAAGTACCACTGAAGACTAAGTTTGAAGCAGTGGCAGTTAACATAATCAGCCACAAAACAATACCAATATGTTCTATATACTTACCACCACACCTAACCTTTACAGTAAATGACCTAGGAGAACTCATTCAACAGTTACCGGATCCATTCGTGGTAGTTGGGGATTTTAACGGGCACTCTTCCTTTTGGGGGAGTGAACGAACCGACTCGAGAGGGCAAATTATAGATTTTATTTTGTCTAATAACATATGTCTATTGAACATTGAAAATCCGATATATTGCTGCCCCAGCTCAGGCAACATGAGCTGCCTTAATTTAGCTATTTCATCATCATCCATTAATGATTTTAACAGGGATCTTTTAGTTGACCTTAGGGGGAGTGACCATTTACCCGCTATTTTAAAACTATCATCCTCTACCCCATCATCCAATCACGGCCACCGCGTTGGAAGCTTCACCTCGCTGAATGGTCAGTTTTTAAATCAAATACCACATTAGAAAAACAGTACGCTGAAGAATTAACTACAGACGAAATAAATGAAAGGTTCTCCACATGCATAATATCAGCAGCCTTATTAGCAATCCCGCAAACATCTGAATATGCAAGGAGAAAGCACAAAATATGGTGGACGGAGGAGTGCAAAGCAGAAAAAAAAGAAACAGAAGAAAGCTTGGGGCATCCTCCGTCGATACCCCACTGCAGAGAACTTGATAACCTTTAAAAAGGCAAAAGCTAGAGCGTGATGCGTTTGGCGAAATGCCGAGAAAGCCTCTTGGCATAATTATGTATTAGTCAATAATATCTCAATCCCTGAAAAGAGAATGCGGGAACAGGTTCTAAAGTTCACCTGTGATTGTACCCTATTTACTCTTCCAATGTTGACGACCCCTGGAACACAAACAACACTTGAAGATCAGGCGAACATTTCTCTAAAGTTGCGAGCTCTTCAAACTATACAGACACATTTCAAAAACACAAGGTAATAACAGAGCAACAAAACTTTCCATTTCGTACAGGCACAAATGAAGAATATAACAGGCCAATCACATTACAAGAACTAAAGACAGTTTTATCCCGCGGTAAAAGAACAGCACCAGGCCCAGACAACATACACTATGCTATGTTTGCACACCTCTTTGAAGCTGCCATAGAGGCCCTGCTGAAATTTTTGAATAAAATTTGGGACACTGGAATAATACCTTGGGCGTGGAAAAAAGCAGTAATAGTACCGTTTTTAAAACTAGGAAACCCCCTACAAAACCTGCCAGTTACAGACCAGTACCCTTGACCAGCTGTGTCGCAAAAGCGTTTGAAACTATAATAAAAACCGACTCACTTTCGTTCTCCAGTCCCGGAAACTACTAAATCAGTGCGGGTTTAACGAGTCATCTGCTACAACTGATAACCTCGTCCGCCTTGAAAACACAGTCAGGGAAGCGTTCATCCACAAACAGCATTGTATCGGGGTCTTCTTCGTCCTGGAGAAGGCCTACGATACAACGTGGAGGTTTGGCATCCTGCGTGACCTAGCCGAACTAGGTGTCCATTGCAGAATGCTAAGCTGCTTCAGTGACTTCATTACCAACCGTAAATTCACAGTCCGCTTAGGCTCAACTTTTTCAACTAACTTTGTGGTGCTTAAGACACAGAAATGGGGAACACCGTTTTCCTACACACTCTTCATAATTAAGATAAATTCCTTAGCAAAAGTGATCCCAAAGTTCATAATGTACTCTCTTTATGTAGACGATGTCCAAATAGCATACACGTCCTCCAACTTGTCAGTCTGCGAGATGCAAATACAAATCACTATCACGTTGTTGTCCGCGTGGGCAGACAACAACGAATTTGTTCTCTCCACAAACAAAAAACGGTAGATGTTTTATTCTCGTTCAAACGAAGATTGCAAAGCCACCCTACACTTCACCTGAACCAGAATCCATTGCCCGTTAAACAAGAACATAAATATTTAGGTGTCGCCGTTGACAAAAAAACTAGCCTTTCTTCCACACAGAAACAACTTAAAAAAAAAAGCATCCCAAGCCCTCAATGTGATGAAATTACTAAGAAAACGCTGGGTGTCCGATGTCATGTCTTTTACATATTTACCGTTCTCTAACACGCTCTAAGTTAGACTATGGCTCAATATTATACGGCTCGGCCAGGCGATCCTACTTAAAACGGCTAGCCTACTTCGTAATCTTGGTTTACGTTTATCATTCGGTGCTTGTAGAACTTCTCCAGTAGCTAGCCTCTACGTGGAAACTAATGAACCTGCTTTAAAAGATCGAAGAACTGCGCTTACTTGTACATACGTCCTCAAAATTCGTTTTATGCCTTAACATCTCTGTCACTCTATTGTCACAAAATGGCGTTCCCGAATACTCTTCAACAACAAGCCGCAAGCAATTAAGCCTTTGCTCTTGCGCTTCGAAGAAAAATGCCGAGAGCTGGACATATTGAATAAAACTGAATGTATTGCACCAAGACACGAACCACTTTCAAAAAATGCACACTCCAAATGAGCACATATTGCAGGCGTTCCTGGTCCTAAAAGAAAATATACGAATTACATTGCATTTTACACAGATGGTTCAAAAACAAGTAACTGTGTTCAAAGTGCAGTAGTACAAGATGAAACAGAAGCAATAACAAGGCTACCTCCTTATACATCAGTTTTCACTGCAGAGTGCTATGCTGTTTGTACTGCTGTAAAAAAAATAAGGAATGAAAACATTAAAAATTGCATCATTTACTCAGACTCTTTAGGTGTCCTTACTGCATTAAACTCTAAAACTGCTGTTGAAGCACTTATTGGCAACATAATACACACAATAGTACAGACAGCGTCCCAAAAACATGATATACCATTCTGCTGGGTCCCCAGTCATGTCGGGATTAAGGGTAATGAGAAGGCAGACGCATGTGCTGCACAAGCAAGATCCAGAGAAATGAAACGTGAGAACATACCACACAGGGGTTGTATAAAGTTGGTACACAGGAAACTAAGAGCTAGATGGCAAGCTGATTGGGAAAATGAAGGAAGAAGAAACTAAATTCTGTAAAGCCCTTTTTATGGGAATGAAAATCGTGCCGATATCAGGAACGTTTTATTGAGGTTATTTTATGCCGTCTAGGCATAGGACACACACACGTCACTCATAATTTTCTCTTCACAAATAAAGACAAACCAGTGTGTGAATTGTGCGGAGATGAGCTCACAGTCAATCACATTTTAATCTCATGCATGCAACTTGAGAATCTCACGAAAAAATATTTTACGGTTTTATAATGAACACATTCTATTTCATCCTGCATTGCTTTTAGGGGAACAAGCATTTGTCGATTTCTGTCTAGTTTGTACATTTCTTAAGGAAGCCAATGTTTTAAATCGAATATAGAACCATAACACTTAAGCACTTCACATGACAAATCATCTAACCTTGTGTTTGGCGCAATATAGCCATAGCTGCTCTTGCGCCATAAAACCTCATATAACTAACTAGCTAGCCACGAACTGCTGCACAATAATTGCATGCAGTGCTAGCATCTTCTAGGCCTTTGGAATGGATGAATTGTAATGGCCCCGCCTCCCGCAGCTCGCCTAAAAAAAAGACGTGGCCAGATTCACCAGCTTTCTGTTATTGTAGGGGAGAGGGGTATGTTCACAGATGTCTTACGTGTCTCCGCATGCGCTAGACAAGACCAGCCCTACACTCTACTGTTGGGAAGATTGCACGAATTCTTGGCAACGCGTCCCGTCAGTGTACTTTGCCTGACGTCCGCAAGAGGAGGGCGCTATTGGAAAAAGGACGCGGTGGTCGCGAGACTCGATTCGTCACGGAGGGGGAGACCCAAACAATACACCAGCCATTGTTCAGATATCCTCCTCCATGACGAATCCATCGCAAGACATTCCATTGTGTCCAGACTCACGCCGACCGCGTTTATATGCTTTCTGCAGCGTGGTCAAGCCGAGTCAAACCACCCCTGCACCGGAATTCGACTTGACCACTCGACCCGACTCGCCAGTGTTTACGTTCCTCGCTCGATGGAAAGGAAACGGCAGAGTGAAAACGTTGAGGAAACATCATATCTTCTCGTAAATACCCCTTGATTAAGGTAAAGCCCTTTGATAATTTGAAAGTTACCGTATTGCAAAAGCCAGCGTCTCCCAGTGTCTTCCAGTGCGAAACCAGTAAGATTTTCGCACTAGTTTTGCACTGGATCAGCTGGTCACGCTGGAGGCCTGCAATATTGAATGGAGCAGTAAAGGGAAGATACTGGTTGCACTGGTACGATGGGATAAAAACGCTGGGACTAGCTTTTTGACGCTGGGTGTGTCGCTGGCATCCGCGATGCACTGGGAGAAGCTCTGTACGTGCGCTGGAGCCGCACTGGTCCCAGTGCCCCAGTATAGCCGGTGCGGCCTGCGGCGTCAGCCGGAGTAGCATCCCTCAGGGGCCAACATGGCAACAGCGTACTCGCAATCGACCATCGTGGCGAATGTGAAAAATATGGCTCAAGCAAGCGCTTTTTGCTGCGAAGTCGTCGCGCGCATTGGTGGTAGTTTCTTTTGGTGGTAGTTTCTTTTGGTGGTAGTGGTGGTTTGTTGCTGGCCTGTGTTCTACCTTTGTTTGCAGCATAATTTGCGTCGTGCGAAGTGCGAGATCCTCCTGCGCTCTGTTCCCTTCTTCATTCACCTTAGGATCGTTGCCGTTATCGTGTTTCATCGCCGGTATGTGTTTTTCCAAATGTATACTATTTGCATTATTGCCCGCAGAAAGCTTTCCGGGAAATCTTTTATGCCATGAATTGCCGTGCAGTCTTTGCAGTGGACAGTGACAATCTTTGCAGTGAACGCGCCGGGAAAATATGGCAGCTGAGGGAACGAGGTGCAGCGGTGGCGTAGCGGTAGAACATCCGCCTCGCATGCAAGAGGACCGGGGTTCAAATCCCGGTGCCGCGCAATTCTCCACCGGATGAAAAAAAAAATCCGCGTGTTGATGGAATTGCATATACAGGTTTGGGGTGCGACCTGATGCCAGTGAACACCTCCAGCAACGCACTCCCTCACCATAACAGGAGTTGGCCCCCCTGGTGCAGTAATTGGCCGCAACCTCCTATGATAAGCTCCATAAAACCCCGGCCCTCAGTCTCCAGCGGCTGCGGAACAACTGACCACGGCGGCGGTCAGACCTGTGACGCAGCAGGGGGTGCTAAGAAAGCCTGGCTTCGCTAGACAGGCCGCCATTGGAAACTGACCCTGGCAACGGTTAACTCTAGAACCGTAGCTTAGTTTAGCAGTGCTGTTAGAGGAACTAGAGGGTATGAAATGGGATCTCATAGGGATTAGTGAGGTTAGGAGGCCGAATGAGGCATATAGTCTACTGAAGGATGGGCATGTACTGTGTTATCGAGGTTTACCGGAGAGGCGAGAACTAAGAGTAGGTTTCGTTGTCAATAAGTATATAGCGGGTAATATAGAAGAATTCTATAGTATTAATGAGACGGTGGCAGGCATCGTAATTAGGCTTAATAAGCGGTATAAACGGAAGGTTGTACAGGTCTATGCACCTACATGTAGCTATGATGACCAGGCTGTTAAAAGCCAATGCGAAAAGCAAAGACGCGGTATACTGTACTAATGGGGGACGTCAACGCCAAGGTAGGGAAAAAGCAGGCAGGAGACCACGCAGTACGTGACTATGGCATTGGTTCTAGGAATAGCAGGTGGGACTTACTAGTTGAGTTTTCAGAGCGCAATAACTTACGAATCATGAATACCTTCTTCAGCAAACGGAAGAACTGGAAATGGACATGGAAAAGCCCTAACGGAGAGACTAAAAATGAAATCGACTTCATAATGTGTTCAGCCCCCGCCATTATGCAAGATGTAGAGGTAATCGGGAAAGTGCGATGCAGTGACCACAGGATGGTGAGGTCCCGAATTAGCCTAAATCTGAAGAAGCAACGCAACAGATTAGTAAGAAACAAACCCATCAACGAAGTAGCGGTGAGGGGGAGGGCAGAAGAGTTCAGGATCTCGCTACAGAATAGGTTTTCAGCTCTAACTGAGGATGGCGACATTACCCTATAGGCAAGGAACAATAATTTCAGAGATATCATTACTGAGTGCGCGGTAGAAGTAGGCGGTAGGATAGTTAGAGAGGATACCGGCAAGCTGTCTAAGGAGACGAAAGATTTGATTGAAACGTCAGAGTATGAAAGCTTCCAATCCAAAAGACCAGATCCAATTGGCCGAGATATCAAAGCTAATCAATAAGCGCAAGGTGGCCGATATAAGGATCATAACATGGAGAAAATTGAGCATGCTGTAAAGAACGGGGGAAGCCTTAAAGTGGTAAAGAAGAAATTGGACATAGGCAAACACCAGATGTATACGATAAGGGACAAGGCGGGCAACGTCATCACTAATATGGAAAAGATAGTCAAAGTAGCCGAGGAGTTCTATACAGATCTCTACAGTAGCCGAAGTAGTCAGGACCGTAATGAGATTGGCGGTAGCGAAAAACAGTAAGACATTCACCAGTGACGAAGGACGAGGTCAAGAAAGCACTAGAAACTATGAAAAGGGGGAAATCAGCTGGAGAGGATCAGATAAATACAGATTTGCTGAAGGACGGGGGGGATATCGTGCTAGAAAAACTGGCCACCCTGTATACGCAGTGCCTGGTGTCATCGACGGTACCGGAACCATGTAAGAATGCAAACATTATCCTCATTCACAAGAAAGGGGACTCTAAGGACCTTAAAAATTACAGACCAATCAGCTTTCTGTCTGTTACGTATAAGGTATTTACAAAGGTAATCGGTAATAGAATCAGGACAACCTTAGACTGCAATCAAGCAAAGGATCAAGCAGGGTTTCGGAAACGGTACTCTACTATCGATCATATCCATACCATCAATCAGGTGTTAGAAAAATGCTCGGAATATAACCAGCCCTTATACATAGCATTCATTGATTACGAAAAAGCATTTGACTCAGTTGAAACCTCGGCGGTGATGCAGGCATTGCGAAATCATGGGGTAGACGAGCCGTACGTGATGTGCTGAAAGATATATATAGTGGCTGCACAGCAACCATAGTTCTGCATAAAGAAAGTAACAAAATTCCCATAAAGAAAGGTGTTAGGCAAGGAGACACAATCTCCCCAGTACTATTCACAGCTTGTTTAGAGGAAGTATTCAGAGACTTGGAATGGGAGCAGTTAGGGATAAGGGGAAATTGCCTTGCTAAGCAACTCGGGGGATGAACTGCAAATAATGATTGATGACCTAGACAGGAAAAGTAGACCGGTAGGCTTGAAAATCAATATGCAGAAGACTAAGGTAATGTTCAACAGCCTCGGGAAGGAACAGCAGTTTACATTAGGTAGCGAAATACTGGAAGAAGTAGGCGAATATGTCTACTTAGGACAGGTAGTAACCGCAGATCCGGACCACGAAAAGAAAATAACAAGAAGAATACGATTAGGATGGAGCGCATTTGGCAAGCACTCACAGATTATGACTAGCAGCTTACCGGTATCGCTCAAGAGGAAAGTATACAACAGTTGCATCTTGCCTGTACTCACCTATGGGGCTGAAACGTGGAGGCTAACCAAGAGAGTTCTACTTAAGTTCAGGACAACCCAGAGGGCTATGGAACGAAAAATGGTAGGGGTAACATTGAGAGATAGAAAGCGTGCAGAATGGGTCAGAGAAATAACTCAAGTTACCGACATTCTAGTAGAGATTAAGAAGAAATGGACATGGGCAGGACATGTAGTGCGAAGAAAGGATAACCGCTGGTCGCTGAGGGTAACAAACTGGATTCCAAGGGAAGGAAAGCGCAGCAGGGGGCAGCAGAAAGTTGGGTGGGCGGATGAGATTAAGAAGTTCGCAGCGGTCAAGTGGATGCAGCTAGCACAGAACCGGGTTAAGTGGAGAAATATGGGAGAGGCCTTCGCCCTGCAGTGGGTATAATCAGGCTGATGATGATGATGATGATGAGGAGAACGGCCAATGCAAAGAAAGGACCACATGGAGGGATGAAGAAACGCGGGCGTTAAATAGAATTTGGGAGGACCTCTTACCGGACCTCCGCCGAACCAAAAGAAACCTACACCTCATCTTGGCCGAACGGCTTCCTGCCGTCGGCATATATAGGTCGACAAGGAAGATTAAAAAAAATCCAGAACTTGGGAAACAAATACAGGTTGAAGTTTTCTGAAAATGTATTTTTTTAATTCATTAGTCGTCAGCTACTTTCCGCTGCCGTAGCATTCGCACAGTCACTACTCGGAGACATTCTCATGGCTATTTTCAAGCAGTGGTTAAGTAATTTCAGGATTTATGTTCTTTCGAGTGTATTGTTACAAATCTTATTTTAAATTATTTCTGGCTGCTGACAAGGACTGGTAATCGGATGGGGTCTGGGGGCATGTCCTAGAAGTTTTACTGGGAAATCCACAGATTTCTCGAATCGCTGCCAGCAAATGATCCCAGCCTCATGGAGGAATCTATCCCTCCCTCGGATACCAACGCCTCCCCCGAAGAGGTACTTATCCATCAATTTATAGCAGCTGATGCAAGTCCATTACCTGATTCGCATTGGTATCCCGTTGATATAAACAATATGGATGAAAAATAAACCGAGAAAAGAAAAATTAGTGCAGATTACTTTCATATTTACAATAGCGTTTTTTTGAGGCTTTCTCTCTCTGGCATATCTGTTCGCACGACAATTGCACATTTTGCTGTTCTCTGATTTTCAACAGCATGGTTCACGGTGGGGTGCAACTTGCCGAGGACTCATGCGACGACCCTCGAAAGGTAGGCGACTCCCACCAAGAACAAGCACCCACCACTCCTACCGTAGAATCAAGTGTACAACTCGGCCTGGAGCCTGGTGTGGAACCTGCAGCTTCGTGCACATCACCAGGATGTGCTGCAGCAAAGAAGTGGCTGGCTATGCCATCTAAGCTGTTATTCCAGTTTTTAGATGGACAGCGGCAGCTCCTCTGTTCATTAGAGCAGCGGAGGACTGCATCCCAACAATTATAGAGGGAGCATTTAGATATCATGAGACGCAATGAGGAACGCGACGACAAATTCTTTGACATGAAGCAGATGCTCAAGTGAAATGTTGTTGTTTTTTTTTCACAAGTGCTGAAAGCTAATTGAAAGTAAAACGTTTCACACATGTATTCTTTGAAATGCTTTTTTCTTCTTGTCACAACAAACTAGTGCTTTATTGATTACAACCATGCATACAATTGCACTTCCTTGATTTATGACACTGGCACACTGCAGTTAAAACAGGTCTGCTTAGGTCAGGGTGCACGCTGTTTCTTGATTAAGTACCTGGCTAATGCATCCCTTACCTCATGCCCCCTCCCACTACACACTTCATTGCTGTGGGATGGCTGTCCGTACATGTCAAGTGCATGTCGTTCTTGCTCCCAATGTGGCTCCACATTGTCACTGAATTCCTCGCGTATATTGCGCAGAACACTTTTGATTTCTTTATGCGGCATTCCATCCTTTTCATTACATACCGAAATCGTGCCTTCAGTCGGCCAAAAGCATTTTCAACAACTCTTCTGGTCTTCGAGAGGTTATAATTGTGAACTGCCTCTTGAGAGCCGCTTGCAGCATTTGGGAATGGCTTCTGCAAGTTGGAAGTCAGCGGAAAGGCTTGATCGCAGAGGATCACAGGGGGTATATCGCTGCCCTCTATCAACGCCGCAGGAGAGCGGAAAGTGTCTCCTTCGACGAGTTCATGAAGTCTTGATCTTCCGTACATGCTGGCGTCGTGACACCTCCCTCGGGAGCCCACATTTATGCATCCAAATCGATACCGGTGATCAACTAGGGCAAGGAGTATGACGTTGTACCTGTTCAGAGAAACTATTGAGTCTATTTACATGTGGGCAATGACAATAAGCAGCTAGTTGCAATGAGAATGGCTGGGAAAGGAGCTAAGGTTGCGAAAAAAATGCAGCTGAACTGAACACTAGTCCTACATGGCACGAATGCATTGGAAGCCCTTATCGGCAGTTAAAGTGCAGTGAACTTTTGTTGACTGCACCTGACTGCCCGTAACTGCTTCTGCTGAATGGAGGAAGGTTTTCAAATTTGACGCAGAATTGCACGCAGCATGACTCAGGGGTGCTTACCATAGTTCAGAGCAATAAAGCCACCGTAAGCGATGCATGCGAAGCTGCAGTGAAATGTTTACTGCAACACGACCATATATAAGCAGCACACCCCCTACCCCCCCTCCCTTTTTTTTACGGTAGAAAGCCGCAATGTGCTTGTTCCCGAATACTGACTCAAATCAGTCTTGGGAGAACTTTATACGGTATGCCCACATTCACATATTGCCACTGCCTCGAAAAATTGAAAACAAAAAAAAAACATTCGTTTTAACATGCATGTTTGCCCCTGAGATTGCATCGTGAGGGTTCTCTTTATTGAGAACCCATCGTTTAACTAAACAAAAAAAAGTGAAAGAAGACACCTACCAGCCCTTGTAGTTGTAATAATCTGTGGCGTGGTCCTTAGGAGGCGAGCAGGAAAGTGGCACCCGTCAAGGGCACCGACAGCTTGCGGGAAACCAGTGAATGCGAAAACTTCCCGCATATGAGCGACCATCTCCTTGGGGTGAACCATTCGCAGCCACTGGGCTTTCAGCAGGTCGATCACGGCAACACAGAACTGCTTGTGCAGTACACTTACAGTAGAAGGCCCGATTCCAAACAGGTTCGCGATGTTTCTGTCCTCAGGGCTTGAGCACAAGCGGTAAGGCCCCACTGCAATGCGCTTCTCGACTGAAATGAGCTCCATCATGCAGGTGGTCTGTCGTTCCAAAACAGGACGGAGTGACTCTACCAGATACCGAAACGTAGTAGGTGTCACACGAAGTGCCTGTTTAACATGAAAATCGCTGAGATTAGGCAGGGTGTCTTCAAACCACCGCTCCTTCTTCACAAAATGCTGCCGTCCACACGGGAGGTACTCGGCCATTACTGCCGCGATGGTGAAGTTGTTCGCCAACAGAAGGTTTTCTATATTCTTTTTAACGGCTTCTGCAGCTTCTACGACCATCTGAAATTGATGTTCCTCGTGCTGCGTCGCGTTCTCGCGTGCTGATACGCTAATATGACATTTTTTCTAGTCCATGCTTGCAGTACCGGACACAGGCTCACTACCGTCGTCTGCCATGCTGTTGTACTTCGTTGTCGGATGGTTGCCGGATTACAGCGGATTCCGGACATGCTACCAATTTGTCTTGACTAGAAACACTACTACCATCTAAAATATTTGTCAGTCATGACCTGATATCAAGCTTTACGTAGTTTTTTTGTGTGTTCTACTACTTTAAAAGCAATATTTGGAACTTTACGCCTGTATGTTCGCATTTCAAAGAAAAAGTATTTTGTTGGGTTGCTAGTTTCGTATCTACGAGGGCACTCAGATTTCTTGTTTAGCACCACGTTGCGTAAAGTGCCCTTCGAACTGCGAAGTGCACTCCCGTAAGTGCACTTTAATTTCCACGCTTGACTGGGGTATAAGAAGTTCAAAGCACCAGCCTGGATCGCTTTTCGAAGTTTTACCGTGGTGACAGATTTCACGCTCTAAAAAACAAACACAGACAGTCATAGGCAGTACTAGATTATGCGCAAAAAGTAAAACACCTTATCGTGTGACTTATAAAGTGTCCGCAGCACAGAACTCGCCTGAAAGCTTTGTTTATCAGTATTCCCCATTCAAACAGTTCTAAGAACAAACCAATCTCTTCATGAACGCTACTTTCGGCATTCTCAATGCTTTTCTGGTAATTTTTCAATACTTTTGTGCACTCCTGGAGCGCAGACTTGGCCCAAAAGCTCGCGCTTCACTCACTGCTGCGGCCGACCGGCGGGCGCCAAGGAGAAAAAGCGTGTCGTGCGCAGCGCTCGCCGTCGCCGCGCGAGGAGAGTTGAGGAGGAAAGCGCGGCGCGGAGAGGTGTCGCTACTTTCAAATCATCAAGGGACTTTAGATTGGATGGATGGACGGACAGACGGACGGACGGATGGATGGATGGATGGACGGATGGATGGATGGGCGGATTGATGGATGGACGGACGGACGGACGGACGGACGGACGGACGGATGGATGGATGGATGGATGGATGGATGGATGGACGGATGGATGGATGGATGGATGGAATAAAGGAGCGTCCCCTTTGAAACGGGGCAGTAGCAGTAGCTATCATGCCCATTTTTCTCCCTATATCTTAATTATTGTTTTAGATTGGTTAACTATACCATCATTCTATTTATTAAATATTTGTTTCTACATAACTAACATTATTTCACCTCTGTGCTTTTAAGCCACCAATCTTCCAGTTGCTTTTACTAGCTTCCACCGCCGGTTTATTCACCTGGCCACTGGCGTTTCTAAAACCCCAGAGCTTCAGAAACAGTGACTGCGCCTGTATCACCTTCCGGATGGATACCATTACATTCGAGTATAATATGGTCACTTGTTTCACTGCAATTAAGACATACAGCACATGTGTCATCTTCATGGTTAAATTTCTTTTTGTAGCTTGTGGGGCTCCGCAGCCCCTTTAAGTGTTTTAAACCGCGCACGCGTCTTTCTATTTGTATTGTGGTTGCACGGGCAGCGCGAGTGCGCATGAGCAAGTAGATAGTCTAGGGAGGCCAGATGTTAGCGGGGGCTGACGAGGGTAGATAAGCACGTCGGAAGCAAGACGCGGGGCCTTTTGTGCCCCGGCGAAGAGGCCGGCACGGAGCAGCAGGCGAGCGTCATGGGCCAGCAGGGTGTGCACGGACGACTGAAAGATCGCTGACACGAAGACGGAAGCAGTGCCTACAGAAACGGCCAAGGCTTATTCGTGTGAGTTGTCATGCGCGGATCAATGTTTCTTGTGCCCTATTGGTCGTTTTATTCGCTCCGCAGTGGGTCTTGTTTCGCCGCGGTAAAGCCCCGACATTCTTCCCGCGTTCCGTTGGTGTTCTATTTTCGCTCGCATGAACAGCCTGTTCTCAGCGCAGTAGCCCCTTATGTTTCTTAGTTTTGCTTCTTTTGTTTATCCGGAATAAACCGGTGTTTTTAAGAGACTGGATTTGTCACTTGTTGGGCAAGACCATGGCTCGCGGACCCGTTATTTTTGAAGGCAAGGCCTTCAAGCTGCATGTTCTAAGGCACCGTGATCTAGCTTCAAAACTTAGGGCATTGCCTCTTTAGTTATCAAAGAAAGCTTCCTTCCTGATCTGCCTTTTCTACTTCGGTATAATTCTTTTCCATAGAATTTATTAGATTTTTACCTTTTGTGTTTTATACATGTTGCTTAACGCTTTTCATTTCTCCGTCCTTTTGACTAGCATACTTACTAGTTAGTTTCCTAGTTCTTTTTCTCTATTGTGAGTCAACGCTTTTTAAGTATAGGTATTTAAATACTTTAGCTGCCCATCTGTTACTGTCCAATTTCCTCAGGCGTTTCTCATATAATATTTTACTCTGAGCTTCCCGTACTTCGAAAGATGCCCAGCCCATATCTCCCTGTACCGCCTAATTTGTGGTTTTGCCGTGGGCATCTAGAGCTAATCGCCCAACGGCTCTCGAAATTTCGACTGTACCTCTGATTTTAGGCACGAAAGCGCATTTCCAAAAGTAAATCCGGGCACCATAATTATTTTCGAAATACCCCTCAAAACCTCATACTTGTATCCCCACAATGCCCTATGCTTCATTATCCCGGCATTTCTTCGCCCGTTGGCCTTAAGTGATTGCCCATGCTTTCCAATTTATGCCAATCCTTCGATCACCCCTACCCCCAGATATTTATATTCTGCTACTCTGGGTATTTCATGGCCTTGTATTTTAAAACTCTGATCAGTTGAGCCCTTGAAAATCATCAGACCCGACCTAACTGAACAAAAACTGAAGCCTAGAGCGTCGTCCCCTTCGTCTCCACAATACTTAACTAGAGTTTGCAATTCTTCCAGACTCTCTGCTAGCAGCACAATATCGTCGGCATACATCTAACCGCGGAGGCGCTGCTCTACCGCCTTTCCACCTAATCTATATGACAGGGTAAAACCTAGGTTACTTTCTTGTATCCTCCGTTCAAGGTTTATCATATAAAGCATGAACAGCAGCGGTGATAGAGGACAGCCTTGTCTTAGTCCTTTGCATACTTTGACATCTTCCGTACTTCTTATCCCTTCCCATGTAATTTCCACTTTGTTATCCCGGTATATTTCCTGTGGGAACTCTATTATCTCATAACCGATACCGTCTTCTTTTAATATGTTCCACAGGAATTCCCTGTTTAAGTTGTCGTACGCGCCGTTTGTCCAGGAAGGCCAAATACAAAGGTCTATTTTTGACTCTAGAAATTTCGATGCATTGGGTAAGCACGAACAGGCTATCATCTAAGCGCCTGCCATTTCTAAAGCCGTTCTGAAGTTCTCAGAGTATCTTTCTACCCATGCTTGCACCTTTAATTTCACCGCCTGCATGGCCAACCTGTACATAACAGATGTTATGTAATCGGCCTGTAGGATTTTATGTACATAGTTTCTCCTTTCCCTTTATAAATCAAATTCAATTAAGAGTGTTTGTAGTGCCAACCTCGTTATTTTTCTGAACTGCGACATTCTTAGTGCACGTAAATTTCATAGATGGCGCTACCTACTACATTTATCGTGCGTGGCTCTGCTATTCTACTATTATTTGTTTTTTGTACACTTGGTAGTCGATAATTGTTACCAGTTGAATAAAGGAACGAAAGTCCGAAACTAACAGAAAAAAACAAGCCATGGAGCATTTTAATCGGGCTTAAAATATTTCATGAATATTTCAGCTCGCGCGCTTCAAGCGAACCACGAAGAAATTAGCTGAAATCATCATGACCGCGCACATTCCTCGAGAGTCGTAGAGCAAAACCGATGCTTATCCTCTGACAGCGAAGTGTGAAATTTTTCCATGCGAAACCTCAGCACCGCCAAAAGCTTGCTACTTGAAATTTAGCATTTTCTTTTAGCCATTTTATAAAAAACGCAAACTTTGATCACAAATAACGTTTACACTGAATGAAGCAGACAGCTGATATTTTCAGGAAAATGCAATTCCTGCAAGGCCTCCAACTGTGCAAAAAATCTCCGCCGCAGAATGCATATCTTGAAAGTTATTGTATATATAGTTTCCTGTTTCAGGAACATTTCAAAGGCGCGTGGCTAATAAACAAAACAACACTATCTAATAAAAATGCTTAAATATGTTCGCTAGCATCAAATCTCAAAACATCTAGAACAATTTTTTTCTATGTGCAAAAGGTTTTGCTCAATGTTGCATTTCCTGGGACAAGTAGAGCTGAAAAGCCGTTTCTTACCTTTGCGTTTTCCTTTACAACTTAAACTTCTTTTCAGCTATTTATAAACCAAATGCACCATTCGAAAGCAGAGAAAATAAGCTTTACAAAGATATTAAAACCACATTTATAAACGAAACGAGTGAGGCACAGCAGACGTATGAATATCACCAAAAAGGTCATCTCTTCTCCACTGGAGTGGGACCGCCATCTTAAGCTCAGTGGGGCCCTTACCCACAGAAGACGGCTGAAGAATACGTTCTTTCATTTCTTGTTTTTAAATAATCACAATTGTGTGCGTAATGACTGGATTTAACTCCCTAATAGTATGCGGGAAACAAAAGTACCGAACATGCCATAGTCGTAATATTTGGCGTAGCAGAAAGTACACTCTGTCATAGTTGACCGGAGGTGTTTGACGAGATTGCAGCAGACAATCAAAGTCTCGCTCCAGAAGAAAGGTGTCACTGCAGCATGCACCCGCGAGGTGCATCTTGCCCTCGATGCTGATACTTCTCAGGGTGCCACCTCCGCGATGCCCAGGGCACCGCGCCGGTTTTTTTTTTAATTTTATTTACAAATACTGCAGAGCCTTCTCGGGTCCATGCAGGAGCGGATACAAAGGAGACAATCCAGGGGAACAAGTTAAGTACAGCCTTTATCGAAAGTTTACAGCACAAAGGGTTTACTTTTAAGCCATATATTATGACTTCTGTAATAATCGTGAAGTCAGCCATTGGAGAGGGTAGGACGAAAGCTTTTCTTGCCCTGAGCAAATATGGAAACCTGGGAATGCATTACTAGACACATAGTATGGCTCAAAAGTAGATCCCCGGGGCTGTAAACGTTTGACAAAGGCTGTGCATATTGTCACGGTGTTGGCGACAGGGGGTATATTAACAGAGCCGGTACAGGTAGAATCACACGGTCCAAGGTTTAGATACGTCCTGCGATTCCGGAGCCGATTCACTTCAACGTCGTCTTTCACTCTGAGCGCCCCCTGGCATTCCTCCCTCCTTAAGCGTAACGCACACAGTTACACGTGCACACAAGCGTACAAAAGCAACCTCCCCCCCCTCAAAAAAAAGTTTGTAGATGTAGTTTGTCAGTCACCGTGCAAAGTACGGCTTCAGTCGCAAGACATGAACTGTCTCTGGACGAGGTAGCCGACGGCCTGTGTGCTCTGATCCATCCGGGAGCACCTCGTAATTGACGTTACTGATGCGTCGCACGATTTTATACGGTCCGAAGTAGCGGCAAATTAGCTTGTCTGAAAGGCCGCGGCGTCGAACAGGAGTCCACACCCACACCTGGTCCCCGGTGTTGTAGGAAGCTTGTCTGTGGCGGAGGTTGTACCGGCGTGAATCCCTGTCCTGTTGCTGGGTGATGTGGACGCGTGCTAATTGGCGTGCTTGCTCAGCATCTTGGGCAAACTGCTCGGCGTCAGAACAAAGTTCGTTTTCGGTATCTGTTTGGTAAGGGAGCATTGCGTCCAGCATCGTCCGAAGCTCCCTGCCGTAAACGAGGCGAAACGGCGTGAAACGTGTAGTCTCTTGGACTGCCGTATTGTATGCGAACGTCACATATGGTACGATCGCATCCCAAGTCTTGTGCTGGGCGTCGACGTACATCGCCAGCATATCCGCGATGGTCTTATTAAGCCTTTCCGTCAGCCCATTGGTCTGCGGATGGTAAGCAGTAGCTTTTCGATGCGCCGTACCACTGAGATGAAAGACTTCGGCCATCATTTTTGAAGTAAAGGCAGTCCCTCTATCAGTAATAATACAGGTAGGAGCACCGTGCCGTAGTATGATCTGGTGTACAAAGAAATGGGCAACTTCAGACGCTGTACCACTAGGTAACGCTTTGGTCTCGGCATAGCGAGTCAGATAGTCTGTGGCGATGATTATCCAACGGTTGCCACCAGAGGACCGAGGGAAAGGACCGAGAAGGTCCATGCCGACTTGATCAAATGGTGCTCGTGGTGGTATTATGGGCATGAGGAGGCCCGCAGGCTTTGATTGCGGAACCTTCCGACGCTGACATTGCCGACAGCTCTTGACATAGCGCTTAACAACAGTGGCAAGGTTGGGCCAGTAGAATGTCTGTCGTATCCTAGCAAGTGTGCGAGAATAGCCCAAGTGGCCAGATGTTGGTTCATCGTGGCACGCGGAAAGGATTTCCTCTCTCAGAGCTGTGGGTACCACGAGGAGGTAGGTTCTTGACTCGGATCTAGAGTTCTGCTTATAAAGCACACCACCTCTCAGGCAGAAAGTTGAGAGGCTCCGAGAAAAGCACTTAGGTATGGTGGCTGGCTGACCTTCTAAATAATCAATCAGTGCTCATAAATCTGGATCTGCACGCTGCTGATGTGACATATCTGAAGCATCAACAGCTCCGAGGAAACTGTCAGCGTCATCCGTGTCTGGTGGAGCGAGCTCGACAGGCGCGCGGGAGAGCGTGTCAGCATCTTCATGCTTAAGTCCGGACTTATAAACAATAGTGAGATCGAACTCCTGTAGGCGAAGGCTCCATCGCGCCAGGCGGCCGCATGGGTCACGCAGGTTGGCCAGCCAACACAAAGAATGGTGGTCATTGACAACTTTAAATGGGCGACCATAAAGATAGGGGCGAAATTTCGCAGCAGCCCAAATAATGGCGAGGCATTCCTTTTCAGTAGTTGAATAGTTCGTCTCGGCGCGGGATAAAGTACGGGCGATGACTCGTTCAACACCCTCTTGACGTTGCACGAGAACCGCCCCAAGGCCAATGTTACTGGCGTCGGTGTGTATTTCTGTCTCCCCCTGCTCATCGAAATGGGCCAGAACAGGCGGCGATTGGAGACGGAGACGCAGCTCGGCAAAAGCAGCTTCTTGTTCGTGCGTCCAAACCAAAGGGGTGTCTCCCCGGGTGAGCTGAGTCAGCGGTTCAGCGAGATCAGCGAAGTTATCGATAAAACGCCGGTAGTAACTGCACAAGCCGAGAAATCGGCGAACAGCTTTCTTGTCACGTGGAATCGGAAATTCCGCAACAGCAGCAACCTTGTCAGGGTCGGGCTTCACGCCGGCGGCGCTGACAACATGGCCGAGAAATTTAAGCTCTCGGTAGCCAAAGTGGCATTTCTGTGGCTTAAGTGTCAAGTTAGCGGATCGAAGGGCTTCGAGTACTGACCGCAGGCGCTGAAGATGTTGTGCAAATGATTCTGCGAAGACCACCACGTCATCTAGGTAGACTAGACAACACTGCCATTTAAGGCCGGCGAGGACAGTGTCCATCATCCGCTGAAATGTGGCCGGCGTGGAACACAGGCCGAAAGGTAGAACTTTAAATTCGTAAAGGCCGTCGGGTGTGACGAAGGCCGTCTTCTCACGATCTCGCTCATCGACCTCAATCTGCCAGTAGCCACTTTTTAGATCGATGGACGAAAAATACTTTGCACGCCGAAGAAGGTCGAGAGAGTCGTCAATCCGCGGCAAGGGGTAGACATCATTCTTGGTTACGGCGTTCAGTTTGCGGTAATCGACGCAAAAACGTAACGTGCCGTCTTTCTTTTTAACTAGAACGACCGGGGAGGACCACGGGCTATTGGAAGGCTGGATAACCTCATCTTCGAGCATTTCCTTAACTTGTGACCTAATAACTTCGCGCTCGGTCGAAGAGACGCGGTAGGGGTGCTGGCGGATTGGGCGCACATTATCGAACGTCACGATCTGGTGCTTGGCGATGGGAGTTTGATTCACTTTTGACGACGATGCAAAACACTCTTTGAATTCGAGTAACAATGAAAACAGCTGGTCGCGCTGGCTGACCGATAGCTCTGAGCTGACATCGAGATTGTCGAGGGATGTGGGCGGTGGCACGGTTTCTGCGGACAAGCACTCGGAGAATCAGATATGCGTTCGGCGAAAGCTACGGAAGTGTCACGAAAAAGGTGCCGATACTCGTGCGAAAAATTTGTAACAAGTACCTTGGAATGACCACGGTGAAGATGTATCAAACTGCGGGCCACGCAGACTCCTTGTGTCAACAGTAACGATACGTTAGTTTCGGCTATTGCGTCACCATCGTTAAGGGCATTGCATTTGACATTAACGAAGGTGCTGGTTCGGGGTGGCAGAGTGACACTGTGCTCATAAACTCGAAGCACATTGAGTGGTCGCTTTGCACCGCTGAGGGTCACTGCTTTTTCAGTAGAAAACGAGACCTTAGAATTCCGGAGGTCAATAATTGCGCCATATTCACGAAGGAAATCTACGCCCAGAATCAGGTCACGCGAACAGCTTTTCAGAACAAGGCAGCTTACCACAAATGTTGATTCTTGAATTTGAACTCTGGCCGTGCACATGCCCAGAGGAGTAATCAGATGACCACCCGCGGTGCGAACGTTTGTGCCAGCCCACGGAGTCAAAACCTTCTTGAGAACTGCGGCAAACTGGCTGCTCAAAATAGAATAATCAGCGCCAGTATCCAACAGAGCCCGAACATGGCGACCATCCAGTACTACGGGTATGTCCAACGAAATCTGCTCGCGAATGTCAGGCTTCTGAGTCTTTGAGTGCTCTGCGTTGGTGTACGCGGTCTGCTTCACCTGCAATTCGTCGTCGTTGCAGGTGCGTTGTTGCAGCGTCCGTTCCACCGGCAGTTCGTCGTCGTTGCGGGTGCCTTGTTGCGTCATGTGTCCCACCGGCAATTCGTCGTCGTTGCGGGTGCGTGGTTGCGTCGTTTGTTCCACCGGCAATTCGTCGTCGTTGCGGGTGCGTGGTTGCGTCGTTTGTACCTCCACCAGATTTGTCACGGTGTTGGCGACAGGGGGTAGATTAACAGAGCCGGTACAGGTAGAATCACACGGTCCAAGGTTTAGATACGTCCTGCGATTCCGGAGCCGATTCACTTCAACGTCTTTCACTCTGAGCGCCCCCTGGCAATATATATCACAAAATAACAATTCATCACCATAGCGGCATGGTGGTGGTAATGATGCCAATTCAGGGAAACGAAAATAGCGGGTTCAGCACGGAAACAAATATAGCTACGCAAAATACAAAATGAAAGTAAGCATCACAACTTTATCGCGGTGGCATTACACATGAATCAATGCAATTGACATGCTCTATGAGTGATTCAACTAATTTGCAGTTTACAGAAGCCGAAGGTACTTCGTTCCAGCAAGAAATAGCTGATAGAAACAAAGAATATTTATGAGCATTTATATGGCTAACGGTTGATGAAGTGCTTTCTCATGGTTAGTTCTCGAAGAGTGACGAAATGGTTCCTGCAGTTGTGTTTCTCTCGATCTGTTCAAATTACCGCGATAAAGTGAGTGCAGACAGTTTAGTCTTGAGGTTGTCCTACGTTGTGCCAAGCTGTGAAGATTTGTTTTGTGAAGTAGGTTAGATACGCTGGAATGTCTGGAAAAGTTTGAGTATATAAAACGTACTCCTAAGTTTTGAATGCGTTCTAGTTTGCTATCAAATATTGCTGGCGTGGACTCCAAATAATGTCAGCATATTCTAAGGCTGGTCTCACGAGCGTTTTATATGCATTAAGGTATATGCATATAAAACAAACTCAGTGCGCGATGGTCGAGGATGCTATGAGAATGCTATGCAGTCTGGCACGGTGCATTCCGGAGAGTGCTCTACACACTCGCTCCATCCCTGCAACATTCTCAGGTTTTAAGTGGCACGTGACTCGTGTGCTATTATTATCAGCCAAATGCCGTCGACCCGTTCTCATCGCGTCGCATTTTATCTCATAGCGTGGATTCGCAGCGGAATGGCGGGTGCGTCCGTGAAGTAGGATTAACCGCGGCTTAGCGAACAAAAATTAAGCATTAGCGATTGCATCGTACGTTTGTGTTAGTTTTGAATTGCAGCCCTAAATATGAACTGCGAGTCACCACCATTATTCGGCCGTTAAAATAAAAGTGAAGCAGTATTAAGGAACAAATTCAATTAAATATTACTAAGAGCCAGCAGGTAAACGGATTGTACTGTTTGTGTATTAAAATGTCCAAAGCAGCATTCGAAGCAAGAAAATATGAAAGTAATTAAGGAGTTTATAGTTCATTAAACATCAAATCCAGTGAACATTATTGCATTCGTTCACGGAGGCGGTGAAGTGATTTTTTGCTTCTGTAGAGCTCTATATTTAGCCGCTTCAATGCCCGTAGCAAAAGGTTGCGAAGGAGGCTTATGGTATGACCAAAAGCATCTAGTCGATTTTATTTATTTATTTATGGCGCTGAGTTTGCCACACGGCGTAAAAGGTGGTGGTAGAGTCACAGGAATGCGTGGAGTGCAGCCATGTGCAAGAAGTCACATAAACTGCGTGCGTAAATGTTGTTTGTTATCCATAAGTGGAAATGAGAGTCATTACTCGGTGAAAGTCAAGCTTTTTGTAAAATGATCTTTCGTATATGTGAAGTTCCTGGGCATGTCCATATTAGATGCCGGACAGTGGTGTCGCAAGCGGGTTCTTCGCAGTGTGGGCATTTGTCGGGAACTGGAATAGTAGTACTTTGCCACTGGTGTCGAACGGCGGGCGTAAGGGTCACTGGGACTCTCAGCCGTCTCAGAGATACCTCCTCCCTTGTTAGATTGGGGGGAAGGGGGATCTAGTCGATTGCTAGCAGTTGTTTACTATATTGAAACAATACCTGCACGGAAACAACAGCGAGCTGATTAATGCCAGCCATAGCGTATGGCCGGCGCGCATGCCTGAAACTTGCAGTGTTCAGCGCGACCACCAAGCGGGCGAGCAGAATCGATTACTTACAGAACTGTTACTTTCAAGATCAGGATGCCTCCGTTTCACCGCCTCGCTGTATTCCCCACTGCCGTCTGCGCATTATTTTATATATGTGTTCCCGCAGGACCACGGGGCGCCCGGAAAGCGACAATGATGACAAGACGAGGCCTGGGCCAGCAGACGGAGGGCGCCTCTGTGCTAAGCACCGATGCGGCCTTGATGCGGTCGGAAGGTGCGGTCGAAGAGGGTTTGGCGTGTTCTGCGGCTGCAGAACACATTGCCCACAGCACGGGGGATGACTCTGACAACGAGAATGAGTCTGCCGTGTGCCGCACCTGCTTCGGCGGCTCCCAATATGGCGACCTGATATTGCCCTGTAACTGCCGCGGCACCATCGGGCTCATCCGCAAGGAGTGCCTTGAGGAGTGGCTGTCGCGCTGGAACACCGACAAATGCAGCATTTGCTCGTACCGGTTTCAGGTAAATAGTTGCATAAATCAGTCTATAATAGGCGTTCTCTCGGTGTTCTAATATTGCTGGGTCGCCTCTTGCGTCTACCAGACCTGAGCATGGTGAAGGAAATGGAGCGAATTCTGTTAAACTGACTGCCATTGTTCAAAAACAGTTTATCAGAGCGTTTGTGCCCCCGATGAAAAGGTCGATGTGGTATCTGCTCATCTAACTCCTGCAAGACGTGCGAGCCCCTAATCAATGCCCAATCTTGAGCCGTGCTAGCCAGGCGCGGGTCGTGAATGATCGGTTCAAGCTGGTAGACAGGCCACACTCGCGGCCACCACTGCAGAAGCCCTATTATACCTGAGGCTCCCTTGCGAGCTGCCGAAATAAATGTTTACAGCATCATTATCATATGGTCATCTCCGTAACTAATGCCGGGGCACCCTCGAAGCTCCGTCAGTATTGTCCGTATTGTCACGAAGCAGCTATCTTCTAGGGCCTCCTCCCGTTGAATAATAATTTAGCCTAGTGCTGTTGAAGAAAATTGCTCTTATATAAATAAAGTGTCATGACAGTTGACATTTGAATATAACCGGATTATTTCGTTTATATTTTTATACTTCAGAGTATAGTATCTCTAAATTTGAGCTCTTTATTGCGGAATAAATTTTGAAATTGAACATTATAGCTTCCTATAAACTAGCTTGCTGGTATGGCACCTGTGGACAGTTGAGGCACGTGGGCACATTATCCCATGTCACCTGCTTTTCCAAGTTTGCTGCATGGGGATGTTTCCAGTGTTTCTATGGACACCGTGGGTGGTGACCAATTGCAAAATATCACTTTGGCGAAATAAAGCTCATTTGGATATTTACTTTTCGTATCACAAGCCTTCAGCACAGTATGTGAGCTTATGCGCCTCTGAAAAATGGGCTTGTTCTGGGCTTCCGTTATGCGATTGTCGAGAAAGCCGACATTTATGGGATCATTCTTTAAAGTTTAAGCACACATTTGGAAACATATTATTCAATATGTGGCGGTTATAATCGCTATTTATCAGTGAAATGCTTCCGCAAACGAAAATAGCCCACGTTTTCGCACCGCCATTACCGCTCCAGACCGGCCACGGTAAAACCTCACGGGAATCGAAAGCTTCACTTTCTTTATTGTCTGTATTGTGTACCCTCTTGGGAGAACGGGGGCATTCCCATTTGTGTGGCCGAGCAACTCTCTCAATCCATAGCTTACAGACCGGCCTGATACATTACGTTATATACGGTTTCCCAGGACCAGGTTTGAGAATTTCAACTTTGGAGCCGTTTCGACATGAACTCCTTGCGTAGTGCCTAATGAGTGATATGCCGGGGGTGTCAGTACTCTCTGTAATCGATAAAGTGCTGTAATATCCCTTTACTTTGTCATGCATTCGTCGCTGCCTTGAATTCGCCACACGTGTTGAGCATCATGGCGCTTGGGACATACAGCACGAGGGGCGAATTAAAGGAGTATAGACACGTTCATTTTCTGTTCCGGTATTTTTGCTTTAATTGATCCACAGTGGTCTAAAACAGAGGGACTGCGACCCAAAACGCCCCAGCACAGATCAATTAATTTGTTATCAGTGCAGTAATCAGGGCCAGTTTCGGTTTCGATCTCTCCGGACACGAGCGCGCGATGACGTCAAGGATACGAGAACGCCACACGAGCGCTCCCTACTGGCAAGGTTGGTGATCGCGTAAACACAAAATCTGATGACGCATTCGGGTCGCGTTTTTCGTCTGCTTGCTGTCGCACGTGCACGAAAATATCGTCGTCGAGCAGCGCTTCAGCGTAGCATAATTAGTACTGCGACGTTGTTTTGCCCAGTAGCATGGATGTTACTAACATTGCCGGGCACTTTAATCCCGACCCGCTCGCCTGCGACTCATGCGACGAAGCAGGAATCAGCAGCAGCCACGAAAGCTTGGTGGGTTGACGCGCAGGAAATGTCAACTGGTAGGAATGTTGAACAAAGGAACCGTGAAGATGCTGCTTTATCACTCCGTTTGGCCAACGGTGTGAGCCAAGCTGTTCTAAAAAAATGTTTTAGTAATGATGCGATCAGCCACCGTAACCCGTAAGCTCTCCCAATGGCTCCCGTGCTCACGCCTGTTCACGCGCTGATTGGTCCCGACGCGGCAGGCCAGCGTGCCGCCGTCCAAGCATGTGGCGCCATTTGGTGAAGTCAAGGCAATCTGGGTGCGTAAAGCCGTGGCCGCCGCGATCGGCTCCAAAGTCATAGCTGCCTCCGCATCTGCTATCGGTAATCTAGCTATCGCAGATCGCTGTTCATTCGCTTACATAGCTATTTGTACAAAGGACTATCAGTCACGATTAAATTGCGAGGATTATTCGGCCAATACGGAGGTCCTGGTAGAAATATTCACAGTGATACAAGCGAACCTTTTTTTTTTCCGACAGCTGCTGCCCGGTGCGACGCACCTGAAGTCAGCTAGCTCCGCTGCTGAAGGCTTCGCGCAAGGCAAGAAATTATTTTACGAGATGAACTTGCCAGTAAAGCGGCGCTAAACTCCGACGTTTTTTAAAGCGTTAGCTCGTTCCAAAGCGCCTTTCGCTGGCGCTTCGATGTGAAACCAGCTAGGGCTAGTGACGTCTAGGGTAGGCGGGGAGCGGCGCAGTATGTTCCCGGCGCGCCATCGACAGGCACCGTTGCCGTAAGCCCTGCACTTGTGCAGGCATGCTGGTGGGGCCTGAGTTTAGCAGGCAGTCTCCATACGTACACCGGTGAGGTAATTGTAACATGCACCAACGAAGAAGCCATCGAGTAAAGCGAGCAGAAGCGGAGTTCTTTCTCAGGGCACGGCCGGAAGCGGCGGCGGCGCTGTTCGAGTCCGGCCATGTGTCGTCACCGCTTTTTGCTTTGCCGACTCCACGTCAGAGTTGTTTGATGACGTCATGTTGTTTACCTCTGTACACGTTTTCGTCACAGAGATGTCGATGCCAATGGGTTTTGAAAAACGGAGTACTTGCCTGGCTTGTTTATAAAATCAAATTAAAATATCTTCGCGGAAACGTGCGAGGTTGGGATTGCTTGGGGAGCATCTCTGTATAACCAGGAGAGCAATCGTATTCCTTGCGACGCTTCAAAAAATGGTGTCTATACTCCTTTAAAACTGCGCCCCACTTACCGTGCCTGTTTACATAGCTTGTGTATTCAAATGGCTGAATGGCTGTATACTGCTCGTTTTCGCGCCATAAAGCGCAAGCTATAGGCTCTCATTATCGAACATATTATATTCTGTTTAGTGCCATATGTCGCTTTATTGGTTTATACATTATAATGTAATTCTAAGAAGCGCCAAGAATGCAATCCCTGGTATGGGAATAGTCGGGGTATGTTTACTACGCGATCAACTTGCTTCCCGATAACGACATCTGCTTTTGACGTTTGAGCAATAGGCAATATTTAACCTGTTGATCGGGAAGCAAGCTCGGTGACATTACGACAAAATAGAACAGCTAAATATGTTATCGACAAGCGGCGCTGACAGCTGCCAACTGCCTTCAGTATTGTCCAGCCGACAGGGTCAGGTCGGCGATTTCTGCTAAATATTCACGCGTGCTGCGTTGTAGCGCCGTAGATTTGAGGTCACTATTGCCAGAACTACACTCTATGGTCACAAGCAAGCGCACCGCTTAACATTGCGAATGCACTCTTCTCTGACGGCGAAATTGGAGGTCTGCATCTTACGTTTTCGCAATGAGTCAACTCTTTGCATCTTAACTGAACGGGCCAGCGGGGAGGGCCCGACTGAACTTCACTGCAAAGCTAATCGCTGGCGAGTGTCAAAGTGTGTACATAAAATGTGGATGCACTTGCTTCGCTTTAGAATGCAAGCTGTTCTGCTCCAGCGGCACAAACTGGGAAATCCATAGCATATCCCACGCGGTGACCATTAAGCCAGCAATAGGTCACATCGCACTTGGCCTTTCTCATAAGCCACGTGTGTTGCATGTATACGCCACTTGCAAACGACGGCCACGCCACTAGTGGCGATATCCAGGAGCGGAGCTGGCCACGTCGTCTGCTAGCCGTATGTTTCTATGCAGTCCCCGCGTCATGAATTCGTTTTCCCGCAGCACTTGTATCGTGGTATCAACAGCATCCGCTTTCAATGCACTGTGACACAAACTATGGGCCATCTCCAGCGGTAGTTTTCGCTTTGGTAAATATTCGAAAACTATAAAAAATGCACTGGATATTGTATTTACTCCTCCCAACTCCTCAAGCAATATAACCTAGAGCGTAGTTTTCGATTTGAGTTCGCGTTAATAAATCGCGCGTCATTCCTGTCTCCCATATATTTCGATATGAAAGCATTTCAGATAATACCGGCGCATACTCGTGAATTTTCTGAACATCGCCATTATTCGCGTTTAGGTACAGAGGAAAATAATATATTTTTGGTACTGAGTAAACCTTTATTAGTTCATTAACTTAGTGCGGTACTGCACATTTTTATATGGTGCTTGATTTTTGAAGTTATTTACAGGTCTTGAGGGCAAAGTAAAGACGAATATTGTGAGCCTCAGGTACAAAATTTATTGAAGCAAACACGGTGCTCCAAGCCCACGTTACATGCATTTATTGGCCTAAAAGCGGTGCTTGCTAACAGCAGCACCTCTGAATATTTTGTATATTTATCTAAGCGCATAAGCTTTACGAAGCGAAGATTTTAAACGCTCGCTTTGCCGCGTTTCACAAATTTCCGTCTGTATACGCTATAAAACGTGTCATCGCCGAAGTCCAATCCACCGTTACGGCTAAGCCCATTTTGCCCATTTTATTTCTCCTCTCGAACAACTAAGTAAACAAAAAAAGGAGAGAGAGCGCGTACCCGCAAAGCTTTACCGCCTTTGATGCCATTTAAAAATGAATAAAAGGCAGGAAAGGTTCACGGATAAGAAGGTTTTCTAAAACAGTGAAATATTAGTAATAATAATAATAACAAAAAGAAAAAGAAGACAAGGTCCGAGTAGCAAGATTGTCTATGTTGACCTAAAAAAAGCCTTCAAAAGGTAGAAAAAAATACCCTTTTCAAAGAATTATGCATGGTGCCCATGCGGACCTGGCTTCAGTGACGGATGCTCTAAACATCGGGGAGCTTATTTAGCATGGCCTATTATATCACAATGTGATTACGTTGTCGGGCCCCGTTCGCATCACGTATTCAGTAAGTGTACCTTTATTCAGCTTGAACCTGTGAGCATTCTTTCCTCTCATTTACATTCTTTCAGTTACAGCACTTCTTTGTCAAATTTGGCGTTAATCTGAACATTTCAACGGGCTCCTGAATTTCATATCGAGTTTTTTCGTCACAGCGAATGACGATGACGCCATTTTTCTGCGATACGCGACTGTTAACGACATCGCATTAAACTCGTGTGAATTCGGCCGATGAAGCGATATGCCTATAAGAAAGCGGTGTTGGCATGGTGCAACGACGGGTGGCGCAGAATGTCTCATACATTCAATCGAGGCGCTTCGCTATGAATACAAATTAAAGCGCTTGCAAAGCAAAGAAAGGGTAAATGAAACAGAAAAAAAGTGCGATTATTCTGTTAAAGTAATTGATCAGTCGATACAACATACCAACAGAAAATTAGGGATCTAAAGTGTAGCTGGTCATTTAGCACTTATATGTAGTAGGCAGCTGGCGCATGTACACACTAGTTTCTCCCGGTTGGCTGCAACATCATCAATGTTTTCGCATCTACACAAAGGCAAAGCTTAACTTTATGCTTCAGGCCACCATAAAAAAAATCGCCAGCAGCATAACAAAATGTGGAGCGAAAGCATTAGCTACGAGTGACCGAGCGGCCTTCTTATTCTTCTTGTTCTTCCTCTTCTTCTTCCTCTTCTTGCTCTTGTTCTCGTTCTTTCTCTTCTTCTTCGTCATCTTCCTGCTCTTCTTCTTCTTCCTCTTCTTCTTCGTCGTTTTCTTGCTCTTGTTCCTAATCTTCTTCTCGTAGCTATACACCTCTTCACTAGGTAGCTGCGGCCACCCGACGTCTTGAAAACCTGCCGCATTGTAGCTTTCGCTACAAAAAATAACCCCGCGAACATCGCTAGTCCTCGCAGCGATGCATTAGCAGCCACGACTCGTACCTCGGAAAGGCTTTTGAAAACAACCGCTAGGCGGCTGGCGTATATTTCACTGATACTACCGTAGGGTTGAGTAGAAGTACATAAAAGTAATTAAGCAATAGGTACTTATAATTCAGCTTATTGATCTATGTATTTTAACGTGTATAGCCATTTTACGAGAGCAAGTATAATGGCTACAATCTGATAATCATTAACTGATAATTAATTAGTCAAATCACTATGCAATTTAAAATACATAGTGCAAGATATTCTTGTATAACTACTGGTGAAACAGGTATAATCTGATAGTTTTATTAATAATTGGCGTTATTATTTATTTGTACATTTTGTAATGCAAACATGCATGGGATAGGTACTGAAGGGCGCAATATAGCTAAACAATTGCTGAGCCATTGACAAAACATGCGAAATAGAGCTGCTCGATGAACTAGATTTGACCACATTGAACTCTTTTAGCCAATTACTTAAACAACTATTTACGGATGCCACAGCAACAACCTGAAGTTTTCACCAGAACTCATCAGCTTCTAGGCTCAAAAGTTCACCTTGTGCGCCATATTTGTACGGAGTCAAACAGCTTCATAATCTTTTTGAATAAAGCTATATTGAATCTTCTAACAGCATTACAAGAATGAACTTGACCGCCTGCATCCATTAACAAATTTTGATGCATGCCGTTATAAAGCTGCTACGCTCTTACAAAGTAAGAATAAAAGGGAAAAACCAAATAAACTCTCATAGGACCTTGTGCACCATGATTGTAGGCATAAATAAATACTTGAATATAGCACACAGCCTACAGTTTGCAAGGTTGCGCCACGAGCATAGTATGAACACCCATGAGTGGTCTTGTTTGTGCCTTAGTTTTTTAGGTGAAAGTGCTGCGAATTGCGCCATTATGTGCCAATCTGACGTGTTGCGCCAAGATGTGCGAAAAATGCAATTTACGTGATAATGGTCCATCAAAGCTATACAACGCAATATTTAGCCTGGTATTATTGTCGGTTCGGCGACAGTAGGCGCCCACTACAAAAGGAGGCAGCCGCATCCACATCAAAGACAGTTTGAATCACTCCTAGGGTTATTTCTAAGGCTATTATCGCTGTGGCTCTCACAAAACGCTGGCGGCACCAGCCTTTCTGAAATGAAATTAATAGCAGCTAATCGATTCCACTAATGTTTTTAGTAGATTTCATTTGTCCATTTTTCTTTCGCCAACTCGAGCAAGTCTTTAGAACCGTTGCGCTCCTAAATAATTCTAGGCAATGGGATGCAATAGGAATTTCATGGGTGTTTTTGGACTAAAGAAAAGCCTTTATTTCGACCCCCGTTAATTGGACTAATCCTTCAACCTTCCCGACGACCGCGTGCACAAGCAAAACGCTTGCGAATCCAAAAAAAAAAAAAAAAGAGCTGTCGTTTTTGTTTGGATGTTATCTCAAATGCAGACAGCTGTCATGCAGGTGTTCGTTAGATAAAATTACTGTAATGCAAAGTGCTTTCCGTAATTTTTTTCCAGCTCATATGAGAATTCGAACTTTACATTAAGAACAATTTTTTAGCTTTAGTGGAGGCCAAATTGCATGCAGTATTTTCGCGAATCTAAGCACCACCTAATTAAGCACTCCTCCCCCCCCCCTCCCCCCCACCTCCTCGCCGGCCTCGCAAAAAAAGTTGAATAAAAATATTTGCATGTGAATCTATGCAGGCCCTTCTTTTAATGTATGGCATGTATCAATGTTCGCCAAGCAGGTTGTCGTAAATACAGAGCTGTCAGAGTCGCTAGGTGGCACGGCTTCCGCGGCGTGATTAAAGGTACTCTAGGCGTGATCTGCGGCATCATGTGTTACTGTGTTCCGACACCACATGACAGACGGTGGCACAGAACCTAAAAAACAGCCAAAAGCAACACCGATAACTCTATGAGGGCGTTGTTGCGTGGGTCTGGTACCGGCAATTCTCAACAGATTTCAAGCGCATCGCGGGTGCGTGTTCTTTGGTTTGGTTTCAATTGTTTATGTGCGGCAACTAGGCCGGAACGGGATTTTAGATGATTGCCTACAGCTTGAAGTTTGCTCCAACTGAAATCACGTTTGCTGAAAATGTCTGCCACGTTTCTAGTCAAATACATTTTTCTTTCTTGAGCCCGTGTAGTCGAGATATCCGCGCGAAAAAAAAGGGGGCGGTAAGACTTCACTTAGTTTAGATGTTTTTGATTCTAAACACCTGTCCCCCACAACCTTCCGCATAGCGTTCGTGAAAAAAAAGCTGTTTCTTAAAATCGAGTAAATACGGAAGAACTTACTGTAGCTGTGTACAGAAAAATGAGCTTAGTACCATATAAGGCTCCACCATGCTCCAAATTGCTCCCAAATTGAACTTTTGCTGTTATAAAGCTGCGCCCAATTAAGACTTCTGCCGCTCCTGTGTTTGCTCCAAAAAGCTAGAGCCTGCTTCCACAGATCCAAAGTAGTCTGTATAGGAAATCGTCATCATCAGTAGTATCCTGACTACACCCACTGCAGGCCAAAGGACTCTCCGATACTCCTGCAATCAACCCGGTCCTGTGCTAGCTGCATCCTCTTCACCCTGCGAACTCCTTAATCTCATCCGCCCATCTAACTTTCTGCCTACCCCTGATACCCTTTCTTTCCCTTGGAATACAATTCGTTACCCTAAGCGACCATCTGTTGTCCTCTCTAAGCAGTACAGGCCCTGCCCATGCCCATTTTGTTTTTTTATTTCCGTTAGTATGACATTAACTCGAGTTATTTTTCTGATCCCCTCTGCGCACTTCCTATCTCTTAACGTTACACCTATCATTTTTGGTTCCATAGCTCTCTGCGTAGTCCTCAACTGAAGTAAAACCCTTTTCCTTAACCTCCACGTTTCAGCTCCATAGGTGAGTACAGCTAAGATACAACTGTTGTATACTTTCCTCTTTAGCGATACCGGTAAGCTGCTAGTCATAATCTGCGAATATTTGACAAATCCGCTTCACCCCATTCTTATTCTTCTAATTATTTCCCTTTCATTTAGCGATACCGATAAGTTGCTAGTCATAATCTGCTAATATTTGGCAAATCCGCTCCACCCCATTCTTATTCTCCTAGTTATTTCCCTTTCATGGTGTGAATCTGCGGTTATTACCTGTCTTAAATAGATATACTCGCCTACCTCCAGTGATTCATTACCTATTGTAAACTGCTATTCCTTCCCGAGGCTGTTGAGCATTACCTTAGTTTCTTGCATATTAATTTTCAAGCCTGCCTTTCTGCTATGCCTGTCTAGGTATTCATTCTTCGCAGTTATTTAGAAGGCAATGTTATCAGCGAATCACATATTACTTAGGTATTCTCCATCGACGGTATTCTCCATCGACCCTTATCCCTAACTATTCCTATTCGAAGTCTCTGAATTCTTTCTCTAAGCTAGCTGGGAATAATACCGGGAAGATCGTGTTCCTTTGTCTAACATCTTTCTTTATAAAAATTTAGTTACTTTTTTTATGCAGAACTGTGGTTGCTTTGTTGCCACTACTGATAGCGTCGGTAATTTCACCTACGGCTCTTCTACACCTTGATTTCACATGACTGCATGACTGCCGAGGTTTTTACTGAGTCGATTTTTTTTTCGTAATCAATGAATGTTATGTTAAGGAGTGGTTATATTGGCTGGTTATGACCTGGTTGGCGGTATGGATATGATTCAGGCGAGTACTCATTTCGAAAACATACTTGATCCATAGGAGGTATCAGTGGTCAAGCGAAAAGGTGTTAGGAACCCGCAGGATTGAAACTGCCAGATTTCCAGACATCATTTTAACAGCTCAGATTAGAATATTCGAAATCGTATTTTTATTGCGAAAGAAATACTGCTCTCGGTTTCAAGCCCTCAGCGTAGCGCGGAGGTAGCCACGTACGTCTTACCCACCTGACGCTGTGGCGTTGCACCCCGCGTGACACTAGGGTGAGAGTTAGGCTACCAGCTCAAGCGGTCAGCGTATCGCGGCGGTTAGCACGTCTTATTAACTTGGAGCTGTGACGTCACACCACACGTGACACACAAGCGAGAGATGGGCTCCCAACTCAAGCGGTCAGCGTGTCGCGGTCGGAGCCGGGGCTCAGTTGGCAGGAGCTGCCAACTTGGGTCTCTCGTTTCACATGGGACGGTTATGTCAGAATCAGCCTGCTAGGACCCTGGCATTTACGTTACCCCTATAGGCCACTAAGGCACGTTCATACGGCTTCGTTAAAGCGGGGCTTTATATGTGGACTGAGGAAGAAAAAAAAGAGAACA
Organism: Amblyomma maculatum; assembly: GCF_055883805.1. Classification (NCBI taxonomy): domain Eukaryota; kingdom Metazoa; phylum Arthropoda; class Arachnida; order Ixodida; family Ixodidae; genus Amblyomma; species Amblyomma maculatum. The sequence goes on along the minus strand of NC_139349.1, from coordinate 141,086,451 downwards.
CTCGGTCACCCGCAGCTAATGCTTTCTCTCAATATTTGGTTCAGCAGCGTTGAACCCTTGCAATTTATACTCAATCATCGACATTGATTTCAGTCTGCGTAATTATGTGGGTAAACATTTAGCCGAATTTGATGTAACTGACTGGTGGTAATGAGTGCTTCCCATAGGTAGAGCTCCTCAAGAGCTCACCTTTTTCGCATTTGTGAGTGATAGCGAGGGCTGACGGAATGTAATAAGAGTGAATTCTTCCACACTAAAAGCTTTAGCAACAGCGCCCTCCCTTGTCTTGTCTTTGTCCAGGCACTTTTTTTTTGCGCTGCTTTTTATGAAAAGGTGTCGTTTTTTTTTTTTTTTATCCCGGACCCACGCGAGCTACGACAGCCATCTCTGAGAAAGAGGTTGATGGTTTTGCATTTGATTCCTCTAATATGTGTGTGTTCTTGGGGCATATCATGACACATTTGGCATCGCGGCTACGTAGTGCACCTAGTGAAGTGAAAGGGGAAGGTGTCTATGCAGCGTGGAACGCTCAACTGGAGCCTGGGCTTAATTAGCCGGCATCCACCTTCTTTACTTTGCGACGGAACGCTGGACCTGAGGTAAAAGTGAGCTCCATATACGGGAAAACTCACGCGAACGCGACGGTGACAACAGCGACACCGTCGGGTGAAGAGCTTTGCTTGTATACAAGTGTCAATTGCTACATCGTTCGGATGATTTCGATCTGCTCAAAAAGAAAATTTCGCTGATCGCTCAGAAGTGCTCTTGCGATAGGCCAATCAGACTTTCTCTGGCCATTTCCAGTTTGTGACGTAGATCGATACTCCCCTGATTTCTGTCTTCGCCTTAGTAAGCGCATTGTGGCCGCTACTCCTACAACATTGCTGTAGAGAATTCGCATTAGCTGTGAGGCAGTCGCAGTATTGAAATAAAAGAAAACGCCAACGGCGATCTCAAGATTTGGCGACGTACTGCGGCGGTATGTGTTTTGAAGCGGTACAGTTGCTCGATTTCCCTCTGTCGCTGAGCTCTATTTGTGGGTGCAAAATCACTCTAGGTGCATATTCTCACGTCCATAGTATGCTATCTCAAAACCAGACCAAGGAACAGGTAAAGGGCGCGTTAATAACGCGGGAGAGTTCTGGCACGGTACGGTAGTGCACTTCCGCCGTGAACCAATGATTTCTTTCTCCTTCAGAAGAGTGCCGGAACGTTGGTCTTCGCTGTACATAGCTATACACATTCAGGAAAATATTTCGTTTGCCCTGTGCAAGAAGCAGCCCTATACACCTTTAAAATATAGGTCAAAAATTAGGTCATGGCCATTTTATGAATACGTGGAGTGATGCAGATATCGAAACCGCTATGCATGCACTGTCGCTCCGTTTATACGGGACGTTTGCATATATAAAGCGAGCGACGGCCGTCTTCGCCTCGTCGCATAGTTTGTTTTTCGCGCATGTGGAGCACACACTTTATATGGAATGATGTCAGGGCCGAACATTTGCTTCCATATTGTTCCACGTTGTTTTAACTGTTTTCGTCTCATCGCGATGAGCTAGCGTTTGAACCGCGCGGCCAAAAGCGGCAGACATCCTGTCCTTCGTTGATCGGCAAGCAGCTACAGCCGCCACCGACTGTACGTTTCTTTGCGGGCTCAAGTCAGCTCAATAAAATGTCGCTTTCGGAAGTTTTTTGCTCGGTTCTTGACTCTGCTGCCAGTATCTAAAAAGGCGCTTAATTTTGTTTTGCGTATGTGAGTGTTCCGATCAGAGCTTTGGCTAAGTGGAGGAAAATAATTTATATTGTAATGGTAATGACAGCGGTGCAGTGTTCTAATTCATAACTCAGCATTTCGAAATTCATAAGGGCGCGTTCTTCGTCTGCACCGGGGTAGTTAGCGGTGCAACATGTTAGCATATTCATTCTGCGAATAGTGGAAAAATGATGGCAAAATAGTAGGGATATACCCGACGGAATGACACTAATGTTCTGAAAAGATGAACATGACACACTGCACGATTATTGATTGCATCACGAGTAAATGTGGATGTACTGCGGTAGCACCCTGTGCAACATTTTTGGGTGTTCGCCGGTGGAAGTCTCAGACGCTTAGCCATGCACAACACCTACCATTAAAATTCCAATCCAACTATTGCTTACCATGCAGCAGGAAATACAGGACATATCGTCAAACGTGGGGGAAGGTCGGGCGAACAACCTAAGCGCGTGAATGCAGTCCAGGTCCGCTAACAGGTTTACAGCGCACCGCTTAACGTCATGAGTTGTACGTTAATAAGCACACCAGTTATTTCGGTAATGTTTCAGTGTCCCAATCAACGCGTCAGAAAGTTACACCCACCTATACCAGCGTGCGTAGAGGAGCCAGGTTTGGCTCTGCCGGCAGCGCTGTCCGCTGCAGATCCGCACATGTAAGCTGCTTGCCGTTTAAATGCAAGCAGATTACATGTGCTGATCTGCAGCGAACAGATTACTTCCGATTCAATTTCACGTAAAGTAATAAAAGTGTGAAATAGTAACACGGGCATGAAAATAAGAGTTGTGGGTGCAGCTGTACCATACGCCGCAGCGGCGGCGCACAGTTCACGACCCCTGGATCGGTGGTGCGCCAATAGCGGCCGCTTTTATTTAAGTACCAAACTTAAGCGGGAGTTTCATAACCATTAAAAGTATTGAATGACTCCGACGGTAGTGAGTTTGGATTCACAACCTGCTAAAGGTGCTAAAAAGACAAGCAAACAGGGCTACAACTTGCATTTCAGCCCAGTGTGACAGAAGCCTGTAGCAGCGTCGCATATAATGGTGGCGGCCCATTTCTCACTCAACTGGCGTAACCACTACTACAATAGTTTCTCAACGATAAGTCTATGAGCACGTGTTTCGCGTATGGCATAAAAGTACAAGACAAAATCTTCATATCCGCAGATCCTACTCCGGGACGCTTCCACTTTCCTAATATCTGTAGCGAAATACACTCTCCGTCTTTTTTTTGTGGGAGTTATAACCATTGGATGCGAAACTGAAATCACAATTTACGAACGCATCCAAAGAATAATTGTCACCCAAATATTTCCATGGTCCGAGAGCATACTTGTGACGCGTCAAAAGAATATTTTATGTCAACCATCTGCAGACGCAGAAGTATTTACATAAAAAAACGGTGTCTAATGTTTTTATCCGCATTCCTCGCTATATTAAACTGGGCTGCGATGCTTCAGAACACATGGTTACATCTACAGCCCAGCCATAATAATACGGAGGATGCTAGGATGACAATAACTTTCCTCGGGCTTTAATTAAAGAAATATCAGCAAATAGTTTCTAAATGCTTTAGCACATTCCGCAGGTACGCTCGCGTATGGACACAAGTGACCATCGCATCTTCTCTACGGAACTCGCGGAAAATTTTCAAACGTTACAAGAATGCTCCGAAATTGTTTTTGCGCTCCTGTATAGCCATGCAGAAATGTTTGTTGGATGCGGATTTGCGAACAAAATATTTTGAGTAGTAGGAAAAAGGATATCGATAAAACTATGTACTTAACGAAGCGAAAGACACGGCTGTAGAAAAATACCGCTTGGCTCAATAGGGAGGCGACGCATGTTTTTTTTTCCCCACGAATTTGTGTCCTGAGAATTTTATGTAATGTAGTAAAATGCATTACATCTGTTTTAGTCCAAAGCTACCACCGCGACCATTCTCTGTGCAGGTTGAATGGGCGCCCATAGAGGTCTTCGAGCGGATCCGCGATCCCATCGGGCTCGACATCTGCCTGTGCATCATGGAGACGACCTACATGCTTCTCGTTTGGGCCGTGGTGCTGTTGGTCGCGATATGCCTGTCGTTGGTAGTGATGTTTGTAAAATATTGATCACGCTGATCTGCTTCGCTTACTGTGTCACCTTCGTATAAAAAGGCCACTATTGTTTCGACGACATGAACAAAAATGTCCGTTTCCATTATGAGGCGCTAGCCATGCGGCGCCGCTACGTCAGCTTAGTACTGCTCAACAGCTTGCCCCTTTTCAGAGCGTCGGCAGATGGGAAGAGTCTACTTCCTGGGCTACCCTCGCCCCCTTGAGAGCATGTTGACTTGGTGCCGCCACCTGTTATCTGTTCGACTGCCGTCGACAGTAGTCAGACGACAAAGACCAAGGTGACGAGGAAGGACTCACAATCTACCTGATTGAAATGCACCCTGGGGTGTAAGTGCGTCTGACTGCACGAGCAAGGCAGTGCTGATGATTCCAATAAACGACAGTGGACGGAGAAACTGCATCGGCCAAGCAATGTTCACTCTTGCGCTTCGAATCTGTTTTCGTATAGCCGTCGCGGTTCTTGCCTTGCAGCTGAAAGGTGGAGGTCTAAGCCTCGCAGTGATTTCTTGCATAACAGTTTCGTGAAAAACGCCTGCGAATAAAACGCAGCGAGAAATCGGTGTCCCTTTCTTTTGTCATATGATCGAAGTAGCAATGACGCTGCGCGCGCGCGCACACACACACTCACACACACGCGCGCACCCACCCAATGGGCCTTAAAAAGTTGGGCAACTCAACCGCGGGGAAATGTTTACTGAACAAATATCTCTCACCCGTCTGTTCTGCTTCAGCCATTTGAAGGATATAACAATATCATCCCCAGATATAAATCGGTGAGAAATACGGCCACCGTGTCAGTGCTTGCTGTTGCCCGTAATAGGCGTTATAGTAGTATTTGAAGTGAAAACACTTCTATGGCGCAGTACGGCCTCCCCGAGTCCCTCACAGGAGAAAAATCAGTCCTTTTTGAATCATCAGCCTGACTATACCTACTGCAGGGCGAATGCCTCTCCCATATTTCTCCACCTTAACCCGGTTCTGTGCTAGCTGCCTCCACTTGACCCCTGCGAACTTCTTAAACTCATCCGCCCACCTAACTTTCTGCCGCCCCCTGCTACGCTTTCCTTTCCTTGGAATCCAGTTTGTTACCCTAAGCGACCATCGGTTATCCTCTCTTCGCACTACATGTCCTGCTCATGCCCATTTCTTCTTAATTTCCACTAGAATGTCGGTAACTTGAGTTATTTCTCTGATCCACTCTGCACGCTTCCTATCTCTTAATGGTATACTCCTACCATTTTTCGTCCCATAGCCCTCTGGGTTGTCCTCAACTTCAGTAGAACCCTCTTGGTTAGCCTCCACGTTTCAGCCCCATAGGTGAGTACAGGTAAGATGCAACTGATATATACTTTCCTCTTTACGATACCGGTAAGCTGCTAGTCATAATCTGTGAGTGCTTGCCTTTTTGAATGGCACAGTATTATGGGTGCCGTCTTGCAGAAAAGCCTGCGTCGACGCTGTGGTTAGTGAAAATCAGCAGAAAGCAAAGGTACAAAAAGCTTTGCATAGCGAAGGAATCGATTTTGGCACATCCCGTTTGCGAAACCACTCAGTCAATTACTCTTTTTTTTACATACATGGTATTTAATATATGCGTAGAATCATTATATATATATAATATATATATATATATATATATATATATATTGTAGGGGGTGTGTTTATTTGGTGAACCCAGATGATTCCAGCCGCTCAGGGAAGACTCTCAGCGAAGCGTCAGGCGTGGCGAAAGAGCAAAGCAGCGAACAACTTCTTCGTCCTTGAGAGCGGCAGCACGCGACGCATGTCAGTGGTTATATCGATGAAGATTACCACACTACAGTTTCCCCCCGGGCAGAGAAGGAGCCATCCTGGCGACTCATGGTGCCGAAAGGACAGACGGATCGTAGTAGGGCTTGATTCGGTCCACATGAACTATTTCGCGTCCACGGCGACGCAAGTCCGCAGATGGCGTAACGGGCTCAACTACGTAGTTCACAGGAGATGTTTTTTGAAGGACTCGGTATGGACCGTGATACCGAGCAAGAAGCTTCTTTGACAGGCCGGCGGTTGTGGCAGGAACCCAGAGCCACACCAGGGAGTTGGGCGCATATGAAGGCGCCTCACCAGTGTCACGATGGTGTTTTTGTTGCCACTGATTTTCCTTTGTAAGCGAACGAGCGAGCTGACGGCATTCTTCTGCGTACTGGGCGGCGTCCGAGAGTGGCGTCGATTCAGAAACATCAGGGCGGTAGGGAAAAAGCGCGTCCATTGTGCAGGTTGGCTCGCGCCCGTAAAGAAGAAAAAAGGGAGAGAATCCAGTGGTGGTCTGTATCGCAGTGTTGTACGCGTAGGTTACGAAGGGAAGAACGTGGTCCCAGTTGGAATGAGCGTCGTTGACGTACATGGCCAGCATGTCACTGAGAGTACGGTTGAAGCGTTCTGTCAGGCCATTCGTCTGAGGGTGGTAAGAAGTAGCGGTGCGATGAATGATGCGACATTCTTTCAGTAGGGCCTCGAGAGCGTCGCACAAGAAAACGCGTCCGCGGTCACTGAGCAGTTCCTTCGGAGTCCCGTGGCGAAGAATCAAGTTGTTGAGAATGAACAAAGCAACGTCTCTTGCAGAGGCAGAGGGTAACGGTGATGTTTCAGTGTAGCGAGTCAGATGGTCTACTGCCACAATAATCCACCGGTTTCCAGCAGGAGTAGTCGGAAGAGGGCCATAGAGATCTATGCCAACGCGGTCAAACGGACGAGCAGGGCAGGGTAACGGCTGCAACGAAACAGAGGACTTCTGAGGAGTTTTTCGGCGTTGACAAGATTCGCAAGCGCGCACGAAATGTCTTACGAAGCGGTACATTCCACGCCTGTAAAATCGCAGACGTAGGCGCGTGTAGGTTTTCAATACGCCACCGTGAGCACATTGTGGGTCACCATGGTACGCAGCACAAATGTCGGCACGGAGATGACGCGGGATGACTAGAAGCCACTTCCGTCCATCAAGCAAATAATTGCGGCGATAGAGAAGACCGTCACGAATGGAGAAGTGGTGGGCTTGGCGGACGAGCGCTTTGGATGAATGACCGGGAGTAGGACTTGAGAGAAAATCCAAAAGTGCATTGATCCAGGGGTCATTCCGCTGCTCGGTAGCCATGTCGATAGTTGTAAGAGTCGACAAATCGTAGGCACAGACGTGGTCAGACGAATTATCTCTAGGCAATGGCGAGCGGGAAAGAGCATCCGCGTCCGTATGCTTCAGGCCTGATCGATAAATTACATGAATGTCAAACTCCTGTAGACGAAGAGCCCAGCGAGCAAGGCAACCGGACGGGTCTTTCAGAGAGGCAAGCCAGCACAAAGCGTGGTGATCGGTCACAACGTAAAACGGTCGACCATACACGTAAGGACGAAATTTTCCGATAGCCCAAATAATGGCCAAACATTCCCTTTCTGTGACTGAATAATTAGATTCTGCCTTTGTCAATGTTCGGCTGGCGTATGCCACAACATACTCGCTGTAAGCAGGCTTACGTTGGGTAAGGACGGCACCAAGCCCAATACCGCTGGCATCAGTGTGGATCTCCGTAGGCGCAGCCGGATCAAAGTGGCGTAGAATGGGCGGCGAAACCAAAAGGCGGCGTAAAGTGTCGAAGGCTTTATCGCAGGCTGGAGTCCAGGCGGAAAGGTCGGAGCTGCCGGCAAGGAGCTGGGTCAGGGGAGCGATGATAGAGGCGAAGTTCAAGATGAAACGTCGAAAGTAGGAGCAGAGGCCGATAAAGCTCCGAAGCTGCTTCAGGGAGGTTGGCTTCGGGAACTCTGCAACTGCGCGAAGTTTGGTGGGGTCGGGAAGAATGCCGTCCTTAGAAACTACGTGGCCTAAAATTGTGAGTTTTCGAGCGGAAAAGTGGCACTTCTTCAAATTCAGCTGAAGCCCAGCGCCGGCGAGACACGTGAGGACATCCTTTAGGCGGAGAAGGTGAGAAGAAAAGTCGGCAGAAAAAACTACGATGTCGTCCAGATAACAAAGACAGGTCTGCCACTTGAGTCCACGAAGAACAGTGTCCATCAGGCGCTCGAAAGTAGCCGGGGCATTGCAGAGGCCAAAAGGCATAACGTTGAACTCGTATAATCCATCCGGTGTTATAAAGGCAGTTTTCGAGCGGTCATTATCAGCCATCGGCACCTGCCAGTAGCCGGAGCGCAAATCCAAAGAGGAGAAATACTCGGCTCCCTGTAAACAGTCCAAGGCGTCGTCGATTCGCGGCAAAGGATAGACATCTTTGCGCGTGATTTTGTTAAGCCTACGGTAATCGACGCAAAACCGGATGGAACCATCTTTCTTGGTGACCAAAACAACCGGAGAAGCCCATGGACTGTTAGATGGCTGTATGACGCCCCGGCGAAGCATGTCGTCCACGTTGTCAGCAATGACTTGGCGCTCAGAGGCCGACACGCGATAAGGACGCTGTCGTAAAGGTGCGTTTGTACCAGTGTCGATTGCGTGCGTAACGACAGACGTGCGACCCAGAGCAGTGTGAGGAAGGTCGAAGGCGGAAGTGAAGTTCTGTAGAAGTGCAGCGAGTTGATCGCGTTGTGCGGGTGGGAGATCTGCGTCAATAGCTTGTTGAAGAACATCGGGTGGTGTCGAAGCGGTCGCTGTATCGCAAGAGCTGAGCACATTAACGTCTAATGAAGTAGGCGTTGCAGGAAGAGTATTTACAAGCGCGAGATCAAGTTCTTCAATACGACCGAGACACTCGCCGCGTAGCAGGACGGACGGGCACGAAAATGGATTTGAGACGTACATTGCACTAAGGCCATCTTCGAACTTGATGACAGCAAATGGAAGCAGGAGGCAGGGATGGCGTGAAGCGGCGTCGGAAGGTGTGAAGAAGACAGTCGAACTAATAACGCTTTCACAGGAGAGTGGAACGAGGGCAGCAGAAAATGGAGGAATGTCTGTGTCACTGGCGACGAGGAGTTTTGCAGGCCGGGTAGGGACGTCACACAAGACGGTATCACAAAGAGGTAAAAAGGAAACTTCCGCGCGGGCGCAGTCAATAACGGCATGATGAGTGGAAAGAAAATCGTAGCCCAGGATGATGTCGTGTGAGCAACGAGACAGTACAATAAACTCAATGGTGTATAAGACGTCTTCGATGAGAACACGGGCCGTGCACGCCGCTGAGGGAAGAATGCGCTGTGATGAGGCGGTGCGAAGCGAAAAGTCGGAAAGTGCGGTGGTCACCTTACGAAGACGACGGCAAAGAGCTTCACTGATGACTGATACGGCAGCGCCCGTGTCGACTAGAGCGAGTACTGCGACGCCGTCGACAAACAATTGAATTACGTTAGTGGGAGAACACAAAGGACTTGAAGAGTTCGAACCAAGCGCAGTTCTTGCCCCGGGAACTGCGACTGTTAGTTTCCCTCAACGGTGCCGGTAGAACGTCGGAGTGGGGACGGGGAACGGCGACGAGGGGAAGGTGATCGGCGAGTTGTGTACGTTTGATTGTCACGAGATACAAATTCGGAACTGGGCGGATTTCTCGGCGAGGGCTGGTCTGTATTGTAGGAGTAGTTCCATAGTTCAGGTCGAGAAGGTGGAAGGCGTTGACGGCAAAGGCGTGCGACATGGCCCGGCAGCCCGCAAGAGTAGCAGATTGGCCGGTTGTCCGCGGTACGCCAAGGGTTCGTAGGGCGTTGGCGTACCCTTGGAATAGGGACATGGAATGCAGACCCAGGCAAAGGTGAAGGAAGGTTGGAAGGAGCGGCCTGGTAGGAAAGAGATGCTGATGGCATGAGCGGCCTGGCCGCAACTTGGGCGTAAGTCAGTGGTGTCGTTACTTGCGCCGGCACGGGGCTGGGCGGCAGCACAGGGCTGGGCGGGAGCATGGAGTTAGGCGGAAGGACGTCAGCGATGTGATCTTGAACGGCACGCCGTATGGTAGGGGCCAAAGACGGAGCCATGTCAGGAACAAGGCGGCCACTATCCTGTAACTGAGGGACCAGCGATAGCTGGCGGGCGACCTCTTCTCGAACGAAGGCCTTGATTTGCTGAAGTAAAGGGCTGTCCTCTGATGGGGTAGAACCGCCCAGCGCAAGTGTAGAGATGGCGTCGTCTCTAACACCGGACCGCCGGGTAGAAGCGCGCTTCTTACGAAGCACGTCGTAGCTCTGGCAAAGCTTGATCACGTCACTCACCGTGGCAGGATTTTTTACCCAGAGCATTTGGCACGCGTCGTCAGAGATGCCTTTCATGATGTTCTCGATCTTATCCGCTTCAGTCATTAGCGGATCGACACGCTTGCATAGGTCCACGATGTCCTCTATATAACTAGTGAACGACTCATCGACTTGCTGAGTGCGCTCACGCAAGCGTTGTTCTGCCCGGAGCTTGCGAACAGCAGGGCGGCCGAACACTTCTGCAAAATTCTTTTTAAATACAGACCAAGATGGCAGGTCTGCCTCATGGTTGCGAAACCAGAGGTTCGCCACGTCAGTCAGATAAAAGATTACATTGCTTAGCTTGATAGCGTCGTCCCATCTGTTGTAGCTACTGACGCGCTCATATGCCGCCAACCAATCGTCGACTTCCTGGTCGGCTGTGCCACTGAAGAAGCACGGATCACGCTGCCGTAGAGCTCCAGAACACAGCACGGTGGTTGGGAGGGGCGACGATGTCGTGGCAGTGTCGTCCGGCATGCTGGAAGCAGAGGGTAACGTGCGGCTTCTTAGTTCCAGGGTGGACGGGAACGTACCCAGCAGCACCTGCACCAATTGTAGGGGGTGTGTTTATTCGGTGAACCCAGATGATTCCAGCCGCTCAGGGAAGACTCGCAGCGAAGCGTCAGGCGTGGCGAAAGAGCAAAGCAGCGAACTTCTTCGTCCTTGAGAGCGGCAGCACGCGACGCATGTCAGTGGTTATATCGATGAAGATTACCGCACTACAATATATATATATATATATATATATATATATATATATATATATATATATATATATATATAGTCACGCCAGTGACGATGACGAAGGATTGTGATGGGAGAAGAAAAGGAGAAAGCGTTGGTGCCTGGGGGCTAGTAGGCTTCATTCATCGTAACAATATATATTGTGGAAGAAGGCTAGGTCGAGACGGCGAGGTCGTGACGGCAAGGACAGCGAAGTCTTGTCTAGCATTTTAATCCGATCACGAAACCCTGCACGCGCCGGAGCCTGCGCCGCGGGACGGTGATGATGGTATGTACAAATGAAAAAGATGATGGCATGTACGAATGAAAGATGGTCCGCAGAAGGCTCACACAATCTGCCCAGGGGGTCGGAAGCGGCCAGCCTGGCCGCTCCTAACTAACCTATGTACCGCGACGCACAAACGGTTTCAAGCGAGAAACATGAACGATTTCAGTTCCATGGTGGCGTCGATCGGCAGGGAAATCAACAGGCGGGACTTCGTAGTTAACTGGAGAAGTTTGGCTGATGATCTCGTAGGGACCTACGTAGCCGTGGTGGAATTTGTCACTTAGACCAGGGGTGCGCAAGGGTGTATAAAGCAGTACTTCGTCGCCAGGACGAAAAGATACCACTCGATGTGTAGAATCATAGCGACTCTTGAGGTCTTCCTGGCACGCTGCTGTGTTGAGGCGGGCAAGATGATGGCATCTGGCCACACGAGATAAGAACTGGGTTGGTACCGATGTGGAGTAGTCGGGCGTAGAGAAGAAGGAAGCGTCGAGAATTGTAGTGGGAGGACGGCCATAAACGAGGAAAAATGGAGAATAACCGGTAGTCCGCTGTACTGCTGTGTTATAGGTGAAAGTGACGAATGGTAGAATAGTGTCCCAATATCGATGATACGGTGTGATGTACATGGAGATCATATCCGATAAGGTGCGGTGAAATCGCTCAGTCAGCCCGTTAGTCTGGGGATGGTAGCTTGAGGTTGTCTTATGAAGGGTGGATGACGCGTAAAGAACTTCGGCAACGACTGTCGACAAGAAGGCCGTCCCGTGGTCACTTAGGAGCACCCGAGGAGCGCCATGACGCAATACAATTGATCGCAAAAATAAATTTGCTACTTCTTGAGCAGAACCGGTTGGTACAGGTGCTGTCTCAGCGTAGCGTGTAAGGTGGTCGACAGCCGTTATAATCCAATGGTTACCCCCATCGGAGAGAGGTAGAGGACCATATAAATCGATGCCGACTACGTCGAATTGCGTGGCGGGACAGGGATCAGGCTGTAGAAGGCCAGCGGGCGAAGACGTCGGCCGTTTGTGACGTTGGCACAGAGGGCAGGATGCGACTTATTTGGCAACGCTGGAAGATAGGCCAGGCCAAAAGAATCGTTTTTTCACGCGGTCGTAGGTTTTGTCAACACCAAGGTGACCTGCAGTAGCGTCATCGTGGAGAGCCGCCAGTATACGTGGGCGAAGCACACGCGGAACGACTGGGATCCAGCGAGTTCCATCAGGGCAATACACGAAGCGGAGTAGAATGCCGTCTTCGAGCTTGAAATTGCGAAGTTGTCGGCGAAGCCGAGCATTGGGTGGGTCCGAAGTGCCAATAAGGCGGTTGATGATGGGACGGCAGTAGGCATCGGCTAATTGCTGTGAGCGGAGAGCGTGTTTTTTCTCAGAGTCGTCAAATGAAACTGTTGTGATATACGTCGGGGAAAGAGATGGTCGGCTGTGGGCATAGGTGGAAATGCATTGGGAAAAAAAAAACAGCAAGCCGATTCGGAAAGTGGACAGCGAGAAAGAGCGTCGGCGTCTTGGTGTTGGTGACCCGATTTATAAGTGACGTCGAAATTGTATTCTCGCAGGCGTAGAGTGCAACGGCCAAGTCGGCCTGTCAAATTTTTGAGCGAAGAAAACCAGCAAAGAGCATGGTGATCGGTTACAACTGTGAAGTGCCGACCGTATAGGTAAGGGCGAAACTTTTGGACAGCCCAGACGACAGCAAGGCACTCCTGCTCGGTAATGGTGTAGTTTTTCTCAGCTGGAGTCGTAGTCCGACTGGCGAAGGCAATCACTTTCTCACGCGAAGTTGCATCGCGCTGCAGAAGTACAGCGCCAAGACCGAGACCACTGGCATCAGTGTGCAGGATGGTTGGAGCGCTGTCACTGAAGTGGCCAAGAACAGGGTCTGATGTGAGGGCGTGCTTCAGGTTATTAAAAGCAGGTTCACACTGTTCAGTTCACACGAAAGGGCTGCGTGCTTTAAGTAGTTGATGAAGTGGAGCAGCAATACTTGCAAAATGCTTTATAAAACGCCGGAATAAGACGCCAGGCCGTGAAAACTGCGCAATTCTGTAGTCCGTTGTGGACGAGCAAATTTCAAGACCGCGATGATTTTTTCAGGGTCTGGACGAATGCCGTCATGGCTGACTGGATGTCCCAATATTTTAATTTCCGTCTGTGCAAAGTGGCATTTCCTGGTGTTGAGCTGAAGGCCCGCTGAAGCGAGACACGTGAGGATCTCATTCAGGCGTGTAAGATAGTCGTTAAAAGCTGACGAAAAGATGACAATGTCATCCAAGTAAAATAAACAGGTTCTCCATTTTAGGCCACGAAGCACAGTATCGATCATCCTTTCAAATGTCGCTGGTGCGTTACAAAGTCCGAAAGGCATAACATTAAATTCGTAAAGGCCATCGGGAGTTGCAAAAGCCGTTTTTTCTTTATCGTTGTCGTGCCTAGGTATTTGCCAATAACCTGAGCGGAGGTCAAAAGTCGAGAAATATTCGGCGCCTTGGAGAGAGTCAAGGGTGTCATCAATTCTTGGCATTGGGTATACATCTTTGGGGGTAATTTTGTTGAGCGCGCGGTAATCAACAAAAAAGCGTACCGAGCCGTCCTTTTTATTAACTAACACTACTGGGAAGGACCATGGGCTTGTCGAGGGATGAATAATATTGCGATGGAGCATGTCATTTACATTTTCTTCGATTACTTTTCGTTCAGAGAGGGAAACCCGATAAGGCCGTCGGCGAACGATAGAGTTACCTTCAGTAATGATGCGATGGTGCGCAACACTAGTCCGTCCCAGTGGTGGGGAAGTGGCATTAAAAATGGATTGCTGTTGTCGAAGCAATGTCTGCAGTTCTTGGCGTTGGTTCGGCGTGAGGTTAGGATTAATAGTCTTTGTTGAGAACAGAAAGAGAGACGTCTGGCGAAACACGGTGCTGAGGAAGAGGGGCGGTGAGCACCATCAAGGACAAAGGTTGAACATCCACCATGCAGGGGAGAGAAGTTGATTTTGGGAGCACGAGGGATTCACGTGAAGTGTTAGTGGCCGCTACTGTCGCTGAGCCGTTGCATAAACCTCACAAGACTAGACGGGGAGGCGATACCGCGTGCAAGATGACGATAAGATCAATACGTCCCCGTCAGTGATGTGGTCAGAAACAACGGTAAGCAGTTTTTCGCACTGAGGAGGCAGAACAGTATCAGCGGCGGCAACGAGGGGATGATGTCGTTCAGAAACTTCAGATGAAAAATCGCTGTCTGCCATATGGATAACACGGTCGCCACAAGAAATTAACGCCGAAGCGGTTGACAAAAAATGCTATCGAAAAATCAAAATCATCTGATGCGCACACGGTGAAAGCACAGCAAACTGCACATGGTGGCGGACGGCGTCTATAACAATTCGAACTGTACACTTTAATGAAGGATGTAGAGGGACGTCATTTGCTCCATGAAGTTCAGGCCATCATATGGTGTCGTTACTTTCCGCAAACGGTGGCACACATCAGCGCGAATAAGAGAAATTGCAGCCCCTGTGTCAATCAAAGCTTCGACCGGTAATCCTTCAGCTAAAACGGAAATCATATTGTACGGGCGATGAGGAGGACGTTTGGTAAGTTCGCAGAGTGCAGTTCCATCTCCGGAAACTGCGTCGCTTAGTTTTCCGTATGACGGACACGAACAGTTGTTGCTGGTCGAAGTGGAAAAACAGAGCGGCGGTATGGGGAAAGGGACCGGCGTCGGGATACATGGGCACCACTTGGTTCAAACGAGGATACCGGCGGTGGAGAGGATCGACGAGGTGGGCTGGGAATAGGTCGTCGCTGATATGAGGGTACGTCATTTTCGAAGGCGTCATAACCACGCCGCTCGTTCTGAATGCGTCGACGACAGAAGCGGGATATATGTCCTCGGATTCCACAGTAGTAGCACACTGGACGAGAGGGGCGCCAAGGTGCGTAATAGGGTGGCGTAGGCTGAGCCGTCGTCATGGCGTTGATGTGGTTATAGGGCGATGCCAGTTGGGGCGGCGGAACAAAAGGAGGGGGTGATGCTGCGACAAGCGTAAGTCGATGCTGGGCGGGGTGCAGGAGGGTCGGACGCCATAGGTCGCGTGATTGTTGCCAGCTCATCTTTAATGATGTTGCGGAGACCGGCGTCATTAGAAGGTACGGAAGGATGATCGCACCCGTGTCGACAGACAAGCTTGAGGGCTTGGAGCTACTCCCGGATGATGGCTCGAATCAGTGCCCGTAGATCCAGGTCAGCAGAAGTCGGGCCAGTAGCAATGGCGGGCTGCAATCGGGAGGACTGCAGTTGGTCGATGCGTTGGCAGGTCGCAATAATGGCGTCAAAAGCAGAAGGATTGTGGGCAATTAGGGTATTATAAGCCACAGAATTAATTCCTTTCAAGATGTGGTGTACGCGTTCAGGTTCCGGCATGGTGGGACTAACACGCCGGCAAAGTGCAAGTATGGCCTCTATGTAAGACGCGTACGACTCATCGGGACCTTGGAGGCGAGCTTGTTTTTCGCGACCTCAGTTCGAACTGCTGGGTCCGCGAAATATTGGCGGAACTGCTGCTTGAATGTGGTCCAGTTAGTGGTGTGGGGTTCGCGGTTAATAAACCAGATTCTGGCGACCTCAGTGAGGTAGAAAGAAACATTCAGAAATTTGAGAGCATCGTCCCACCGGTTGTAGTTACTGCAGCGTTCATAGGTGTCCAGCCAGTCATCGTTGTCTTCATCGCGACGAGCAGCGAACAGCGGCGGGTCGCTTTGTCGTGTGGGCACAGTCGGAGGGGTTGGTGCAGCCGAGGTAGAGGGTCCTCCCGATTGGTGGGTGCTCTCGGTAGACATAACGTTAGTGGCAGGCGGTTAACAGCGACCGGAACGTAGCTCCAGCGAGTGGCAGGGCAAAAAACAGCAAGGGGATCAAGTCTCACCTCCACCACTTGTGGAAGAAGGCTAGGTCGAGACGGCGAGGTCGTGACGGCAAGGACAGCGAAGCTTTGTCTAGCGTTTTAATCCGATCACGAACCCAGGCACGCGCCGGAGCCGACGCCGCGTGACGATGATGATGGTATGTATAAATGAAAGAAGAAGATGATGGCATGTACAAATGAAAGAAGGTCCACAGAAGGCTCACAATATATATAATGTAAAAAGCGCTCATCCTTTGCTGCGCTGCACTGTCTTCAGAGACAATACAATTGAAACGACGGGAAAAGTAAACGCCGGGTCAACAGCGGAAGACAGTCGGATTGAAAGTCATTTTCCTCATAAGTGTCAGTTGGATCATTACTTGGCTAGAAGTTCTGGGTGGCTCAACAGGTACAGCGTAGCGATCCAACATGGGCCCCTTCTATCAGCTACGAGTCCAGTGAGGTGAATCATGTCTTCAGAGTTCTTCACAGTCCGTCCAAAAATTTAGATTGTGGCTCAGCTCTGGTTAAGCCTGGATATACAAGCGAAACGCTAAGTTGTACCACGTGGTCGTTGTACCGGCGAGTCATGGGATTGTTCTCTTCTGACTCTCTTCTTTCCTCTTTGTAAGGAACCGACGGGCACAACGATTTAGAAGGGAAGTCGGGGAAAGTGTGTGGCTTTCAGCCTAGCTCTTCTTTGTTCTCGTAGCAGGAGTGGCCGCAGGTGGTGTGCAGACAGGAGGGCGCCGCGAGGCACCTGGCGAAGCACGCAAAGCTATTTAGGATGACGAGCTTTACGAGCTGAGTGACAGTCACTGACGTGATGACCACCAGCTTGCACGCGCCATCTTAACCTCGCAGTCGCAGGCGATACACACATTCACGTGGACACTCAGTGGAATGCTGTGGCAAGCACCTAACAATAGGAACCTCAACAATATACGCTTCATTTGGTGGCCAAATCACAAAGTCACACTCGCTTTTCTCGCAACAAAATATCTGCAGCTGTACTTGGTGATAGTACTTGTTTTTGCCGGTCTTGATCAACGTAAAGCGGCTGTTGTTTTCCACAACGTCATACTTTCTCGCTTAAATAGGACAGCAAGACTGACATGCTTTTGTATTATCCGGGGTGTGGGGCACATTATTTCCAACACTCTATCTTGGTGCGGAATAATGCTATCGGGACTGGCATCAAGCCACGATGTGGCACGCCGGACAACAAGGCCGCATTTTGTAACTTGGATGTTCTTCTCTTGCTCATACCAGGCACGGGGTTTCACTTCTGACTCCCTCCATGCCTTTGTGCGAGAACAGAAATCATGGTCATCAGTACCTTGTCCAATAGCACCCTAAAACGCTCAAGGCCTGCATGCCAAACATGGGTATCAGTAACATTTCATTAGGAACATCCAGCTTAACAGTGTCAGGAATGCACATTGGAAACATTTTGCTTTGAACAATTGTTCAGTACTTCGACCATGAAATACCGGAATGTATACAAAATATAAATGAAAATTTTACCCACAAACTGTAAGTGCATAATTGCTCCATGCGGATGGGGCCTGCGTATTGCTACCTTGCATAGTACCACCATAAAATAAATGCTACAAATTTATTATAGTGCTGCTCTTCTTGAAATGTAATCTATAATGGAAGCACGGTGTTGTAACTGACGTAAAGCCAGCGTCACAAGTGAATTGTTAGCCAAGTTTGTGTGCTATCAAACTTGTCAGAGCATTTATGAAGCACTGTTGAAGACCTAGGCGTTCCGCATGACATGCATAGTAAATATGACTAGATACAGCTTAAAAACAAAATGTTCATAACCTTCAAAGGAGACTGTCGAGGCAGTGATGCTGAAAGACTGCCGTGATATTGGGATCAGATGATTATTCCAGGATTAATCCCCGGACACCTGCCATCCTTTTGTGATATTGTGATAGCAGATGTAAAAACACAACCGGTGTTGCACCAGTAAGCAACATTGACTGGACAACTTCACTTCGATCTTAGATTGTATCCAAATTTATACCGCTTCACGTCTGCAGTCAGTGAGTCTGCTCGGACACAATAATGTTCATACCGCTGAGAACTTCTGAGATCTTACCGTGTGCTGGCGTTGCCATAGAATTTTAGGTGTATGTGTTTTTCAACCCACGTATCGGGGCCAGCTTTCACAGGAAGTATTCGTGGCTCACTCGCAGTTATTTTCAGGAAACGTTCCTCATACCATGCTGCACTTCCTTGAGGGTGTTTTGCCAGGTTTGCAGGGCGCTCGGGGGACAGCAGCAAACTGGTCCAGTAGAAATCCTGTCAACGCTGGCACAGCAGTCTTAAAGGGGGCATGAAACGGCTAGTAAGGTCACTGATAAACGTTTTCAATGCGTAGAACACATGCTTCCGAGCATTCATCCAAAGTAAAACTCGTGGAAAAGATCCAGCGATTTATTATTAATTTTTAAAAACAGCGTGTTTTGAAATTCGCGGGCTGCGCCGTTTCCGTGTGGCGGCGAGATTTGGAACTATTCTGCCGTGATTTCCTACGTCACTAGTCACAGAGTGACAGGCCATGACAGGCTGCCCACTGGCTGCAGCCGCAACGGCGATACGTCACGGACACACTTCCGGTAGCCGCGAAAGTCGTTTGCTCGTGCGCGCTCCTCGCAAACCCATCAGATAAAATGCCTCAGGCATGCGCGAGCGAGGTCAATGCCTTCGCGCATATGGTTCCAATTTGCCGCTGCCGCATCCTTTTTTCGGTGGCTCCGAGGCCACTTGCCGTGTCTTGAGCGTCAGCTCAAGATGACTACGCGTTGCTGTGTTGTCGGCTGTAACGCCAGTGACCGGCGAGGCGTTGAACTCTAGCATGTTTTGCCTAAAGACGAGCATCAGCGAGCTGCCTGGATGAAGCTCATCGGATTGCAAGCGTCGGACGCTAGACGAAGACTCCGAGTTTGTGGTCGGCACTTCGCAGCTGATGCCTATTACTACAACCTAGCGCTTATGCGACAGTCAGGCATGGATATCAAGAACCTGAAGCTTCGACCAAAGTCCATGCCGACGTTATTTATCCCCAGCAGGAAGGTGAGTTTCCCGGCTAGTGATCGCTGGACCACTAATTGCTGAATGATAATTTTATTCACGCACGCAAGTGGAAATATAGCTATATGATGCATTTACGTTATACACATGTCAAACTGGGTATCGCTAGCCGCAGAGGGCCGTGTGGTGGTCTGATTGTCAGGTATGCGGCTGTCGAGATGCATGGGTTCGATCCCCTTAAATTGCTTGTAAACACATCGAGGTGGACGCCAAAAAGGCTTTTTTTTTTGCAATGATTCTGCCGCATGTGTGCATATGATATAGTTTATAGCGAGCCTTCTGCTCACGTATACTGAACTGTTGCAACTCTAAACGGGAGTCGCAAAATTCTTTCAGTTGACCTGTTCGCTTTCTCTATTTCAACGGCCCCTTTGAATATTGCGTATGTCTGATTCGAGAAACGTAATTAGAAAATCGCGTCATCTGCAGCCTCGGTGTTGTTTTGATTCGCCGATGCCGCGCGCACACGGCGCGAATTTCTGCATGATTGATTCTCAACTTATCAGGCAAATACTTCATCCAAACCTAGCACTTAAATATACAGACAGTCGCTTATGCCGAATGTACGCCAAATTTCAGCAAAGCGCGTGTGCTATTCTGGACGATAACGGTCGATCGCCCCCCCCCCCCCCCCCCCCCGTCGGCCGTCATTGCTTTCTGAAGTTTGCACCTCCGGGCGTCTTAAACACTTACATAGACGCAGAGCTAGTGCGGAGGCCCGCCCGATGGGCCGAGTGCTCAGTGACCTAAGACATTTGCGGGTGGGCCTCAAGCAAACTACTGTATATTGTTCTACAGTGTATATATTTCTTTTTATTTTTACCTACCCTTTCCTATCTCCCTATCGCTCACCTCTTTTATTTCCTCTTCCTCGCTCTCCCTTTATTTCCGCCGCCCAAGTTCAGGTGCTTAAGCTAGCAGATACCGGGGCTGGCAAACATATTTTCCTTTCTTTGGTATAAAAATGAAATAAAACCACTACCGCCACCCTAACAGAGAAGCATTTCCCGGCGTTGCAACAGTCATCAGATTAATTTTCGGCCGTGTACAGGCCGAAATTGGACTTTCAATTAAGCGTTTAAAATAGCTCACATTCGATGCGAGAGAACATAGCGCACTCAATTTTAAATACCAACCCTTCTGTTTTTATGAAGCGTCTGAAATTTAACTCGTCCAAGAATCCAACAAGTGAATCCAATGCAGCTCTTTCTAGCACTGCATGCATGGTTTAGTGCATATATAGTACGGCCTTGTTCATTCCCTATATGAGTAATGCATTGCAGTTACAGCATTCCGCCAGCATATGTATGTTAAAAGGCAACGTTCTCGCTAACAAAAAACAGTGTCACAATGCGCATAAGCTGAACAACTAGCTGCACATGTGATCGAGTTTCCGTGATTATGTTGTTGTTTTTTTCACTCAGTATTAATATATGCCAAATTGTATCATTTTAGATCTTATACGGTAACAGCTGTCCATTACCATAAGCAGCCCTAGGTTCGAGATGTATTTGCATACATCATACTTTGCTTAGGCTGATAGTAACGTCTCTCCACTGATGATTAAGATGCTCCAGAGAAATAAATTGTCATATGTTGGCTGCAGGATCAGGAGCTACAAATGTGTTTCAATTCAAAGTGCAATCCAGGCATCAGTCAGCTCAACTGCAATTGCTTCCTGCTTGCATACCTGCAACATGAAACGTCCAGTGTCTGTGTGATGTGCACAGCTGTTGTATAGCATCTACTGTTATTAACGAATACCATTACTTGTTGCTGCTAGTATGATGTGTATGTTGGGTGCTTTAAATGATCATATGCTTTCATATTTCGGGCACCATCCAGCAGCAAACTGCAACAGCTCGATTAACTACTCTTGCTGAACCTCACACTAGCCTGGTGAGAACACATTTTGCATGACGTGAATTTGTCACCAACATGTTCTGTACATTCCACAACAGACTAGTAGTTATGTTTTATGTGTGCTTGCTGTAAACCTTGTAGCACAACTGAAGAATGTCACTATTTTGAATGCTGGTAGTGTAATGTGCATGTTGGGTGCTTTGAATGATCATATTTTTCATATTTCTTTTCAGCCGGGCAGCATCCAGCAGCTCCCTGCAACAAACCAGTCAACTTTTACTGCTGCACCACACACTAGCCTGGTGAGAACTCCTTTTACATGACATATGAATTTGTCACCAACATGTTCTGCGCATGTACAACAGACTAGCATTTATGTTTTGTGTGTGCTTGCTGTAAATCTTGTTGCGTAACTCAAGGATGGCACAGTTTTTCATGCTGGTAGTGTGATGTACATGTTGGGGGCTTTGAGTGATCCTATGCTCTCATATTTCTTTCCAGCCGGGCAGCATCCAGCAGCTTCCTGCAACAACCCAGTCAACTATTACTGCTGCACCTGACACTAGCCTGGTGAGAATTCCTTTTGCATGATGTGTGAACTTATTGTCACCAACATGTTCCTTTTTCCATTACCCAAATTAACATTTATGAGCTGGCATTTTATTTTACCACCATTCACTTTCAAGCATAGAGATGCATTTATTATAAGGAGATATACACTACTAAAGGCATTTAGAATATCAACAGTTTTGGACCGCTTGAAGGTGATTGATGTTGCCTTCACTGTGTCCATGGTTACTAAACAACATTGCAAATATTCTGTATATTGCATGTGCCTTCCTTTAGGAACCAGTGTGCAGGTGCGGCAACCCAAACCACACAGGCGCTTTACCATGCAAGCCAAAGCACAAAGGAGTGCCACTCTGTTGGTAAGTGAAAAAAAACACCAGCAAAATTAGTAGTTGCCGTGATAAACTATTCTGTTACTTCAAAGGTATCTTGTGATGTTGTAACTGTTTACAAACTTGCATTTCAAAAACCATGCAAGTCAGCACAGTCTTTGCAGGGTGGGCTTTGCAGCAAGCTGTAAATCATGCGGCAGAGCTTGATGATTAGACAACTAAAACTATGTACACAAGATAATTTTTTATACCAACAGGCAATAATGTGGTATCTGAAGCTCATGGACATCAAAGGCTAGATTCATTTTTAAAACTGCTTAATCAGCAGTGAGAATAAAATATTTTACATCGAAAATACACATTTGAAAGCCTGCAGTTGTCTTTCTGGCTTTGCACATTTGGAATATGCCATCTGTTGCATTTTTATGTACCAAATGCAAACACAGATCGCGTGTTTGATGATGTAACTTTCTAGGGTGATTTTGCCAACTTTATTGTGTGTAAGGACATTATTATATAGTACTGTAGCTTCAGGCAGCCAGCAATGAGTTTTCAAATGAACATTCTGACATTCAATATTTCAACCACAATTCCGATTAAAAAAAATTACAAACAGGGCTCACCTGTGATGTTGATGATCATGAATTTCACTATATTGTCCTTTAATAAAAGGTGCATTTCATTTGTTCAGTCAATTGTTTAATTATCGAAATCTATCCTAATGTCAGCCTAGGTGTAAAACCCACATGCACAGACCACATAGGCATATCCATCATACGTTTTGTATACACACAAGCTAGTAAGCAGTAGAAAAAAAGAGGCGCCCTGTACAATGTATAAAAACCTGCACTACTAGATGTACTAACAATTATTCTGCATTGTGGCAGCAACGCAGGTGTACCTGGGCCTGAAGGTGCGGGTTGCAGCCATGACTCAGACTCAGCCATGTGCTCTCCAGGATGCCACTGAAGAGCACGGGGCACTCTTACTGTCGCCTACACACTTCAGGTTCCAAGGAGCCTCAACACCACTGCCCACCATTGCTTCAACACCTCTACCTGACCTCGAATTGGCACCCATGTCCCCGATTGCCTTGCCATCTATGTCTCCGGAGCCCGAGGCATCATTGAACGACAGCCAGGATCATGAAAATGCAGAACAGACAGAACCACTGGACACCTCATACATGCCATCATTCAATGACAGCTTCTGCAGGTATGCAAAAGTACTTTTGCCACTTAAGCTAAAACCTTGTTACAAGATCGAGTGGTCTTTCAGGCCATATACTCATCCATATGAAAGTTAGACTTCAGATCTATATTGTGCACTAATAGGCAATTAATAGATTTCGCCCCGCTTTCAGCCCAAAATCCAATGCCTTTCAGACTTTCATCCTCCATATAGTTCTCATGAGATGCAAAGGATTGTCATTTTTTTATTCTCTATGTATCTTCCCGATCAGAATCCTGAAATCAGTGAAGGCTTATCTGACACCTTGATGCCATTTATTGTTAAAAACACTGGCCCAAACTCAAATTTGCAAGAAAGTGGAAAATGGCATTGTAATGTTGCATGTACGTAAGAGAGCCTAGAGGAGTGAAAACAATATGCACGAATTCTAAATTACTGCCTTTTCTTCGCAGTGACCAAGAACTGGATACGGAGGCACCTGTTTATGCTGAAAAGAAATTTATCATATTTGAAAGCTGCCTCAGAGACCTTGTGAGTGCATGCCGCAAATGCAGCCTCATGTACCGCTGTGTGTTTAAAGTACGGGGCACCCTACTGACAGTGGAGGGTGCATGTTTGCAAGGTCACCGCTTCAAGTGAAGGAGCCAGCCATTTTTAGGTGGCAACTCAGCTGGCAACCTTCTCCTGGCTGCCGGCATCCTGTTTTCTGGCTGCCCAGTGGCAGCATCACTCCGTTGCCTGCAGTTCATAAATGTGCAGGCAATCTCACAGCGCACCTTCTACAACTACCAGCGGGGCTTCCTTTTGCCTGCTATTAATAAGGTTTGGCTTTTTGCTAATTATGTATACTATACCGTTTGCTTGCTGCATGCTTTGAAAAGCCACTTTATACACATCCCATATTGTTAGTTATGCATTAGTCTGCAAAAGCTGGCAAATGTGAATGCTACATTGAGAAATAGGGTACAGGTAATTTCAACAGTGATACATACTTGGAAAGCTCATTAATATATGCACGTTAAGGGGCCCCATTTTGGATGGAAATTTTGGGGACATGACAGGACAAGAAAGGGGACACACAAGGTTTAGTGTGCACACTTTCTTGTCCTGTCTTGTGCGCACAAAATTTCAATCCACTATGAATCAACTAGCCCAAAATTCAATTACCCCTTTTATTTGCCATAGAAAGACTGAATCACAATTTTGCATACAGCTATTTGACCAGCAGCAGGCCCTCCTGGTGGCTGGCCTGAATGGTGTGAAGGTGGACCTAGCAGGCAATGGGATGGGCGACTCACCAGGCGACAGTGCCAAATACATGACATACAGTGTGCTCGTTGCGCAGCTGGGACGTATTATTCACACTGCACAAGTACAGGTCGGTGAGGTGAATTTCTGAAACCATATCTTTCAAGCATATTCAGATGAGCCAATATAAAACGCTATTTGTGTGTCTTTGTGCAGTCTCCTGCAGTCCCAAACAGTATGTCCATGGAAAAGCAGGGACTCATTAAGTGCCTGGATGCACTTGAACAAAAGGGGATCGTGATAAGTTTCCTAACCACAGGTACAGTTTGCTACTGTCAATCTTGGTTGGGCTGATATGAACCCATTCCAGCATCATAATGTTCCCATTTGCTAGTGGTTTGGTTTTAGTGAATGGCATGAGCTAATTTTAGATGCAAATGTATACAAAGAATGGCAAGTAATAAACTCGTTTACCTTTTAACACCACCTTTTTAGTTAGTGGAAGATTCTTGGTTTTATGGGTAACATAGGAACTACTAGCCAGCATAAAGTGCATGTGGTGAATTGGACATTACTTTTTCAGATCGGCACTCAGGCGTGAAGCGCTACTGCAGAGTCAGCAGGCCACAGATAAGACACCTGTTTGATGTTTGGCATGTTGCTAAAGGTGGGTAGTTAAGTGAAGAAAAGTGACAATTTTTATAAATGATATTTCCATACATTTTAGGCCTGAAGAAAAAGCTGTGGGCTCTCAACAAGAAGTACCCTGTTATTGCACACTGGGTGCAGGCAATCATTAATCATCTGTATTGGATTGCTGTTGCCAGTCAAGGTAATGGGTTCCTTGGGGTCAGCATGTGGATAAGTCTGCTGAACCACATCTGCAATATCCACGAGGGTCACGAAGGGCTGTACAAGAAGTGCTTACATGCACCCATGGGGGACAGGCACTGGATGAAGCCAAGTGAGTGATTCTCAGATACTAAGATTTCTTTTTATTTTGCAATTTTAGGATACAATCTCAATAAAAAAATAATTTCCACTAAACACTGCATCACAAACAATAGAACTTTGTACAAATTCACTATGAAAACTGAAGTATACAACATGCATGTAACCACAATACCCACAGCAAAAGTATGCATATTTTATTATAACAATGAGCCACTATAGTCAACAATCTCCAGATTCAAGGAGCTCCGACTCAAAATTACCTGGATATTGTAGGTAACTAATTCTGGCTGCTTGCTCTCATACCAATATAATGCAATGTGAACACCATAAAATACCACTATTATGAATTTGCTTGTTTAATGATGAAATCAGGCACTCTTGATTGGTACACTCCTAAATGTTAAGAAGTTTTTATATGCACTGCATTCATGGTCTTAGTGCATACCGTGAGCAGTGTTTTGTGCTGCAAAATTAATTTGTCAAGTTTCACTTCCAATTCCCTTTGTGCAGATTCGGATGCCTTCAAGAGCCTAAAAGCAGTTGTGGAAGCCCCTTTGCTACTACATGACCTTCACCAGCTCTCTCCAGAGGCTCGAACATTCTCACTGGAGTCCTTCAACAGCGTGCTGATACATTTTGCTTCCAAAGCAAATGCTTTTTCACCAGATATGATGCAAACAAGGTACTAATAGCCTTAAGAGGTAGTATGCAAACATATCATTCCCTTAAACCATTTCAGGACCCGGCTCGCTGTACTGCACTTCAATGAGAATGCTAGCCGAGAACAAGCTGAAACCAAGGAAGGAGAGAAACAGTGGAAGGTGAAGTCCTCCAAAGCAAGAAAGGGGCACTTCACTGTCTGCTCCGTGAAAGAGCAGCCCACTTATGGTAAGTAAACAACAGGTGACAGCGAAACAAAACTTAATTTTCACTTAGAACATGCAATGTAGGAAACAGTTTCAGCCAGGACACAACTTTGGGGCACTCAATAAATATATTGGTTGAAAGAAGCTGTTTTTGCTCTATAAATAGAGCCCTGAGCTTCTAGATTCAGACATTGTGGCTAGTGCAAAAGGAATATATACAAAGAAAAAGAGCCAACAGGGCATTAACTAGATTTGCAACTAAAATTTACTACATAAAGAGGAAGTGTTTATGCACACCATTTTTCCTTCCATCTCATTTTTCTTGTGCCGCTGCTCTGTCTTCAGTTGCAGTCACACCAAGAGGTATTGAAGCCACCAAAAACACCATGTTAAAAAAATCGCGAAAAGGACTAAACCTGATAAGGGCCAAAATGAAAAACAAATGATGCTTAACAAGAGAAAGGTAAACACAAGATATTAGATTCCAAAGAAATAAAAAAAGGAAGGGCTTCAACCACGAGCAAGTCACTACGGCAATGAAGAAAGCTTCCAAAGGGCAAGGTATAGTTTGCTAACATACTAGATCATGGAGTGAAAGTGTTAAAAGCATGAAAACCATGGAACACCAAACAGAACCGCCACTAAAACTTATAGCTGGAAGAGCATTTGTGATAAGAACAAGAGTAAAAAGGAAGGAGCGACACAACCTATGTTTTACCCTTCTGTAAGAGTAACAAATGCAAATAAAGATGCAGGAAAACACTCACACAAGTACTCAGGAGCAGGCAAAAAGGCAGATGAGATGAACATGACTGCTTATGAAGAAAGTTTTTTGTGTCCTTAAGGTTAGCCTCTTTATAGACTTCTCTCACGAGGCTCTTGGCTACGGACACAAACATTTATCCAGTATAGAATTTCTCAGCCGTGCCACCTAATGCCCAGAATTGTGAGTGCAAGAGCGCTCAGAGCACCATAAATGCATTTCGGCATAATGCTTCTATTGACTAATTTCAAATGGGTCGACTTTACGGTGAAATTTCCTTTCCGGTACATTCCTTTCTGGTACATGGGACCGGTACATCCAGTACAGCTGTCACTCATAAGAAATATCCACGTTCGTAAAAGATCCTTATCATTGGTTTAAAGAGCCACAGCTGTGTTAGATTTTTTATTTTTTTACTACAATGCTCCTGGTGGCTCCATTAGCACCTCTCAATGAGACTGCAAGTATAGGCGGTGGCAGCAGAATACAAGAAAGGAGGAGAACGAAGAGAAAAATCTGCACAAATACCTTCTTCCTCCAGAAGATTCCATCAAGTCTAGGGTGTGGCGTGTAATCTCTTCTTGTTTTTTTTTGCACTAGCCCCAATGTCTGATTCCAATAACAAACTAGCCCAATTAGAAACGTTCGCTGAGCTTCTAGGCAGGTAATAAAACCAGGCTACAATGGATTACTCGCAGGTTAAAATGTCCACATAATTGCTTGTGATAAGAAACAAAACTGCTGGTCGTTAGCGTTGAACTTCAAGCCCTTTTACAATTATAGGGGGACATGGAAATAAAATAGAAATGCATATTAATGCTGAAGTGCACTTATCTCCTTGCAGATTATGTCGATGCCTGGCTGCAGAGCTCTGCGGCATGGTGTAAGAATTACACCTATAAAGAGAGCTTTGACAGCTATGAAAGCCTACCATCCAAGCATATGTCGAGCAGCTACGAGAGACCGACAAAGGAAGACCTCATCAATGAGCACCAGAGTCGCTTGAAAGGCCCCCGAAGCTGAGTGTAATTCACGCATTCCACCAAGGCCGAGGGAAGCGAAACACCAGCCCCAGGGAAACCTTGAACCTACAAAATCCCTTGTCTGTACCTGGAAGTTTTTCATGATGAGGGATGTTTGACACACAATTTCAGTTTTATAGCACCCCAGAACAAGATGAGCCGTACATGACTGAGTTGAGAAAAACTCTCGCACAAAATTCACCGAATCCAGTGAACCTTGTAGTGATTGGCGATATTCATGAAGAAAAGATTAGGAGCCAAATTATAAAGGAAAAGAAATTGCAGCAGCAGCAGCAGCAGCAGCAGCAGCAGCAGCAGCAGCAGCAGCAGCAGCAGCAGCAGCAGCAGCAGCAGCAGCAGCAGCAGCAGCAGCAGCAGCAGCAGCAGCAGCAGCAGCAGCAGCAGCAGCAGCAGCAGCAGCAGCAGCAGCAGCAGCAGCAGCAGCAGCAGCAGCAGCAGCAGCAGCAGCAGCAGCAGCAGCAGCAGCAGCAGCAGCAGCAGCAGCAGCAGCAGCAGCAGCAGCAGCAGCAGCAGCAGCAGCAGCAGCAGCAGCAGCAGCAGCAGCAGCAGCAGCAGCAGCAGCAGCAGCAGCAGCAGCAGCAGCAGCAGCAGCAGCAGCAGCAGCAGCAGCAGCAGCAGCAGCAGCAGCAGCAGCAGCAGCAGCAGCAGCAGCAGCAGCAGCAGCAGCAGCAGCAGCAGCAGCAGCAGCAGCAGCAGCAGCAGCAGCAGCAGCAGCAGCAGCAGCAGCAGCAGCAGCAGCAGCAGCAGCAGCAGCAGCAGCAGCAGCAGCAGCAGCAGCAGCAGCAGCAGCAGCAGCAGCAGCAGCAGCAGCAGCAGCAGCAGCAGCAGCAGCAGCAGCAGCAGCAGCAGCAGCAGCAGCAGCAGCAGCAGCAGCAGCAGCAGCAGCAGCAGCAGCAGCAGCAGCAGCAGCAGCAGCAGCAGCAGCAGCAGCAGCAGCAGCAGCAGCAGCAGCAGCAGCAGCAGCAGCAGCAGCAGCAGCAGCAGCAGCAGCAGCAGCAGCAGCAGCAGCAGCAGCAGCAGCAGCAGCAGCAGCAGCAGCAGCAGCAGCAGCAGCAGCAGCAGCAGCAGCAGCAGCAGCAGCAGCAGCAGCAGCAGCAGCAGCAGCAGCAGCAGCAGCAGCAGCAGCAGCAGCAGCAGCAGCAGCAGCAGCAGCAGCAGCAGCAGCAGCAGCAGCAGCAGCAGCAGCAGCAGCAGCAGCAGCAGCAGCAGCAGCAGCAGCAGCAGCAGCAGCAGCAGCAGCAGCAGCAGCAGCAGCAGCAGCAGCAGCAGCAGCAGCAGCAGCAGCAGCAGCAGCAGCAGCAGCAGCAGCAGCAGCAGCAGCAGCAGCAGCAGCAGCAGCAGCAACAACAACAACAACAACAACAACAACAACAACAACAACGCAGAAAAAGGATCCAAACTTAACCAAGCTCCCCACTTTTTCATAGGCGTATGAGTCAAGCCGCAAGCAAGAATAAAAAATGGGAGTCACCATAAGGCAAGTCATTTTCTGACATTGAGAACGTCAGAGGAGGAAACTGCCGCCTTTAGTCCACCACAACGTGGTACCGAAAAAAAAAAGTCCTTCAAATGCTGTTGATGCTCTGCCAAAAATGCTCTGCAAGACAATGCGTTGCTGCCGTTCTTTACAAAGCAATCCCACGAGAGCCAGCAATAAACGATCGTACAAAGTTATTGTGCAGCAATCACAGCCGACCGCTCTTCCCGCCGCCTATGCACTTGATGCTATCTATTCAAGCCGGCGGTGGCACTTTGCAAAGTGTTTAGGCCACGTAATCTCACGGTCCTTTTAGCAGTGGACCGTACTGTACACCAGCATACTTGCCAACACGACCTTTTTGAAGTTTGTTAACCCTGGCTGGCTGGGGGGGGGGTTGCTTTCAATCATTCATTTTCTTTTTTAAATTCCAAAGTTATACGTTTTTGTGACAAGAATGCCTGTGCTTTTACAACCGTAAGCGCCAGGCTTGTCTAGTTATCCGCTGCTTGCTCATATCCCCGGCATATGTATTCAATGTGATGTAAACCTCGATGCCATCCTTGCTACCATGCAAAATGTTTACATCACAGATATGCGTGGCTCAGAACCGGAAATTATACCCCTTCTCTAATCGCACGAAGAACTGAAATTTTGGAGTGCACAGCTTTTAAAAACACTTGAAAGTGCTGTCCAGGCTTTGAGCAGCCATGAAGCTGCTATATGGCTGCGAAACACAAGAGTCGCATTGCATCAGACACAGCAGCTGGTCACAGAAGAGAAAGAAGGCAAGACTAATCCGAAAGCCCGAACCCGAAATCAAAAGGCTAGCAAAAGTGGCCGCCATGCAGTGACATTAATACTTCAATAATTCCGCGAACAGCTATCGAGTTTTAGATGACGTATTGTGCCCCCAAGGATACATGGTGAAAGTCACTGCAACGCTACGGCTGCTGATAGTGATTTCACAGATGGTTCGCAGTGTGCTTTTGTGCTGGCAAACGATACCATTAGGGAGGTGTTCTGTTAGTATAATTCGAATAATTTCTCGTAAACAGAAAGTACCTTAAGCAAAATTGGGGCAACATTGGCGAAACCCTCAGACAGGTCTATATTTGTACCTTTTATAAGAAGGTCAGAAGAGTTGGCAGGCATGCAGCTGTACTACAAGCGATCAAGGCTGAAGTAATAAAAAGGAGACAGCATTGAGAACAACAAAACTGATGGCTTCATCACTGCAAAGGGGGAAAGTGACACCAAAACTGCAAATAGGGATTATGAAAGGAAACCAGGAATGAATATGAACACCAGACAAAAAAGAGGATGCAAAACCTCTCCATGGGTGACCAGGTGCTCGTGTAACAGAGCAAACTGACTGAGCTATCAGAAGTATTCAGGCCTCAGCTTCTAGAAATTACAAAGGGGGAAGGCAATAGCATTACAGCACTACTGCCAGCAGAGATAATGATAATGGGGATCCTGGTAAGCTGGATTGAATGGTACCAAAACATGTATGACACATCAAAAAGCCTCTGGGGTCAACAGTGATCTGCCTCTGAAGGCAATCTTGCCCAAGAAACAAGTGGACTGTCGGCATATTGAACAGAAAACATTCA
The DNA here is from genome assembly GCF_055883805.1 of Amblyomma maculatum. Lineage (NCBI taxonomy): Eukaryota > Metazoa > Arthropoda > Arachnida > Ixodida > Ixodidae > Amblyomma > Amblyomma maculatum. The sequence continues at coordinate 141,055,373 of NC_139349.1, read as the reverse complement.
AAGAGAGACTGCCACAGAGCCCCGTGTAACGAAGTGACAGAACAAGATGCACTGGTTATCTCAGGACCAAGCACCTAAGCGACGAAAGGTCCCTGGCACTGAACGCAGCCAACTCATTGTTTAGCGTGGGCCTCAAAAGATGAAGCAAAGGCCAATGCACCACTACAAGCACCCAGCAGAAGTAGAGTTGGCAGTTGAGGAAGGATACTAGGGTGTGACAGCCAGAAGAGGCAGCTAGTACATGGGCGGCAGTCAAGGTAGCAGCAAAAATAAATCGCTTTGAAAGCCTGCAGTTATGTTCCTACACTGAGAATGCAGCTACAAAGTTCCAGCTACTCCCACTCAGACCCACTGCTTCGGTTCAGTGGTTAGAGCACTTGGCTACTGAGCTGGAGTGCCCAGTAACTGTCTTACTTCTCAGTGAACTCTTCAACCTTGCAAGAAGGGAGGAGGGAAAGATGGAGTGTAGGACTGAAAAAAACTTTTAACCAGCTCGGGATCTTAAATATGCACTGACATTGAACAGCACACAGGCCGTTAGTATGTTTTAACTCCTTCAAAATACGGCTACCGTGCTGCAGTGGCCACCTTTTGATGGAGGTGAAAATAAAAGGCACCAGTGTGCTGTGCAATGTCAGTGCACATTTAAGATCCTGAGCTGGTTAAAATTTTTCCCGCAGCTCTACACTCAATTTTTCCCTCGCGTCTTCCTCCCTTCTCGCATAGTTGAAGAGCTCACTGAAAAGTAAGACAATCACTGTGCCTTTCATTGCAATCAAAACCCATTTTCTCACACAGAGATGAGAATATATGTAAAGGCAACAAACAGCCACTGACATCACAGAAAGAATAAGGTAATTTTTATTTGGTTTTGAGCAATGGAAACAGTATGGTAATCATGGAGATAATTACAAAGTAGACAAAAAAAACACATACCAGTTAAATGTTACTCTTCTTCTACTACTTTCTAATTATCTCCATTGTTACATTACTGCTTGCCATTGATAAACAACAAATAATATTCCGCTATGTTTCCATGGTGTCAATGACTGTTGGTCGGCTTCGTATGTATCTCAAACGAGCCCCTCATTTCCCCTGCATTTACTATCCGAAATCACAAGAGTTGTGTACAGCAAGTGCAGCTGCACCAGACTGCAAATAAACTGAAATTTTCCAGTTACGCATAACAAGTAAAAAATAAATACGAGTAAGAAATTTCTAGACTAAATTTTTTACTCGTAGACAATGTCTGCTTTGGGACGATCCATCACAGAAGTAGTAAGTGGTTAATCAAATCCCGGAGTTGATAGCAAAAGATGTTGCTGCTCCTCAACTGCCTTGGCAACGGCGGTGAAGAGAGACAAATTTATAAGCATCCACACCGAAACGAGTAGTACCTATTCTGTGACACGGTATGAAGGAGCACTGAACAAGGGTAAATGGGGTACGCGTCAGTTCGCTGGACGAGTCAACGTTTTGACAAGTGGACTTGTGGCCCAGACGAAGATCGAAGCGTTGGCTCGAACTGCGAACAGAAGCATACCCCGTTCACCCTTGTTCAGTGCTCCTTCATACTGTGTAAACCATCTTCTTTCTCTCGTTCTACCTCTATTCTGTGACAGTCCCACAATGTATTGTGGCACTTTAAGAAATTAAACTCTTGTATATCTATGCTTAAAAAAAACACTGAAGACCAGTTTATGAAGAAAATCTGAATTTCTCGTTCTTGGGGCATCATAAAAATAAAAAGCGCCAACATGTACCGCTATATGCTGGACGCCGAGCACATGTGATGAAATATAGATGCTAACACACAGAAAACCGATAATCACCTAGAATTAAAAAGGAGGGTGCCTGAAGCCTACATAGCTGGCAGACGGGAAATGGCGTATAATGCGTGCAATGACGCATGCTGGCAGCACCACTCGGTTTCCTCTTCCGAGTTTTCCCCAGATCCACTGCGTAAACACTCGGTAGAACGTGAAAGCGCGCTTCTGTCGCGTGACGCTTCTGCGCTACTACCTGTTCAAATCGTCGTCCTGCTCAACTTCTACTCCGTCGATGAACTCCATATATACAACATTGAGTACCTGTGCATTGCAGCACATACTAAGGAATGTGGCATTGGCTGTTATACAGCCGTTTGCCTGTTCTTGTACGGCCTCTGGCACGCCACGACAGCAGAGTCGCTCTTCCTGCGTCGGCATCTCCTCACAGCGGCCGCAACTGCACCTACGTATGCACAATAAGCGAAGGCCATGGATCGTGTCTGCTCTGTCCAATCTTCCACCGCGCAGACTTGCAGATATTAAATGATAGTTCAAGTTGACAGTTGCAAGAACTGCTATCAGCCTTGGCCCGCGAAATAACAAATTACGGTGGAGAATATAATCATGCATCTGTCACTCACCACGGGAGGCCGTCGTCTCCGCCGCTGCCAGGAGACTACGGTGAGCCCGCCGACGAGTCGCTGCTGTCATCGCCGTTGTCGTCGCCGCCGTTCCCCTGGTACGGGGTGAATTTATAGGGCTCAATGCCCATGGCAGCGGTAATCGCGATCAATCGCGCTTCTAGATCAGGATCCATTGTTGTACAGTGACTATGTAGATGAGAAGGAAAGGCAACGACGGACGGACTGCGAAAGAGAGAAAGGAAATCGGCTCCGCATGGGCTTCGGCCGGCTTGCCGCTGCTTCCCTACTCCCGGCGACAACCGGAAGTTGGCATTGAAACGTCATCAGATGACACTTCATGGGTGGGGCCATGGCGGGGCGCAGCCCTCTATATGTTTTCTTTATTTTTGTTTGGTGCCTCGGAGTGTTGAGTTGAGGGGAGAGAGGAGGATCGCCATTTTTAATCGCTGATATCTCCGGTGTTAATGAAGCTAGCTCAAAAATTCTTGCGATAGGTTGATTACTGAGGGAGTACCTATCGCTCGTCTGATTTTGTCAACACCGTTTTACGCGTTACTTGGTCCCTTTAATACCGGTTTCCATTGGGCGAACAGGAGCAACGAGCAGCCAGAGCAGCGTACGAAAGCACTGGGGACGCGCGTTCTCGTCTCCCCAATGGAACATTCACGCTGCTCGGAGAGCAGCGTACCGAGGCGGAGCGCGTTACATCAGGCGTCATGTGATCAAACTTTTCCCGTGCTTGCGTTGCCCGTATCCGCCGGCCGAACGCCACCGCTGCCGTCTTCCGCCATTTTTCTCGATAGTCCTGCCCACCTGAACTTCCAGAGAGCCGGCTCCGCGAACTGCGCATGCGCGCCCAAAACCAATGTGGAAAGGAGAATGCGTTGATTCTCTCGACGGATCGTCCAATATTTTTTAGTATTTGCTTTTTTCTGGAAATAAACCTCAAACCCAGATGCCAATTACCCCGTTTCACAGCGGCCGCAGCGCCCGAGCCACCCGAGCAAAAGCTGGCGCGCTTTTGGGCAACGGGTGCTCGCGCCTTGCGAGCCCTAGGTAGCTTTTCATGCGTCGACTTGTTGTAGTTTGCGGGGAATCATCCCGATAGATGCAAATTCGGTGAAAATCTGATTCAGTTCGTGGATTGTTGCCCTAAATTGAACAGCGCAGCCTTCGGTCCTGTCCCTGTTCTGCCTGCAGCCTCCGACTACGGTGAGTCGTACGCGAATGATGGTGTTTCGTACATGCCCGCGAGCTCTAGGTAAAGCATTTGTCGGCGTTCTGCTACCGTCTCGCAGCTTTTTTAACGAGTTTTTACACGGCAGTGCAGCTATGCGGTAGTCACAATTACTGAGGCGTAATCACGCGACAGTCTCCGGGCGAAGGCATGTGGAGACTGCATAATGGCGTCGATTCCGTTTCTTCGCGCTTGAAACAATCGTTGCATACCTGCTGCTGTGCACCGATCGGTCGCCGGTTGCTATTGTCTTCGGGTTGCACTGGGGTATTGGGACGTACGCGGCGACTTACAGATGATGTGAAACTATTTGTGAGTCGATAGTCACGGAAGTTCGTAATTTGCTTTTTTTTTTAAGATTCTTCGTTTGTGGACTAGTTTGTTTGGGCAGTAGCAGGCATTTTGGTGTGCGCCAGCGTGAAAGCGCTGGTTTATGATCAGGAGGTTTTATTGCCTTCCTCGCAGCTTCAGCAGATAGAGTGGCTGGTTCCAGGGAAACGGTCGTGCTTCTGTCTAAAAACTCGTAAGGTATTCATCCATGCGGCCCATACGTGGTGCTGCAGTGCAAGAGGTCAGCTTCTTTGCAGTGTCGACAAAGTGCTAAAGAAGGGGAGTTGCTGGCCAGCTGAGAGATAGTATAAATGTAAACTGGCCCAGTGCGAAATGAGGCCCGGAGTGAAACGAGCCTACTGCTCAGCACGAAATGGTTACAAGATACGGGCGTATACCCGCACGAATTTATTGTGCTTATATGCTCACACGTTAACTGTCGAGTACTCACATGGGTGCATGCAGCAATGAGGGTGACTGTTCGGCTATCATAGGTTCTTGCCCATGAGAGTATCTGCCCTTTTACTACCAAAATAACTGCATTGGTAGAACTCGCTCTCGCTACCGCCGAGTTCCCTAATATATATCTTTTGCCTGCTCCAACAGCGTCATCACTTTGAGAAAACTGGGAATGATAGCAGAAATAATGCCCCCATAAATAGTGGGCAGTGCTTCGCTTCAAGCTCCTGTCAAGGCCATTGACAGCTTATTTGAAAACAAAGCAATAATTAACATGAGGTGGTACGTTTTGTTGAGAAGAGTGAGGCACCGTTGCATGTACTACCTCGTAATCCTGTCAAAGAGCTTGTAAGTTGCTGTAAGCACTCTTCATTACAATTCCATGCAAGCCGCAGCATATTCCGCACTTACTGCACACATGATTTAACTTAGTCTCTTTGTTGCTATTTCAGTGTTTTGCAAGTGTCCTAAATATTTGTATTTGTGCTAGCATTGACTGCCAGTCTTGTTGCTGCATTTTTCCTTCTGCGGCAGGCACTCTCACTTGCTTTACTCGTATCAAATTCTACTGTGAGTGAGTTTGCTGAATTTATGCAAACTAAATGTAATTGCAGTATTGCTCTCATTTATTTACATTTGCAGAGGCAAGGAATACTCGGGGCCGACGTACGAGTTTCTTGCACCAGTTGGATTCCTCTGCTACCTCGGTAGTGCAGTGAGCTGCGACTGATGTGACCAAATGAATACTTTCACTCCTTCTACTGGTTTAGAGCGTGCTCCTATTTAAGTTTAAAATACCTTGCTTGCAATGTATTTAATCTTGTTGTGGAATATTGTCACCCTTGCATTTGCTGATATGTTATTATTTGGAAAGCATTCGGAGTGATTTTGGACGCATGATTTGCCGTGGCGGGAGGTGGAGAAGCACAAATGTGTGACTGCAATTTTTTGCCTCTCTAGTTTTCAGCCTTTACAATTAAAGCAACAGATTGGTATGTGAACAGGCCTGGCATGGATTAAAGAGTTTGTCATATACAACAACACTTGACCCTTGCGGGGATACCACAGCTGTGGTTATCTGAGCAAAAGTTCTCTGTTTGTGATGGTGTCCGAAACATGGCATTGTCTTAAGTAACTTTGCATGGAATCGGCCACTTCTTGCACTCTCTTGACAGCATCTATTGTAATGTGTGGTAGGCGACATGCCTTCGGATCTGTTGTATGTCTGCAGCAGTTGCCTTGATGTATCAAGAGGGGATGGTTGTTGCGAGTTGGAAATTCCTATTCTCCCGACTACACCAATAAAATGCAGTGAAGCCAAATACCAGGAACCAATGTGTCATGTGGTTCATTGTGAAGGCTTGCCATTCTCGTAACTTTGCCAAATTGCTAGAAACATTATTTTTAAGCCTGGTCTTTTTTTGCTCATAGCACAACTCATTTCGTGCATTTGTCAACTTTTTGTGGTTTATAGTTGGCACATTTTGCAGAGGGTGACAAAATTGGAGCTGGTGTGCCACGAAGGTTAAACATGTTTATTGAATTCTTCTCGGAAAGCTACATGCAAATCCTGCCTAATGTGGCTTGAGGGCTTCGCACTTGATTGATTTACCGGCGCTTTACTTGTGGCAGCTGGTCTACATTGTACAGGACTGCCACTTTGAGGAGCACCAGCACTGCTATGAAGCAGATTCACAGCATTGTTCCTGGTGGAAGCAAACCACTGTAGATGTTTCCCTCATTCCAATGCAGCTTCAGCCAGTGAAGTTTCACGATGCCCGTGTTGGACGAACAGGAGGCCTATGAACTTGAGTATTTCACTTAGTCATTTCTTCCAAACATCCGTCAAAACAAGCAACCTGTTGGGTTTCCCCAAAATCCCTGTACAATCATATTTATTTTTATTTTTACAAATAGTTTGTATAATGAGCTGGAGAGCCTTCACTCAAGTATACACTACGTTCCTATCTACGTGAAAACTACACGCTTGTGTGCCAGTGTCAGCAGATCGTTGCTAACGATTGTGGACACCCTCCTAAACAGAGATAAAACTGAGAACATGCAGCGATCATGTGTACATACTCAAAAGCAAGTGGGTACGGAAACTGTGTGCACCTTTGGCCACTAGTTGGCATTACAGGTGGTTGTAGTACCTGAATCGCTAAAGGCTGAAATCAGAGCTGCTTCTGACTGACTCTTCTGGCTTCTTTGCTGCTAGTGCGATAACAAAATTCTGTAGCTGAAGTTGCCGAATCACACAATTTCAGTGTTTTTTTGTTGAGCGGCCTGACATGAACATTTCTCCATCTAAACTGCCACCATTCATCAGATAAAGATCGCTTGTGTGTCACTACTTAGTGCGATATATGTCAGGGATACACATAAGCTCTGCGTTTAAGCGTATGACGCAACATTGTTAACAGCTATAGCCGGTAGCTGCACTTGGGAGTCTTCTGCATATTGATTTTCAAGCTCACCTTTCTACTTTTCCTGTCTAGGTCATCATTATTTGAAGTTCATCCCCGAGTTGCTTAGCAAGGCAATGTCATCAGCAAATCGCAGTTTACTGAGGTATTCTCCATCTACCCTTATCCATAACTGCTCCCATTCCAAGTCTCTGAATACTTCCTCTAAGCAAGCTGTGAATAGTACTGGGGAGATTGTGTCTCCTTGCCTAACACCTTTCTTTATCGGAATTTTGTTACTTTCTTTATGCAGAACTATGGTTGCTGTGCAGCCACTAGATCTTCCAGCACTTTCACGTACGGCTCGTCTACCCCCTGATTTCGCAATGCCTACATCACCGCCGAGGTTTCAAATGAGTCAAATGCTTTTTCGTAATCAATGAATGCTATGTATAAGGGCTGGTTATGTTCCGAGCATTTTTCTATCACCTGATTGATGGTATGGATATGATCGATAGTAGAGTACCGTTTCCGAAACCCTGCTTGATCTTTTGCTTGATTGCAGTCTAAGGTTGCCCTGATTCTATTAGCGATTACCTTATTAAACACCTTATACGTAACAGAGAGAAAGCTGATTGGTCTGTAATTTTTAAGGTCCTTCCCTTTCCTATGAATGAGGATAATGTTTGCATTCTTCCATGGTTCCGGTACCGTTGATGACACCAGGCACTGCGTATACAGGGTGGCCAGTTTTTCTAGCACGATATCCCCCCCCGTCCTTCAGCAAATCTGTAGTTATCTGATCCTCTCTAGCTGATTTCCCCCTTTTCATAGTATTTAGTGCTTTCTAGACCTCGACCTTCATCACTGATGGAACGTCTGACTGTTTTCCCTACTACCAATCTCATTACGGTCCTGACTACTTTGGCTACTGTAGAGATCTGTATAGAACTCCTCGGCTACTTTGAATATCTTGTCCATGTTCGTGATGACGTTGCCCGCCTTTTCCCTTATCGCATACATCTGGTTTTTGCCTATGCCCAATTTCTTCTTTACCGCTTTAAGGCTTCCCCCGTTCTTTACAGCATGCTCAATTTTCTCCATGTTATACTTCCTTATATCGGCCACCTTGCGCTTATTGATTAGCTTTGATATCTCAGCCAATTCGATCTGTTCTGTTTGATTGAAAGCTTTCATAGTCTGGCGTTTCTTAATGAAATCTTTCGTCTCCTTAGACAGCTTACCGGTATCCTCTCTTATCCTACCGCCTACTTCTAACGTGCACTCAGTAATGATATCTCTGAAATTATTGTTCCTTGCTTCTACGGTAATGTCGCCATCCTCGGTTAGAGCTGAATAGCCATTCTGTCACGAAATCCTGAACTCTTCTGCCCTGCCCCTCACCGCTAAATTCGCGGGATTAGGGGTGCAAAAAACACAGGATGAACTATGGGGTTGGGGGGAACTACCACCATTCCTGATCAGGGTTAGCGTTTTCTGCAGAAGGCTTGTGGCTGCTGTGCGGTTTTCATATACTATTAACAGCATTTCTACATATGCCTTTCCTATGCCATGGTTATGTAATGCATGCATGATTGATGCTTAGACTGAATCAAATGCTTGTAATATAAGCAGGTTGTATGTAGGGGTTGCTTACCGTAGTTATACGATTATAGCACGAGTTACTTTTTTAGAAATTGCATAACTAAAACGGCACTTCATGCTATGTTTAGAAGCAATATCTGAATTTAACACTTTTCTTTTTTTGCTGGTCATCAAGATAGCTTTACCACCAGGTAAGCCAGTTGCGAGGAGAAGGCAAATTTCTGGCAACTTCGAGGCTGTAAAATGAGGCAAGGTTAAAAAAAAGGTACCCATGGAGAATGAGCAGAAGGTGGAAGTGAAAAAGAAAATAATAAAAAGGTGTAGTTATTGAGGGCTCGAATTCTCCTGTTTAATATCATTAGATCATGGCCAATGGGCAAAACATGCAGGGAGCGATGCGGGGCTCTAAGCGAGAGAAGAAATCATGTAGTGCTTAGCAAATCTTGTCTAATCAAGAGAAGGGAAAACGAGTGGGGGCATGTTCATGAACAGCGATAAGAAAGTGAGTAGTGACAGTGAATAAACCACTCTGATACTTTTCTTTTGGATTTTTAAATGCAGTCTCCTTTATTGTCACATCCCCAGCTATGGTTGCCTTTTAATGTTACCATTTCATGTTATAATTGTGAGCTTGTGTTGGAATGGTGACAGAATTTTTTTCTTTTTATTCTCGACACAAACTCTTCCCTCGCATCATATATTCATTACGGAATTGTTTACCTGTATATACAGTATATTCTGTGGTTCCTCTTACACCTGATTAATGCCGTGAACATCGGCTGTGGTCAGGTGGTGTGCCTGAAATCCAGCCTGGCCTTTTTGTTCACTAAGGTCTAGGTTTCCTCTTAATCTATCGGTGATTACCTCATTGAATACATTTAAACCCAGTTATAACCTAACTAAGACAGGTCTGCAGTTTTACTTCTTGGTTCTGCGAAATTTTTGCGTAAAGAAGAGTGGAAACCAAAATAAGGAGTACATATAAGTGAAATCACCGTGGGAATGTTTACAGCAAACCCCTATTTCTCGTAGTCATAAACTTGGGAAAAAACATTTTGCAATTGCACTGATAGGGCAACTGTGGCAGCAGCCTCCACCATCTCCGCTGAATTTCGCGCAACATGGTTATGAGAGGTGTGAGGAGGGTGGCCAGAGACACCTCACCTGGGAAATTGTGCAGTCATGCCACCACTGCTTGAGCTTGACCGGCCGTGAAGGCACCCGTGTCTTCACGTATGTTCCCGCTCTGTCTGCCCAGCACAGCCGCCCCAGGAAATACGTACTTGCACCTCACATTGCCACTGCTTTCCTCCGTCCCCATTCCAACATGCGAGAGCTGTCATTGGAATCTTGCGAGCAGTTGCATGGTTGTGCTGTTTACCTTTAAATCTGTCAGTGAAGAACTTAGTGATAGATACTGATTGATAATGATAGTGACAGTGATGATAATAACAGAGATTACAATGATGTCATGGCCGAAACACACCATGGTGACATCACATTCAGTCATGACGTTACCAGGCGACTTGAGCATATGTGAAGGTTAACCCGATCCAGTCAGTGCAGCGCCTTTCATTTGGCGTTTGCTCAAACGCCACATGACACAGCATACAAAAGCAGACGCAGTACAGCAAGCATCAGCGGCATTTCAAATTGGCTTACAGGAAAGAAAAGGCGTATCTCACACTTCTCTGCGAACACCTGAATCGAGCCATAAGGAAAACTAGGAAGGAGGTGCCATAGTGGAGGGCATCAGACTACCGTGCAATAAAGGCTTTCACGTCATTGCTCTTTAGTGGTCCAAAGTGCCCCTAGAGTTTTTCTTTTTGCTCATATGAGCATTCAGTTCAGTGCTGCATAGTGTGATGTTAAAAAAGCACGAGTACCAGGGACCGATGCATTTGTCACCTGCAGTCGCTCATTACGACCTTTGTTACTTTTATGTTATTTTGTGTTTGTCATGACACATTAATGTGTTACCCGCCGGGGTGGCGCAGTGGTTCACTTCCTAAGGATGCGGGATCGAATCCTGGCCTCGGCGACCGCTTTTCGATGGAGGCGAAAAGCAAGGAGACTGTGCGCTGTGGAATGTCAGTGCACGTTAAACAACCCCAGGTGGTCGAAATTTCCGGAGTCCTCCACTACAGCGTCTCTCATAGCGTGAGTCGCTTTGGAACGTTAAACAACACAAACCATTCATGTGGTTCTGCCAGATATACAGTAACTTTGCTCTAGCTAACAGAAAGTCACTGTAGAGAGTAGTGATGTGGTACTAGCTGGTATATGGTAAATGGTATTATATTGCGCAGGGCCACTCTAGCATATTTTTTTCCCGGAAGCTTAAATGGAATTCTTTTTGACTCGGGCAGGAAAGTTTCGCAATTTGAACGCCTATGCTCTTCTCCAGCGTTGCTCTGTGCCTGCACTTCACTGCAGTGCAGGCTTGAGCCAGCAGCAAACGTATACATAACCAGCGCTGCCAGCTTTGGCGAATTAGTCTGCTCGAGGTTGTGGTTACAAAAAATAAAAATAAGCATCAAGATACCCCGCATGCTCACTTGAGATGCAGACTAAAGGTCGTTCCTGCAGGAAGCATAATCAAATTCAGATGTGGGTTTCAGTTTGAGCACAAGCAGAGTTTTCCACATTAACAGTGTTGAGCTGCCCTTCTGCCAGGAAGTGCTCTTTGCGAACTGATAAGTACAGTAGAACCCCATTATAGTAAAGTCACCGGGGCCGGCCAAAAGCTTACTATATCAGTTAGTGATGACATGGTCCTGAAGATACTATCTTGTAATTAAAGTCTGCTTACTAAGCACATCTTGTTGCTTTATGAAAAGAACACTCTAAAATGACTTCCATCTCTCTCATCGTCTTTGTGCCATTTCCTTTTTCATTTTTTTTACAGCTTGTAGAAGTACCTGTTTAGCATGAATGCAACATGGATACGAATACAGCCGAGCTTGATTTCAGCTGAGAACCAAAGTATTGCGTGAGCGCGGCATCATCTTCCGCTGTTTCCATCTTTTAAGAGGCAATAGATGAGAAATGCGCAACAGTCCAGCACTGCAAAACCGCATAAGCCACGCCTCCAATTCTTGCCACTACTCCTTCGTGCTGAACAGTGTTGTGTGAATGTTCGGCCGTTTCTTAGCTTCCCTTTTTCTTGCTGCACTTTTACTCTATATTTAAGTGACCGGCCGTCTTCTTTTTGTGTTTGTAGTCAGCTTTACATTTTTCCCCCTACGCGCTGCATGCTTTCCCTCACGGCTCCAAGGCCTAAAGTTGGCTTCTTCTCAGGGATGATGAGCCTAGCGGTAAAACCATAAAAAAAAGCCCCACTTATTTTTTTTGTTAAGAAAAACATTTCCTCGCGATTCTAAGTAATGCGTGTGCTGCAATGTCATTTCGTGGGAAGTCGACGCCGCGGCCAGACGTTGTTTAGTATAACCTAGTTTTACCAAGAACACCTTTACTATGATGGGACTTCTGTTTTACTTTACTATAGCAGGGTTCTACTGTACAATGATAACCGGTCATAGAGACTCCTCCATATTTCACGAGTGGAATGGAGTCCAGTTTTGTGTCCATTGCAGAAACAAGCTGAACAAGCTGGTCATTCTATGTTTCCGTTTTCTGGAGAAGGTGCTTTGCAGCAATACCTAGTCTTCAGGGGTCGTGCAAAAATCTTAACAGTGACCTCCTACGAGATATTCAGAAAAACTTGTCCAGGAAAAAGTACAGACAATCAATACGATCTGTGCAGGGGAGTATGTGCTAGGAGTTAGCATTGCTGTTCTCAATGCCACTGCTGGGTTACGACCATGCAAGCAGGTTGTGCCACCTAATCTACAAATCACAGTGCGCCACATTGTACCCGTTCTCCACCCTCTGCCTCCTACCTTCTCTTCATCATCCCTCTTGTCTCTACTTTGCCACCTGCCAATCAGTGTCTCAAAGGGACGAACAGCACAAGCTGTCTAAAGCCACCACTTGAAGGACACCAAATTTTGGTTACATTTTAATATGACAGCGTTAAAGGCTGCCATTCACCAGAAAATTTGGTATCAGGGTTGTGAATGAAAAATTGTGGGTGATAGCCGGCAGGTGATAGCCGGGAATTGATTGGTTGCAGGGTTGTGCAATGTCACTTGATCATATGATATGGCAGATTTGGCAGGAGCTGCCAACTCAAGCTTCTCGAATCAGATGGATGGGTGAAAGGAATCGAACCCCCCAGGACTTGCATTTCAAGTCAGACATGCTACCCGTAGGCCACAAAGGCACTTCATACGGCTAGGTTAAGGGAGGCTTTATATTAGTGTCAGGCAGTCTTTCATATAATGTGGTTGTTCATGACTCTATGCTAAAGAGTATGTATAAGATAATGGAGGTACAACCTTTGCCGAAAATAACCAGGCTGCATGTTCCACTTTTCAGCCAAGTACCAGATAATTCGTACCACTTCTGAAACTGTAAATCTGTGCAAAGTAGTAAAGGCAAGCTGCAGTCCTCACTGCTCAAGTTGTGATCCTTTAGGAATTCATGTTGACCTTAGGATACAAGCTAAAAGCTGGTTACTTTTGGCAAAGATTGTACAAAGTAAGGGATTAGTGATTAGGAGAGTGCATGTATAGCTGCCGAACTCTTTACTAATGTGCACAATGGCCGCCTTTTCTCTTCTGCACATTGAAAAAGAGCTAACTTGCGAAAAGATTAAGTCTAACCAGAGGCTCAAGAGGCCTTGCCTTATTCTTACCTCTCTGTAAGTTTGATCCCTGCCAAGGCACAGGGGTAAAGAAAAAAATAAAGGCAGATTGCACTCGTTTATAAAACTGATGACACAATGATGTTGTTTCTGTTTGCCTCAAGTTATCCGTGATTATACTTCGAGACTCATCGTGGCTATCTGTTGTCGGCGGACAAGTGTGACAGATATAATGCCTTTTCTTTCCTGTAAACCAATTTAAAACACCGCTGATTCCTGTGTGGTACGGCGTTTGAGGAAGCGACAAATTAAAGGCGCAGCACGGATGCCTGGATTGGATGCCTGGCAAGGTTAGCTTCATATATGCGTAAATCGCACGGTGAAGTCATCGGTCATGACTGGACGTGATGTCATGTGGTGACCTCAGTTCTGTTTAGTAGACATGACTGGATGTGACGTCATGATGATGTCACATCCAGTCATGGTGACATTACTGCGAACACATTAAGCTGCGCACAATAGATGAAACAACCTCCAGCTTAAACAGCATCACTGTTGAAAGTGGGCGTTGTGCAGTCTAGTTAAAGATTTGGGCGGCTGTACACGAGCAAGGAACTGAGTGCTGTGATTTAACTTCCCAAAATAAATACCACCGAGTGGTACTTTTTCTTAATACAGGTCATACATTTACTAGAACAAAGGGAACAAAATGTAGCGCACCAAGACAAGGACAGAGAAAGAAGACACACACAGCGCTGTGTGTGTCTTCTTTCTCTGTCCTTGTCTTGGTGCGCTACATTTTGTTCCCTTCGATCATGTACCAACAAGCCCAAGTATCTACCCTTACTAGAACAACCTTACTCTGTATTTGACAGCTGTAGATGCTGCAAAAAGCAAATTTTCTAAACTTGAGAATTTTATTCTGGCATGGCTTATATTCTCTAATCTCCAAAACAATTTTCTTGGGTTCATTTACTTCTAGAAAACTTGGGATATTATTGGAACACCTATGATGAGAACAGCAAATTTTACAAATTTGAGATTAAAGTGTATGAGAACATGCAAGATGGCGACCATGGCAAAAACTTTTTTTTTCCGCCTATAACAAGCTGAGGTAATGTTTGTCGTAGTAACCCAATACAGTCCTTTTCTGAACTGAAGGCGGTCGAACGTAAAGTTTGCGTCAAATGGCATGATATGGGTCTGTGCAGGCTTCACACAACGCGTACCCTCAGGCAAGTCCAGTAAAAGAATCTGACTTCTGAGCTGCTACCCGGCCCAACAGAACCCAGAATGCAACCTAATCCTACGTTAGCCTGCATACTTAATATTTTTTAGACAAAGCATTCATAGAAGGTTGAAAAAACTCGTACATGCAGAATGAGATAAAAAAATCTGGAACAAGTTTTATGACATGCATGCCATTTTTCACAGCATATCACACAACTTGGAAGAAAGTCGACAACTGCACTTCGAAAGCAAATTTTTGTGAAAATGTGCAACACCACTGGGAAGGAAAACAATTGAAGCAGTTGAAACAAAAAAAATTGGTAGCGTATCTGTCAGTGAACCCTCAGTGTCTATTAAAGAAAGTGAAATCAATGATCTTCGACACTAGTAGAATCTGAGTAGCGCTGTGTGATAAGGCTGTCCACAAGTGGCAATAAACAAAGTTGTTAAAATCAAAACAAAACCAAACTTGACAGAACTTGCACCAATATTACGGCTATACTAAAATAAAATACACAGACACCATATAACCACTGTTCGCAATACAAGTTCTACAAACCTGATGCGAATTTTTATATCATAGCTGTAACGATACTAGCACAGCCTGATAATTACAGTACACCTAAACAATCACTCTACCTGCCTCTATCCATATATTGTATGCATATAGGCACTATGCACATATTTTACTTGACTACAAAGTTCAGCATGGTAGTTAACAACCATGCACATGAAACAGCTCAGATATTGAAAAGCCTCTTCCAATCATGTTCAAAACCAATATATTCTGATCAAATCAACATGCAAAATCTAAATCTTTCGTAAAAATTTTCATTTTGCACACAAAGACAAAGGTAGCTTTACTGCACATACTGTAACACGAGTTGAATGCTCCGGGTAAATTTTCATGGTGCTGCAGGGTTTTTATGTGTTTATTATATGAACAGTGCAAAAAAAAAATCGGTGAACTCCATAAAAGGTGCCACATTAGAACAAAAACTAGCAGTGCTATGCCTAGATAATTCCACTGCAAGAATGCATATGTGCTGACTCATGTTCTGTTGCCATAAACAAAGTAAAGTATGTGAGGAATACAAGGGATGGAGGTTTGATTCCCAGAGGAGAGAGGATTTATTTATTTTATTTACCCCACTAATCACACATGCGCTCTGTGCTGTCGTACATCACAGCAAGTAACAGCATATGGTACCTGTAATAAGACATAGTTCGTGCTGGTTACATCGGCTGTCATGCAAAGATGTAATCAATGCAATTCACACTTTTTGTAGTGGCTTGAAATTGTTGACGACTGCGACCCCGAGCAGTTCGCACGTGAACACTGGCAACCACTGTGATTTCGTAGTATCAATGACAGTCGCCGCAGATGATGAGGGGAATGTCTGGTGCCCTCACAATGCATCAGCCATCTCGCAGATAAGTGCTGCCATTCAGCGCCACCATTGCAATTCTTGTTTAAATGGCTATGGGTTGTACAAACTGGAAACTCTAGCAGACTAACAATCTTGTGCATTCGCAATGCCGTAATAACATTGCGTGGATAGTAATTTAGAAAAAAATAAATACATTCACAGTTATAACTGGTTCACTGGACAATATTTTGTAAGTAATAATACAACAATATTGCACAAGAATTTTCAAAACTCCTCTGAGCCTCACAAGGGCACCTATGAATGTCATGCAGCCTTGGTGGATGGAACCGTGACAGATTATTGTAGTTGAAAATGTAGCCATTAAATACTGTCCTTTTTAAAATGCGTGATAGAGCGTTACACTGCAGTGCACAGGTGTAGAACATAAAAACAACATGGCTGCAGTTTCGAGCTATCAGGTGGCTGTCACACATACTCCATGATAGTAAATCAGGTATAGGTATCTTCCATGGGACAGGTAGCTAGTAGCAGGCTAGGCAGGCAAACAAGGTTCGTCCATGGCTCTGGTCCACCAGCAATGTGACAGTGCTGCAAGTCATCTATACTTGGGCAGATTACCTAACATGCAGACAACTACAGTAAAGTCAAACACTGAATTTACAAAAAAAATTATGTTGATAAATGAAATGTACTGCCTTTGGATCTGAGCAAGAATGAGAACAGAGGCAAGCCATTTGGCAAGCCTGTTTCGATGCATTCCCTAAAGTCATATCTCTATGCTGTTCTGACCAGTTTATTTGTTTTACAAGAATACACTAGGAAAGAACCAAGCGATCCCACATTACATCTACGTTGTGCACTACAGTTATAAAAATAAAAATCATAGCTAACGAGTACGCGACCCCGTTCGGTAATGCAGTACATTTACTTTGCTGTACAGCGTACCACTCGTCTGGGGCTGACGGACAGCGTGTCAGGCCCTTATCATTTGCCAAAAAAAGCGAAGCATAATTTCTAGTAAATCAACATGACACACTATTAAGTAGCGGTCAACACACTTGAAACAGTTCTATATTCAGTTATAGTTTGCAGTCTGCAAACTATTACCACAGTCTTCATGCATAAAAGCAACAACAGGCGCATACATGCAGCATGTGCTGAAAAGGCGCGTCCGATGCAAGTGCAAAACTGACGTTTGCCTCGATGATCTTACGACTGCTAGGGAAAGCTACATGCCTCACAGTCACACTAAAAATTAATTCAAAGCACTTCTGACACAAACGTAAGCCTTCGATGTCTCTGTAGTCACAATGCCTAAACACTTTTAGCGGAGCGCTTTATTTATTTCTGCGCAGGCAAGCTCAGAACTTCGCTCAGACAACCTCAAGTGCAGCAAGAAAGTAACCTAGTTATACACAGTTAAACGTCCTGAAACAAATCGTTCCCAGCTAATTTCACACAGCGATTCGCGGAAGAATCGCGGTTCTAGCACAGGCACCGTGCTTACCAACATGGCACTCAAATATATTAACTCATTTCCTTCCAAAAAGCAATCAGCGGGCTTTCTACTCAACTTACCAAAGTGATGCTCACCGTGCGAAGTAGGACCTTTTGACGGGTTAGTTGGTACATGATCTTGATTCTTATAGCGCTGAAGAAACACCACAGGAAGAAAGACACAAAAGGACAGAAGCGCGTCGTGCATCGCGAAGTGCGTCGCCTGTGCTGTATAAACACAGAACACAGCCATTTTATGGTTCGTTAGCATTAGCAACAAATAGATAAAGCGCAACACAGGCTCCGCAAAGCACTGGAAGGAGAATAACCAGAGTCAATAACGCGTCAAACATGTTTTCAAAACGTTTCATGTAACGCGCCGCAACTCAAAATAATTTAGCGGAGGGGGCGATGATGATGATAATGGCGCACGCACCATCGTATCTAAAATTGTTGCAAATGAAACTATACAGTTTCAGTTAAACAAAGGAGGTGGTGACGCACAAACTACAAGTGCGAATTTTAATTATCTAAAGGTTTCCTTTTACTGAATTAATTTTTGTTGGT
The DNA here is from genome assembly GCF_055883805.1 of Amblyomma maculatum. NCBI lineage: Eukaryota > Metazoa > Arthropoda > Arachnida > Ixodida > Ixodidae > Amblyomma > Amblyomma maculatum. The sequence continues at coordinate 141,037,531 of NC_139349.1, read as the reverse complement.
ATTGGACGTTTTCGCCACCTGCAGCGCTGTCACTCAACCGTTGCAACGGCGCGCCATTTGAACCGGCTGGTTGTAAGGTGCTCGCACAAGTCTTTGCAGTTCTCTCGAGTTCTCTCTTCTCAGTTCAGCTCTCTCTGCAAGTCTCTCAGAGGCTGTATGACTCATTTATCACGCCACAAGTAGCTTTTAAACCACAGTTCAGCAATGCGACACTAGAGCCATTCACTGAAGGACTCTGACCACTTATTCCTAGTCTGGCATTTATTTCCTTTGCGCATTTTCACTCTGTCCATTCATAACAAAAACTTGGAAGAAAAATCAAGTGGCTAAGTGGGCTTCCCACAGTGTAGTTACATATCTATAGTTATTTGATAAATTGGCAACAGAGTTTTGATTCATCATCATCACTGCCTGCACTAGGTATGCTGGAGGGAATTAATGGTCTGCAATCATCGCTGCTTCATGCGTTAGCTGCAGCCGCCAACCTTGGCTCATTTGCTGACATTATCTCTTCATCCCAGTGTCTGGTATCCCTTGCTTGTTTCACTCCGTCGAAACCCAATAGATTAACTGAAAAGCCCTATTTCCTGGATTATATGTCCCGCTCTAATGCTTCTTTTCAGTTTCCTGCACCTTCATACTCAAAGATGTGCACCATGTGTTGCAATCTCAACTGCAGGTACTCTACTGCAAGATGCCCAGCACTCTGTGTCATACGGTATGGCGTTGCAGCAGCGTAGAAGTACCACCCACACAAACCATCAGATGAGGACCTGCTTATGCCCTCACCTTTTTGGACCAAGGACGCCACCTGCCTAGGAAAAATAGGGCCTGCTCATTTCAATAATAGCACATTACTACTTCCTTGTTATCATTACCTTGAAACTGTACTTCAATCCACATCTGTGTTTGTGAAGGTTTTCCAAATTATTTTACTTTCTATACCTGCTGCACTGTCCTTTGCTTAGGTATTTTAAACTTATGCTTTAATATCCACTTTTCAGCCTTTCAAATGATTACATGATAGCAAGCTGCCTTTTATTACATTATATGTACAGCACCTTCCAAATTTACTTTCACCTCTTCTTGCTCTTGGGGAAATGTTTCTCATGGTTCAGATTCAGAGCGACTACCTGGCTTAAAAACATTACTCCCTTCCTACATCCGAAACCTTCCTACCTATGTGCAGCAGTGACTTTGTGGCTGTGCTCTCGACTGCTAATCCTAAGGTTTTAAGATTAAGTACATGGCTACATTTCGGCAGAGGCAGATGTAAAGACACCTATGGGCTATACAATGTCAGTGCATATTAAAGGACACCAAGCAGTCAAAATTAATTAGCTCTTTACCATGCTTGCTGTCTTTCATAGACCGCATTAGGTTTTGGCATTCCCGATCCCTGTGTGCCATGTCAATACCTCTACGTGTTGTAAAGTGTTGCTCTCATCACAAAGGGTTGAAAAATAAACTTTCATCTTGTAGTTTCTTTAGGTCCTTGAGCATGTGCTGTTATTGAGGCAGTGGGCAATATTTGGCTGGGGCCTTAGACATGCAATAGCCCAAACCAGATTCGAAATCGAGGAAACAGTTTAGCTGAAACAAATGTCGATTTCAGTCTCATCGACATCAACTGCAATGCCCGTTCTCTTTTTCTACAGGAATATAATGTAGACATGATGCAATGCTGTTCTCCCAAATGTTTTCCGATTGTCATGACTACTACAGTTCAAAATAATGAGACCAAAGAGCCCGACACACAAGGAATGCTTATTCGCAATGTAAGCATTTTATTGCAAGATATAAAGTAAATACATCTGTCGTGAAGAACAAGCAAAACATTGCAAGAAACCATCAAAACAAAATTTAAAACCCCATCTCGAAAAGCAAAAATCTAATGCCATGTTTTCATGGAAAGCAGCCATTTTTCGAAAAAGGCTGCTCTTTGAAGCTACTCACAAAATTATTCCAGCATAAATGCTAATTTGCTACAATCCTCTTTTTTCCAACTAGACACAAAGTCTGCAAGACCTTGTGTATAAAATGTCACCAACCAGCACGCAGCTGCCATGCCATCAGCAAAATCATGCGCCCAACTGCTCATTGCACACCGGCCAAAACTCTGCACTGCCTTTGGGCAAGTGGAAAACAGCTGCAAAGCATCTTAAAACCCATCCACCTTTTGTTTCTATTTTAAGGTGCTATCATTTCTCCTGCTTCAATCATTCCTTTCGTTTTCAGGTGCGATTCCATAAACTGAACTTGTTTATGAACCACCCTAAATTCGAAAATGTGTTCAAACCTGCTGTCTATGAGGCAGCGCCTTCAGAATGCGCGATGGCCAAAAATACTTTCGCAGCAGACTCGTTAATAACAGAGCTACAGCCATCAAAACCGGTATGTATATCTCCTTCCCTTCCGTCACCAGTCTCTCCCTCCTCCCTGGTTGACTAGCCTCCACAAGAGACAATACGCGTAGGGCTGGTACATGTAGGCTCCCTAAATATGGGAAATGCGGAGCGCAATCTCTTAGTGCTTTGAGAAACTATGCCCGCCATGTTGGTTCGGTCAACAAAATGAAAACGCTGCCCTGTGCTGGGTAAAAACAGCTACAAGAATGCATCAAATGTAGTCATTATGGCCCCGACTTTTACAGGCATTCTTTTTTTTGTTACTGGTTGGTTTGTGGGGTTTAACGTCCAAAAGCGACTCAGGTATGAGAGACTCCATAGTGAAGGGCCCCGATAATTCCGACCACCTGGATCTCTTTCTTTAAGGTGCACTGACATTGCACAAACACGGGTGCCTTGCTTTTTGCCTTCTATCAAAACGCTACCGCCGCAGCTTTTTTTTTCTTGCTTTCTGCTACCCAAGCACCACCAGTGGTCTTTGTTTGAAGATTGAGAAGTGAGCTTTGGCTCATCCAGCTACAATGCCAATAAGGAGGAGGAGGGGGAGAGACTGAGCTCAATGGGTGGCCGAAGCATAGGTGCGGGGCCTCTGGCCTTTCTTAGGAAACCAAGCCTGTGCATGTATGGATGTTCTGTGTTTTCTGTATTCAAGGTTATGCATGGTGTACCATGGCTGGATTCGAGTGGCGACGGTGCGCTCTTTACGACCTACGCATGGAGGGTGCTTCCTGTCTGCTACAGCTGCGAAATCGTGGCACTGTGTGGCATTGAGACATCTACTCAGTGATGCCGTCATTTGGTGCGCAACAAGCTGAAAAAAAAAGCGGAGGCTGGCCAAGCCTGCACTTTCACCCGGTTGTGATTCTTGCCAACGAGATGTCATAAACTTGAGCGTTCAGAGCGACCTGCAGTGATTTTTGCAGCTGTACCGAGAGTCATAGATGATAGGTGGGCCGGCCATGAGCCATGCTTGCAGGCTCTGGCTGTGTATCAGCATCTTGCCGAAGAGGCAAAACCAGGGAAAAGCTCGCATAAAATATAGCTAAATTATTGGAACAGAGTTCTCCATTACTCGAAAATTGATGAAAGGAAACACCGCAAGTTTTTCAAACTTGCAAGCGTGTGCACGTCGTTCAGAGGAAATAAAGTTCAAATGTGTGGCAGAAAACATACGTATGGGTCCGGACCGAAGTAAATACCAAAAGCACACTACGGCCGAGAAGCTCAACATGAAGTTAGCTTCATTACAAACTAGCCGCAGAGTTTAGCAACATAGGTGGCAGGCAAAGACAAGGGTCGGAAGGCTTTCCTACTATCCTTATATGAGAATGGTGATGAATGTCTCCGGTTATTTCCAGGTGATGTTGCGCACGCCTCAGAACAGGAAAAGCAGTTACAGTGAATGCGCTGTTCAAAGTGCACAAAAAGTGCAATAAGAGCAGGTTACCTTTTTTTTAATTTGCACTAACAACTTAAAACAGGTCAACGACCAGCCTGACTTGCAGACACGTGAAGGCGCTCGAAATTTCGGTACATGTGCAGAAGCAGACAGAAATGTGCCCAAAAGCGAAAAGATGCCGTCACACTGGCATATCATTTGAAATAATGCATGTAGGCAAAAAAGGTACTCCTTCTTGCTCGGCCACTAATTGTAACAGACCTGGCAGAACAGGCCCGAGAGGCCAAAAATGCGCATGTGATAAATTCTGTGCTTCTGTAGCCATGTCAATGCATTTTTCACAGTTCCCCTCATATCATGAAGGAAACAAAGTTACAGCAGGAAGAAAAAAATCAGCTTTTGTGCAGCATAATGGGACTGATTTTACAATAGTATGCTGCTACTTGCCTTACTGCAGACTGATAATCCAAATTACTGTTGTATTCAGATGGTAATTAGCACATGTTGCGCACTGTAAGAAATATGACAAAGTATTACTACGATCAAAATGTGGTAAATAATACTGTTGGCTTGAGCTTACACTGCACCGCTTTTGCGCACACAAAATTGAGATTATATAATTTCTCTAAGTATTTCACTCACTCCGTAAACTGAACACTTGAACGCTTGAAGGCGCGAGCGCAGGTGCGCACCGGACGCCGCCACAGAAGCGAGTGACCAAGGTTGGGTAAATCCTGCACACCCTTCATAAAGAAGAGAGCACTGCTTGCCTAGAAGAGCTGCCATTATATCTGCGGCGAATGCGCAGGCTGTATGAAAGCGCGCGCCGCTGCCACTTGAGTCCAGCCGTTGGTGTATGAATAGCACAGTGCACAGAACACTCTGAAGCATGCATAGACAAGGGCAAGAAACTAAAAGCCTTCTTTCTTGTCTGAGTGTATGCATGAGTGAAAACGAAATGCAAGACAAAAAAGTGCGTGACATCAGCAGACCAAGTGACACCCCTCGCCCATCAGTCAGAGACACCAATGGATGCAGTATCTGTTGGTACCTCATCGACAAAGTTCGATGGCCAGCGCAAAGGATGAAGAGGTTTGGCTGTTTGAAAAGGACCATGAGAGCTTTGGTTTGCATCTTGTTGCTTTCCAGTGTGTGCATCGCTGCAGTATTTTGCAGAGATCATGTCCAACGCCTTATCGGGCTTGGTTAAAATGTCAGCCTGGTCAGTAGCCCTTGAATATGTTAGCTCTCTTAAATGAACAATCTGAAATAAGCAAGGACATAAGTTGTGCTGGCCATATTGTGGACTGCTTTCAAGACAATGAGTGTAATGCCAAATAATCTGAGAAGTTGAGTAAACCGTTTGGGGTGCCCTGTTTTGTTTTCTAAATATGCATTGTATTACCATTTAACACAGCTTGGCCACCCAACTTGTGCACACCAGCTAACACAAAGCTTTAGCTGCGCTACACTAATCCCTCTGTCACACAAACACTTCCGATCCTCATTGAACTCAATCTGCATTCAGGCTTTCAAGAAGGATTGAAGCATCCGGTGCTACACGGGCGTTTTCAGTGAGCATTGAGAAATTTCCTACGTGGTCCATCGTCTGCTGTCAGTCGCAATGAGTCTGAAAAGAAAAATTAAGATTGGGGTAATGATTGCACGATTTCAGTGTACACAGCAGCATTCTGCTTTTGGCGCCTCAGGTCACCTAACCTATCTTCCCAGCGGTCAAGTGCTACAGTGCAGTTTCTCTTCCGCTCCACAGTTTCCACGCTGACGCAGTCGAAGAGAACGCCACCTTAGCTTCCACTGGCGGTGGACTACGGTGTCAATATTATAAAATTAGCCGTTCTACCAATGTTCTATCATGCCTTTTAATGCATTTATGTGTTATTATGTGCAGTTCCATTGCATTTATTCGTTTTCAAGTTTTAGAGCTCAATGACGAGGGTGTCAATGACCGCTTTTGAGTGTGCTTGAAATCTCGAGAGCGATTGAGGAAGCAACCTTGAGTCAAGCAGGCTCGAGCTCGACTGCACTTGACAGTTGCCGTGTGACAACCTCGATCTACAATGAGTTGAATGTAGATCCAGTTCAATGAGGATCGAAACTGTTCGTAGGAGAGCGGTTTAACTCGCATCTTGCAGGAACAAGCAGTCTATATACACCTTTTCAATAAGTGTTACTCGGTGCCACCATATTGTTCGCTCCTCCTCTCTGGACTGCTGCAAACCAGCTCTGCTTCCACTGTGCTAGCGCCAAATGCACAAAGCAGTCCAGCAGGTAATATGGTGACACCCCGTGACCACTTATTGGAAAGGTGCACACTACTATGACTATGCTACAGTATGCTAAGGAAGTGAACACACAAAAAAGCCAGGCAGTCATGTTACTCTGGTAACAAATGTTTAATTGTGGCTGGCCTTGCATATGGCGGGCAGTAATGCATGTACCCCTGTCTTCGGACAGGACAGCAGGGTTGTAAGCATCTCCAACAAACACTGTGGGGATGTTCGTTTTGTTATAAAAAGTTAGGAGACATTTGAGATCTGTCTTTAAGAGTATAGCATGGCAGCGTCAACAGCTCCCGTCTGCAGCTTCCCTTGTGGATCCTTGATCGCATACATGCACCTTGCTATTTTATAAATGAACTGTTTAAAGAACTTTGCTGCAACCTACAAAAAAAAGATGTAGGAAGTGCTTAAGAGCTCTAAGATCGCCAAGGCGAACACAACCCGGCACCAGAATTAGAATATGTGACTAATAGGCACGGTGCAGGGAATGCATCCTTATAGTTACGCGCGTCAAATGACAGATCGAATACCACACGCCCATCCTCCGAGGTCCTGTGAATAAGCGCATAAGTGCCCCGAGTATGCATGGGGTTGCCATTACCCTCTTTGTCACCTCTCCGCGGCGGTTTGCACAGCCAGGATGCCTCCTTTCTTCCTCTCTGCAACGCGGCAACAGAGCACGCACCTGCCAGAGCTCTTCACACGCAAGTTCCAGTATGAAGGATGTTTCTTGATGACAATTTCTGATCACACTTTCAGTACATGACACACATGAGCCAATTAAAATACAGCTATTTAAATGCCCTCTAAATACGTGAATATTATGAATATAAGCATAATACATAAGATAAATTCTCAGCACTGGGTAAAATATTCACAAAGTATTGTCAAACATGAATATAAAAACAAGAAATTGTAATAAAATCTTGAGGATATACAAAAGGCAGAAAAATGCTCATTTCTTAAACTACAGCTTGCAAATGAAGTTCTTTTTTTTTTGCCTCAACTCCTTCAGCACCATGTAATTTGTTTATTAAACGAAATATTTACACAATCTTGCTATTAAATAATACTGAAATGCAAGTATTTAGATTCTCAAACAAATGAATGCCCATGTTTTTGTTTTGGCTTTATACATAACATAAAAAACTTTTTCTCCGAAATTTGCAGAAAAAGATCCAAAAAAATGAAAGAAAAGGGGGCATGAATATCAAAATAAGACAGCACGAAAAATAATTCAGAATACTAAAAATGTGCTACACTGCCTCTTTTATTACTAGTAAAGATATGGTGCACCTATCCGCAGATTTCTTTTTTTCGTAGTGCTGTTCGGAAGCAGTGGTCATTCTTGATTTCCTGCAGCAGTTGTTGAGAGTCTCATGTACCTATTCCCCAAATCACACTAACAAAATGCAGCGAAGCCCAACTGCCAAGGAAGTAATAATTTACGTTCTGAAGTTCATTTTGAAGGTGTGCTGTTCTCTCAAAAATATAGCTAAGTTGCTGAAAACACCCATTTTTAAGCTCGGCCTTCCTCTACTCATTTTACAGTTTATAGCATTGGCATTTCCAAACCTTTCAGGATTTATGACTGGATTATTTGGTGATATTGCCACACCGCTGACCATCTTCTGGCGCCACCAAGTGGCCGAATGGCTTGGCACGTGGCTAAGCTTCATCCTCGTCTCTCTCGAGTTTTCGCTTGATTAAAAAGGGCCAGCTCGGTTGTTGTGCTGCTTGCTACGTGTGTTGGTGACATTTGGTGGATTGTGCAGGATAAGATCCCATGTACGTTGCCCCCGAAGACGTCAGTGACGCTGCTCATCAACGCGTGGACGCGACTCCTGTCCATAAAGCCAGCCGTCGCCTGCGAGGCCTACAACCTGAGTTTGAACCGCTGTCCACCCCGCTACGAACCATGACATCCACGACGAGCAGCCAGACAAGCCAGCCTTCCAGCAACGCCCCACCGTTCGTCCTTCTCGCACCGCGATCACCGCCATCATTTCATGGTGACTGGTTAGAGGATGTGGAAGACTGGTTGGCCAGTTTTGACCGTGTGGCTGCATTTAACCAATGGGACGACGAGCGGAAGCTAATGAATGTGTACTTCGCGCTGCAAGACTCGGCCAAGACGTGGTTCGAGAACCACGAGGCATCCTTTGTCAACTGGGCAGCCTTTCGCCGTGAGTTACTTACAACATTCAGCTCGAGTGCACGCAAAGAAAATGCAGAGATTGCAATTCGTTCAAGGTCTCAACAGTCAAATGAGAGTGTGGCCATGTTTGTCGAGGACATGATGCGGCTTTTCAATCGGGCCGACCCTACCATGCCTGAGGCAACGAAGGTACGGCACCTCATGCGCGGGGTGAAGGAGCAGTTGTTCGCTGGCCTCATTCGCGACCCCCCAAGAACTGTCGCAGATTTCGCGAGAGAAGCTACCAGCATGGAACGTTCCCTGCAGGAACGGAGTACCCAATACGGCCGCCAGGCAAGCGTAGCGGCCACACCCTGCTGTGCGTCCGTGCCAGCAGCCAGCGACGAGGCATTGCGGGAGCTTGTGAGGAGCATTGTCCGCGAGGAGCTAAAAAACCTCCACTTGAATGCTCCCTCTGCAAATAATTATTCTACCGTGGACGTCATCCGTGATGAAATTCGGCGAGCGGTGCAACCACCACCACCACCAGCACCACAACCGGAGCCATGCATCATGACTTATAGTGATGTCTTACGTCGACCTGCTCCCGAGCCAAATCCATTCCGTCCCGTTGTCGGACCACCGCCTCGCTACATGCGCCCCGTCGAGCAGCAACAAGATCTGCGCCCCGTCGAGCCACAGCAATACCAGCGTCCCGCTATCAGCAAGGCGCACTTGTGGCGCACGCCCAACAGACGACCGCTCTGTTATCACTGCGGCGAACCTGGTCACATTCTTCGCAATTGCCCATACCGGAGAATAGGCTTGAGAGGATTTCCACCAAACGCGCCTCGACCCCGCTATGGCGAAAGACCACAGGAGATTGAGGAGTACCTGGCTGCTAACGAGATGCAGCCAACGTCACCACAACGGCGGTCGCGATCGACATCTCCGAAGCGTTTTGCTTCGCCCACTCGGTACTCTTCTTCTGGGCAATTCAGAGGCACGTCCCCTCACCGGGAAAACTAAACACGGCGACCTCCGGGGGTGGGGCCGCCGCTACGTTTCAGATTAAACAGCCTCCACCCGACGATTTGACGCGACGGCCCGAGCGGCGACGACCCGATCCGATGAACTTACCGACGTGCTGCGAACGCATTGTTTCCGGGGAAATTTTTGTAACCGCCGACAGTTGTGATGTGACCGCACTTGTGGATACCGGCGCCGATTTCTCCGTCATGAGCAGCCAGCTAGCCACGGCACTCCGTAAGGTTCTGACGCCTTGGTCTGGGCCAATGATGCGTACCGCCGGTGGTCATGTAATGACGCCGATGGCATGTGCACTTGCCGCATAGAGATCTGCGGTTTTACTTTCACTGGAACATTTGCCGTATTACAAGAGTGCTGCAAAGATCTGATTCTCGGCATGGATTTTCTTCAAGAGTATGGTGCGGTTATAAACCTTCGGGAGCAGCTCATGGTATCGTTGTCAACGAAGCGAGCCGTTGATAGCAACACGGACTTCCGGAAAACGATGTTGCGTGTCTGTGACGACCACATAACGATCCCTCCGCGTGCGAGCAAGTTCGTCACAGTCGAATGTGATCATAGCACTGGCACGAGTGGCATTGCTGAAGCTAACATGTCACTGCTTCTTACTCGACAAGTTTGTGTAGCTCGGGGCCTTGTCGAACTTGTCCGTGGCCAAGCCAACGTGCTAGTGACAAACTTCACATGTGAACCCCAACATTTGACGGCGAACACCGCGGTCGCTTATTTTGAAGAAATTGGAGAATGTACAGGCCAGTACGCTTTAACCAACACGTCAGACCCCGACAATGCGACGGCTACAGCCATTCAGACTGATGTGAACCCGCACCTCTCGCCCAGTGAGAAACGCTGCATAGATAATCTTGTCAATTCGTTCCGCGATTGTTTTGCTTAAACCTCCAAGGTCCGACAGACGCCACTAACGAAGCACCGAATTATAGTTGCCGATGACCAACGTCCACTGTGTCAGCGTCCTTACCGGGTGTCTTCAAAAGAACGTGATGCCATCCGCCGCCAAGTAACAGAAATGCTCCAGGACGACGTTATCCAACCGTCGACGAGCCCCTGGTCTTCGCCTGTTGTCCTCGTGGCAAAGAAGGATGGAACCTTGAGGTTTTGCGTGGATTACAGACGCCTCAACAACGTCACGAAAAAGGATGTGTACCCCCTGCCACGCATAGACGATTCCCTCGATCGCCTTCGCCATGCCACTTACTTTTCGTCCCTTGACCTCCGCAGTGGATATTGGCAAATATAGGTTGACGAGCGAGACCGTGAGAAGACCGCTTTTATTACGCCAGACGGTTTGTATGAATTTAAAGTGCTCCCATTTGGCCTGTGTTCGGCCCCTGCCACATTTCAGCGAATGATGGACACTGTACTCTCTGGTCTGAAGTGGCAGTCATGCCTCGTATATCTCGACGACGTTGTGATTTTCTCGGACACGTTCGACGAGCACCTGAAACGTTTGCGCGCTGTCTTCGAGGCCATCCGATCTGCCGGTCTCTCTCTAAAACCCGAAAAATGCCACTTTGCTTTTAACGAGTTGAAATTCTCGGCCACATTGTCAGTGCTCGAGGTGTTAGCCCAGACCCAGAGAAGACGGCCGCTGTCTCTTCATTCCCCAGACCAGCGGATAAACGAAGCTTGCGTCGATTTCTCGGCCTCTGCGCGTACTATCGTCGGTTTGTTAACAATTTCTCCAAGATCGCTGAGCCTCTGACCCGCCTGACAAAAGACGCCGAGCCGTTCTTTTGGGGCCCCGACCAGGAAAACGCTTTCACGGAACTCAAGTCCCGTCTCCAATGTACGCCAATACTTGGCCACTTCGACGAAGAGGCCGACACGGAACTGCACACGGATGCCAGTAACGTTGGCCTCGGTGCGGTCCTTGTTCAGTGGCAGGACGGTGCAGAACGTGTCATCGCTTACGCCAGTCGCACTTTGTCCCGTTCCGAAGTTAATTATTCAACTACCGAAAAGGAGTGCCTCGCTGTTGTGTGGGCAGTCATGAAATTTCGTCCGTATTTGTACGGTCGTCCGTTTCGTGTCGTGAGCGACCATCACTCTCTGTGTTGGCTGGCAAACCTGAAAGATCCATCGGGTCGGCTTGCTCGATGGAGCCTTCGGTTGCAAGAATTTGACATTACAATCGTGCACAAGTCCGGCAAAAAACACAGTGATGCTGACTGTCTGTCCCGCGCCCCTACTCCCTGCCACGCGGACGGCTCCGACGACGATTCCGTTTTCCTTGGTGTTATCGCGACGTCCACCTTATCCCGAAAGCAGCGGGCTGACTCTGAACTTTTACCCCTAATTGAATACCTCGAAGGAACCGTGTCATCTCCTCCTCAGCTCTTCAGGCGCGGACTGTCGTCATTTTGCCTGCGTGATGGTGTGCTCTACAAGAAGAACTACGGTCCAACAGAAACTGCTTATCTGCTTGTAGTACCCACAACGCTACATGACGAAGTTCTTCGTGCGTGCCACGATGACCTTTCTTCCGGCCATCTCGGGTTTTCTCGCACATTGGCACGGATACGCCGAAAGTACTACTGGCCCAGGCTAGCTGCCATTGTGCACCGCTACGTCCGTACCTGCCGTGAGTGCCAGCGGCGGAAAACACCACCCATTAAACCAGCTGGGCTCTTACAGCCTATCGATCCCCCGAAATTCCCATTTCAACAGGTCGGCATGGACTTACTGGGCCCATTTCCGAAGTCCTCCATGGGTAACAGGTATGTAGCGGTTGCCACTGACTACCTTAGCCGCTACTGTGAGACCAAGGCCATTCCACGTGGTACCGCAGATGAAGTTGCGCATTTCTTCATTCACAGCATTGTACTCCGTCATGGTGCGCCATCAGTCGTCTTAACTGACAGAGGAACCTCGTTTACGTCGGCACTCACGAGTGAGGTACTTCGACTCAGTGGCACCACCCACCGCAAGACAACAGCCTATCATCCTCAAACTAATGGACTGACTGAGCGGCTTAACAAGACAATTGCCGATATGATTTCTATGTATGTAGACGATGATCATGGGAACTGGGACCGGATTCTGCCGTACATCACGTTCGCATACAACACTGCACTCCAGGAAACAACACGCTTCACTCCATTTCATTTGGTTCATGGACGCGAACCCTTGACTATGCTGGACGCCATGCTTCTTCCAGATTCTGCTCCCTCCACTGTCGTGGGTGCTGACCAATTTATTCGTGACGCAAAAGCTGCACGCCAGCTTGCCCGACAGCGAATTCGGCACCAACAAGTACACGACGCCCAGCGCTACAACCTGCGACACCGAGAGGTGAATTACACGCCCGGCGACCAAGTCTGGGTATGGAGCCCAATACGGTTGCGAGGGCGCTCTGAAAAGCTTCTGCGGCGATACTTTGGACCTTACGAGGTGCTCCGCCGCCTCAGCGCGGTGAACTACGAGGTGCTACCACAAGGCACTGTACGCTCCTCTCGGCAGCCGAAATCTGAAATAGTTAACGTTGCCAGAATGAAGCCCTATTACAATCGGTAAACCAATTCAGGATCCAAACCAGAGCCAGAGACTTTCCCGTATTACTTGCCCCGCTTTCCGACTATTCCCCTACGCATGCGGCATCGGGTCGATGCCCCTTGGAAGGGGGGCAATGCCACACCGCTGACCATCTTCTGGCGCCACCAAGTGGCCGAATGGCTTGGCACGTGGCTAAGCTTCATCCTCGTCTCTCTCGAGTTTTCGCTTGATTAAAAAGGGCCAGCTCGGTTGTTGTGCTGCTTGCTACGTGTGTTGGTGACAATATGTTTTCTAGAAGGTGGGAGAGTTTGCATATCAAATTTGAAAATCTGCATTAGGAGTTCGGTGTTCAAACTCCACTCGATTTGCTTGAAGAAGTTCCTCACTTGAAGTTCTGGAGAAGCCATATCAAGTAGTACCAAGCTTTCATTGCTGCTGAAACCCAGCGAATGGAAAAGAACAGTGGGAACACAAAATGAGCACGTGTAACTGACCAAGAGCGATCAGAGATTGAAACTAAGCTTTTCTTGGCCACTAGCTGAAGTTCGAGGCTGACATTTGACTGATTCATCATCTGAGCTGAACTGAGAGCTAGTAAAATTGTCTTCAAGAAACTTCGCTACTGCTCTCATAAAAAGAAAACTATAGTAGAAGCAGCAGAATCGTGTGAATGGCGCCAAAGACCTCTTTATTTCGAATAATTTTTTAAATGTCGCACTGTGCCAGAAAGAACAAAAAAAAAATAAAAATAAACAAGCTGCACACAAACAGAAACTATGGTTGTCACAATAGCCCCACTGCGGTAGTGCAGTGGTTAAGATGCTAGATTACTGTGCCGGAGTACCCATGTCCGAACCTGATCGCTGGCGGCTGCTTTCGATCGCTGGCGGCTGCAACGAAGTGGCACCCGTGAGCTGTGTGATGTCAGCGCGCGTTAAAGATCCCTAGGTGGTCAAAATTACTCTATAGAACTCCACTATGGCACCCATTTCCGTCTTTCTACTTTGACTCCCTCCTCCCTTCCTTTACGGCACAGTTCAGGTGCCCACAGAAACAAGTGACAGAATCTGTGCCTTTCCATTCCTGTGAACTAGTTACTATAATTACTTTTGTCATACTATCTGCCTAAATGGGGCTACATGTTCCAAACGCGAAAATTTACGTCTGCCAATGTGTGAGAACCATCATTCATATATGAACGATTGGCTTAAAGCGGTCCTGAAAGGTATAAGCCCTAATCCCTTAACTTGTGCCGGTATTATCTCACACATAATCATCAGCATACAACCATAATCTACCACATTGTGCCCAAGACCACACAACATGGGTATAAAGCTCTGTTTTAACTAAGCTGTATGAATGTGGAGTAGCATGTCTGATACTAGATCCAAGGGTCTCGGAGGGTTCTATTCCACCTCGCCTCTCACCTCAAAGGAGCTGCCTGAGTTAGCAGCTCCAGATAGCATCGTCCTCTCTTTTCTCGATCCTTTGTCTCTCTTGCGCTTTTCCACAATATGAGCTCCAGCCAGTTCGGCCATATCATGTGGCCTCATGACATCGCAGAACCAGACAACCAATCAGTGCATGGCCATGTCACCTGCCAAAAGCATGGTTGTGATTTTTCTCAAGGGTGACGCCTTTTACGCTACCGCAATAAAGCAACGATTCTACAATAAGTCAGTTCTTGTGGAGCTAGAATAAGTCAGTTCTTGTGGAGCACTTTTCACTACTTCTGCTGCATTGTATGATATGGGCAGTTCAAATTATGTCCCTTCTGTAAAGAGCAGTTTGTTTGCACAGCCTCCTATCCGATGTGGATGTAGGCTACAATCCAGCACACAACAGCGGCAGGGCAGACACATTAAAAAACATGGCAGCCCTTACGAAAGCCAGCTGCTCCTTCAGCTGATAGAAAGTCCAAGATTTTCTCAATTCTATTATCTTGTAGGCAATGGACAGTAACCCGATCAGTTCAAGTTTGCAAGTGCTTGACAGCCCCTTTCTTATAGATTATGGTACTCTTAGGATCCTTCCAAGATTTCAATACGCTTGTGGTCGTGAGGCACTACACACGCAAAGCAAGCAGTTTTTCTAGCACAATCTCCCTACCACTCTTCAAAGATCTGCAGTTCCCTACCCATATCAGCCGATTTCCCCCTTTGTATTGCTTCTAAGGGTTTTTTACTTCCTCCATGACCAGCATCACATACAGCCTGCTCACATTACTGCCCGTCATCCTGACTGCTTCAGCTGCTGCTGTGACTGCTTCAGGGCAATGTCATCAGCAAATTGCAGATTACTGAGGTATTCTCCATCTACCCTTATCCCTGAAGACATGTCACCTAGCACATAGTACAATAGATGCTGTCAAGAGAGTACAAGAAGTGGCCGATTCCATGCCAAGTTACCTAAGACAATGCCATGTTTTAGACACCATCACACACAGATAACTTTTTCTCGGAGAACCACAGCTGCGTTACATCCACAAGGGATCAAGTTTTCTTCTATATGACAAACTCTCCAATAAATGTCAGGCCTGTTCAGGTATTAATCTGTTACTTTAATTCGCAAGGCTTGGAGCTAGACTGGCAAAAAATTGCAGTCACACATTTGTGCTTCCCTCCTCCCCCCACTGCAAATTATGTGTTTCAAACCACCCAGAATGGTTTTCAAATAATAGCATATCAGCAAATGCAAGGGTGACAATATACAACAAGATTAAATACATTGCAAGCAAGGTGTTTTAAACTTAACTGGGAACACGCTATAAACCTGTGGAAGCAGTGAGAATATCCATTTGGTCCCATCAGTCGCAGCTCACTGCACTACCGAGGTGGCGGTATAATTGAACTGCCGGAAGGAACTCGTTCGTCGGCACCAAGAATTCCTTGCCTCTGCAAATGTAAATAAACGCGAGTAATGTTGCAATTACATTTAGTTTGCATAAATTCAGCAAACTGACTCACAGTAGAATTTGGTTTGAGTAAAGCAAGTGAATTGTGGTGCTGGCGAAGGCTCTTGAGAGTTCCTTGGACAGCGAGAAGATCAAATCAGTCAATATTGTCGACCATAAACCCTGACTGCTCATTGGAGGGTCAAATTCTAATGTTAAAGCTTAGCTACTTTGGTCATCTGATGAGAAGAGAGGAGTCGCTGGAGAAAGATTTGATGTTGGGAAAGGTTGAGGGTCGCCGGAGAAGGGGTAGGCAGCGAACGCGATGGTTAGATGGCATCCTCGAAGCACTGCAGATGAAGTTATGTGATGTTAGGAAGATAGTGAGAGACCGGAAAGCGTGGCGTGTCATGGTAAATAGGGTCACGAAGAGTCGGACACGACTGAACGACTGAACTGAACTGAACTGAAAGCAAGTGATGGTGCCTGCTGCAGAAGGAAAAAAAGGTAGTAACGAGAATGGCTGTCAATGCTAGCACGAATACAAATATTTAGCACACTTACAAAACACTGAACTAGCAACAAAGAGTATCTAAGGTAAATCACTTGTGCAATAAGTGCCCAATATGCTGCGGCTTGCATGGAACTGCAATGGAGAGTACTTATAGCAGCAACTGCCAAGCTCTGACAGGATTATGAGGTACTAGCAATGGTGCCTCACTCTCCCACAAAACATGCCAGCTCAGATTAATTATTGCTCTGTTTTCAAATCAGCTGTCAATGGCCTAGGCAGCAGCTTGAAGCCAAGCACTGCCAACTATTTATGTTGGAGCAGGCAAAAGATATATATATATATATATATATATATTAGGGAACTCTGCGGTAGCAACATGCATCCAAAGTGTTAAATCTATATAAACAAGCTCAGTGAGGTCCACCAATGCAGTTATTTCGGCAGTAAAAGGACAGATATTGTCACAGGCATGAACCTATGCTAGCTGAGGAGTAATGAAGTCACCCTCATTGCTGTATACACCGAAATAAGTGAGTACTTGACAGTGGAAGCTCTGAGCAAATAAGCACATGAATTCTGTCATGTATATAACCATACTTTTGTAGCCATTTCATGCTGTGCAGTAGGCTTGTTGCACTTTGAGGCTCATTCCGCACAGGGCCAACTTACGTTTAAACCATCTCTCAGCTGGCCAGCAACCCCCCTTTTAGCAGTCCGCAGATATTACTCATGTATTGCAGCACTACCACGTATGGTCTGTACAGATGAGTGTCACTTACCTTCCAACAGTTTTCCGAAAGAAGCCCGACATTTTCTATGGGCCGAGCCGCTCCATCGGCTGAAGCTGCGAGGAAGGCAATAAAACCTCCCGATTATAAACCAGCGTGTTCACGCTGGCGCACGCAAAAATGCCTTATACTGCCCAAACAAATATAAGCGAACTCAGAAATAGTTTTACGTTATCTTTCAGTCGCCTCATATGTACCAATACTCCAGTGCATCCGGAAGACAACAGCAACCGGCGACCGATCGGTGCACAGCAGCAGGTATGGAAGTTGTTCCAAGCGCAATGAAACGAGATCGTGGACGCTATTACGCAGTCCCCTCGTCTACTCACGCCTTCGCCCGGAGACTGTCGCGCGATTACACCGCGTCAATAATTGAGGCTAACGCATGCTTGAGCTGCCGTGCAAAAACTCGTTAAAGAAGCTGTTAAAGAAGCTGCGAGGAAGGCGATGGCAGAAAGACGACAAATGCTTTACTTAGAGTTCGCGGGCATGTATGTACGACTCACCGCAGTCAGAAGGCTGCAAGTAGGACTGCACCGAGGGCTGCGCCCTTGAATTTAAGGCTATAATCCACCACCTGAATCCGCATATCACCGAGTTTGCATCTACCGGGGTGATGGCCCGCAAACTGCAGCAGACCGATGCATGAAAGACAACCTAGGGTGCCTAGAGCTCGCAAAGCGCAAATGCTCGTTGTCTGAAAAGCGCGCCAGCCTTCCTTCTTTGGGCCATACTTTGGGCGGCTCAGTGAGCATCTGGGCGATCTGGGTTTGAGGCTTACTTCTAGAAAAAAACCAGCACCAAAAGTTATTTGACGTCACATCCGTCCAGAAGAGCAACATATCCTCCTTTCCACTTCGGTCCTGGGCGCGCATGCGCAGTTCACGGAGCCGGCTCTCTGCAAGGGGAGCGGTCCTGCCCGGGCTCCGGGCGGACGGTCTCGAGGGAGAGCGCTCGCGCTCGCGCTCTCCCTCGAGACCGGCCGTACCGGAAGTGACATCAAAAAGGTCACGTGACTTCCTCCGTCCTCCCTGTACTCCGCTGCTGGCGACGGAGCACCGAGGACTGCTCTCGGCTGCTCCCGGGAACCCAAAAGCGCGCCTCCTCTGCCAATGGAACGCAACGCTACTGCTCCTGTTCGACCACTGGTATACGCTGAAACTCGCGAGAGCACTTTTAGTGCAGCTAAAAGTGCTCCTGTTCGCCCAATGGAAACCGGTATAAGTCATGCTGCCCATGCTCCTGCTGAACAGATGTGAAGGTAAGGAAAACTGCGTTATAAATGAGTTCCCTCGTCTGCATACATTCAAACCAACTTTCAGGTGACTCAGACCTAAGATGTATGCGATCAGAATGGAAGACTGAAAAATCAATATGTATAATATGTACTATTCGCATCTTCAGATCACAAAAACTTCAAAATAATTTGCTGCCTTATGGCTTCGTGGCCCATGTTTATGGCAGGAGTTGTACCATTATGCTAAGGCAGCTTTTGTGAAGTGATACTGTATTAACGAATTGTCAGTATTGATGATGCGTCCTGTTACTAGGCAACATAGACTATGTGCATCTCTGTGAAGAAGGTCTGGTTGATGTAATACTGCTTGCACCACAAGATGCATGCTGTACTGTAAAGCTTAGTACTCAACTTTACAGCACTTTCACATATTGTGATCTTTTTAATTAAGGAAATGTTATCTGTAGTTTTAAACTTTTAAACTCCGTGAGAGCATTGCTTACACATCAATATATTCTAAGAGGCAATCTTACATACATGTTGATCTTCATCTTGTGGGGCCCTGCACCACGTATCCGTAAGGCCCGTGCGCGCCGCGCATTCGAAGGCCGCGCCACTATCCCAATGCTCCCTGCGCGCGGCCTGTTTCCCTCTCCCCGCTCGTTCGGGGATAACCGGTCCCGAGCGAGGGGGCTATAAAAGAAGGCACGCGCCGCCGTCTCGCCCTCTCTTGGTCCCTGCCTCCTCGCTCCTGCTTCGCGCCTGGAGCTTCGGCACGGAAGACGACCCGCAGGCCGCAGCCCCCCGGACGACGACCTAGCACCGACTTCGACGATCCCTGTGAGATTAAAGATGTTTGTCATACGGCCCACTGTGTGTTTGTCGCGCGCATCCCTCGGACAGAGAAATCGCCCACAACTGGCACCCAACTGGGGCTGAATTAGCCCCCATGTGGGCGATTTCTCTGCCCGAGGGATGCGTACGATAAACACACAGTGGGCCGTATTGCAAACATATTTACTCTCACAGGGATCGTCGAAGTCGGTGCTAGGTCGTCGTCCGGGGGGCTGCGGCCTGCGGGTCGTCTTCTGTGCAGAAGCTCCAGGCGCGAAGCAGGAACGAGGAGGCAGGGACCAAGAGAGGGCGAGACGGTGGCGCGTGCCTTCTTTTATAGCTCCCTCGCGTGGGACCGGTTATCCCCGAACGAGCGGGGAGAGGGAAACAGGCCGCGCGCAGGGAGCATTGGGATAGTGGCGCGGCTTTCGAATGCGCGGCACGCACGGGGCTTACGGATACGTGGTTCAGGGCATCACAATCTGCATTAGGTTTCTTTCGCTTTGTGAGGACTGAGTACAGCATGGTGTTCTGCAGCTGGCTGATATTCAGTGGGCATTTTTCAAAATGTTCCATCATCGCTCTTTCAGAAAAGAACTGTAAAATCTTTGCGCTGTTTTTTTGTGACAGTAGACTTTCTCCATCATTTCTGGGGTCACATTTTTTGACGTTGATTTATACCATGAACTCTGCTTATCTGTGGTCAATAGTCCAGTAAGCGCCCTGGATGTGGCCTCAACAATCTTCATTAAGAGTGCACAAATATGGCTGCATCCTTCACTCAGTCCTGCTTTGCATGTGCAGCTTGCTATGACAGTCTGACCAAAATCAATCTAGGTGCTGTATACCTTGCTGACTGTCTGAGATGACCTGATGGTTGCTTTTATGCTGCACCCACCATCTTTCTGCTGGCACAGTGCCACACCAACATGTCCACTGTCGAGCAGGTTGCTGCCCTCAGCAAAGCCCCGATTGTTGAGAGCTGGTTTTCCGTCGCAGTCTGATGCATTAATCATGTAGTTGTACACAGCTGAAATAAAAGAAAATACATCAACATTTTCATCTGCAAGTATCATTTCCATAGTTGGCTTAATCGTGAAACAATAGAAACTTTATCCCCATACAAGAAGTTAATGTGCATACCTGTTATTATTTGTCTACAGGACATTTAGTGAGTGCTTAGGGCAGAGCAAACGACTTCATTAGCGGGGTCTCCTTGCACCGATGTTTGGCGTCACAGCGGGAGATCGCTTGGTGAGCCGGCCGTAAAGTGTTTCGCAGAAGCGCGCCGCTGTTGTTCCCGGCCGATAAGCGAGTGCCTGCCGTCGCTTCCTCGCGACGCCTGGGGCCGAAGGGACAAAACAAACCAAGCCTACTGCGCGCCCCGCGGAGCGCGGTTAGCGCCCCTTTACACTGCGGTCTTACACCGGGTTGTTTGGCGTGGCCACATCCACAGCACACGGCCACATTTTTGCGCTCCACTTCCATCCAAATGCGGTCGCCACAATCCAAGTAATCATGCAATGACATTCTAATTCCTTTTCGTTTCACTGACGGCTTTAACTTATGACTCCCACTCTAGGCTGCAGCTTCAGCTTGTTGCATGCAAGGGTGCCGCAACTTGCCGCGGTATGTAAAGCAGCAACAGCCGCGTAGGAAGCAGATTTCGCAATTTTCAAAGCGCACCGAAACCAGTACGTGTCGAATGTCACTTTCGTT
This sequence comes from Amblyomma maculatum, assembly GCF_055883805.1. Taxonomy (NCBI): domain Eukaryota; kingdom Metazoa; phylum Arthropoda; class Arachnida; order Ixodida; family Ixodidae; genus Amblyomma; species Amblyomma maculatum. The sequence goes on along the minus strand of NC_139349.1, from coordinate 141,016,739 downwards.
ATGAGAAAGTACGAAAGGTAAATTCTGGCACCTTTCTGGCAACTTGCCAATGCAAGCACGAATGATATCAACTCAGGCGCAGTAGAATGTCGAGGGAATCGTCTGTTCTACTATCTGCGGTGGATCGCACAGCAGGATTCGGCACGCTAGGAACTTTAAAAAAGGCACATGCGGTAGCAGGTGATGAAGCGCAAGCAATCAGCTCTCAATATGCATTACCACTTAGCTCACAATTGCGAGAATTGTCTCGAAGTTTGGGGCAGTTACGCACCGGTTTCATAAATATGCAAACTTGTAAAATTAACTAGACGCGCTGTTTCATCAGCTCTTACATCATACATGCATACGGAAAAACTGTAGCAAGCACACAAGCTAACATTCGATTTCTAGCACTGCATTTCCATTCAGAAAAATGCGGTAAAGAAACAGCGAGAATGATATCTTCAAACAACGCGGACGCGTGAAGGCTACGAAGAGACTCGAAAACAAGAAACATAAAGCATACTTACATGGCCGCTGAAGGTTTGGCCGAAGCTTTGTGTCATTCACCCATCTCGTATTCATTCTGGAGGTAAATAACAACATTCCAAAGGTGCTTGCTGTTAAAAAATTGCTTAGGTCCAGCGTCCACACAGGCAGGCCGCACGGGCAGGCAGCGGAAAACGAAGTCCACTGATCGCTTCGAACGTCACGTGACTCAATATGGCAGCCTACGTGTACCAGCGCTGTAAAGGGTCTATATATGCAAACACCCGAGAAAATTTCGGCAACGGATCTCCGTCGGCCGGGGGAATCATGTTGGTGTATATCAAGGGTATGTGCAAAAGGGAAGACAAAAAAAAAAGCTCAGCCTGAAAGTCAAGCAGGATTGGTAACAACTTTAATGATACATAGTTGTAAAAACGTGTTCTGTAATAAGCAGACGCTGTAGAGTAGTTCTGCAACAAGCTACAATACGTGGCCTACGGCGGAATTTCTAATGCCTAATTTCCTGCGGTGCATTGTTACTATATGACCACTACTCACATAACTTAAAATGCATTCGAGCTTCTTGCTGAGCTTGCTTTTTCACTGCCGCTCATCCTTCAGCTGGCGGCTTCGATGGACAGTTGTACTCGAACAGCGCCAATTGGTACGGTACCTGTTTTGAAGCGCTTTTTTGACACGACCGTAGACAGTCCGAAAACATCTTTTAAGGTGCACGAAGTCTTCATAACATTCTTGCGCAAAATGTTACGATCACGAGCGGCGTTGGTTGCATGGAGACAAATTGACGCGGTGTGCGGGCTGCTCCTAGAACGAAATCTTTACTGGCCTTGTCCAGCCAAAGTCGTCGCCACCACAATTTGAGCTCAGGTGTGGTGCGTGGGGCCGACGGCACTCGCTACTTGTTCTGCTGCTGACTCGCTTCCTCTATGTAAGGCCACAAATATACCTGGAGATTTCCAAACCTATTGGAAAGAGCGTAAGACGGTGTCGACCCTAAGTCCGGAAAGCCTCCTAGCAAGTTAGGTGACCACGTGACCTCACAATACGGTTTAGAAGCTAGTAGAACCGACGTGCTATGCAGTTGCCATTGTAGGTGAAAAGGTTCCACTTGCATAAACCATCTAATATTGCCTTTCGCCCTTACTTTGAAACAAAGATTAAGCTGAACCACAATCATATATAGCACTAGTGGGTTGCAGATCCCGCCAGATCTACACGATCCTAATAATATACATTCACAGGGCCTACGACGACATAAATCAGAGATCTTGGTCATTCTCTACTGATTTCATCTACCACGCCTAGTACTCAACTTTGTGAGTTCGTTCTTGGAAGATCGCTCCGTCCCCATACGTGTCGGGAAATAACTAGTTGGCAAGTTAACTGTGGTATGATGTCTGTCAGTGACATGTGTTGATTTCCATATTATCGTAGCAGGGCTGAAGACGAAGCTGAAAGAGGAGCGAAAGAATGGGTGCCGAATAATTCATTAGAAAAACGGCTCCTCTGGGTAGGATGTTCTGGCCGATAAGTTTCGCAGGCCGATCGGGTCGATGCCATCAGAGGACTGTACCTGAACGGCGCGGACCGACTGCAGTATCGGGAAATATGATCCATTATACCACACCGGTAGGCCACTGGAATAAGTTTTCTCAACAAAAATCCTGTCAGCGTGCTTCTATATGTTAGGACGCGACGAATATGCAGGTGGCGGTTTCGGTACAATATAGCATTATGGCGGTCGGAGCGACGTATGTGCGGTTAGAGTAAGAGCGATGGCCTCTTCTGTGATGGCACAATAACTGTTGTTTGGTCGGGTGTTAGTGGCGGGTCGTAGAAGTCGTCGCATCAGAAAAAGTATGCGACATTCATGGATGTGTACTTCGACGTCGGTGGGCTCGCACGTGCATGGGTTAGAAGAGCATATGTGTCACATACCAGCCAGAAGGCCGGGAAATCGGCTTGCGCCGTGACATCTCATTCAGAACATTTTCACGGATAGAGCTCTGAAGAGTTTAAGATGGGTCCTTCGACACTTGACACGCTGGTAACATTTCACAACCGTCCAAACTTTGATGTGATGCGGCGACTGCTGAGGTTCTCGAATGTCCGGTAGTGTCGATAATGTCAGAGCCAGGAGTCAAGTTGTACTTGGCAGTAAGGAAGTGGTAGACGTCTTCCCCTAATGTCCTTGCGCAGGTGGCCTACTTTATCTTCATCAGTCGTCGAGTTTTTAACGCTCTTGCTGAACTTCAGCATTGCCTCGATGTAGGCGGTACAAGCTTCACCTGCTGCCTTGGGCCGTCTAGGCAAGGCGGGTGTCTACTCGGCCTGTTCCTTTTTCGCAGTTAAATCGCCGAAACATACCTTGATGTCTTCTACAAAACTCTTGCAAGTGGTCGATGAGTGTTCGTGGTTCTCATCTGTGTCAAGAACACGACATTGGCGAGCTTGGCCACAGATTCCCAGCAGTTATAGCGGCTCACACGTTCATAACGAGTGAGCGACTCTTCAACACAATCTCTTGCTTGACCGGCGATGGGACGACGCTCTGCAGATGGTAGAGAAGCGCTCGTGAGGGTGGTCGGAACATCGCCAGTCGGGGACAGAGAGTCCTGCTTTGATGTTCATGAATGCTCGTTCGTCTGCTGTATTCTTACGTGAACGGGAGGGCGACCAGCGAGACAACAGCTCCGGCGAGGCTCCAGCGGTCGAGGATGTCATAAGGGCAGGCGTACTCGCTTTTTTACAAACGGAAGTTTATTTCTGGAGCGCTGAAGAGATGATTAAGGCGGAGGGCTGAGCTGGTCAGTGGCATCGCGTCCGGCATGATAGTTTAACCGAGCGTCTCTCTTGTTCTTCCACTCCTCCTTTGAAGCGAAATCATCACACGTAGATAAAGCCGGTCTTCGCGGATACTTCGATCTGACTTTTACTTCCTCTTCAAGGAGCAGGAAGACAAACTGTTGCAAAGGGGTTCAGTGTTCACAGAAAAAGGTGACAGGTAGTGTGCCTTTCCTTTCCTATAAACCAACACACAGTGTCAGCATGGACTAGCCATTTACCTTCTAGGAGCCACAGGACAAAGTGACCATAGATATAATGTACAGCATTTTTCAAAATTGTAAAGCCCAGGGGGTCTGTTTCTGAGCCGTGTCGCGACGCTGCTTCAGCATTGAAGATACTTCACGTTGGAGAGTGTAGGACAAAATACATTCTTACCGTCTACAGATTAGGAACACTCGTAATACAATACAAGGAGCACGAAATGCCCCAGAAGCAGACCCCCTGTGCTCTACTCTTTTGACAAACACTACCTTCATTACCCCAAACCCTCCAACTACTTTAAGTGTAACCTTGTGCACGACCTTTGTTCCGCATCACAAGGTCATGGCTTGACCCTTCGACCTTTCGATTACGTTTGAATATCCAAACGTTGGAGAGTCTGAAAAGAAAAATTTTGAGCCCTTCCGCGGTGGCGCTGTTGTTAACATGCCCGACTACTCTACCCGAGCACCAGAAGTCGAACCCGACAGCACACGCCTTCGTTTCGAGATGGAGAGGCGTCTCAGTGCTGTACATGACAGTGCACGTTAGATTCCCAGGTGGTCGGAATTACTCCATAGCCCTCCGCTGCGGCTCTTCTTTTCTCCTTCCACATTCACTCTCACCTTCCTTCCCTTAATGCGTGGTTCAGCTTTCCACAGAAAAAGTGCGACTGATACTGCACCTTTCTATAAGAAAAATGAAAAACCGCGGATTTGGCAATTAGCAGAAGTATCTTAGACCACTGCAGATGCCTTGCGAGACGCGTCGCATTAGCAAACTCACGCTCAACGTTACAGTATTTGTTTTGTTCAACGGTCGCGTTTTTCCACCTGTGGCCCTTTCGCACACACAAGGGGCTTGAGACATTAAGACACAGGCGCACCTTTTACAATTTCGCAACAATATACAACTTTAATTGGTATTCATGCCTTTTTATTCCCCATTATTTTACTTTCTGAGTGTGTCCACTGTAAAAATACGCAGCCATCTAATTTGATGATTTTGCCAAGTTTTCCTTCATTCATTACATGGAAGTGGGATTTTGCTGTGTATATATTTATTGTATAGACTTCCCGAAAACAACCAGAGCAACAACAAATGTCGCCCGCAAGAAGACATGCATCCGCATGAAACAGCTTAGGTAGCAAATTCCTTTTGGTTTTGTTTTGCGGCCATCGCGCGGCAGCACGTTCGGTCATTCTGTTCGACTAAAGCAGTGAGGTATTCAGTTAAACTTGACGCTGTCTTCAGCCTGCCACATCCGAGAAACCTGCCTTAAGCTCATTTTATCCCAGGATGAACGTCCGACAGAAGGCGTCTTAGCCGACTATGACATAGGCGCTTAACTACTATGTAAAGAGGTCGATCCAAGTTGGATGCCAGCCGCGGCAGCCGCGTTTGAATGCAGGCGAGATGCAAGGCGATTTTGTGCTGCCGGTTCTCATGCACGTTGGAATACCATCCCTAATATCCGATGCAGCTTTGTAACCTTAGAACTCATAAAAACGTATATACAGGAGGGGGCAAATCATCTTACTCTCTCATCGAGGCGTGCTTTAGAGGTTTACAAATCAACGGCCCCGCCGTGGTGGTGCAGTAGTAAGACGCCCGACTACTGTGCCGGAGTACCCGGGTTCGAACCCGACCACGGCGGCTGCGTTTCGATGGAGGCGAAACGAAGAGGCGTCGTGTGCTGTGCGATGTCAGCGCACGTTAAAGATCCCCAGGTGGTCGAAAATACTCCGTAGCCCTCCACTACGGCTCCTCTTTCTCTCTTTCCACTTTCACTCCCATCTTCCTCCCTTCCCATACGGCGTGGTTGCGGTGTCCACAGAAAAACAAGTGAGACAGTTACCGCGCCTTTCCCTTCCTATAAACAAATCAAAATCACATTACAAATCAACGATCTTCTACAGTGAAAGCAATCAGTCTCTTCAACAAATTAGCCTAGAATCTATATCTCTATTAAAACCGCACCAAAATTTTTGCGGGATGTAAAGAGAGCTCTTAATAATAATAACTGGTTCACAGGAAAGGAAAGGCGCCATATTGTCACACTTGTCTTGTGGACACTTGACCGCGCCGTAAGGGAAGGAAGGTCGGAGCGAAAGAGAAAAGAGAAAAAGGAGTGCCATAGTGGACAGCTCCGGAGTGATTTCGACCACCTGGGGATCTTTAACATGCACTGACATGGCACGGATAGTCTAGAGGGTGTTGACAGCACACGGATGCCACTTCGTTTCGCCTCCATCGAAATGCAGCCGCCGGCGGTTGGGACCGACACCAGGTACTCCGGCACAGTAGTCGGGCGTCTTACTACTGCACCCTCACGGAGCTCATTCATTGGGACTTGAGATTCTAGATACATGCTATTAGCCTGTTAGAACCGCACGTAAACATACCCGGCACCTCCTCTATTTTTACAATTAGAGGAGGCACTGATTCAACAAAGATTCTTTGTCCCCTCTTACAAGTGTTTTCGAATGTGATATTTATAAACGTGTGCATCGGTTAACCTTCTGTGTTCGCAAGCATCATAACGGTTGAATGAAAAGCCGGTCTTAGCAAATCAGGTTTTTAGCGCTGTTCTCAGGTCAAGAGAACAGACAAACTTTAAAATCACACTTGTTGCTGCATAAGTTGCTACATTTTTGCTACTAATATTTTTGTCTTTCTAAACTCTAAACAGAGAACTGCAAATTTAATTTTTCTTTCTTCGTCTTTGTCATTCACTTCCTCTGTTTACCGTTCCGATGTTAATCACTTTGTGAGAACCTTCGTTCAGTTGCAATTTCAACCTAAGACAAGATCACCGGTGACCTGCTATTCTCTGTTCAGCCGCTAGCGTTCAACAGTAACCTTTAACGACGAAAAACCGTTTACATTCGAATCCCCCACTCCCTTTTGCAGTCCGACCCTTAAGTCGTTATTTTATCTCATTGAAAAACACCAGTCATGCACTCCAAAATTCAGAAATGCCAGGTTTGCACAATGCCCACCCTATCATGCCTTTAGCGACATGCCATTTAGCGACTAATATCACCGCTGCTATGTGCCATTTTAGGCAATGTTTGCGTGAGCATTCTGCGCGTTGTTCTTTTTCGAACATCACAATGTAGGCATCATTCGAAAGCTTAATATAGATTTTTTCAAAATTGGCCATAGGGCGCTGCCATATTGGAGACTGGGCTGTGCTCATAACAAAGGAAAAAGCTGCGGATTCTCCCCCCATACCTGGTTCTCAGCCCAGTCAAACCGGTTTCTTCAAGGGTCGTGAAAAGGTCCATACGCTCTGTCAAATGATGTGCGCTGCTTTAGTGTGACAACGTTATCAACTGCATGAGAGGTGGTATTGCAGATGACAAATTCGCTAGCGTCGTTGATATACCCTACTTCGGATTATTTTGCTGAAGAAACTGCTGCACTTAGAACAGTTTCCTTTGGCCTACACATAGAATGGGTATTTATATTAGGAAACATTTTGCGTAATTAGTTTTAATTTAATCAGAATTTGATCGACAGCCTTTTCAACATGGTAAAGTTTGGCTATTTTGGGCACGAATATCTGCGCTTTATCAACGTGCACAGCAGTAAATTTTTACCACTTCGGATGCACATTATAATAGTTGAGTGTACGAAGTTTCATCGAAATTTATTCGCTAGTTCGTTTTTAATTACCTTTCCAATTTAAAGATTTCCATAATACTGCCTCACATCGCATAGCTTGACCAGAAAAACCGCTCATTCTACAGCCTAGGAATCATGCATGGCGAAACTAGAATGGTAGTTATTTGTGAAAAATGATCGCAAATTGCGCTTTATACAATTAGCACGATTATACTGAGCTTTCAAATATAATCAATTTTTCGTACACGACATTCAATCGAGAAGGCCGTCATACTCAACAACGTGAGCCTTGTTTGAGTTGGCTTTTTTTAATATTGTATTACTGTAAAATAAAGTTAAAATAAGAAGCACGAACCATGGTGATAATTAGTATTTGCACCTGCATTCGGTCATTAAAGGTTTTTTACTGCTAGCGCCACCTAGGTAAAAGCAGCAAAAGTGTGAGTTCATTCAATTGCCAGGAGAGGCTCGCGTGACTACACTCCTTCAAAGTATTTAAGCTAGTCAAGAAACCTAGAAGTCAGCTTCTCTGCAGTGCAAAAACCCCTTCACCATGGCGGCCAAACTTGTTTTGGGGGCACAAAACAGGTGCAGTGCAGGAGACGTCTATTGTGGTAATAATGGCCACGTACATTTCCTGCACCCCTCTTCTTCTTGTCGCAATTATGGGATTAAGAACCCCTCCGTTTGTGAGTGCCATTCATAACACCTCCCCTGCCCCTACCTCCTCCAGGCTCTCAATAGTGAAGGAATTCTGCTCAACACGTTCGCGCATGACATCAGGCTGGACATAGAAGTATTCTGCGTTGCACCCAACTTCTGCCCTCAAAACAGGTTTGGCTGCTATGGTGAAGGGGTTTTGCTCTGCTGACTTCTAGGTTTCAGCAACCCACCTATACTACTTTTGTGCTGTGAAGTGTTTTGCTTGTTGCAATTTGCATGGCTGTTTGTGAGGTGAGTGTCACACTTTTCAAAAATTCATTGCCTGTCGAAACAACTTCTTTCTGCAGCAGATCCGGTTTCAAACATCCCATAGAGGAAGAATTTCGACAACTCTCTCACCTGATGCAGAGGCTACAATTCATGATATAGAGGAAAGCAGAGAGTGTCAGTAGAGTGAAAGGAATGAATGGATACCTGGAGGCACCACTCGATTGAGAACGTGGTGCGAGACACCGCTGGTTCTTAGAACAAGGAGACGCATCTACTCAAAGTGGAAACACAAACAGTTCATTAGGGAAGGACCGCGGAGTGAAAGTTTTTTTTAGGTGACAAGACATGACACGCACACTACGTGCGTGCACATGTTTTGCGCGCATACACTGTGGTTTATGGGGGGCTATTCGCTCGCACGAAGAACCTGCACATGGTCACCGCATCACCCTTTGCACCCCTGCATTGTGTGCGAACAGTGGGCGCTCGCCTGCAGTGCTAAGCCGCTAACTTTCACGCCCGATCGCTGAGGGGCTTTGCGCTGTTTTGTGCTTTTCTGAATATGCTTCTGGCCCTGTACTTTTTCCCTCACGCATTCGTATTTCGCCAGGCGCTTCAGGCTCGGATAGCAAGTGACACGGCTAGCAAAAACCAAACAGAATGCGCAGAATCTTCCGGTAAATTTACATGTATCGGGCTTGCTTTTCGGCTGGCGACAAAAGTGCAAATTTATCAAAATTAAGTGTAATGATCGAGCAGGCTGCGTCGCATCCGGAGGCAGCATTTATTTCAACAAGCGTACAAGACACGGCACATATATAGTCACGTAGGAAAGGCGTCGAACATCACGTGATAACACTGGGTGATCTTATCGGCACTTGGCAGCAACACGGAACATCGGCCTGGGCATGTTATCACGTTGTCACACCCCTTCCCCCTCAGTTAATGCCGTAGCGCTGCACAGGTCGCCGTTCACGAGTAGACCGTCTAAGAACCACTGGTGCCTCATCCTTTGGTAGTTCGGGTTCTGTGCTTGGAGGCGGTAGGAATCTGAAGAAATCACCGGTTGTATTAGCTGGTGTTGCCGGTTCCGACACCCATGCCTTTCGCAGATGGTCCCGATGACGTCTATGCAAATTTCCTTCAGACGTCTGAACTTCGTACATGACGTGGCCCAGACGGCGTAGCACCCGAGCGGCTAGCCATGTAGGCCCTCGGCTGAAATTTCTCACGTACACAGCATCCCTACACTCGAAAACCTTTGACGGGACACGTTGACACAAGTCCGCGCTTTCCATGTCGGGGTGAAGTCTTGACAGGGCAGAGCGGAAATTCCGTCCCAACATGAGCTCTGCTGGTGCCTTTCCGGTCTCAGCATGAGGGGTAGAGTGCTGCTTGAACAAGAAGCGAGAAACTTTACAGGCCACTGTGCCTTGTCTCTGCTTCCTGAGTGCACACTTGAGCTCGCGGACCATCCTTTCTGCTCTTCCATTGCTCGAAGGATGATACGGCGCTGTGTACATAACCTGGATGCCGTTTAGCTTTAGGAATTCCCGAAATTCCTTGCTTGAGAAAGCAGTCCCATTATCAGACACGATAAGATCTGGTAGACCGTACGATGCGAACATTCTACGCAGTTTTTCTATCACTGAAGAGGATTGAAGAGACGGCATTATCTCGATCTCAGCCCAGTTCGAAAACGCATCCACTGCCACAAGAAAACAAATTCCTTCGACTGGCCCCGCAAAATCGATGTGAACCCTGCCCCAAGGTCTTTCGGGTTTCGTCCAGAAATGTGCAGGTGTCTTGGGATCACTTTGCCTGTTCTATTGACAGGGTTTGCAGTGCCGAACGAAATCTTCGATTTGCGCGTCAATTCTGGGCCACCAAACATAGGACCTCGCGAGAGCTTTCATAGCCGTAATGCCTGGATGATTTGCATGTAGCATGCCAAGAATTCGCTTTCGCAGTCGTTCCGGCAGCACCACTCGGTTTCCCAAAAGGATACAGTCGCGATCGACCGATAGCTCATATCGCCTGTCATGGTAGGCAGAATATTCTGGTGGCACCTTGTGCTCAGGCCAGCCGTCGATAATCCAAGACTTTACTTGAAGTAGTTGAGGGTCATCCCTGGTAGAGGATGCCACTTGTTCTGCAGTCACTGGGGGATACTCCATTGCTTCTAACAGAAGAACGTCGCCCGGCGGCTCGGTTTCACCTCGCGCCTCCTTTGCTGGTAATCTGCTTAAACAGTCAGCATTGGCATGATCTTGCGTTTTCCGATAGTCAAGGTGGTATTCATAAGCAGACAGCATCAACGTCCAACGGAGCATGCGTGGTGACAATACAGCTGGAATTTGCTTCTCTTGTCGAAATATGCCGAGCAGCGGTTTGTGATCAGTGAGAATAAAGAATTTCCTTCCACAAAGATACTGATGGAAATGCCGGACGCCAAGCCTCTCAATCTATCTGGGCATAATTCCGCTCGGTCTTTGTTAACGTTCTTGACGCGTACGCGATGGGTCTCTCTCGTCCTTCACGGTCTTGGTGCGCTAGGACTGCTCCTACTCCCACCGGTGAAGCATCGCATGACAGAACTAGAGGCGCGCTGGGATCAAAATGCACCAGCAGCGAATCGGAAGTTAGTAGCTGCTTCAGGCTTTCGAACGCTTCCTGGTGTTCTGCTCGCCACATCCACGCGACGTTAGTCTCCAGTAGACGATACAAAACTTCTGCGACCTCGGAGCGGCCTTTCAAGAACCGATTATAAAAGTTCACCATACCAAGAAATGCTTGCAGCTCCTTCTTGGTTTTCGGTACAGGCACCTGATGAATGGCTTCTACCTTAGCTTTCGATGGGTAGATACCACGCGAGTCTATCCGGTGGCCCAAGAATTCCAGGCTCTCTTTAAAAAACTCGCACTTTGCCGACTGGACCCGTAGTCCCGTTCTTGCAATTCGTTCGCAGACCTCGGCGAGCATTTGGCTGTGCTCTTCGGCTGTTTCGCTGGCCACCAGAATGTCGTCCAGGTATACAGCTACTTGCGGTAGACCCGCGAGTACTGTGTCCATTACGCGTTGGAACAAACCGGGAGCTACCGACACGCCGTACGGCAACCGTCGCACGTTGTACAATCCTTTTACGGTGCTTATCGTGAGAACCTGCGCTGTGACGTCATCCACTACCAGTTGTTGGTACGCCTGTGTCAAGTCCAACTTCGAAAAAACACGGCCTTTGCCCAACTTTGCGAATAATTCTTTGCTGGTAGGCAAAGGATAACCGTTGCTCCTCAACGCTTGGTTGACTGTGCTTCGGTAGTCACCGCAGATTCGGAGCGATACATTCTTTTTCCGAACAACGACTACAGGGGTAGCCCATTCTGAATACTGCGTTGCTTGCAGAATTCCTTGTCTCTCCAATCTGTCCAACTCGGCTATCACATCGTCCTTAAACGCGAACGGAATGCTGCGACATTTCAGGAACTTTGGCTGGGCATCCTGTTTTAGCTCAATGTGAATCGGCGGCAGTGTAGCGCCTGCAAATGACTCGCTAAAAATCTCTGCATACCTCGACAGGATAGCTTCTTGCCTGCTGCTCACAGTGTGAAGACCGGTTAGCTCTATGTTTAAAGCCTTGAACCAGTCACGACCTAGAAGTGTGCTGCCCTCATTTCTCACTACCAGTAGCGGCAGCTCGCAAATTAGCCCTTTGAATTCTACGGGAACCCTGGCTTTTCCGACAATGTCAAGGCCTTCTTTCGTCCAGGTGACGAGTTGAGCATCTGATACTTCCAGGTCGATATTTTTAGCGACTTGCAGTTTTTTGTATTCCTTGCTGCTCATGATTGACCTAGCTGCTCCGGACTCGACTTCCATCTGTACGTCCTGCCCACCAATTCTGACGGTGACAACAAATTTGGGACAGTTCGTTACCTGACTGATGCTCAGTAAAGCGTCGTACTCAGTATGCGCCAGCGTGGATGCAGCCTCCAGCTGATGCTGCACTTGCATTTTTTTTCCTCGACACGCCTTGGCTAGATGCCCTTTTTTAGAGCAGTTGAAACACATAGCGTTCTTGAACTTGCAGCGATAAGCTTTGTGCTTCCCACCACATCGGAAACACCTTTCGTCCGGAACATGACTCGACGCTCCGACGCGGTTCTCTTCGTCCAGCTCGTTTTTAGGGGGCGTGCTCAATTTTGCTGTCACGTCTACAGCTTCCTGCTTATGCTGGTTCATTACGCGTTGCTCTTTAGCGGCTATTTCCGCGGTCACTGCAAGATCGTAAGCACTCTTGAACGTCAAGTTTTTTTCTATCAACAGTCGCTGCTGCACCACGCTGTCCCTCAATCCGAATACCAGGCGGTCACGCAGCATTACATCCAAGGGCAGCTGTTTGTCGCTGAAGCCGCAGTTCTCAGCTAGCTTGCGTAAGGATGTAACGTAGTCAGCTACAGATTCATCGTAGTGCTGGTCTCGCTTCGAAAAAACGTACCTTGAGTATAACTCTGAAGGCTTCGGGTTGACGTGGTCCTTCACGGCGTCGACGATGACTTGGTAGTCGACATTTGGCGGTCGTTGAGGTTTCACGAGGGTTGCTATCAAGGAGTACGTTGTCTCCCCACAACAGCTGAGTAAAGCTGCCCTCTTGTCGGCGTCACTCGTCAGCTTGTTCGCTGCGCAGCACAACTCGATGCGCTCCACGTATTCTTCCCATGAAGAATTTCCGTTGAGATTAAACTCGCCCACGCGACTGCCGAAAGCCATCTCGCCAACCACGTCCGTCCTACCCCCGCAGGGTTAGACCGTGCCTCGTCGCCACTGTAATGATCGAGCAGGCTGCGTCGCATCCGGAGGCAACATTTATTTCAACAAGCGTACAAGACACGGCACATATATAGTCACGTAGGAAAGGCGTCGAACATCACGTGATAACACTGGGTGATCTTATCGGCACTTGGCAGCAACACGGAACATCGGCCTGGGCATGTTATCACGTTATCACATTAAGACATGCCTTGACAGATTGCAGGTTGCTTGGACGAGGTTCTTCATCCGTGCGCGCAGTTGGTCCAGTTGTATTTCTCGTAAAATCTAGACATTATGTGTTTGACAGCGAGTGCTACGGATATCGCCACGTTATGCTGCATGGTGTGCTGGCAAAATGCTCGCACGTGACATCACGATACGCCAGCTGGCGTACCACGCGTATGATCCACCGCTTAGATGCTATGTGCGTCATGCGACTCTCAAATATTGGTCGAAAAAGGAATAGGACAGTAGACCAAAAGAAATAGTTTCGGCCGGCGCTATCGAGTGGTTGTCTCCTTCACATCTCCGTTGGTGCGTGCTCTGTTCCCTAGAGCTTTCAGTGGCACACGTGTGCTTAGGTGCAGCTGTCCTCTCGGAAAGCACCGTTTTGAATGTAGCTTCGCAGCCGCTACAAGAAATACAACTGCAAAAGGACGACGTCGCATACGGAGTACAGATGAAAAAAAAAAAAAGAAAACGAAGGAATTCGACGCTGCTGAACCGAATGTCGAGCGTTAGCTGAAATGAGAATGTACACTGTTTTGGTTCAGTGCTTTTCATGCTTATAAACATTACAAATATGTGCTCATAGATAATCAAAAACCAGACGTCATCACCGATAATAATCGTAATGAAACGATAATGAAACGTAACAGCCGTTGTACGTCTGTCTAATTGTATTTGGTCACTTACGAAGCGTGTATGGACATCTTCGCAAAGGTGGGACAGTTGACCGCACTACGCTGCGTGGAAAGAGAGAAGTTTCAACTGCAGACAGCGTAACATAAACAAAGTGACACCGAAAGGGCAGCTGGGCGCATTTCACTGTGACAAGAGAAAAGTGCTTGCCTACATGTAAACCGAATTACCGGATTCCTTCGGCGCACACGCAGTGGCATTAGTGGGGCCAAGTAGGGCTAATGCGCGTGCGCAGCCGGCACTCTCTACTTCTCTGTGCGTCTACGCTATGCTCAAAATAGTACGCCTCGAAGCCGTGGATTCATATTTCAAGGCCAGGGGTCTGTTTTATTATTATTATTATTACTATTATTATTATTATTATTATTATTATTATTATTATTATTATTATTATTATTATTATTATTATTATTATTATTATTATTATTATTATTATTATTATTATTATTATTATTATTATTATTATGCAATGCACCGTAAACGCTTTCGCGGACATTTAGTGCATGTGGTGGGTTGTCGGAATGAAGCGCGTGTTTGTATCGGGCGGTCGTGCAGAAGAGAGTACTGTTATCCACCGCGGCACACGCACATCGCCACTGTTGTTAAACTGCCGCAATGAAAAAAAAATCGGACGTATTTATTGGCACAATGACAGCCTCCCTTTACGAGCGCACATGGTCATCCCCGATTAGTCATCGCGGTGAAATTCCAAGCTTTTTGGGTGTTTCTTGCACCTCATTTCGGTTTTGTACCGAAAAAAAAAAGTAAATAAACGTCGCGTTTGGTTTTGACATAGGACATCGTTTTCTTCACACCTTCGAACACGTCAGTTAGTTTTAGTAAAGTAAATAGAGGAGGCTCAGAATTTTTGCCTCCGAATGGCTGAATGTCGATTGACGCCACCGAAATGAAATATGCGACGATGTGTGGAGCGGAAATCACATGACAGTCTGATTCGGCGCGCAGTTTTGACGTCGAGGTCACCAGCGGCATTTTTCTTTTTTTACTGAAAGCATTTCCGATAACAAACATGCAAAGCAGTAAAAGAAAATAAAACCAAAGACTAACGCTATTTGTAATCCTTACTGCTTAGCATCAAGGAGCCACGTGGTCTTACTCAAAAAGATTCAGAAATATAAGCATAGCAGCACAGCTAGCAGTGCGAAAGCAATTCCAAGCAAACACGCAGAAGACACGCGGCAATATCTACCAAGGCAGCAGTTGTTGCTTCCCTCAGGTGATAGGAGCCTGAGTCTTGCACGAAGGCACATTCACGAACTGGGCTGAACCTGTTCAATCCGTTTCGAAATGATTTTTGATAACCATACCACGTCAATTCGATGTAGACAGCTGTATGTCGAGACCTTGCGGTGAAACCCACAGTTGACCGCGTCGAGTAACCGCTATAGCTTTGTTCCCACGTGTAGCGAACATCACCCATTTTTGCTGTGCACAGATAACAAATGGCGACCACGCCTTGCAGACTACTTTTTTTGTGTGATAGGAAGGCAATTTCCACTCCTTTGCAATGATGAAATCGGGAATAAATGGGAGGGAATGGAAACATAATGTTCAAAAAACAAAATGACTTGAAACAGCATCGCCGCAGAAGAAACTGCATAAATATTCGCAGCATCTGCCATTTTCTTGGTTTGGAGAAATTGCTTCAAGGGTCTATCAACTTGCATCTTGAGCGTTCACGAGCATACTTCAGCCGACTGATTGGAAAGTCATTCTAAGGAGTTCTTGTGTGGACAAAAAAGCAGGAGGATAAGGGTTAGGTGCAACAAGTGGCCCTGAACCAGCTCTGCCATTGTTCAACTCTAATCCTGCTGAAACGCTGCATGGCATAGTGAAACAACAAAACATTGGGGTGAGGTCAACGAATTGCCACCATGCTTGATCTCATGATAGAGGAAGAGAGAAGGACAGGGACTGGTCATTTTGGGCAAGGGCTAAAAATATAGAGGCACGAGGGACAGGCAAACCGCTTTGTCCCATGTCTCTCGACCATCCCTGCCTCTTTTTTGCGTTTTGTCAAAATGAGCAAACTCCACCAACTAGCCCAAGAAACAGCATTGCAGAGAGACAGTGTGCCTAAAGCTCATAGCCGCTTTTTGTAAGCCTACAAAAGCTAGTAAATTCAGTCTAGATTGACCAAAATTGACCAAAATAATCTGGGCATGCACTGGGAAAATGTTTTGTCTAACATGAAAATGAATACATTCCGATGCCTGTGCTGCTTAGCATTCGTCAAGTTTTTTCTCTCAGTGTGGCGATTGAAGACAGTATAAAGGCATACCACTTCCCTAAAGTACATCCAAAATTGCGTCATGTTGGGGGTAGAAGTGGCGTGGGGTGAAGGGAACTGCTGGAATACATAAGCCCCGACTCCAAACACACATGCGTCATGCACTGCCGCGCTAACGGCGTCGCACGCGTCAGCCAAAGCCGGTCTGAGCATGCACGCAGCGCCTGCGTGCATCGCGAGCTCTGATGCTGTGATCTGTCCTTGCCAGATATCTGGCGCGTGCAACACGCGTCGAAAACTAGCGAGGGGTTCGGACCGCGCGGCTGTCCCCTACTCCGTTCTTCTCGTCCTGAAGCCCACATAGCTCCCTCTGCTTCTTTTCTTCACAGAACAGTTTTCTTCACGGTTTTTAAATTTTCTCAGTCCGCGCGAGAGGGTGAGCGAGCCAGCACCACGAACATGCAGGTGCATTCCCCTTTTGCGACGCCTGCCGTGACGGCGGCGTTGGCGTCGCGGCGCATGGAAAGTGCTTTGGAGTACCCGCTTGGTCCGCTTCGTATGTATCTCAAACGAGCCCTTCATTTCCCCTGCATTAACTATCCGAAATCACAACAGCTGTGTACAGCAAGTGCAGCTGCACTAGACTGCAAATAAACTGAAATTTTCCAGTTACGCATAACAAGTAAAAAATAAATACGAGTAAGAAATTTCTAGACTAAATTTCTTACTCGTAGACAATGTCAGCTTTGGGACGATCCATCACAGAAGTAGTAAGTGGTTAATCAAATCCCGGAGTTGATAGCAAAAGATGTTGCTACTCCTTAACTGCCTTGGCAACGGCGGTGAAGAGAGACAAAATTATAAGCATCCACACCTGTTTGCGAAACGAGTAGTACCTATTCTGTGACACGGTATGAAGGAGCACTGAACAAGGGTAAATGGGGTACGCGTCAGTTCGCAGGTCGAGTCAACGTTTTGACAAATGGACTTGCGGCCCAGACGAAGATCGAAGCGTTGGCTCGAACTGCGAACAGAAGCATACCCCATTCACCCTTGTTCAGTGCTCCTTCATACTGTGTAAACAATCTTCTTCCTCTCGTTCTACCTCTATTCTGTGACAGTCCCACAATGTATTGTGGCACTTTTGAGAAATTAAACTCTTGTACATTTATTCTTAAAAAAAAAACACTGAAGACCAGTTTATGAAGAAAATCTGATTTTCTCGTTCTTGGGGCATCATAAAAATAAAAGGCGCCAACATGTACCGCTATATGCTGGACGCCGAGCACATGTGATGAAATATAGATGCTAACACACAGAAAACCGATAATCACCTAGAATTAAAGAGGAGGGTGCCTGAAGCCTACATAGCTGGCAGACGGGAAATGGCGTATAATGCGTGCAATGACGCATGCTGGCAGCACCACTCGGTTTCCTCTTCCGAGTTTTCCCCAGATCCACTGCGTAAACAGCCGGTAGGCGAGGTAGCGGTTCCGTCTGATATAACAAGTGTTACATCCGAACGTGAAAGCGCGCTTCTGTCGCGTGACACTTCTGCGCTACTACCTGTTCAAATCGTCGTCCTCCTCAACTTCGACGCCGTCGATGAACTCCATATATACAACATTGAGTACCTGTGCATTGCAGCACATACTAAGGAATGTGGCATTGGCTGTTATACAGCCGTTTGCCTGTTCTTGTACGGCCTCTGGCACGCCACGACAGCAGACTCGCTCTTCCTGCGTCGGCATCTCCTCGCAGCGGCTGCAACTGCAGCTACGTATGCACAATAAAAGAAGGCCATGGATCGTGTCTGCTCTGTCCAATCTTCCACCGCGCAGAATTGCAGATATTAAATGATAGTTCAAGATGACAGTTGCAAGAACTGCTATCAGCCTTGGCCCGCGAAATAACAAATTATGGTGGAGAATATAATCATGCATCTGTCACTCACCACGGGGTGCCGTCGCCTCCGCCGCTGCCAGGAGACTCCGGTGAGCCCGCCGACGAGTCGCTGCTGTCATCGCCGTTGTCGTCGCCGCCGTTCACCTGGTGCAGGGTGAATTTATAGGGCTCGATGCTCATGGCAGCGGTAATCGCGATCAATCGCGCTTCTAGATCAGGATCCATTGTTGTACAGTGACTATGTAGATGAGAAGGAAAGGCAACGACGGACGGACTGCGAAAGAGAGAAAGGAAATCGGCTCCGCATGGGCTTCGGCCGGCTTGCCGCTGCTTCCCTACTCCCGGCGACAACCGGAAGTTGGCATTGAAACGTCATCAGATGACACTTCATGGGTGGGGCCATGGCGGGGCGCAGCCCTCTATATGTTTTCTTTATTTTTGTTTGGTGCCTCGGAGTGTTGAGTTGAGGGGAGAGAGGAGGATCGCCATTTTTAATCGCTGATATCTCCGGTGTTAATGGAGCTAGCTCAAAACTTCTTGCGATAGGTTGATTAGTGAGGGAATACCTATCGCTCGTCTGATTTTGTAAACACCGTTTTACGCGTTACTTGGTCCCTTTAATACCGGTTTCCATTGGGCGAACAGGAGCAACGAGCAGCCAGAGCAGCGTACGAAAGCACTGGGGACGCGCGACCTCGTCTCCCCAATGGAAAATTCACGCTGCTCGGAGAGCAGCGTACCGAGGCGGAGCGCGTTACGTCAGACGTCATGTGATCAAACTTTTCCCGTGCTTGCGTTGCCCGCATCTGCCGGCCGAACGCCACCGCTGCCGTCTTCCGCCATTTTTCTCGACAGTCCTACCCGGGCTCCGGACGGACGGTCTTGAGGGAGAGCGCTCGCGCTCTCCCTCGAGACCGGCCGTGCCAGAAGTGACATCAAAAAGGTCACGTGACTTCCTCCGTTCTCCCTGTACTCCGCCGCTGGCGACGGAGCACCGAGGACTGCTCTCGGCTTCTCCGGGGAACCCAAAAGCGCGCCTCCTCTGCCAATGTAACGTAACGCTACTGCTCCTGTTCGACCACTGGTAGGCGCTGAAACTCGCGAGAGCACTTTTAGTGCAGCTAAAAGTGCTCCTGTTCGCCCAATGGAAACCGGTATAAGTCATGCTGCCCATGCTCCTGCTGAACAGCTGTGAAGTTAAGGAAAACTGCGTTATAAATGAGTTCCTTCGTCTGTATACATTCAAAACAAGTTTCAGGTGGCTCAGACCTAAGATGTATGCGATCAGAATGGAAGACTGAAAAATCAATATGTATAATATGTATTATTCGCATCCTCAGATCACAAAAACTTCAAAATAATTTGCTGCCTTATGGCTTCGTGGCCCATGTTTATGGCAGGAGTTGTACCATTATGCTAAGGCAGCTTTTGTGAAGTGATACTGTATTAACGCATTGTCAGTATTGATGTATCCTGTTACTAGACAACATAGACTGTGTGCATCTCTGTGAAGAAGGTCTGGTGGATGTAATACTGCTTGCACCACAAGATGCATGCTGTACTGTAAAGCTTAGTAGTCAACTTTACAGCACTTTCACATATTGTGATCTTTTTTAATTAAGGAAATGTTATCTGTAGTTTTAAACTTTTAAACTTCGTGACAGCATTGTTTACACATCAATATATTCTAAGAGGCAATCTTACATGCACGTTGATCTTCATCTGCATTAGGTTTCTTTCGCGGTGTGAGGACTGAGTGCAGCATGGTGTTCTGCAGCTGGCTGATATTCAGTGGGCATTTTTCAAAATGTTCCATCATCGCTCTTTGAGAAAAGAACTGTAAAATCTTTGCGCTGTTTTTTTTTTTGTGACAATAGACTTTCTCCATCATTTCAGGGGTCACACGTTTTTGACGTTGATTTATACCATGAACTCTGCTTATCTGTGGTCAATAGTCCAGTAAGCGCCCTGGATGTGGCCTCAACAATCTTCATTAGGAGTGCACAGATATGGCTGCATCTTTCACTCAGTCCTGCTTTGCATGTGCAGCTTGCTATGACAGTCTGACCAAAATCAATCTGGGTGCTGTATACCTTGCTGACTGTGTGAGATGACCTGATGGTTGCTTTTATGCTGCACCCACCATCTTTTTGCTGGCATAGTGCCACACCAACATGTCCACTGTCGAGCAGGTTGCTGCCCTCAGCAAAGCCTCAATTGTTGAGAGCTGGTTTTCCGTCGCAGTCTGATGCATTAATCATGTAGTTGTACACAGCTGAAATAAAAGAAAATACATCAACATTTTCATCTGCAAGTATTATTTCCATAGTTGGCTTAATCGTGAAACAATAGAAACTTTATCCCCATACAAGAAGTTAATGTGCATACCTGTTATTATTTGTCTACAGGACATTTAGTGAGTGCTTGGGGCAGAGCAAACGACTTCATTAGCGGGGTCTCCTTGCACCGATGTTTGGCGTCACAGCGGGAGATCGCTTGGTGAGCCGGCCGTAAAGTGTTTCGCAGAAGCGCGCCGCTGTTGTTCCCGGCCGATAAGCGAGTGCCTGCCGTCGCTTCCTCGCGACGCCTGGGGCCGAAGGGACAAAACAAACCAAGCCTACTGCGCGCCCCGCGGAGCGCGGTTAGCGCCCCTTTACACTGCGGTCTTACACCGGGTTGTTTGGCGTGGCCACATCCACAGCACACGGCCACATTTTTGCGCTCCACTTCCATCCAAATGCGGTCGCCACAATCCAAGTAATCATGCAATGACATTCTAATTCGTTTTCGTTTTACTGACGGCTTTAACTTATGACTCCCACTCTAGGCTGCAGCTTTAGCTTGTTGCATGCAAGGGTGCCGCAACTCGCCGCGGTATGTAAAGCAGCAACAGCCGCGTAGGAAGCAGATTTCGCAATTTTCAAAGCGCACCGAAACCAGTACGTGTCGAATGTCACTTTCGTTATGAGAAAGTACGAAAGGTAAATTCTGGCACCTTTCTGGCAACTTGCCAATGCAAGCACGAAAGATATCAACTCAGGCGCAGTAGAACGTCGAGGGAATCGTCTGTTCTACTATCTGCGGTGGATCGCACAGCAGGATTCGGCACGCTAGGAACTTTAAAAAAGGCTCATGCGATAGCAGGTGATGAAGCGCAAGCAATCAGCTCTCAATATGCATTACCACTTAGCTCACAATTGCGAGAAATGTCTCGAAGTTTGGGGCAGTTACGCACCGGTTCCATAAATATGCAATCTTGTAAAATTAGCTAGACGCGCTGTTTCATCAGCTCTTACGTCATACATGCATACGGAAAAGCTGTAGCAAGCACACAAGCTAACATTCGATTTCCAGCACTGCATTTCCATTCAGAAAAAAGCGGTAAAGAAACAGCGAGAATGATATCTTCAAACAACGCGGACGTGTGAAGGCCACGAAGAGACTCGCTAACAAGGCCCATAAAGCGTACTTACACGGCCGCTGAATGTTTGGCCGAAGCTTTCTGTCATTCACCCATCCCGTATTCATTCTGGGGGTAAATAACAATATTCCAAAGGTGCTTGCGGTTAAAAAATGTGCGTAGGTCTAGCGTCCACACAGGCAGGCCGCACGGGCAGGCAGCGGAAAACGAAGTCCACTGATCGCTTCGAACGTCACGTGACTCAATATGGCAGCCTACGTGTATCAGCGCTGTAAAGGGTCTATATAAGCGAACACCCGAGAATATTTCGGCAACGGATCTCCGTCGGCCGGGGGAACCATGTTGGTGTATATCTAGGGTATGTGCAAAAGGGAAGACAAAAAAAAAAGCTCAGCCTGAAAGTCAAGCAGGATTGGTAACAACTTTAATGATACATAGTTGTAAAAACGTGTTCTGTAATTAGCAGACGCTGTAGAATAGTTCTGCAACAAGCTACATTGAATACGTGGCGTACGGCGGAATTTCTAATGCCTAATTTCCTGCGGTGCATTGTTACTATATCACCACTACTCACGTAACTTAAAATGCATTCGAACATCTTGCTGAGCTTGCTTTTTGACTGCCGCTCATCCTTCAACTGGCGGCTTCGATGGACAGTTGTACTCGAACAGCGCCATTTGGTACGGTACCTGCTTTGAAGCGCTTTTTTCACACGACCGTAGACAGTCCAAAAACATCTTTTAACGTGCACGAAGTCTTCATAACATTCTTGCGCAAAATGTTACGATCACAAGCGGCGTTCGTTGCATAGAGACAAATTGACGCGATGTGCGTGCTGCTTCTAGAACGAAATCTTTACTGGCCTTGTCCAGCCAAAGTCGTCGCCACCACAATTTGACCTCAGGTGTGGTGCGTGGGGCCGGCGGCACTCGCTACTTGTTCTGCTACTGCCTCGTTTCTTCTATGTAAGGCCACAAATATACCTGGAGATTTCCAAACCTATTGGAAAGAGCGTAAGACGGTGACAACCCTAAGTCCGGAAAGCCTCCTAGCAAGTTAGGTGACCACGTGACCTCACAATACGGTTTAGAAGCTAGTAGAACCGACGTGCTATGCAGTTGCCATTGTAGGTGAAAAGGTTCCACTTGCATAAACCATCTAATATTGCCTTTCGCCCTTACTTTGAAACAAAGAACGAGCTGAACCACAATCATATATAGCACTAATGGGTTGCAGATCCCGCCAGATCTACACGATCCTAATAATATACATTCACAGGGCCTACGACGACATAAATCAGAGATCTTGGCCATTCTCCACTGATTTCATCTACCACGCCTAGTACTCAACTTTGTGAGTTCGTTCTTGGAAGATCGCTCCGTCCCCATACGTGTCGGGAAATAACTGTTGGCAAGTTAACTGTGGTATGACGTGTGTCAGTGACATGTGTTGATTTCCATATTATCGTCGCAGGGCTGAAGACGAAGCTGAAAGAAGAGCGAAAGAATGGCTGCCGAATAATTCATTAGGAAAACGGCTCCTCAGGGTAGGATGTTCTGGCCGATAAGTTTCGCAGGCCGATCGGGTCGATGCCGTCAGAGGACTGTACCTGAACGGCGCGGACCGACTGCAGTATCGGGAAATATGATCCATTATACCACACCGGTAGGCCACTGGAATAAGTTTTCTCAACAAAAAGCCTGTCAGCGTGCTTCTATATGTTAGGACGCGACGAATATGCAGGTGGCGGTTCTGGTACGATATAGCTGTATGGCGGTCGGAGCGACGTATGTGCGGTTGGAGTAAGAGCGATGGCCTCTTCTGTGATGGCACAATTTCTGTTGTTTGGTCGGGTCTTAGTGGCGGGTCGTAGAAGTCGTCGCATCAGGAAAAGTATGTGATATTCATGGATGTGTACTTGGACGTCGGTGGGCTCGCACGTGCATGGGTTAGAAGAGCATATGTGTCACATACCAGCCAGAAGGCCGGGAAATCGGCTTGCGCCGCGACATCTCATTCAGAACAATTTCACTGATAGAGCTCTGAAGAGTTTAAGATGGGTCCGACACGCTGGTAACATTTCACAACCGTCCAAACTTTGATGTGATGCGGCGACTGCTGAGGTTCTCGAATGTCCGGTAGTGTCGATAATGTCAGAGCCAGGAGCCAAGTTGTACTTGGCAGTAAGGAAGTGGTAGACGTCTTCCCCTAATGTCCTTGCGCAGGTGGCCTACTTTATCTTCATCAGTCATCGAGTTTTTAACGCTCTTGCTGAACTTCAGCATTGCCTCGATGTAGGCGGTACAAGCTTCACCTGCTGCCTTGGGCCATCTAGGCAAGGCGGGTGTCTACTCGGCCTGTTCCTTTTTCGCAGTTAAATCGCCGAAACATACCTTGATGTCTTCTACAAAACTCTTGCAAGTGGTCGATGAGTGTTCGTGGTTCTCATGCATCATCAAGGCGGTCTGTGTCAAGAACACGACATTGGCGAGCTTGGCCACAGATTCCCAGCAGTTATAGCGGCTCACACGTTCATAACGAGTGAGCGACTCTTCCACATAATCTCTTGCTTGATCGGCGATGGACGACGCTCTGCAGATGGTAGAGAAGCGCTCGTGAGGGTGGTCGGAACATCGCCAGTCGGGGACGGAGAGTCCTGCTTTGATGTTCATGAATGCTCGTTCGTCTGCTGTATTCTTACGTGAACGGGAGGGCGACCAGCGAGACAACAGCTCCGGCGAGGCTCCAGCGGTCGAGGATGTCATAAGGGCAGGCGTACTCGCTTATCCACCATTTTTTTTACAGACGGAAGTTTGTTTCTGGAGCGCTGAAGAGATGATTAAGGCGGAGGGCTGAGATGGTCAGCGGCATCGCGTCCGGCATGATAGTTTAACCGAGCGTCTCTCTTGTTCTTACACTCCTCATTTGAAGCGAAATCATCACACGTAGATAAAGCCGGTCTTCGCGGAGACTTCGATCTGACTTTTACTTCCCATTCAAGGAGCAGGAAGACGAACTGTTGCAAAGGGGTTCATTGTCCACAGAAAAAGGTGACAGGTAGTGTGCCTGTCCTTTCCTGTAAACCAACACACAGTGTCAGCATGGACTAGCCATTTACCTTCTAGGAGCCACAGGACAAAGTGACCATAGATATAATGTACAGCATTTTTCAAAAGTGTAAAGCCCAGGGGGTCTGTTTCTGAGCCGTGTCGCGACGCTGCTTCAGCATTGAAGATACTTCAAGTTGGAGAGTGTAGGACAAAATACATTCTTACCGTCTAGAGATTAGGAATACTCGTAATGCAATACAAGGAGCACGAAATGCCCCAGAAGCAGACCCCCTGGGCTCTACTCTTTTGACAAAGACTACCTTCATTACCCCAGACCCTCCAACCACTTGAAGTGTAACCTTGTGCACGACCTTTGTGCCGCATCACAAGGTCATGGCTTGACCCTTTGATCTTTCGATTACGTTTGAATATCCAAACGCTGGAGAGACTGAAAAGAAAAATTTTGAGCCCTTCCGCGGTTGCGCTGTTGTTAACATGCCCGACTACTCTACCCGAGCACCAGAAGTCGAATCCGACAGCGCACGCCTTCGTTTCGAAATGGAGAGGCGTCTCAGTGCTGTACATGTCAGTGCACGTTAAAGATCCCCAGGTGGTCGGAATTACTCCATAGCCCTCCGCTGCGGCTCTTCTTTTCTCCTTCCACATTCACTCTCACAAGCTTCCTTCCCTTAATGCGTGGTTCAGCTTTCCACAGAAAAAGTGCGACTGATACTGCACCTTTCTATAAGAAAAATGAAAAACCGCGGATTTGGCGATTAGCAGAAGTATCTTAGACCACTGCAGATGCCTTGCGAGACGCGTCGCATTAGAAAACACGCTCAACGTTACAGTATTTGTTTTGTTCAACGGTCGCGTTTTTCCACCTGTGGCCCTTTCGCACACACAAGGGGCTTGAGACATTAAGACACAGGCGCACCTTTTACAATTTCGCAACAATATACAACTGTAATTGGTATTCACGCCTTTTTATTCCCCATTATTTTACTTTCTGAGTGTGTCCACGGTAAAAATACGCCGCCATCTAATTTGATGATTTTGCCAAGTTTTCCTTCAGTTCATTACATGGAAGTGGGATTTTGCTGTGTATATATTTATTGTATAGACTTCCCGAAAACAACCAGAGCAACAAGAAATGTCGCCCGCAAGAAGACTTGCATCCGCATAAAACAGCTTAGGTAGCAAATTCCTTTTGGTTTTGTGTTGCGGCCATCGCGCGGCAGCACGTTCGGTCATTCTGTTCGACTAAAGCCGTGAGGTATTCAGTTAAACTTGACGCTGTCTTCAGCCTGGCATATTCGAGAAACCTGCCTTAAGCTCATTTTCACCCAGGATGAACGTTCGACAGAAGGCGTCTTAGCCGACTATGACATAGGCGCTTAACTGCTATGTAAACAGGTCGATCCAAGTTGGATGCCAGCCGCGACAGCCGCGTTTGAATGCAGGCGAGATGCAAGGCGATTGTGTGCTGCCTGATCTCATGCACGTTGGAATACCATCTCTAATATCCGATGCAGCTTTGTAACCTTAGAACTCATAAAAACGTATATGCAGGAGGGGGCAAATCATCTTACTTTCTCATCGAGGCGTGCTTTAGAGGTTTACAAATCAACGGCCCCGCCGGGGTGGTGCAGTGGTAAGACGCCCGACTACTGTGCCGGAGCACCCGGTTTCGAACCCGACCTTGGCGGCTGCGTTTCGATGGAGGCGAAATGAAGGGGCGTCGTGTGGTATGCGATGTCAGCGCACGTTAAAGATCCCCAGGTGGTCGAAAATACTCCGTAGCCCTCCACTACGGCTCCTCTTTCTCTCTTTCCACTTTCACTCCCATCTGGCTCCTTTCCCTTACGGCGTGGTTGCGGTGTCCACAGAAAAACAAGTGAGACAGTTACCGCGCCTTTCCCTTCCTATAAATAAATCAAAATCAGATTACAAATCAACGATCTTCTTACAGTGAAAGTAATCGGTCTCTTCAACAAACTAGCCTAGAATCTATATCTCTATTAAAACCGCACCAAAATTTTTGCGGGGTGTAAAGAGAGTTCTTAATAATAATAACTGGTTCACAGGAAAGGAAAGGCGCAGTATCTGTCACACTTGTCTTATGGATACTTGACCGCGCCGTAAGAGAAGGAAGGTCGGAGCGAAAGAGAATAGAGAAAATGGAGTGCCATAGTGGACAGCTCCGGAGTGATTTCGACCATCTGGGATCTTTAACGTGCACTGACATGGCACGGATAGTCTAGAGGGTGTTGACAGCACACGGATGCCACTTCGTTTCGCCTCCATCGAAATGCAGCCGCCGGCGGTTGCGACCGACACCAGGTACTCCGGTACAGTAATCAGGCGTCTTACTACTGCACCCCCACGGAGCTCATCCATTGGGACTTGAGATTCTAGATACATGCTATTAGCCTATTAGAACCGCTCGTAAACATACCCGGTACCTCCTCTATTTTTACAATTAGAGGAGGCACTGATTCAACAAAGATTTTTTGTCCCCTCTTACAAGTGTTTCCGAATGTGATATTTACTAAACGTGTGCATCGGTTAACCTTCTGTGTTCGCAAGCATCATAACGGTTGAATGAAAAGCCGGTCTTAGCAAATCGGGTTTTTAGCGCTGTTCTCAGGTCTAGAGAACAGACAAACTTTAAAATCACACTTTTTGCTGCATAAGTTGCTACATTTTTGCTACTAATATTCTCGTCTTTCTAAACTCTAAACAGAGAAATGCAAATTTAATTTTTCTTTCTTCAGCTTTGTCATTCAGTTCCTCAGTTTACCGTTCCGATGTTAATCACTTTGTGAGAACCTTCGTTCTGTTGCAATTTCAATCTAAGACAAGATCACCGGTGAACCTGCTATTCTGTGTTCAGCCGCTAGCGTTCAACAGTAATCTTTTACGAAGAAAAACCGTTTACATCCGAATCCCCCCCCTCCCTTTTGCAGTCCGACCCTTGAGTCGTTATTTTGATGATCTCATTGAAAAACATCGGTCATGCACTTCAAAAATCAGAAATGCCAGTATTGCACAATGCCCACCCTATCATGCCTTTAGCGACATGCCATTTAGCGACTAATATCACCGCTGCTATTCAGCGTAGCGATAAAACTTACAAAAAACTCGGTAAAATAGCATCTCCTACGCAATGTACGTAGACGACTTAATAATATCGACGACCACAGGATCCTTAGCAGAAAAAGAAGAGCGGCTTCAGAGTGCTATTGACAAAACTGAACAATATGCCAATATGCCAGGGCCAGAAGACTATCGTTCTCAGCAGCAAAATCAGAACACATACGAATCAAGAAAGGCACAAGATAATACGACTCCCATGCTCACCCAAACAAGAACGCGAAGACAACAGAGATATTAGGCATACCCACGGCCACGCAATAAGACAAAGACCCGATTAAGGACGAAAACAAACAAAAAAACATAAGGGTACGATTCATATCCAGACACATGGACCCCAATATGCACCGTGACAGAGGACAAGCCAGAGTCTGTGCACTCAACAGAGTATTCATCAACAATCCTGGCGTAGTCTACACGGACGGAGCAAAGTACCGTTACCGACGGAAATCGGTCGCTATGGTAACGGAAGCTGAAGGTAAAGAAATATGCGGCGCAACAATAAAGAACCCAAGCATAGAGGCAGAAGAAGAAACCGAGATCTCGCTGGCAATAGCGCATTGAATGCAATGGGAGAGAACCTTAGTATAGGGACGTACTCTAAACAAGCGTGCCGAAACTACACAAGGGGCGCAATTGATAGAATCGCAAATCGTATCCTACAAACGATGACAAGACATATAACGGCCACTAAACACAGTAGAGTGCGGGTTCAGGGACACGAGGGGATTAGGGGCAATGAGGCAGCAAAGGAGTTAGATCGAGGGTACGTCGACCGAGCGGACTCGACACTCTGCTCCGCGGGCACCTTTGACCCTGTTATCCCCACGTTCTCAAATATACTAGATCATTACAGAGGCCCGCAAAAACGCTACCCAGCCCCACACAAATTGCTAACCAAAGAGGAGGCAGTTAGACTGGTGTAAATTACAAGCCGGCACTTATCCATACCTATACAAATTACACAGGATTCTTCCTACGCAATATGAAGATGAATGCCCATGGTCTCACGGTACACTGACACTCGAGCTCGTCACATGGACCTGTCCCGAGGCAGATATGGAGCACAAAACTGAAGACTCGAATGTGACGCAGTGGGAGCACTTGCTGGCCAGCGAGGACGAGGAAGAGCGAATATTTCTCGTACTCCGAGCCACAATGGCAGCAGCAAAGTGCGGTATTTTGGACCGAGGATCCACCATGGCACTCAAGTGACCAGCAACGGTCACAAATACACCGAATATGTAGAAAGAATTCATTCCATTCTACGCATATACGAAGCTGACCCCACCTGGCGTCTGATCGAGGCATCCCTGCGGCGCCTTTCATTTGCCGCTTCCCTGCACTACACAGCAAACAGAAGCAGACACAATGCGTAGGAGGCGTTATTACAGCAGCCATCAGCGGCGTTCGAAACTAATTTACAGGGTAGAAAAGGCGCAGTATCTGTCACAACTCTCCGCGGACAAATGTATCAGGCCGTAAAGGAACGGATGAAGGTGGGAATAAAAAAGAGAGAGGCAGTCTGAGGTGCCATAGTGGAGAGCTAAAATCCACTGCGCTGTAATGGCTTTCGCCTCACGGCACTTTAGGGGTCCAAAGTGCCCCCTAGATTTTTAGTTGCGTGAATACCAGCATTCCTTCAAAATAACTTTATTGTGCCCTAAATGGTGTCCATTCTGGCAGATATCAACGAAGCAGAGGTGTTCCTCAAGGGGAGTTCTCTCGCCCGTTGAGCTATTGAGCTCAATTCTCACTCATCAACAAGGTCGCATGTATGTCTATGCGGATGACATTGTGTAGCCCGTTCTGCGTGATTACTTGTTTGAAAGTGTCATTAGCAGTTGATCGATAGCTTTTACGGTTTAGACTTAAAAATATGGGCATATGATCACTAGGACCACACGAAAAAACTCCCGATTTAATCCTACCTAATGCAGCACTTGTAATGAACAGATCGATGCATGTCGACGCATTACTAGTAGTTCTGGTAGGTGTTGTTATGACATTGAAACAACCATGTGTGTGTATAACTGCCTCAAAAGTGCGTTTTGACGGGCTGTCGACCATCACATTGATATTGAAATCGCCACCCAACACAACTTCATAACTGAATTCACACCTATACAAAAAGAACTGTTCAAGAAACCGAAAAAAATGTGTCTAGGTTTCCACTTGGTGGCCTCTAAAAAACAGAATAAATAGTTCGAGCACACACAACTGATAGAACTTCATAGTCAGCAGTAGTGCAACAAAATTCGTTAATGGGCTATACATTTATGCTTTCGCGAACAAGCAAACTGACGTCGCCTCCGTGCGACGTTTATCGACTTCTAGTAAAGCACTGATAACCAGGGAGGTGCCAAACAGCTGAGTGCTGATCATACCATGTTTCGGACAGCATGATAAAGTCAAACTGAAATGATAAGCTGCTGAAAAAAAGGTCGAGCATGTCATGTTTGTTTCGTACTGATTGGCAGTTTAAATGAATGCATCGAGTAGATTTTTTATGTTCTGGCCCAACAAAATAAAAAAAGTCAGAGGCGATAACGAGTCTACAGAAGCCATCCCTAAATCTGCACAACCTTCGCATAGCACGTGGGTATCAGTCTACCAATTTTTCGAGATCGGTCTAAGCCTTGATGACGTGAACATCTGCATGTTCTTCTTTCCTGACCAAGATTTTTTCATGGCGATGCCACACAAACCGGAAATTGTTTTGAAGTGCCCATTCTTTTGTAGTCTTGAGCAGCAACCTATTTTGCGTAGTTAGGTTCTCAGATATAAACAGTACCCGAGCGCGATGCTGAATGCAAACATTTCTGGCCGTTTTGAGCGGGTCTTCTCCTTCCTTCTTTGTTATTGCGAACAATATGTGCCGCTAAAACCAAACATAACATTTTCAAATCGATTATTATTTACCTGTGCAAAGCAGATTTAAAAGAACGCTTTAAAAGGCAGCACAAAAAGCCCCCGCCATTCACTATCATTGACCCTTCCGCGGCACCCTTCGAGCGCAGGCAGGTTCAGCGTGCCATGCGCAGCGCTCCCACCGCTGGGAGAGTGAAATCAGAGGAAAATGGAGGAGGAAAGCAGGCGAAGGGAGGAGAGTTTCGCTACCTCCCAGATATAGGGGCTTTAGCTAAACCTAGGCGTAGCCATAGCCTTGCTTTCGCTATTACCTGGCTTAACCAAGCTAAGCCACTCAATTTTTTTTACGGCTGTCGTCATCATCATCATCATCAGCCTGATTATACCCACTGCAGGGCGAAGGCCTCTCCCATATTTCTCCACTTAACCCGGTTCTGTGCTAGCTGCATCCACTTGACCCCTGCGAACTTCTTAATCTCATCCGCCCACCTAACTTTCTGCCGCCCCCTGCTACGCTCTCCTTCCCTTGGAATCCAGTTTGTTACCCTAAGCGACCATCGGTTATCCTCTCTTCGCACTACATGTCCTGCCCATGTCCATTTCTTCTTCTTAATTTCCACTAGAATGTCGGTAACTTGAGTTATTTCTCTGACCCACTCTGCACGCTTTCTATCTGTTAATGTTACCCCTACCATTTTTCGTTCCATAGCCCTCTGGGTTGTCCTCAACTTAAGTAGAACTCTCTTGGTTAGCCTCCACGTTTCAGCCCCATAGGTGAGTACAGGCAAGATGCAACTGTTGTATACTTTCCTCTTGAGCGATACCGGTAAGCTGCTAGTCATAATCTTCGAGTGCTTGCCAAATGCGCTCCATCCCAATCTTATTCTTCTTGTTATTTCCTTTTCATGGTCCGGATCTGCAGTTACTACCTGTCCTAAGTAGACATATTCGCCTACTCTTTCCAGTATTTCGCTACCTAATGTAAACTGCTGTTTCTTCCCGAGGATGTTGAACATTACCTTAGTCTTCTGCATATTGATTTTCAAGCCTACCTTTCTACTTTTTCTGTCTAGGTCATCAATCATTATTTGCAGTTCATCCCCCGAGTTGCTTAGCAAGGCAATGTCATAAGCAAATCGCAGATTACGGAGGTATTCTCCATCTACCCTTATCCCTAACTGCTCCCATTCCAAGTCTCTGAATACTTCCTCTAAACAAGCTGTGAATAGTACTGGGGAGATTGTGTCTCCTTGCCTAACACCTTTCTTTATGGGAATTTTGTTACTTTCTTTATGCAGAAATATGGTTGCTGTGCAGCCACTATATATATCTTCCAGCACTTTCACGTACGGCTCGTCTACCCCCTGATTTCGCAATGCCTGCATCACCGCCGAGGTTTCAACTGAGTCAAATGCTTTTTCGTAATCAATGAATGCTATGTATAAGGGCTGGTTATATTCCGAGCATTTTTCTATCACCTGATTGATGGTATGGATATGATCGATAGTAGAGTACCGTTTCCGAAACCCAGCTTGATCCTTTGCTTGATTGCAGTCTAAGGTTGTCCTGATTCTGTTAGCGATTACCTTAGTAAATACCTTATACGTAACAGACAGTTAACTGATTGGTCTGTAATTTTTAAGGTCCTTAGAGTCCCCTTTCTTGTGAATGAGGATAATGTTTGCATTCTTCCATTGTTCCGGTACCGTCGATGACACCAGGCACTGCGTATACAGGGTAGCCAGTTTTTCTAGCACGATATCCCCCCCGTCCTTCAGCAAATCTGTAGTTATCTGATCCTCTCCAGCTGATTTCCCCCTTTTCATAGTTTCTACGGCTGTACCTGACACTCAAAGCCTCAATGTCTGCCTGCAATAGTACCTGAGCTCCATTCGGAATAGACCTCTCCCTGTTTGCAAACAGTGTGACGTCAGGGAGGCACGTTACGACCTGGATTGGTGGGCAAATGCGCTCCTTTCAGCCGGGTCTCCCTGCTGCAAGGAGCGGCAGGAAGTTGCCCGCGTCAGTGCAATTTTGCGTCAAATCTTGCGATAGCCATATTCGCATCCGGCATAATATGCGGCACTCCTTAGTACACGCATCTAGTAGCAATTTTTGCCTTGAAAAAGATGACAGTCTAGGCAAGCATGCATGAAATAATTTTTGTTCAATGAACTGGCACGGCCGCTCCTCCGAAACGTCGTTGGTGACGTAGGCCTAGAGAGGTCTATTGGTTATGTAACTTCCTATTCACATTAAATGTAAAAAAGTGCGCTGTCCTTGTTTTTCAAATTAAGGATGCTGTAATTCTTTTTCTACGTTTCAGCAAGAAA
Organism: Amblyomma maculatum; assembly: GCF_055883805.1. Taxonomy (NCBI): domain Eukaryota; kingdom Metazoa; phylum Arthropoda; class Arachnida; order Ixodida; family Ixodidae; genus Amblyomma; species Amblyomma maculatum. Next base: position 140,983,925 of record NC_139349.1, on the reverse strand, counting down.
TATTTCCTCAATATAGTCTTGAAGTCTGATGATAATCAGACATGGAGGGCTCACATTGACCTAGTTGTAGCGAAAGTGGCTCGGGCTGTGGTGATGTTGCACAGGTTAAATTTGCGATGAAAAGCTTGATGCCGTGCTTTTAAGTAAGGCGCACGAGTTATCGGTATTCCGTCACTAATCAGCACAGCGCAACAATTTTTAGGCTAACATCTTTAACGACGCAGATATTTCATATTAAAAATGATGCTCCTTGTCTCCAGTTGTTTTACCTCTCAACTCATACACGCCGCAGCGGGCGCCCAAAAAAACAAAAATGTCCGGCACGACGCCCTCCCCATGGCGCGTCACGAAGTGACGTCACTGACTCTCGGTTTATTTGCTTCCGGTGGTGTTCCGATTTTGTTTGCGTTTCGTGCGTCGGTCCGTTCAATTCAACCAGCACGATCTACATAGATCATGCAGTGCACAGCAAGTGCCGTGCAAGTGCTACACTCATGTAGTGCCAGTTCACACGTGCAGGCGTAGCGCGACACTAGCAGAACACTAGCGGAACTCGTGCAAGCCTTCTGCTTCGTTTGCGACGCGCGCGCACGCTTGTCACGCCTGTCATTGTTTGCCGTGTGTTCTCTGAGCTACGAAGGAAAAGAAAATGGACTGCGACCTGGTGCCAACGGTTATACAAACAGCTATGGAGCTTGTAGACTCCGACAGCAGTGCGGCGGCGTGAACGTTCGGCGATCAGCCGGGTGGTTAGCCCGAGATGTCGTTCAACATCGCTGATACGATTGTGCAGTAAGTGCCAGAATATGGATATTGATGTTTCGGGAGCCACCGCTAAATAAAGCAGGTTAGTTAAAATCTGAGTCCTATTAGCTCTGAATAAAACCTGTCAAAGGTCGAAGGAGAAGAGGCGACGCACACACGGCTGGATGAAGCCAAAGTATTTAAAAACGTTGAATAGCATACATGCCAAGATATGTAACTACGAACATGGTTAGTATCATGCTCATTTATAGGGAGCGAGAGACAAAAAACCCAGAAGTAAACTAGATGAGTAAAGCAAAACAAAAATGAACAGAACAAGTACCATGCAAGCACGGCGTCAGCGCATGAAGAAACACATGCACGTGTTTCTTTTTTTTTTGTTGACTGAGCGTAAATATAGCCATCCTCTGAGCAACTCTCGATTCGAAGAATAACTTTCTTTGTCGCCAGAAAAAGAAAAGACAAAACTATAACTTTATTCGTCCACATAATCTTCCATCTTGCCGCGCTTTCGTTGTTTCCTTTTATTAGTTAGGAACACCTTGTAAAAATAAAATTAAATGAGTATCTTAAACTTACTGCATGCGTCGATGATAGGATTAAAATGAAAGTGCTAATTAAAATCAGAATATCTCAAGTATCAATTTATCGCATATTATCGTGCATTTCCTTTGATCCTGTTTGTTTCCTAGAAATAGGAAGGTAGGAAAGTTAATTCAAGTTCCAGAAAAAGGCCTTTCATGTCACCCAGTAAATATCACTATACCCTTCTTACGTGCGTTTCATCTAAACTAATAAACTATGTCATTCCAGCCCATGTAGGAAACTCTGCATTATATATAGGAGCATGCCAAAAATGTAGGAAATAATCACACCACTGGCAATCTCGTGCGGCGTCTGGTTTCCTTTGCCGGCACGTGTAGGACAGGATTTGAGAAGACGAATATTCTGGTATTCTTTGAGATTTCCCGCGGTGTCATTATTTTCTACATTTTTAGCATGCTCTCATAGCCGGTCATTAATGTCGTGACCAGTTTGGCCAACATATGAAGCCCCACATGGGAGCAGGATGCAGTATGTTATTCCTATATCACAGTAAACTAAGGCATAGTGATGTTGGACAACCTGACTGCTTCATTACCAGCTACGGGGGCATGCCAAAAATGAATAAATATTTACACTACATTTAAGATCTCGTGTGGTGCTTTGCTTCGGTAGCGGCACGTGTAGTGCGTAGGGCAAGGTTTGAGAAGAAAATTCTGCCCGAGAGGTTAACAGTAAGACTGCTTCTGTTAGAGACTTATCGTAGCAAAGTTGTCTGATCGCTGTGTGAGTTATACGTCTCTACATGTATATTCCTCTGAGTGTGATGTTTAGATGCGTTTTTGAAGCGGAAGCATTTCTGAAATATTTTTCCCGCAGACATTGCTGATATTCTCACGCTGCTGACGACACAACATATTGGCATTGTTGTAAAAATAAAAGCTAGAAGGACGAATCGACAAAATGCAAAGCGCAAAATCCAAACTGCGACCCAAATACCATGCTATAGCCAATTTCGCGCACTGTCAAAGGCTGACGTCTGGGACAAGGCCGCTTATTTCCGTTGACTTCATTCTCAGGTGTTCGATGTGGTATGCAGTCTACTAAAGGAGATACGTGGCACCTTTACGACTAAAATAAGAGAGCATGATGAGGGTCAAAGGGGATCCAGGATGCAAAACTATCCAAAGGAAAAACTAATTTAGTCACGTTTGCAAATTCTGGACACAGCTACCACAACAATACCTTCGCCCTTTATTCTTTTCATAGCACAACCTGGAATGGTATTGACGATTTTCACGACCATGGGCGAGAAGGCAATCGAACCACGCCGGCGCCCGTATAAGGAGTTCGTCTATCATGCGCCTGGTCGTAGAAAGAAAATTTTGTTTGCACATTTTAATCACGTTGCATCATTGAATGTAAGCGTCTAATTTTATCAAAACACATTTCATTATTCAATGCAAAACAAGCAACCCACGAAGAACTGGAGATTGGTCGCCCGTGTCTGCAAACGTCAGCCAAGCTACTGGAACTGCAAACAATGGTCGCTCGCCAACAGGGCGTTTTTAGCGATATCATAATCGCTATATCGTTGAGTGAACCTGGGTGGCTGGGAAATCATACAAATCCAAGTCAACTTCGGGTTTAATGTTGCATTGATATCCGTAAGCAAGGCTTCGCAAAATCCTTGCATGATGTTGAAAGCTAAAATCATACGCGATGGTTCATCTTCGTTACACTACGGTGACACTGCGGTGAGATTGAAGAGTGGAATCCGGCGGTGTGTGGCGGAATCTCGCGAAGACGTGGGCTTCTCGCAGAAGCACGGACGGAGACGCTGGCGAATCATGAGCCATTAAAACTGGCTGTGGGTTGGCCTATCGACATCCCGAGTAGAATTGCGGAATCCAACGAATTATGAAAATTTGGTCGCCTAAGGCGATTAGCCTCTGCTCGGCTCAACTTCTCCGGGGCTGACTGCGCCGGTACCGGCGCGGTGCCACATATATACATCACGCGCATGCGCAGCGACTCCGGCGTATGGAAAGAGCAATGACATCACTGCGTATTAGCAGCGCAGCGAACGCGGTGGTGGCGGCACCTCTGGGCACCTCGCCGCGGAGGGGTCGGCGGTGACCCCGGCGCGCCAGCTGTGCCCCATGCGACGTCACTCGCTCCTCGCGCATACGCAGTGTGGCTCATCGGGGGCTCCACGAAATGGCTCACAAAGTACCGTAGCGTTGCTTCCGCAACAACAAGCTTTTGCCTTAATACCTTAGTAAAGCAAATAATGCCCTTATACGTACAGGCTAATGCTTAAGTGTAAACAGGGTGCTTTTGACAGTTAGCTGTTCTTCTAGAAGTGCCACCACCGACAGCAGGGGAGAATCGACTGCAAAGGCACATGCCGGTTTCTGTAATGGCTGGTTTCTCTTTCAGCGTATACACTGGTTAAGCTCGTTCTCGTCAGAAATCTGCGCTCTCCGTTTTTTTATAGCCCCGACGGTCACGCGCTTCCAGGTTTTCTCTAAGCGTGAAAGAGCCTGTACCTTGGTCAGAAGGCTTGCTTATAGCGCTGGAGTGGCGCACTGGGGTACAAATCGCAGCTCGGAACGGCTGTCTTAGTGGCGCTGTGCGTGTTGCCTGCTTTTATTTCTGTGCAGCTTCAATACAAACACTAACCGCGAAACGCAGTGCTTGCTGTAAAAAATTCGTTGGAGGTACATACATCACTCTTAAGTGCGGTAAGGCGAAAGCCTTTCCTGCGGTTCCGCACTCATCTGCCACTTTTCTCCTCATTTGCTTTTCTCTTCTCTCGTTGGTCTTTTTCCTCTTTGTTTCCCTTTTTTTATACAATTTTGACGAATGTTGCACGATTTCAGCGTCTGTGACTGTTTTGACGTTTGACTGATTTTTTCACTCTATCTCGTACAACCATTTCTTTACTCATCAATCAGTTCATTTCTCGGTAATGACAGTATGAAATCCTCCGCGGAAGCACCATTCCTGTCCGCACTCATGAGCCTATGCATACAAAGTACTGTCACACCAGAAAGTTCTTTAGCAGACCACCTCGGTTTAAAACCAACCACTGCAATGTTAGCAGTAGTAGTAGAGTATTTTGGTCAATGAATAGTGAACAATGAGCGATCTCCTCTATCATTCCGGTCATTTCTTACAGCCTTAGCGATACAGTTTCCCTATGCCTAGTATGTGAAAGAATGTCGATGTAAGATAACCTTCCCGCAAAAAAATTTTAAATGCGGCATTTGGAAGCAGAGTTATTCGCAATCAAATTTTGAATATCTGCGCCTTCGCGGTTTTCCTCCTCTTTTCAACTTTTTATCGCGCGCAAAGGCTGGCCCTCCTCCAATGCCTCGCCCACTGACACGTCACAACTGACGCATCTGCGCTTTTACTTCTTTTTGCTTAGCGCCGCACGCCGGAACTTCCGTTTTGTTGCGCTTGCTTGCCGACGCGCCGCCGGGGGCCTCTTGTCGTCTGCTTCATCGTCATCGCCCTTCGGCACGAACTCGCAAGTTTTGTTGCCACGCTATACATCCCTGGCGTTGACCTCACCTTCGATTTTGTGTTACGTCGTGTGCGCGACGGGTGCAGGACAGTTCTGGGCTAGACTGGTCGCTCTCTTGAGTTCGCGAAGGCAGTTATCGAAGCGCTGAATTGTTGTTGACGGGACATGAGCGGGAGGTTGTTACAGTGTGCAGTCCCTGACTGCGAAGGTATTGCTAGTGACGGCAGGAAATACATTCTGCATCAAGTGCTTCAAGACGCCAACCTCCGGAAACAGTGGCTACAGCACATCGGATAGCCAGTATCGATGAAGAAAGCGTTTATCTACGTTTGCTTTACCCGGATATGTGGTTCGCGATTTGGGGATCCCAACAGGACTGAGTCTGCTTGAAGGAGCTGTACCAACGCTGTTTCTTCCAACCCTGCCGGTAAGTGTAAATTAAAAGATTGTCATAATATTAGCTTTAGACGCGTTATCACCATACAGTTTGGATTGTCTTTTTTTTTTAACTCAGTCGATCTTGCTCGGCGTTGTGGCATGCATATAGCAAGATTTGTCATGATCACTGTGAACTACACTGCTCAAAATAAACCAGTGGCGAGCTTATGATGAAATTTTATTATTCTTTAATGTTATGCTAGTCGACCCCACGCACCAATGCACCCATATAAGCCGTATACTATCAGGACGAGGAGGAAACAACTTTATTTAACGCATTACATTAAGCGTTAAGAATGTCCTGGGCCAGGGTCACCAAGGCCAACTGATCTTGCAGCTGGTCAGAGGCTAACCAAGCCCGCCACGTTGGGGGAGGAGGGTGTGGAAAGTGAGGAGATTGAAGGGCGACAGGGCATGAAAAGATGCAATGCTCCAAGTTTGCATAGTGTTCTGGGCAATTTGGGCATGCAGGGGAATGTATGATTCTGTATAGAAAAGATCGGGCAGGAGTAAGCAGTGTATTTAGTTTATGCGTCTAAGAATGCGGATTTGCGTGGTAGTGAGAGATTTATCAGGAAGAGGAAGTGTACGGAGAGTTTCTCTAATGTTGTTGTAGTGAACGTCGATTTCTTTTTTGTAGTGAAGAGTAGTGTCCCACGTTGGTGAATAAGGCCAGGGAATCCCAGGCGCCCGGTGTTGAAGTTCGCGGGCGAGGCGATGCACTACCTCATTGCCTGGGATTCCAGCGTGACCACGAATCCACCTCAGTGTTACAGTGTGGGGACGTAGTTTGGTAAGAGCTCTGTGTAGATCATCGTGTAGTTCTTCAGGAATGCGACCCGTGTCAATGGCGCGTATAGCTTGTATTGAATCCGTGTATATGGTATATCATAAAGGATTAGGGGGTGCTTGTGCGAGGTCTTGAATACTGGTAACTATTGGTAGGGTCTCGAGAGTCGCTGTAGGAGGAGGATCTATGTAAGGACCGAGGGTATGCGTCACTACATCGCTACAGCTCTGAATTGAGTAAGCAGCCGCTCCGACGTTAGTTCGTGATGCATCTGTGTAGATGATCGTGGAATCTGTTGGGTGAACATGGTTGGAAACGCGAGCGTATACTATCATCGTCGGGGTTCAGCAGCGGATTCTTCAACGGCGTGTACTTATGGGGGTCGAGTCCCATCTCGGTACTCATTCGCCGAAGTCGCTTTTCGAGCTCGGGGTACATAATATCCGTACCGCAGCAAGGGCATGAGATGTTAGCGAAAGTTTAGAAATTCAGAATCTAGATCGCAGAGAGCGGTCTTCCGGGCGTTGCGGAGGAAAACTCTCTCGTGCACCTTGCCCGAACCTTGAAACCTTCGTGCTTAGGCTCCTCTTGCTTTTGACTATACGATGCCCCTTCGTGAATGATAACGATCGATTGTAAAGAAAAAAAAAAGGAAGGGGATGAGGAGAAGGGACTGCGAAGTTGTGCGCTGTGGTGTAGCAATTGTCAGCCGCAGTTCGGCGTCAGCTGACTGCAACGGCGAACGTGCGCGCCGACAGGAAGTAAAGAAACTCTGTTCGGTGCCCGATTATTATCGCAGCATGACTCCCGCCCTGTAGCCCTTTTTTTTCTTTTTTTACGCCGTGTGGTGTTTGTACAGAGCGCACCCTGAAATGTCGCGCGGATGGAGCCGCGTCCAAGTTCACTAACCGAGGCGGCCAGGAATTAGAAACACGTGAAAACCGAGATAGGTGTTGATAAGCAGAAAGAGAAGAAAGGAGGGGCACCGTCAGGAATGAAGAGATGGAAACAGAAAAAAAAGTGCCAAGAGGCTTTACCCTTCAGCAGGAGGGGGGGGGGGGGGGGTCGAATGAAACGTTATCACTCGCGTGAACTGGCTTATTCGCTCAAAGTTGTGCCTCTTTATCCCTAAGCGATCAGCTGCCGATCGGGTGTTTAAGAGTTGGTTTTGACAGGAGCATTGACAGGAGTTATACATAACTAGACTTTTCCTGCAGAAAGGGAGGGGAGAGATAAACCGCGACAAGGGGAGAGGACTTCTCCAAATGGCTCACCGACAGCAATAAGAGCAGGAGCCTTCTCCGGTTCCTAACCGAAAATAATTTGCACGGGTTCTTATAATATGCCTTATGGTAAGCTTGCGTAATAAAAAAAAGAAAAAAACAGCGCGCGCATGCAGTAGTGCAACGATCGAGTGACACAGTTCGGCCCAATGTTACAAGTGGCTCACAAATGCACATTTATTTTTGTCCCAGCTTTTCCAGGAACAGCGGGTGCAGATCATCAGCCAGCTGGATGGAATGGAAGTGGACCTCGCAGGAGATGGGCGTTGCGACTCTCCGGGCTACAGCGCCAAGTACTGCACGTACAACGTTGTTATCATACATACTGACCATATTCTACAATGGGAACAGGTAAGAATTGGAGAGGTAAGGCAATGCTGCGATACGAAAATTGACAAACTGCAATTCATATTGTTACGGACGACATCAAGGAAGAAGAAGCGGGCAGTGGCGCGGACAGGAGCGCTCGCGCTAGGCCCGGCAACATTTTCATTAAACGTCATCTACCATCGTCATCGGTCATGTTCTGTCTCCTGTCTTCATCGGCTTGCCGCTTCGTAACATTTGGTGGAGGTGCTGGGTTCTTCATCATCACCCCCCCCCCCATCCTGGTCCTGAGCATCAGCGCCCTGCGACTTCTTGTGCCATCGGCGAAAGGTTAGGAGGCACTGCATGGCTGTTCCCCGGCCTGCCGGACCCAGCAAGACCTTGCCGTTCCTCCGCCCCGTCCCCCCCGGCCCGGCCACAAGACACGACGAAGGAGAGACTACCCCAAGACACCACACATGACCACAAGACACAAGGAGACCCGAATCACCTAATGTGACCCCACTGACCTGATGTGCGGACCAAGGACCCTACGACCAAAGACACCGCTACACTTCAAGACATTCTCCCCTGCCTATGCCATGCGGTGCGTGCCTTAGCCTCCGCCATCGAATCGTGGCAACGTGTGGCCCGAGAGTGTCCTGCCAAGGTTCATCGCGAATCATCGTGCCGGCAAGCCAGTCTATTCTTCCTTCTTCCTCTTCTTTTTCAAGCATCTAGACACGCCCATTATCATGCCATGGAAACATCAACATCGTGCATTTCCTCGTCCACGATCGGGACGATCGCTCGGTGGCCCCGGGTCATATGTTACGGACGACATCAAGGAAGAAGAAGCGGGCAGTGGCGCGGACAGGAGCGCTCGCGCTAGGCCCGGCAACATTTTCATTAAACGTCATCTACCACCGTCATCGGTTATGTTCTGTCTCCTGTCTTCATCGGCTTGCCGCTTCGTAACAATATTAACTGTGTGAGGTCAGCTGCAGTGCCCAATAGTGCGAGCATGGTGCCTGGCCTCATCTTAACGAGTCTCAGTGCAGTCTTTAACAAAAGGCGACAATTTCTGCATATTATTAGGAGAAATTATTTTCAGCCTTACCAAAAGTGCCCTTGGCAAGTGGTGCTTGCATGTCTATACATAAAAAGAATCAAATTAATCATTATATAATACAAACAATTGAATTACAAAATGTTTCATCATTGCAAACTATTGGGGAAGAGATACATTTGCTGACATATATTAATATGTAATGAGTTTTTAATTTCATCTATCTACAGACCGCCACCCAGCTATCCGCACATATTGCAAGAGCAGCAAATCGCCCATACAGCACTACTTTGATGCTTGGCGCATTACTAAAGATGCATGCAGTTGCTTGCTTTAATAATTAGGGCGAATACATGATAATAACATTATTCTATACTGCATTTAAGAAGTTGGAAGCCGTGAGCAGGTCAAAGGGCTGTGAAGCAATAGAACCATGGATCCAGACAATCACAAGTCTATGTTGCTGCCCTGGGCCAGGGTAATGGTGACCTGATCAGCATGTAGTGCAGCCTGTTGAACCACATATGCGATAAGCGGGATGGCCATGATAGACCATACAGCAAATGCCAGCATTAGCTCCTTGATAACAGGCAAAGGATGAGAAGAGGTGATCTGTTTTGTATAGGTTTTTTTTAAGTTTTCACTTTCATGTTGTTTGGAAGGCGCACGGCTCACACTTGTGGCATTTGTCAACCAATGATAAATTTCAGAGATAGGTAATACAAATAGAACTTCACGGAAAAAACTTTGTACACATCCGCACATAACAGCAAGTTCACATATGACATAGCCGAGAAAGAAACCCCTAATAAAGTGAAGAAACAAAATAATATAAATGTGAGTGCTGAGACTGCAAGATATCATAATACTGAGGCAGCTTGGTTATACATGCTAGTATGAAACACAAATACAATGGGATTTTCGATACTGTCCTATACTGACAATTTTAAAGACAAAGTGTAGCATGTTTGCTCGACAACATCTCTTAGATTTCTTTTCACCGTAATATAGTAGTACAAGACCTGGGGTCTTTTAAAGAATATGATGCTAAAACTGTTTTCAGCTGCAATGCAGCAGCTGTAAGCATGTTCAGCATCTACGATTGACTAGGACACACACCAACACTGCAACTCATTAGCCAAATATATATATTTTTTCATGTAGATATTTTTAACAGATTCATGTGCTTTCAAGAAGCCGAACTCCATTCAGAAGAACTCCCGGTTTTTGATTGACACTCGACAACTGTCTCCCAAAGCCCAAACATCTTCCCTTGAATCTTTTCACAACTTTGTCATCAAGTTTGCTCCGAAATCAATTGCATACTCGGATGGTGGGATGCAAGTAAGGTTTGTTGAATGAAGGAGAAAACTAAGACATTATTTTTCACTCTAACGTGACTATGTAGTCCAACTTTTCTGCATGGCATGTGCAAACAATAAGTCCTTGCATGAAGCTTTTAATGTATGTACATAATATTGTCATTATAAAAGGAACAGAGACCATAGAGACACAGTGCGAAAAAGAAAAACAGAAGTTCACATAATTTGCTCCATTTCCTTTTGCTTCTTTTGATTTTTCAACTTGCTAAGCAGCCCATTGGAACTTGCAACTAAGCAGATCGCTTTTAGTTCGTGCTATGGAATAGCCCTGGAGGGCTGAAAAATGGCTTTGTGACCAATTTCAAGCACCTCAAAACGGTCTTTCTCATGGTCTAGTGCTGAGGTTTAGAGAAAAAGAGTTCAAAGGGTTTTTTTTTGTTTTTTTTTTATGTGAGGAGGGGGAAGCTGCTGTGTTACTGGACGCATTTGGCGCTTTCATTTTATGGAAGTTGGGCTTGACTTCAGTCTCCTTAGTGCAGTGCTTGATCTGCTGTCATGTTATCAGGCCAGGTAAAATGAGACCTTACAATTGCGATTCACATGAGTCGACCCTGACATCTGCCAAAAAAAAAAGTGCCCACCATGTAACTCAATCCTAACTTCTGCATAAAGTAGGCACTCAATGCACCTTATGAGCCAGCTGCCACAATCCTTCCATCCTGATAGTAAATACACTGCTGTAAAATTAGCTGAACTTATCTTGTGTCTTTCTTTTCGAAACTTGGAACACTTCCATGTCAAAGGTAGTTATCATACATTTGGAGGAGACTGCAGTGCACACTTCTGACATTCAAGGATGCTTCATATAATATGGTAAAAACATATTTGGTAGAATGGTAGCACTAGCCATTATGTAATCCCCTTCCATGGAAAAAGTCAGACAGGAGGCTATAGACGTACTGCACAGGCCACCAAGGGTCCTCATTGAAAGTCATTGCTGTTATATTAGAATAGGCAGATGGGATGAGATAAAGAACAGTGCACCAGGAATACATACAGACAGAAAAGACATGAGCTGAAACACTGCAATGACACAAAGTTGAGGGCAAGCTTGAAGGGCTGGCTGGAAAAACACCTCGTCTCTCTTTTGTGCTCCTTATCTTAGTGCAGTCCCAAGACAAAGGTAGTTTTTAAAAAACTGGAAGCTATAAGCGTAAGTTTCCGACCCCTCTAGAACCATCTCGAATGTCCCGAAGCTAATGTATTGAAATTGAAAGAATGCTCAAGGTTCACTTGATCACTTGGACTAATGATGATCGCTAGAATACAACAGCAGGGAGAACACGGGTGATCCACGATATGAAGTTGTATAGCCCATGTCATACAATCATTTTGCTGCTTGAAGATCATTGCATCACATTCTTAATTTGATATAAAGGCGCTGGATATAGAAGCTAAAACAGAAGCAATCTCTGCTGCAGTGATGTGAATATAATACATAATGGTTTCTTATAGTAGCCTCTACTTGGCATAATTTTGCTTTTAGGCAACAAGAAACACATTTTTTTCCAAAGTATGAGAAATTCATTCATATTTACCCTCTCTTTAGGTCACATCTGGCTGTTATTTATTTCAATGAAAATTCTTCTAAGCTCCAGGCACAGAAAAAGAAAGGAGAGGACGGCTGGAAAGTGAAAATGGCAAAATCAAGAAAAGGACATTTCAGTGCCGCTCCAGTGAAAATGGAGCATACTTTTTGTAAGTTAAAACTTTGTTTTACTTATATTATTACACAAAAAACTAAGTGAACTGTTGTAATCACGATGACTATTTCACACAGCGTACGTCCAGAGGCTCCTCCAGGATGCGGAGAAACGGTCTCAGGGCTCTTCACACAGAGACACAGCTGCAAGCATAGCTTCAGAGCGCCACCTTATGACTGATGCGTATGAAAGGCCGTCAAAAGAAGAACTAATTGCTGCACACAGGCACAGATTTGTGCTTCATCATGACTATTCAATTGAACAGCACAACTGTCAGTATACTTAACCCAAATGCTCAACAGACTGGCATCAGCGAGGCACAGAATTGGCCGCTGGAGCGAAAATAATTGTTTCAATATGTTTGCTGCGACTAACAATAACTGGAGCGCAGTTTCATATGACTTTTTTTGTCGTAGTGAGTGCAGTCTTGTACCCATGTCTACGTGTTTCGCTTCTGGCTGCGGCCAAGAAAACGTGCACACAAAACATGTTGCTGTTTGCTTATCGCGGCAACTTCACATATGGTGTGCGACCGCTCGCAGGCCCTTCAAGTATTGCATCAAAGCTGCCGCTTGAAACAAAAAGTAGGAAAGACAGAGTAACTGTGGGTTCATTGTGTATGTAAAGTTAGATAGCGAATAATTATGCCGATCAGAGTTGTTCAGCTTCTTGAGGTCAAGCTGGAATTAAATGGAAGTAATTAAAGTGAGCCGACTTCACAAGTGACCATGTCACATCTCTCTTTTCACAGGCTCGCTGTTCCGCATCCGTTAAGGTCCACAGTTTACAAGACAACAGTGTAATATGCGCTTATTAATATTATGTGCGCGATATAATACTGTGTTCTTAGCGGTAATTTATACTGCTGAGCGACTAAGAACGTACAACGCTTCGCTGCGGAGTTTTTTTTTTTAATAACGTCAATTTTTTATACTGCCTCAGGACAATGGAATATGCTCTAGGACATATATAGAGAAATGCTGTAGGCCTTCTCTCGAAATAAAGTTGTTTTCTTTGTTCATTCGGTGCCTCCTCATCACTGCACGTCATGTGAAACCTTGAAAACAGCATGCGAATGCCAATACGTGTTTACCGCGGCGTCTTGTATCTCTCCGGCCTAACCGCTCAGTAGTTTGGGGTGAAGCTGCACACGGAGCTTTGATATTGCGGTAACTTTTATTTGCTCGCAGTAAGTTAGGTAAGTGTGCTTAATTCGTTGCTGCTGCGTACAGTGCGAACCCGCAATCTGCGCCAATATCGGGGGCCGAAAGTTGCCAACGCCGGCACATGATACCACGGGTTCGCGCATCGCGCACGGTCGAGCCAGGTAGGTACAGTTGTCTTAGCTAATTTACTATAAGACAAAAGTTCATACGCTACAAACTTACTACGTGACACAACAAGTTTGATGCAATCAAGTCAGCAGTTGAAGCGGTAGGATTTTAAAAGCCACCATAGTATTGATACATCACAACAATGACTATCATTGCATCAGTGAAACCGTCATTTATCTGTGCGCTATATTCAGGCTAGTAAACACATTACTTACCAGCGTATGTGGTCTCCTTGACTCGATCCGAGGTGCGTATTTTGGTTTGGTGGACACGGGAACAGAGCGGTTGCCTACGAAATTTTGCTGCACTACGTACGGCGCGGTGCACTGGGGCACGGCATTTAAGGCGCCGACCTAATGCTGGAGACCGGTAAGCCGATTTCGAAGTCCATTTCGCATGGGAGACACAAGAAACGAGAGCATACACCGGCGGAAAGCGCCCCGGGAACTGAAACGAGGTCAGTCGTCGCGCGCGACCGCGCCGTGGTTACCGTGATTGCCGCGGTGCCCGCGTGACACCGGAAGTGCAAGGAAAAAAGCTTTAAAAAAACGTTTCTGTCTACAAAACATTCTAATTTTCTTTCTTGAGAACTAAAAGTTAAGCGTATTACAATTATTTTGGCATGAATGGTAGTTTTATGGATGCGTGGCGTCGCAAAGAAGCAGACGAATAGTCATTCAAAAACGCATGTACGTAGACGCGTTGCACAGAGGAGAAGGGGGACCGCAAAAGTCGAAGGAAAGAGAGCGCCAACTTTCGAATAGGATTGCGGGACCTGTGCTGCGCGTAGACATGTTTTATTACGTTCAGATGTGTATCGCAGCATGACCTAGCGACAGAGATAGTTTGCGAGCAATGCTCGCGAGGTGTTTGTGGGCCCCTTTAAGCTGACTCGGGCTATGAAGGAAGTGGTCGAGTAGGGCTTTCGATCACCTGGCGGTCTTTACCGTACAATGATATCATAGAGTATATGGGCACCTTGCATTTCTCCTTTTTTTTTGTTTAAACTTGGGACAGACTCTCAGCTCATGTGAAATGTAAAAGCGGAAAATAATAAACTCTGCACGGAAGCAATTAAAAACGAAAACAAGGGATATATGACGTGGTAATCATTTTTCTACTGTTCGCTGAAAGGGCACAGTTGCATTTTAGCCGTCAGCGAGTTGTGTTAACAGCAATTGCTAGGTAACTATCCGCTATTATAGGATGAAATGCTTGATAAAGGGGTTATGGTCCAAATAGTTGCGCCGATGGGGCAGTGATTCGTTCTGCCATCGGACAACCATAAGCCTGCCTCACTCGGCAGAAGCCCTTATGTGGTCCTTTTTTGCAGATGGGCAGGAATGAGCTCACATGCAAAAGACTGGTGTGGCCAATCACATCGCGGCAAGCAAACGGTGGCGTTACCATAGACCAAGAACCCATATCTGACTAAATAAACTTTATGGAAACGTCAGACAATTCATAATTCACCAATCATACACAATACGCCACAAAATGTCAACAGGCGTCCCAAATCTCTTCAGGGTAGGCACCGAAAGTTGACATCCTATTTCCCAGAACCTTCCACTATAAAGCCGCGTTCACCACTCATCGGCAGCGAATGCATTTCTTCCTGAAGCGTTCCCTGGACAACGTCCTCAATCTTCGTTGCGGCGGCAGGTGGCGTCTCTATACTCAGTGTCCACACATGTGGCGCGTCCTCGCTGCCGTATGAACCGAGGAAGCGCACTTCCACCGCATACGTAGTGGAAGGGAGGAGGCCCCGCAACGTGAACTCGGTTCCAGAGGTGGTCTCCGCTTGATGGACATCGCCGTAGCCCTCGGAGACCTCCGACGCCCAGGACACCCGGTAGAGCCGGTTTTCGTCGCTGCCGCTCTCGTTGTCCGAGGGGGCTGAGGACGCCATGGTGCAGTCCTCGCCGCAGCCCCACGACACAAGCACCGAGCCGTCTCCCAAGAAGGTGGACGTCACGTTGGGTGTCGGCAGGCCCGCCTTCTCTGCAGCTGAACGACCTGCATATAAAGGAGCCGTAGAATTTGCGCGTTGAACTTTTAAACGTGACTTAAAAACATTTAGACGTTAGGACGAAGGGATCTGCCACATCACTCCTGTGCCAGCTGCACCCCTTTGATTCCCGGAACCCTCCTAATCTCATTCACCAACCTAACTTTCTGCCACCCCCTGCTACGCGTTTCTTCCCTTGAAATCCAATTTGCTTACCATGGCGACAATCGGTTACCCTCTCTTCGCACCACGTGTCTTGCGCATGCGATTTTCCTCTTCTTGATTTCGAATAGAATGTCAAAACGCCCAGTTATTCCTCAGACTCACTCTGCACGCTCCCTACCTCTTAACGTTACACCTACCAGTTTTCGTTCCACAGCACTCTGCGTCGTCCTCTGTTTAAGTTGCTTTTTTTCCGTTAGCCTCCGCACCCTCTTTCTATCCTATAGTTGAGTAACGATACGATACAGCCGTTATATACTTCCCGTCTGAGGAGTACGCGCTGAATAGACGTTGCCCGAGGCGGCTGAGCATACCGGGGTACAGTCCTCGCCGGGGCATGGCCGTGCGCGGCTGACGTACGAGAACTCTTCTCTGCATTGTGCCGCTGACCGCATCGACGGCATCAATCGACTACACGAGTTTGAACTGACGGCATGATCGGCACCTGCCACCTTCGCCCTGATTACTCCGCACAGGAGATTTGAACATGGGAATTGATAACATGGCTCTGCTAGCACAGGCACCTGGCACCCTTGGTCTGACGTCACCTGACCGCATCACTGTAAAGGTGAGTTCAGACGGGAGGACCGGAGCGCGGATGGTCCATGTGCGTCAGCGCTACCCGCGCCCCACGTGACGCCGACGTCACTGCTCTGAGCGACGGCGAGAGTGGTGTGGCCGTCCGGGGCCCCGGATCGCGGAGCGGACTGAATATGCCAAGCGCCCTTTTCAGTCCGCGGGAGCCGAGCGTCTGCCGCGGACCGAGATTGTTTTTGCTCTTTTTGCTTTATCGTTGCTACCTCCGCGTTGCTACGCCCGTGCTTTTCGTCTAGTATTCAGTTCGAGTGTGGTATTGTTTTTTGTGCATGCGCTGCTTCGCTCTGTGTTCGCAGCAGTGCATCGTTTTCTTTGTTTGTGCATGTGGGTGTGCCAAAGTTGCATCGTTCGCTCTGTGTTTGCAGCAGTGCATCGTTTTTGTGTTTGTGCTTGCGGGTGTGCCAGAGTTGTATCGTTCGCTTTGTGTTCGCCGCAGTGAGTTTTGTGTGTTTGTGCTTGTGGGTGTGCCATAGTTGTGTCGTTCTCTCTATGTTCGCAGCAGTGCATAGTTTTTGTGTTTGTGCTTGCGGGTGTGCCAGAGTTGTATCGTTCGCTTTGTGTTCGCCGCAGTGAGTTTTGTGTGTTTGTGCTTGTGGGTGTGCCACAGTTGTGTCGTTCTCTCTATGTTCGCAGCAGTGCATCGTTTTTGTGTTTGTGCTTGCGGGTGTGCCAGAGTTGTATCGTTCGCTTTGTGTTCGCCGCAGTGAGTTTTGTGTGTTTGTGCTTGTGGGTGTGCCATAGTTGTGTCGTTCTCTCTATGTTCGCAGCAGTGCATCGTTTTTGTGTTTGTGCTTGCGGGTGTGCCAGAGTTGTATCGTTCGCTTTGTGTTCGCCGCAGTGAGTTTTGTGTGTTTGTGCTTGTGGGTGTGCCATAGTTGTGTCGTTCTCTCTATGTTCGCAGCAGTGCATCGTTTTTGTGTTTGTGCTTGCGGGTGTGCCAGAGTTGTATCGTTCGCTTTGTGTTCGCCGCAGTGAGTATTGTGTGTTTGTGCTTGTGGGTGTGCCATAGTTGTGTCGTTCTCTCTATGTTCGCAGCAGTGCATCGTTTTTGTGTTTGTGCTTGCGGGTGCGCCAGAGTTGTATCGTTCGCTTTGTGTTCGCCGCAGTGAGTTTTGTGTGTTTGTGCTTCTGGGTGTGCCATAGTTGTGTCGTTCTCTCTATGTTCGCAGCAGTGCATCGTTTTTGTGTTTGTGCTTGCGGGTGTGCCAGAGTTGTGTCGTTCGCTTTGTGTTCGCCGCAGTGAGTTTTGTGTGTTTGTGCTTGTGGGTGTGCCATAGTTGTGTCGTTCTCTCTATGTTCGCAGCAGTGCATCGTTTTTGTGTTTGTGCTTGTGGGTGTGCCAGAGTTGCATCGTTCGCTCTGTGTTCGCAACAGTGCATCGTTTTTTGTGTTTGTGCTTGTGGGTGTGCCAGAACTGTAGCTTTACTCGGTTTTTAGAGCTGATTGTGGGTGAAGGAGCGAAAAAAATCGCTCAGTGATGCAGTGATAGTCCCGTTTTTAGCGCTCGTAGAGAGCTGCCCACCGATATGGAATATTGAAGATGCTTGCAATAAAGAATGCTTGCAATACATTAACACTTTTTCGCTTCCTCGCGTCCTCGCACACTTCACGTAGAACAGCCAGAGCAGCGAGACGATGGTTTCGCTCGGCGTCCATGTTGAAACTCTCGGAAGAAAGGTTTTCGGCAGCGCGCGAACAGCGCTGGGGAGGAAGGTACACGCGGATGGTCCGCTCGCTTCGTGTGAATGCTCAACGGCCGTATGGACATGCGGACACGTGTTCACGTGGCACCAGATTCGTGCTGACACGCGCGGACCGTCCGCGCTCCGGTCCTTTCGTCTGAACCACCTTAAAGGACGCATCTCAGGACTTCGTCTTTCGTGGGCACGGCGGTGCAGTCGCCAACCAGAACACTGCATCCTGCTGGTCAGTTCGCACGCTAGTTGACTGCGCAGCCATTATCGCAGCATTATTGTTATGCCGTTCTCACAGAATTGTCTCGACCTGGCATATGAATGTGTTCATGTTTAAAGTTGCTTCTCTGTGGGTACATTCAAGTAAACCTTGGTCCAGCTCAGAAAGTGCTGTTAAACAGTTTTTTTAATATCAAACTGGTTTCTGTGATGACATTTCTGAAATGAAATGAAAAAATGAAACTAACGCTGAAAAAAATGATAAGCAACCTCCAACACATGTTAGCTAAATTAAAAAAACGCCTAGAAGCTTTTCCTGCTCGTGATGAGCAGGTTGAAATGCTCTTTAAATTATTAGAACACTTCATTGGCTTCCAGACAAAAAGTTAACAGATCTGGAGGACCTAAACGGACAATCAAATACAGTTATTAATGGCATAACTAGCATTCCCAATGTAACAGAACCACTGCTCCGCGTTAGTTGTGTGCTCTTGCTCTTGTGCCCCGTCCATGTTTATTGCGCTGTTATCTGAAGATAGTAACCAGCAAACCCAAGCTGCTGTTCTGGTCAAAGGAAAGTTAATAACCAAAGTAATGTTGAGATAAGTTGAATGTGCAGTGCAATTCTATCGGCCGTATCACAGGCTTAGAAGGGAAGACACTAATCGTCCAGTCATCATTTATCTACATGTTTTGAATGAAAAGAAATTGATATTTGATCAATGCAGAAAGCATAAAGAATTGAGTACAAGTATTAGGAACAATTACTCACAAGCTAAACTGAAAAAGGTAGCTTCTACGAGGCAGCGCAAGTCGGGAAATTTAAGGGCAAAAAATAGACCTGGAGGGGTTCACGATAAACTCAATATAGATCATCATCAACACCATCACCCTGACTATATTCACTGCAGGACGAAGGCCTCCTCATATTCTTCCAGTTAACATGGTCCTGTGCTAGCTGCATCCACCTCACCCTTGCGAACTTCTTAACCTCATCTGCCTATTTAAGTTTCTGCCACTCCCTGCTACGCTTTCTTTCCCTTTGAATCCAGTTTGTTGGCCGGGATACGTAACACAATAAGCTGACTGCTCTAAATTTTCAGGTCCTTAGCGTCCCCTTTATGAATTAAGATAAGGTTTGTGTTCTTCCATGTTTCTGGTACCGTCGATGACACCAGGCACTGCGTGTACAAGGTGCGCAGTTTTCCTAGCGCGATATTCCCCATCCTTTAATTAATCTGCAGTTACTGATCCTCTACAGCTGATTTCCCCTTTTCATAGTTTCTTAACCTTCGTCTTTCGTCACTGAGGAAACGTCTGACTGCTTTTCCCTGCTGCCAGTCTCATTATTGTCCTGACTACTAGAGATCGGAGGCATTCCCGAGCGGTAAGAGCCTCAGTTCAACATCAGGAGCACCTCCGAAACACCAGAGCACGCCAGCACAACAGCTTCAGTGTCGTCGTCGTTCGTCTGTCTCTCAAAACATCCTGTTCGTCCTCCAACATATCGGGTACATATCGTAATACTACACCCCCGGGGGGAAAGCACGGTCCAGGTCATTGCTAAACCGAGGAGCGGGAATAGTGGGGCTTAAGATGAGCGACGTGAGCAGTTTCAGTAGGTGGTGCAGTGGAGTCTGGAATGAGGGACGCGGGCGTGATCTTGTAGGTAACGCCACTAAGGTGAACCAAGACGCGGTAGGGGACCACGTAACATGGCATGCGTTTCTTGCACAGGCCCACACGGCGGGCCGGCAGCCAGCGGTGGACGAGGGAGCCAGGCTGATAGCGTACATCTCGAAGGTGATGATCGTAACGGTGTTTTTGTCCGTATGGGGAGCTCTGAGGTGATCCAGAGCACTGTTTCTGGTGGCGTCGGTGCGTAAAATGGCATCGGAAGAATAACTGTTGGCATAGTCGTCAGCAGGCAGCAAGCTGTCGAGAGGGAGCAGAGGGTCGCGACCAAAAAGGAGATAAAAAGGTGAGTAGGTGGGTTATATCTTGACAGGACGAATTGTATGCAGATGTGACGAATGGTAACTTGACGTCCCAGTCACGGTTGCGGCCAGAAACGTACATGGGGAGCATGTGCGCAAGCGTCCCATTAGGGCACTCAATAAGGCCATTAGTTTGGTGATGATAGGCCGTCGTGAAATTGTGGCGGGTACAACATGAGCTGAGCAAATCGTCAAAAACTTTCGAAATGAAGCAGGGGCCTCCATCCTTTAGCAGTTTACGGGGAGCAATATGAAACAGGATGACGTCGTGAAGAAGGAAATTAGCGACGTCAGAAGCACAGCTGGTCGGGATAGCTGGCGTAATAGCGTACAGCGTTGTGTAATCTCAAGGAGCTATCTCAGGTACCAAGGAGTTTCCTACATTTAACTTTGTCTGCTTTATCCTTCTTATTTTTAGGGTTGCATATGAAGAGCTCCGATTTTTGCAGTGAGCAGGATAGGCCTCTTTCGGCAGCTTACTTTACTACCTTGTCCGCGGCGGTTTGTAGTATACTCTCTATCTTTGCGTCACTGCCCTTATTTATCCAGAGTTTTAGATCATCCGCGTACATGCTGAATTTTAGGTCCCGTATCTGGTTTAGTAATGGGGGTAACCCCTTATTGCTGCGTTAAAAAGAAAAGGGGACAGGACAGAGATTTGGGGTGTTCCCTCGCTTCCTAGTGTGACTGTAAGGGATTTGAGGTTCTGAAAACTCATGGTTGTCTCCCTGTCCGAGAGGAAGTCTGATGTAATGGTGTGTTTTTTCGCCGACCTCAATCTCTTGGAGTCCCTCGAGTATTGCCTTATATTTGACATTATCGAATGCTTTGCTCAGGTCCAGACCGAGAATAGTCTTTGTGTCTGAAGAGTCCTGATTTATGATGTAGTATCTAAGCCTGAGCATCACGTCTTGTGTGTTTAGGCCGGGCCTGAAGACCACTATTTCATGTGGCCAGATGTTCTCTTCCATGTATCTAGTGAGTTTCGTTTGTATTACGTTCTCCATCAGCTTTCCTACGCACGAGGTTAGCGAGATGGATCTCAAGTTTGCTCATTTCGGTGGTTTGCCTGGTTTGGGTATGAGGACTATACGTTCGCTCTTCTCCACGCTTGTGGTAGTTTTCCGTCCTTCCACACCTTATTCATGTATTCCATTAAGGGCGTGATTGATTCATCATCTAGGTATCTAAGGATCGTGTTTGTGATCCCGTCGGGGCCTGGAGCCGATCTCGTTTTAAGCCCCATTATTTCAGCTTGGACATCAGCCTTCGTGATGGGAGCGTCTAAGTCTAGGTTGGGTTGTCCCGTGTATGTTTGTAACGTCTCGGTCTCTGCTCGGCCAATATATGTCTCGATTAATTTGTTCATTAGCTGGTTCTCTGATCCCTCAAAGGCATGCTTAACTTTGATTTGGTTTATATTTGCCTGCATCTTTGATTTGTCCGGGTCTAGCAGGTGTCTGAGGATATTCCATATAAAAAAAAAATATAAGCTGTAAATGTTTGACAGCTGTAATGTTTATGCCACTAGACGCGATTTCGTGATTGGTGGCGGCTATGTTTCGTTTTACGAAGGTTGTGATTCCAGATTTGTCTCCTCTGTCGCTGCTGAAGCCTTGGTAGCCTAATAATTTGTGCGGGCTTTACCGGTGTCTTGTATCATAATAGCTATGGGATTCTCTGTTGTTTCGTCTATATGTTGCTGCAATAGCGCTCGCTTTCTCTGGTATCCCCGGCAGTTCCACTGCCAGATTGTGAAGTCATTTATTGCGAAAGCAATACTGCTAGCACTTCGAGCCTTTGGCGTGTCGTGGCGCCTCCATACATGACCTTTCACGTGACCGTGTGACGTCACGCCACACCGAGAGACGGAGCCCACGCTCGCGCCATCGGATGGTGGCGGTGAGTGCTTACAGGTTGGTTGGTTGTACAACTTTTAACTCCATCGGAAACGAGGAGTCGTGCGCCCGCGGATTAGAGGCTGGCAGGTAGCCCTTGGCTTCGTGCGGCCTCTTCCGCCAGATGGACGGTGCGGTGCTGGATCGCAGGGCCCGCGCTTCGCAGCAGGGTATCCAAGGCTTCTCTACTTGTAATATTTTGCCCTATCCCTGGAGATTGTGGGCACTCCCAAATTATGTGGTCGAGGGTCCCACTCGCCCCACAGTGTTTGCAGAGATCATTGTCCCTAACGTCTGGTAGCGCGTGAAACGCCCAGACCGGGTTCATGAACGTATTACTTTGCAGCCGCCTCCACGCGACAGCTTCTCTATTATTTAGTCTAACATCTGGCGGGGGTACCAGTCTACGCCCCAATTTATAATGGTCGATGATTTCCCCGTAATTTTGCAGACGCTCGTCGTATGCCCAGTGTTCGGGGAGAGCCGCAGCGGTGACGTCACGCCATTTTCACGTGACCGTGTGACGTCATGCCAGACCGAGAGACGGGGCCCCAGCTTGCGCCATCGAATGGTGGCGGCGAGTCCATACACGGCGCTGTGTCGCAGCCGAGAGAGGGCGCTCGCTGTTTGTGACGTCATGCAAGGAGGATAAATGGGGCTGTCGCTCGGCTCCTCGCAGTAGTCGGGGCGCAGGCCTACGGTGTGTCGGATGATACGTATAAGGCGAGGCTGGAACGATCTGCTGCAGTCAAGCGGTGGCGCCGTGCTGAAGAAACAGAAGAACCACCTGGCTACGCCTGGCTCAACTGGCGTAGCTTGAATGTTTAGCTGAACTGGTTGGTCTACGTATAAGCAGGATAAATTGCTTTCGCAATTTCCCGGGCCTAACCAAGTTGAGCCACAGCAAACCTTTTTTTGATTAAGACTTTTGTACATGATTACAAAATGCTTTTTCTTTTAATTTTGTGATTCTGTTGCTGGATTCAGAGAAGGCCACGGATGCCTCTTGCGTTTGCTTGGTGAGATTTTGTATCTGCCTCTGCATCTTTCTTTGCGCCCCTATAATCTGGTGGATGAGCGTGTTCGTGGTCTCGAATTGTTTATCAAATTTTTCAATCCGCTGTTCAAATATCCTGTTTAGAGCCATCAAAGGATCGGTCTCTCCCCCTTTGCGCTTTTGGGGTGGTGACCTTGTGATTTATAAGTTCATTCATTCTGATTCCTCTGATTTAGAATTGAGTGAAGGTAGGTTGATGGTTTTTAGTCCTTCGTTTGGGTTGGACTGAGGTACCGGTAGATTTTTCACCGCGAGTTTTTCGATGATTTTAGATTTGATGTCCTGAATCTCGCGATTCATTTTACTGACCATGTCCCCGAGTTCTTCGTTCTCTCCTCTAAGGTTTTCAATTTCTTTTTTCTCAGCCTGGGAAGTTTCACTAGCGAGAATTACCGTTTTATTTTCTGACGTATTCTGTTGGCACCACGGGTGCTTGGGGTCTCTGGGTGGTAGGCCGGTTCCTCGTCCCTGGCTCGCGTCCCGGGACTGTGAGCTCATCCCAGATCGCGAACTCGATCTTGATCTCGACCGGATCCCCGTTTCTCCATGACTCCGTCCGCGGGGTTCCCGTACCAAGGGGTGAAGGGGGCTCCCTTGCCATCTTGAGGTGATTGTTGTTGCTGTTGCTCTAGTTTCTGGTCCCACATCTTTTTAGACAGGTATGGAATTCTGTAGATTTCGCGGCAGTTGTCGTCGCCCAGGACGTGCTCCTTGCCGCAAGTTTGGCACTTGGGTTCACATTTGTGGTCTTTTCCTCGATTTTATAAGCCGCAGCCGCGACACTTTTCGTTAGTCGGGTCCAGACAGACATCGGCTCTATGTCCTAGTCTTCCTCACGTTGTGCATACTTCGTATTTTTTCTTGTATAGGTAGCACCTCATGTTGATGCCTTGAAAGTTGAGCCATTTCAGCACGTACCAATCTTCAAATAGGATCAGGATGGTCTTGGCTTCCAACCCGAGCCTTCTTATTCCTGAGATTTGCTGGTTGGTTCCACTCCACTCTACCATTTCTTTAAGTTCTTCCGTTGAGATCTCGAGTGGTACATCGTGGACGACTTCATTGCCCCCGTCTTACGGCATGGCGATACAGGATTTAGCTTCGATCTTATTAGTTCCAAAATTTACGGCTTGGATGGCCGCGTATTTGTAGGGTCTGCCGGTGCATGTCCATCATAGCGACTAAAATTGATTGCTGGCTGGAGTTCGGGGAGATGATGCCACCTCTCGTGGCATTCAGGTCTAGGCCTGCGGCTTGGGTGATGATCCGAGACAGGTTCATTCTTCCGACATTGTTTATGGTATTGTTGATTCCATTTTCGGACGGATTATGATCTGGTTGGCAGCGCTGGTGATCTTGTCCTGTTGAGTTTCGACTGATTTTTCAGCCGGCCTCTTCCCGAGGAGGGGCTTGGGCTTCGTTCGTACTAGCGTTCCCACGTGTTCGGCTTGGGCGACGTAGACGGCCACGTTTCGGCTTTCTTTTCTTATGAACCATTGTCCATTCAAAATGGGGAATTGTGGGGTGGCATAGTTAGACGATCAAGCTGGCGGCAACTTCGGATCTTCAGGTTGTAGTCCCGGGATAGTTTTACCCAGCACATCTACCAAATGTTACGGGGCGTTCCCAACCGGTAAGAGTCTCAGTTCAACGTTAAGAACACCTCTGGAACACCAGAGCACACTAGCACTCAGCTTCGTCTTCGTCATTCGACCAGCTCCCAAAAAACCCTCTTCGTCTTCCGACATCTCGGGTACACACTGTAACAATATCTCTGATATTATTGTTCATTGCTTCTAGAATAATGTCGTCATCCTTATAAAACTGAATATCTATTCTGTAGTGAGATCCTGAACTCTTCTGCCCTTATACTGTACTTTTTCTTACTAAAATGTTTCGTTCCCTCTTCAAATTTAGACTTATTCGAAACCTTACCATCCTGTGGTCACTGCATCTCACGTCCCCGATTACCCCTACGTCATGCATAATGACGGGGTTAGAACACAGTACGAAGTCAATTTCATTTTCAGTCGCCTCGTTTGGACTCCACTTCCAGTTGTTCTGTTTGCTGAAGAAGGTAGCCATTATTATTATGTTATTGCGCTGTGAAAACTCAACTAGTACCCCCTGTGTCTCTAGAACCATTGATATAGTCACGCACTGTTTAGTCTCCCGTCTGCTTTTTTCATACCTCGGCCTTTTCCCTACCTTGGCATTGAAGTCGCCCATTAGTCCAGCCTCCTTTCCGCATTGTCAATTGTGCATCTCCACAGAAGCTTTCAACTGCCCGGTCATCATAACGACATGTAGGTGCGTATGCCTGTGCAACACTCAGTTTATACCGCTTATTAAACTGAATTACGATGCCTGCCACCCTCTCATTATTGCTATAGAATTCATTTATACTACCATCTATACACTTGTTGACAAGGAAACCTACTCCTAGTTCTCGTCTTTCCGGTAAACTTCGATAACACAGTGCATGCCTGTCCATCAATACAGTATATGCCTCCTTCGGCCTCCCAACCTAAGACCTATGAGATCCCATTTCATGCCCTCTAGTTCCTCTAACAGCACCATTAAACTAGCTTCACTATCCAGCGTTCTAGCGTTAAACGCTACCAGGGTCAGTTTCCAATGGCAGCCTGTCCAGCCGAGCCAGAGATTCCTAGTAGCCACCACTGCATCACAGGTGTGACCGTCACCATGGTCAGTTGCTCCACAGCTGCTCGTGGTTGAGGGCTGAGGTTTTACCGGACTAATCATGGGAGGGTGCGGCCAATTACTGCACCAGGGTGACCAGCTCCTGGTTTGGTGAGGGACTGCGTCACCGTAAGTGTTCACCGGCATCAGGTCGCACCGTAAACATATTTATGCAATTCCATCGACACGCGGAGTTTTTTGATCCGGTGGAGAATTGTGCGGCACCGGGATTCGAACTATGGCCCTCTTGCATTTGAGGCGGATGTTCTACCTCTACTCCACCGCTGCACGTTTAAAGTAGATAAGTAACATTATTTTCTGGGATGAGGCAAGAAACACGCTCGTAAAGATAAGCAGCAACCCCTCCTCGCATGCAGAAGTTTACCGCTCCTCCCAAGACTGCGACAAGCGCTTGCGTATTATTAACCTAAGCGCTCGCAGCGTGCTAAACAAATCAGTAAATGTTCAATTAGTTTATTGGAGCATGCCCTACATATTGTAGTCATTGCGAAGACATGGCTGAGGTCTGAAATAAGTGACAGAGGATGTGTTCCCACAGTGCTATCATGCTTCCCCCAAAGATAAGAATTCTAAGGTAGCCGGCATTTACATGCTTTTATTGCTCTAATTTTTTATTGGTGCGAAATAGCCTGAATGCAGCTCAACACTGAAAAGTCAGACTTTCTTCGCTCCTGTCAGAAAAGCCTCACTACCCTTTAGGCACACGTTAGGTTCGTCGCCTTTACAGGCAGTAACCCAATGTAAATACTTCGGTGTCACAATTGCTAACAATGTTTGATGGAACTTACACACTGAAAACATCTGTTCTTCGGCCTTGCGTAAATTATATATTCCGACATAAGCTTACGTTTTCTCCAAATAACATAAAACTGCCTGCTTAGTATTCATTAATTGCGCCTAAACTCAAATATGCAGGCGTTGTTTCAGACCCACTTACTGAACAAAATATTAAATGCCTTGAAATAGTAAAGAGGAAAGTTGTGCGATTTATCGGATCGATATCCTCCGGGCATCATTTCATAAATATTGCATTGCATTCATTGCATTCACGAAGCAAAAGCTCGTGAATGCGGTTTCTTTTCAAGCTCAGTAAAGTATATTTAGCAATTAACCCCTTATCCCATCTATGACGTTCAACATCTAGGCTTATTCGACATCATCATCAGAGTTCGCTATAACGACTTAATTTGCACGAACCGATGTATTCAAGTTTTCATTCCCCCCCCCCCCCCCCCGCGATAACAGATTGGAATGATTCGTTCTTGCCTGTTTTTATTGATTTTTCATTGATTTACACATTTGTTTATTTCGATTAGTTTATTTCACCCCTCTGTATGAAATGTGCAATATCTGCCGTATAGAATAAATGAGAAATTAAATATTGGTAAGTTGTCATTAATGACCTGAGAGTACTCGCCGAGTGGGCTTCAGTCGAGTCTAGTTCTAGTTATTTCCCTTTCGTGATCAGGATCTGCTGCCCCTACCTATGCTAACTAGAAGCATTCCGTCAGTACCTTCAGTGTCTCGCTAGATCTCGCAAACTGCTCTTCTTTCCGAATATTACTTTAGCAGCCTGCATATTACTTCTTCGGTCCACCGCTCTGCTGTGCCTGCCTGTCATTAATCATTCACAGTTCATCACCTGAACTGCCCAGGAAGGTAATGACATCACCTATGTCATTTAAATGTGTACGAATTAATGCATTGCCAAGTATCATAAGTATTAATCCTGCTTCATCAGTGGGACCTTACAACAGAAAACTCAGTATTACTGGCGAAGAAGTCCTTTGGGGGTTCAGCGTGGTCGAGTAACTGGAATTATGTTGCATACAAAGATAGCAGATTGACAGATTTCACCATGATTGCCGTACATAATGCGAAAGTACCCTGGTATCATCTAGGACACTTGTAAAGAAGATGACACTGCGCTCACACTAACGACGATGAAGGCTGCTGGGTGCTTTGCCAATCAGCTTCCTCGCGCACTGGAAGCTCGCCGAGATTGTGCTTTGCAACCCGATCGCTTTGCGTCACCGGTCCTCCGAACCGCCCCGATAAAGCCCTCTTCCTTTATTTGAGGTGCTAGGCACGACTCGTAAATGATCACCGTGAAACTTCGCAGCCGTATGATAACCTATGGCGGCAAACGAGGTAGGCGAACAGCCAGTGACCGCCCCGTCGCAGTCTATCTCATGCTCCGGTGCGATTCGACAGCGAGACCCCGCCGTTTTCAGCGGGTAGAGCGACGTTGAAGACTGGTTGGCCTCGTAAAAGCGGGTGAGTTGTCATACTCATAACAACTGGGATGACTGCATAAAGATCCACAACGTGATCTTCTACTTGAGGGACGTTGCTAACCTGTGGTATCGGATTTATGAGGTCAACATACCAACTTGCGTCACCTTCAAGACAACGTTCGCGGACGTTTTCGGTCGTCCCACAGTTTGGAAACTAGGGACTAAATAATCCTTGCGCGTGCGAGCTCAGCATGAACGTGAAAACCTCACAAGCTACATTGAAGGTGTCGCAGATTTATGCAAGTGTGTCGACCCGTGTATGGATGAGGCTTACAAGATAAAGACCATAATTACGATGATCTATAACGATGCATTACACATGCTGTTGGCAAAGAGCCCCACCATGGTGGCCTCAGTCTGTAACCTTTGTCAAGAGTTTCGACGAGTCGCGCAAGGAACGCCTCTGCACTCATCGCCCTCCCAAAACTGCCGCGTCCATCCCTGGCCTGGCACCGACATTTTGGCTCACGTCAAAGATTTCGTCCGATATAAGGTAGCCCGGCAGCTTCGGCTCCTGTCTGGCCCACGCCCATCTCTACAGCTCAGCTAGTTACCTCTATGGTCCGACACGCCATCACGCAAGAGGTGGCTGAAGCCTTTCCTAGTTTTAACTAACCGGCGCCTATGGCGCCTCATTTTGACCCTGTTCCACTGCAGCCCACACCTGTGTCTGCAGCTTTACATTACGGCCTCCTTGTTGTAGCGCCGTCCCTACCCATGCCTGTGCACATGCCTCCTACGTATGCCGAAGTTACTGCCCGACCTTCGCCGCAGCAGCAATTTGCATACGTGCCGACTATGGCGCCACCGTCGGTCGCTCCACGGTTCCGGTCAATGACGGCTTCCTACAACCCTTAGCGCACAAATGACAATCGGCCTATCTGCCTGCGGTATTCCAGGACACGTCGCCCGCCGGCGCCGCCGTATTCTGCGTTCTGCTCCTGCACGCACTACGCCTCCCTAAAGTTATCCGCACGACACCTTGCGCCCACCTTCGGTAATATCTCCAAGGCAGCCCCACAACTCGTCGCACCAACAGCACATTCAGTTGCACCGCTCGCCGTCCCTTCGCCGTCGTTCCTTGTCGCCAATACAGCGTCGCAGCGTGGCACAAGACTCGGAAAACTAGCAGCCGCAGTTCCTGAGGCACGAACTGCGCACATTTCGCCACCAAGTTCTCCTTTGTCTCCGCCGAACGTTCTCGGAGTTTCTGTTGACGGTTTTCGTGCACTTGCGCTTGTTAATAATTGCGGTACTCTCTACGTCATTAGCGCAGAATTTTGCCATTAGCTTCATGAACTCCCCCCCCTCCCCCCCCCTCCCCCGCATTCCCCGCATTCAGGAATCTCTTCGCACCGCCAGCGCCGATCCAGTCTGTTTGTCTGCTGCTTGCACAGTGTGTGTCGTCAATGTGAACGTCTTATACACCGTCTAGTTTGTAGTGCTTGCCTAATTCGCAAGACCTAATTATTCGGCTGCGATTTTCTTTTCCTTCACCATGAATGCGCCCGTGCCCACTTCGCCTTCTCTGCGCTAAGATTCGGTTCTCGACGACGCGTCGTCTGTTTCTTGCGCCAAACTTGTTGTCGCTGCCGACACCGACATTCCGCCCAACTGTGTTGTGATTGTTCCCATGTGTGTGACGTCGTCTTTCGACGCAACTGTTCTCTTTGCGCCTTCTCCCTCGTTCGCTTCTCGCTGCCACCTTCTCCTTTCATTTGCTGCTATCGGAATTAACCGCGGTGAAGCCGAAATTGTTGTTCCGAATACCTCATCCACTGCAGTCCCGTTACTTCATGCCTCAGAGAGGCGAATGCCTTGGCCATGTTGAAGCTGCTGACCTCATCTCGCCATTGAATGTTGATGCATATTCCCCATAACGTGCCCACGCAGCCTCCTTCACGCTGATTACCACTTCTTTCGATATACTGAGTTTGGACCTCCAATAATCGCCCTTATACAACAGCAGTCCTTGAAACTTGATTTAACGTGGCCTTGTGAATGGACACCCGAGGACATGTTGCAAGCGCACATTAAACTTTATACAGGACATGCATTTTCTTTGCATGACACACGATTGTGACTTAAACAGCGCTCACCGGTGCTGAAGCGCTTTCGCAGCAGCAGCGCCATGCCGCGGATGCGGAAGAAGCGCACGTCGTATGCCCTAGCGGGCTCCAGGGGGCGCAGCAGGTGTCGGCGCGCGCTAGTGTTGAGGCGCGCCTCGTGCGCGCACGTGTCCTGCTGGTCCGGCTCGCAGCATGTGAGCAACAGCTCCTCCTCCGGCACGTCACGACGCAGCGTCCACCGCAGCTCGGCCCACGTCGCACCGCTGCTCACGTCAACGTGCATGCCTGCGCAAGGAGCATCCAAGCTACACTTCTAGGTTTGATAAAGCGGCAAACAGCAAATACGAAAACAAAATGTCATTGTCGTCAGGCTTAATAATTAAATATTTTAGGCGCTTACTATGCTAGAAATTATAATATCCGTCATTGTTTTCACGTTCCCCATTCTCGTGTCAGTTAGTGAATAAAGGTGGTTAAGTTTGTACAGTGAATTAGGTGGAATGAACGCTCACATAGATAGAAGTAGCACCCGCGCCTTTTCGTTTCGACCTGGAGTGCGGTGTCCGTTCCCTATGTTCTCTTCTATCATGAGTGTATCCAGTTCCTTGGCAAGCTCCAAGGACTGCTGTATATCCGTAGCTTACGAAGTTGATATCCTGGCGCCAATCCTGACTTAACATCCCACTGACCTCAAGCATGCAGGTCAAAATCATGCAGCCAATGCGCTAACGATTAGCCAACTAACTGCTTCGCAAGCTGCTTGGAGCACTATGAAAGGTATAGCCAACCTGGGCCAATTGCCACACCATTAGTTGGCAATTGTTGCACCATGGTTGGCAGGAGCATAGGACCACAATCATGGTTGACCTTATCTCGCAGTGCTACACACTGCTTATGAAACGGAGTATAGATGAGCCAAATCCCGGTAATTGGACGGGGAACTGTAACAGTATATTTATTACGTTCTGTCCTAAATCTGGGGACATTGGTTCAGTCGACACCAGAGTCCCACGACTACTAAGCATTGCCCTTGCCTGGGCAGTGACGAAGGCCCAAGACCAAAAAAAAGCACAAAATGTATACAGCAGCGTTGTCGATCCGCACTGGTAACAATACATTTCTGCTACATTGATCGCGAACGCTTGGAAGTAATTTCAGCGGGGAGCTACCGTGTGAAGCGATGTTGCACTAACCTCAATGCACTAACCCTGCCAACCCGATTATTGTACCTGACATGCAGGCTGTTAATGAAGCAATCTAGATCAGGAGTGACCAAGTAGCCAATATATTGAAGCACTGTATTCGCTTAGTTCCGACAGAAGCCTGTAGCAGTCTGCTTGTTCACCTGCCCCTCCTCAAGTGCGTACACATTGCGATTGTTTTTCTGAAATACAAAGGCAATATCACTTCTGGATTGTGACCCCAACCACATCGTGATGAAACAAACAAATGATGGAAGCCGCAAAATGCTTCAACAGAAAAGGAGGCGCTGTATTGCAGTGTCTCGTAATATACCAAACACATAAAACAGATTCATGCTCAAATATAAAATGCACTAAAAATAGGCCTTGAGAGCGCAGTGAAAACACAGCAGTGTGTTTCTCGTCTCCTCTGATGTCGGTATTTCTCCCACTGATTTTATTTGAGCACGGAATCATTTTCAGCAATACAGCATTCAGTGCCCAAACCAGAAATGGACATTGGGGGCAAATGAAGGTGGTCTCTATAAAAATGCTGTCGCTTTCTAGTAAAAAGAAGCTGCTCTCACCGATGGCGGAGTTTTCTTAAGCTAGAAGGGACCAGAGAGTGAAATGCTGGTGCCATTTTGCCGCCCGGACAGGCAAGTCAATGCGTTTGTCAGCCCCGATATTTTGATCACGGATCTCGGAGGCTAAGCAGAACCGCCACTCACCTCGAAACAGCGGCAACCGCTGATTTACTGCAAGGATGCCGCCACTTTGAATCCAGTGCGGGAAATATATTTAAATCCGATTTCCTCGGCCCCAGAGACACGGTTGGGGCGAATACAAGTCATCAAAGCCAGAAAGAGTCAGATAACAAATTGCCGAGAATAGCTGCACGGAGTTACCCACCATGTCCCTTTAACGTGCTCTGACCCTCAAATGGGTGTTTTCGGACATCGCTTTCATTAAAATACGACCTCTGGATCCCATAGAACGCCGTTAATAGTGAATCATCGTGGCGGGTCTACCTTCTTTGCCGCACGTCTTCCTGACTTCGGCTTCCTGCTGGCCCCTACATTTTCGTTTGTATCAAAGCATCCAGCAGATTACTCTCTGAGAGGAGAGTAATATTAAGAGAACACTTTCTAGAGCTATATAGTTGGTTACACTGCATTCCTAATATTTATTGGTTAGTGGTTAGCGTACATTCTTAAGAATACATAAACATTGTGGTGGTTTTTTAATCACAAAGCCGCTATAGCATGACGATTTAACTCTTTCTGGCGAGACAATTATTAAAGCAAAGCCTTTCATGGCCCATAAGTAGTGTGAGCGGATCACACTGGCAGAGAGCGTCGAGAGAGTGTCTGTGGACAGAGCCTGTCATCAGACCGTATTCGCACGAACAGTCAGTCCTATACTACATGGGTTTTCTATGTCATCATCATCATCAGCCTGACTATACCCACTGCAGGGCGAAGGCCTCTCTTATATTTCTCCAATTAACCCGGTTTTGTGCTTCTGCATTCACTTGACCCCTGCGAACGTCTTAACCTCATCTGCCCACCTAACTTTCTGCCGCCCCCTGCTACGCTTTCCTTCCCTTGGAATCCAGTTTGTTACCCTAAGCGACCATCGGTTATCCTCTATTCGCACTACATGTCCTGCCCATGCCAATTTCTTCTTCTTGACTTCCACTAGATTATCAGTAACTTGAGTTATTTTTCTGACCGAGTCTGCATGCTTCCTATCTCTTAATGTTACCGCCCCCCCCCCCCCATTTTTGGTTCCATATCCCTCTGCGTTGTCCTCAACTTAAGTAGAACCCTCTTGGTTAACCCCCACGTTTCAGCCCCATAGGTGAGTAAAGGTAAGGATAAAACTTTGTATACTTTCCTCTTGAGCGATACTGGTAAGCTGCTAGTCCTAATCTGCGAGTGCTTGCCAAATGCGCTCTATCCCAATCTTATTCTTTTTGTTATTTCCTTTTCATGGTGCGGATCTGCGGTTACTACCGGCCCTAGGTAGACATATTCGCCTACTACTTCCAGTGCATCGCTACCTAACGTAGACTGCTATTCCTTTCCGAGGCTGCTGAACATTACCTTCGTCTTCTGCATATTGATTCTCAAGCCTACCTTTCTGCTTTCCCTGTTTAGGACATCAATCATTCTTTGCAGTTCATCCCCCGAGTTACTTAGCAAGGCAATGTCATCAGCAAATCGCAGATTACTGAGGTATGCTCGATCTACCCTTATCTCTGAATACTTCCTCTAAGCAAGCTGTGAATAGTACTGGGGAGATCGCGTCTCCTTGCCTATCACCTTTCTTTATGGAAATTTTGTTTATGCAGAACTATGGTTACTGTGCAGCCACTATATATATCTTCCAGCACTTTCACGTACACCTCGTCTACCCCCTGATTTCGCAATGCCTGCATCACCGCCGAGGTTTCTACTGAGTCAAATGCTTTTTTGTAATCAATTAATGCTATATAAAAGGGTTGGTTACATTCGGAGCATTTTTCTATTACATGGTTTATGGTATGAATATAATCGATAGTAGAGTACCGTTTCCGAAAACCTGCTTGATCCTTTGCTTGATTGCAGTCTAAGGTTGTCCTGATTCTATTAGCGATTACCTTATTAAATACCTTATACGTAACAGACAGTAAGCTGATCGGTCTGCAATTTTTAAGGCTCTTAGCGTCCCCTTTCTTATGAAATAGGATAATGTTTGCATTCTTCCATGGTTCCGGCACCGTCGATGACACCAGGCACTGCGAATACAGGGTGGCCAGTTTTTCTAGCACAATATCCCCCCCGTCCTTCAACAAATCTGTAGTTATCTGATCCTCTCTAGCTGATTTTCCCCTGTTCATAGTTTCTAATGCTTTCTTGACCTCGTCCATTGTCACTGGTGGAACGTCTGACTGTTTTTACCTACCGCCAATCTCATTACTGTCCTGACTAATTTGGCAACTGTAGAGATCTGAATAGAACTCCTCGGCTACTTTATCTTTTCCATATTCGCGATGACGTTGCCCGCCTTGCCCCTTAGCGCATACATCTACTTTTTGCCTATGCCCAATTTCTTCTCTACCGCTTTAAGGCTTCCCCCTTTTTTTACAGCATGCTCAATTTTCTCCATGTTCTACTTTCTTATATCGGCCACCTTGCGCTTATTGATTACCTTTGATATCTCGTCCGATTCTATCTGGTCTACTGGATTGAAAGCTTTCACACTCTGGCATTCCTTAAATTTTTCGTCTCCTTAGACAGCTTACCGGTATCCTCTCTAACAATCCTACTGCCTACTTCTACAGCGCACTCAGTAATGATATCTATGAAATTATTGTTCATTGCTTCTAGGGTAATGTCGCCATCCTCGATTAGAGCTGAATATATATTCTGTATCGAGGTGCTGAACTTTTCTGCCCTCCCCCTCACCGCTAAATCGTTGATGGATTTGTTTCTTACTAATATGTTGCGTTCCTTCTTCAGATTTAGGCTAATTCGGGACCTCACCATCCTGTGGTCACTGCATCGCACTTTCCCGATTATCTCTACATCTTTCATAATAGCGGCGGTTGAGCACACTATATAGTCAATTTCAATTTTAGTCTCCCCGTTAGGACTTTTCCATGTCCATTTCTGGTTCTTCCGTTTGCTGATGAAGGTATTCAAGATTCTTAACTTATTACGCTCTGCAAAGTCAACTAGTAACTCCCCCCTGTCATTCCTAGAACCAATGCCATAGTCGCCTACTGCCTGGTCTCCTGCCTACTTTTTCCCTACCTTGGCGTTGACGTCCCCCATTAGTACAGTATATCGCGTATTTGCTTTTCGCATTGCCGATTCTACATCTTCGTAAAAGCTTTCAACAGCCTGGTCATCATAGCTACATGTAGGTGCATAGGCCTGTACATCCTTCCGTTTATACCGCTTATTAAGCCTAATCACTATGCCTGCCACCGTCTCATTAACACTATAGAATTCTTCTATATTACCCGCTATATACTTATTGACAAGGAAACCTACTCTTAGTTCTCGCCTCTCCGGTAAACCTCGATAACACAGTACATGCCCATCCTTCAGTAGAGTATATGCCTCATTCGGCCTCCTAACCTCACTAAGCCCTATGACATCCCATTTCATACCCTCTAGTTCCTCTAACAGCACTGCTAATCTAGTTTCAATAGCTACGGTTCTAGAGTTAAACGTTGCCAGGGTCAGTTTGCATGGGGTTTCTACGTAGCGCTCCAAAATTTAGTATCCAATCTAATTATAATGCGGACATCTCGATGGTCACCTACAAATCTGAATGGGTCACTCTCAAAACTTGGTCTGTAGATGCCAATAAAGTTTGACCTCATCAAAATTCACCAAAATTCACCTTTCGCCTAATTCCTTTATAGGAAATTCAGTGGTCACCATCAAACTGTGATGGGCCCCTCGACTTCCAAATTTTCACCTTGTTCGGATTTGAGGACAATTTTTTCCTAACGTAAATTGAATATGGCCAACTCAGTGGTGACATTAAAAGGGGGGTAGGCCATCACTAAAATGTTGTTCTTTGACCCCTAAAATTTCACTTCTCCCGCACTTGCCAATTAGAAACGGCTACTAAATAACACTAGTGAGCAACGAAGTGCCCAACTG
The DNA here is from genome assembly GCF_055883805.1 of Amblyomma maculatum. NCBI lineage: Eukaryota > Metazoa > Arthropoda > Arachnida > Ixodida > Ixodidae > Amblyomma > Amblyomma maculatum. Next base: position 140,948,150 of record NC_139349.1, on the reverse strand, counting down.
AAAAAGGAACTACCTATAGGCACGGAACTCGCAAAGTTTTCACCTTTCTGTACGCAAGCAGACTCAAGAGAAACCCCGTAATTTTGAACGCAAAGCTTCACTACGAGGGTCAGAGCCGAGCTTCCCGGATTGAGTATGCCGTATGCCATGTGCCTCAACGTCACAGCCAAGGCCAGCTGCGCAACACGTGCGCAACTCGTCTTCATTAAAAATAAATAGTCTTCATCCTGGAATCGAACTTCCCCGCCGAGCGCTTTACCCACGCTTTTTAGCGCTGTGCCACGCCCTGGGTTTTCTTCTTCTTTATTTTTGGTCAACAAAGTACATACAGGCATAGAAATAACTAGCTTACATTTGACTTAAGCGATGTAATAAATCGTTTTCTTTGTGATAAATGCATCCATTACATCCATTCAGTCAGGCTGCTCAGACTGACTGCGGAGAACATCTCTGAGAAATGTGACACTTTTAATGAAGTTGTCCCTGACCGATCGTACATTTTCTTCGGCGTGCCTAAATGCCATTCGCGTTTTCCAAATGCTGTGGAGGCCCAGCGCCATATTCATGTCGTATGGAGCCTTGTCCCGTTGTACGAGTAGAAACCGGATGCCATAAGGATTATTGGGTAGTTTTTGTTATAAAGCTCTTGCATACTATATCCCAGCAGTCTATAAAAACGTGATCGATGGTCTCTGTTATTTTTTTTACAGATTTTACAGCTCAGGGTCAAGGTACAAAAATACCTTGATCAATAAGCCATGGTTTTACAGGAAGGGTACTGGAGGGAAGCTTCAAGAAAAACGATTTGGCGGTCGGTTTTACGGGCATCTTCCTAACTCTCTTTAGGACATCTGTTCCTGGGCCTCCACAGTATATCGATAGCATAGTGCTACGGGTACATGCTTATACATTTATTTCCTGGATACAGAACTAAGGTACTCAGTCCAAAAATGGACACGAAAAATTTGCAAGGCATAAACAACTTCTCTTAAAGATCCAGTGACAGCGCTGTTTCTGGCCGGATAGCTAGACACAACAAATTCCGGTTTCACGTTACCTAAGCGCATCTGCATCATTGTGCGCCACAAAGGGTTTGTTTGATCGCTCAGAAAAACCAATCGGGATACAGTTTGTCTCAAAAACAAGTTTGAAAGACCAAGGCCAACAATGTTCACGGTAAGAAACAAATTAGGGCACTAGTTCGGTCCCAATTTGAGCTCCAAATGAAAACTGAGAATACTCTATGCAGTTTCTGCACATTCAAGCGGTGCATGCATAAAAAGTGCAGCAATTACTCATTTTTGGTATTCAAAACCAAATAGCTGACACTTGCAAGTGCGAACACTCAGCGGTCAAGCCCTTTCCACCCATCCGCTTTTTGCTTAATGTCAGCCTTTGCAGTTCATGATGACACGATATATGTTGTCAAAGAAACGAAATTTAATAAAGATTGAACTGGATTAGAATAGGTTACATAATGGAGCTCCCGACGTTACGTCCGTCCGTCACTAACGCTCTCCTCCCCCTCCTTGCCTCTATTCTCCTCTATCGCCGATACTCCCTCTATCGGCTCCGCCTCTCCGTTGTTTCGTCCGCTTGCCTGTAGATGCCTCTAGTCCAAATAAATCACCATCATCACACCACCGCTAATACGGCCGGGTCTTTAATTTATTGCGTCCTCTCAATAATAGTTTTGTAGCAACCGTGGCGGCCTTCTTTGACGTGTCTGATGGTCTGCTTCACACGGGTTTTCTTCGCTCGGCGGTATTTCGGTGCAGACGTCGCTTTGCAGATTGCCGTTTTGACTTTCGGCATCGGGTAAGCGTGTTTCACAGTTTTGGCATTCGGGAAGCGGTAGTCTACACATTGTCGCTTCGGTGTGGACTCGTGATGGGGTTCCTCCACAAAATTTGCAGGTGACGCATACGGTGATTTTTGCGGTCGTATGATCCTTTTCTTCGGCCATTCTTCCGTTTCCGCCAGCATAAACTTTGTTTGCTTCACTGGCGTTATATGGCTGCATGCGGATGGGTTTGTCATCATTGAGCTCAATTGTGTGCTCCACATGTGTGCATAGTCCAGGATCACTTTGAGGACTCGTGAAAACATCGATGTTGTTGAAAAGTACGGATTGGAGCTTGCCTGTTTCGTATTCTGTGAAGTCTTGTGGTCTCATTTGCTTGACGAGCTGAATTATGTCTTCCCGTGGTGGAAGTTTGGGACTCTCTTGGTTCTCAAGGTTGTTCTTAATAATGGTTCCACACATTGTTGTAGGGGTTTCCCCGTTCCGTGTGTTACATTGCGATTGTTGCAGAAGGTTGTCATGTCGGTCGACTTCCGTCTGTCGTTCTTGCGAGCTACTGTTTGCTATCCACTCGAGTGTATGAGTTCCATCCGTGTAGCGTCGGATGAAGTCAAACTTGATGCACTGCCGCTAGTTTGTGCCTACGAAGGCTTCATGCGGCACGTCTGACCACTTTCATTTCCCCAGTTGCGCTTGCATTCCCTATGGTGATATGTGCTTGTGTTAGTCCAAATACTGCCGTTCAATCGCCGAATGGCCCTTTGAGTACACAGTTACGTCTTGCACAATATTAAAATTGTGTTCTTGTTCTAAAGCCAACGATAGTAGAGATGTAGTCGAACCTGTGTCCCATAAAGCCAGAGTCTCTATGTCGTTGATTTTCACGGGTACAAGGGATCACATTACCCCCTGAGCGCGCTGTCACGATGCAGTTCGTTCACTGCTCTCGCGTAGCCTTTTCTTTTCGACGCGCGGCGGTTGCCTTCTCTGTGCGTGTGTTGGGTTTCGTGCAATCACGAGCGCGGTGCCCCTTTTGCAGGCAGCAAGCGCAGGTGTCTCCCGGAAGTCTCGTGGGCTTACGTGGTCCGTGCTCGTCTTTCACTGCGTTCTTCGATTGCTCGTTCCGTGGGATTGGCTTCACGCTTGTGCCTTCGCTTTTCATCGCAATCGTGCGCCTGTCGAATTGTCGCGCGTAGTTGATGAATTCAGATAAGGTCATGAAATGCTTTTAGCATGAGTTTCGCGTCATCCGATCGTACACCTTGAATTAACCAATCCACGATGTCGTCGTCACTTAAGGCCTACTTGCCGCGTTTTATGCGTTGCAGTAGGCTGTACATGTAGACGTTCGTATACTTTTTGTCGTCGAGCGTTAATGTTGTCGACCCACTCGCAGAACAGTGCGTGTTTGTCAAATTCTTTTCGTAATGCCGTTATCCAGCTGGAGGGTCCAGGCTTTGAAACTTACGCCATCCGTTCGGTGCCAAGCTGATGCGCGTCCGCGAAGTCTGGAAATTGCGGCGTTGAGCATAGCCATTTCGCCCCATGAACATCTTTCGCGCATGTTCTCTGCAGAAGTAACCCAATCGTCTAGACTCGTTGTCTGTCCTCGAGAACATTGGGAGGCTTGCCGTGAGATCGGGCATTATTGTGATTTGAATTGCAGCGCTGTTAGCCTGTCGTATGGCGTGAGTGCTGCTCTCTGCCACGTTGAATAGGTTTCCACGCGATCCCATTTGTCTTTCCAAAAGGTGTGCCATCTTGTCGCGACCATTGTGAGCTCTATTGTGCCGTGACCTCTGTTGTGCCGTTCGAAGTATTGGTTCATGAGATCCTGGGAGTTTCGCCGAAAAGCACGTTTGGTTGTGGGCCTCGTTGTAGGTCCGCTTCGGAGCTTTGAGTACTTCACCTCGTCGTTGTAAGCCATGCCGCTCGCTTGCTCGTTGCGTACGTTCTGGACGTCGTTCGCTGACACTGGAGGCTGGTAACAGTGCGATTACGCTCCGCGTCGTTGGCCTCGTTCAGCTTTGTCACCAGTCCGTCAGTATTTTTTGGCGTCGTTCATATACATCATAGAGGCAGATAACAGTACGATGTCGTTCCGCTTCGTTGACCCCGTTCAGCTTTGACGGAGGTCCGTGAGTACTCTTTTGCGTCTTCGTTCGCTGACACCGTGGAGGCCGCTGGAGCAGTACGATGTCTTTCCGCGCTGTTTACCTCGTTCAGCTTTGACGTCGGTCTGTGAGTACTCTTTTGCGTCTTCATTCGCTGACACCGTGGAGGCCGCGGGAACAGTATAATGTCGTTCCGCGTCATTAACCTCGTTCAGCTTTGACGCAAGTCCGAAGCACGTGACGTCTTCGTTCCAGCCATTGTTGAATCATATTTTCGGCTTGTTTGTCCGCGTTGGTTTCGTTAATGGGTCCTAGTCGCCATGTCCGCCTTTGCGTCTTCGTGGCGCTACTGCACGTGACATTGCTTGCCATTGACGATAGGTTTTGGTCGCTTGTCCGCGCTGGGTTCGTTCAGAAATGTCCTCGTCGCCATGTCAGCCTTTGCGTGTTCGTGGCACTACTACACGTGCCGATGCTTGCTGTTGACGATAGTAGCATTTCTCGCTACTTGTTTGCATCGGCTTCCTTCAGAAATGATCCTCGTCGCCATGTGAGCCTTTGCAATTTATGATGACACGATCGATGTTGTCAAAAAAAGGAAATTTATTAAAGATTGAACTGGATTAGAATAGGTTACATAACGAAGCTTCCGACGTTATGTCCGTCCATCACGAACGCTCTCCTAAGTCTCCTCGCCTCTATTCTCCTCTTTCGCCGATACTCCCTCTATTGGCTCTGCCTCTGTTGTTTCGTCCGCTTGTTTGTAGATGCCGCTAGTCTAAATAAATCATAATCATCATCATCATCACACCACCGTGTCGTTCCACAACTCTCTGCTGCTCTTATAATGCTCTAATGGTACACCGAAGTACTTCGATGGAACAGTCGTCCAGCGCATATTAGCAAACATTGCAGGTGTATTATCCCATTCACCATGCCTACAACCAATGATTTCCCTGTGAAGAGGAAGAAGTGCACAAGGAACATGCCAGTCAGTGGCATCGTGATTGCTGCGCGTGCTGGAGCTGACTGTGTTCGCTGCCGCTGTGTTCGTCGCTGATCTGCTCAGTCCTGCTGGTCAAGTCCTGTTGATCTACTGAATAAACCCCCCATTCTTACATTTGGTGGAGCTGCCGGTCAAGATCTATCCTCTCGCCCTGGAACTCCGCAGCCGTACATTATCACCTCCTGCGATGCTTGAGGACGTCAACCACAAAGCCGTACAAGTTGGCTCGTCCATCATCTGTCCCGGCTCCCTCCGCCAGCGAGACGCCGCCATCTTCAGCGGCACTGACGACCACGATGTCGAGGACTGGCTCACATCCTATGAACGAGTGAGCGTTTGCAACAAATGGGACGCGGAAACAAACTTAAGCAACGTCATTTTCTATCTCACCGGCGTAGCAAACCTATGGTTTCGAAACCATGAAGCGGACATTCCATCATGGTCCGCGTTTAAAGCTAGCTTCTCTGAAGTTTTCGGCCGACCAGCTGTAAGGAAACTCCGCGCTGAACAGAGCTTGCGTACGCGGTCTCAGCAAGTTGGCGAAAATTTCACGAGCTATATCGAGGACGTCGTCGACTTGTGCAAGCGCGTAAACCCACACATGTCAGAGGCCGAGAAGATCAAACACATTCTGCAAGGCATCGATGACGATGCCTTTCAGATGCTGTCGGCTCGAGATATCCGCACCGTAGCGGAAGTGGTCACACTGTGTCAAAGTTATGATGAACTGCGGAAACAAAGGGCCATAACTCGCGCGAACACCATGCACTCTGAGTCCCTTGCTGGCCTGACAGATGCCGGCGAACATTCTGCGCTCCTGCCACAAATTAAGAGCTTCATTCGGAAAGAAGTTGCTCGACAGCTTTCCCTTGTATCCTGCCATCAAGAACCTTCCTTACACCTAGCTCTCAGTTTGCGCCAAATGATTCAAGAACCGGTAGCTGAATCTCTTCCTCCAGCCCCTCAACCCATGCCTGTTACAGTGCCGTTAACATATGCGGCTGTTGCGGCCCGACCGCCACCTACATATGCTCCACCGTCATCTGCCTACGTTCAGCCGCCTCCTGCGCCTGCGCGAGAACCTGCGCAGCTATGCGACCGGCTCCAAGACCACGTAATCCCTGGCGCACGACGGATAACCGGCCAATTTGTTACACTTGCGGGCTTGCTGGACACATTTCTCGTTATTGCCGCAACCGCCTCCCGGTGTCGGCACCACCTACTCATGGTTCTGCATACTGGTCTCCGACGCCTCAGTATTCCGCGCCTACTGAGCCTCCAGGCCGCCCTCCTTTCTCCCCAGACCGCTCAGCCATGTCCGACCGCCGTTCGCCGTCGCCGCGACGCCACTTTATCTCTCCGATGCGACGTCCACAGAACGCTTCACATGAGGAAAACTAGAGGCCGCAGTTCCTGAGGCGAGAACTGCGGCCTCTAGTTTTCCTCCTGCGACACAGTCGAACTTCCCAAGTCCTCATCTGTCGCCGACAAACCTAATTGAAGTTTTCGTCGAAGGTGTTGCTGTCATGGCTCTAATTGACACTGGTGCTGCGATTTCGGTAATGGACGCAAAACTATGTCGCACTTTAAAGAAAGTGAAGACGCCAATTGCGGGACTTTCGTTGCGAACGGCCAGAGCTCAGCATATCAAGCCTTTAGCAGCGTGCACCGCTCGAGTAGTTATCCAGAATTCCCTTTATACGATTGAGTTCGTCGTGCTGCCAAGTTGCTCGCACGCTGTAATTTTAGGCTGGGATTTCCTGTCGCGTCATGCTGCTATTATCGATTGTGCTCGAGCTGAAGTGGGGTTCTCGACTGTGCCCGATGCCTTACCAGACGCTGATCAATCAAATTTCGGTGCTAAAGCCTTCGTCGCCGAAGATATCGACCTTCCTCCCTGCTCTTCAGCACTTGTTCGTGTCGCTTGTGCATCTATTAGCGATGACACCGTTCTCTTCACACCAGCCCATACTTTCCTGCGCCGCAAGTGCCTTCCATTGCCCTACGCAGTGCTCGCTATTTCCGCTGGCCTTTCCATGTTATGGGCCTCTAACCCATTTAACTCCCCTACTGCTTTGCGCCATGGCGAATGCCTCGAAAGTATCCAGCCAATCGCACCCCTTCTGATCTCTGAGGAACCTGACGACGCGCCGCACTGTGCCGTGACTGCGCTCAGCCCCCCTTCACTTGCGCCCGCTCCCCCCTCTACGGAGTTGTTCCTCCGTTCCATCGACGCCGATCTTCCTCCAGAGCAGCGCTCTCAGCTTCTGAACCTACTACATCACTTTCGATCCTCCTTCGACTCTCATCAAAGTTCTTTGGGTCAAACTTCTACAGTCACTCATCGCATCGACACCGGCACCCACGCACCACTACGACAGCGCCCCTATCGTGTGTCTGCAACCGAACGCCAGGCTATTGAAGAGCAAGTCGACCTAATGATCCAGAATGGCGTGATTCAGCCCTCAAGCAGCCCTTGGGCCTCACCTGTTGTCCTTGTAAAAAAGAAAGATGGTTCTATCCGCTTCTGTGTCGATTATCGCCGCCTTAATAAGATTACGCGAAAAGACGTCTATCCTCTCCCACGCATCGACGACGCTCTCGATTGCTTGCAAGGCGCCGAACTCTTTTCTTCCCTAGATTTACGTTCCGGGTACTGGCAAGTCCCCTTGGAAGCGGCTGATCACCCCAAAACTGCCTTTGTAACTCCCGACGGCTTGTACGAATTCACAGTTATGCCGTTTGGCCTTTCTAATGCTCCGGCAACATTTGAGCGGATGATGGACACCATTTTGCGTGGCCTAAAGTGGAAGACATGCCTCTGCTACCTCGATGACATTGTCGTCTTTTCTCGTGACAGTGACACACACCTCTACCGTCTGAAGCACGTTTTGACCTGCCTATCTGATGCCGGACTGCAGCTGAATTTGAAAAAATGTCGTTTTGCCGCCCGCCAGCTCACCATTCTCGGCCACGTTGTTTCCAAAGAAGGTGTATCTCCAGACCCTGTCAAACTTCGTGCCGTAACAGCCTTTCCCAAACCGACTTCCATCAAATATCTACGTAGCTTCCTCGGGCTGTGCTCTTACTTTCGCCGCTTTATTAGGAATTTTGCTTTCATTGCTGCTCCCTTGACAGAACTTCTGTCCGGCAGTTCCGACCTTTCGTCGTGGTCACCAGCGTGCGACGATGCCTTCAATGCTTTACGACACATCCTCACGGCACCGCCTGTCCTACGTCACTTCGACCCCACAGCGCCTACTGAGGTCCACACAGACGCCAGTAGTATTGGTCTCGGCGCTGTGCTCGCTCAGCGCAAAGCAGGTCATACTGAATACGTGGTCGCCTATGCTAGCCGTACACTCACGAAGGCTGAATCCAATTACTCTATCACTGAAAAAGAATGCTTAGCGATTATTTGGGCTCTTACTAAATTCCGCCCTTACCTCTATGGTCGCCCTTTTGACGTAGTGACGGACCACCATGCGCTTTGCTGGCTTTCCTCACTGAAAGACCCGTCCGGCAGACTGGCAAGATGGGCTCTTCGCCTTCAGGAATATGATGTCCGCGTTGTTTACCGCTCTGGCCGCAAACATCACTACGCCGATGCAATTTCCCGCTGCCCCCTTACGTTCGCAAATTTGTGACTATTTCCACACTGACCCACAATCCGGTCACGCGGGCGTCTTCAAGACATACACTCGTCTCCGGCTGCGTTACTACTGGCGGGGTATGTACACCTTTGTACTCAAGTACGTTCGCTCATGCTTAACCTGTCAACGTCGCAAGCCATCTCCTCAACGTTCTGCTGGAGAGTTGCTGCTGTTACCCAGCCCACCACGTCCTTTCGACCGCGTCGGCATTGATTTGTACGGGCCGCTTCCCTACACTGCGGCCGGCAACCGCTGGGCTATCGTAGCCGTTGATCATCTGACGAGGTATGCAGAAACCGCCGCACTTCCATCTGCCACAGCGTCTCTTGTTCTTCGCCATGGCGCTCCTCGAGAGCTGCTCAGCGACAGAGGACGCGTTTTCTTGAGTGACGTTGTGAAAGCCTTGCTCACTAAGTGCAACATTATTCATAGAACCACCTCCGCCTATCATCCCCAGACTAATGGCCTCACTAAACGTTTCAATCGTACCCTTGGCGACATGCTCTCTATGTACATCTCCTCCAACCACTCAAACTGGGACCTCATCCTTCCGTATGTCACGTACGCATACAATACCGCAACGCAGTCTACTCTGGCTTCTCTCCTTTTTTTTTCCTCTACGGCCGTCACCCCTCTGCTAGAATCGACACCATACTCCCGTATCAGCCAGACATATCAGAGTATACACCTGCGTCTCAAGCAGCCCAGCATGCGGAAGACTGTCGACAAATCGCCCGCGCATTCACGGCTAACACCCAGTACCGCCATAAATCCAACCATGACAGCCAACACTCGACACCGCACTTCTCGTCTGGCGCTCTTGTGTGGCTATGGATACCTTCCAATGCCCCTGGACTATCTTCAAAATTTCTTGCTAAATACCATGGCCCATACCGTGTTCTGGAGCGCACCTCTCCGGTTAATTACGTGGTGGAACCTGTTACACCGTCCCATGATCTACGCCGGCGCGGACGCGAGATTGTTCACGTCCAGCGCCTCAAACCCTATTACGACCCTGCCGTCTTGCTCACGCCGTAAGTCCCCAGGATGTCGCCTCTTCGTCCCGCGGGTAATTGTGAACAGGAAGAAGTGCACAAGGAACATTCCAGTCAGTGGCATCGTGATCGCTGCGCGTGCTGGAGCTGACTGTGTTCGCTGCCGCTGTGTTCGTCGCTGATCTGCTCAGTCCTGTTGATCTACTGAATAAACCCCCCATTCTTACATCCCAATGGATTTCACACCCTGTCTTTTTGCAGTAGTCACGCGCAACTCGACTAACTTCTTTAATGCTTTCCCGATCTGCGCAAAAAACTGCGATATCGTAAGCGTAAGCCAGTGCTTTTACCTGCGTAGAGTGAAGAGTGAACTATCATTCAACAAAATAGGTTAGATGATGTAGTTGAAATACTTGCGGCAATGCCTAATTTTACTCACTTGCAGGGTGAAAGTCATGAGAGGTTGGATAGGATTTATGCGTGGCTTGAAGTGGTTCCTATGTGCAATAGTTACAGATTCTGCGCCTTTACTTTCCTGTAAACGAATTATAGCACACCGATGAAAGGCGCGCTCGACATGGAAGCCAAGGAGCGTTTAGCTGCTGGCGAACGGCGCAGAAGGCTGGAGAAATTAGCTTCTCCTGATCCCGAGGTAGTCACTACTTTTCGCGACGTATATCCAGGCATAACAGAGCTAAGCCATCTTTAATTTTTTATTATGAACCACTTCAAGTCTCGTGTGAGGGCTTCGAATATGTTGAAATTTGTTGCAGTTGCATTTAATTTTTTTCTGCAGAGCGCCTTCGACAAGGTGAAGCACTCAGCGATCCTATCCCAAGTCTCGAAACTCAACATGGGAGAGAGATCATACAATTACATCAAAGACTTCCTCACGGACAGAACGGCCGAGCTCAGAGCGGGGGACTTCCAAGCACAGGAGAAGAAGCAGGGAAGCACAGGCACACCTCAGCGATCGGTCATCTCGCCGGTGCTTTTCAATCTCGGGATGATAGGAGTAGCTGAAAGGTTGAGGAACATCAAGGAAGTCCGACATACGATATACGCGGATGACATAACGCTGTGGGTGGAAGGGGGCAGCGATGCCCACATCGAAACCACCCTACAGGCGGCCGTTAATGGGCTCAGATTCTCGCCGAGCAAGTCGGAGCTCCTCGTCTACCCGCCCGTCAAGCACCGCAAACCTAAGAGCAGCCCGAGAGAGTACGAGGCAATCAAAGTCAAGACCAGAGAGGAAAACGCGATCCCAAGAGTCAACAAGATCAGAGTGTTGGGGATGACGATCGAGACGCACGGCAGAAACGGCGAGACCGTCACCCGGCTCATTGCGAAAGCGGCGAACGCCACAAGACTACTCAAACGAGTCACGAACAAGAAAAGTGGAATGAGGGAAGAGAGCCTGATCAGACTGATCCACTAGTTCGTCGTATGTCACGTAGCGTACGTGGCAGCCTACCAAAAGTGGAACAAGAGCGAGAGAAACAAGATAGATATACTCATCCGCAGAGCCTACAAGACGGCACTGGGACTGTTCGAAACAACGAGCACCAAACGCCTATTGCAGCTAGGGGTGCACAACACGCTGGAGGAGATAGCGGAAGCCCAACGTGCCGCACAGCTCGAAAGACTGTCTACGACCAAGGCCGGCCGGAAAATCCTGGTCAACCTGAGAATTGGATATCAAGGCAGGGAGCAGACGCAGCTCTCCATCCCCGATGAGATCAGGCGCAACATCAGAGTGGACTCGGTACCTAAGAACATGCACCCGGAGTATAACAAAGGGAGGAGAGCAGCGAGAGCCAAGGCGCTGATAGACGAGCACGCGACCGACACACACGCACGCTACGTTGACGCGGCTGAGTATGCCAAGATACACGGGTTCACGACGGTCGTCCTTGAAGCGACCGGCATCGTTCGCACGACCGCCCAGTCCATCGCTGATACATAGAATGTATCCCGAGACGCACCCGACAGACTAATGCAGAGTCTGCCGAACGGAGACGGCCGGTTTCGCACACATGCTGTGGAATTGTACCAAGTACCAGGAAGAAGCTGTCTGGGAGGATCCCGCCGCGACTGGAAGCAGCCGCAGGGAGCGACAATCAAGAGGAGCAACTCTGGGCCGTCCAGCAGGTCATGAAGGCGCTGGCCCGGCATGGAACCAGCGAGCCGGCCACGGCGAGCGGGGACCCAGGCCGCGCGGCCGGTGCCCAGAGGACGACGTAGGCCCTGTCCGGAGCGCGCGCGCGCGGGCGCACGTTCTACTGCAGGCCCCGAATAAACGTTTTACCAATTCAATCTCAGTCTCGTGGCGACTTTAACAGAATATTGTCTGGTAAATTATTGTTTACGACAAAATAATAATAATAATAATAATTGATTCACAAGGAAAGGAATGATGCAGTATCTGTAACACTTTTTTTGTGGACACCTGTACAGCGCAGTAAGGGAGAAGAGGAAGGTGGGAGAAAATGCGGAAATAGGGAAAGGACTGGCCTAGTGGAGGGCTCAGGAGTAATTTCGACCGCCTATGGACCTTTATCATGCACTGGCGTTTAACATGCATAAAAAACAAAAAGGTCAGATAGTTGTGAGGAGTAAGGCCGTGTAGCGGCGATAGCGCACGAGTTCCCCCGGCCATTTAAAAATGCAGCCACCGTCGATAGGCGATGAAATGCAAGAACCTAAGCTTTTATCCATCGCAATCTCACTTCGCATAAATATCGCCGATACGAATCGCTTGATACCACCCGCATGTGTCTAAGATCAGTGGGTCGCGAAATATGCAAATATGCAATCGACCCCTCCAAACGCGAATATTGAACATTTTGGACCACGAAAGGTTGATGACGCGACTCACCCATCAAAATGAGCGTAGATTAATAATTTCAGTTTTACACTTCTGAACCAAGCTAATCGTTAGACATCACTCCGGTCTCTGTATCACCATCCATAGCATCACAATTTTAGCGTGATGCATAGTTATATTATTACATAAAATTGAGCGCCCCACCGAGATGCGTTCGATTGAAGAGCATTAGCTGTCCAAAGCGGTTATCCATCGATTGGTAGACAGTTTATTCATTTTGAATATCTACAGCCCCAGAAAGAGAAAACTGCTCCGCTAATAGCGATCATGAAAAAGCCTTTTAAATCAGCGCTAACCAACCGTCGGTAGTTGCAGGAAACTTTAATTTCCGCCATATTACATGGCGGAAAGGTACGCAGCGGTGGCGTAGTGGTAGAACATCCGCCTCGCATGCAAGAGGACCGGGGTTCAAATCCCGGTGCCGCGCAATTCTCCACCGGATGAAAAAAAAAATCCGCGTGTTGATGGAATTGCATAAACAGGTTTGGGGGCGACCTGATGCCGGTGAACACATCCAGCAACGCACTCCCTCGCCAAAACAGGATTTGGCCACCCTGGTGCAGTAATTGGCCGCAACCTCCTATGATAACCTCCATAAAACCCCGGCCCTCAGTCACCAGCGGCTGCGGAACAACTGACCACGGCGGCGGTCAGACCTGTGACGCAGCAGGGGGTGCTGAGAAAGCCTGGCTCCGCTGGACAGGCCGCCATTGAAAACTGACCCTGGCAACGTTTAATGCTAGAACCCTAGCTAGTGAAGCTAGCTTAGCAGTGCTGTTAGAGGAACTAGAGGGCATGAAATGGGATGTCATAGGGCTTAGTGAGGTTAGGAGGCCGAATGAGGCATATACTGTACTGAAGGATGGGCATGTACTGTGTTATCGAGGCTTACCAGAGAGGCGAAGTAGGCTTCCTTGTCAATACGTATATAGCGGGTAATATATATGAATTCTATAGTATTAATGAGAGGGTTGCAGGCATCGTAATTAGGCTTAATAAGCGGTATAAACTGAAGGTTGTACAGGCCTATGCACCTACATGTAGTTATGATGACCAGGCAGTTGAAAGCTTCTATGAAGATGTAGAATCGGCAATGCGAAAAGTAAAGACGCAGTATACTGTACTAATAGGCGATTTCAATGCCAAGGTAGGGAAAAAACAGGCAGGAGACAAGGCAGTAGGTGACTATGGCATTGGTTCTAGGGGGGAGTTCTAGCAGGGGGGAGTTACTAGTTGAGTTTGCAGAGCGCAATAACTTACGAATCATGAATACCTTCTTCAGCAAACGGAAGAACCGGAAATGGAGATGGAAAAGTCCTAACGGAGAGATTAAAAATGAAATCGACTTCATAATGTGTTCAACCCCCGCCATTATGCAAGATGTAGAGGTAATCAGGAAAGTGCGATGCAGTGACCACAGGATGGTGAGGTCCCGAATTAGCCTAAATCTGAAGAAGGAACGCAGCAGATTAGTATGAAAGAAACCCATCAACGAATTAGCGGTGAGGGGGAGGGCAGAAGAGATCAGGATCTCGCTACAGAATAGGTTTTCAGCTCTAACTGAGGATGGCGACATTACCCTAGAGGGAAGGAACAATAATTTCAGAGATATCATTACTGAGTGCGCGGTAGAAGTAGGCGGTAGGATAGTTAGAGAGGATACCGGCAAGCTGTCTAAGGAGACGAAAGATGTGATTAAGAGACGCCAGAGTATGAAAGCTTCCAATCCAACAGACCAGATCGAATTGGCCAAGATATCAAAGCTAATCAATAAGCGCAAGGTGGCCGATATAAGGAAGTATAACATGGAGAAAATTGAGCATGCTGTAAAGAACGGGGGAAGCCTTAATGCGGTAAAGAAGAAATTGGGCATAGGCAAAAACCAGATGTATGCGATAAGGGACAAGGCGGGCAATGTCATCACTAATATTGAAAAGATAGTCAAAGTAGCCGAGGAGTTCTATACAGATCTCTACAGTAGCCAAAGTAGTCAGGACCGTAATGAGATTGGCGGTAGGGAAAAACAGTCAGACGTTCCACCAGTGACGAAGGACGAGGTCAAGAAAGCACTAGAAACTATGAAAACGTGGAAATCAGCTGGAGAGGATCAGATAACTACAGATTTGCTGAAGGACGGGGGGGATATCCTGCTAGAAAAACTGGCCACCCTGTATACGCAGTGCCTGGTGTCATCGACGGTACCGGAACCACGGAAGAATGCAAACATTATTCTCATTCACAAGAAAGGGGACTCTAAGGACCTTAAAAATTACAGACCAATCAGCTTACTGTCTGTTACGTATAAGGTATTTACTAAGGTAATCGCTAATAGAATCAGGACAACCTTAAACTGCAATCAAGCAAAGGATCAAGCAGGGTTTCGGAAACGGTACTCTACTATCGATCATATCCATGCCATCAGTCAGGTGATAGAACAATGCTCGGAATATAACCAGCCCTATACATAGCATTCATTGATTACGAAAAAGCATTTGACTCAGTTGAAACCTCGGTGGTGATGCAGGCATTGCGAAATCAGGGGGTAGACAAGCCGTACGTGAAAGTGCTGGAAGATATATATAGTGGCTGCACAGCAACCATAAATCTGCATAAAGAAAGTAACAAAATTCCCATAAAGAAAGGTGTTAGGCAAGGAGACACAATCTCTCCAGTACTATTCACAGCTTGTTTAGAGGAAGTATTCAGAGACTTGGAATGGGAGCAGTTAGGGATAAGGGTAGATGGAAAATACCTCAGTAATCTGCGATTTGCTGATGACATTGCCTTGCTAAGCAACTCGGGGGATGAACTGCAAATAATGATTGATGACCTAGACAGGAAAAGTAGAAAGGTAGGTTTGAAAATCAATATGCAGAAGACTAAGGTAATGTTCAACAGCCTCGGGAAGGAACAGCAGTTTACATTAGGTAGCGAAATACTGGAAGTAGTAGGCGATTATGTCTACTTAGGACGGGTAGTAACCGCAGATCCGGACCACGAAAAGGAAATAACAAGAAGAATACGATTGGGATGGAGCGCATTTGGCAAGCACTCGCAGATTAGGACTAGCAGCTTACCGGTATCGCTCAAGAGGAAAGTATACAACAGTTGCATCATGCCTGTACTCACCTATGGGGCTGAAACGTGGAGGCTAACCGAGAGAGTTCTACTTAAGTTGAGGACAACCCAGAGGGCTATGGAACGAAAAATGGTAGGGGTAACATTAAGAGATAGAAAGCGTACAGAGTGGGTCAGAGAAATAATTTAAGTTGCCGACATTATAATAGAAATTAAGAAGAAATGGACATGGGCTGGACATGTAGTGCGAAGAGAGGATAACCGATGGTCGCTGAGGGTAACAAACTGGATTCCAAGGGAAGGAAAGCGTAGCAGGGGGCGGCAGAAAGTTAGGTGGGGGGATGAGATTAAGAAGTTCGCAGGGGTCAAGTGGATGCAGCTAGCACAGAACCGGGTTAAGTGGAGAAATATGGGAGAGGCCTTCGCCCTGCAGTGGGTATAATCAGGCTGCTGCTGCTGCTGCTGCTGATGATGATGATGATGATGATATTACATGGGGATACAAAACAACCTGCACTAAAGAGGCCCGACTCTGGACACTTCTCCAAAATGAGGTGTAACCCTTGTCAATGATACACAACAGTATACGCGCATCGGCATCATGTACAGAGCAACACTACCCCCGATCTCACACTTACGAAAAATATCACACAATACTATCGGACGAAGACGCAAACCTCTCTTTGTAGCGATCACTATATAATTGAGACCTCTTTATCACTAGTATCCATAACCCCCCGTGTAAAACGAAAACACCAAATCACCAACTGGGATCGCTTTCGCGATCTTCGCAAATAGACCACCTTACAAATTGGCTGCTAACCTCAACAAGGAAGTGAACATGGCCTAATCAGAAATGCCGTGCACACAAAACTCGGAGGTGATTGACAGCCGCTTACTCCACATGTGGAAAGCCCAATCGAGCTTACAGAAGCTATGGCTTAAAAAATAGAATCGCACCCTTAAGCACCGCATCTTCACTCTCATAAGAGAAATGGAGACGCACGCGGCAAAGCTCAGTCACCAGCGATGGGGGTCAAATATGCGACCGAAAACCAAGGACTTAAGGAGACGTTGCGATTGCCACGATGCCTTCTTGAATCCGATTACGCCAAGAATGTACATAAGAAAAATGTGACTTGTCTTATCCATGCCATAAACATGGACAACGACAAAATTATTCAATCCTTAAAACATACATATCTACAACCACACCCTTACCACAGTACCTTGGAACTCAAAACAATGAGCTAGACGAAGATTTCACAAAGTATGAAGTCAGAGCAGCCATGCTCCAACTCCGCACTACGTCTGCTCCAGGAGCCTATCAGGTTACGAAGAAAACACTCAGAAACCTTGAAGAAAATTCAATCCAGTCAATGACGGAACTCTTTAACAAATACTGGCAAGAGGAAACGCTTCCCTCAGAGTGGACACACGCTCAGGTTACCTTTATTTATAAACCCGGCAAACCGCTAACTCTATCAAACCTTAGACCCATTTTGCTAACTTCATGTCTTGGTGAACAATTTGAACACGTTGTCTTGAATCGGCTGCATACACACATGCAAATCGGCGACCTTTTTCCTCACGCAATGCTGGGGTTCCGCAGCCACCTATGCACCCAAGATGTCATGCTACAGGTATCCGAAGACATTCTCCATCCCCGACACAGCAACCGCACAAGAGTATTGCTGGCTCTGGACTTGCAAAAGGTATTTGACAATATCTATCACTCCTCTATATTGGATGCATTATCCAGTCTGAATGTGGGAAACCGAACACGTGTTTACATTTCAGCATTTCTCCGGGATCGCACAGCAGAAATTCGAATCGGTCCCCTAAAATCCCCCACTTTTACCATCGGTAATAGAGGCACCACGCAGGGATCAGTCTTTTCCCTTTTTTATTTAACATCGCACTCATCCCACTGGCTAAAAAGCTCTCACAGATCCCAGACCTCTCCCATTCTCTATATGCATACCATATCACCCTGTGGAGCACTACTGGGAATATAGATAGCACGAAAGAAACTCTTCAGGAGGGGGCGGATATGGTGTCGAGATGCGCAGCTAAAATAGGCTTTGCATGTTCTTCCACCAAATCCGAGCTCCTAATACTCCACCCAAGCCCGCGGGAGCACCACCACCCCCATATGCTCATCGCCATAGAGGTTAAGCCAGTACCATATAAGTTCACAAACTTCGAATACTAGGTGCGTTCGCGCAAGAGAACGGCCTTAAAACGGATACACTCTCCAGATCTGGAGACAACTGTGAACGGCGTGAATTGTGAATGGGCGTTCGCAATTGTGAATGCCCATGTCTAAGAGGTTGGGGTACGATTAGGTAAGCCGAGGGCTGCCTTATAATAAGCCTGTCTGATGAGACCACCCTCCTTGTCTGTCTCTGTTTTTGTTAGACATACGTACGGAAGCGAGTAAAGAATGCGGCTTGTAATAAATGCCTGTACTAAGAGTCTGAGGTCATGCTCGCGAATTCCACGGTGCTTGTTGGCTATACGTTTGATTAGGCGGGCGATCTTATGTGTTGTGCTAGTGAGCATGCTGCCTCCCACAAAAGCCTAACTACCAACGTTCAAACGCCCCGACCCGTAGAACTTGTCTGGGTACCAGCCCATTCGGACAACCCCGGTAATGAAGCGGCCAATTCTGCTGCTCGAGCATACGTCGATCGAGCAACAGATACCAAGGACCTAGGCAGCGTCAGAGATCGGCTGATCACCTCCAAACACTACACTACCGGTCTGAAAGACTTCCCTACCATTCCTCATACCCCTCCTTAACTAAACCAAAACAAATAGCATGGAGACACCTTCAAGCCCGCCCCTTTCTCTCCCCAGCACTGCTGGCACTCTTCTCCCCCTTACCTCTGCGAGGCCTCGCCCCGCCGGGGTCGTGAAGTGGTAAGACGCCCGACTACTGTGCCGGAGTACCAGGGTTCGAACCCGACCTCGGCGGCTTCGTTTCGATGCAGGCGAAACGAAGAGGCGTCCGTGTGCTGTGCGATGTCCGCACACGTTAAAGATCCCCAGGTGGTCGAAATTACTCCGTCGCCCTCCAATAAGGCTCCTCTTTCTCTCTTTCCACTTTACCTCCCGCCTTCCTCCCTTTCGTTACGGCGCGGTTCAACCGAAGCATCCCTCACAATGCTTGCTGGCTACGCACAGTATGATTTGCTTATTGTTGCAACAACTCAGTGCGCGTACGAAGAAGGTTTCACGAGCAGGCTACTGTAGACAGTGATGAAAAAGTAAAATTCCGACAAGACATACCGGAGGAGTAGGAGATTCCGTAGGCGATGGCCTCGTCTCCTGACAGGAAGCTGCCGGACCAAAGGTTGTACGCGGCCACCTGCAGTTTCGAGAGGGAGTAGTAAGTTTTATTTGATCGCCGCGAAGGCCGCAACCAGTATGTTATCTACCAGTATGCAAATACTTTTAGAAGTATTAAACTTGCCCTCACTAACGTAGGAAGTCTTCTCAATATGTACTCAGTGGATCAAATCTAGCAACAGCCAGTTTGCAGTTGACACGACCAAAGCCCGAGGTACTTATCGACAAAGTTTATGACCGTCCGTTGGAAGACATGCCGAAGCTATTCCGATAATCCACTTCAACGGCCGAGCGCGCCACATGGTCACATAAAATACAAGGTGTGAACCTACCACATCAAGACACAACGCGACAGACAAGGGTACTCAAAAGGACTTGTTAATTTGTGCGCTAAGGTGGCATAGCTTTTATTTGCAAGCTTATACACTGGTGGTTTCGGTTTAAACAGTTATTACGAAGAGAATTTCTTCCAAGTATCTTTCCTCATCGATCGTACGTAGCTCGTAGTTGTACTCATAGGATTCTATATACCTGTGTAATATTTAGTGTCGACATTTCTCTCAAAAACTTACCAATATATATACAATTCTTCTGGGGTGTGGTGTGTTTGTGGGGCGATTGCTTAACCAGAAAAAAAACTTGGATTAAGGCTCAGGGCAAGCCTAAGGGCGTGCATGTTCTCATTTTATTTCATGAACTGATTCTGGCTCTAGATGAAAGAAGCGCTTGATGTTTTTTTCTCTCCTATAAATCATTACGTCGCCAGAAAGAGGTCACACTCAAGAAGGGTACGATAGCTATGGCTTTGGATAGATCCTACTCGGCTCAAAATCTGAGCAATCAACAGCCATTGCTGAAGAGGTCATCACGGTTCAAGCATTTCAATACGCCGCGCTAGACCGGATTACACTCGTTCATCTTCAGGGCGGCATAGTACCTGCACGGTGTAGGTGTTGAGTTCCTCGACGTTCCCGATGAGGAGCGAGCGCAGGTCTCTGGATCCGAGGCGCAGCGCCTCTCCCTCGGCGTAGAAAGTCTGCCAACGGACCAGGTAGCCGTCCACGGGACCCCGGCAGCGCTCGGGCACTGACCAGCGAAGCTCGAGCGCCGACGAGTTCACCGGGAACACGCGAACATCCCGTGGGGCACTGGGGCCTGGTAGATAAATGCACGCGGCTGAAGTGAGGCAGGAAGTCGCGGAAAGGTTGATGTTACAAAATACGGGCTCCTGCAGCTCGAATTCGAATTTCTGTCACTGGCGGAAAGGAAGCAAAGCGAAATCTCGAAGGTGTGGGTGGCTGCGACGTGTTTTACGGTTCAAATGTTCAATCCCATTTGTTGGAAGGTCGTTTGCTGTCACTCTAAGCAGAGTTTCTTAGGCTATGCAATAGCGTACTGGACTCTTTATACCAAAACACCGTCACCTTAACCTTCCCTCATCTTCACCTTCCCTTCAATGCACACAGAACCGATTACTAGGCCTGGACGTTCAAAACATCCTCAGAGAGCTCGTGTAGGCACTGACAGGCTCAGTACATGACTCACACAAACCTCCTCTGGACGGCATTTCCTTGACTCGCTTGGAATCAGAATACCGGGTAATGAACTAACCCTTCTTCCCTTCCCTCGACACATCCACAGGTAATTGCTCATCAAGCCACTACGGAAAAATATATATCTACCCTACCATAACCAGCGCTACAGAGCCTGTGCAAAGGCACTCTACCGATATTATAGATGATGCTATGTGTCGTGTTCTACGTTTCGTCCCGTGTTCTGAATTTATGTATCCTTCTTAAACATAATATTGTAACGGGTATTGCGCCAAACGTCCAGGCAACGCCCTGAGCCTAGAAGACTGCCGAAGTCCGAGAGCGGTCTGAGCAGTGGTCTGAGCGCGGTTCTAGGCAACCAACTTCGTCGTTTACGCCAACTAGCAACCACTTCATCGTCTACGTCAACTAGCCACTGATTGTCTCCGCTTCGTCGTCGACTATAGTCTGTATCACTGCCCCCTCCTCTGTAACATCGACTCGATGCGACGCGGTGCTACTAGGAAGAAGTCAGCGAAAGGGTGCACTAAAGTGTCACAAGGACCCAGCGGCGTTGACGAAAAGTTCAGTCATGCACGATCATGATAGGGCTTCAGCCGAACCACATGCACGACTTCAGGACGCTGTGACCTTCGGGATGGAGCTGAAGCTACGGGATTAACGGCGTAGGTGACTTCACTGATACGGCGAACAATCTCATAAGGGCCGAAGTATCGGCGTAGTAATTTTTCATATAGGCCGCGAGACGAACAGGTGTCCAAACCCAGACGAGGTCGCCCGGCTCGTAAGTGACGATTCTTCGGCTGAGGTTATACCGAGCAGCGTCATTCGCCTGTTGTCGGTGGATTCTGAGGCGTGCTAGTTGCCGCGCTTCCTCAGCAGGCTGAACAAAGATGTCGGCGTCAAATTCGGCGTCAGAGCCGCAAGAAGGACTAACTGGCATCATGGCATCCAACGGCGTGCTCAGTTGGCGACCGAAGACAAGTTGGAACGGGGTCAGTCGCGTCGTCTTTTGAGTGGCGGTATTGTACGCGAAAGTTATATAGGCCAAAATCGCATCCCAGGTACAATGTTCTGCGTCCACATACATAGAAATCATGTTGGTGAGGGTGCGATTGAGGCGCTCCACCAGTCCGTTGGTCTGAGGGTGATACGCCGTCGCACGTCGATGGCTAGTGTGAGTCAGAGTCATGACCAACCGGATTAGTCGAGCCGTAAAAGCTGTTCCATGGTCAGTGATTACCACGGCGGGGGGCGCCATGACGTAGGACAATGCTATGAACGAAAAATTGAGCAACTTCGGCTGCAGTACCTTTAACAAGAGACGCGGTCTCTGCGTACCGTGTTAGGTAGTCTGTCGCAACAACTACCCAACGGTTGCCAGACGAGGACTTCGAAAAAGGACCGAGAAGATCCATGCCCACTTGAAGAAAGGGGTCTTCGGCGGAGCAATAGGCTGAAGAAATCCAGCTGGTTTCAATGGCGGAGACTTCCGACGTTGGCAGTCACGACATGAGCGTAAATAGGCCCGCACCGATGGGAGTAACCAGGGTCAATAATACTTTTGACGAATTCGTGCAAGTGTACGGTAAATAGGCCCGCACCGATGGGAGTAACCAGGGTCAATAATACTTTTGACGAATTCGTGCAAGTGTACGGCTCACCCCCAGGTGGCCGGCGGTGGGTTCATCATGACAGGCACTCAATATATCTCGGCGCCACTCGGAGGGCACCACAATGAGAAACGTCTCTTCACTGTTAGCGAAATTTCGCTTGCAGAGCACGTTACCACGCAGAGTGAACGTTTGAAGCCCACGATGAAAAACACGGGGAACACGGGCGTCGACGCCCTGCAGATAGTTGACGAGTGACGCTAACTCTGGGTCTACTCTCTGCAGCTGCGCCATTTGGGTTGTTCTAATAGCCCCCAGAAAGGGAAAATCGTCGGCCGTTTCTTCTGGACATATGGCGATGGGCGAGCGTGACAGACAGTCAGCATCCTGATGCTTCCGTCCTGATTTGTATACGACTGTTACGTCATACTCTTGTAATCTAAGGCTAAATCTAGCCAATCGTCCTGAGGGGTCTCTGAGGCTCGCGAGCCAGCATAATGAATGGTGGTCGCTTATAACGCGGAAAGGTCGGCCGTAGAGGTATGGTCGGAACTTGGTGAGGGCCCATATTACCGCCAGACATTCTTTCTCAGTTGTTGAATAGTTGGTTTCGGAGCGTGTAAGTGTTCGGCTCGCGTAAGCGATGACCCGTTCTGCACCCTCTTGTGACTGAATTAGTACTGCACCAACCCCAATGTTGCTGGCATCAGTGTGAACGTCAGTTGCGGCGTTTTCGTCAAAATGGCCTAGTATCGGAGGATTCTGTAGGCGGCTGCGAAGCTCAAGGAAAGCGGCCTCTTGTTCACTTCCCCACAGGAACGGCGTGTCATCTCGAGTCAGTGTGGTTAGCGTATCTGCGATGTGCGAAAAGTCTCGTACAAAGCGTCTGTAATAGGAGCACAAACCTAAGAACCGTCGAACCGCTTTCTTGTCAGTAGGATGCGGAAAACCAGAAACGGCAGCTGTCTTTTCAGGGTCCGGGCGAACACCTTTTGCTCTAACCACGTGACCAAGGAAGCGAAGTTCCTCAAAGCCGAATTGACATTTCTCCGGTTTAATTGTCAGGTTGGCGTCTCGGAGAGCTTTTAACACAACGCGTAACCTTTCTAGGTGTTGGTCAAAGGTGGTCGAAAATATGACGACATCGTCCAGGTAAACGAAACACGACTGCCACTTCAAACCGGACAGAACGGTGGCGTTGGAACGTGGCTGGTGCCGAACATAGGTGGAGCGGTGGCACCTTAAACTCATACAAGCCATCGGGTGTCACGAAAGCCGTCTTCTCCTGGTCTCTCTCATCCACTTCTATTTGCCAGTACCCAATTTTAGGTCTAGCGACGAGAAGTATCCGGCATCTCGCAGTCGATCGAGTGCGTCGTCTATGCGGGGAAGTGGGTAAATGTCCTTTTTAGTGACGAGATTAAGTTTTCTGTAATCGACACAGAACCGCAGAGTATTGTCCTTCTTTCTGACGAGAACCGGCGAAGCCCACGGGCTTGTAGACGGCTGAATGACATCGTTGGAAAGCATTTCGGTGACCTGTCTCTGAATCGCTGCTCTTCCGTTGGAGAAACGCGGTATGGGCGTTGGCATACGGTGAGCGTGGTCTCGTCTGTTATTATACGGTGCTTAGCGACCGGAGTTCGGCCCACTTTGGAAGACGTTGCTAAGCAGTCTGCAAAATTTGCCAAGACAGCCGAAAGAAGATCCTTCTGAGCCGACGATAACTTGGTGTTTATTTCGACAGGTGGCAGAACGTGACGTGGTCCAGTGTCGTCTTGAAGGGCTTATTCCTCGGTGCGCAAATGTGGACACTCCGCGACGTCTTGGAGGAAGGAGATCACCGTGCCTTTGACGAGGTGCTGAAATTCGTTCGAAAAGTTGGTGAGCAGAACGGTAGTGCAGCCATCCCGTAGGTGGACGAGGCCTCGGGCAACAATGAGACCCCTCTCAAGCAGCAGTGGGATATGACCCTCCGCCATGCCCTCAAAGTCATGAAATAGGTCATTCTGCATGCGCATTACGACACTGCACCGTGGTGGCACCGTGACATCATCCTCCACAATACGCAGAGCATGGCTACAGGGATCGCGGGTGTCTAAGCGTGTCACTGCCCGTTTGGT
This sequence comes from Amblyomma maculatum, assembly GCF_055883805.1. NCBI lineage: Eukaryota > Metazoa > Arthropoda > Arachnida > Ixodida > Ixodidae > Amblyomma > Amblyomma maculatum. The sequence goes on along the minus strand of NC_139349.1, from coordinate 140,923,970 downwards.
CGAGAATGTGATTCGTGCCTCGTGTAGGTCGATGACAGCATCGTTTGCCTGCAGACAGTCGAGCCCCAGAATCAAATCTCTCGAACATTCGCGCATGACAACGAATTCCCCGACGTAGACGAAACCGCGGACGCCAATTCGGGCTGTGTACCTTCCGGCCGGGCTAATGAGGTGACCTCCAGCCGTGCGAATGCTAGGGCCCAACCATGGCGTCACAACTTTGCTCAATTCCTGGGCGAGGGCGTGGCTCATCACTGAATAGTCTGCACCGGTGTCAAGTAATGCGATCGTGTCAGTTCCGTCAAGTGTCACGCACAAATCAGAAGTAGCGCGTCGGATGCTGTCGTTACCCTGCCCCTGTGAGAAATCAGCGTATCGGTGTATCGGCGGCGGAGGATCTTCAACTTTTCCGACAGTAGCGGCCCTGCCTCCGGAGACCGCTGGAATTATTTTTCCCGGTGTGGACTGGAAGAACGCCGCTCAGTATTGCTGGGGTCTCTGCGAGGGCTTGGGGAACGGTACCGCAGCGGAGATGACGATCCTGAGTCATAGCGCCTATATCTCCCAGGCCGACTGGCCGACAGATGAGCTTCTATTTCAAGCGGCCGCTCACCGTTCCGTGGACAGGGCGCATCGGGTCCGAACCCGCGAAGTCCCACTCGGTGATACGGGCATGCACGTTAAAGGTGGCCGGCCTCCCCACAGTGGTAGCAGATTGGCCTGCAGTCCTGCGTACGATACACGTGCGACTTGCGAGGGCGTGTAACAGGTACCACAGCTTGAGCTGATGCGTCATACGAACTGATGTGACTAACCACCGGTGTCGGGTCAATAGGACCACAGGCAGCTGCTTGACGTGCAACGAACGCGTACGTTCGCTTGTCGTCGACCCTCGGAGGCATGGTAGCGACAGGATCGTAGGCAGCTGCCTGAGGAACAACGGATGTGTGCGTGGGCATTTCATCGCCGCGCTGCAGTACGTTGGTGACCGGGAATTCACGAGCAGCCTGGCGTACTTCATCTCTGACGACTTCGGTCAGTGATGTCACTGGCGCACTCTGAGACAGACGGAAACGTTGAACAACCGACCGAATGAGGTCACGTAAGGTGTCCGCACCGCCTCCATGGCACGACAAAAAAACATCTGGGGCCAGGCTGCTGACATCTCGGTTGTACTGCCGGCCCCGTTGTTGGAGCGTCGTTTCCATGGTCGTTGCTTCCGCGAGGAATTCAGCGACGGTACGCGGTGGACTGCGAACGAGTCCCGCAAACAGCTCCTGCTTAACTCCACGCATGAGGTGGCGAAGCTTCGTCTCCTCTTTCATATTGGGGTCTGCGCGCTCGAAAAGACGGGTCATGTCTTCACAGAACATGCGTACACTTTCATTTGGCCGCTGGTTTCTGGACAGAAGTGCAGCTTCAGCTTTCTCGCGGCGATCGGCGTTGGGGAAGGTGCTCAGAAGTTCATGGCAAAATGCTTGCCAGGTGGTAAGGGCGCCCTCGTGGTTTTCGAACCACGTACGCGCAGACTCTTCTAGGGCGAAGTAAACATTATTGAGCTTTCGCTCGTCACTCCAGCCGTTGTACCGAGCCACTCGCTCGAATGTAGCCACCAATCCTCAGCGTCTTCGAAGACGTCGCCGTGAAAAGATGGTGGTGTTCGCGGCGGGTGGCAAAGGATCGGAGCTGAGAGCCTGGGATCAGTGGCCATGTCGAGGTGGCTCGAGAGTTGCGGCTGCGTGATCCTCGTAGGGGTGGAAAGGGGCCCACCTCAGGCGCATGTCCGCGGAGGCGGCTACTGAGTCGCTGGTGGGCCGGAGTCAGATCCGTCGTGAAGCGTGTAAACGTGGGAAAACGTACCCAGTGCACTCCACCAGACTGTAACGGGTATTGCGTCAAACGTCCAGGCAGCGCCCTGAGCCTAGAAGACTGCCGAAGTCCGAGAGCGGTCCGAGCAGCGGTCTGAGCTCAGTTCCAGGCATCCAACTTCGTCGTCTACGCCAACTAGCAACCACTTCATCGTCTACGTCAACTAGCCACTGATTGTCTCCGCTTCGTCGTCGACTATAGTTTGTATCAATATGGAGCTAGTCTGCACGTCATTGTGTGGACTTTGTATGCACGGGAGATGAAGCGAGTGCATTATTGGTGGATTCCTCCTCATCTCCTCTCAACACACTACCTCTCCCTCCCAAATAAATTCCCAAAAGCTGCAGAGGAAGCCGTCCACTAACTATGACCCACACGGAAGCCCATTATATTTTTACATATTTCGAAACAATGGTTCTGTATTTTTCACGAAGTCGAGTTCATCCCCCTGCTTTGAGCAAACTGGGCTCTCCCAATGAACCCCCATCCCATCCTGTGCAGCTTCTATGGCTGCCTGAGCATGTTAGGATTACCGCAAACGAGGCCTCCAACATGTTTTGCCCAAGGTTCTTTAAACCGGGCTCAAATGGCCTCTGGACAGATATCCAAGAAGAACTACATGCCTTCAATCGTTCAGCAGGCTGACGCAGACCTACAGAGCCTCGTTTCACCTCTACACACATCCCAATCCTTCTCAGGCAACAAACACGCAACACTGTGGCGCGGAGTGTGTACACACGTTTCCCTCAATAATAACTTTATCCTGCTACCATCCCTCCTTCCCCCTCCTGTCTGTACCTCACGAACAGAACCATTTGCCTCTACCCTCCGTATCGCCTCCCACTGCACGGCGTACCTTCTCTTTCAGGGCCTAGAGAATTAATTCGAGACCCGGGAGGACTGAAGGAACCTGCTGCGCTAGAAAACCCGGCCGTACAGACCATCGCCACCAGCAGAGCTGTGATGCTATGAACCCTGGGGACATAAACACTTGGCTGGGGTGGGGTCGTGCGGAGACCCGGAAGTTATGTGCCCTAAATTCCTTCCTATAGATGTCGTGCATCTCTTTGTCCGCCTTAACCATGAGATGGAAACAAGGTGCAGGAAAAACCAGGCATGGGGTTTTGTATCAAGTATGACGTCACCCTTCTTCGTACAGCCTTCGTGATGGTGCTATACCATTTGGCCGCTTGCTGGTCAAGTGTAGGTTATATGTGATAGGGAATTGAACCGAATACAAATGTACCCCAACTGTACGTCGTTCAGTGGAAATACGGGCATCAGACGAGAAGTTAATCTGGCACTGCATCTCTCTTTCCTGAAAACGAAACCAACTAAAGACGTTCCACTTCGGCAAACTCAGCCTTTCAATGCCAAAAATTTGCTTTATGAAAAGGCGGTGTTAAAGACGCTACAGCATCTATACTATTAATGTGTACCTTAATTGTAGTCGTAGGTCTTGATGCTAGACACCTTACCAGAGGCCATAATCATGTTCTTCCGGGCGCTCAAGCAGCATCACATCAGAATTATTTGTGCCTTTCAGCAAGCGGAAGGCAACATCTGCACGCAATGTAACTATCCTGCAATGTTCCTTGGAGTAACTTTTAGACGAAGGAGATTGATGTTAATGTCGCAAGAGAAGCTTTAGGCAAAGAACACCATGGTACAGGGAGCTTTTCATTAAACAAGGTGACATAACATACTGATTTCCAAACATCCCAGTCCATAGATTCCAGCAGAAACGTGTACCCATCGTACCATCGGTGGTGATACCCTTTGCAAATCGATCCTCGCTCCTCCGACGTTCGAGGCGGGCGTTCGAACCACTTGGCCACCGGTACGGTAAATTTTAAAGCTACAGCACGAAAGGCCCTTCAAGATATAATTCGTCGTCGTCATCGCTGTCAGCGTTAGTGTTACGAGCGAATTAATAATCCCAAGCTTGCCTGTGGCATGTGTTAGGCAGGTTGCTTGTATGAGCACTGATTTTTCAATAGCTTGCGTGACGTCACAAAATCGCATGACTGAGGCGCCTTTGTGATGCGAGACAAACCTTCCGGGATTCTCGGATCCCGCTCGTCCGACCTCCATTCCTTCAGGCCAAACAGCCGCACTTCTATGCTGCTTATTGAGGCGACACATTACATATGTCGAGTGGCCTTCCTTATTATGGGGTCGCTTACTGCAGCATCCAAATGAGCATGTTTTAGATAACAGAGGCACAGAGTAGACGGATTAGTGTTAACGCATGTCGCAAAGTGCAGTATGCAAAGGACATTATCAGAAAGGCGAGCTGTCGTAGAGGGCAGTCAGTGCTCTCTCTTCATACGTTCAATCAAAGGCGGTACTTTAGTGTATCCCACATTCTTCTTCAACGCCTCGTAGCGAATAATAAGGATTAGAAGATATATTCATAATACAAAATTCGCAAAATTACCGGACGCTAATAAACGCTCATTGCTACGAGACAATATTTTTACATTCATCATATCGTTTCGCACTGGTAGGGCAGGAAGCATTCCTTCTGGCTCTTGTGTGGATACCAATGAATGTTGGACCCAAACAGTTTTTTCAGAAGCAATTCCTCTTAAATTTTGATAGACCACTTCATCGAAGGCTGTAATTATTCCGTCTTACTAAACCCTTTCCTGTACTGCAAACGGCTGTCTATAGCTAAAAGCGGTGAAGCATTCGATTATATGAAAAGGTCTGTGGCATCAAATCAATGTAATGTGATGGGAGAAATTCAGTTGACAATTTCTACTTCAGTAACGCGCAACAGACTTGACAAAAGTTGAAGCACTCAAATGCTGCACGGACGGGATCCAAAACGCACAGCCTCCGCTTGTTCATATTTTGTGAGGTGTTGTGTACGTAAACAAGACGGTTCAAGCACACACGAGAAATAATTATTGGGACGCTTATAAACGCCTCCTTTAAGGGCCTGAAGCGATGACGAGGGCTACAGTCCGACATATAAAGCCCCGCTTTCCCAAAGCGGTATGAACCTACCTGCGTCGCCTAGATGTAGCTTGTCTAATTAGGCAGTCAAGAAGAAAACTGGAAGATTGATACTTATTTCGCATTGCCACTTGTACAATCATTGCCATTTGTACAAATGAACAATCAGAGTTGGCAGCTGGTCCGAACCTACTCATATGTTGTCTCGTTAAGTCACACAAACGATCGAAAAATCAATGCCCATATACGCCAGCTGCCAGTTACCAACTGCCAGCGCTATGCCTGTGATTTTTGCCCACAACGCCGACGCCGGATTTTCTAAAAGGACCTTTACAGACATGGTGTTAAAATGGGTAACTTATTCAAAGTAGCGGATATTCAAATAGAATTTGGTGACTGTTTCTTACGTAAAATAGATTTGGGCATTGGAATCCATATTTTGAAAAGACAACAAACAGTTCGCTCATGCATTACCGTGTCTCGAGGTGTAAACGCAATTAGCCGAGTTCAAACCGTACTATCAAGGCTCTTAAATTTATGGGTCATCACGATGAGTATGACTACAGGTTTTGAGTACAGGATTCCGGAGATCAAACACTGTGGTACAAAGGCTCCTAAGAGGCCCCACAAAGAATGTCCTGGAAGAAATGTCTACGGGGCTGGGATTGGTACTCCCCTGACGGGGCTGGGACAGGTGGGTCAACGCCGCTTGCGCCTGGGGCTAGCCTTGCACAGAATGTTTATCTTTTGCAGGCCGTCATTGCACCCGCCACAGTTTCGGTGGGGGACGACGGCTGTTGTTGCGGCGCGCGTTTTTCTCTCCCTCTTCCTTTTCTTTCTACTCTATTTTTTTCTGTCTGCACGAGGCAGCGGAGGTGGCTCAGCTACAGAGCCAGTAGCAGGCCCGTGCATTTTCTTTTCATTCTTCCTACAGCCACAACAACAACAACCTGGAAGAACTGTAAAGTTTGACGAAATCTCGCCTGGTCGTGTAGTAGACTCATATGTCGAAGAACTCCGACCATAAGGTAGTTATTTAAAGATGATAATGACGTTTCGGTACCATGACATCTTTTAACAACTACTTTGCGACAATGTTTTTGAAGTGAGGTTCGAGTGTCATATAAACCTCATGAGTCTAAAGGATCGCAGTTCGACGTATGTATTAAAACCTTAAAATATTACATTGACTAAATAAGCGGATAGCAAAAATTGTGGCCACAGCTCGTGCAACAAAACATCCCACGCGCTCCGTGCGTCGACCTCAGCGCGTGCTGGGTAAGGGTAATCGTGACTGCGACCTGTTTTTGTCGATGTTTTTAAGGTGAGGTTATAGAGAGGGACTTACGGAGCAATTGCCGGTGTCTTAGAAACCCCGCTAAAGTGTGTCTAAATTATCGCGGTTCAACGTTTGTTTTAGAAACTTAAGAAATTATTGCACTGAATAAATGAGCGGATCGCATCACTGTAGTCATAGCTCGTGCACCAAAATACTCCACGCGTGCCGTGCTTCGAAGCCAGCGCGTGCTGGGTAAGGGCTCACGTCCTGGCGGCGACCTGTAGACGGTGTAGAAAAGGAGCGCGTCTGACGTGTCGGTCGCTTCGAGGCTGGCCAGCGTCCACGGTTGGCTGTTGGCTATCTCCTTGCGGCCGCCCAGCACGAACGACTTCTCGCAGCTGCCAATCATAAGGCAGTGCTTAACTGTGGAGACGCCGACGCCCGTCCAGGACAGCGACACCACCATCCACGCCGACATCTCTAATCGGAAGACCAGCCCTGGGCACAGGTCCAGGCCGCACGCTTGGGATATAAGTGACAAGTCTTGTGGTAATGCAGATTTTATTAAGCGCAATGTGAGTTCTTAGTTTAAGTTCTCGAAATGTTCACAGAATCTGAAGACCTTCACTTTGGCGCGCATGTCTCAGAGGCAGTCAATAAAATGGACGTGCACGTTCACTCAACAGCGCTTTACTAGTTAGCATGCCACGCGCCAGAATCATACAATCTCCACATCTGGCGTGGACTGGTTACAAGCTGCACGAGTCGATGTCGTTACATTTTTTTATGCAGACGACTCGGTAAAAGTGTGATATATATAGGACCTCTCAGGAATTTTCCTCTACGAGCATTTGCAATGAACACCTCTGAGCAGATACGTGTATGTATTCAGTAATCTGTTTCTATCTTAATATTAAGTCAATTTCCTACGAATCAGCCGCTGACAATGTTCTCTGACTTCAATGGCTCCAAGCATAATATGTGCATAGCTCTGTGTCTGAAAAATCCTAGAGGCGCCATGGCTACACTTGAAGCAGTCTAAGCGGGCCGAAAAATTATCACACTATTTCAGTGCGCTGCTCTCGTGTTAACCGATGAGGGACGGCACGTATAAACTTGTTGCCGACAACCCCTCACCCCCGGGTGGCGTGAAGACGGTGACCTCGGCGTGCGGTCCCTCCAGTGGTACGTCCTCAAGTACGTTCTTGGCGCGCACGCGAACCGTGTAGTTGGTGGAGGGCCGCACGCTTCTCAGTATCGCGTGTCGCGTCTCTCGAGGCGTCTCCAGTGATTCGCATAACTGGCCCGAACACCAGGACACGTCGTAGGCCTGAAGGGGACCACGGGGATATTCGGGAGCCGACCAGGGGAGGAGAACCTCAACCGCACCCACCTGCTCCACGTGCAGCAGCACTGGGGCGCTGGGCGCTGCGTAGCAGTGAAGACACAATGTGGCTAAGCGACCACTGGATACCTATACGCACTACACAAACGCTACGATATAGTCATGGGTGAAATGTTTTATTCTGCAATTATGACTAATGAAACAACATTGCAGATCTATCAGGTCTCACAGCAAACGCGACAGACATTATACCAAGTACCTAAAAAAATGGCCGCAGCTTAGCTTGGTTGAGCCTGGTGATTGCGAAGCAATACGTGGTACTAGTATTGTAGCGCTAGTGGTGATGCTTGGCTGTCATGCTCCGGTTATGTTTGCTGTTATGGCTATGGTGACGTTTGACTGTACTATGTTTAGCTATAGTTTTACATATGTCTGGAAGAAAGGCGCAATATCTGACAGACTTTTTCCGACAAGTGTGCGTTTGGATTGTACGCCATCGCTCCTGTCGCGTGGCATTCCTTGGCGCGCGTTTAAGTGTGGGATTGGCAGGAACGCTAGACAAGGTGCGACTTCTCAGGTTTTCGCCTTTAACTACTTTAGTCGCCGAACTGGTAGTGCTGCTAGTAGATGCACCTTCCAAACTATCGGACAAATTCGTACCTTCCTCTCCTGCTTCTGTCGTCGATTTTGCTACCGAAAACATTGACCGCCTTTTCCGCCTAGCTGCTGCTTGCGCTCGTTGCTTGGAAAACCGTTATTCTCGCTCTTCTTCTGTCCCTGTGGCTCGCTTTTGATTCCTCTTTTCAGCCTGCCTAAGCGCTTTGGCTGTAGGCGGCATCTCATGGCTTGACGAGAGGAACGGAGTCACGCCGTAACTGCCACCGCGCAAGGCGACGGTGAGCCTCCGCTCTTACACAGATGGTATGACGTCACGCAGCGCGCAGCGCCACTGGTGAGAGGAGCAGAAGTCAAGCGGTAACTGCCACCGCGCAAGGCGGCTGCGCGAGTTGAGCCCCGCTCTTACACAGATGGTATGACGTCACGCAGCGCGCAACACCACTAGTGAGAGGAACGGAGTCAGGCGGTAACTGCCACCGCGCAAGGCGACGGCGCGAGTTGAGCGCCCACTCTTAGACGGATGGTATGACGTCACACAGCCAGGTCACGCTAAAGGTCAAGCGTGGCTGCCACCGCCGCGCCTTTTGACGGTCTGAGGTGGTAGCTAAAGTAGTATTGCTTCACAATAATGAGCTAAGACTAAAGCAGACCACATTCATTAAACATCCTAGTTATGCCATCAAGCGGGGATACCGAACGTATAACAGTACTTTTGGATGCACGAAATGATAGAAAACATAAAAACTTCACCTGGAAGAGTTTGCAAATTTAACCCGGGAACGATGACTGCTGGCGATCGGTGATACGGCAAAAAGATCGTTTCAGTGATGGGGCGACTTTGCAAAACAAAAAAGAAAATTTGAAAGGAATGTTCATCATATGTGACCACCTCAGAAATACGACAAACAAAACAGCAAATAGAAAACTAGGAGTAGTGCGACTTCATAATAGTCTAGTACATGTCTCTTTCGGGCACAGACATCTGAAGACATCAGGCATCCGATTACACTAGACTCATGGGCTACGAGGGTGCCAACTGTAGACAGGCTAAGTATAATGTTTGCCGCTGCTGCCCACGTTTGCAATCACCCCGTCCAAGTTTTCAAAGAATCGCACGCCTACGTACATAGGAAGCACAAACTTTGAAATATTTTCTTATTTTATCCGCAGATTGGCGTCTTTTGTTTGTATGTCAACCTGAAAAGGACAAGGATGTAGTTTTCAACGCGGCGTGTCCTGCATTTCATGGAGGTTACAAGCATATCAAGAATAATTTTGTTCTTGAAGTAATAATGAACGGAAATAGTAATCGAAGCAAGAACTTGCGCAGCACTGACATACCAAGGGTCCCGAGTAATTGTAACGAAGCTGTTAAAAGAGCCCATTGAAACCATTTCAGGGCTGTTTGCTGGGCAAAGATAAGGAACTAATTTATTGGCTTCAGTAATGGGGTGCAGGTTCTGATGATGTTCATACTCTTCAAAAACAAGTTACAGAAAGGTTTTCATCTAGTGACTAATTACGCAGTTCTACCTATGGACCTTAAAAGGAAGCTACCCTATGACCAGCTGCTGGCGCATCTCTCCCTCTCTCTCAATGCACACACAATGCCCCATCGGGGAGAGCGGTTTAGAAAAACGTGGATCTTGCTCTCTGCGCACAAGCCTTGTAATTCTGCAGCACCACCACAGCATTATTAGAACACACTTGGCACTAACATATCAGCCAGCTGTTTTTCAAGACAGTCTGGAACTCCTGCACTGGCGTTTTGCTGCTGGAGCGGATAAATGAAAATCAGAAGATTATTCTTTCCCATTTACTTTTTGAAAACTATACAAATACTCCAGATTAGGCCACGTGACTCACTACAGCCAGTAGTTGTTTAGGGGCTACAAAATTTTGTGTCTTTAAAAGCTTAGTTACCTCTAGCTGGCACATTTAGTAAATTACGCTCTGAGAATACAAGAGTGCTATTTGTGCAAAAAAAAATAATAATAAGCTGTCCCTATCACTCAGAAAGCAGTAGCTGCAGGCAATTCCTCTCTTTCTAAAATGAATATGAAATCAGAGGGGTGTAATTAATTTCAATTACATACAACGTCTCATCCCGTGTCGAATAAGCGACAACGTTCCTAAGCAAAATCACCGGACTGGCGATCGGCCTATTCCTTTATTACAATATTTAGTAATAAGCCGGGTTACACTATATATAACTTAGTTTACAATTTCTCAAGCTGTGAAGACATCTTCTTAAGACACAATGACCTAATTGCTCACAGAACACGCGAACATGTATTTTTATACGCTACTTGGAGTAAGCGGCCCTGAAACCTTATGCTTGCTTGGTGAAGGGCTAATTGATACAGAATCGCATGCCGAGATTTCGAGAAAAACAGGCCTAAGAGCGGTAAACGTTTAGGCACACAAAAGACATTGAACGTCTACTTCGTACCGCATCTTCTGCGTCGGATGTCACTAGGCTAGTTGAGCTTGCGTGTTTTATCTGATTCTGAAGATGCCACTCACGATGCAGGTTAGTAGAGGTACAAGTAATTTTTGTTTGTCACTGCTGCTGCAAAGTTGACCTGCACTTCTTGTGTGTGGTACAATGGCTAAGGAAATGGCGAAATTGAAAGAGGAATTCCGTAATGAGATCCTGAAGAATAAGGAAGAAGATTGAAGTGATTGCAAACTGCACTTCGCGAACTGTTAAATGGCTAGGTTGCATTTATTACTGTGTTGAAATGTTTTTACCTGTAATTTCTCTTTTTTTCCCTTTCTCTTTAACAATGTATAATGTTTCTCCTACAGAAATGCTGCCGACTTCTACAGGTGACGAAGCTTGTCAAGCGATCATTGCAAACCGGATTTTTTTTCATCGCCCACGGTTTCGTAAAATATAACTGAAATAAGCCTAACGACATTTTTATCAGTGAATTTAGTATAGGCGCAAGAAAGAGGGCGTCGAAATGACATGGCGGCACAGCTTGGGGCCATCGTCATTCGCTGTGTCGTCGACCTAGAGACGGCGACATACGCGACATTCTTCAGCGGAAAAGTGCCTGAGTTTCTGTGCCTGCACTCCAGCTTAAAGAAACTCCGTAATTTGTCTCTTCGATCTGCCTCATGCAAGGGCGCATATGCGTCACGAGCGATTCTTCCAGAGCCTCGATGCACAACTCCCTATGAAGTATGCCCTTCCGCAACTTGATCCGTGTTGTTAGCCCTCCGTTACCAACAAAGCTGATCGTTCTCTTCTCACAGCCATGGTAGAAGTAATATTTTCTTTACGTCATCGCTAGAGCACGAGTAGCAACGACGAACTTGGTGCGCGTGTTGATACGAAGGGAGAATACCGGGAACGAGCTATGGGTAAACCGGAAACGGCCAGCGAGGATCTGGCGGAGGGAACACCCGTGGCTTCGGGGCGATGAGTGAAATCTGTCGGGGAGACATAACTAAGTGACGACGCAAACTGCACGGTGAAAACGCCTCGCGACATATCGCCGCTCGCCGCTTGGGACCTCGCGCCGAATGTCAATATATGGAGCTCATCCTTAACTCGAGTCGAGTGCACAGCACCTCACATATGCCAAACTTTGCGTTCTCCCACCTCAGCAGCGCTCCCCACTTTGTTGTATCGTGGCGGTATTTCTCGCTGAAATAAGGTAACAAAAATGAAAGCGGTAAGATCCTCATTGTTGGAAAGGAAATTTCTTCACTACCTGGAGTTACCAGAATCATCGAAAGGCTTCGATAAGCTGTTGTTTTTTCGTAACTATAAAACTTGCCTGGCGACTCATTCCGGCTCAGATTTCATATTTTTAATCTTGGTGCACCAGTACTTTAACCTACTTGGACTTAGCCTGCGTTTAATGCTTCCAGTCTCTGTCAGCTTTCCCACAGGTACACACAGCTTCAGTAACCAGTTAGTGAAACAACTCTGTATGGGATCAGAGAAATCTGTAAACATATAACGGCATATGAAAGCTCACCGAAAAGAAACCTTATAGCAGGGTTAGCGTGTAGTTTAAGTGTACTGGTTTTCTTTGGGGGAGATAAGGTGATAATGGATGTATTTAGCTGTTGGTTCTGAGCAGGCTGTTGAACTGACCCTACTTCCAAATAAATGGTATTTGCAAATCTTGCTGCATAAGGTAGAATTAGTCAAGAAAAATATACTTCTTCCGAGGTGTGGATATATATCTCACTGTCTGGCCTTGTCCTGAAGTGTGCCGCGAAGAGAGGCTCTGAGTCCCGTGTGGGGCCACCACCCACGGACACGTCGTAGGTGCGCCAGGCGTCCAGGTCGTTGATGACAACGCCGTCGGTGCCAGAGCTCTTGTTCTGGCAGACACTCAGGGCGCCCACCAAGCGGCACCAGGTGACCTCTCGCGAACCGCTGCCCGTCCACAGCAACAGCGCCCGACGGGGCTCCATTAGGTCCACGGTGAACTTCCAGCCTGATAGCAGAAATGGGGGTTTTGTAGGCATCCAGAGGTGGGCGGTCCAGTTTACAGATAAAAATTGGTTGATTCTGTCGCATGGCTGCAGCAATTGGGATCTCCGGCTATCAGCTTCTGCTAAGAAGCAACTGAGGGTGAATAGGGTTTCATTTTTCCCAAGAGCCGCCATAACAGTATGACCCGTGTACGCCACCTCATACCGAGTGTGTAGAGGGAAGGTCATCGACAGAGACTTTGGGGCCAGTTGGCCATCAACCTCAAGACAGGCGGTACCATCTTTGCGAAGGTTGGAGGATGGCACGCCTCCAAAACGTGCTTGGCACACAATGGGCCTAGCTTCCCCACAGCACAATAAAGTTGCCTGTGAAATGGGCTTTTTTAAGCGTTACGTTAGCATTGTTAGGAGAATGGGTACGCCTAAATAACTAACTACCAAGACATTAGGGCTAAAATAGAATCTTGGTTGGGTGTAGTAATGTACTAAGTGGTGGACGTCAGTAAACAATAAAGGCCCCCATATTTATAAAATGTTTACTGAGAATATAGTAGGCTCTCCTAGTCATTACATAGCGGGACAACCCTTTGCATTTAATGGTAGGTGGTTAGTAATTGTCGATATTAATAACCACACTGGTTTTTAGAGCTCATGAAGTTCTGGAATCGCCGACACGAAAAACAAATCAAAGGGCTCATAACAGAATGCAAGCGCAAGCTACCTGGCGGCGCACCCACCAGGTAACGTAAAAGGTCGGAGAAAAAAAAACAGAACTAGCATGCCCTATTAAAAATTTACTACTCCGCTTCATCCCAGCTGCATACCTACAGCCAGGAAAAAGGCACCTTGAACAGTATGTATGTACCTTCCCGCTGTGCGGAGCGCACCCTGGCGCACTCGGCGTGCGGGCTGTATCCGCCCCCGAGGCACTGGCGTCGTGCGCAGAACACATGCTCGGTGGCAGGCTCCAGCTGCGCGGCGCTGATGGCGGCCGGGGTCCTGGGTTCGCTGTGGTGACAGTGCCAGCGAGGACCGCCATCGCAGCCCTCGAAGTCGGCCGTGAATCCCGCGTGGGCCACGCCGCCGTGGCAGAGGCAGTAGGCAGACGCCAGGCGCGCCTTCTTCCACAGGAGCTCGATGCGCGAGTGGCTCGCGTTGATCAGGTACGGGCTGATCGTGTTCTGGCACCTCTGCTGCTCCTCCTCCTCCTCTCCCGAGGAGCCCTGGGTGTTCCAGTCTGTTATGCGCCTTCTCATCGCAAAGAGGTCTTTCATTCACTATCAGATTACTTTCTCTTATTCCTTCATAGTGTTTAGCCACGTTCGACAGTTGCAGGAAATTTGTCAGCTGTCAGATTGGTGGTTGATTTACCTGTTTTGACGCCAACGTGCTGGTCGGTTTAAACATGCCAAGAATAGCGGCGGTAGATGTTCGCGTCGGTAGGCCAACTGTCAATTCACAATTACTATTCAACAGGAAGACCGCCAAGCTCAGCAGAACTCAGACCGACACAATTTTCACAGGAAAATTTAATAGCCATATACAGCAATGAAGCCAAAATCGTCAAAGGTTCAAGTAGCACTCCCATCTTCCCTCCGCCGCTACCACTACCAGTCCTAGTTACGAAGTTCAGAAAAATAAAGATTGCAAAAATTAAATGCGTATGTCTACATTAACTTTACCTTCTTAACCAAGACACTCATGCAGAAGGAAATTAAATTTGAACTATTGCATTCCCTCTCAAACCATGTAATGTTTTTTTTTAATTGCCGCGCCGCAGTGACTCAGTGGTTGGGGCTCTCGGCTGCCGAGTAGAGAAATCCGCAGGTTTCATACCAATCGTGGCTGCCGAGTTTTGACGAGGGCGAAGCACAAGGCTTCCGCGAGTTGTCCGATGTCGGTGCATATTATGAAGAACCCTGGGTGGTCGAATTACTACGGAGTCCCCATAGACGACGCTCCTAATATATACCCAGAGTCGCACTGGGACGTTAGACCTTACAATGAAAAGCAAACCGCATGACGGAAATACTAACTTTGATCTTCCTTCATACAATTCATAAATTTCGAATCAAGAGGCCTTTCGGTCCTTACAAGCGAAACAGGTATCAATGAAGCTTTTGCATTCGTGCGAAGTAATAAAAATAATAATTGCTTCACAAGAAATGAAACGCGCAGTACCTGTCACACTTTCTGCGGTCACCTGAACCGCGCCGTAGGGGAAGGGAAGAAGGAAGGAGTGAAAGCTGAAAGAGAAAAGTGGTGCCATAGTGGATGCCTCCGGAGTGATTTCGACCACTTGAGGATCTTTAACGTGTACTGACATCACAAAGCACACAGACGCCACTTCGTTTCGCCTCCATCGAAACGCAGCCGCCGGCGGTCGGGATCGAACCGGGGTACTCCGGTGTACTAGTCGAGCATCTAACCACTGCACCACCGGGGCGGGGCATTCGTGCGAAGTAAAAAATAAATAGTTCTTGCGCTCCGTGATGAAAAAAACTCGTTTACAAAAAGCCTCTCATATCACGCCAAAGTTGTTTACAGCTCCAGCATTTTTGTTTCAATAACACAGTGCTAACGGAAAAGGTTCATATATAAAAACGATTAACGAAACCAAGCCCAAAGCCACCAAGGACATTATCTTTTTGTCCACAAACGCAACATGCCAGTAATCTAACGCAGGTTTCTTTTCCGCTTAATCAATGTTTCTTTTTCGGCACAGGAAGGTTTCTCATTTCGCATAACTTCCAAATAAGCGTACACACATGCTACTGCCGAAACGGAGGAGCGGTAACATAAATGCTCCTACCGCCCATCGTTATTTACTTTTAGCTATATCCGAAGCTGGGCAAAAACTCATCCTTTGATCCGTCCTCGAACGTCTAGCCTGCGTAGACAGCTCGCCAATCTGGCGCGAGTGTCGTGAGTAACAAGACCCCAAGCGTGGAGAATATACATCGAACCAATGGAGATTTCTGAATCGCGTGATGCTGGGCTAAAGGACAATTTCTCTATGAAAGTGCCTCATCTGAGTCTGCCACACAAATGACAATCACAGTGGGCTCTATATTAGGTACTTTAGGCCACTACAGACAGATCCGCCGTGTAATGAATTTCTAATCTGCCTATTTCGATACTATCTGTATGTTAAAGAAACTATAAATACCAACCCACTTGATCATGACGTATACTCGACTTCGGTCTCATAAAGCCATCTGTCCATCTTCAATTACCGCACTCTTTTCTAGCCCTTCGTCCTTCTTTATTCCGATAACCCCCCCTCCCCTCCTATGCACAGTAGCATGTCAGCTAACATTAAAACCGGCTAAAATCGGTTTCATTAAAGAGTTTATCTTTCTCTCTAGCTCCAGCGCCTGAAGCACAAGTGAACAGCGCGGGGCTGTTTTCCACATCGAGCACCGCAGCCTCTCTCATCTAAAAAATGGGAACTAGCGAGGGTGTATCGCCTAACTCGTTGCGCAGGAAATCGTTCAAGAGCCAATGAAGTTGGTCCTCTCTTTAGCCACGAAGAGGTATCTCATTCCCGCATTAGAGCTCAATAAAAAAAAAATGCAGTGCGACCACTCACCCAAACCGAGTCCCATGTCGACAAGGAGATGATAATTAGAGCAGACAGAAGCATTTCGAAGAGTTTCCTTTCCCAGGAAAAGCTCCGTGCTTTAAGTTTTCGAGCACCCGTCGCAACGTTCGTGCCGATAGGGCAAATATCCACTTCGTTCTTGTCAACGTCGCCTTTATGGTCACAATGTGCCGTAAACTTCAGGGTCCCTGTGAGCAAATAACTCCCAAGGAAGCAACGAGCGCAGGAACGGCGTACCTGCTTGAAAATATAAACGAGGCCATGAAAAGTATACCAACTTCGCCGAAAAAAGCCGCTCAGGTATGTTGAAGGAAACAGGAAAAATATCTCGGCTATATAAACAAAAAAGAACATACTGTGCATGTCATCGTCATCTCGGCGAAGAAGAAGACGACATCCTCAGCACGCCTTCCAAGCACGCGCCGTTATTTCTACGTGGCAGCAGTGGATGTGTCTGTGATTGCGCACAAAGCAGCGATTGGAGTTTTTTCAGTCTTTCCTGAAAGTTTTCGGTGCGTGTCCCGGAATACGCACCGATATTTCTAGCAGAGTTTATGGCAATCGGGCTAGCACTACTAAAAGTTCCCTGCAGTCAATCAAAAATAATTTTTCTATCAGACTCTCTGTTTTGTTGTCACTGGAGTCAGCATGGGATGCTCTGTTGAGCCGCTCACTAAAGTATTTCATACCGGGGTGGGTGAAAGAAATACGCTTCATCTGGGTCCCCGGACACAGCGGTATTTTCCAGAACGAAGCGGCAGATTTCCTGGCTAAATCAGCTCGTGATGCACCTGTTTCATGTACCATCCCTAATATCACCATTTTTAAATGTCCCGTTTCCAGCGATATCAATACCTAGCCGCTTCATGCAATGATCCTTTGCTATCTACAGCCGAATACCAGCATCTCATATAGTCATGAAAAGTTTTCTCATGTAAATCACGGCAATGTGAGGTAACGATGACTCTCCTGAGATGCAGGATTCCTCGCCTAAATCTTTATTTATGTAGATGCGGGATCAGCCCCACAAACCATTGTGAGGCTTGCGGTGAAATTGAAAATATTGATCACTTCTTTCTCGCTTGCCGAAGGTTTTCACATCAGAAGAAGGTGCATTTAGATGACTCTCCTGAGATGCAGGATTCCTCGCCTAAATCTTTATTTATGTAGATGCGGGATCAGCCCCACAAACCATTGTGAGGCTTGCGGTGAAATTGAAAATATTGATCACTTCTTTCTCGCTTGCCGAAGGTTTTCACACCAGAAGAAGGTGCATTTAGAAACTCCAATTGCACGCTTGGGATTTACGTTGTCGGCCCCGCTTCTACTCTCCTTCGATGCGAGTGCGAAAGGATTTGCGTTACCTCACATTTGTCAGTACTTACATAACTACACCACAGCTACGGACAGATTCCCTTGCTAATTGCATTCCAAATTTAAAGAATTCCAACTTTTTGCTTCATATTTTTTCTGTCAATAACTTTTGTGATCTTAAATGTTATGTTTTTGTTTAGTTGTCTATTACTTTAATTCACTAATTCAGTTTGTGTAGGACATTTGGCAGTCTACACTGAACCCTGGCCAATCCCCCTTCGTGGGCATGTGCCAAATATCAAGGCAGAAGAAGCAGAATCAGGATTGAATGCCGGCGGTTTGCTGTTCCGTTGCCGCCTGGCACAACGGGTCCTGCCAAAATATATATTTGTGGAGACCCGATGACGAGTGTGTGTGGTTCATCGCCACAAATTTGGTGACTCCGGACTTCGCGTCTTCGCTCTCTGCTCCTGCCCTGCGCTTGCATCAGACGCTTCGCTACGCCTATCAGCGCCCGGAGCTCGAGATCCGGCTTACCTTCGATCGTGTAAGCCACGGCCACGGATTCCCCCACTCATTTACAGTCTCCGTCGCCTCACACCGCGCCGCGTCATAAGTCCGCGGTCTCCGCTCTCAAGCTCCCTGACTTCTGGTCATCGGACTCGGAACTTTGGTTCCTCACCATCGAGGCCTTGTTCCGCCGGCACCGCCTCACTTCGCAGTTGACCATGTTCGAACACGTCATTGGCTCACTCGCGCCTAATACTGCTGCGATGGTTCGCGAAGTCCTGCGCTCTCCTCCTGCCGATCGCCCTTGTGATCACCTCCGGGCGACGCTGATCCAGCGAACTTCTTAAACGGAGCCGCGTCGTCAACAGCAGCTCTTTACCTTAAAAGAGCTCGGAGATGGCAAGCCTACCGAGCTGTTGCGTCGCATGACCACCCTGGCTGGAGACTGCTGCTTCACACGACAGCGCACTTCTGCGGGAACTCCTCCTGGAGCGTCTACCACCACAAGTGCGCATGATCCTGAGCGTGTCTTCATCTCAGAAACTAGAACCCCTCGCTACGCTGGCAGATAAGATCATGGACGTCGGCTCTCCCTTATCGTCCTCTTGCCCCTCAGTCGCCCAGCGCAGCTGCTGACGATCACTATGTCCGCCTCGCCGATGCTAATGAGGAGCTCACTCGGCAAGTAGCGCGGCTTACAGCTGAAGTTGCAGCCCTTAGTAAGCGGTGGCCGCGTTCCTTGCACGGGCAGAGTGTTTGCGCGGGCAGAGCAAGTGCGCATGAGCTAGCAGCAAATCGGGGGAGGGGGGGATGTTAGTGGCGGAAAGACAAGGGTAGATAAGCGCGTCGGCGGAGATTCGCGAGGCCCCTTTTTGCCCCAGCGGGGAGGCCAGCGCGGGGCAGCCAGCGAGCTTCATGGGCCAGTAGGGTGTGCATGGACGGCGGAAAGAAGACCGGGAAACGAAGATGGAAGATGGCCTAGACGTATTTGCGTGAGTTGCTGTAACGCGAGGAGCAATGTATTTTGTGCCGCCATTAGCGCTTTGGTCCTATTGCTCGCCCTATTCGCTCCGCAGTGTTTTGTCTCGCCGCGGTAAAGCCCTGACATGCTTCCCGCTTTTCTTTGGTGTTGTATTGTCGCGCGCATGAACAGCATGTTCTCGGTGCAGCAGCGCCTGACATTGTTTCTTTTTATTTATTGCTTTTTCGTTTATCCGGAATAAACCGGTGGTTTTGAGAGACTGGATTTGTCACACGTCGGGTGAGACCATCGCTTGCGGACCCGCTTTTTGAAGGCGAGGTCTTCATTTTGCGCAGAACGTATTTTTTGCTCGAGCTTTGGTTTGCCACGCGAGTGTCGCAACTTTGTGACGTTCCATGCTTTCGTGCGTAGCTACGACAGATTATTATAACTTACCTGGCGCAAGCGCCAAGTTGAGAGCTGAATTTTTGCCCCCACCCATGCACGTTCTGTGCATGAGCAATTAGGAGCCCGGAAAACCGAACTGTCGGATTTCGATAGCGGAATGAATCGCCTATTGTCCCAGCTACTTGAATCAAGGCCACATTTCAGAGAAATGGTCGGAAGCTAGCAAGTTTCGATAGCGCCCACACCCTTGTATCGCGGTAACCATCTGCAGCTGAATTTGCCCGTGCCGAGGTTTGAAGGATACGCCGACAAGAAATCTGTTTGTGATTTCTTCATAAAAACGATGACTATCAGATGGCAATGGCAATTTCAGACACTGACCTGGTCCCGCGTCTGATATCTGTAACATTAGTAGGTTCTGCAGTAACCTGGAGGCGTAGATAGCGGCCATTCACAACAAAACAGGATTGTATACAGAGTTTTCGAGAACAGTTTTTGCCACCTGACTACGTCATCCGCATCAAGGATGAGCTTTTCGCCAGGACGCAGCTCGAAACCGAGGGTTTGCTCGAGGTTTTGCGCAGTTTTCAAGAGCTGCATGAGCGGGCAGATCCTGGAGTTAAGGAACCAGTGAAGGTGGCTCATGCTATACACCGCTGCCATCCGAAGTACCAGCCATACCTCCGGCGCTGCCAGTTCATGGACTTCGAGGAAATGGCCAGGGAAGCCTCCTGCATTGAGCCATACTTCCTGCCGGATCTCCACTACAAGCCACCTTCCCCGGCGGAGACCTGAATTGAGCCGTCCTGTGCATGACTCGGATCATCGGCGACACACAGCATGGTGACCCCCGGAAGCTGAATGGGGGCAGCGACTTCCACGAGGTCGCAGTCTCTGGTGCACCCGCTCCTGAACCTCCTCCGCTGACTGGCTGACTGCAAGGGGTGGCAAGCCAGACCGGGCCTCCTCCACTCACTAGCCGACCGCAACGGGTGGTAGACCGGACCAGGCCTCCTCCGGTGACTGCCCGACCGAAGGAGTGGCAGGCCGGACCGGGTCTGCTCCGGTGATTGCCCGACCAAAGGGGTGGCAGGCCAGACCGGGCCTCCTTCGATGACGGGCCGACAGGAAGGGGTGGCAGGCGGGACCGGGCCTCCTCCGGTGACTGACCGACCGCAAGGGATGGCAGGACGGACCGGGCCTCCTCTGGGGACTGGCCGACCGGAATGGGTGGCAGGCCTGACCGGGCCTCCCCTGGTGACTGGCCGACAGCAAGGGGTGGCAGGCCGGACCTCCTCCGGTGAGTGTTTGACGTTGGCCTCCTCCGCTGACAGGCCGACTTCCTGGGGTGGCAGGCCAGGCCGGGCCTCCTCCGGCTTCCGCCTGCTACAATGCGGGCGAAAGAGCAACGTGGCCAGCTCGGAGCCTGGTGTTTTGGTCGTCGCACCGCCCAGCGACCAGGGTACGGGGCTGCTGCCGTTGTCAGCCTAAGCGACGCACGAGACGAGAAAAGAAGTCATCTCCTCTTACCCAGGCAGCCCCGGGATCAGTGGCGATCGGAGGCCCCTTGAAGCGTGAAACATGGCCCCAGGACATCAAGGACCAAACAGTAACCGATTTGCCGTCCACATTCTGCCTGCAGGATGCCTGCCCTTATAATGCACCGTTCGTGGCTGCCACAATAGCGGGGATGGAAGTGCCCGCTCTACTGGACACAGGTTCCACGGCTTCCGTTTTTGGCGATGAGGTCAAGCGAGCATGCGTTGCAAGACATTTGCAGTTACGAGACGTGACTGCAAAGCTTCGTATGGCACCACCACAGATAGCGTCAGCAACCTCTGCAGCACGTCTGTCACTTCTTCGCTTTCTGTGGCTCAGAAAGGCAGCGCTTTCTGTTCCTTCGCGGACTCCCTTGAGCGGTAATTTTGGGCCGTAATTTCATTTCGAAGGCAAGAATCATTATCGGCCAACATTCAGGCAGCTATCGATACAGCATTAATGCAGAACCACTAAAGTTCGTTACAAAGACAACAGAGCGTGACTCAAATCTTCTGTCGCAGACGCCCCCCCCCCCCCCCCATTAGTCGGAGTGGCAGAACGTGGTGTTTTCACTGTCCTGCAGTCTTTCACAGGGTTAGAAACGGAAAGATCCATAATCCGGGCGACACTTGAGCCCTTCACTACCATGTTCACGGAGGCTCCAGGAAAAACTAATTAGCTGATGCACACGATTGACACCGGCAACTCCCGCCCGACCCTTTCAACCCCAGGCCATTGAGGATCCACAAGCGAGGACGACTGGATGCCGCTCTGGATTAAAGGGCGGCTACCGGTGCAGTAAGACGCTCAAAGAGCCCTTGGGCTTTTCTCGTTGTTCTTGCGCCTAATAAAGACAGCACAGAATGCTTATGTGTCGACTATAGGCGACTCAACCCCGTAACAGTCAGAGATTCGTACCCTTTTCCGTCAGTCGACTCTGTCATGTATACGCTTGGATCAGCAAAGTTCTTCACTACTCTAGACTGTAGCAGGGGTTTTCTGCAGATAACAATTGACCAGAGTGACATCGAAAAAACTGCAGTCGCTTGCAATCATTGATTATTCGAGTTTGTCTGACTGCCTTTCGATTTATGCAATTCACCTGCTACCTTTCAGCACGTGATGGATATAGTGCTCGACGAGACCATCAACAAGATTGCCCCCAAGGCAATGGATGCTATCCGGCTCAAACACCGAGTCTCAACACGACGGGCAGGCATGCGTGAGGACAGCCTTATGCGCCTCGTCCAGTCGTTCGTGATCAGTCACATCGCCTACGTTGCGGCCTATCTCAACTGGCAGGTCATTGACAGGACAAAGATAAACACGCTGATCAGACGGGTTTATAAGACAGCGCTGGGATTATTGGGAACCACGAGTACGGCTCGGCTTCTGCAGCTCGGCATCCATAACACCGTAGAAGAAATATCCAAGGCGCAGCTCACTGCGCAAATGGAGCGCCTTTCTACCACAGACAGGCCGCAATATACTGATGTCCCTGGGTTACAATCCCCGAGCTCCCAGTCGGCAATCTTGCGAGATAGCGACGAGGCGTGGGCCCACATATACGTGGACTCCATCCCGAAGAACATGCACTTCGAGTACAACCAAAAATGGCGGCAGGCGCGGGCCAAAGTCTTCGTTGAGCAACACGCCCAGGACCCGCACGCCCGGTACGTGGACGCAACGGAATACAAGCGAGAAGGATTCGTGGCAGTGGCCGTTGCGGCGGCTATCGGCATCAAGACAACGGCACCGAGCTTGCGGTGCACGGACGCCACAGACTCCGAGGAGGTTGTCATCGCTCTGGCGATCTCGGAGGCCGATTGTCGCACCGTGCTCAGCGCCTCGTGGAACGCTGTGCGCAACTTTGCCTATGGGCGAGTGTGCGCGCCGGCGGCCGCCATCATCGAAAAGCTCCAGCTCCAAGACCGTAGCAACGCTATCTGCATCAAGTGGTTCCCGGCGCACGTGGGAGATGTGCATCCTCACCGAATCACAACCTGACGACCCATTCGGCGGCACGAGCGCTTACCTTCCGCGTCCCTGAGAGGGACCGTTCCGAGTGGTGGTTCGAAACAAAAGACCAAATGACCAGTTACGAGTGACTAAATGTTACCGCCTAGCTCGACGGACAATGCCGATGCCTCACCCGGTACTTAGTCTTGAGGAGGCGGTCATCCTAAGGCGAATGCAAACCGGGTCACTCCTCGCCCCGGAAGTGCTACACGTCCTCCCCCCAGACATCTACACGTGTGATATGTGCAGTGTATGTCAAGTGGGTCCGGCGGACCAATGGCACATCATGTGGGACTGTGTCAGGTTCCCGACCGAAGCTGCATTCAAGACATACCCGCCGGAACTTCAAAGTGATGTGCAAAGTACAGACAAGGACATTCAACTATGGGCCGTCCATAAGGCCAGGGGTGCCCTCGAAAAGCACAAACCTCACAATCCACCACAAACGGGCCAAATGAGGTAGTGCAGAGTAGGGCATAACCCCGGGTCGGCGTTTGGCCAGCGTTACGACGCTTTAACCCGTCGTTTGCCGGCTCCCTAATAAAGTTATACTATACATACATACGCAGAATCAACCTGCTTGGTTTCGTTGTTGAGCAGGGCACAGTCCAGTCCGGCCTGACGAGGAGAAACTGCAGGCCATATGGCAGCTGCCACCACCAACAAACATCAAGAGCCTGCAGCGATTCTTGGGCATGGTGGGTTTCTAACGCCACTTCATTCCAAACTGCGCGGACCTGGCAAGACCCCTTCATCAGCTTCTCCGAAAAGGTGCCCGTTTGTCGTGGACAGACACGGAGCAGAGATTGTTTTGGGCGCTGTCAATGGCTATCGCCGATACTGCTATCGGCTACCGCCGATCTGCGACTCCCGGACCTAAACCGGCCCTTTACAGTGCAGAGTGATGCAAGTGAGTATGGCATAGGTGCTGTTTTGCTTCAGGAGCAAGAAGGGAAGCTTTGCCCCTTGGCATTTGCAAGTCGCACTATCTCATTGCCAAACCAAAACTACACGGTAACAGAGAAAGGGTGCTTGGCAATTGTATTTGCGCTCAAAAAGTTTGAAATGTATTTGGATGGGGCTGAGTTTACGATAAAGGCCAGTCACCAGACACTGTCTTGGCTATCAAAGCTGCAATACCCTGCCGGCAGCCTAGCCCGCTTGGCGCTCGCTCCATAGAACTATATTTACAGGGTGGAGTACAAGAAAGGCACCTTCAACAAGGCAGCCGACGCCCTGTCCCGAGTTCCGTTACCTGCAGATGGCGAGCAAGCACCGCAAGTCGTGGTGATGGCAGAAGCTGCTGATGCCTGGGGCACACCGGTTTCCCGTCACAGATTCTCGAAGCTCAGCTAAACGATCCTCAATGCATCCAGATACGAAAAGGCCTGGACAGCGCAAACCCTGCTGGAAGCACAGCGCCTACCGGCAGCTATGACTTCTACCTGGAAGCAGAGGATGGACTTCTCCTGAGGTATATACCCGCTGCCGACACAGATGGTGGTGAGTCCCCATTTCGTGGTGTCGTACCGAAGAGCCTCCTCAAGCTCTCTTTAGGATATTTTCACGACACACGCCTTGCAGGCCACAGCGATGGCAAGCAAACATGAAAAGTTGGGTCGCATCGTGACTTGGCCCCGCATAAGAAAGGATGTCATGACATACGTCTGTACTTGTCTTACATGCCAGACAGCGAAGGTAAGGAGAGGTAAACCACCTGGCTTCTTGTAACCTGTAGACAGCCGTTACCCATGAGAAATTCTTGCCTGTGATGTAATAATATAATAATTCGTTCACATGAAGAGAAAGGTGCAGTTTCTGTAACACTTGTTTCGATGGACACCTGAACCGCGCCGTAAGGAAAGGGAGGAAGGCGGGAGGTAAAGTGGAAAGAGAAAGAAGAGCCTTATTGGAGGGCTACGGAGTAATTTCGACCACCTGGGGATCTTTAACGTGTGCCGTCATCGCACAGCACACGGACGCCTCTTCGTTTCACCTCAATCGAAACGCAGCCGCCGAGGTCGGGTTATAACCCGGGTACTCCGGCACAGTAGTCGGGCGTCTTACCACTGCACCACCCAGACGGAGCATGATGTAATGGGCCCTCATCCTAGATCTGTGAATGGAAATCGCCACTTGCTAGTAGTCACTGACCAATATTCTAAATGGGTAGAATTATACCCGCTGCGTAAACTGGACTCGAATGTATCTGGGATAAACTCCTGGACGCATTCACTCGGTTCGGCTTCCCGGCGCAGCTGATCAGTGATAATGCGACGTATTTTAAGGGCAGGATATTTGCTGATACCTGCAAAGTTCTTGGCGTGCAGCACAAAAAGACTACGCCCTACCATCCTCAGGCCATCATCACAGAGCGGGTCAACAAAAACCTGAAAAACATGAAAAACACAGACTGGAATTCCCGTGTGCAGGAGATGGCCTTCGCCACAACGACCACTGTAAACCGGTCGACTGGTTTTACGCCGGCTGCTATACTTCTTGGTCGTGAGCTTCAATTTCCTATTGAACATGCCCTTAATTACAGGCTCCCAGTTTCTCTAGGTTCACCCAGGATCTCTCCAGTCGTCTCGCTGGAACCCTAAAGGAGGTAAGGGAGAACACGGACCTCGCCTGCCTGGACCACTGCGGCCAGTAAAACAAGAGCAGGCGTCCTTTGCCGTTCGAGGTTGGGGACAAAGTACTCCGCCGCTCCCACTCGCTAAGTGATGCCGAAAAAGGGTTTGCCGCCTCTCTCGCTCCTCCGTGGACTGGTCCTTTCGTAGTAATAAAGCGTCTTTCGCGGCTCGTTTACATGCTTCGTCATGTGCAGGGTGTCCGGGAGACCGGACCAGTCAACGTTGCCGACCTCAGAAAGTACTACGAGTAGCCAGAAAGTGCATAAAGGCACTCGGTCTACCAGATATGAGCCACCTGAACCATCGTCTGATGAATGTCACCAACCCAGCGGATGACTTCAGGCGGGCAGCTCGTCAGCAGCAGCATTGGTTTTGAACTCCTCCCAGTGCCCTTCTTTCTTTTGTTCTTTGACGTCTCGGGAGGTGTCCCATCTTGAGAGGAGGGAGTGTGGAGCTCCGCAGCCCCTTTAAGTGTTCTAAACCACGCGCGCGTTTTCCTATTTGTGTTGTTTGCGCGGGCAGCGCGAATGCGCATGAGCGAGCAGCCAATCTTGGGAGCGGAAGGTTAATGGCGAAAAGACGAGGGTAGATAAGCGCGTCAGCAGAAAGGCGCGGGCCCCTTTTTTCCCTGGCGGGGAGGCCTGCGCGGGGCAGCCAGCGAACGTCATGGGCCAGAGGAGTGTGCATGGACGGCGGAAAAAAGACCGGCGACACGAAGATGGATGGCGTGCCTGCCGAAACAGCCTATGCGTATTCGCGTGAGTTTCTGTAAGGCGAGGAGCAATGTTTATTGTGCCGCCGTTAGCGCTTTGACCCTAATGCTGGCCCTATTCGCTCCGCAGTTTTTTGTCTCGCCGCGGTAAACCCCTGACATGCTTCCCGCTTTTCTTTCGTGTTCTGTTGTCGCGCGCATGAACAGCATGTTCTCAGTGCAGTAGCGCCTGACGTTGTTTCTTTTTATTTATTGCTTTTTCGTTTATCCGGAATAAACCGGTGTTTTTAAGAGATTGGATTTGTCACTCGTCGGACGAGACCATGGCTCGCGGACCCATTTTTGAAGGTGAGGCCTTCATCCTCAATAGCAAGACTTTTAGCCAAGCCTCAAAAATACAAGTATTATATAGTTATTTAGCTTATGCGGAGTATAGTAGTACTGGATTATTTTTAGGTGTTAAGTATACGCCATGCGCAGCGCCTATAGGGGCGCCGCTGAAAGCCGCGTAGCGGCGGCCGTCGGAACCCGAGACGGGCCTCATGCGGCAAGCGTGGTCATGGTGCGCGCGTGCGATCTGCCGTTTGTGTGCGTCTCGCGGGCACTTTCGCGTTGACAGTGTGCGCATGGGAATCGTACTGTATAATAGTGGACATGTGTTGGATCACAGCCGTCTGGGACTACATCGTTCTTCATGTGCACCAAGTGTTTGCTGCAGACGAGCGGCAACAAGGTTGCGTACGAAGTGGAGTTCATTTTGAGTGCCCCGCTTTCATTACAACGCCACGCTAATTAGTTGATTCCTTGGCCGATAAACCAATGTTCTTTCTTTGCTTAATGGTACACGTTTGCTTCGTTTACATGCAATATATTGCTACAGTAAAATATTGGGCTCTTGTAGCAAGAGTTCAGATTTTTCATGCTTGCGCTTTACCACTGCCTGTACAGCATAGATTTGACGTATTCTGTCGTCAAAAAGGCAGGGCGGGCAGATAATTTTATGGAGGAGTGAGATCAGCAGAGGCCATATCTGAAAAGCTGCATCACAGGTTATCCAAGAGCATATCAGATTTCAACTTTATATCCTATTTTATTATTGTAGTATAATCTGCATTTCATTTGTATCAACCTCGCGCCAAACTGCAGAATTACAGCGCGCTTTATAACCAGCTCTAGAGCCCTAGTCTGTATAGTAAGTGCAGCGACATGTTTTCGTAATCTTGCCAGACAACAGAAACACTAGCTCTAGTCTTCAAAGTAATTGCATGGCAAGTTTCAAAGCGCATATTGCAAATGTCTGCTCAATAACCCGCCGCAGTGGTTCAGGCTACTGAGGAAGATCGATTTAACGGGACTGAGGTCAACCGCGCGTTTAGGTGGAGGCGATGTCAATGCACGCTAAATATTGTCTGGCAAAACGTTTCACAAATCTAATGCGCATTGCATCTTCCCGGCTAGCGGAGGCGACTAAGTTTAAACAAGAAGTGTTCACCGAAGGTGCAATGACAAGCAGAAAACACTGAAAACGTGGTTATCACTCAGCCCTGCCACACGGCACATTTAATGCCATTTTCATCGAATGATATTCGTTCGAAATGATATTTGTTTGCTGCTACACAAGAAAATATAATGACAATCGATGAAAACAGCATTAGGTATAGAATGAGTGAGGTACTCTAACGAATACATCAACGAGGAAATGTGTTATCTCGACAACGGAGAATTGGTGAGAAGATACACCCAAAATAAACCACAAAAGTGCCATCTGCATTACATACTATTGTGCTCCTATAATTTTGCACCTAGTCGTCTATGTAAAAAATGCCAACTAGCATCGTAAAAAAAAAACGCACTCATCGCTGCCAGCCAACCCGTAGCCATCGCACTCAGCGCGGGCGGAAAAGGTCGCTCCGTCCGCCGCGGTCCGTCGGCGCCGAGCCGCCGGCACGCCAGATTCCTTTCGCCACTTTCAGAAAAGCATGCCTGTTGATCTTATATAACACGCTCTTAATTTGACGAAGGAATCTAAAAAAATTACCTTTTCTGAGGATCGCTATTATGTAACGAATTTTAGGAAGAAGTGATAAACGCAATACAAATTTCTGCTCACATTAGCAGCTGTCGCCGGTGTGACGCAGCTCATCCGATTTCGTTCTCCAGCTCCGCTGCTAAGGCGTCGCTGAAGTTGCAGCTTCCTTTTACTGTAAGACAATTTGTGAGACAATTGAACTGATACTAAGGCAGTTTTATGCATATGAAATTTACTATTTCCAAAACGCTTCCAGCTACGACTTTGATGCGAAACAATTTAGGCCTAGCGACGACTAGGGCCTAGCCCACGGCCAGAGCACCGTCGTCGGCCGCTTTCGCGGGCAGCGTCGTTAAGGTAAGCTCGCGATATCCGATGTGGTAAGCGTTACGAATTTGCCGTGTGCTTTCTTGATGAGGCCGAACTCGGGCATTTTTCGACGGGCCTAATACGCCGAGCGAACGATCTGGCGAAAACGTACGGGAGTCAATGGGGCTGTAGTATGCTGCGCCGTAGGGCGATACTCGAAGTTTCTATAAAAATGCCGTTGAACAGTACACTAGATACTTCCTTTTTTATGTGTTGCTCTTGACACTTGCGTGACACTTGCTTTAGTGCGCAAAGTACAGCGCGTTGCACAATTAGAGGCGCGATGTAGAATGCTTCTCCCAGCTAAACCGCGGAATCCTCGCAGTTCAAATTTTGCACAGAAATGGTATTTTGTCGCTAGTTCGGGGAACTTGCCTGATTCGATCAAAAGAAGTCAGATGTTTCCATCTTATGCGGTGGCGACGACGCCAGACGAGCCGCTGCCCCAGCGATGGTACTGGTGGCGCCACCTCATGCTGCTTACAACAACTCTGTAGCAGAACAAGAACGGGCGAATGTTTTGGCAGAAGGTTTGAGTTGTTGTAAGCAGCATGAGGTGGCGCCACCAGTACCATAGTTGGGGCAGTGGCTCGTCTGGCGTTGTCGCCGCCGTATATGATGGGAACATCTGACTTCTTTTGATCGAATCAGGCAAGTTCCCCGAACAAATTTGGTATTAAAAAATACTAGCGACAAAATACCATTTCTGTGAAAAATTTGAACTGCGAGGATTCCGCGGTTTAGCTGGGAGAAGCATTCTACATCGCGCCTCTAATTGTGCAACACCCTATATGTTGTTGAAACTCATACGCGCCTCACAGTCGAGCGCAGACGTACGGATCTTACAACCCCTTTCGTAAACAAACGCCGCCGACACTGCCGCTAACTTCGCAACTGTTAGTCCTAATCAACAGGTTGGTTACAAGGCATACAAGATATGAATGTCAGTTTAAAGGCTGCCTTCGTTTACAGCGCATTCATCTTCGCAACATATTGAAGACGCACCAGCATTTGCGTATCAATCGCAGTTACCATAATTTGGAAATGGCATTATATTGGTCGTGTAGCAGCGCGTCGAAAAAATAACATTAACCTGAACAAATGTCATTCGGTGTGATTGCTTGCTTTCTGCGTCGAACAGCCGCGATTCACGGCCGCCGTCGTTCTCGTGAAGCATAACTGGAAACTTATACAAACGTGTTCCTGGCAAGGTTTTATGTGAGTTCGAAAAACCAACCACGCAGCACTTTTTTCCCGGACATTGCGAAATGTTGACAACGGCGTTATGTCTGTTAAATCGTGACCAAAGACGAAAACACGACGCGCGCGCATAGACGCTGATATAACGCTGACATGAACAGCGCCCGACCGAGCCCGCCTACGCATTGCGGCTTTGGCGACAGGCGGCGTTTTGCGCATCGCGTATAGTGAACTAACTGACTGCCGTTGTGCCATTCAATTTAGGACTTTACGCGACATCATCGAGTCATTTATCCTTAGGTAGCTCATGTCGAGTATACATGCACTGATCTCATTCTAGGTCATAATTTGTTCTTGCTAATTAGTTAAATATTAAAAAAATAGAAAGTATGCTCTAGCTCCAAGTCGTATATTCTTGGATAGCTTATGCCGAATATAATTGCACTGGACTAACTGTACGTCATAAATAATTACTGCTAATTAGTAAATTATGGTTGAATTGAAATTAATGCTATACTTTCAGTCGTATATCGTTGATATGGTATTTTATTTAGGAAATGATGCGGGCCGGTGTTGTGAACAATCGGTATCAATATAAATACATATTACTAAGTTTTGAGCGTGTTAAAACTTTAACTTTGCCAGTTCAATAACAATGTAATTTTCTACAGGAGCTATCATTTCGAAGAGATTTGGCTACCCGCATAATGGCAGCACTTGAAGTGATAAGCATTATTTTGTATGCTTTATGTCCGCATATAGGACATAATATTGACACATGCCATTCATAGGCGACGAAGATTTGAACCGGCGATTCGGAGAAGACGACGAAGCGAAACAGTGCTCCGCTTTCGTGCTGCCCTGACTGGCTGTTGGTGTCCTTCGGTGTCAGAGTGCCAGAACGCCTTCTGTGTAACGTTACGTTACAAATCTGGTGGAGGAATC
This sequence comes from Amblyomma maculatum, assembly GCF_055883805.1. Taxonomy (NCBI): domain Eukaryota; kingdom Metazoa; phylum Arthropoda; class Arachnida; order Ixodida; family Ixodidae; genus Amblyomma; species Amblyomma maculatum. The sequence continues at coordinate 140,893,188 of NC_139349.1, read as the reverse complement.
GCCAGGTATCGATCCAGTCCTGCAGAATCAACCTGCCAATACGGAGCTTACCCCCGTACATCAACGCCTCGGCCGCCGCCTACGTGGAGAGCCCCCTGAATTCGGACCCCTTCCGGCTGCTACCAGAACGACGCATCCTCAGACGGCCGTCGAACCTGCTGCAATGACATCTGAGAGCAGGCTTCCCACCCACATCCTGTGTCATCAGCCACGAACACCCCCCTCCTTTCATGGCGACGTGTTCGAGGACGCCGAGGACTGGCTTGAGAACTACGAGCGAGTTGCTCGTTACAACGGGTGGACTGATGAGCGCAAGCTCCACAACGTGTACTTCGCCCTTGAAGAGTCTGCACGGACATGGTTTGAAAACCATGAGGCTGCCTTCCCATCCTGGGCAGCCTTCTGTCGTGATTTCAAAGCCACCTTTCCTAGCGCCGACCGCCGGGAGCGAGCAGAAGCTGCCCTACACTCGCGCAATCAGCGCCCGAACGAGAGCGTGCGTATCTTCTTTGAGGACATGACACGCCTTTTCAAGCGTGCAGACCCACAAATGCCTGAAGATAAAAAACTGCGTCACCTGATGCGGGGCGTTAAACAAGAACTTTTCGCCGGACTGGTGCGCAGTCCACCGCGCACTGTGGCGGAGTTTCTCAGCGAGGCAGCGACCATGGAGACAACGCTGCAACACCGAGCTCGTCAGTACAACCGTGACGTGAACATCATTGGGTCCGACGCACCTCCTGTGCATATCGGCAGCGACATGGACGCGCTACGAAATCTCATCCGTTCTGTCGTGCGGGAGGAACTGCAAGCGCTCCGGATGCCTTGCAACACAACAGCTTTTCCTTCACTGGCTGAAGTCGTCCGGGACGAGGTGCGTGTGGCAGCTCAGCAAGTTGCTGACGTTCCCCAGCAGCGCGTTCCCCACCAGACGATCGACGCGAGGCCCACCTACGCGTCCGTATTACGTAGGGCTCCCCCGCCGGATCATAGTATCAACGCCACAGCTCCAGCAATGGAGCGGCAGGGTCCTCGCATGGAGGGACTCGCATGGAGCCGCATGGGGCCTCACTACTCCCCTCCGCCAATCTACCAGCGACCCCGTCAAGTATGGCGGCCCCGGGACCGTCGCCCCCTGTGCTATCATTGCGGGGAAGCCAGTCACCTTTACCGGGCGTGCCCGTACCGCCGCGTCAACATGCGGGGTTTCGCCTCGGAGGAACTCCACCCTCGGAATGACGAACGGCCTACTGAGATTGCAAGCGACCTTGCAGCGCGACAGTATCCCGTAACGTCCGGTTACCAAGAGCGTCGGTCTACGTCCCCGACGAGCTACCGCTCTACAAGTCCCCATACTTCCCGACGCCGCTCCTCTCCCAGCCCTAGCCGGGAAAACTAATACCAGCGGCCTTCGGAGGCAGGGTCGCTGATGTCGGGAAATGTGAAGATCCTCTGTCATCGTCAGGCCGACCCGACGAGATTTCGCTTGTGTCAGGTAGCGACAGCATCCGGCATACTACCTCCGATTTATGTGTAACGATTGATGGAGTGGATGTCACCGCGTTATTCGACACTGGTGCCGATTATTCAGTAATGAGACGTGGTCTCGCCCGAGAATTGAAGAAAGTTTTGACACATTGGTCCGGCCCGGAAATTCGCACGGCGGGAAGTCACTTGATCGAACCTGCAGGCAAGTGCACAGCGCGGGTCGGCATCCGTGGTTTTGTGTATGTCGGAGAATTTATCGTGCTTCCTGAGTGTTCGAAAGACTTGATCCTCGGTCTAGACTTCCTGCAGACCAACGGCGCTGTCATTGACCTGAAAGAAGCGCGTGTTTCCTTTTCGACGAAACGAGCCGTGGCGCGCATTGAAAACGAAGATCCGGGACTGAACGTTTTGCGTATAGTCGACGATGACGTGAGGGTTCCGGCACGTTCCAGTGTGTTGGTTCTTGTAAAGCATGACTTATTCCACGATTACGAGGGCATCGCGGATGGGCACCTTCCGCTACTACTCGAGAAGGAATTAGCCGTTGCTCGAGGACTCGTACAACTCCAGAACAGTTGTGCTACTGTCCTCCTGACAAATTTTGCTAAGGAGATGCGGCATCTCGCCAAGGACACGGCTGTTGCCGTCCTTCACGATGTTACTGCCTTGCCTCATTTATGCACCACCGGAGCGAACCCTAAAGAGGAGGCCGCACCTTGTCATGCTCTGCAGACCGTTAAAATTAACCCCGACTTGAGGCCCGATCAGAGGAATCTTCTTTCGGCTCTTCTGAGCGATTTCGCAGACTGCTTCGCCACAGGCTCTAAGGTTGGTCGTACTCCTGTCGCCAAGCACCGAATCATCACCGATGAGACCACGTTACCGGTATGCCAGCGCCCGTACCGGGTTTCTCCTAAAGAACGTGACGCCATTAAAATGCAAGTGGATGAAATGCTTGCGGACGACGTGATCCAGCCTTCGACGAGCCCATGGGCATCGCCAGTGGTCCTTGTCAAAAAGAAAGATGGCACCTTGAGATTCTGTGTCGATTACCGAAAGTTAAATAACGTGACTAAAAAGGACGTCTATCCGCTGCCCAGGATTGATGATGCCCTCGACCGACTACGCGACGCCAGGTACTTCTCCTCATTAGACCTCAAAAGCGGATACTGGCAAATTGAGGTGGATCAGAGAGACCGAGAGAAGACTGCATTTGTGACGCCCGACGGCCTATACGAGTTTAAGGTGCTTCCGTTTGGTCTTTGCTCTGCACCGGCCACGTTCCAACGTATGATGGACACGGTTTTATCAGGTCTGAAGTGGCAGTCGTGCTTGGTGTACTTAGATGATGTCGTTATTTTCTCGCCTACTTTCGAGATACACTTGGACCGGTTGCGCATCGTGCTTCAAGCACTCAAAGGCGCGCAACTAACGATCAAGCCTGAGAAATGCCACTTTGCTTTCAAGGAACTACGCTTTCTCGGCCATGTTGTCAGTGCACAGGGCGTTCTCCCTGATCTCGAAAAGACTACCGCAGTGTCAAATTTTCCACGCCCCACCGACAAAAAGGCACTTCGACGATTTCTAAGTCTTTGTTCATACTACCGACGCTTCGTCCAAGATTTTTCTAATATAGCTGAACCACTGACAGCACTAACCAGAGAAGACATACCCTTCCTGTGGGGAGACGATCAAGAACAAGCCTTCCAGGAGCTTAGAAGCCGCCTACACAGACCCCCAATACTCCCCCATTTCGATGAAGACGCCGCAACCGACGTACATACTGATGCCAGCAACGTTGGCCTCGGCGCGATACTCATTCAGTGGCAAGGCGGAATAGAACGGGTTATCGCCTACGCGAGCCGAACACTCTCACGATCAGAGACGAACTATTTGACAACAGAGAAGGAGTGCCTTGCGGTAATCTGGGCCATCAGCAAGTTTCGACCATATTTGTATGGACGACCCTTCCGTATTGTCAGCGACCATCATTCCTTGTGCTGGCTGGCAAGCCTTAAAGACCCGTCTGGACGCTTAGCTCGTTGGAGCCTCCGTCTTCAAGAGTATGACGTCACTGTTGTGTATAAGTCGGGACATAAACACCAAGATGCGGATTGTTTGTCACGCGCGCCATTGGACTCCACTGCAGTGGAAAACGCCGACGATTTTCCCTTTATTGGGGCCATTACCCAATCACATATGGCTGACCTTCAACGCAAGGACCCGGAGCTGGCGCCGCTCATCGATTATCTGGAAGGACACGGTGGTAGAGTACCGCTTGTTTTTCGTCGTGGCTTGCAGTCATACGCTTTACGAAGTGCAGTTCTCTACAAGCGCAATTTTGAAAGATCCAAAGAGACATTTCTACTAGTAGTGCCTACGCACCTACGGCCTGACATCTCAAGCGCTTGTCAAGACGAACCGTCCTCCGGCCACTTGGGAGTTAGTCGTACGCTTGCAAGAATTCGGGAGAAATACTATTGGCCGAAATTAATACCTTCAGTGCGATCTTACGTAAAAACCTGCCGTGATTGTCAACGCCGAAAGACTCCACCCGTGAAACCAGCTGGATTTCTTCAGCCGATCGCTCCACCGAAAACTCCTTTCCAACAAGTGGGGATGGATCTTCTTGGTCCTTTCCCGAAGTCAAGTAATGGAAAGCGTTGGATTGTTGTCGCGACGGACTACTTGACCCGACATGCTGAGACCGCGTCGCTCACAAATGGAACTGCCGCCGAAGTCGCAGAGTTTTTTGTCCACGACATTGTGTTGCGTCACGGCGCTCCGGCTGTTATCATTACCGATCGCGGGGCAGCTTTTACGGCCCGCCTGACTAAGGCTGTACTGAACCTTACACACACTAGCCATAGACGGGCCACGGCATACCACCCATAAACTAATGGCTTGGTGGAAAGGCTAAACAGAACTCTGGCTGACATGCTGTCTATGTACGTGGATATAGAGCATAAGACCTGGGATAAAATCCTCCCATATGCCACGTTCGCATATAATACGGCACTTCAGGAGACGACGCGGCTCACACCCTTCGAGCTTGTCTTCGGCCGTCGAGTGACCACTCCACTGGATACAATGCTGCCCGTATACACCGACGACGAAGATGAGCTTGACCTGGACATCGCTAGTTTTACCCAGCGTGCGGAAGAAGCACGGCAGCTGGCAAGGCAGCGCATATACCTACAACAGCAACTAGACGCTGACCGTTACAACAAGGGGCGGCGCTTCGCTGCCTACGAGCCTGGAGACTATGTCTGGATATGGACGCCCGTTCGTCATCGTGGGCTGTCTGAAAAATTGCTGCGCCGTTACTTCGGCCCATATCGTGTCCTCCGCCGCCTCAGCGACGTTACTTACGAAGTTGAATCCGCGACCCAAGATCCCTCAAGCCGCAGACGACGCAAGTTCACTGATGTTGTACACGTCGTCCGGATGAAACCCTACCACGATCGCCCCGCTGACTATTCTTGAGACTGATGGTGCCCCGTTTTGTGTTGTGGTATCCCACACCAACCTAGCATAACATCTGTCAGCTCATCGCATCAAGCAGCATTTGCAGCATCGAGGCGATGCTGCCACGAAGGGGGGCAATGACACATGCCATTCATAGGCGACGAAGATTTGAACCGGCGATTCGGAGAAGACGACGAAGCGAAACAGTGCTCCGCTTTCGTGCTGCCCTGACTGGCTGTTGGTGTCCTTCGGTGTCAGAGTGCCAGAACGCCTTCTGTGTAACGTTACGTTACAATATCGCAGTTTTTATAGAAACACTGCCTTAGACGAGCTGCAATTCTTCTTGCTGGTGATTTCACAAAAACTATTAAATCATTTACAGCGTATTTACTGTCCCAATTTAGGAACAACTTATGAACAAGGCATCTGTACTTGGTTGGTGCTCACACGCAGCCAATAGTTATGCGCTATAGAAATGACCGATAATATAACCACATGAGAAAATTATTTTTCTCAAATACGCGTTCTGATTTTCGAGGGAGCATGTTGTGTGTCCCGTCATATCCTAAAGCAGCTGAGTCTAGACACCAGTCTGTGTGAGCTGCGGGAAAATATATGCTCAGCTCATGTTCATAAACAGTCTACAGGTTCGAGTAAATACTACGTGTATTCTCTGTACAAAATTTCAAAACGCGTCAAGTCCGAAACATTACAATAGTGGAGGAGGTAATGTTACAGGGGAATATAGGCGCCCTTTTAATGTTGTTTGAACCGCCACGTCAATGCTAATCAGCCCTGTGTATGGATGATCACTCTTCAAGAAGCATTCATTTTTGAAATTCCGTTTTCGACGCGCTTTTATTACTACGAGAACAACAAATTTTGACATGTTTTTTTCTTACACTGGCGCAAGGGACGGCTTGCGTAAAAAAACAGCCGATGCAGCCAGGACGGCAGTGTTTACGGTGGTGTTTACGGCATGCCATCCGACGTTGGCGGTGGTCCATGCGATGATTTATGTATAGGCAAAAACCAGATCGCATTTCACAGCAGCAGGTGTTGTTTTCAGAAATATACTGAGTACTGTCATATTTGTATTCATGCTGGTTTATAAGCGATTGCAAACACAGTACAGTGTATTGGCAGCTTATTGGACCCGGCACAGCAGCAGACTACGAGGCGTCCGGTGTCAGTGACGCCACAGAACATTTCAACGTGATGATCGCTTTCTATAGTAGCTTCACGATCTGAGTTTCAGCAAATCAATTCGAAATGAAGAATGCGTCCGGGAAGCTCAAATCTTGGAAAATAGACAATAGGATCAGTATTATCCGTCCATACTAGAAAACCATAATATTGTTAAGGTTTATTTGCAGGGGTGAGTCCACTTTAGCCTGGTGTGGTAACGGTAAAATGGCGAAGTTCATCTTTCTCACACTTCCTTTTCCCCCTCAGCGCTGTCTGACACTTCCCCCTTCGCAGAAGAAGCCTCTTGGGCTGCCAGTCAGAGTCCCTAGAGTGGCCGAACTTCACACTTGCAACATGCACATGGTGTTTTCTGAGAGGGTCAGCTTGGGATTATTGGAGAGACACCACGTAATTCAAATCATTGTTTACAGTGAGCACAATAAATGGGCCTGTGTATTGCGACAAAAGCTTCTGGGACAAACCACGCTTGCGGAGAGGCGTTCAGAGCCATACTCTAACCCCCGAATGCAGAGATCTAACTTGAAACGCACTTGGACTTGACTTGAGCACGTCAGCTTTAAGCACCAAGCCGACTTCAAAACGCCCAAGTCGGCCAGCGCGTTTCATAGACCCTCACCCCGACTTGCTCCGTCAAGTCAAGCACGTGCTTGACTTGACGGGCACGTTGGTCGTCTGAGGCGAAGAGTAACAAACACATTAATATATTAATGTACGGCAATAAAAATAATTAATATATATATATTGTACGGCAATAAAACCGTGTATTTCAATTCGCTTTCATAAATGAAGAGTATGTATGAATGAGTTTTGTCGATAAACACTGACAGCGGGAATGGTATATCAGCGCTGCCCGCCGAGTACACATGAATGATGTTTTTGGTTGGCAACCGGCCCCGCAGATGACCGTCACCATCGCTATCAGTTCGGTTGCTGTTTACTACCCCCTTCTAGAACACTGTACTGTTTACGAAGCTGTGCTATAGAAGCTAGGTGACAATGTCTCAGCCCTCAGCTTCGTCACAAGAAGATTCCGGCTCTCAGCGGAAAGCAGCCCCTCGCTTTACCCACGAGGAGAGAGCGCTGCTAACAAGTTTGGTTGGCGAGCACAGGTACGTCGTGGAGTGCAAAAAGACTGACGTAGCTTCGCTAGCGAAGAAAAACAAAGTGTGGATAAAGATCGCGCGGCTCTTTAACTCCAATCACAGAGTGGCCCGGCGCGCCCAACGCCAGCTGAAAAAATTCTAGAATAACATGAAGCAAAAATCTAAAGAGGAGGCTGCAAAGCAAAAGAGAGATCGCCACTAGACGGGTAAGTGCTGTTAGCAAGGCCTGCATAAATTGTGCTTTGGACAAGTGCATGAAATTTCATCTTATTGTGCATAATTTAACTGGGCCGTAAGCAGTGGCTCCATATATTTCTACTAAGCTTGGAAGCGCGTTTTCCACGGAGCAGACGCGCTGCACTGCAATGCGTGAGTGAGAGAAAGGAAAGCCAGACACGTGAATGATCCGCTTTCGGATAAACAGCAAAGTAGTTTGAGTAGTTTGGGGAGGAAGGCAAGTGTTCTGCCCTCAGCTGCGTCTTCTCGTGGAAGTTTGCGTAACTAGAGCATAAACACTCGTGAAATTGAGGCTAACGTGAATCGATGAAATGTTCCGGGCCCGCTAAGCTGCCGTCACATGCAAGCACAGATTCTATACCTGGCAGTGCCGTGTAAATGTAGCAGCGTACTTCGTTTTTGTATGGGATCACTTTAAGAACAGTTGGCATAAGAGACAAAACAATAGAGAATGTCTAGGTAATTGTCCTGCTTTAAAACTTGCTTCAATATGTCCAAACTTTTTTTTTCTGTTTAGGAGGAGGATCAGCACCTGCTACGATGTCACCCCTAAGCGAGCAAGTGGTGGCAATCGCCAGCCACATAAGTACCCGGATCCAAAATGAATTTGACTCAGATGGGGCTAATGATCTGCCACCAGCTGACAGCTTGCCCGTGATGAGGCTTTTGCAGCCCATGGTAGATGGGTCAGGTGACACTGGCTTTGACTACACACGTAAAGCATTTCGCATGTTGAAGGTTGAAGAAACCATTGGTGTCCTTTGAGGGGCATTTGCCGCCTTGTTCTAGAGCTATGTCCGACCACAATTTTAAGAATATTACGTGAATTTATACAGCAGAGAATTTACTTCACGATTTGTAGCTTTAAATTTTGCTGCTTACGGATGTGCAAATCTCTGTAGTTGGCTGATGCTTATCTAGTGTACGGAGCATTAGGGTGGAAATAACTACACTTTTTCTAAGTAGCATCACTGACCGCAATGTGCACATAAGCACACTGTGTAGTAACTTTCATGCAGGCAGCATGAGCATTAGAAATGAAAAGGCATTGTTAAGTGCAGCAAGATGTCTTTATTGTGTCCGTCATTTAGTTGCATTGTAATCGTGATACAGTTTGGCATGGCGAGTTGTGCATAATTTATAACACAGAATATATCATACAAGGAATTTACATTATAGTGCATGAAGTTTGAGTACTAATTACAGGAATGGCACTGCCCCTACCAACACATGCCACAGTTGTGTCATTTTCTGGTTCAAGACTGCTTTATTAGATCATGAAAAACAGGAGTTTCACTGTACCTGACATGCAGCTCGCATTATCCTTTGCATGAATTTGAATACTTCAATTTCACTCTTTTGTGTTCCCCACCATAGATAACATAACATATGTGCAGCTAATAAGCTAGGCAGGGAGTGTTTCAGGAGCTTGTATTTATTTTGACCCACATATATCGCCTGTTTCTTTAATACAGATGATGACAATTGGGAACCAATCGTCGATGATCAAGCATCACCAGCTGATATCATTGATAGTGGGACTGGTACAGCAGCTCCAGAAGCTGCTGAAAACAGCAGTGCATCTTCATCTGCCACGCAGCCCAACAATATGCAAAACATCATTGCAGGGGGTTGCTCCAATGCTTCTGCTTTTGGGCCTGCTAACAGGTCCACCGCTCCTAATACCATGGCTTCTGCTGATAATAGCAGGGTACCGAGAGGGCGCATGGCTCTACTCGAAAAATCCCTCTAGGAGGAGAACGGTATGAGAGCTTCCCTCTTCCGTGAGGAGCACGATGTGCATATAAAACTGCTGGTGGAGGACCATCAGAGTGTACTGGAGGAATGAGAAAAGAAAAAGGTTTTCGAAGAGAACATCCGTACACTCGAGCTCCAACAAAACAAGCTGGAAATAGATAATCTCCAACAGAAACACAAGCTGGAGATGGAAACTCTAAAAAAAAAGTGAACTTGAGATTGAAATTCTTGAAATAGACTGAAATATTAAGCTTGAGCAACTAAAGAGGCTGCGAGAGGCAGCAAAATAAAGAGTTGCTTAACCTCAATGAAACTGTAAACTGTCTGAATGAATGCGCATACAAACAATAAGTACTGAAGTACTTTTTATGTGCACAAACACACAGCTTTGTTGGTCATCTGCTTGCATGTCTGACAAGCTACCACAACCAAATAAGTTGTAGGAAGGTTATGCAGCACTCTTTTTCTGCCAACATGGCTGGTTAAGATCATGTGGAGATCATGTTTATATATGAAATTGTCAAACAGTATACACAACTTGACATATGAACTCTAGTCAACAAATATAAAGAGAATTCATTCACTCTACAAAGGTGTTTTCCGAGCAACAGGTGAAAATATGTGGCGACCAATGTGAGGCCTGGTAGACGGCGAGAAAACATGGGTCTATAAATCCCTTTAAGGATCCTGCATTCTATCACGCAGTAGTATACGCAGTAACTCAAATGCTTGCCCATTTCAACAATGAACAAGCCATGCATCTGCCCTGTGGGACGCTACAGCTGTTACACCTGCACTATGTGCATCAGTTTTCATGCATGTGTAAACAAAGACTACGCAGCAGTTACTGGGCTTCTCGAAGGTGATTGGTAGCAGGATCAGCAAAAGATCTACCCTAGGTAGCCTGAATCTTGTCATTGCCATTTAAACATTGCAGTGCATAGAAATATTTGGCATAAATGGTCACACCATCAGTGTTAACATTAAGGTACTGAATGCAACCTGAACATCTTGCCCACGCACCAAGTTACTAAATGGCATAAACAACTTGATATGAAGCTGACATTATATACGAAGCCTCATCTTCGTTCATTCGACTCATAGCATTATATTGACTGCAGTACATATTCCAATTCTTTTTAAAGCTATGAAAAGAAAGCATAACAGAGGAAGACGTGTCCTACTGTGTTAGCTCAAATCCATTAATGTAGAAAAGATGACACTCGAATGAACAAGACAAAATGATGAAAGTATGTGTGCTGATTGCTAATGCAGCCGTTGAGTAAACGCTCTTGAAGTCAACAAATATGAAGAGAATTCCTTCACTCTACAAAGATGTTCCCCGAGAAACAGATGAAAATATGTGGCGGCCCGTGTGAGGCATGGTAGACTATGTGAAAACATGAGTCTATAAACCGTTTAAGGATCCTGCATTCTATCACACAGTAGTATATGCAGCAACACAAATGCAGTCATGTTATGTACACACACCAACATTGCACTGGGGAACGTTAAACTGTATATAAAGGAAACAGTGCCCAAATACCACAACAATGACAGTATTAGAATGAAGAGAGATAGCCATAGCACCTACAGAAACAACATATTGCTATGTTGCACAAAGCTTTCACAGCATGCAAAACACTGATGCACTCACATTACGCAAGACACAAGCACAGTTTGAAAAAAAAAAGCACAGGGCACAACAGACGTCGAAACAGACTGCTGTGTCTGTTTCGGCCCCGAGCACGTCAATGCACCCACACACACACACACTTTGTCTGCCTCTTCGTTCATTCGACTCGTAACATTACAATTACTGCAGCACATATTCCACCCTCTGTATGATGATGCTGCTTTGAACCCAGGTACACAGATCTGTAGCGATGATCCAGTTGCTTGGGCAGGTGAGGTCACTGCGACTGCCCAAGCAGCGTTCACTGGCAAGTGCTAAGGCCTCCAGAGAGCAGATTGCTATGTTTGGAGAAGATGCTCGGAAAGGAAGTTTCAGTCCAAGCTCCTATCGTAGGTGAAGCAAGCAACATGCATCCTGCCCCTGGAAGATGAACACAGTGTTTCTGAAGTGCACTTTAAACAAAGGGACACTCAAGAAAGTACTTCAAGAATGCAAACTTGCAAAGGGGGCCATACAAGAGCGGCTATGAAAGGCACCACAGCCTATAAACAGCCTCCCCACCCCCTCCTAACATGAAAGTGGAAACTTCAAGCACTTTTTCATACGGCAAAGCTTAAAAATCCAGCAGGAATTGCCTCTTAAAGGATTTCCTCGGCCAATTGGTTGTTTGGTTCTCACAATGCCATGATAATAACTAAATGTAAGAACTCGTGATTGAATAGTGCATTTGTAAAATGGGATTCACCGTGATATTCGGACAATCAGCCCTTCCTTGAGAGGCATATCTATAGGTGTGTGGAAGGGGGGGGGCACCCCTAATTCTCTAAGACGGCGCCTTGTCTGCCCCCACATCTTTTATCTGCTGCAGGATTTTTGAGGACACTATGGAGTTGAAAACCCTAGGCTTTTTTTTTTAAATCAAATCTATTTCAACATCAGTGATGCTGAGGCCCATGGACAAAAAGCCTCTGAATGGGCTTGACTAGGTCCATGATCCTGAGTTCCAAAAACCGCTTACTTGCCACCTTTACAAATGGAAAGCCGTGGGCTCAAGGAATGGTTTTGAGAAGTGTGTCGGCACGTCGCACAAAATATTCTGTGCTTAAAAAAAAGAACAAGTTTCACCACAGTTTCACTATTTTAAAAAAAAAGCTGTACTGCAACCATGGCGAAGCTTGTTCTGTTTATTAAGCACAAAATATTTTGCAAGTGTTGAAATTCCATCACATAAAGACAAATGTTTTGTAAGCATCCCTCATCTCTGCAATGTAGTTTGGTCCTTGGGGCCTTGGTTAGGGTGGAAGTGGGGGGAAGTGGGGATTGTGGTGAAACTTGGCTCCCCCTAATGCCTAGCCTAGCGCATGTCTATGGGCATACCTGCCACTATCGAGTTGTATCTGACTATAATATGCTTCCAAACAGTAGGCTGTGGCAAGCGTTATACAGGATTTTGTTTGCAATCATGCATGGCTCGAGGTCCTCAGCAACTAGTGGAGATTTCATCATTACTTACCTAGGTGAAACTCTTTTCTATGAGCACCTGCCGTGCTTGCATTCCTGACAAGCTGTCATTTACAGCATCGCGGGGCGGGCGGGACACACCAGCGTCGTGTGGACGCTGGTGTGTCAGCTGACACATGATGGTGATGAGGTGGCTGTGGCTCCTTCATCAAACAGCCCAAATTGTGAAGTGCAGCACAGGCCGTCACGGTGAGTACAGTTCGTTCAGGCTTATGCTGCAGCCCCATGTCTAAGCAGGGAAAGCGTCGTTTCCAATCCCCAAAGGCTCGCTCGACCGTGTTTCGGGTCTTTACGTGGGCCTTGTTGTACCTGTGCAAATAAATAAATGGTATAAACATTTGGCTCTATGCATTATGAGTCGCTAAGATACGTCTTCCCAATGTGCTCAAAATTATGCTACGCCACATTATTTTTTGAAATACATTTTTTCCTATATCAGCATAGCTTGTTTTATCCCAATAGTTAAAAGACAAAATGCTTTAGACTAAAAGAACATTGCTACTAATCTGTTCCTGAACTTCCGGCTTGTCAACATGTAGACTTACCTTCCACGGGGTGTGCCCGCTGGACCAGCGTTTTCCAGAGGCGTCATTAGAAACGGCTGGCAGGCGTACCCAGCATCCCCCAGCAGCACGCCTGGCATCCGCCGTTCCTCATATAGCACACGCACCCGGGAGTTGTCGAATATCCGGCTGTCATGCACGGACCCGGGCCAGCTGGCTACTATGTCGTAGAATTGCAGCTGTGGTCCGGTGACAGCCTGTATCAGATTAGCAATATGTAGGTAAGCACCACCATCGCTGCACATAGCACATTTCTTCTTCCTAGCCTTATAAACAGTCGTGCCGTAGGGTTGCTTTCTGTTACGTCACTAAACGTCAATGCGATATTATCTTTAAGGAACCGCTGTTCTGTAGCCTGAGAAACCTTATACCATTGTGAAAAACAAAAATTGCAGATCAACAGCGTCAACAGATCCACAATAGAGACATAGAAGCACGGCGTTATACTTGCATTTAAATTTGACCCACCATTCACAAGCGATAGTTTGCGCGCATATGTGCTAATAGCTTGCTGATGTACGAAGGGCATCATTGCTTACCTGCACGTTGACAGAAAAGTAACCCTTTCGATTCCGGAACACCTCCGCATTCGGACCGCCGGGGCTGTTTATGCGCACATGGGTGCAATCTATGCACCCAGTGACGCCGGGGAATTCGCCGACCTCGTAGAATTCCCTCATCACCTCCCGAAATTTGGAGGCGTGTGGGAAGTTCACGAGCATCGGACGCAGATGTTTTTCAAAGAGCAGGGTCACCTTGCCCACGGCACGGCACACTGTCGATTGCGGGATCTTGACGAGGTCGCCTGTGACTGTTTGGAACATCCCTGCCCCGTAGAAACGTAAGAGTCATCAACAGCTGCAGCAGTGGAGGCACTGGCTGTCCCCGATTGTCGCCGCTTTCTTTCATGGGCAGCATGCTGAGCAGTCGCAGCACGGTAGCCTTCGTGAACCGATACCGTGCGAGGAATTGCTCCTCGTCATAAACCTAGATAGGGTTTCCCCGATCACGAATAGGCGGCCGAGGTATCGCAGGCATTCGATGCGCCTCCGAAAACGCGACATCCATGGCATGGCATGCGAATTCGAAAGAAGCTATCCGGTGAGCGACGTCCCTTCTGGTGGCGGCCATGTTGAAAAAAACGAACGAAGTCGGCTTCAGGACAGCCCCCAAGCTAACTTGAAAATTGACCCGACTTCGACCGCGTCAAGTAGAGCGCAAGTCGTCTTTCAAGTCAAGCACGATTTATAGCATGCGTTGGATCTGACTTGAGATCGCTGCAAGTCAAGTCCGAGTCAAGTTAGATCTCTGCATTCGGGGGTAAGTCTCCCGCCGACTGTCTCCGAAAAAGTAGAAGACATCCTGATGTCGATAATCGTAGCGCTACTTAGGTTGGCTGTCCGCGGCTCTCACGTATGCTTGGTGCTTTTTAGAAGCGATGTGGATCTTCATGTCGGACTTGCCACCATGTAAAACGTTAACATCACAGGCACACGTGGTGCAAAATCCGAACATCTCTCCTTTCTTAGACGGCACGAAACATGATAATCCTGACGTGTACGACTTCAAAAATACTTAGAACTATCGCGGCTTTGAGCCCGCCATTGTACCGCGAAACCGCTACTGCTAAAACGCCAGTCTCACTGCGTCTGATGCGACCGCAGATCACACAAAAACAGGGACCAACACCCAAGTCATCCAAACACGTGAACAAAGGTTTGCGGAGGCCGCATGGACTCCTGACCAGCCTGACTACCAGCCACTAGCCTGGCGGAGGCGGTATCGAATTTTGGATATGGATTCGTGTCCCCCCGAGTAGACGACAGGAGTCACTACAGTGTTTGAAACTGCTTATGATGATATTACGAATATGTGATACCCTCTCGGGGCCGCGAAAGGTACCATAACAGTTTCCGACACTTTTTGTTTTTCGAAAATAAAGCATTTTCCGTAAAATTTCACGCAAGATTCGTAAAATCATAAGACTGATCAAAATTCGTACAATAACGGAAAATTAGGAAGAGTTGGCAGGTATGGCGGAATGGATGCACTGTTCCTTGAATGCAAGAGCGGTCCTACGAGGGCAGAGTGGGTCGGTGCCGAGACGGAAGGGTCGGTGCCGAGAGAGAACGGTAAGATAGTGGGGAGAAAACGTCGAGGCGCACGGACATCATCATCATCATCATAAGCCTGACTATACCCACTGCAGGGCGAAGGCCTCTCCCATGTTTCTCCAATTAACCCGGTTTTGTGCTAACTGCATCCACTTGACCCCTGCGAACTTCTTAACCTCATCCTCCCACCTAACTTTCTGCCGCCCCCTGCTACGCTTTCCTTCCCTTGGAATCCAGTTTGATACCCTAAGCGACCATCGGTTATCCTCTCTTCGAACTACATGCCCTGCCCATGCCTATTTCTTCTTCTTATTTTCCACTAGAATGCCAGTAATTTGAGTCATTTCGCAGACCCACTCTGTACGCTTCCTATCTCTTAATGTTACCCGTACCATTTTTCGTTCCATAGCCCTCTGAGCTGTCCTCAACTTACGTAGAACCCTCTTGGTTAGCCACCACGCACGGAGATAGAGAAGATAAAATGGGCTATACGCAATTTTTTCATACCTCGAAGTGTTGGCATATGTAATGAAGGGAATCACGTCATCCCAGTTCTTATGATGACAGTCACATGCATCGCAAGCATGTTTGTCAGTGTCTGATTTGTACCACCTCTGCCGAAAGTAACCAGGATGCGTGCTTTGCTTTTCGCTTGCATTCTAAAGCCAACATTGATTCAGAAGGATCACCACTTGATAAGAAGTGAGGACAGGAGCTCGCATTTACTTTGCACATAATTACAGAATCAGAAGTGGTACGAAGTCTCTGCTACCCGTCTGAGAAGCGGAACACGCAGCCTGGTTACTTTCGACAAAGGTCAACGAGTCCATTTGTCTGGGGGTGGTATGGTGTAAAGTGACGAAAACTGGTCAGAACAAAAGCACATTAGCTGTTCCACAATATTTGCCGTAAACTAGCGGCCATGGTTACCAATAACGAAACTAGGAGGTCCATGACTGAGGACGACAGCTTGAAGAAAGAGAGATGTCAGAGGTGGTGGCGGAGGGATGGCGGCAGTTTCACAGTAACATGGAAGATGATCGACGCATTTGATAACCAAGCGGTTGTCTTTGGGGCGGAGAAAACGGGCCTATGAGGTCAACGCCCACTTGCTCATATGGTGTGGTCGGTGGTGTCACCGGATATAAGCGGCCCGGCCGAAGTCATGTGAAGCTTGAACCACTAGCTCTGCACACAGGCAGTCAAGCAACGCTGAGAATTGCGGCTCATATCTGGCCAGTAAAAACGTTATTTAATGCGGTTAAGGGTCCTGGCAAAGTGTAAGCGTCCAGCTGTGAAGTTATCATGCATTGGGTGTGGAACAAAAGAATAGAGGCTAGGCAGAAAGGCGAGCAGAAAGCGTGCCCCGCCAAACGAGTATTTTTTTTTTCGGTAGAGCAAACCATAGCCAATGCAGAAAGGGTTTGGAGATGTCAGATCACGAACTTCTTCAGAAAGCGATACGAATTAAGTCTCGATTTTTGCGCTGGTCTCACTGGAAAGTGGTGGTGGTGGTCATGGTAATTTTATTTATATACTGTAAGTGTGCGTTGAAGCTCAGGTCGGTGTTCAGATCGACCGTTTAACTAGCGCGTCAGTCTCTTGCGTCTTTGTCTTCTTTTTTTAGCACGCGCCTTTTGACATACGCTCGTCGACTTTGTCACCGTCGACAATCACCGAGCGTCATCAATACGTGGTAGGGGGTATACGTCTTTTCGCGTTATCTTGTTCAAACGCCTGTAATCAACATAGAACCGTATAGAGCCATCCTTTTTCCTCACGAGAACAACTGGAGAAGCCCAAGGGCTGTGCGAAGGCTGGATGACGCCACGCTGAAGCATGTCATTAACGTGCTCGGTGATAACTTGACGTTCAGCAGCCGATACCCGATAAGGGCGCTGGCGTACCGTGGCGTGCGCACCGGTGTCGATGCAGTGAGTGACTACGGATGTCCGCCTCAAAGAAGTCCGAGGAAGGTCGAATGAGGAACGGAAGCGCTGCAGCAAGCTGACGAGCTGGTCGTGTTGATCTGCTGAAAGGCTGGCATCCAGACAGCCAAAAAAAGCTGCAGTGGAATCGTCGTTCTGTACAGAAGCGGGCAAGTCAATAGTATCGAGCTGCAGTGGGGTGGGTCTTCTGAGACGGCAGATGTCATAGCGTCATCAAAGTACTCGACATGACCAAGACATTCTCCACGAAGAAGCGTTGACGGACAAGGCGACGAGTTAGAGACGTATATGACGCTGTAGCCATCACAGTCAGAAGGGCGAAAGGCAGGACTAAGCAATGGCGACGATTAGCGGCGTGAGTCGGAGTGAACAGAACTGTCGAATCAGAAAAGTCGGTGCAGGAAACGGGCACGAGGACGGTAGAGCAGGCGGGGATGTCAGTATCTTCGGCCACAGTTATCTTATCGACGTGGAGCGGTGTGTCAGACGAGGCGGCCGGTGAAAGCGGAGACAGTTCGATGCTGGCTCGGGCACAATCAATAATCGCATGATGACTGGTGAGAAAGTCGCAAACCAGAATCAGTTCGTGAGAGCAGTGAGGCAGCACAAAAAATTAGGCGACGTACAAAAACACCCTGAATGACAATTCGAGCTGTGCACGCCGCAAGAGGTTGAATGCGATGTGAGCTGGCAGTTCGGAGAAAAAAATTCGAGACAGGCGTCGTAACTTTACGAAGTCGGCGGCAAAGGTTGGCACTTATAACAGACACAGCGGCACCAGTGTCCACAAGAGCGAGAACTGCGGCGCCATCAACAAACACTTCGATAACGTTGGTTGGGGGAGACGGAGGACTTGCACAAGTAGAGGAAAACGCAGCTCTTGCCTCCGGAACTGCGGCTGTTAGTTTTCCTCCGGGCCAGCAGGAGAGCGACGGCGCAGTGGCGAGAGGGAACGATAGCGGGGAGACGGCGATCGACGGGAGGAGTGGGAGGAGCGGTCAGGATAAAATGAGTCCGTAGAAGTTTCAGCAGGTACAGGGGGAGGGGAAGGTTCAATGTTTGGACTGTAGTTGTAACTGTACAGGCGGGGACCATTGCGGTATGAGTGCGTGCGCTGGCGACAAAGCCGGGCGACGTGGTCAGGAACGCCACATGAATAACAGATTGGGCGGTTGTCGGAGGTCCGCCATGGATTATTGACCGGACGTCGAGGAGGCAGATAAGGGCGGGGCGGAGGTGGCGGCGGTGGTAACGGCGGAGCGTACGCGACAGGGCAGGGTGGTTGTCTGGCGGCGACAGCGGCGTACGTTAACGGGGCTGTCACAGGCGTAATTTGAGAGCTTGGCGGTAAAACGTCTGCAACTTGCTCCTGGATGGTGCGTCGAAGTGCAGAATCTATCGATGGGGTGGTTGCGGCAGAAGCAGGGAGGAGCGATAGTTGGCGATCCATTTCCTCCCGTATAAAAGCCTTGATCTCGGAAAAGAGGGAAGTTGGTTCAGAAGTGAGATCGCATGCTGTCGGAGGTACGAATAACCGATCGTTCACGAGAGAACGCCGGGTCGAAGCTCGTTGCCTCTTGAGGACGTCGTAACTCTGACAGAGCTGAACCACTTCGACGATTGTTTGGGGGTTTCTGGCCGTCAACATGTGAAATGCATCGTCGGAGATTCCCTTCAGGATTTTGGTGATCTTGTCAGCTTCGGACGTACAAGGATCAACACGTCTACAAAGATCCACAATGTCCTCTATGCAGCTGGTGAACGTTTCATCGGGATTCTGAGCGCGGGCTTCGAGGCGTTGTTCGGCGTGGAGTTTGCGCACAGCGGGGCGGCCGAACACCTCGGAAAAGCTCGTTTTGAAGGCCGACCAGGTGGGTAGGTCGGGTTCGTGGTTGCGGAACCATAAATTTGCTACATCGGTCAGGTAAAAGAGGACGTTGGCTAACTTCGTGGTGTCGTCCCACTTGTAGGCGCTTACGCGTTCGTAGGAGGATAGCCAATCGTCTACATCTTGGTCGTCGGCGCCACTGAAAAAGCTGGGGTCACGCTGGCGAAGCCCACCAGAGCACAGGATGGTAGGGGAAGCGGTGGGATCAGTCGAGTGCGGAGTGGCGGTCTGGCTTGTTGCCTCAGGCATAGCGGATGGCGGAGCGAGTGTGCGGCTGCGAAGCTCCAGCGTGAGAGGAGGGAACGAAGAGCAGCCTCCACCAAATGTAAGGGTGCGTTGAAGCTCAGGTCGGTGTTCAGGTCGACCGTTTAACTAGCGCATCAGTCTCTTGCGTCTTCGTCTTTGTGTTCTTTTTTTAGCACGCGCCTTTCGACATACGCTCGTCGTCTTTGTCACCGTCGACAATCACCGAGCGTTGGTGTGACACTACAATACAAAAGAAAGGAAATTATGTTTGCAGCTCCGGTATCTGCTATCTGATACCTGAAGCACCTGAACTGGCGCGGCGGAAATAAAGAGATAGCGAGGAAGGGGGAGAGGAAATCAAAGAGGTCAGATCCGGAAATTGTGAAGAAACGACGGCAAGATAGTGTTCATCGCAAAGAATATTCATGAGGGGCAGACGCGAGAGACAATGAGTGTCGACGTGTTGGCGGCAATTTTTGTACGACACTGTAAAGTTGAACTGCTGAATGAGTAATGCACAGCGGGCCAACCGACGAAAACGGTCGCGCAGATTCCCCAGCCAGCAAAGCGAATGATGATCGGTTATAACTGTAAAGACACGTCCATATTGTTACGAGTGAAACCTCTGTGCACCAAAAACAATACTGGGAGCTGTCGGGCTGAAATAACGCAGTATGGGTCGCGAGGTAAGAATAAGCTTAAGCTGTCGAAACGAAGAATCACATTCGGAAGTCCATTTGACAGGAATATATTTGTCAAGAGGCGGGTAGGCAACGTCAGCAAACTTGGGGATGAAGCGCTCAAAATATAAGAAAAGTCCCAAGAAGAGCTCTTTCAATGACTTGGGCTCTTTGGCGCATTTGACAGCTTAAACTTATGTGGGTCGGATCTAACACAGTCTTCGTCAATCAGAGCCCAAGCAAAAAGATCTGGCATTCCCCCTAAGCGATACTTCTTAGAGTTCAACACAAGACCGGCTTTCTCTGTGTAGTTAAGGACAGCAGCTAAACAGCTGTTATGCTCGGTGAAGTCCTACTGATAATCGCTATGTCATCTAGGTGGAAACCTTCTGTCAAATCTTTCAATTGTAGCGGGAGCGTGGCATGGGCGGAAAGGCATTATATTAAAATCATATAACCCCTCTATAGTCAATAACGCCGGTTTCTCTGTCTTTCGAACGCACTGGAACCTTCCAGTGTCTGGAAAAATAAATTGGCAGAGGAAAAGTAGGAATCCAAATGGAGGAAGGCAATGGCATCATTAATGCGCTGGAGCGGGTAAACATCCTTCTTTGTTACAGTATTCAGGCGACGATGGTCCAAACAAAATCGCCTTATGCTATTATTTTTTCAGGAGTATCACAGGGGCGGCCGATGGGTGCGATGATTTTGGAATAATTCTTCGTTGCAGCATATCAAGGACTAGTTCGCCAATTATCTTGAATTCCAAACGTGAGACACGGTATGGCGTCTAATCTGGTGCGCAGACCCGGTGTCGATCAAGTGATGATGGTTTCGGGAAGGAGGAATCGGTGGTAGCACTAGCGGCTGATCTCTAGCGAAGTCGAACAGGTCCACATGTATTAAAAAGCTTCCATCAATGTCCGGCGGTCGTTGGTGGGTAGCGATTTGTTTATCATGAAGAGGAATTTGGAATCAGTGAGATTGGAACGTCTGGGACGAGCATTATCGTCACTAAACGCGGCGATTGGCATGGAAATGCAATTTTCAAAGTCGATGAGTTTCAAACCACGAGGCAATGCGGTTTGTTAGAATGATTGACAGTTCAAAACGCAGCATGGCCCTCGTTCACTTGAATTACTTTGCGGAGCATCAGCCGACTCTTTTTAGCGCCGGCATTTGAAACGGGTTCCACCGGAACGCCTAAGGTATTGTAAAATGCACCCGAGGACACAACTTCGACGAAGATGGCGGACATCTCCGGAACGACGGTATCTTCAAAGACAAAAAATGCTTGAAGAGACCGCGGCGGCTCTTTTATGAGGGCCGATCTAAGGCTAGGGCTATCTGCGACGCTTCCACAACCTTCCTAGTGAGGCCAGTGCGGTGGCCATACGAAGCAATATTATGGCCGAACAAAGGATAACACGGTTTCTCATGGTCACACTTCTTACAATGAGCAACAACCTGTCTGTCTTTGGCAATGTTGCCGACCTTTTTCGAGTGTTCTTGCAGCCGGACGTTCAGACATCTTCCAGTTTTGCCGACGTAGCGTGAAACGTGGGATCGTGAGACACCGTGCTGTCCTTTGTTCGGCCAAACAATTGCTTTGTATCGCCACTGCACCTGCCTCACTAGGGAGATTGTGGAAGCGTCGCAGATAGCATGGTCAGGGGATGAATACGTTAGTAAACCGTCGGTGGCTCTATCAAAAACGGAGCAGTGTTTCTTAGCTTAGTTGGCACGTTTATATGTCGTACCTTCTGCCTCTTGTGATACGGAAGTGGATATATATATACCGGGTGTCCCAGCTAACTTGAACCAAGGGTTACAAAATAATATATTTGAGGTAGGTCAGTGAAACCAGTTGCATACAACTACCAGTCTGTTTGCGCACTACAGGCAATTTTTTGTTTTGCAATTACTTAATTAGCTAATTATGTTAATTTTTCTAATTTAATAAATATCGGCTTTAGACCAAACATGTGAATTGGAAACTTGTAGAGCACCTTCAGAAACCCCCATTCCATTAATTGCGATAAAGAAAGTCTCACGTGTATCTTTTTTTCTGGGCTCAAAAGAAAGCCCGCGAAATACAAATAATACCACGTGATTAGTGCATTTGTGCGCCGCGATTGGGGTGCTCTCAGTCGTGGTCTGAGCGAACGAAATTAGCTGCGGCCGTGTCTCCTTTGCCCCGTTAAAGCGGCAGGCCGATATGCCTGCGATGGCTTCCTTGCCCGCGTCCGACAGCCTGCCCACGTGATGGTGCAAGTAGCACCGAGAGCGGCGAGCCGACACCACCGGGATTCTAACAAACCCTCCTTCTCTCCCATCAGCAAACTTTACGGCAAACGGATGAGCGATAAGGTATCAGCCACTGAATCTGCGCATACAGGCTTGGGTAAAAGGGCGAGATGACATCATGTAACTCGACTAAAATTAGCTCTGTACCTTCATTTGCCGGTTCTTTATCGTCATCCGCCTGTCGTGATGTAGGCTGCTGCGGTGCACAGGCCTGGCCAAGATCGCGGTGACGACGGGCGAGCTCGAGCTCGCTCCAACCATCGCCAACATTTCTGCCTGCCGCTGCAACGGGACCATCGGGTCACGGCCGCAGCTGATTTCGTTCGCTCAAACCACGACTGAGAGCACCACGATCGCTGCGCTCAAATGCGCTAGTCACGTGGTATTATTTGTATTTCGCGGGCTTTCTTTTGAGCCCAGAAAAAAAGATACACGTGAGACTTTCTTTATCGCAATTAATGGAACGGGGGTTTCTGAAGGTGCTCTACAAGTTTCCAATTCACATGTTTGGTCTAAAGCCGATATTTAACAAATTAGAAAAATTAACATAATTAGCTAATTAAGTAATTGCAAAACAAAAAATCGCCTGTAGTGCGCAAGGAGGCTGGCAGGTGAATGCAATTGGTTTCACTGACCTACCTCAAATGTATTATTTTGTATCCCTTGGTTTAAGTTAGTTGGGACACCCGGTATATATATATATATATAGTGTCACGCACTTCCTACGGTCCTGTATTGGAAGAAGAGGAGGCCTGGCGGGATAAGCAGAAGAAGAAGAGGAAGCTGGTTCTGCCCGCTCTGGTGTGCTAATCTCTAGCGCATCCTAAGATCTGTCTAAATAAACCTCGTAACAAGTGCGGGGGAGTTTGCGGGCTAACGATTACCTCGGAACCTCTCCTACACCGCCGAAGCAGAATTGCTGGGCTACCCCCTCTACGGATGGAGATGGCGCAAGCAGATATTTCAACGCCGCCCATGCCAGCAGCACAACCGACCACCCCACAGCCTTATCGGGAACCCCGATACTTCTATGGCAAGCCTGGGGAAGACGTGGATGACTGGCTCACCCACTACAATCGGGTGAGCAAATACAACCGCTGGGATGCGAATACCAAGCTGGCGAATGCGGTATTCTTTCTTGACGAAACTGCACTAACATGGTTTGACAATCATGAAGCTTCCCTTACCACCTGTGATCGCTTCATGGAAGAAATGAGAGCGGGATTCGGCGATGCCGATGTTCGAAAAAAGAGCGCCGAACAGACTCTGGCTTAGCGAGCACAAGTACCGGGGGAGACCTGCACAGCTTATATAGAAGTCCTCAAGCTATGCAGAATAGTTGATGCTCGAATGATAGACGAAGACAAAGTGGGCCACCTCCTCAAAGGAATAGCGCAAGATGTGTACAACTTTCTCATCTGCAAGGAGGATTTGAATACTACCGCTGATGTAACACGACACTGCCACACGTTTGAAGGTTTGAAACGACGCCGTATCATTCCGAAGTTTGGTCGGTTGCCTAATGTCACAACTGCCGCCAGTGTGGATGTGCCTGAAGCGACGAGCATGGCAGATACAATTGGACAGATCGTCCGCGAGGAGCTTCGGAGGCATCAAGGTGTTGGGGGCCACGTCAGACCCGTCTAGAGTGGCACCTCTTCGGCAGACAATAGCCCATCTTCTACTGGTTATGCTCCCTCTGTTACAACTCCTTCGGACGTCCGATGCTCTGCAGCTCATCGCCCAAACATGCAACCTCTCACCATCAACGCCTACAACAGCGAGCCCTCTCGACCTCCTCGTCGACTACATCCAGAACACAATGCGTTTAATCCAAGCGACGATGAGCCTTATTCATCGAATGAACGTGAGCCGCCAGTGTGCTATGCCTTTGGAATGATCGGCCACATTTCGCGTTTTTTCCGCAATCGCCGTCCGTACCAGCAGTATCGCCGACAGTGGGTGAACTCCCGTGCAAGGTTTACTCCAGACAATGAACAGAAGAACACCTGGCCGGAATGAGTACAGAACAACAGCTAGCCGACAAGAACGCAGAGTGGCGCTGAACCGAAACGAATCCCCGGCCTCTGACCGTAGCCTGCCTGACACCACCATCTCGGCGCCTACGACGCTCCCCTTCTCCCCGACGACGGTCGACACCTCCGGGAAACTAGTGAGTGCGGCCGATGTAGGTGAGGTCGCAAATGATTCTAGCTTACCTATGCCTCTGTCCGTTTCGATGTTAAAGAACCGAATTGAAGTGTTTGTGGACGGTGTGCGCAGTATGGCATTGTTGGACACAGGTGAAACCATTTCTATTATAAGCCTCGCTTTTAAGGACTGCGTTGGTCGTAAAATTATGTTTGGTTGGGATAGTGCGGCGACATTGTGTGGTGTTGGTGGCAAACTGCTTAACCCACTTGGAGTCTGTTCCGTGAATCTCGCTATCGCCGGCCACACATTCCGAAATGAATTCGCAGTACTTGCTCGATCAACGCATGACGTTATTCTTGGACTCGATTTTCTGGAACAATGTGGGGCCACTCTCGACTTTCGTAACGGAGACATTTCTGTGGGCACTCAAATTGAATCTGCTTTGCGCGAAAATTCGCGGACCAATCCCAGCACGCTTTCGGTTTCGGGCTACATAGTTATTCCAGCAATGTCAGGAGAGTTTATACAAGTTGTTAGTTCAAGCTGTGCCAGTGATAAGTTCGACGCTGTGGTTAAACCACTCACCTTCTACTGCGCGAAGAAAAGTATTCTTATTACCCGCTGCGTCATCTCAGTCATGAATGGCCATTCTTCTTTGTGGACGACTAACTGCTCTAACAAACCTGTTGTATTGCCACGTGGTCTAAAACTTGCCAAATTTGACGAAGATGCTTTTAAATCAGTGGCAGTGCTCAGCACAGACAATTCCCAGCCTACCGCATGCTCACAAGCAGATAAGACAACATTTCTGTCATGATTAACAAGCCCCTGCCAACAAGTGACCGTTACAGTCTAGTAGAAGTTCTGTCAAAACATACTGCGGCTTTCGATTTGTCTCGGGACACGCCGCCACGGATTCCTATTTCCCGTGCTCAGCACCGAATCAATACTAGGACTGCTGATCCGATCCGTCAGAAGTCTTATCGTGCATCCCCATCAGAACGACAAACAATCGAAGAACAAGTTCGTGATATGCTGCATAAGGGCGTCATTCAGGAATCGTCTAGTCCGTGGGCTGCCCCTGTGATTCTAGTCAAAAAGAAAGACGGCACATGGCGATTTTGTGTTGATTATCGACGGCTGAATACTGTTACCAAGAAGGACGTGTATTCCCTGCCATGTATTGATGACGCCATTGATTGCTTACATTCGGCCTCCTGTTTTTCCTCAGTTGACCTGCGATCAGGCCATTGGCAGATCCCCATGCACCCGGAAGATAAAGAAAAGACGGCACTCATCACCCCAGATGGGCTGTATGAATTTAATGTGATGCCGTTTGGATTATGTAACGCTCCAGCCACGTTCGAAAGATGCATGGATACAGTTTTGCGCTAACGAAGTGGCACATTTGTATGTGTTATTTGGACGATGTAGTGATATTCGGGACTACTTTTCGTGAACACAACAGTCGATTAGAGATTGTCTTGGAGTGTATTGCGTAAGCTGGTCTGGTACTCAATTCCAAGAAATGTCGTTTGGTGAACGCCAGACTGTGTTACTTGGACAAGGATGGAATCAGGCCTGATCCGAAAAAGATCAAAGCTGTCACTTGTTTTAAACCGCCGAAATCGTTAGAACAGCTGAGGCGTTTTTGGGGGCTTTGCTCCTATTTCCGGCGTTTTGTTCCGAAGTTTGCTGGCCTAGCATATCCCCTTACTTGTCTTCTGCAAAAAGATGTACCTTTCAAGTGGACTGCCGATTGTGACTCCGCCGCTTTCGCCAGTTAAAATTTATTTTGACATCTGGGCCTGTACTACGCCATTTCTGCCCATTAGCTCCAACAGAACTTCACACTGACGCCAGCACAGTTGGAGTTGGTGCTTTGCTCGTACAGCGCCACAATGGCAATGAACATGTCGTTGCATATGAAGCCGTTCTTTGAGCAAGGCTGAGCGTAATTGCACAGTAACTGAACAGGAATGCTAAGCTGTTGTTTTCCGTGTGCAACGGTTTAGGTCATATCTTTATAGATGTGCATTTAAAATTGTGACGGACCATCATTCCTTATGTTGGCTTGTAAACCTTTGTGACCCCTGTGGACGCCTTGCGCGATGGGTTTTGCGCCTGCAAGAATTCAATTTTACTGTGTCTTTTAGGAGTGGTCGTAAGCACGGCGATGCTGACTGACTGTCACGGTTGCCGCTTGAAATTACTGATTGCGACAATGAGTTCTTGGACGAATATATAGCTGCCATCTCTCCAAGCTTCCCCGATGTTGGTGAATTCAAGGAACGACAAGAAATTGGCACCGCTTTTTGATGCAGCAAGTTCCCGGAACCATCCGCCCTCATTCTGCATTCGTGACGGTCTACTATACAGGAAGAACTAGTAGGTGCGCGGTTTCTTCTGGTAGTTCCTACAAGCCTTAGGTGTCAGGTTCTTCGGGTAATGCACGACGATGCCGCAGCTGGACACTTGGGTTTCGCCAGGACATTGCACAGGACTAAGGAACGTTTTTATTGGCCGAAGATGCGTCAAACTACTCAAGGTTATGTGGCCAGCTGCCTCCAGTGCCAGCGTTTCAAGCACCCAACCTGCTCTCCGCCAGGCCATCTTCAGCCTATAACGCCACCACGAACCCCATTCGAACAGGCGGGAATTGACCTTCTGGGACAATTTCCGCGATCCTCCAACGGAAACCGCTAGGTCATCGTGTGCGTAGATTGCCTTACGCGGTACTGTGAAACTGCTGCCATACCGTCAGCCACTGCTTCTGATGTCTCGGATTTCCTCCTACGGTCTATTATTCTTCGAGATGGGCCTCCTCGTGTGTTAATAAGCGACCGTGGGCGACAGTTTACGGCAGAAGTTGTAGAAGAACGTCTTCGCCTCTGCTCATCCCATTTTCGCCATTCAACTCCTTGCCCCCCACAAACAAACGGTCTTACCGAAAGCACCAATCGTACGCTTAGCAATATGCTCGCAATGTATGTCGACTCCTGCCAGAAAAACTGGGATGAAGTCCTTCCGTTTATAACGTACGCCTTTAACACTGCTAGGCACGAAATGACAGGCTACAGTCCGTTTTTTCTTCTTTACGCACGACCTCCACGAACTACTATGGACACGTTTTTACCTTTCTCACTCCCTTCTGAAAGTTCACTCGCGGATACTCTCTCTTTGGCTGAAGAAGCTCGTCGACTCTCTAGACTGCACACTTGCCTCCCAGGAACGCAACAAGCAACGCTACGACAAGCGTCATCAAGATGTTAATTATACCCCTGGTGAGTTGGCGTGGCTTTGGACGCCACTGCGTAAGCGCAGCTTGTCCCAGAAACTGTTGCACCACTATACTGGTCATTTCGTTGTACTGGAACGCCTCAGTCCAGTCAACTTTGTAGTCTCTCGCCTGACAACCCAAGGTCATCGTTCTCAGAAGACTCAAGTAGTCCACGTGGCCCGCATGAAGCCCTTCTATCAACGTGACGAACCTTGACTGGCCCGGTGGGCATCGACTACTAAGGAGGCAGTGTCACGCACTTCCCGCGGTCCTGTATTGGAAGAAGAGGAGGCTTGGCGGGATAAGCAGAAGAAGAAAAGGAAGCTGGTTCTGCCCGCTCTGGTGTGCTAATCTCCAGCGCATCCTAAGATCTGTCTAAATAAACCTCGTAACAATATATATGCTCCGGAACCGCAATAAACATTTCTTGATAGTAGCGCATGTCCTGTCCTCGCCTCGTCCTCAGTCGTGTTTTGCGTTTTCTTTGTTGACAATGAACTAACACGCCGTAACATTTTCCCTTCTTATTGATATCCCGCTATTGCTCACGTCGAGAGAGACGCTACACTCCTGTAATAATTCAGCACCTAGAATAATGTGCGTAGATCGAGGGAGTGCCTTAAATTGAGTTTAAACACCTTGCCAGCCATCGCTGCATTTACATAACAAATACAAAGCGGAACAAATGATTCCCTCCTCAGCTACGTATAATGAGAGTTCTATCTCAACCAAACATAATTTTACGTCCGAGGTAAAAGCCCATCACGGACGCTGTAACGCCAGTGTCCAGTAAGGAAATAACGCAAACACCGTCCACTGCCGCTTCGAGGCGGTTCCTTGGCATTCAACAGGATTTAGGATTGGCAACTTCCAACGACTTTGCGACCGCACCTCCATCAGCCGCACACATTAGTTTCCCGGTGGTGGCGACGGACGGTGGCGAGGGGGTGAACGTCGGGAGTGACGAGCAGGGAGTCAGGCTCTGGTCAGGAGCTGGAGAGTCGTTTGGTAGTGGCGCGTAGCAGTATAAGCCCCAAGGGGCGGAAAAGAGCGGGTCACGGACTTCTGGACTGACGCTAGGTCAAGGTTTAGGCCATTGGCACTGGTAGTGTGAAACCTGGCCCGGTACCGGCAGAATCGGGATATGTGGCCGAGCATACCCCAGCTGTAACAGACCGGTGGTTCACGAGCACGGTCAAGACAATAGTCTTCGATGACAGGATCGAAGCGATTAGCAAAGTGCAGCCGCTGATGCCGTTGTGGAGGACGTGGCGCGCTGTAGTCAGAACAACAGAGCAGAGCAGGGCCGTAAGAGTCGTGCTACAATGTGTTTGTCCATTATGTCAGAGCATAATTTTTCGGCTAATTTTGCATCTAACACGATGCATTGTAACAGCCGTCAAAGTGTAGGTTGTGATGCTAGTATAACAATTTTTTTTAAATGCGAGATGCTTCGAGAGGTGGCCCCCGACACGCTGTCGCCGGTCACATACCTTCTCTTCCGCTGCCAATACATCGCGAGGTTATTTCGTTGCCACACTCTCGTGGGTGTCGTGCGTGGCCTCTGCTCGTTAACTAGAAAGAACTACGTACGGGGCGCACTTTTGACGGAGCCTTTGGGAGGTGCTCAGAGTACCCACACTGAACGCCAAATGGCGAGCTGTGTCGCACAACGGAAGCAACTGGATGTGTATATGTGCGAAGCCGATGCCAGCGGCACGAACTGCGATGATGCCATCGTAAGGGTAAACACTGTGGTATGCGCTTGTTGGTCCTGTGGTATGACTAGGAGCAGCAGCGCGAAAATACCGGAGCGAGCCCAGAAGCTTGCATGGATGTGACAGATGGGACACTACGTCAATAAAATGTCTAGGTCTTGAGGGTGGGCGTGCCTGCCACATCCTGAGGACTCCCCGACTGATGTGCCTGAAGTGTCAGAGAAAAGGGGCCGTCAATGGCACGGGAGGGCTTTGTCTAGAAGCTCTCTTCACTTATGATGGAGGATCCTTGCCACGAGGGTATCAGTTGTTGATTCTGCCATCCTTCATCCTTAATATTGTAATCTTCCTGTTGAGGCAGTTGACGCGCTTCAATTATTTTTTTCACTCAGTCCTCAATGCTGTTCTGCCCGCACGCGGGATTTCTTAGTGCTGGTGCAACGTGGGGCCAGCGGGCATGCCCGTTCTTTATTTCTTTCTCTCTTTCTTTCTTTTTCTCTCTCTTTCTTTCTTCTTTTCTCTCTTAATTATTTGTTCCATTTCTTTCTACCGAGAAAATGGAGTAGGTCCTAATGGCTAATAATGATCGGACTAAAGCTCCCATCCCAGGTAACAAAGTTGGGCACAAAGTCTACAATGTTCCCACATCCAACCAAAACAGCAAAACTTGTGAACGTGTGTGTTACAGTATGACAGTCGAAATAAATACAAATTCATAATCGTAGCAATACATGAAAATAATTACATTTGTTTTATGAACTTGTAACAAAACACTTAAGGAGCTAGCATCATCATCATCCGGATTATACCCACTGCAGGCAAAACCCGATTCCTCGCTAGCGGCCTCCACTTGAGCACTGTAAACTTATTAATCTTATCCACACACCTGACTTTCTGCCGCTAACTGCTCAGCATTCCTTTACTTGGAATCTATTTTTTGATACTTAGCGACCTTCGGTTATCATCGCTTCTCATTACCATTTCCTGCCCATGCCCATGTCTTCTTGTTGATTTCAACTAAAAGGCCATTAACTCGAGTTTATTCATTTACCCGCTGTTACCACACCCTGTTGCTTAACGTTAGACCTACCATTTTCCGTTCCACAGTTCTCTGCGTTGTCCTCAACGTATTTAGAGTCATTTTCGTTCGTCTCCACATTTCTTTCTACCCTAGGCGAGCACCGGGAAATACATCCGTTATATATTTTTCCTCTCGTAAGGATGGTGGTAAGCTGCAAGTTATGATATGCGGTGATGAAAGAATTAGGCAAGTTGGTATTAGTTCATGCTGGAAAGGTACAGCACAAGAAGACACACGACGAAGGAAAGAAGACGGACAGACGTGCGCTGACTCACAACTAAATTTGTATTGGAAAGAAACATATCATTATACAATTCTTTCAAGTGATAAGAAGCCTATAGCACTTGCGCGAAGCACATGGCAAGGGGCTAAAATATATCATAAATCACAATCACTGGATGATAATGTTTTTCTCCCCTCTCCCTTGATAATGAAGGAAATATTAGGAATTATCCAAGGACGACATCTCTTTATCTACTAATATAATCGAAGGCTGGCTTGCACACTGCGACTGTCTTTTTCGGATCAACTAGGCGTCCATCCGCTTTCTTGTTGTTATATCTCGGTGTCGAAATAAAATCTCAGTGTTCGCAACGAAAGGGCGGCAGTTGTTTTTCTTCTTCGTTTCATCGTTTTCGCAGGTACGACAGGGATCCTTCAAATTAGAGCAGTTAGTAGCAGAGAGGGATCTCAGATGTTGTCGCAAACAAATATTAAGCATCTTCCGGTTTGTCCTATATATAATTTGTTGCATGATAATGGAATTTTATGCACTACGGCGCACGCACATTCTACAATAATTGACCTGTGCGCCACCTGGAATTTGAAGGGACTAAATTTTTTCAGCCTCTCATGACGGTCCCTCATCGCACGGCACAGCCCAATCAACTTATACGGCGCTTAAAAAACACCAACATTGAAACGTCCTGCTACGTTTTTCAAATTGTGGGCTATTTTGTGGACATAGGGAACGACAGCCACTTTCATCTTCGCTTCGTCATTAGTCTTTTTGCGCTGTACCTTTCCAGTATGACATGCGGGTACACGCCAAATGCGCTTCATCCCTTTATTTTCTTTTGTTATTTTCCTTTCATGGTCCGTTTCTGCGGCTGTAACTTCTCCAAAAGAGACATATTCCCTTGCACTTCGATCACCTCGCTAGTTATTATAATCTGCTTATCCTTCCCTGGAATCTCGAGCGTCACTATACCTTTCTGCGCATTAACTTTAGGCGTACTGTGCTGCTTCATTTGTCTATAGTCATTACTTATCCCTCGTAATGCGTGCGCATAATTATTTGACAGCACAATGTCGTCAGCTAATTACAAATTACTAAAGTAGTGTTCATGAATTTTTATCCCTAACTCTCCCCAATCGAGCGTTTTGAATGCATCTAGACAAGTTGTGAACAGTACTGGGCAGGTTTTATGTCCAGGCCTAATGCTTTCATTATCGGAATTTTGTTACTTTATTTATTTAAAAACGACGATTGGTGTGCAGCGATTGCGGTTATATTCTAGTATGTTCACAAATCTACACCTTATTTCGCAGTACCTGCATGATCGCGAGGGGTTTGATTTGAGTCAAACAGCTCTTCACAATCAATGAATGATATGTGCAGAGGCTGGTTGTATACCTAACATTTTTCCTATCACCTGGTTGATACTATGTATATCATCAATAGTGAAGTAGCCTTTACGAAAGCGTGCCTAATTGTTTGATCGATTTTTTGAGCGACTACCTCAGTGGTTATCTTGTACGTAGCAGATAGTAGCCGAGCTTCCCTCTAGTAAGCTCGAAGCTCCAGATTTCCTATTGTATGTGGCAAAAAAAAAAACTGTCAAAACCTTCCTGTCTGCAAACTTATATTTATTTCAGGACATCTCCAACAGTGTTATGCACATCAAACGTACATCACCTTTCGTTTTAGATAATGAAATGTGTGGAATTTGAATTAAATCAGCTATGTTCTTTCCCTTGGTTGAAGCGTACGTCATGATAATTCATGATAAGAAATGTAGAAACGGGTGAGAGCTTTTGCCGTGGTTGTATTCGTGTGGCCACATTATCTTAATCCGCGCTTGTCCTACTAAACCCCTCTGAATCTTGCGTTTTTTAACATTTAAGGAGAATGTATGTCACGACCAAGCTGCCACAAATCACATCACCTAACTCCTCACGCTTTTCCATAATAAATGCCGCTTCGCACTACTCTCAACAATTTATTTCTTTAACCATCAGACAAAACGTTGGATAGTTGTATTTACCGCAATGCTAGTGTCATTTTCCAGGTAAAATCGAGAAACATAAACGTGAAGAAACATTACTTCCACAGTACAGCATCACATCCCATCCTTCTCACTGGGCGCTCAGTCAAGTCAACCGACTTCGTGCAATCAACCGGGATTATTGCGGTGTCTATCAGAGTCGTAATAAGGTCGGTGTTTAAGCATTATAATTGGCAAGTGGCTCAGATGGTCACTACAGTCTTCTGCATGCTATTGTAGGAGTCAGTAATGCCGAATGCAAGCTGCAATAACGTAAGGAAATGAGGCTCCATGTACGTGATACAAGCGACAACCGCGGCCAGAGACACTTTGCTTGTAACTGCAATATTCAAGTTTGATATATATGGCCGCAATGTTATCTTACTGGCGTCGCCATGTGGCGAGCTTGGGAGACTGGCACGCGCTCGTCTTCGCTCACGGTGCTCGCCCGTCAGTCGATTCCATGCCTTATCTTAGTTGTGAGTAAACCTGCTGTACCAGTTTCACTGGCCTCTGTGACAATTTTGGTGGCGGTGCTGGGTAGATCCCATGTACGAAGAGCCTCTGGCTGCCCCCTACGCCCATCTACACACCGTGGACACACCTGTGCACAAGGCGAGCCGTCGCTTGAGAGGCTTAGCTCCCGAGTGTGGTCCTCTGGTTTCCCCACCGCGAACCACGATGACTACAGCGGCAATCCAGACAATTCAGCTTCCCGTGAGTGCCCAGCAGCTGATCTGCCATACTTCACGTATGCCCACGCCATTTGATGGCAAAAAGTTTAAAGACGTTGAGGACTGGCTGACCAGCTACGACCGGGTCGCTGTGTTTAATGCGTGGGATGGGGAGCAGAAATTGCAGAATATTTATTTCGCACTAGAAGACGCCGCCAAGATGTGGTTCGAAAACCATGAGGCTACCATTTCCACCTGGCAGGATTTCCGGCGGCAGCTGCTCGGAACATTCGGCAACGATGCAGGAAAAGAGATGGCCGAACTCGCTCTACAGTCCCGAGCACAGCGGCCTAATGAAAGCGTCGCCATGTTTGTAGAAGAAATGACTCGCTTTTTCAACAGGGCGGATCCGTCCATGTCGGAGGTAAAGAAGGTACGCCACCTTATGCAAGGCGTCAAGGAGCAGCTGTTCGTGGGCCTTGTACGTGACCCTTCACGTACTGTGGTTGATTTTACAAAAGAAGCAACAAGCATCGAGAGTGCCTTGAATCAGCGATTTTTACATTTTGATGGCTCTGCGAACATCGTTGCCGTAGACTTCCGCTTGCCAATGGCCGGAAACGACAGGGAAGTCCTTCCTCAACTTATCCGAAGCATCATGCGCGAAGAGCTGCAAAAGCTGCCCTCTCTCGAACAACATCCACGTGCTGGGGGCATCTTGGATATTGTGCGCGAAGAGCTCCGCCAAGCAGTGCCATCAGTACCGTCGCTCCAGTCGCCTGCGCCACAGATCATGACGTACAGCGATGAGTTGCGTACCCCTGCGCCTGAGCCATCGGTACCCTGCAACCCTGCTCCTCCCGCTCGTCCTCCACCCCTATATCCAGTTTCGACTGGTGTGCCTGAAGCTCGACCACCCGTTCGCAAAGCACACGCGTGGCGCACGCCGAACAATCTGCCTTTGTGCTTTCACGGCGGCGAAGCCGGTCACGTTCTGCGCTACTGCCCGTACCGTCGGATGGGCTTGCGCGAATTTTTCCCGGATGCCCCTCAGCTGCGCTATGGCGAACGACCTCGGGACATCGACCAATACCTCAGCGACCACGTCCCACCTGCGTCCGTCCAGCGACGCCAGTCCAGGTCACCATCGCCTAGAC